>NC_137268.1:47388810-48758810 GCF_053477335.1 Acartia tonsa
CAATCAAAGAGTTGTCTGCAACAGTTTGGACGTAGGTGACTTGAGACATACCATATATAAGCCCTACTTTGTTATTGACCGTCTCGAGAGGTAGTAATAGGAATGTTTAGGAAAGTTTAAGATATTTATCTTTAATATGATGATAGCTAATTTCAATACTTTTATACACAAAGACAAACAACTAGACAGAGACCAAAAAAGGTTGTGGAGAATACTTGCTAGTAATTCTAGTACTTATTGTTGCAGGGAATCTTCACCAAAAATTTCAGTTGTCTATATTAAATAGCAGCCGAGAAAATAGCATTTCCTTAGAAACGTTAAGAACGGACGGACAGACAAAGTGAATTAAAGAGTAGCTTCGCTATTGACAAATAGTGCATTCTATAGATATATGACAATGACATAAAAACATTTTGATCTATTAATGTGTAAATCTGCGCAGAGGCTGGCCAATTAGCAAATCATGTTTTCAAGCATTTTTGGGAGTCCGTACAATAATCAAAAGTTGTTTTTGGTATAATAGCTAATTTTATGGTTAAGTTCATCTGTTTTCATTTAAATGCTAATAATTTTTCATTTTCCCATTCGCAAACAACTGTCTGCATTACAGTTACTAGATATTAGGGTTGGGCCGGATACTTTTTTGGCCGGATACCGGATACCAGATATCCGGCTAATTTATAATGCCGGATACCCGGTTCCGGCCGGATAACTGGCCAACGTTCGATATCCAGCAAATTACCGGATATCCGGACGGATAACCGAATATCCGGCGTCAAAAATCAGCCGGATATTGAAAATAGCCGGATAACCGGCCAAACCGGATATCCGGCCCAACCCTACCAGATATATATATATGAAAGCTACATTTTTCACATCGCAAAGACACTTTTGTCATAACCTAGAGTAAGTTTGCAAATTCTTGTGCGAAGTTTTTTTTCTTTGAAAATTACGCCATCTGGTAACCAAATGTATTTTGTGTAGTGTATAAAAAGAATCTGTCACACTTAAAGCGAACACTCATTTGTCATTTCTTCATTGCTGGCTGTTTTTAAAAGCGAAGTTTTCTATAATTATTAAAAGCGAAGCTTTTCTATAATTAGGCTCGGTCCGTCCGTACGTCCGTCCGTCCGTCCGTCCGTCCGTCCGAGATAGATAGCTTTTATTCGTTAATTTAGGCAGGTTAGAATTGTCCTATCGATTTCAAATTTTGCATGATGATTCCTGTAGTAGTTGGGTACGATTTAGAAAGCGTAGCAACTCTATAATCGTTACCAGAATGTCCGTACGTCCATTTTAAACATGTTGATTTTTCTACTTTTTTAACAAAAAATTTTTATGTGATCTAGTTATCCGTTTGATCTGATTTTTTGTATATTGATTCATGGGACAACAAACAACAATAGTATAAGCGAAGCAACTCTATAATCAAGTCCTAAAATGTAAGTATGTCTATGTATATTCTGATTATTCAGTTCAGACACTATACAAGTGTTAATGTCCGTTTGTCCTACCGTTTCAGTGCTTCGCTTTTATGGATGTTGTCATCCTTTTTTTTTATAAGCAAAGCTTTTCTACAACTGAGATCAAACCGTCAGCTAGACTCTAAAGGATAGCTTTGATAGTTAACTTAGACAAGTTAGAAAATTGCACAAAAAGAAAGGTATGCAACGTTTAAGAAAGTGTAGCAAATCTATTATAATGAATTCCCTAAGTCAATTTTAAATTTTAAATTATTAGGCTGTGACTCTTCACAGGATTCCCCCTTGTCAGTTTTAGAAGGTGTAATATTTTGTTAAGAGGGGTTTACTTGAGTTTGAACCAATAGGGGTGTATGGACCCATTTGATTTCGACAAGAGGGTGTTGAGTCGTTGACTATAACTCCCTCTGAAGCATTTTTGTCTTTAAGTTATGTTTTATTGTTATGATTAATTCATTACTATAAGGATAATACCCTTCCCCTAATGTTAATCCCTAAGCGCGCCTGTCTTTCTATTTTTAAAAGCAAAGCTTTTCTATAATTAGGGTCGGTCCGTCCGTCCGTCCGTAACGGATAGCTTTTTTCGTTAATTTAGGCATGTTAGAATTGTCCTTATGATTTCAAATTTTTCATGGTGATTCCTTTAGTAATTAGGTACGATTTAGAAAGCGTAGCAACTCTATAAACATTACCAAAATGTCCGTACGTCCATTTTAAACATGTTGATTTTTAAAACTTTTTTAACAACAAATTTTTATGTGTTCTAATCATCCGATTGATATGATTTTTGGTATATTGATTCCTGGGACAACAAAGTATAATGTTATTAGCGAAGCAACTCTATAATCAAGTCCTAAAAATGTAAGTATGTCCATAAACATAATTCTGTATAAAGCAGTTTTTCAACAAATTTACTTAGAACTTTGCTTCGACTCTTGTACATTTATATTCTGATTATTTAGTTCCGACACTATATAAGTGTTAATGTCCGTTTGTCCTACTGTTTCAGTGCTTCGCTTTTATGGATGTTATCATCCTTGTTTCAGAATGTACAATATTAAATGGGTACTTATTAAAAAAATCTCAAAGTGATCATTTTGTTGGTGCTTTCGTATAGCAAATTGCATAAAGGAATAAATTTACTACTTATTACTATTTATTATTACTTGAATCTTACACCATATTATCATGTACTCTAGTAAAATAAAAAAATTTAGCAGTCTAAAATATGGGTATAACCCATCCCCTCCCTTCTACTGCAAGAAAAGAACGAACTGACTAATAAATGATGGGGAAATAGCAACCTAAATCGACAATAATCTTCCCCTGTCAAAATATCCACGTATATTCTACATCCATTACTTTGAACTAACATTTTGTTCAATACAGGCATGAAAAAAGAGTAGGTAAATAAAAGTATGTAATGCATTATTGATATTTGTTCACACATTTCTGGGGTGTGTATTTATATTATTGCACATTTGTTTCAGGGATATAAAGAGATAAGACAATGGCCAATAAATCTATATACATCCTCAATGTCAATAAACAAAATTAGTGGTTAAAACGTTGGGATACTCAACGTAATGAACCAACCAATCAAAATGCAATGAAACTCCCCAGAGAATAAGAAAACGTTATTATAAAACTTTGGGGACTACCGTAATAAACAGCCCAATGTCCCCTCCCTCCCTGATTTTATAACTGGACCTTTCGAGTCATCTAAGAATATAAATATCATAGAAAATACAGAAATGACTAAAAAGGTTATTAAGTTCTTTTTGCAACTTCTTTCTCTTTTTCTTCAAAGACAATCTAAATATAGATTAAAACCATAAAATTTATTCTGAAATAGATTAGTCTAAAATCTTCCGGGACCTCTGTAAAGCTTCCCTATAAAGGAGAACTTTATCAATATAGTATTTATTGAGATCCTAAGCTTCAGACAAAAAAAACTTCTACAACTTGATATAATAGGATTAATAAACAGTGTTTGGTATTTATGGACTTAGCTTTGTAAGAATTAATTGCATGACAAAATTTATCAATCTTGAATGACAAACTTTCCAACAGCTTTTTAGGGTATTCTATATTGTTCTGTGGTTTGCAAAAGCCTTTTTTTTATATTGTTGTATACTCCTTCTCAATTACACAGTCCCCCACACACCCCTGGTAAAACTACCCCTGGGGTGTTCTACATAGAAGGCAGGAAATATGGCTCCCGTGCGCAGAATGCCGCGGGCGACATTTTGTTCCCAGGGAGCTCGTCTTCATTTTTCATGTGCACACTTACATATTATTAACGGTTGGGGATATAAATTGGTAAAATTATGGAAATAGTATATACGTGGATTATGGATATATTGATAGGCAAATTTTTTCTCCAATTTAGCTTGCTAATTTGGATCTAATTTATTAGTCATTTCGTTCATCCAGTAGAAGGGGAACCGATGGGGAAAAGGTGGTTATTTTAGCCAGCTGGGAGCAACACTTATAAAGAGAACATGACAATCTGCTACAACATCCAAGTAATAATATATCCGTTGTCAAAAGTAAATGTATAAATTCTTTTTTTTTGATTCTTTTGACTTAAAAATGGTTTCAACAAATGTAGTGGGATGAACATTTATACAATAACATTTTGTATTCCTTATGAAAGATGTTTATTATTAACATAACACCTCCCTTGTATTTTTTAGTGGGGGTATTTTGAAGCCTCTCGAGGAGGTGTATCAACCCCCTTAATTCCAACAGTAGGTTGAATACGCCCCCGTAAATTTTATGCATGCTTCTGAGTCTTATATAAGATTCAAGATATGTAACCTAAATCAAGTAAGATCCCCAAACTATCTGAAATGCACATGGATATATACTTTAATTTCAGTGTCTAAAACTGATTTAGGTTGTAAAATAAGATTGGGTTAGAGATTCATTAAAGAAAAGATAAAAAATACATAAAACCAAAAAAGGTTACAAGTTTAAAGTGTAGATTCATAAATAATATAAAAAAAAATTCCAAGATTTTTATTTTGGATTGTTTATTAAAGCATATTTCTACCGCCTACATATGACAAGCTCTAATAAATCTAATTAATTATTCTTAAATTTGCTTTCAAACATGAAACATCAAATAACAGTTCTTTCTGCCATTTTAATTTAGCTTTAACTTTTTTATGAAATTGATTCATACCAACGAAATAAGAAAGTAACATATATGTTTAAACTAGTGAATCGGTGGTGCAGGCACCACCTAAAAAATTATATTCTACGTTATCTCACTTCTGAATATTAACCCTATTCTTCCATTGACCTATCCCCGACTATTAACCTTTTTTTCTTCCATTGAGCTATCCCCGACTGTTAACCTTTTTTCTTCCATTGACCTATCCCCGACTATTAACCTTTTTTTCTTCCATTTAGCTATCCCTGAATAATATTAACCTTTTTTTCTTCCATTGACCTATACCCAACTATTAACCTTTTTTCTTCCATTGACCTATCCCCGACTATTAACCTTTTTTCTTCCATTGACCTATCCCTGACTATTAACCTTTTTTTCTTCCATTGACCTATCCCCGACTATTAATCATTTTTCTTCCATTGAGCTATCCCCGACTATTAACCTTTTTTCTTCCATTGACCTATCCCCGACTATTAACCTTATTTCTTCCATTGACCTATCCCCGACTATTAATCTTATTTCTTCCATTGACCTATCCCTCAATCTCTCTCTCTCTCTCTCTCTCTCCGAACCGTACTACAAATCAAGTTATTCATAAAGATTACTACGACTTTTATAGTTTCGTTTATTCATCATTTTTTAAAGATTTAATGTCCCTCTCTCTCACTTCCCTTTTCTTCCGTCTTAATTTTAATTTCATTATTTTTATTTAAAACCGTATTTATAATTTTGTCTCTCTTTCTTTAAAATATTTTAGGATCCCAATGTTTTTTGTTTAAAATTATCGTCCTGAAAGGGTTAAACTATTTAGCTAAATGTTAAATTTTAGTTTAATATCTGAACACATTCGGGCGCGTCGCTAGTATCATATTACATTAAAACTTAGTTTTCCTTGATTTACTATATTATAAACTTAAATTTTCTATTTTATGAATAGAAATTTAATACTTCAATATAATTTGAATAGCAACATGAAATAAAAAATTTAATTCATTCTTCATAGAGTAAAATAATGGGTCTTATCATTCTGGTCATTGAGAGTTTATTATTGATTATTGAACCAGTATGAGTTGTTAACATCTAACCTTTGGAAAACTTGAGCTCGTTTATAGACATTTATTTCCTATATAGATCTGTCATGGATCTTGATGCAATACAGCAGGCCGTTTTGTAAATGTTAAAAATTGGAAGATTTCATTAAATAAGAGTAATCGCAAATATAAGTATTAAATAAAACATATCATCTTTTTTACATGTACAGAAACTTAAAAAATAACATTTTGCACATCTGGGGTCCTTA
The DNA here is from genome assembly GCF_053477335.1 of Acartia tonsa. NCBI lineage: Eukaryota > Metazoa > Arthropoda > Copepoda > Calanoida > Acartiidae > Acartia > Acartia tonsa. Next base: position 47,394,773 of record NC_137268.1, read on the forward strand.
GGATGCTTTTGTTCTTTGTTAGATTTGTTGTAGGGTTGAAAAATTGCCTTTTTTGTCCTTTTTTTTTGTGTGTGAGTAAGGCAGTAGCAACTTTTCATTTTATACATGTATGTCCCCGGAATACAACAGAAAGAAAAGACAAGCCATTCATACAAGGGATTCCTAGAACAATTGGTATACTTCTGAATTGAATTCAGCTCAAAAATAAGATAGAAAATTAAAAGAAACATACTTTTTAGCTTTTCTATCTAAGGAAAATTTTATCTTTGTCTCACATTATCTGTTCGATTATTCAAAACATGAGTTCAACATAGACGTCCAAGAGTGGGGTAGAGGGGTGTTTACACTTTCAAACATTGAAACCCCCCATTTTACCACCTCAAAATTTCAAAAAATACATTAGATTACCCCCCCTCAATTCTTTGAAGGGGTTTCAAAAGATTTTATCCCCCTTAAGATAAAAAGCTTTGACGTCCCTGGTTTAAAAAAAATATCCATACAAACTGTAGTAACGTTTTTGTTTGCACACTTTTTGATCAATTCATTTTCTTAGCGGAAAAGTTCGGCCCAATTGTTCCTGTACGAGCCATTTGTTGCTGATAATAAAAAAAGGTTTTTAGACTTTTTTTACCACACCAAATTAGAAAGCTAGTTTAGGCCGAAATTTTACAGTCATCCCCTAAAGTTTTGATTTTAAGAACCGACAAGAATCAGTTTTTAACAATTACAACTATCCCGCAGCTAGTTTCTAGCACTTTTTAGTCTTGTTTTCCATTAATTCTAGAAGACTAGCTCCTCTGAATTATTTATCGAATCATAGTGTAGACAGTTTTCCGTGGATAATAAAATGAAAATGTTTATGAATTAAACTAGTTTTGTTAGCTCCAAAGGGTCGAGGCTCCTTGCTAACAAAACTGTTTTTAACTTTAATATTCTTGGAAAATTGTCTGTAATACGCTGATATACGTGATTTTTCAGTATTGCTGTGAACCAGTTTAGCTATCGGTTTCGAAGCACTACTGGAAATAATTTTATGCATTTGCAAAATTAATGATCAGGATCTTTATTGAAAAGTTACATATAATGTTTTATTAATATTCACCCTGAAGTGAATGATCCTATTGTAAAATCATACAAAAAGTAACCCATTGATTGCACGATCCTTTTCTGGAAGTCCTAGTTTCGACGAGTAGGATTAGAACCTAATACAGCACTTTCCTTTTTTGTTAAAACCAATTGTTTTGTTGGATATTGTTATACTTGATTTTATTTTGCCTTTCATCAAAATGAACAAGTATGAAGAGAAATTTTTGTAAAGGTTTTCAACCAATTATGTTGAAAAGTCTAGCAGATAAACAGCAATTTTTCATATTACTCCCAAAATATTATTAAAAATAAAAGTACAACACTCTTGTTTTTAAAAGGGACATAAGGTTCGTAAGAATCGTCCTATAGATTTCCATTAATTATAAAACCCTGTTATTAATAAGAAAAGAGAATAAGGATACTAAAATCTTCCATAATTAAAGTAACATCCAACTATTAACCAATCTTTGATTTCACAACCTTTGTCTGGACTTGTTTTTAACTCTAACTTATTCTTTCAAATAATGTTTATCTTTAGTTATATCTTTTCTAGGGCTGATTTCTCTTGGGAGGCAGTGGTGGTACCCTCCCCCATAATAAACCTTTCCAGGACCTATGTGAACCATATCGGTTTAACTGTTAGTGAGATACTTCGGTACAGAATAACACAGATATCCTGTTACTTTATCATAAGGATATTTAATATGATTTTTAAATTTAATTTTTCTTTTTGTTGGAACACATTTTGATATTGTCATCATATAACAACAACAGGTAATTTTAATGGCACTAGTGTTCATACAAAGCCAAATATAAAAAAAATTTCCAGAGAATTTTGCATATTGATATCTTATTAATAAAAGTTTTTCAAGAATGATTATGTTCATACCTTACGCAATAACGTCAAACTGAAAATATTTGATATAATAATACCAGTTTAATAAATTTTAATAGTTAAAAAAAATACAAAATCAGGTCATATGATCTTAAACTTTATATGATTTAAAGTAGTGGCTTTCAGTAGGGGGTGTCAACCACCGCCTTAGAATTGAAATTCGGAAGGCCTACCTTTCCACTTTATTACCATCTAATGGTTTCACCCACCTCTGGTAGATCGCCGTGCAAGCCACTGATTTAAAGTTTAATTTCGCAATTGAAAAAAAAATATATAAGATCGTGTTTCCTTAAACTTAAATCTGTTTATAGTCAAATCTTTCCAAAAAAGTAAAAATTTACCAAAAACTCAAACAAATGACAAAGTAACTTTTGTTCCAGAAATTTGCAATAAAATAAATTTGCAAAATAGCAAGAGAACCATTGACAATAGGATGGTGAAAAATTGGTTTATTTTTATCAAATTTCACAATTTTTATTGTTTGAAAGACAGACAGACTGACAGACACATGACAAATTGCGAAAACAAGTTTGACAATATCCATAAAAAGCAAAGTTTGATAAAAAAGATCAACGAATATTTAGAAATATTAAGTAACATCAATAGAAGAAATCAGACACATTACAATCTTTCCCGATTTTGTATTACTTTTGCAGAACATGATTCCAGTTACGTCATATTTTTCTTTCCCGAAAAAGGGAAGGGGGGAAGAAAATCTCTTCAAAAGAGATGGGGAAAAACCCCTTTTCTCCCATCTCTTTTTTTCTTCACCCCTTCCCTTTTTTTCTTCCCCCCTTCCCTTTTTTGGGAAAGAAAAATATGACGTAACTGGAATCATGTTCCGCAAAAGTAATACAAAATCGGGAAAGATTGTAATGTGTCAGAAATCAGAACGAAAATCTAATTTCAATCGGTACTTAAAAGAGAGGAATGTTGAAAATTTACATTAATATTATGTAATTGTACAGATGCTGCGCTTATAGAATATTCATACTCATACAGTTAAAGGAATTCTTTTGTTACATAAAACTTTTATCTAAATAGTATGTTTAGAATAGACGCACTGCCTTTTGTGTAATCCTTATAATAAAGTAACAGGATGTCTGTGTGTTTGTCTGTGTGTTTGTATGTGTGTTTGTGTGTTTGTACCGAAGGATCTCGCTTACCGCTGAACCGATCGGGTTCTCCTTAACAGGGTAGCTTCTCATAAGTCTTGGGAAGGTTTATAACTATTTTGGGGGAGGGTACCACCACCCTATCAGGAGAAATCGCCCCTAGAAAAAAAATTACCCCTCCCGAAAAAGAGACTCCAACGAAACATAAACCAATTATTTCTGTAATTAGATATTTTAAATAAAAAAAAACATTCAAAGTGCCACTAGAGACCTCTAGGGGCGTAGCCGCTAGTAATTTATAAGTTGCTATCATTTACAAATTATTACCCATTTTTACAATCCTACTGTAAAATTTGAAATCAATACAACGATACTAACATGTCCAACGTAATCCTCAAAGCAATTCGTTTAAAATACATTACCAATGGACATACTGACTTCCTTAAGCATATAGAGTAGCTGCGGCACTAAAAATTACGCGTGTAACAAATAATTTATGAACTTGCATTGTTTGCAAAAATAAAATAAAATAGAAATTTTGCAGAGTTAGAACTAAATAGTTCTTTTAATTTAAAGTTCTCAAATTTCTCAAATTAAAGTGACAAACTACTGACATGATAATGGCTTTAATGAAGTCTAAATTATCCTATTAATGGTCTCGTATATACAGCTGGTTTGGGGTCACATATGTTTTATGTAGACTTGTACTGTTATGTATAAAGTTATACTTATCTTTATAATAAGTATTTCTAACCTCATATGCTAAACTATTTTAGGTTTATGCAAATTTTACTTATCTGGAAGCAAAGCTTCTCCATATGACCGTCCGTCAGTCCTTAAAGCCATTACTTACTCAGTCGTTATTAAAGGTAGAACTTTAATTATTCCTGAAAACCTTCCCAGAGTGGTTTTAGGCTTTTTTTGCTCTTCCCTATCCCTTCTAATATGAAGCCCCGTGATGCTAGGGGGCAGCTGCTAGTCCTTATAATAAAGTAACAGGATGTGTGTTTGTTTGTTTGTTTGTACCGAAGGATCTCGCTAACCACTGGACCGATCGGGTTCTCCCTAACAGGGTAGCTTCTCGTAAGAACCGGGAAGGTTTATAACTATTTTTGGGGAGGGATACCACCACCCTCCCAAGAGAAATCACATTTTAAGTGCCCCTAGAGGCTTATAGAGGCGTAGCCGCTAGTTTAATAAATAGTACAAATATAATTATCCATTTTTTATCTTTACTATATAATTATGAAATTCATTATGCTTAATCAATGTCAAAAATGAAATAATAAAAAAATAAATGAATAATATGTGATGGCCATAAAAAATCTGGCAACAAAACAGGTGGGTATTCATTTCCGCATAAATTGTCAAATTCAAACCTTTCAAATTCGCAGAGAAAATAAATTATTGTTGATTTAATGGATATATATTATACGTGGATATTATGACAGGGGGAAAATTGTCGTCAATTTTAATGGCTAACATTAACATTATAACTTATAGTTCAGTTCGGTCATCCAGTAGGAGTGGAGGGAATGGGGTGAAGGGGTGGATGGGGGATCGATATTTTAGCCAGCTACTAGTTTCACTTTATTAGAGTACAAAATAATCTGGTGTTAGGTCCAAGTAATAATAAATCCATTGTTACTTATTTACTTAGATTTCAATTGGATATTTGAAATTAATTTAATAAGGATTAAGTATAATGTAGAAAATTTAATATGTGTGTCTATGTGATCTAATTGATGAAACAATGCGCAAAAAATATGTTTAACGCAAGACTTGCCACGCGGTCAATAATCAAAATACACCCTACATATAATTCATGTCTGAATATTATAGACAGATAGATAGATAGTTGGATAGATAATTAAATATTTTCATGAAAACAGATAAGTAGATGGTAATGAGAAAAATATAGATAGACTAGCCTACAGCTCACGTTGTTCGCTGGTCTGTAATGCTCTTGAGAATATTAAATATCCGTACTGGAAAGGTAGAAGGCTAATGCAATTATTAAGGTATAAAATCCGATCAGTTAAGAATTTGTAGAGAGCCCGATCTTTCAGGGTTATGACAGAAGAATTATTTTATGTTTGCTGACCAATGCACGTCTACTCTAAGTATAATATTGTCTGTCGGTCTATCAGTAATGCTCTTAAATAATTTTCCCAGCTTTTATCAAAGATATTTTTGTGTAAAGATTCACTATGCATAATTACTTTATATGTCAGTCTGTTGTGCACCCTTTTTGCTTTCATTTGCTTTGCCTTTTGTTTTTTAAATTTAAGAGGTTCTATAGTTGTGGTCATGGATGTTGTCATCCTTATCTACCTGTTAAATGTTAGTAGCGAAGTCAATTAATTTAAATTTAAAAAGTTTTATTCCACACTTAGTCCGTTATTCCGTCTAAAGTGCTCTGAAATAAATAGAATTACTGTAGGGGAAATGTTTATTTTCCTTTCTGCTATTTAATATAGAAGATTTTTTTTTACATCAATGTACTTCTGTCCGCCTATCCGTTGATCAATCAGTACTGCACATAAACACAATTTTATTTTCTGATATAAAAGACTACTAATATTTTGTGTAAAGATTTGTATGACCACTGCACTGATCATCGTTCGTCTGTCTGTCGGTTATGCCGCGTTTTCTTCTTTTTTCTTTTGTGTTTTTACTTTTACAATTTGGAACTTTGTTACTTATGGATATTATCATCCTTGTTGATGATTTTTAAACTCAGGGATCTTAGGAAATAATGTTTTATATTTATTTTACATCCCCCATGATGATAAACAAAGGTGAGCCTTCTGTTGATTTAAAAGTTTGAACACTTCTTGTTTAGAACTGACGAAACACTGATTAAGTTTATTTAGTCAAAGTGGTTACTAAACTTTGGTTAACAGTGTAATTTACAGTCATATGTTACCTCCTTCCCTGAGGAAAAGAAATTTTGTAATTGAAATTATCCTTCTTACTCTATAATTCACTCTAAAATATTTGTTTTCTCAGCTGCTATAAAAATTAGATGGCTTAAATTTTTAATCAAGATTATAATAGACATTTGTTATCAAAATTGCTTATTGCTTATTTATAATTCAAAATGTCCGTCCGTTCGTCTGTTGGCTAGGATTAGAGGAAAAAGTAATTTTCTCATTTGCTATTCAATAGCTTGCCAGTATGGACCTTATTTATTGGTCAGTTCGTTCATCCAGTAAGAGGGAAGGAAATGGGGTAAAAGAGTTGTATAGATAGCCCTATCACCATAACGTTAGGATGTCCAAATAAAATAACTTTTATTTAAGCTATTAAATGACATATTTACTTAAATTTTTGCTAAAATCTAGATATTTTCTCTTTTAAGTGCAGTTACTCTATATTTCTTAATGTTCTTTAGTAGAGAATTGATTAATGTTTCTCTTTTACGGATTTTGTCATCCTTGTTAATGTTATTAATTATCAGAGATAATTACTCTTTTTAAATATTCTCGCTCTTTGCCTTACAAATTTTATTCTCTTATTCTTCAATTAAATGTTCATTTTTATTATCTCTTCAATTTCTCTCTCCCCCTCTCTCTCATTCCCCTGTTCTCTCTCAGTCTCCCCCCTCTTCTCTTTCTATCTCTCTCGCTCCCTCTCTTTTTCTCTTTCCTCTCTCTTTCTCTCTCTTCATATACGTTACACATAGTGATTCGATTACTACGACTTACGTCTTACGTTAGAATATCTTTTTAATATATATTTAATCAATAATTATTAGTTTTATATTTACACCCAATGTAACAATACACGATTTAACGTTTTGCTCCATTTTTTTATCATATTTTAAAGATTGAAATCCTTATATTCTTCATTTCAATTTATCGTCCTCAAAGGGTTGAAATGTTTAGTTTAATATCTGACCGCATTACAGGGGTGTCGCATGAATCATTTCATTTTAAAACTAAGTTTTCTTAGATTTACTATATTATAAATTTAAGTTTTCTGTTTTATGAATAGAAATCAAATACTTCAATGTTATTTAAATAGCAACATGAATTAAAAAACTGAATTTATGATGCTAAAAGTAGAATAATGGGTCTTAACGTTTTGGTCAATGAGAGTTTAATAGGGATTATTGGAGCACTATGAGTTTTATACACAATATGTTTGGAAGATTCGAGCTCGATTATAGACGTTTATTTCATATATAGATCTGTCATGGATCTTGATGCAATAAAGCAGGCCGTTTTGTACATGTTAAAAATTGGAAGATTTCATTAAATAAAAGTTGTCGCAAATATACTTAGTAAATAATGAATAGATAATAGTTATTTCTTTCATCGTATTATAAACGGCTTTCCGCGGATATAGAATGTACAATTATAAGATTAAAACCATTTTTTTTAGCCCCGAGGTGCCGAAGGTACGGGCTAAAAAACTGGTTTTAATCTTATGATTGTACATTTTTATATTCGTAGAAAGCTGGATATAATACGATGCTAGACATAGTTTTTTCGTATGGATGAGAACCGGTTCCTATCCACCGGATTCGAATGAATACGAGAATAATGTTTATAGAATATACATGGATATAATGACAAATGAAAAGTTGTCGTTGATTTAGTTTACTAACATGGACAGACCTTATTGGACAGTTCGTTCATCCAGTAGGAGTGTAGGGAATGGGGTGGTGTAAGATCCAAATAATAATAAATCATGTAGATAATCGGAATAAAGATTTAAATATGAATATTAATTAATAATTACTATTCAGCTATAACTGCATAAAAAGTTGAGTTATATAAAGAAAACATGCACCTTATTGGGCCGGGGTCCTCAGCTGCGCACGCAGCCGCAAAGATGCGACTTAAGCTTAATACAAATATTCAACTGCAGCTAAGTATTTAAACAAAACGAAAAGCATAGTTATGAAAATAAACAAAATATAGAAACATGATTTTCAAAAGTCTAAACAAAAACTTGTTAATGATTATACAATTTTTATTATTCATTATCATTTATCACACTTTACAAATCGATAGATGGATAGAAAAGTAGACAGATTTATAGTTCCTTGTACGTTTGTAATAATACTTTGTACATTTAAGTCAAGTCATTTTATGTTTCGTTGTATGTCTGTAGTACGAATGTCCAGGTGGTCTTGTAGCTAGAACTTGTGATGTACCAATCAATTACCTCATCCAGGACAATTTATTGCCAGGTTCATTAACATAGAATATCAGGACCCACATCTCGCCATTTCTGTCCAAACATCCGGAGTAATAGCTTGAGTATCATCCGACTGATAACCAAATCTTTGATTGCATGACCTTTGTCTGAAAGTTCTTACTTTGCATGGTATTGAGTTGCGCCTGTTTTTGGCCAAGGCGTTGCATCTGACATAGCATCATGCAGTAAGAACAACTTTATACGTCTTTAGTCATGACGCAGTGTTGACCCCAGATTCGAACTCATCACCTCCCTGACGACGAGTGGATTATTAAGATATAAATTTGGAATCATAAATAGGGAAAAAATCATTCATAATAATTTATGAAAGAAGTAGTAAGCCAACAAATGAATTTCACAACACAAATATTTAATAATTATACCTTTTTGTAGCACAGCTACTGTATAATCAGGGTGACTTAGTCAGTCCATCTGCCTACCATCTATCTATAGCAATAAAGAATTAATATGCCCAGTTCACAAACAACTTTTAGAGGTCGACCGATTTATTCTGTAGGTCAACCTAAACAAGTACAACTAACAAATGCCTATATAAAATCGGTCAACCTAAAGCTTCTTTAGGTCGACCTAAAATTTCCAGAGGTCAACCTATGTCTTTTGTGAAATAGGCTTATTATATTATATTATTATTATAGTTATTTATCACATTGTGTTATTGACAGCTTTCTGCAGATAGCATAGTAAAAAATGTATTAATTGGTTTCGAAGCTATACTGGAATAGATCATTATGACTTACATTACATCATTACATTTACTAAATTTATCAAAAGATTTTGTAAAGGATGACCATTTCGGTTCAGTGGTTAGAGATTTTTTATTCTTTGAAATCTTTGAAATATTGTTATTAATGTGCTAATTATGAATGTTTATATCCTTGTTTTTTGTTTGCATAATATTGTCATTTGATTTGATTGTCATTTTATGTCATGTGTATTTGTTAGATTAAACATAATTTACTTTACTAACATATTTAACTTGAATATTTAATATTTGACTTGAAGGTTAAATAACTCGGATAGGGAGTTATATCCTAAATTTTAGAAGCTTTACTATAATTAGGGTCGGCCCGTCCGTTTAAACGTAACGGGTAGCTCTTTTAGTTAATTTAGACATGTTAGAATTGTCCTACCGATTTCAAACTTTGCATGTTGATTCCTATAACAGAAAGGACAATTTAGAAATCGTAACAACTCTATAATCGTTACCAGAAAGTCAGTACGTCCAACAAAACTAAAGAATACAATTAGAAAACTTTCCTAAAACTCAATCAGTCTAGCAATCACTTACATTTTACCGGACTGTCAGACAGCCAAACTTCGAACCACCTTTATATAAATTTTAGTGCAAATACGGATAAAGTTAATGAACAAATTAGTAAATTGTTATAATGTTATTTGGTTTTTTTTGTGAGTCAATAAACTTTAAACAAGTGTGATAGTATTCACAATCAGCAGGGCCTTCTAAAAGCGCAGAAAAAAATATCCACAAATAAAAAGACTTACCTAAAATATACAATTTACATTAAATATGTGTTAAGGGGGATTGATAAAAAACTTCTTCAGATATTATTATAAAAAACTGGAATCAATTTTATAATTTTTACTTTATTATTCGTGGAAAAGTGTCTGTAATATGACACTATAAATGATTTTTCAGTATGGCTCAGAACTCAGCCAATCGCTTTCGAAGCCATACTATAAAATGTTTGAAATATATGAAGAGGTTTGGTGAATAAGAATCTCGTAGTATAAATAGTTTTAACATAGGCAGCAGATAACGGCTAAATTTTAATAAATCCCATACAAATAGTTTAGCTGATAGTAATTTTAAAAAAATCTGCAGCTATAAAAAATAGCGGCTGATGATATCTTAAAGTGGCAACACAAAAGCAAAAACTAGCGGCGGCTAAGAAAACAAAATCAACAAAAAATAGAAAAGTTTAAAATGATTATTCAATGAGATGTGAAATCTAAAAAGTTATTCATTAATACCCTGATAAACAAAGTCCATTTAAATTACCTATTTTAAATATAAAAAAAATAATAAGATCTAGTGCAGTTCAAGGTAAAATGTTCATGGAAATGATGTTCTCAAAAAATCTATGTACTTTAGGGGCTGCTAGCTGCCAAATGGCTGAACGTACATGTACAAATACAGAATAATAAGCCGCTGTACCTGATCGAAATATTGTTCTTGTTTTCTATTTTTCTATTTTCTATGACTTGATTATTACTTATTATAACATGATACTGTACAATAAGATAACTTTTGCCATAAATAATTATTTATCGTGGCTTTAGCGTTTTAAAGTTTGATAACATTGAAAGAGATGACTCCTGAGTTATTTAAAGCTTATAATATTGTCTAACAGGGAGGGGGGGGGGGTATTAGGCTTTTTATTACACTAGTCCCCAATTTGGATTGGCTGGATCATTAAGCTTAGTGTTGAAATGTAATCTATAGAAGGGTTAATTTCTTCATTGGGATGTACATCAATTTATCGATCATTGTCTATCCCTTTATATCCCTATGTTTCTAAGGTAGCTCAAATTCAACATAAAAGCTTCCAAACTTATTCGATAGGGTAAAGAAGTAATAAAAACTAAAACAAAAGCAAATAATTATTTATAAATTGTTTTTTATGCATAATTGAACATCTAGAGTTCTTTTTTGTTTAGGCAAGGTAGTTATCAGAAAAAATAAAAACAGCAAAAAAATAATTAATCCTTTAAATAAAGACATATGTATTTATTGTTAGTTTGGCTGCAGACAAAATCATGAAAGCTCTTTATAGATCCTATATACAAAATTACGTCATTTAAGAAAAGTCCATTATTCTAATATGACGTAATTTGGGATTTTTGGCCAAAAGTTTTTTAATCTATCCCCTTTTTATAGTCATTTTTTATAGGCACTATAAAACAAAACAATAAAAGCTTGTTCTTAAGACCATTTTTCAACATTTAAAAAAAAAATAATCAATATCTTTTTTGCTGGGATACACCGACAATGAAACAGTATCTTAACATATTATATCTATTGGGGGTTATGCTTCAGATTTTGTAATAGACGAATGATTACAAAACATTTCCTACGGTTTTTGTCTTTAGCTTAAAATTTAGACAACCACTTATCCGATTAAGTTCTCCATTTTATGAAGAATTTAAATAGATCTTGGATGGGATGGTAGATTCTAGATGGTAGATTTTAACGACCACAGTAAAAGTGTCTGACTATGACGTCTGAAAAAATTAACAATTAACCAATGAGAAGCCAGTATTCACAATGGTAAAAATATACTCATTGGTTAGTTGTTAATTTTTTCTGACGTCATAGTCAGACACTTTTACTGTGGCCGATTTTAACAAGAAAATGATAAAAAAAATGAGTCAATTTTTATTGTAGGACTAAATGGATTGTTTTGGGACTTTTTACAAGTTAGTTATAGTTCCAATAGAATAAAACATGATTTAAAGTGAAGGTGAAGCAAAAAATGCTAACTCTATCAAAACTCTATTAATTCACTCTAACACTATGGATGCTTTAAAGTTCACATCTTTATGCTTCATGAATATTAAGATATTTCATTGGTTTTAAAAGCATAGCTTTTCTTTATATAATATGCTTTAGTCTACAAGTATCTTTTTTAGTTCACTTATATAATGTTTTTTCAAGTATGGCTTCGAAACCGATTTATATCCGCTGGATTAGAAGGGCCAAAACTATACGAGTTGTCTTTAATAAAATGCTATACATGATTTTTCTGTATTGCTGATAACCAGTTCTAATCCAGCGGAAATTAATCGGTTTTGAAGCCATACTGGAAATATAGGGGGGAAGAGGGTAAATTTTCTTGGAAGGTTGGAGATGCCCTCACTACAAAACGTATAGTCTTCGTAGGACAATTATAAGTTACTGAAATGATTCAGAACACACAGACACATATCAGACCTTTTTTATAAGGAATTTCTGAATCCTTTATGAAAATGGATATAAAACATACGTGGATATTATGACAGTGGAAAAATTATTGTCAATTTTGGTTGCTACCATGGAAATTATTTATTAGTGAGTTTGTTCATTTAGTAGGAGGAGAAGGGGTGGGGTTAATGGGGTGGATGTGTGGAGGGGGGTTGTTATTTTAGCCAGCTAAAAGTTTCACTCTATTAGAGTACATAATAGTCTTCTTTAAGATCCAAGTAATAATAAATTCATTGTTATGAATTAAGCTGTAAGGCTAAGCTTGCATAAAAGTAAAGAACTTGAAATTTGTAATCTGATCCGCAATATTTAAATATTATACAGTCAAGATCAATGCTCATGCGTTTTTGCTGCTTAATACATTAAAACAAGGTTGGAAAAGTGCAAAAGAAACGAGAAAGCATAGTTTTATTTAATTCCGTGGAAAATGTAAAAATGAAACAGACATACTAAGCTAAAAAATACTGAAATATTTGGTAAACTGTTAAAATTAAAGAATATTATTAGACGTCGGCCTATACATACCTATAACTACTAAATCTTATAGATTTATAGAGTGCATTTGAAGAAACTTTAAAACAACCATTTTGTATACTATGGAGGGTATGATATCACCTCTCCTAAGCTAGGTTTGAATAGCAACCTCCATCCTACCTACCTATCTTAAGTTCACGCATTAGTCAAAGCAATTAAATAGGATTAATCAAAATCATTTCAGCTAGACAGCTTCTAGACAAAGATAAGTTCCCCTTTATTAATTTTTCTCCAAAACTAATCACTGATATGCAAAAATTGACTTTTAATTTAGATTGAATTAAAAGACAGGAGAATATCAGAAATCTATGAATATTGTATCAGATTAATCTAGTAGAAAAGATATTCTGCAATTAACTTTGTTTGTTATAACATTGAAATTAAAATCTTATATTCTTCGCCCCTAGCCTCTAGGGGCTCTGCCCCAAGAGGTTTGATCAAACCAATTTTTCGTAATTTAGATTTTTCAAAATAAATCTAAAAAAAATTTCTTTGAGGGGGGGGAATTTTTTTTTATGGGGTGGGGAGGGGGGGGGGGTAATCGACCCCACTATTTTAATTTTAGTTTTAAAAAGAAAATTTTTTTGGGGGGGGGGATATTTTTAATTTTTTGGGGGGGTTAGGGGTGTCCCAACCCCCAAGAAAATAATTATAAACCTTTCCGGGACCTATGAGAAGACACCCTGTAAAGTCCCCAAAGATGTTAAGTCAATGAATAAGAAAAAGCCATTATAAAACTTTGGGGACTAGGTAATAAAAAGCCCAAGGTCCCCTCCCTCCTTGCAAGATATGTGTCTAACCGAAAGTGAATCAATCAGATATACAAAACATCTTATCTGACCTTTGCAAAAAAATATTATGTATCCAGTTTTCGTACAATACAGAACAAAATTGGACATACAGATTTGATCTTTCGCTTTGTATCATCTCTATTTTTCTGCGCCAGCAATAGAAAAAATATTGCTTGTTTAAATATACAACCATATTCTTAAAGAATATAGTGCCTTAGTCCATAATGCCTTCCGCCCATTTTTTTTTTATTAAATATGTAACTAAAGCCACTGCCGCCACTTTTGAATAACTTGCAGCTTAACTGGCTATTTTTTTTTTGTTTAAACAAGCCACCTTTATTTGATTCAGCATTCAACCATAGCTTACTAAAACCAATTTTGAAGAAAACTTGAATTTTATTTAACTCCAATGTAAAAACACAAATAAAAGTCTAAATCAAATCAAATTGTTTGAATAGAATATGGGTTTATTTGTACATATTAGCAGTCGGTGTATAGTAAAGTTTTAAAAGCACCGAATTTATGGAATTATCCATCAGTGGACCTCTAGCCCGCCCCCTCCCCCCCACCCCACCAATTATTTCAAACCATAAATGTATTTTTTAGCCCCTCCGGAGAGTTCAAAGCCTGAAGGGCCAGGAAGGAACCTAACCTTACCTAAAAAAGCATATAAAAATCTTTTTATTTTAGAGATTTAAAGGGATAAGACAATGGCTGATAGATTAATGTACATCTTCAATGATTACCTTTTCTGTAAAATATTACAATTATTGGTTAAAGCGTTTTGACACTCAACTTGATGAACCTACCAATCAAAATTTAATAATATTCCCCAAAGTTGGTCAGCCAACAAACTAAAAACGGTATTATAAACTTTGGGAACTAGTGTAATAAACAGCCCAATGGGCAATGTCCCCTCCCTTCCTGCAAAAGAGTTAGTTGTGGTCCACATGCAATTTAAGGGAAATTGGCGAATTATGTTCAGTTTTGTTCACCCATATTGCCATATGTAAATTTACCTTTATTTACTTCCTCATATTTATATGGACATCATTGAGATAAAACCAGGAATCTAAAAGGATAAGACAATGGCCGATAAATTTATGTACATCCCCGATAATGATATACAAAATTACCTCTTCTGTAGGTTGTCTCCAAAGTTGTTAAGCAAGGAATAAGAAAGCGTTATTATAAAACCTTGGGGACTAGTGCAATAAATAGCTTATTGTCCCCTCTCTCTCTGGATAAAACCAAAAATATATAATAGAGTTAAAAAGGATGAGAATTTAAAACAGGCCAGACAGGCATTGATATTATGCAAAACAAGGATGACAACATCAATAAGTAGCAATTTCCAAAAATAAGCATGAATAGACAAACGGAAAAAATGAGGCATATAGCAGATGTTCAGTTTTTATAAAAAAAATATCAGTAAGAGAAAGAATTATATTATATAATAAAAATCACGAATCATGTAAAGAAAACAATTATAAATTATTTATGTTATTTAAAGCTTGTCAAAAAGACTAACGAACCATATAAATTATATTCGTTTTGCTCATCGGAAAAGGGATTTTTCACCAAAAATCTTAAATAGCAGCCGTTAAAATGTTTAGCGTTACGGACGGACGGCCAGACAAGTTAAATTAGAGTATCACTTCTACTCCCTAACCCCCCCCCCCCTCCCATTGAGAAAAACGGAAAAAGTATATTTTAAATTACGGGTTGAGGCAATAAAATAAAGATATATTTCTAATTATCAATCTTTAAGTCACTAAAGACATACAAATTACAAACAATGATTTTTCTTCCAATTGACCGTTCCCTACATTTTTGAGCTAAAGTAACTAATTAATCTAAAAAAAAAACTAGGCTAATGAATGTTTAAGTTTCAGTCAATGATTGCATCCTTAGAAAGAACTGAAAAAGTTTCATAAAACAAGGATAACAACATCTTGTATAAGTAGCGACGCACACAAATATTAAAATTATAACTGAAGAAGCATAAATAGTAAATGCTTATTAACGTGGAAATATACGGAAAGCATAGAATAAAGCGGCTTAAAAGCAGTCTGACCGTCATTATTGTTTTATACATAAATACATGTGATATCTCTCTTCAATAGAAGCCCAGAAAATCACGTTTCCTTCTAAACGCTACATACGGACATTTAGAATTATAGAGTAGCTTCGCCTGAAATAATTTTTTCATGCGAAGTAAATCAAAAACAAGAAAATTATTAGTATCTTCTATTAAAGAACTGAAGTGGATTTTTAAAAAAATCAGGGTCGTCGCTCACTGGTGAGGGAAAACTATTTTTGTGAAAAATCAACCAAAATCGCATAAAAATCTACAAAAATGAAATAAAATCATAAAAGGGTTATTTACATAAGATTTTGGTTATTTTTTTGTAGATTTTTTATGTGATTTTGGAGGATTTAAAAAAAAACAAACATTTTTTTAAGAATCCAACCCTGTATTGAATATTATAACCCAAACACCTTTGTTTGAATTTTAAACATTTTTTCTTATTATTTATATGTAATTCTGAAACAGTTTCTGTGTACAACAATATGTGGAATTGAATACTAACCTAGCTTTTAATTGAGTTCTACAAATTACGTACATACACACTTACAAATTATATTGGGACAGAGAAAAATATACAAACTTTGTTTAAGCAGGCTATTTTATTCTCAAATTATTGTATTGGATATAGAATGCTTGTTTATTGTGACAAGGGAAATCTTATCGTCAATTTAGGTTGCTACTATAGTCCTCATATATTGGCCAATAGGTTCTTCTATGGTCAGGGGAGGGGATGGGGTGAAGTCATTAAAATTGAAAATGGGATAAAATTTTGCTAGGGGCAAAGTCACTATAGTAAGTAGTAGATAATAAAAAAGAGGATTGTTAAAAGATAAAGGGGCCATATTGTGCTGTAGTAATAATTTGCAATTATAATGATTCAATAATATGATACCTAAATCTATAGAACAGCAAATATTATTCTGAATCTTTTTCTTTTACATTCTTACTTTCTCTCTTCCCTTTAATGTTCCTAGAAACAAGGAAGATCTTGTTCAAAGTAGTACAAACTAGTAAGATTTGGTTCATCGCACCTCCTTTTAAAAATATTTTTGGGGACCTTTCATGGCAAAAGGGTTTAACTAATTTCTTCAAAACAGACTAAACCTTCCCCAAGATAAAACCAATCGCATTTAGCGAAGTTTGTAATAATCTGTCCAATCTTTATAAGATTTTACTGACCAAACATACATGCATTCATCCAGTGACGACCAAACTGGCTAAGGGGTACAGTGGTATTTAATCCCCCTCCCATACAGACAAATATTGGAAGTATTGAATTAACCCCACCAAACCTTTAAAATCCCTATCCCCCCCACAAAAAAAAGCTTGGACGTCCTTACAGACATACAGATACCTTATTATATAAAACAAGTATCAATTTGCGTTACCTATGGCCTATACCATTTAGTTTTGGGGTGGGTTGATAAATTTACCACTTATAGTGACGCTACGGCGATTAAGAGGTTGAATGAAATGTCAAGATTTAATGGAATCATCAACAGAAAGAAATGTATATGTGCATGTTTTGTCGATTTTTAAATAAATATTTCAAACTATTATTGTATGATTTTTTACCTTAAATTAATGAAAAATTAAATAGCCTAAAATTAATATATTAGTTAACCAATTGAATTAATTCTATGACTACTTATTTCACACCATACAAAAACTATTGTTTATTTAGTAGCAAAGCTACTCTATGAATGTAAATGTACTTCTCTTCGTTCGGTGATGCTTGTTTTGGGCTATGGCATGTCCCCTAATTATGCTTAGTATTTATGTCGTGCACCTGACACAGACTCTCAACTAACTGGCAATACACCTTAGTCTTAATTTAATTAGATTAGGTTAGCTGAAGGTTGATAGAAACCAACTTTGATAACAAATCAACCTTAAACTAATAGTTGAGCCCCTAGCATCTACCAATACCAAGATTTCAATCTAAACAATGTAATAGTATAAAACCATCCCAGGACCTAGGTTAAGCTTCCCCTAAATGAAGAACTAAATCGGTTCAGTAGTTATTAAAATATAAAGCTTCAAATATAAAACTTACTACTTTATTTACTTTACTTTAACAAAGCAGATATAGAGAACATTCGAATAATTTTATTTAGTTTTAAAACTGGGAAAATGGTTGACATTGAAAATTGTGTCGTAGAGAAAGAAGGGAGAGAGAGGAAGAGCAAAAGAGAAAAATGAGAGGGATAGAATGGAGAGAATCAACACGAATAAAGTAATAAGATGGACCATTTTTACCAAACAAATAAATTTCCAGCATGAAATTTGGCGGACAATTTTGTCATAGTATAACTGGGGTAAACTTGGCTTTTGTATGGATTCTGGGTGATTTATTATAAAGGGAAGAAAATTCAGGTCATTGGTTTGAATGATTGATTTAATGCCTTTTTTCCAGAATTTCAAGTCCAAAACCAAAGAAAAAATATATGGACAAAGTAGATGATAATCGGGGAATTCTTGACAAAAAAATGCTTGTATGATCCATCTGGTACCTTTATGTTTGACAATATGCATGTTCCCAAAATTGCATTGCAATACGATGGGTTAAATGACAAATCTTCCAACAATTAATTAAGTAAATACTAAGGTATGATCAGAGGGTTTATTCTGAGGCTTTGAGGGTTTTTAAAAGGGCTAAATGGTTGATAACTCCCCACGGAAATAAATCTACCTGCCCCCCCCCTCAAATAAATTTTATCTCAAAGATGATTAAAGTTCCTCAACAGATTATGACGTCATACGATAAAATAACCCAGGAGAGGCCAGCATAAATTTTACCATTGGTCAATTACAGTGTATACTGGCCTCTCATTCTATTCTATCGTATGACGTCATAATCTGTTGAGGAACTTTAATCATCTTATTTTATATCAATTAGAAGATACCCCATTTTTTCTGGTGTGGGGGTATTTGAAACAACATGCTATTTTTTTGGCGCTTTGCACCTTGGTTCAAAGCCCTTACTTTTTACGGGTGAATTTTAGGTCAATTCATTCACACTCTAAATGTGTATTTTTACCCCTCAAAATATTTCAGAGGGAGAATATTTACCCCTTTCCCTAATTCCATAGTTATCTTTGATACAAAGTAGAATTATGTCTGTCTGTCTGTTTGTACCAAAGGATCTCGCTAACCGCTGAACCGATCGGGATCTCCTTAACAGGGTAGCTTCCCATAGGTCCCTGGAAGGTTTGTAACTATTTTAGGGGAGGGTACACCCTCCCAAGATAAATCGGCACTAAAAAAATATCCCCCCACCCCACAAAAAAAAACTTAAACTAAAATAAAAATGTGGGTTGTGGGGTTGTGCATTCATATATTTTAGACTAATGTGCAATGTCAACTAAGGTCAATGTTGATTGTGGAATTACAGGATGACAGGCCAATTCAGTGTTTGATTTTGTACAGTAAATCTATTTACATATGAGTTTTTCTCGAGTTTAGAAATATTTCTAACAAAAGGTTTTTAGTTAAATGTACAAAACAAAATAAAATATAAAGAAGTATTTAAATAGTCATTTGCAATTGTACTTTTTAAATTTGCGCACATTCTCGAATAGCTGGGTATCTGTCACTAAATTACCCAGCTTGCATTCTATCACCAATAATATAAAGAGTGGACATATCTGTAAATACTTCGGATAATGGTTTATATCAAAGTATCATCGATCATAGATTGTAAACAACAAATCCTTTAAATTGTTATACGTATATGGTAACACGTTGTGACTGTTTTGAGCCAGTGCATTCCCCCTTGTTGTCTGTAGATTGTAAATTAATGCTGATAATTTACTAGTGAGACCACTTTTAGTAAAGAAGCTAATTCACTGACAATGTCTGACTGTCCGTTCCTTCACCAGTCAGCAGCACTGTGCTTTTTTTCAGTTTTTTTTTGTTAATTCCTATAATACCAATCAACATAATCATGCTACAAAAATGTATAAAAACACGTAGAAAGGAATCGTGATTCCATTTATGATTTATTTTGTGCTTTGCCCCTTATAAATGTTGTCATTCTCGTTGATATTAGTTTTCTGTTGGTTTTTCATCTTAAGAATTCTCTTTTAATTTTAATAATCATTGAATTCATCTTTTGAATGGTTTTAATTTTGTGAGTCCAGTTTTTCTCAATTTTATTTATCAATGTATTAACGTCCGGGGAGGGAGTGTAATATACAATAGTCCCCAAAGTTTTATATTAACGTTTTCTTATTCGTTGGCTCAACAACTTTGGAGACTTATATTCAATTTTATTGGTTGATTCATTAAGTTGAGTGACCAAACGTTTCAAACACTAATTTTAATTTACAGAAAGGGTAATTTTGTGTATCATCATTGGAAGGGAATGTACATAAATTTATCAGCCATTGTCCTATCCCTTTATATCCCCGATTAAAGTCAAACTCAAGAATGAATGGTTATTCTGTTTCTGGGTTAATGAACCTAAATTTGCATAAAAAATTGCAACAATTTATGCAAAATATGCAAACTATGAATAGAAATTTTAGTTATAAGACATAAACAATACTCTTGGTGTATCCAAGTATTAAGCATATTCTAAACTAAATAATTATAAAAAGCGATATTGTAGACCGTGCTCATGTTAAGTACTAGAGTTGGCTCGATATAATTATCTCCCTATTGGCTAGTTTTCTATATGCATATCTATTTCTCAATAAATCTATTTTCTTCACCCGGCATTACTATCTAAAAGAAATTAAATATTTAATAATTTAAATGATTTTTAAAAGATTTTTTTAAATTATATTTTTTTCTTTACATTACCATCACCAAAGGGTTAATGATGATGATTACAATTTTAGTTTAATATTTAAACACACAAAATGTCGCCACAATCGAATTCTTTTAAAACATAGTTTTCTTAAATTTATCATATTATAAATTTAAATTTTCTTTTTTATGATTAGAAATTAAATACATCAATATAAGGTTAATAGCAACATGAAATGAAAAAAATGAATTTATTTTTAATAAAGTAAGATAATGGGTCTTATCGTTCTGGGCAATGAGAGTTTATTATGGATTATTGGAGCACTATGAGTTTTAATCATATATTCCTTGTAAAACTTGAGCTCGTTTATAGACATTTATTTCCTATATTGATCTGACATGGATCTTGAAGCAATTAAGCAGGCCGTTTTGTACATGTTAAAAATTGGAAGATTTCATTAAATAAAAGTAATCGCAAATATACTTAGTAAATAAATAGAATCATTTAGTTCATGTGATATGTTTTTAGTAACTGCAGAAAAAGGTTGCAAAATCAACGGGCAAACGAGGAAAATACTGGGACCTATTTCATAGTCTGAAATTTATTATTACCGCAAACCTCTAGTAAGTCTTTCAAACGAATGGTTTAGGATTAGATAGTGTAAAATAAAACAAACAAATATAAAATGCTTATAAAATTATTGTGTTTGATGATAAAAGAAATGTCTATTCTTCATGCAAATACTTATGGCAATTCCTAGACTTACATGTCATTACACCAATCATTATCGATCAAATAACAAGTTTAGAGTCAGGTCATTAAAAAAAAAGTTTTCTATAATTAGGATAATTTGGCTTTTTTTGTGTGTTTCTTTTATGCACTTTGTCATGAACTAACAAATATATAAGTTCAGACATTTTTTCTCAAATTAAAAGTTTTATTTATAAATATGTCTAAAAATAGTTTTATAAAATGTAGATTTCAGAAAAGCTTGATTATGCCTTTTGTTACTTTAGATATAAAGAAAATTATAACATTTTAAAATCTCTTTAAATTTAAATCCTGAACCTTTTTTTCTTTATTTTTTTCTACGTGTTTTTGATTTATACTTCCTTGCAATCCTTTCATAATAATTAAACAAAAATGAGTTATTTAAGCAAACGCTCGATCATTTAATACCTTGGGATTTAAATATCCATTTATGCTAAATTTTGTTTGCTTAAATAACATTCTATTGCAACAAAAAGGTGATGTTAGCAAATAATTTCTTGAATAAAATCATAAAACGTTTTTTCATTTAATTTTCATTTTTTTCACTGTTGTGTTTTTATTTGACATTAAAAATAAAAATCATAAAAAATCTTCCAAATCAAAGAGAAAAAATCTTTGAATTATTGGTCAATTTAAGTTCAAAGATTTTTTTATTGTAAAAAGTTAATTTTTTAAAAATATTTTAGAAAAAAAATCTCCTAACAAAAAAAAATTATCATAATCCAAGATGGCGTCAATACATGAAAATAATATTTTCAAAACAAAAAAATAAAACTTGAATATCTTTTTTCACAGATTGAATTTCAAAAATCGGTCTGACAATTTTTCCAAAGTCAGTATGATCTATCGAATGAAAAAGGTTTGAAACTGATAGAACATTTCTTTATACTAAAACATATTTTTTCTCACGTTTTTTCCCACACTTCCAAAAAATGAAATTCAATGAAAATTAAATGGTTCTCACGTTAAAAAAATTTTCTCACGGTTCCTAAAAATGAAATTAAATGAAAAACATATGTACCATTTAAATGAAAATTAAATGACCACATTCTAAAAATTTTCCCACGCTTGACATTCTTGAAAAAACCTAATTAATTGAATATTTAAACAAACTGAATATCGCGTTTTTTGCAATGGAATGATTGTTTATTGATGAAAAACAAATTCTTTTTGTAGATGTTGACATGAAAGAAGAAAATTTATTAATTAGATGAAAAATAATTTTCTTATGATTAATAATGACAAAAGAAGATTTAGATTATTCTACGGATAAAAAGATAATTCTATATTGCGTTTTTATCATTTACTTCAAATCAAACATGTAATTTAAAAAAAAATATTTCCAGTATGGTTTCGAAACCGATTAATATCCGCTGGATTTAAACCAGTTTTTAGCCATAAAAACCTAAAAATATGCAATAAAAGTCCCAAATTTGATAAGCAAAGAAATAAAAAACGTTGTTATAAACTTTGGGGACTAGTGTAATAAACAGCCGTATGTCTCCTCCCTCCGTGGATTTTTTTGCTGGTATGAGTTGTAAGGATCCTTGTAATTAGTGTTGAGATGTTACATCCTGTGCAAGATTTCAGAAATTTAGAAGTAGGTAAATTGTACAAAAATTATGTTTTGTACATTTCAAAGAATTTTTAAAAGAACATCAACCCATGGAGAAGGGGGGGGGCATTAGATGTTTATTACACTACTAACAACTTTGGTGACTTTAATTGAATTTAGTTGGTCGGTTCATTAAATTGGGTGTCCAAACGTTTAACCAAAAATTGTTATCTACAGAAGGGGTATTTTTATGTTTCACCATTTGGGTTGTACATCAATTTATCCCTTAGGCCGCCGCATTCAACCATATATAACCCAATAAAGAATTATGACAATTTTGTAAGATCAGTTAATTCATGCTTAAACAAGCTTCACTTTCAATTCATATAAAATCCATAAAGAATTATGACAATTTTATAGGATGAATCAATTCATGTTTGAACAAGCAAAATATCTTACTCTCCTTATTGTAGAGACGTACAGCTATTGATTATAGTACGGCTTTGCTTTGAATTTATTAAATATAAAAGCTTTTTAAGTGAATTTAATTCTCATAAGAAAGTAACACAAGTAGATAAAAATCTATTAAAAAATAGACATTTTTTTTACTTTTAATTAAATTTCCGACTTTTGCATCCCTGCTTTTCTATACTACTAGTCAAACATTATCACCAAGTATTTAACCTTCTACATGCACTATGGGTTCAAAATAATGGGGAGAGAGCATTTTTAAATGTATCCAAACTTTAAAATTTATTTGAAGAAATTATTTTTCAATAGCTTAAGAAAGAGGTGGGTAAGTACGTAAATACCCATGGAGAAAGGGGACAATGGGCTGTAAATCATATTTGTACTCCTACTTTTATAACCACTTTAGCATAGTTGACCTAAAAACCACGGGTTCTTTAATTTAATTGTGATTAATTAATTTGGTTCAAGACAAACAATATACAAATTTATCAACAAATAATTAAAATCTCCAGAAGGGGTAATTATGTTTAATATTATTTGGATGCAC
This sequence comes from Acartia tonsa, assembly GCF_053477335.1. Lineage (NCBI taxonomy): Eukaryota > Metazoa > Arthropoda > Copepoda > Calanoida > Acartiidae > Acartia > Acartia tonsa. Next base: position 47,418,597 of record NC_137268.1, read on the forward strand.
ACCAGTTTATCGTCCATAGTCTTATTCCTTAAGATCACTAGTAACACCATTCTTACAAAGTTAGAAAACATACTTAAAATGTAAATACTTTTTTTCACTGTGAAGTGTGACTAGAATAAAAAAATTTGATATCCAGTTTCAGACCACTGTGTCCTAGTTGACAACTGAAGACAACGACACTGAAAATTTGCATAATAAATTCAACTTGAAAAAGGAAATTGACAAGGTTTTCTTTAGCATTCATGTGAAACAGTAAAATAGCGTAAAACCTGCAAAGAACTAAAGCGAAGCTTTCATCTACATAAAAGATGTTTACAGTCTCCATTTTATTAATTTTGAAATTATCATAATATTATACAAAAATATAAAAACATTTGTCTAATTAATAAGTAAATTTGACTAGTAGAAAAGTTTACGGCAAAATAGTCTTATTACATGTTAAATATTCCCCTAACGTTCTCTAAAAGACGCTGTAAATAGAATACAGAAACATATAAAGCATTCGCTTGATATTAAAAAACTTTTTGTCACATTAAAGAAATACAATCTTTTTTCTTGTACTTTTCTTATGCGCAAGTTTTAAAATCATAGCCTTTTCTTTTAAATGTTTTTGGTTAGATTCAAAGTTTGTAAGAAATAAATAATTGTATTATAACATTATAAGTTGAATTAGTGGCTCTTTAATTAAGTTCGTTGATTTTCTTCACCTTACCTGTAAAAAAAGAAACAAATATGTTAGAATAGGAAAAAATAATCTTTGACAACATCATTTTAAACAAAAGTAGATCTCAAAAAGATAGTTTTTTTATGCTTATTTTAGTTTTGGTTGGGTAAAGAAATTGTTAATTAAAAGATCTATGGAAATATTTGTCCAACTAAGGCTGGAACCACATTATCAATAGTTTCAAAATAAGATGCGCGGGTGTTTGAAGAATTTTATAAAATATTTTTTGTTCTTAAAAGGATCTAAAAGAAACAAATGCATTAGTGTATATGATTATTATTCAAGAATGTACTAAGGTTTTTTTAAAGAAACAACTCTATAAATTATAAGGTCATTCCGACTGTCATTAAGTATTAGCTATATTCCTCAAATAATAATAAAAAAATTAAACAACATGAAAAATATATCAAATTTAAACATTATTTAAAACTAATTTCCTACAAGTAATAACTGACTTTAATTAAGAACTATGACGAATCCTAAGACAATAAGGCAAACTATTTTTTATAATAACGGCGACAATCTATATTCAATGTAGTAAGGGCTGTCAATGTTAATTCAAAAATGTTTATTTTCACTGCTTTCGAGGATTTTATCATCCTTGTTTATATACATTTAAATCTAAACAAACATTAAGCTTTTTTCATTTAATAAATCATGAAATAAAAACCACAAATTTTAAAGTTCATCTATCTAATATAAAAATTTAGAATTCATAATTAATTTATTTTGAAATTTTTGGTTTTACTAATGTTATTTCTAATCAAGCATATTTGTAAATGGATAGATAAAATAAAGGATAAACAAGGATGACATCATATATAAAAGCGAAGCTTAATATATGGCACAGTCACAAAGTTCATACCGACAAACAAACGAACATTTAACAATTAACGCTTTTGATATTGGAGATGTTTTGTCTATAATTAATTTTACCTAGAGTAGTTTGATCAGCTGCTATTAATGATAGATGTCAGAAATTTTGGTTATAATCCCTAAAAAAAATCTTCTCGTTAAGACTCTTTGCTTGTAAGTCTATTTGGTTTATTTTGTTTTTTTTGGAAATTCTATGAGTTTCGCTGCTTAATGATGTTACCATCCTTGTTTTCTGTTTGTTTTGAAGTAAACTGCAACTTTAAATTATGAAATGATTAATCCTTTTTCTAATCTTTACCCTTAACATAAACAGTAAATGAGAAAAGGTACCTTCCTACTCTACAAATAAGAACATATGTATGCATGTAATTGTAAGATAAAATAGCTTTTACTTCATTGAAGCTAGAAGGTAAAACAAAAATTATGTATTCTTCTTAGTTCATAATACATTTCTTCGGGTTTATTAAGGAAAAAACAGGCATAAATTTTAAATATACGTCCAATCGCAAGATGGATAAACTTGATTACAGAAAAGGTCTGCTGCTAACACAACTAACACCCAGTGAACTATCTCACAAAAACTGTATACAAACAAATAGTGACCAGCTTCAGACATTAAAAGTTCGTTTTTTGTATGCAATCAATTTTTCTATTTTTAAAAAATTCCTTTTTTCTTAAGAAGTAGCAATAAGAGGCTGATAATGATCAAAGAAAAATGACTGTATTTCATCAATAATAATTAAAAAAGTAAGATACTAATTCTATTAAAAAAAGAAACGTTGTGTTAAACATAAAGGACAAAAACTTATTACTGGTTTTGTTCCTACAAAAATAAACACTTTAACTCTCATATTGAAGACAGTTGGACTAATGACTTGCTCTGATAAGAGCTGTGCTAATATGCTAAACAGCCAATCACTAAAAATATACAAATACCTATTGCTGCTTTTGATCATGAAGAAAAGACATATTTAAATAATGTACAATAGTTAAATATTTGAATTTGAAAGGCAACGGTCTTCTAACAAATATTATATGGTTGTGTATGCTCTATACTGCTCACTTGAATAAAGGGATAGCCAAATAAAAGAAAAATTATAGGTTATAATAGTTACCCAGGGAAGAAGGGGACTGTAAATTACACAGATACCCAAACGTTCTCTCATTCGTTTGCTTATAAAAACTGGATAGGAATATCATTCTCATTTAAACAAAAACTCATTTTTATGCTAAAATGTGGTTTAATTTTGGTTTTTAATTTTCATTTATTTCTCTGAAGTAGTCATTTTTTCCCCCGAGGTAATTATGCATTCTTTTAGTAATTAATAAAAATTCTAATATCTTCAAAAAAAATTCAAAAATCTTCTAAAAATCTTTTCTCAGATTTTCATATAAATATGACTGTATAGACATGGGAACTTCAGTCGTGCGAGGCTTGTGGTGCAGAACTGAGATTCTGTTCACAGGTTGCCATGCTCGGGGAAAAAAATGACTACCTCGGGGAAAAAAATGATACCTCAGGGAAAAAAATAACTACCTCGGGGAAATAAATGACTACCTCGGGGAGAAAAAAAGGATATTTACATCCACTATTTAAGGGGTCGTTTATGTGAGAATGTTCTTTTTTACCTATCCCTAAACACCTGCTAACACTACTTTATTTTTACAAGTAAGGATAAGAATAACAAGTAACACAATGCAATGTATATAGTAAAGTTGAAAAATAGGACGTCCTAGCTTTAAATTTTAATAGGGTTAAAATGAGTGATTTCAAAGGGGTAATGTAAAGTATATATTTTTTTTATTTTTAAGTGGGTAAAATCAGGGGTTTCAAAGTTTGAGGAGGGTAAACAATCCTTTACCCCCACCATTGGAAATCTATGCTTGAAAAACGCTTGCTTGTTTTATTTAAAGCAATGTATAAAAAGGTTAAAATTAAACTTCATATATAAAAATGTAAAGTGTATTAATTGTATAACACAAATATCAAGTTTCCTTCATTGCATATAGATTATATGTACTTATAAGTAGCGAAGCTTTTCTGCATTTAGAGTAGCTCCTACCAAGACGGATATTTGAGTAGTTCTATTAATTTCAAACTCTAAAGAAAAATCAAAAGCTTACCAAATATTAAATCCTCACTAGAAGTTTGGCCGTCTATTTTAAAACTAGATTGTTATATATCCTACTAGCGGCTACGGCCCCTAGAAGCCTCTAGGGGCACTTAAAGTAGAAGGGGAAAATGTCGACCTCATCCCATTTTAAATTTGAGTTTCAAAAGAATAAAAAATATTTTTTTGGGGGGGAGGGGGGGGGGTGGGGAGTTGAAGACACCCTCCACAAAAATAGTTTAAAACCTTCCCAGGACCTACAAGTAGCTTCACTGTAAAAGGAGAATAATATCGGTTCAGCGGTTAGCGAGATCATTTGGGACAAACAAAAATACGCTTACTACTTTATATAATAGGATTATATTGAACTTTGAAATAATGATTTCTAGGGCGTTACTCCATTTTCTTGTGCATGTGTCTTTCTGTCTTTGCTTGCATGTATATTTTCATCCTTGTTGTTTGAATATATATTTTTGCAGTATGTGCAAGATAACTTACAAAAATCTGCAAAAATATATCAAGTACATTTATATTCATAATTATTAACAATAAATTTACCAAAGTTCTTTTATTGGTTTAACAAGAACAATTATGTTTATAAGTAGAGCAGCTAAAAACTAAAGATTTTCTATTATATAAAGTAGTGAGTTTTTTTGTCTGAAGATTAAGATTTCGATAACTACTTAACCGGTGTAATGAAGTAAAATTAAAGGAATACAAAAAAAACTTATTTCTTTTAGAAATGGATATAGATAATAAACAAAGTTCTCATAAGGACAGGAGGACGCAGGATACGTACGCATAGTGTCATATTTAAAGAGTAGCTGCGCTACATAAAAACTTAGTTGCGTGTTATCTATTGAATATTTTATTGAAAAGGCGTCGCGTTTTATTGTCATTTGGACATATTTTATTATTTTAATATTATTTATTATTAAATTTTATGATATTTGTAATGTACCTACAGTATGCAATGAACTTAATCTTCCTGCTTAGGCATTCTTAAGATCTTAATTGGCTTATTGAAACTCTCTTCTTATAATGGATATATTTACAAAAGGAAAATTTTTCGTCAATTTATGTTGCTAATATAGACCTCCATTATTTTACTCCAGTAAAAGAGGAAAGGATGCGATTAAGTAGGAGGATTGGGGGTATAATAATTTTAGTCAGCTGGGAGTATCACTTTATTAGAGTACATAAAGAGTATGACCTCTAAGTAATACAGCGCAAAAATATTTGTTAGTGACATCATATGGCTTTTTTTTGGTTCTCTCATACACATTTTACTAATTTAACCAACTTTTCCAGGGTCGATTTCTTTTGGGATGGTGGTGGTAACCTCCCCCCAAAAAGTTATAAACCTTCTCAGAACTTGTGAAAAGCTACATTGTAAAGGAGAACCATATCGGTACAGCGGTTGGCGAGATCTAAGTAATGTTTAACATTAATAAGGTGAAAAATAAATAAATATACTATACTTTTTCTTATAAAACCTAAATCAAACAATTGGCAAAATATAAACTTTAGTGTACAACCAATAAGTAAATTGTATTTTTAGAATCTAAGTGAACAAAATCATTTACTATAAGTTTAATATTTAACAAGTATGGTAACATTCATAGCCATAAAATAAGGGAAAAAAACAAAATATAATTGTGAAATATTCTGCAGAAACAATTTTTTGTTTCACTCAAAATTATTTGTAAATAGAATGCAAATGCATTTGTCAGCATGACCGAAAGACTAAAAGTGCTCTAAAATCTAAATCCTTTTTAAAAGCGAGGCTTTTCTCTGATTAGGATCAGTTTGTCCGTCCGTAAAAGATAACTCTTTTGCGTCCGTCACTTTGACAATAAGACTTTCTCATTAATCATATGAGATAGAGTTCTGATTTTTTGGTATAAAGATTCTCCTAACTATAGTGCATATTTGACTTTGTTTGTGACCGCCTTTTTACTAATTAAAAAAATCATTTGTTTTTCAATATCATTGTGAGTAAGTATGTGTTTGATTGCGAATGTCCATAAGCTGCGCTACTAACCATATTCCTTTTTTAAAATGACTTACATTGGGAAGTAAATTGTCATGGTAATGTAACATGAATTGTTTATAAGATAATCCATTACATCATTTTACAACTAAATTAGAATAACTATAAAAAAAAGGATAGGTAAGAGAATAGTTATTTCTCGCATCAAATTATAAACAGCTTTCCGCGGATATAGAATGTACAATTATAAGATTAAAACTAGTTTTTTTAGCCCCGAGATGCCGAAGGTACGGGCTAAAAAAAACTAGTTTTAATCTTATGATTGTACATTTTTATATTCGTAGAAAGCTGGATATAATACGATGCTAGACATAGTTTTTTTTTGTATGGATGAGAACCGGTTCCTATCCACCGGATTCGAATGAATACGAGAAAGATTTATTTCATAGTTTCATGAAGTGCATCAAACGAGTTCAGATACTTAATAGTAATAGTAGCGTTTATAGCAATTCACCTGGGGAGATTAAAAAAAGGGAGAAGCAAATTAACTCTTCTTTATATCTTGTTTTAGGGAGAAATTTGAAACCACCTTCTGCACTCCATTGTATTCATCACTTGATATAGCTATATGGTAGAAAATATAAAATCTCTCGAATATTTGAATGTTTGCAAAAAAAAATGTACAATAGAAATTATGATTTTTTTTATATAAAAGCTCCTTTTACCTATACCCAAATCTTTATATATATTTAAATTGTAAAATATATTTAAGACCTTTACTTTGAGTGGTTTATAGAAGAGCTATGCAATTGATAAGAATTTTGCTAACTCTCCCACGTTTAACTATTAACAATAATTTTAGACATTTAAAAGTTTAAACCATATTGAAAAAAAACTCAAATAAATGATATGCTCGAGGAGGGAAAGGTGTTCTAAAAACTGTATCGAACAGAGAATACATGGCTTTATTCTCTATGGTAATATTAAGGTAAAATGGAGAAAGAAAAAAAAATAAAACAACTAAATAATTCTTAGCTTTTATATATATTGACCACATAATTATTTAATTTTTGAAACATCTTAAAAATTTATTAATATGGAAATTGATTTTAATTTGTCAAATAATAAGTTCTATCCTTTAATATACGGATCTTGAACAAAGTAGCTTCAGGACAAAGTAGCCTCCTAAGGAAAGTAGCCGCCACTGTTACTAAAGGTCATGGCCGCAGCGCTCGGCCCCCTGGCCTGTCTAGCCGCGGGCGCTCGGCCCCCTAGCCTATAACCTAACCTAACCTAACCAAAAAATTGTAAAAACAATATCAAAAATGTAAAAACAATATTAAAAATTGTAAAAACAATATTAAAAATTGTAAAAATCTATCGACCATTTTTTGCAAAATCCACGACATTCTAAACCACCTATGTATTATCAGTTGATTATATTTTTCTTAAATTAATGTTCTGAGGCTATCATAGGTTGGGTTATAAGCTAGGGAACCGAGCGCTGCGGCCATATTGGAGACTATTTTTCTTTGGAAGCTACTTTTCTTAAGTAAATGTCCAGAAGCTACTTTGTCCGAAGCTACTTTGTCCAAGATCCTTAATATACACATTACAAAGGTGGTGCTACATATCAACTTTGCTATTAAAAGCTTTCAAAACTAGTTTTGTGAGGCCTCTAACCCAAAAATTAAAAATTTTGTAGCACTGCTGCAACACTATTTTGAACAACAACATTCCTAAACTTTGTAGGTCGATATTAATAAAAAATGTAAAAAATGAACAAAATACGTAGCACTACTCTGTATATTTATAATACAAAGTAGAACGATGTCTGTCTGTCCGTCTGTCCGTCTGTCCGTCTGTCCGTCTGTCTGTCCGTCTGTCCGTCTGTCTGTCCGTCTGAAGCTTAAGATCTCAGTAACCACTGAACCGATTGGGCTCTACTCTTCAGGGAATATACCTACTGGTCCTGTGATGGTTTTAAGCTATTTTTTTGGGGGGTGGGTCACCCCTAACCCCCCCAAAAAATGAAAAATACCCCCCCCAAAAAAAAAAAATTTTTTTTTTTACTTTTTCTTATAAAATCTAAAATACGAAAAATTAGGTTGATCAAACCTCTTGGGGCAAAGCCCCTAGAGGCTAGGGGCGAAGCCGCTAGTAGGTAAAAAAGTGGGAAGAACTATGGTATAATAGCTGTTTGTTGTTTTGGAGTGTAGCTTCTCTACAACTTATATACTATTATTGACTTATATGCCATTACAATCAGGGAGAGAGGGTACATTCAGCTGTTTATTACACTAGTCCTACAAGTTTTTATAAGAAAGTTTTCTTATTCTTTGCTTAACAACTTTGGGGACTTTTATTAAATTTTGATTGGTTGGTTCATTAAGTTGAGTTTCCAAACGTTCCAACCACTAATTGTAATCAACAGAAGGGATAATTTTGTGTATCATTATTGAGGATGTATAGTATAATGTATATTGATTTATCAGCCATCATGACATCCTTGTTGAAAGATATTTTTGTGGTAAGATGATAAGCTTAACAACGTGTGAACTTTTTACAAGGGTTCGACAGCCGCTACTTTTTGCAAACAAAATCACAAAAGCTTTCTTCGTATGTTTACTGCTATCAAAAATATTTTTAGAACTAATTAAAAGCTTTGTAATAGAGAAGAACCATATCAGTTTAACGAGTTTCTTTCCCGATTGCTATTTAAGATAGACAACTAAAATAATTGTTAAAGATTCCTTGTACCAATGAGCATTTGAATTTCTATTTATAATCGCATATTATGTCTATTCCTTTTTCTTTCCTTTATGACAACTGAACAATTACTATATATCTTTACTAGCGGCTTCGCCCCTAGCCTCTAGGGGCTTTGCCCCAAGAAGTTTTTTGGGGGGGTTGGGGGTGTCCCACCTCCAAGAAAATAGTTATAAACCTTCCCGGGACATATGAGAAGCTACCCTGTAAAGGAGAACCAGATCGGTTCAGCGGTTAGCGAGATCCTTCGCTACAAACAAACAAACAAACAGACACACAGACATCGTTCTACTTTGTATTATAGATTTTTGTGCTTCGCTACTTATGGATGTTGTTTTAATTATCATGCAAAGTAACTCACCAAAACAATATAAACAACCCTTTATATTTCAGGGATCTAAGGGGATAAGACAATGGCTGTACATCCCCAATAATGATGCACAAAATTGCCCCTTCTGTAGATTACAATTAGTGGTTAAAACGTTTGGATACTCAACTAAATAAACCAACCAATCAAAATTAAATAACAGTCCCCCAGGTTACTGAGCCCACGAATAAGAAAACTTTATCATGAGACTTTGGGGACTAGTGTAATAAACAGCCCAATGATCCCTCCCTCTTTATATTTGCTTTGCACGAATAAAAATATGTTTGGTTATAGAGTATAGACTGAGTGTCCAAAATTATGGCTTACAATTAGTCAAACTAACTTTATTATGCATAAAAACGTTCTTACAAAACATTTTAAAATTTTGCCATTAATTTTCCGTGCTTATAACTTAATTTCTTGTTAAAAGCGAAGCTTTTCTATAATTAGGGTCTGTAAATCTGTACTCTGTGAATAGGTGAATTTGGATGATGATTCTTGTAATAGTTAGGTACGACTTAGAAAGCGAAGTAACTCTATTATTGCTACCAGAAAATCTGTATGTCCATTTAAAACATGTTGTTTTTAACTCTTTTTTTGGATGATATAATTACTCATCTGATTTTTTGGATAAATGATTCCTAGGACAACAAGGTAAAATATTTTATCGACGTTTGTCTATCAAGTCATAAAAATGTAAGTATGACCTTAACCAGAATTATTTACGCAGTTTTGCAACGAGTTATTTTTTACTCCAGAAATAAATATGTTCTAGGGGATGATGAAACGTGGATATTTCCTTGATGGGAAGGCTCCAAGAAACTTAGTTTTCATCAATAGCAAATGGATCATTCATAGCCCTCCCATTTGATTATTTTAACTTCCTGCAATAATTTAATAATTTTTTGCTAATGTATGAACACTTTTGCCTAAAAGTCAAAATATTTTGGTTGACTATATAATATTTATGAATTACAAATAAAGGTGCATAAATAAATATGTCTCGTTGCTATGGTTGCTATTTGGTAGTATTAGTTTTATTTTAAAGTGATCTTTTTTGCTTATTGCGTAGGTCCGTACTTCCTTCCGTAATTATAAAGATCTAATTGTCAATAAAGGCATGTTTAAATTGTCACATCGATTGTTGAGTTTCGCTTTTATGGATGTTGCCGTCCTAGTTTGAAATACAAGGACAATAGTGACCAATACAAGCAAAGCAACAACAAGCAAAGAGTAATTCAGGTCAAAAGAAGAATACATTTTAATATAGTAAAGGTGAAAATCTTATTGAACATTAAGAAAATTAATTATTGAAGTCCAAGATTATTAGAATAAATCTTATTTTGCTTTGCAAATTTAGAAATGTTTGTGTTTTAAAAGCAATTATAAATGACAACGATTTTTTTCAACCTTATGTTTTCCAACATGTCAAAAATATGAATTGCAACAACTTATATACACGCCTTGTATAATTATTCTATCAACAATTTTTTTCTGGGAAATGCAGGGAGGGAAGGGTCCTTGGGCTGAAAATTAGGATTGTTCTCAAAGTTTGGTAAAGATATTTTCTACTTGATTGATTGGTGCAAGATAGCAATATCCAATCTTTTTAACTAATCATTTTGATATACATAAGCTATTCATTTACAATCTTTTGCTATGTACATTGTACATCCCCTTCTAAAAGATTAACTAACTGACCAATAAATGACAATGGAAACCTAAATTAACGACGATTTGTCCCCCTGTCATAATATCCACGTGTATTCTACATCCATTATAACACCACACATTATGTAATATTTTAGAAAAGTTCCTTCATATATAAAATTATAAGCTATAAATTCCCACATCCCTTGATATTTATGGGACAGGCCTAAACAAGCAGGAGTAGGTAAATGGAGGATTAATGCTTTTAAATGAAAAATCATTAGAGTAAAACACTAGAGGGAGAAAGGGTTAAATAACTGTATCTCTCCATCGCAACCGCCTTGTGCAACCTTTCTATTGGGTCATTGAAAATCAACCAATGGTGTCGCTTATATTACCACAGCCAAGTAGCAATAAATAATTTAGAAGCAGACGAAGAAGGTCTTTGAAAAAGGAATGGAGGTAGTTGTCTGTATATACATCTATACTATAGATCTGTAGAAATATATTTTTTAAACTATATTTTATAAATGTGGTCTAGTATCAAGTTTATAACTTTCAAAATAAATAAATAACCAACATTATTCTATCTTCTAATGACCGCAACCCTATTTCCCTGTTATTGGTCAAGACAGCGCTAACAAATTTAATCTGTTTGAGGTGTGGCACAAACAGTGTTTGTCATTTGTTTGTCAACTAAGATACTCCATAACTAACTTTATCTCATGTTTTTTTTTATTTGTTTTAACCCGATAATAGTGCATAAAGTTGTTTTTTGTCTTAAGCTTGATATTTCTATTGCTTTAAAACCATGTAAGCTTCAATTAGGTTCTGTAATGGTTTAGGCTATTTTTCTATTTTTCCTATTAGGATGGGCGGATACATTAAGCTATTTATTGCACCATTCCAAAAAGTTTTAAAATAAAGTTGTCGTTTTCGTTGGCTTATCAACTTTGGGGGCTTCTATTGAATTTAGATTAGTTATTTCATTAAGTTGAAATTCATAACCTTCAACCACCAATTGTAATTTACAGAAGTTTTTTTTGTGTATCATCATTGGGGATGTAGATAAATTTAACGGCCATTGTTTTATCCCTTTAGATCAATGATTCCCTTCAAATACAGAACTTATAGATGCTAGAGGGGTAGCCACTAGTTAAGTATAAAAAAAATAACATAGTAGGGTATTTAATTTAAAACCTATCTTTAGTATTAATAAAAGTAAATGAAAAACATATTTAAAATGTACTTGCGGATACTTTAGTATCAATTATAGAGTTGCAACTACTTTAAGATTATACCTAACTGCTACAGGAATTCTTTTGCAAGGATTGAAATTTAAATTTTAACATGCCAAAATTTACATTTACAGATTTAAAAATTAAAACACAATAAACTAAATTTAACTGACCAATACAAATTAAAATAGATAATCCTGATGATATAAAAACTTTTCTCGTATTCATTCGTTTCCGGTGGATAGGAACCGGTTCTCATCCATACGAAAAACTATGTCTAGCATCCTATTATATCCAGTTTTCTACGAATATAGAAATGTACAATCATAAGATTAAAACCAGTTTTTTTAGCCGGTGCCTCCGGCACCTCGGGGCTAAAAAAACTAGTTTTAATCTTATAATTGTACATTCTATATCCGCGGAAAGCCGTTTATAATACGATACGAGAAATAACTTGTTTGCAATTCCTAAATTCTTTATAATGCGCTTTGTTAAATACTGTTTGCTGGTTTTATACATTCTTACTGGAGAATAATTTGATCATTAATAGCAAAAGCGATAGTTTTAGTCTTAATTTACCTCCATACGAAGGTCCTACGACAAATGCAGGAGTCCCAAACGTCGGAGTGTACAAACGTCGGAGTGGATACTTAACCTAACCTAACCTATTTTAGACCATCTTATAGGTTTTTAAATGCCTATCCCCTGCGGGGGGCTTATTTGTTCTTCTATATCTTAACATAACCTAATCTGTATAGAAATACTTAATAAAATTAATATTTTAACAGTCCTGCGTTTGTCCACTCCGACGTTTGGGACTCCTGCGTTAGTCCTGGAACCCATACGAAGCGTATCATAGAAGGCCAACCCTTCAATTGGGCCTTTGAATATCAGCAAATAGCGTCGTAAATATTCAACACAGCAAAGTCGCTTTAAAAATTGCAGAAATCAATTTGCTAGAAGACGAAAAAGGTCTCCACCACTGGAATCAGGTAGCTGTCTGGGTTGTACATCTAAATTTATAAATTTATTTGTGGTTCTTACAATTTTTAAAAGAATTAGTTGAACCACAGAAACACCATACAGTGCAAAATTTGAAAGGTGTTTATTCAAATATATATTTGACATAAATGCCATTTTATGGCAATACTCCAAACAATACCACCAAAATAATTTTCTTCAAAAGAAAGAGGGCTGTTTATTATACTAGTCCCAAAAGTTTTATAAAAACGTTTCTTATTCGTTGGCTTAACAACTTTGGGGACTTGGTTGATTTTGATTGGTTAGTTCAAACAGTTGAGTGTTCAAAAGTTCCAACCCCTAATTTTAATCTACAGAAGTGGTAATTTTGTGTGTCATCATTGGGGATGTGCATAAGTTTATCAGTCATTGTCTTATCCCTTTAGATCCCTGAAAATAATAATCTAAAGCTCCAAAATCATCTCACATTCTTTTACCCCTTATAAATCCCATTGCACGCACTTGGATTAAGTTTATAATAAACCAAAAATTTTAAATCTTTTTGTTAAAATTAAATTTCGCTGTTTTATCGAAATACAATTTTGTTACATTCTGTTTGAAATGTCAAGTATTATCGATTTTATTATTTACCTTTGCCAAAGTATAAGATTATAGTTAAAAGTATGTGAGTAATTTCTAAGGAATTTTATGTAGAATTTATAATTATTAAAAAACTGTTGTTAAAACACCTTTTTTCATAAATTTGTTTTTCTTTTTTTAGAAATTTTAGAATTAAAATGATGTAATATTTCAAGCCTTAACAACATATATTTCATTGTAGTATTTCTTTTTTCATTTTCTTTTAAAAGTCTTTCAAGAATGGCTTCGAAACCGATTAATGTCCGTTGGATTAGAACCAGTACTCAACGATACTGAAAAATCATAAATCATAAATAGGATTTTAGAAAATGTTAATAAACTTTATTAGATCAAGAATTCAATTTAATCAAGTAGTAAGGTTTTTTATCTAAACCATAATATCTCAATAACTACTGAACTGATTGGTTTCTATATTTTAGGTATGCTTCACATAGATCCCGGATAGGCTAGATCATTTTCAGATTTCAATCTAGGGATGGTGTCAAGCTATTTTTCTAGTCCTTTCATACAGATACCCAAGATACAAGGGGCGCAACCACTATTATTTAAAAAAAACATTATAGATCAATATGATAAGAACATTAACATATACATATTTTTATTGATTTTAAACATTATTACATAACTTATATTAAATTATTGGATTTATTATTACTTGGATCTTACTCCAGATTATTATATACTCTATTAAATTGACAATTTTAGCTGGCTAAATTAACTATCCACCCACCCAACCCCTCTAACCCTATCCCCTCTCCTCCTAATGGATGCACGAACTGACCAAAAAGTTATGTCCTAGTTAGCAATCTAAATTGATGACAATTTTTTCCCAGTCATAATATCCACTATATTCTATATCCATTTACATATTTTTATTGATTTTAACATTATTACGTAACTAATATTTAATTGTATTGATTAATATAAAAGTATATTTATTGAGAACTGTAAAATACACTAGAAATCTTACTCACCAGTTTTGTTTTAATCAGATGATAGACATAAAATTATCAGCAAAATATCCTTCAATTATTTTCACTTCAAAATCACTTAAAAGTCACGTTTTAAAAGAATCACTATCAAATAATGATTATATTTCACTAAAAATTATAAGAAAAGGAAGTTTTTATAACGTTAAACACATGCAACATGAGAATGCATACATGTATGTTAATATCTTTTAAATCTTATAATCCAGCGTTTTAACTGTAAGGCCTTGTGTATTAAACTAAAGCTGCATTATCACACACACACACACACACACAAGCACAGCTGCCTGATTCAGGGCAAAATATATACCGTTGCAAAATCATGCAAAAATGCGCCAATTTTTAAAACAAACAAAAAAAGATCCCAGATTTTGTTGTAAATAAATATAAAAATGCGGAATTTTATTTTAATTGTGTAATAATTAATATTTACCCCTGTTGCGAAACCAAAGGGCTTTCATGATTTTCGTTGTCATAGATACTCAAGCTACGCGACACACAGAGAAGTTTTGTGTTGGAATATATATTTATTTATGTTTTAACTCTACTGCATGCAGTTCAGGTATACTCGCGGATAATAGAGATACAATTAGAGTAATCATTTTCTTTTTTATTAATTTTTAGCAGTTTATAAGAAAGGGTAACAATTGCTGTAGAACAATATTATTTTCTTCACAAATAAACTTTAAAAATAATTTATTATTTTAGGGTTAAGTAAGGGTTATACAAGAGCCTAGTGGAATAGAGCTTCTTATATGGGCTAATTAGACGGGTTTGAAATGACTAAAATAAGTTAGGGGGTATCAAAGTCGTTTAAAATATAATGTTCTAAAAAATCAAGTGTAAATTGTTTTCTAACGTTTATAAAGATCGAATTTTGTTAATCTTTACTAAAACAGACTATTTTTAGTAGCGAAGCTACTCTATAATTTAAATGTCCGTCTGTCTTAGTTTTGGGGGAAACGTGATTTTCTCGGCTTCTATAAAAGATAAAAGGCTGAAATTTTTTGACAACATTCCTATTATTAAGGAGCCCAATTAACTATAAAACATCAATGGCGGTCAGACCGCTTTTTAACAGGTTTTAGGCTATTTTTGTATTTTTCACATTTTTCTCCGTATCTTTGGTGTTTATGGTCCAATTTCCAAAATTTTTTAGTTTTAGATATCAAAATAAAATTTCCTGTCATTTCAAGAAAACAACTATGACGGTCAGACTTCCCTTAAGCAGGTTTTAGGCTATTTTTGTATTTTTCACATTTTTATCCATACCTTTGGTGTTTATGGTCCGATTTCCAAAATTTTTTAGTTTCAGATATCAAAATAAAATTTCCTGTCTTTTCAAGAAAACATCAATGGCGGTCAGACTGCCTTTTTGCAGGTTTTTGGCTATTTTTATATTTTTCACATTTTTCCTCAAATCTTTGTTCTGATTTCAAATTTTTTTTAGTTAAAAATATCAAATTAAATTTTCTGTTGTTTTGAGCATCCAGTATGTAATTTACTTTGACCGTCAGTCTGTTAGTCATAGTACTGATATATAAGTATCAAAAAAATTTTTAAAAATGTTGAAAAGGTTTCGTGATGTTTCCCCAATATACATGTTTTTGACAACTAATCTTTAAATTCTTATACATAATTTTTGTGCTTCGCTACTTATGGATGTTGTCACCCTTGTTTTTGTATTAATACCTAATATTAGAATAATCAAAATAATAAAATTTCTCTTTACTGTTAAAATTTAAAATCTTGATTTAATTTTACTATCATAAAGTTACAAATCAGAAAAAAACATACAAATGTTTCCACCGGACCAAAAAGAAACAATCGAAGGAGTCTGAAAATAATTTGTCTATATAAAAACCATATTTTAATATTCCCTCTAATGGCATAAGTTGAATTATAATTTATTTCTACCTTCTTTCTTTTTAATAATTTGTTGGTGGTTTACCCTGCTTTCCTTTCCATATCTACACTTGCGCAATTATGATGAAATATAAAGGAATGTAGAAAATTTTATAATAATGTAAAGACAAAAATATATTTAACAAGGATGACAACATCCATAAAAGCGAAGCTCTGAAACGCAAGAGTGTCAGAACATAAAAAACAGAATGTAAATATATAAAGTATAAACAAAATTTAAGTAAATTTGTTGCAAAACTGCTTAAAGATTGGATACTGATTAAGGACATCCTTACATTATTAGGACCTTAATTATAGAAAAGCTTCGCTTTTAAAAAGCTTTTCTATCATTAAGGTATTGCGTCAATGCGTCATAAATTTAAAACATCAGGTAAAGTTAGGTACCAGTTAGGAGGAGACCATTTTGCTTTAAACTTTACCGGCTTCAAAAGTTTTATGTATGTAGACGTTTTCTACTTTGTTGGATCAAAAACTTTGAGAATCAAATGTAAATAAATGAGGGTAAACATCAATTTACCAGTTATGGTTTGTATTTTTTTCATGGAAAATTCATTATCTAATGTTTCAAGGTGGTTTTAGGATGCTGTACGTATTGGTGCAAAAAATGGGGACAAATTTCAAATTGTTTTGGCGTGTGACGTCATACCCCCATCTCTTTTCTAGGGGGTTTCTTTCCTCCTTCCCTTTTCTTTCCCCTCACTTGTGACGTAAATAAACAGCCCCGTCAAATCAATTTAAAAATTGTCCCCATTTTTTGCACCAATACGTACAGCATCTGGTTTTAGGATTTTTTCAGCTCTTCTGGTTTAGTTCTAGTCACAATATTTAGGTCATAATAGTCACCCATCAAATGTTTCACTTTCTGGCTATTTACATCAAATTATCCTAAGCAGCATAGACAATTATTTGATTTGAATGGTGAAGATACATGAAAATGTTAGCACAACATAAAGCTTACGGTACGGGCCTTGTTAATTTGCTTTTAGCTTCGCTTTTATGGATGTTGTAATGTAAGTTTTCTTGTATGAGTACGATTTTCTGTTCCAGAATGTTCATCATTCTACAGTTAGTATAATCCAACTGTTGTTGTTTTAGCAAAAAAATTAATTACAAATATCTTTAGACATTTATTATTTTGCAACATATACATACTAATTTACAGGAAAAGACTGATAATTTTTTTCTTCATATTTATCAATGTTTTTTTTCACACAAAATGCCTGTTGAGCACGCATAACATCCTTAAAACCCAGTACCTAATATAACCTAGCCTAACCTAAAGTAATAAAGAAACTAACGAAAAACTAACCCCTCTCCTCCCTTTTATTTTCAATTTGTTGAAAAATATGGATCGGGGGGTTTCAGTGCTAAACAAGGTAATTCGTATGAAATTACCTATCAATAGTGATGTTTATCCTTAGACTAAAATTATGTTACTGATTAATTTTAAGATCCTTTTCAACTCCTTGTCTTGTAACAGCCATCATTAAGTCTTTGTTGGCCTCAAATGTATCCAATGCAACCTAAAATATAAATGATAAACTTTTCTTAAATGATCAGGGATCTAAAGGGATAAAACAATGGCCGTTAAATTTGATCTACATCCCAAACGATGGTAAACAAAATTACCCTTATCTAAAATTACACTTAAAGGTTAAGACATTTGGATATTCAAATTAATGGAGCAACCAATCATAATTCAATAAAAGTCCCCAAAGTTATTAAACCAACGTATAAGAAATCGTTATTATAAAACTTTGGGGAACAGTGCAATAAACAACTCACTGTCCTCTCTCTCTCTGTCAATTATTACTTAATAGAAAATAAGTTGTATTACAATTTTTTTAAGTTATATGTTTTATTTTAAAGATTGTATTAATTGGATTGTGCAAATAAAAAAAACAAGAGCAATTACATTTAATAGAAGCTGTAAAACATAAGCAAAATTAGTGCTAGCCTTAGCCAGTGTTAGAAAGAAGAAATAGAAAACAAAAAAATGTCAAAATAAATTAGAAGGATACACGTTGGACATAGTAAGAAATACTTATGTATTTATGGAACATATGAATAAGATATAATATTTTGCATATCATATCCCGTTTAACACACATTCACAAAGTCTTGTATGTCCTCATAAGGGTGTCTTTGGTATTTTCATCTTTTGCAACGGCCAACCCAGGTTATGAAAGTACAACCAAACCATGGATGAAATTATGTAAATATGTTGTGCAATAATATTATTTTTTGTATACTTAAAGCATGTATGCTAAGATAAATAATACCTGTAAATAAGACGCACGTATAGAGTAGCTTCGTTACTAGAACAATACCTCTTTCCTCTCAGGCCATGCATACAGGTCTCTATAAATAAGACGGACATATAGAGTAGCCTTGCTACTAGAAAAATACCTGTTTCTTCTCTGGCCATGCATACAGGTCTCTGTAAATAGGACGGACATATAGAGTGGCCTTGCTACTAGAACAATACCTGTTTCTTCTCAGGCCAGGCATACAGGTCTCTGTAAATAGGACGGACATATAGAGTGGCCTTGCTACTAGAACAATACCTGTTTCTTCTCAGGCCATACATACAGGTCTCTGTAAATAGGACATACATATAGAGTAGCTTTGCTACTAGAACAATACCTGTTTCTTCTCAGGCCATACATACAGGTCTCTGTAAATAGGACAGACATATAGAGTAGCTTTGCTACTAGAACAATACCTGTTTCTTCTCAGGCCATACATACAGGTCTCTGTAAATAGGACAGACATATAGAGTAGCTTTGCTACTAGAACAATACCTGTTTCTTCTCAGGCCATACATACAGGTCTCTGTAAATAGGACATACATATAGAGTAGCTTTGCTACTAGAACAATACCTATTTCTTCTCAGGCCATACATACAGGTCTCTGTAAATAGGACAGACATATAGAGTAGCTTTGCTACTAGAACAATACCGGTTTCTTCTCAGGCCATACACAGGTCTCTGTAAATAAAACAGACATATAGAGTAGCTTTGCTACTAGAACAATACCTGTTTCTTCTCAGGCCATACATACAGGTCTCTGTAAATAGGACATACATATAGAGTAGCCTTGCTACTAGAACAATACCTGTTTCTTCTCAGGCCAGGAATACAGGTCTATGTAAATAGGACATACATATAGAGTAGCCTTGCTACTAGAACAATACCTGTTTCTTCTAAGGACAGACATATAGAGTGGCCTTTCTACTAGAACAATACATGTTTCTTCTCAGGCCAGGCCTACAGGTATCTGTAAATAGGACGGACATATAGAGTAGCCTTGCTACTAGAACAATACCTGTTTCTACTCTGGCAAGCCATACAAGTCTCTGTAAATAGGACATACATATAAAGTAGCCTTGCTACTAGAACAATACCTGTTTCCTCTCAGACCAGGCATACAGGTCTCTGTAAATAGGACAGACATATAGAGTAGCTTTGCTACTAGAACAATACCTGTTTCTTCTCTGGCAAGCCATACAAGTCTCTGTAAATATGACAGACCTTTAGAGTAGCCTTGCTACTAGAACAATACCTGTTTCCTCTCAGACCAGGCATACAGGTCTATGTAAATAGGACATACATATAGAGTAGCCTTGCTACTAGAACAATACCTGTTTCTACTCTGGCAAGCCATACAAGTCTCTGTAAATAGGACATACATATAAAGTAGCCTTGCTACTAGAACAATACCTGTTTCCTCTCAGACCAGGCATACAGGTCTATGTAAATAGGACATACATATAGAGTAGCCTTGCTACTAAAACAATACTTGTTTCTTCTCTGGCAAGCCATACAAGTCTCCGTAAATAGGACAGACATATATAGCTAGTAGCTTTGCTACTAGAACAATACCTGTTTCTTCTCAGGCTATGCATACAAATCTCCGTAAATAGGACAGACATATAGAGTAGGTTTGCTACTAGAACAATACCTGTTTCTTCTCTAGCAATCTATACAAGTCTCCGTAAATAGGTACAGATATATAGAGTAGCTTTGCTACTAAAACAATACCTGTTTCTTCTCAGGCCATGCATACAGGTCTCTGTAAATAGGACATACATATAGAGTAGCCTTGCTACTAGAACAATACCTGTAGGTACAGATATATAGAGTAGCTTTGCTACTAAAACAATACCTGTTTCTTCTCTGGCCAGGCATACATGTCTCTGTAAATAGGACATACATATAGAGTAGCCTTGCTACTAGAACAATACCTGTAGGTACAGATATATAGAGTAGCTTTGCTACTAAAACAATACCTGTTTCTTCTCTGGCCAGGCATACAGGTCTCTGTAAATAGGACATACATATAGAGTAGCCTTGCTACTAGAACAATACCTGTTTCTTCTCTGGCCAGGCATACAGGTCTCTGTAAATAGGACATACATATAGAGTAGCCTTGCTACTAGAACAATACCTGTTTCTTCTCTGGCCAGGCATACAGGTCTCTGTAAATAGGACAGACATATATAGCTAGTAGCTTTGCTACTAGGACAATACCTGTTTCCTCTCTGGCCAGGCATACAGGTCTCTATAAATATGACATACATATAGAGTAGCTTTGCTACTAGAGCAATACCTATTTCTTCTCTGGCCAGGAATACAGGTCTCCGTAAATAGGACAGACATATAGAGTAGCTTTGCTACTAGAACAATACCTGTTTCTTCTCAGGCCAGGCATACAGGTCTCTGTAAATAGGACGGACATATAGAGTAGCCTTGCTACTAGAACAATACCTGTTTCTTCTCTGGCCAGGCATACAGGTCTCTGTAAATAGGCCGGACATATAGAGTAGCCTTGCTACTAGAACAATACCTGTTTCTTCTCTGGCCAGGCATACAGGTCTCTGTAAATAGGACAGACATATATAGCTAGTAGCTTTGCTACTAGGACAATACCTGTTTCTTCTCTGGCCAGGCATACAGGTCTCTATAAATAGGACATACATATAGAGTAGCTTTGCTACTAGAGCAATACCTATTTCTTCTCTGGCCAGGAATACAGGTCTCCGTAAATAGGACAGACATATAGAGTAGCTTTGATACTAGAACAATACCTGTTTCTTCTCAGGCCAGGCATACAGGTCTCTGTAAATAGGACGGACATATAGAGTAGCCTTGCTACTAAAACAATACCTGTTTCTTCTCTGGCCAGGCATACAGGTCTCTATAAATAGGACGGACATATAGAGTAGCTTTGCTACTAGAACAATACCTGTTTCTTCTCAGGCCAGGCATACAGGTCTCTGTAAATAGGACGGACATATAGAGTAGCCTTGCTACTAGAACAATACCTGTTTCTTCTCTGGCCAGGCATACAGGTCTCTGTAAATAGGACAGACATATAGTGTAGCCTTGTTACTAAAACAATACATGTTTCTTCTCTGGCCATACATACAGGTCTCCATAAATAGGACAGACATATAGAGTAGCTTTTCTACTAGAACAATACCTATTTCTTCTCTGGCCAGGCATACAGGTCTCTGTAAATAGGACATACATATAGAGTAGCTTTGCTACTAAAACAATACCTGTTTCTTCTCTGGCCAGGCATACAGGTCTCTGTAAATAGGAAATACATATAGAGTAGCTTTGCTACTAAAACAATACCTGTTTCTTCACTGGCCAGGCATACAGGTCTCCGTAAATAGGACATACATATAGAGTAGCTTTGCTACTAAAACAATACCTGTTTCTTCTCTGGCCAGGCATACAGGTCTCTGTAAATAGGACATACATATAGAGTAGCTTTGCTACTAAAACAATACCTGTTTCTTCACTGGCAAGCCATACAAGTCTCCGTAAATAGGACATACATATAGAGTAGCTTTGCTACTAAAACAATACCTGTTTCTTCTCTGGCCAGGCATACAGGTCTCTGTAAATAGGACATACATATAGAGTAGCTTTGCTACTAAAACAATACCTGTTTCTTCACTGGCAAGCCATACAAGTCTCCGTAAATAGGACATACATATAGAGTAGCTTTGCTACTAAAACAATACCTGTTTCTTCTCTGGCCAGGCATACAGGTCTCTGTAAATAGGACAGACATATAGAGTAGCTTTGCTACTAGAGCAATACCTATTTCTTCTCTGGCCAGGAATACAGGTCTCCGTAAATAGGACAGACATATAGAGTAGCTTTGATACTAAAACAATACCTGTTTCCTCTCAGGCCATGCATACAGGTCTCTGTAAATAGGACATACATATAGAGTAGCTTTGCTACTAAAACAATACCTGTTTCTTCTCTGGCCAGGAATACAGGTCTCCGTAAATAGGACAGACATATAGAGTAGCTTTGATACTAAAACAATACCTGTTTCTTCTCAGGCCATGCATACAATTCTCTGTAAATAGGACGGACATATAGAGTGGCCTTTATACTAAAACAATACCTGTTTCTTCTCTGGCCAGGCATACAAGTCTCTGTAAATAGGACAGACATATAGAGTAGCTTTGCTACTAAAACAATACCTGTTTCTTCACTGGCAAGCCATACAAGTCTCCGTAAATAGGACATACATATAGAGTAGCTTTGCTACTAAAACAATACCTGTTTCTTCTCTGGCCAGGCATACAGGTCTCCGTAAATAGGACATACATATAGAGTAGCTTTGCTACTAAAACAATACCTGTTTCTTCACTGGCAAGCCATACAAGTCTCCGTAAATAGGACATACATATAGAGTAGCTTTGCTACTAAAACAATACCTGTTTCTTCTCTGGCCAGGCATACAGGTCTCTGTAAATAGGACATACATATAGAGTAGCTTTGCTACTAAAACAATACCTGTTTCTTCTCTAGCAAGCCATACAAGTCTCTGTAAATAGGCCAGACATATAGAGTGGCCTTGCTACTAGAACAATACCTGTTTCTTCTAAGGACAGACATATAGAGTGGCCTTTCTACTAGAACAATACCTGTTTCTTCTCTGGCCAGGCATACAGGTCTCTGTAAATAGGACAGACATATAGAATAGCCTTGCTACTAAAACAATACCTGTTTCTTCTCTGGCCAGGCATACAGGTCTCTGTAAATAGGCCGGACATATTTCATCCTTCCAACATTTGTCACAAGGTCAACAGCTGCTGGAATTACTTTCTCATACCTGCATTTTTTAAATTTTATATTATATATTAATTTAAGATAAAATGAACAAAATTCTTTAATTCTAGAAGCAAAACTGCACTTTAAGTCTAAAGTGTTTGTATTATTATAATCAAGAATATAAATATACGAGGAAAAAATCACAAAACCTTTCACACTTATTTATATACTTTCTAATATTCATATGTATTGTAGCATGACTGACAACCCGACGGACAAAGTAAAGTACATTCTGGATTCTCTAGTATAAGGAATCTTCACAAAAAAAATCCGTCGTCTATCTTGAACCGCAGATCTGAAAATCCCCCATAGCGTTACGGACTGACTTACTGATGGAAGGACAGCCAAAGTAAATCATAGAGTAGCTTCGATGGTAAAAACATATTTTTTTTACCTGGCAGCTAATCCAATTCTGATCCATCTAAAGAGGATTTCAATATTCTTGCTGACATCAAGTTGATACAACTGTGTCAGTTTGTCCATGGCAACTTCATTTAGTGCTTTTCCATACAGAAGGCTGTTCAGAAATTCCTAAACAAACAATAAAACTATTTTTTTAAGCACTGGCCTATCATTGGTCATTTGTATTGTATGGCGTTATTTTTTATAGGCACTAAAAGTCTGAAGCTAGAGATCTCGGAATCGGCAGGTCTATTATGTTATGTTTTTAAAAGAATTTCTATGGTTTTAGGCTATTTTTAACACTTCCTTTTGTCCCCAAGAGTCTAGGGGCAAAGGTGTAAGTCTAAAATATAAAATAGTAAGTTTTTTTTTTTTGTTAAAGCTAATGATGTTATAAATGCCTGGTCCTATTTGTTTATGCTTTTCACGGAACTCTCATATACCTTCTATTTAAACGGTTTTAGGCTATTTCCTTGCCCAATTAAAAAAAGAACCCTAGATGCTAGAAGCGTAGCCACTAGTATGATAGACAAGCATATCTTACCACAACTTGTTCAGGAAGAAAATCTGCGAGGTCGTCTTTGCTAAATGGACACTCTGTGTTAGTATCCCACTGCTGCCACCTCGCGGACAGGTTGTAACAAGGTGCAGCCAGGCTGGAGTCCCAATCTGGTTTAACAGGAGGCATGCCAGTGGCATACAGCCAAGCGTCCCAATTTATTTCCTTAAAAGATATATCAAAAATATGTTTTTAAAATGTACTGTAGATTGAAATCATAAGCAGATAGAAGGGGGGGGGGGGGTATACACCCCATGGCAATAAAATAACACCCCACTTGTTGTCTGTATTACATCATCTTAAAGCTAACACCCCCTAAAACCACTCGATTTTTTTTTAGTGAAGTGTCAAAGTTTTCTCAGGAGCGCTTCGCGCAACCCCCCCACCAAACCCTGTGCACGCAACTGTTTTAGATAAATCATTAATACCAAAATGTTAGAGAACAAAAGTTATACCTCAGTAAAGGTTGCGTTGACGAAATAATTCAAGAAAAATTCCTGTTACACAAAAATTTAAAAATCAAATAACAAACTATTGTAAAAAAAAATTAAAGGTCATTTGATATTACTTTTAAGAATACTAGCGGCTTTGATCAAACTGTTTTTTCGTATTTTAAAAGAAAAAAAAATAGGGGGGGTGGTTGGGGGTGTCCCACCCCCAAAGAAAATAGTTATAAACCTTCCCGGGACCTATGAGAAGATACCCTGTAAAGGAGAATCCGATCGGTTTAGCGGTTAGCGAGATCCTTCGCTACAGACAAACAGTCAGACAGACAGACATCGTTATACTTTGTAGCAGAACGGATCGCAAATTTTCGCACCTACCCAGCAGGAAAACATTTATCGATTAAATAACGAATTCGCAAAATTCGTAAAAAAAAAAAAAAAAAAATAGCGATTAAACAACGAATTTGCAAAATTTGTAAAAAAAAAAAAAAAATGGGGGGAGGATTTTTTTTGTTTTTTGGGGGGTTGGGGGTGTCCCACCCCCCAAGAAAATAGCTTAAAACCACCGCAGGACCAATAGGTATATACCCTGAAGAGTAGAATCCGATCGGTTCAGTGGTTACCAAGATCTTAAGCTTCAGACGGACAGACGGACGGACAGACAGACAGACGGACAGACAGACAGACAGACATCAAGCTACTTTGTAATATAGATATAAAAAGTCTTTAAATGAAATTGTTTGATTTTAAATTCCTTAAACATATCAGTCGTAATAGACTGATACTTGAAATTTTCCAAGTATGCTCTCAAAAAGTCCTCAAACTCGTTTTTACCTCCAAACTAAAATTTAAAACATATTAAATAAAAATTTGGTTCATGTTATTAATCAATTATAGACAATTGATGAAGATAAAAATCAAATGCTTTGCTAATGTCGAAAATATGTTAATATTAGTGGAAACATTAACAGTTTTAAAAGCACTAGAAAGTTTTAGCGATTCCCATAAAGATTATATTTCAATGATTTTTTAAAAAAAATTTGAAGTTTTAAATTTTTTTGAATGTTTTGAAAACATTGAAGGAAAAAATCTTCGAACGGAAAAACATTGAGAAAAAAATCTTCCAATGAAAATATACTTTCCAATGCTCCGTGTAAAAATGTTTAATTAAATTTTGTAATGTATAAAGAAGTTGTATCAACTTTTTTGCTTTTTATTTAAGATAGCTAGCCGGTCCTTTCAGTAAGTAGTAGATGTAAAATTTTTCATAGAATTCAGATATGCAATCGGTTTTTTTGTAGACCTCTTATTTTTTAAGTAATTTAAGTTTTTTTAAAAAATAATTAAGTCGGTTTTAAGGTACTAAAACGCAACAAAATAAAAGAAGAAAATAGCCAGTATAAACAAAAATAGTAAGATCTTTAATTTGACACCTTACTTTTAAAATTCTGTTGAGTAATTGTTGAAAAAATCTATTTTTTTAACCTCGGTTTAATCAAAACATTAAACCTAAATATTTTCTCATACAGACATAAAAAATATGGGTTCATATATACCATTAGAATGAGAAAAATAATATGAATCCATTGTAAGCAAAATTGAAAAAGTTTAAAAAAATTGTAATAAAAAATAGAAAAAATAAAAAAGTTATTTTAAGAATTGTAACTACTAAACTAGCCAATCACAAATTGCAAAAATTGACGAATCGGGAAGCTTAATCTATAAAATTAACCTATAGAATTGCCAGAAAAAAAGGAGAACGTTCATACAATATATACAATAGATACTACAATAAATATAGTGATATTAAAGAACATGTAAAGAATGAAAAATTATGAACAAATATGCATCAGTCTGTTTATAAACTTCAAAACAATGCAGTTAAAAATACATTATTGTTTCTTGTGTTTAAAAAATATCTGCTACATTGCATTGTCTTTTGTTTAGGTTTTGTTCAGGTTTGGTTCAAGCTAACCCTTTAAAGCCGAAAATTATGATTCTTAAAATAAACTTATTTTTTTTATTATAGTTTTATAAAACTTTTTCAATTTTGCTTAGAATAGATTCGTAATATTTTTCTGATTCTAAAGGTATATATGAATCCATGTTTTTTATGTCTGTTTGAGAAAATATTTAGGTCTAAAGTTTTTATTAAACCGAGGTTTAAAAAATAGATTTTTTCAATAATTACTCAACAGAATTTTAAAAGTAAGGTGTCAAATTAAAGATCTTACTATTTTTGTTTATACTGGCTATTTTCTTCTTTTATTTTGTTGCGTTTTAGTACCTTAAAACCGACTTAATTATTTTTTTAAAAAACTTAAATTACTTAAAAAATAAGAGGTCTACAAAAAAACCGATTGCATATCTGAATTCTATGAAAAATTTTACATCTACTACTTACTGAAAGGACCGGCTAGCTATCTTAAATAAAAAGCAAAAAAGTTGATACAAGTTCTTTTACCTGTAAATAATTAGATTCTACCAAGTCTTCCAGGTACCAAAGGAAAGTTGACCCTTTTACATATGGTACACCTATCATAGATTTACATATCAATAAATAAGATTTTTTATCTGAGCTTCAAATCACGCTTCAAATTAGTTCCATTATTTTTAAATTTTGTATTCAGAAGTTTTTAGGTTCTTTTACTGTCCCCTTTCTTCTATAGATCCTAGGTGAGCAACCGCTGAATAAATAAAAAAATATCAATAAAAAATATCCTCCCCACGCCTCCAAATTTTAGTAAACAAAAAAATATTGTAGCAAAATTCAAAATAAATGGATGATTCAATATTTTTCCTGAACAATCCCCCCCATTAGAAAAATAAATTGAGATTCAAAAGCCGAGCAGGTATTTTTCCCTCTCTCTAAGAAAAATCTTACTTGAGAAGGCATCGTCAGGATTTTCTCCTTTCAAATCAACAACCAGCTTTGTAAAAGAATTGTTGACTCCTAAAACCTAAAAAAGTATGTAGCATATATAAAACTGTGTAAATATAAATAAAAAGTAGCTATAGTGGCAAAAAATGTTTAGATTATTTATCTCATACTAATAATTCACATAATTTACTTTATTCTAAACTAGCGTTTACACCCCAACAGGCCTTTAGGGGCACATGAGGTGGGTTGGGGGAGGAACCAATTTTAAATTTTAGTTTTAAAAAAAAAAGGTAAACATTTCGAGGTTTTTTTTACTAGATTTCCATTGAGCGGGGTTAGGTAGTAATGAACCATCCCAGGATCCATGTGAAGCTACATTGTAACAGAGAAACATATCGGAATAGCGGTTATCCTTCGACACAGCAAGCAGATAGACATCCTGCTACTTTTATATAGTGAAGATTTTTTAAAAAATAGATGTAATGAATAATGATTACCTCATGTACAGTTTCATTGTAGCTTGGCCACCTAAGGAAATGATTACTAATAAAATGTTAAAATTAAAAAGTTGAATCTGTCCGTCTGTAACATGTAAGCTTTCTTTAGTGGGACATTTTTCGTGACTGCTTTTATAGTTACATGTTTTGGTGAAGATTTCTCATCTAGCATAAAACGTACTAGTTATTTAGTGTTTTGGTCAGTCAGATTTGGCTACAATAAAAATTGAATGTCTATGCTGTGAAAAAATCAAGGTGTCTTGTAATAATTATGGTTTTCTGTCTGTAAAGGTTTCGTGATTTTCTTTTTCCCCTCTAATTATCTCTTTCTCTCTCTCTCTCTCTCTCTCTCTGTCTCTGTCTCTGTCTCTATATCTGTTTATCTCTGTCAGTATCTGTCTCTTATTGTTCTAATTTTAAATAGTTGCTTTGCCCCTAGCCTCTAGTGATAGGTGGAGGATTTGTAGGACATTAAATTATAAGATAAAAAAATGCTTACTTTAGAATAGCATCAAAATGCCTCAATGCTTCTCCTTGCATCCGCCCCTAAAATACATTCAAAATTTAACAAACAATTTTACTAAATTAAATTTTCCAATAAAAAACAAAAAGTGTTGACTTTAAGGTTTCATATTACCTTAATTTTCGAAGTCATATATGTGGTAAATCCTTCATTGAGCCAGAAGTGGTCAAAATTTTTGTTTGTCACCAAATTACCATACCAAGAATGGGCTATCTAAAATAAGAAAAATATTTTTTCTCGTATTCATTTGAATCCGGTGGATAGGAACCGGTTCTCATGAATACGAAAAAACTATGTCTAGCATCGTATTATATCCAGTTTTCTACGAATATAGAAATGTACAATCATAAGATTAAAACTAGTTTTTTTAGCCGGTGCCTTCGGCACCACGGGGCTAAAAAAACTAGTTTTAATCTTATAATTGTACATTCTATATCCGCGGAAAGCCGTTTATAATACGATACGAGAAATAACTATTCTCGTATTCATTCGAATCCGGTGGATAGGAACCGGTTCTCATCCATACGAAAAAACTATGTCTAGCATCGTATTATATCCAGTTTTCTACGAATATAGAAATGTACAATCACAATATTAAAACTAGTTTTTTTAGCCGGTGCCTTCGGCACCACGGGGCTAAAAAAACTAGTTTTAATCTTATAATTGTACATTCTATATCCGCGGAAAGCCGTTTATAATACGATACGAGAAATAACTATTATATTATTTTGGTTTATTGTCCAATTGTCTATCTATCTATCTTGAGGAAGTGGGAGGGGGCGGAAGTTGATCCCTTACTTTATATTTTTGGATATAAATTTAAAAAATGGGGTGGGCCATATTTTCCAGGACTGATTCCTCTTAGATGAGTGGAGAAGCCCTTCCAAAAATAGTTAACTATAAACCTTTCCTGGATGTAAGAAAACCTGAAAAGGTAAATAATATTGGTTCAGCGGTTAGCAAAATTCTTTGCAACTTACCCATATACAGACAGACACATAGACATCCTGTTATTTTCATATAAGAATGAATGAATGGATAAGTTTATCTATTTTATAATTTTATTTACCTCATGAGTAATGACATTGGCATTTGCTTTGTCCCCTGACAGCAAAGTAGGAGTTACAAAAGTCAGACACGGGTTCTCCATGCCTGAAAAAGTAAAGTGGATTAATTCACTATGAACAGATTTTACTTTGCATAATTGCTGGGTATCTTATTTGCTGAACTATGGTAAATTTTTGGCCTTTTCCATCAAAGTTAAGGCATTTCCCTATTGTCTTAATTTAATGGAAAATAAGGGGGTGGTTTAGGTTTTTTTCTTTATTTTATTGGGAACTGGGTAGTTCCGAAAAGTTAGGTTTAGGGCATCCTACATGGTTTAGCAACTGCAAAAGATAACTACCTAACTTTTTGGTTTTCATTTTTTTTTTGCCAAATGCGGGCGAAATGGGGGGGGGGTGGTGGATACAAAACTCGACCTGTATTTTGAGGGAAAGAAACCAATTAAATTCAAATCCGCATTAGTTTAGCTTTACTTACCTCCATAAGGGAAGGAAGGTGGAAGAACCAAGATATCATAAATCCCCCAAACATAAGGTCCATTTATATCCTGAACAAATTTTTTTTTGGAGAGATTTTCCAATGTAAAGTTTTATTTATTTATTTTTTTTTTTGGGGGGGGGGGGGTTTAAAAACAGAAAGTAATTTAGTAAACTTCATAAAAATTTACTATTTACTGAAAAATTATGTATAGCATAGTATTACAGAAAATTTTCTGCCAATATTAAAATGAAAAACCTTAAAATTTTACATTTAAACATACGCGAAAAGCTGTCTGTAATACGAAGCGATTTATAACTAGTCTAGTAATTAATACCTCTGCTATTTGTAACATTGTTTCAGTTTCAGAGAAGTCATCCGCCGCCTGACCAACAAACTTTTCTTCTGCCCATACATGAGATCTAGAATGTAAAATTAGAGGTTTAAATTATATAATTTTCAAAATGACTTTTACTATTTTGGAAACTTCAACATAAATGAAATTTTTTTTAAAACACACTTTCTTCTTTTCCTCCCTTCTTATCCACTTCCCTTTAGTTACAGATCAAAACAAGTTTTACAGCAACAGGTAAAACTCAAAGACGTCTACCAAAGTTCCTTTTTGTTTCCTTTTCTGTTCGTTATAATTGAACAAAAACATCCTTGTTATGATACAAAATCTACTAGTTCTCTAACAAACCTTCAACCAATCAAAGGTGAATGTATATCAAAGTCCCTTTTCTTTTTTCTATTTTCTACAATTGGAGCCTTATTATGTCTACCAGATTTCTATCATACCTGGGACCAATCTTCCTGGATTCTAGATGACCAGCAGCTACAGCAATGAGGTAAGACATGACAGGTACAGGTTGTTCAAAAGAATACTTCACCTTGTCCCCGATCATTTCTGTCTTTTCAGTTTTTCTATAAAACAAGAATGTTAACATTCATATTTAGCAAAGCACAAAAAATCCTGGATGGACGGAAAAAATAATCTGAAGAGCAGATGTTCAGTGGTCATAAATTAAGAAACCTTTTGTCTTTTATATATTTTTTTAGCTTTATAGACTGACTGACCTGGGAAGGAGGGACAGACATGGGGAATAAAAGAAAATATTTATTATACCAGGACATAATTTATGACTTATTAAAATTAGTTGAAGCCTTGATTAATTTTCGAAGTTTAGTGAATTTTTAAGCTAGTCAAGTCGATATTCTTTAGATAAAATAAATTTCTTTTAAATAATAAGGTTTTAAAATGAAATAGTTTACCTCAGAGCTGACATAAGAACAGTGATGCCTTTAGGTGCTGTCACATTGGCGGAATATGTGGCTTTCACTGAGGGCGTATCCTATAATACATGTATAAGTATAGTGTAAAATCTAGAAAACTACCTGGTTCAAGTTGTAGAGACCCTTTTCGTTTGTGGGTAGAGTAATATATATGTCCTCTCTATTAGTTTACTTCAATTATCCCACACATTAAAAATAATTCTTTGAACCCAAAAGCCTAAATTTGTTAGATAGAACTATGAAATAATAGTTATTTCTCGCATCGTATTATAAACGGCTTTCCGCGGATATAGAAAGTACAATTATGAGATTAAAACTAGTTTTTTAGCCCCGAGGTGCCGAAGGCACCGGCTAAAAAAACTGGTTTTAATCTTATGATTGTACATTTCTATATTCGAAGAAAGCTGGATATAATACGATGCTAGACATAGTTTTTTCGTATGGATGAGAACCGGTTCCTATCCACCGGATTCGAATGAATACGAGAAAATTTAAATATTATCTTTTATCAAATTGTCCCACAGTTCAATGTAAAAATTGTCATTACACCGTTAAATTGTATCTTATGTTAAAAGATGATGCTATATTATTACTTAGATCATACACCAGATTTTCATGTTCTCTACGAAATTGAAACACGCAGCTGCCTTAAACAACGATTGCCTGCTTCCACCCTCATTAACCCATCCCTTTCCCTCCTTCTTGATGAACGAACTGACTAATACATTACATTGAAAAATAGCAACCTAAATTGGCGACGATTTTTCCTCTGTCATAATATCCACGTATATTCTACATCCATTCATATCTATAATACAAAGTAGAACGATGTCTGTCTGTTTGTTTGTTTGTCTGTCTGTTTGTTTGTAGCGAAGGATCTCGCTAACCGCTAAACCGATCGGGTTTTCCTTTAGAGGGTAGCTTCTCATATGTCCCGGGAAGGTTTATAACTACTTTTTGTAGGGTGGGACACCCCTAACCCCCCAAAAAAATGAAAAATCACCCCCACAAATTTTTTTTCTTTTTAAAACTAAAATTAAAATAGTGGGGTCGACTACCCCCCCCCCTCCAAAAAAAATTCCCCCCCCAAAAATTTTTTTAAAATTTTCTTTAAAATCGTAAACACGAAAAATTAGTTTGATCAAACCTCTTGGGGCAAAGCCCCTAGAGGCTAGGGGCGAAGCCGCTAATAATATACAAATTACAATATTATACCTGACAAGGAAGTAGAGACCTGGCATGGACAGCCTCACTCTGTGAGAACATGAAGGGGTAGGATCCTCCAGCTGTTTGCTCAGGACGCATCCACATTAAAGCTGTACATAGTTCTGTTGTCCTGTACTCAATATCAACCTTAATGAATATGTAGATATACTGAATTAATATATAACAGCGGTTACGGCCCTTTGTTTGTAGTTTAGGGCTTTGTAACAGGGAGAAAGAGAACATTTTATTACACTAGTCCCCAAAGTTGGCTTAACAACTTCTTGGACTTTAATGAATTTTAAATGGTTTGTTCATTAAGTTGAGTGTTCAAAAGATTCAACCATCAATTGTAATATATAGAGAAGGGGTAATTTAGTGTATTTGGGAATGTGCATCAAATTATCAGCTTGTATCTTATCCCTGTCTTTGTAGTCAAAGGAAAAGAACAGAAAAATAGCCTTAAACCATCACAGGACATCTTCTCTAAAATGGAGAACTCAATCGGATAAGACGTTATTGAGATCTTAACTGACTAAACAAAAAGCTTTTATAAAATGGAGAACCTATTCAAATTATTTAGTACTATAGGTGGCGCCCCTGGAAACTTATTGCGTGAAGAAATAATAACCTGAAACGATCTCAACACCTAGATAAATCTTCCCTAAATTGCAGAATTTAATCGGATAAGAGGTTATCTATTTCTTAACTGACAAACCAAAAAGCTTTATATAATAGGAAAATATTCACTTCACCTAAGCACGAACTATAGTTAATCCATACAAGCTTACATAAAATGGAGAACAAATCCTATAATGGGTGACTATATATCCAAGGGATATATAGTCACTAGGATATATAAGTTGGAAGGAATTTTAATGTTAAAGGGAGATTTGAAATCTGCATCAAATTTTAAGGATTTTTTTTTAAATTCGTTTTTTTTGTATAATAATATATCTAAAAGCGGAAATACAATTTAAGTTCATAAATTTTGACCAATAGGATAGGTGGATTTGAAACTACCTGCGCTCTAATTGGTTGAATTATGTGCGACACCTAAGCTTCTCCTATCAGAGCGAATATAATTTTCAATCCACCAATCACAGATGTCAAAATTAATTAACTTAAATTGTATTTCCGCTTTTAGATAAAGAATTATACAAAAAACGAATTTTATAAAAAATCCTTAAAATTTGATGCAGATTTCAAATCTCCCTCTAACATTAAAATTCTTTCCAACTTATATATCTTAATAGTCACCCAAAAATAAGAATTTAGATTACCTTAAAAATCTTATCAACATGATTTTCAGGAAGGTTTATAGTTAATCTTGATCCGTAGTCTAACTCACCATCAATTGTATAGGTCAGGCTTTCTCCTTAAAAATAGATCTGTCTTAAATAGAGAGAATGATGATAAATTTGCATAGTAAGGTTCATGTAATTTACTTTCCAGTACAGCTTCGAACTGATTAATATCCATTGGATTGGAACCGGGTCTCAGCTATACTGAAAAATCCTATTTATCATCATATTACAGACAACTTTCCACGAATATTAAAATCAAATCATTAAATTAACACAAGTTTTCTTAGCCGGGGCCTTCGGCCTTTTGGGCTTTCAAAAATGGTTTTAATCATTTTCATTTTAATACTCGCGCAAAGCTGTCAATAATTTCATGCGATAGATAACTATTACCTGATTTTTGAAGTTTGATGGAGGAAATGTTCAGACCTTTCACATCCATCAAAATAACTTTGGCTGAAATCAAACAATTTAATGGATACAAAATCAAATTATTAAATGATTAAAAACTGAAGACAATGGAAGTTAAGTACATATTCTATTCATTACATAAAAGTAACATGATCTGTATCTGTCTCTGTGTGTGTACCGAAGAATCTCTCTCACCGCTCAACCGATATGGTTCTCCTCTGCAATGTGGTTTCTTGTTGGTGAGGTTTATAGATATTTTTAGAGGGGGTTACCATCACCCTCCAAAGAGAAATCACCCCTAGGAAAAATGACCCCTTCCCTCTATTTATTTCTACTTTACTTTTCAAAACTAAAAATAAGAGTGTTGGGGGGGGGGGGGGGGGGTCGCCTTCTACCTTCTTCCCACCTCTAGGGGCGTAACTGCTACGTTTAAATATTAAATAGCTGACCATACCTTTAAGATCTATCTTATCAAATGTATAGGCACATTTTCCAGAGACAATTTTGTTTTCAAAATCAATATCCCATTCCATGTGAATATGTTGCGTGGTAACTTGGTCAGGACGGGAGTAGGAGTTAGGGTCTCCAGGACTGAGGGCTACCTTGCTGGAATTTTCCTAAATTACAAAAATCGATATATTATAACGTTGCAACAGATTTTCATGTACTCTGATAAAGTGATGCTCGCAGCTGGCTAAAATAAATTATCCACCCCCTTTACCCCATCATATCCCCTCCTACTGGATGAACGAACTGGCCAATAAATGGGGTCCATATTATCAAGCTAAACAGGCGACAAATTTCCCCTTGTCAACATATCTACGAATATCCAAAACAGTTTTATGGAAAGTTGACAACGGGAACGGATTAAAAAGTCATTGGTTTGGTTACTTTTTGGCCTGAAGACAAAAATCAAATTGTACATTCTTTAAATTTGAATCCTCATTAAAAACCTTCTATGAAATAAATTGTAAAAAAGTAGCTTTAATACGAATTAAGGGGTTTGTTAACCTCCCCCCCTCTTTCTCAAATAGTTTTAGTTTTTGGGCAGGGTAACCCCACCCTCCTATGAAAAATAACCCCTAGAAAAACCTAAACCTATCCAAAAAAATTTCTTCTAATCATAGGATAATCCTCTAACTCGATTGTGAATTAAGGTTATACCATCTATAATACAAAGTAGCTTGATGTCCGTCTGTCCGTCCGTCAGTCCGTCCGTCTGAAGCTTAAGATCTCGGTAATCACTGAACCGATTGGATTCTACTCTTCAATGTATATACCTATCGGTCCTGTGGTGGTTTTAAGCTATTTCCTTGGGGGGTGGGACACCCCAAGCCCCCTAAAAATGAAAATTCCCCCCCCCCCAAAAAAAAATGTTTTCGTATTTTTTTCAAATTTTAATGTTTTTAATTTTTCTTCTTCTTTTTAAATTTCTTTTCTTCTTTTAAACTTTGTTTTTTCAAATTCAAAAAGATTGTGAAACCATCCTTCTCCTGTAGGGGCGAAGCCCCAAAACGGCTAATGGCAAAGAAATTTTTAAAAACATTAAAAAAGAGAAAAAATTCGAAGGGTTTAGAAAAAATTAATATAAATAAATATAAACAGTTATAACAAGTTATAAAGAGTTATAAAATGTTATAAAGAGTTATAAAAAGTTATAAAATACAGAAAATATCTAAAAAAAATGTAAAAAAAAAATTTAATTCTCCCCTGAACCTTTAGGGAAAAAGCCCCTAGAGGCTAGGGGCGAAGCCGCTAGTATTACTACAAAGGACATCTAAAAACTTATGGCTTACCGTTTCTCCATTTATCTGCACCAATTCATCTGCAGTCGGTGGTTGGCGTTTTGGCTTTCCATTGGTGGATTTTTGCTGTGTTTGTGGAAGACTGTGAATTTGAACAGCAATACATACAACAATAATACATACACAAGTATTAAAACTAATCATTTTATTTAGTATTTATGCATGTTAATTGTAAGATGTTTACACAAAGAGGGTTTATTTTAAACTATGGCCTGTGTACTTTGTTATAAAAAGGAAGTTTACAACCTGAAAGTTGATTAGAAAGCTACGGACAAGAACAGGAAACAATATTATAAATTTTTTTTTAAAACATTAAAATGTTGCGTGGGGAGGGTTTTGCGTGCCAAGGGGTAGGGGGAGGGGGGGTTGTTGGGTTTTTGAAACCCTGCTTAATCCAAAATTGATGGGGTTATTGCAGAAAAAATATTATTTTATTGTAAAGGGTTGAATTTTTTAAAACCCCTCTTAAATTTTAAGAGAATGTGACTTTTTTTTACTTTTACACTCTATTGGCTGCTTTTAGGGGGTATATCAAAGGAAATTGTCTCTCCCCCCCCCCCTAGATTTTGCCACAGTGTGTATTCCACCATACTTTTGCAAGGTGGGTAGATACGCTCCCTTTCTGCATGCCTCGGTGAGTCTGTATCAAACCTATATTTAAAAAAAAAAAATAATTAAATGCCTTGTTAGAAGAGTCCGACAGGGTTATTACTAAATTAATAACTAAATACCTAAACAGATATATATCTAAAATTCATTTAGAATAAATATTTCTATGAGTTTAATGTTATTTTTGATTATAAGTAAAAACTAAAAAGATTCATACACTTAAAAAAGTTTATTTATAAAACACATTCGGTATTTCATTCCAAGAAATATATTCCTAATCCGTGATTAGGATTTAAAAGAACACTCTTAAAAATATTTGATGAAGTTATGATAACGGGATTGATGATAACGGAAATCTAAAAATGTTAAAGATGCAATTGAAGATAAGTAATTTACCTGTTATTTGTATGAGGGAAGAGTTTCATTATAAAGATAAACCGCGAACGTGGCTCAACATGTAGCGCATCCGCTCGTCGTCGGGAAGGTGATAGGTTCGAATCTCGGGCCGACACCGCGTCATAACTAAAGACGTTAAAAATGGTTCCCACTGCTACTATGTCAGATGCGCGACGTAAATAGTTAAAGTGGGGGGAATGCCTTGGCCCAAAACAGGCGCAACTCGTTACCATGCACAGTTGGGACTTCTCAGACAAAGGTCGTGCATCTCAGAGAGTTGTTTGTCTGATGGGTGAATGGACGCTTTACACTGCAATCATAAGCGGAGTATGTTTCAAGGTGCGTGGAGAAGAGGTCTAGTACCCGAAGCGACACCTAGCCCCCTAGAGTCTTATCTCTCTTTCATTGTAAAGATATTATTCTATAGATTCTACATGACACCAAACAAATCCTTCGCCTCCACAATTTCTCCCAAGTTTTCAGGTATCTAAAGTGATAAGATAATGGCCGATTAATTGACACCCCCAATAATGATACACAAAATTTTAATTACCCCTTCAGTAGATTACAATAAATGGTTGAAACATTTGGGCCCTTATCTTAATGAACCAACCAATCAGAATTCAATGAAAGTCCCCAAAGTTGTTAAGCCAACAATAGGAAAACGTTGCTATAAAAGTTTGGGGACTTGTGTAATAAACAGCCCAATGTCCCCAACCTCACTGCAAATTTTACTGCTAAGAATCGGGGAAACCTAAATTAACGATCATTTCCTAAAAAAGACCGCGTTGAAACATTTCTAAATTCTTTAATATTCGAAATTTCTTTTAAAGTTGCTTCTTTTTGTGATTTACAAAACCAAACAAAATAGAAAGCTTAAAACCAAATACAAGTTTTTTGGACGAATGTAAGGCGTGCGCTCTAACAGGGCATTGACTTCCCCCTCAAGTAGGACCCTTTTCTAGCCTTATAATTCCGAATGTATGTCGGTGCGGCACTCTTGTACGTGATAGAAATCCTAAAGAGTTGAACGGATAGGATACCTTGTCAACTAATAGGCGCAATTTATATAGAGCAATCATAGGGCTGGTTGTCTTAGTGGATATTGAATACTCCAATAGAGTGGTTAGTATTTTCAAAAGCGGGGCTTTTCTATAATTAGGGCCGGTCCGTACGTCCGTCCGTCCAAGATAGATAGCTTTTATTCGTTAATTTAGGTATGTTAGAATTGTCCTATCGATTTCAAACTTTGCATGATGATTCCTGTAGTAGTTAGGTACGATTTAGAAAGCGTAGCAACTCTATAATCATTACCAGAATGTCCGTACGTCCATTTTAAACATGTTGATTTTTCTACTTTTTTAACAACAAATTTTTATGTGATCTAATTATCCGTTTGATCTGATTTTTGGTCTATTAATTCCTGGGACAACAAAGAACAATAGTATAAGCGAAGCAACTCTATAATCAAGTCCGAAAAATGTAAGTATGTCCATAAACATTATCCTGTATCAAGCAGTTTTTCAACAAATTTACTTACACTTTTGCTTCGACTCTTTCGATACTTTTATGTTCTGATTATTCAGTTCAGACACTATACAAGTGTCAATGTCCGTTTGCTCTACCGTTTCAGTGCTTCGCTTTAATGGATGTTGTCATCCTTGTTACTAAATAACCCACCATAAGTCTTTGAGTATGTAAACTGCAAGTATATTAAGGGATAAGACAAAAAACACGATAAACAAATTTACCACTTCTGTAGATTACAATTATAGATAGAAAATTTTAGAGGAATTTTCAAACTAGTCAAGATTTAATAATAGTGCACAACGTTATAAAGTCACCCAACTAGATATCATCCGTCCGTCTGAAGCTTAAGATCTCGGTAACCGCTGAACTGATTGGATTCTACTCTTTAGTAAATGTAGATACTGGCCCTGCTGTGGTTATAAGCTATTTTCTTGGGGGGTTGGACACCCCTAACCTCCCAACAAAGAAAAGTTACCCTCCAAATATTTGTTTTTAAATTCCTCTTTTAAATTCAAAAAGAGAAAAAAATTTGAAGGCTTTAAAAATATAAAAAGCTATAAAAAATCATAAAAAGTTATAATGTAAACAAAATTTAAAGTTTTTAAAATTTTGTTAAAATTTATTTAGGAAAAAGCCCCTAGTGGCTAGGGGTGAAACCGCTAGTATTTTAAAATGTACCAGAATAAAACAATTCCTAATGCCCTTTCCTCCCGGGCGAACATTCAACAAAATAAAACCTCATACAACCATGCATTTTTTTTTCAAAATATAGCTAGTTTAAAAAATATATAAAATAAATTGAATAAGACGTTCATTTAAAATAAATCATACAAAATCAAATGTGTTTTCGAAATAATTTTAAGAATGAATAAAAATTCTTACAAGATATAAAAGTTATTTTCTACATTTATTAATTTTGTACATACAAAATACAATAGGTATACATAATACATATATGAAATGGCACTGGTTTCATTATCAGAGACACTTAGGTTATTATATTGAAGTTTTGATCACAAAATTAAATTTAAAAGAAATGGTCAATTTGGAAGAAAATTTTTTGCATGCTAATATGCAGATTAAAAACGGTAAAAGTTGATAAATATTTTAAAATTAAACGCTGCGTATTGTAATAGTCACATAAATTTAACATTCTTACTTAAATTTTAAACAGTAAAAGATGTCAGTCTATTTGATTATCAGAGACAATGAGGTTAATATATTTAGAAGTTTTTATCACAAAAATTGGACAATTTGGAAGAAATTTATAAATTTTGCTATAAAATTTGCAGATTAAATGAAAAAAAATGATATGTAAATTAAAATATTGAGTAGCAGTCAGATAAAATTTAAATTATTATCAGTATAAGATGTCAGTCTATTTTACATAATCAAATGATAGCTATTTATCGCTCCGTATTATAAACAGCTTTCCGCGGATATTAAAATGTACAATTATTAGATTAATACTAGTTTTGTTAGACCCGAGATACCGAAGGCATGGGCTTACAAAACTGGTTTTAATCTGATGATTATACATTTTCATATGGACAGAAAATTAAAAAAAGTACGATACGATACTGGTTCTAATCCAGCGGATATTAATCGTTTGAGAAACCATACTGAAGTAGTTTTTTCTCGTATCGTATTATAAACGGCTTTCCGCGGATATAGAATGTACAATTATAAGATTAAAACTGGTTTTAATCTTATGATTGTACATTTCTATATTCGTAGAAAACTGGATATAATACGATGCTAGACATAGTTTTTTCGTATGGATGAGAACCGGTTCCTATCCACCGGATTCGAAATATTATTTTTTTCTTGCTTTTAAGTATAGAGAGATGAATGCCATAATTCTGAGTCCTACTGAAAGCACAACAAGCATGATCATATCCAAAGCAAAATCATCCTAAAAACAAAAATAAATTTATAAAGAAATATTATTTCAATTAATCAGAGCAAGAGAGAAGGGAACAATAAATGAATCTTTTCTAAAAATATTATAAACTAGTTTCTGTTTTTGGAAGCTTAGAATTGCTTAAAGGTCACTTTTCCCTAATAATAGAAGCCACTTCAAAATAAACAAAATTACCCTTTCTGTAGATAAAAATTATTAAGAGTTTAGGCACAGTTAGTTTATACAGCCCTATCAG
This sequence comes from Acartia tonsa, assembly GCF_053477335.1. NCBI lineage: Eukaryota > Metazoa > Arthropoda > Copepoda > Calanoida > Acartiidae > Acartia > Acartia tonsa. The sequence goes on from NC_137268.1 coordinate 47,459,566, forward strand.
TATTAATTACAATTCCAATAGTCTATAAGAAAACGAATGAGAGAACGTGGTAATAAACTTACGGGACCAATATAATTTCCAACCCCCAACCCTCCTTGAGAGAGTATTTACCTTTTCAAAGCTGAGCGTTTCTAATACTTGATCACCAGTGCTGATACAGGCAATTGGACCTGGACCCGCGGCCATTTCTAAATAAAAACAAGAATGACAAAATTCAATGATCTGAATAAGAAAAGAAACAAATACATCATATTTACGTATTTTAAAGCCTTTCAAATACAGTTCTTCTTATCACTATCTTATCATTACCATGCTTTTTTATTTATTTTAGAGAAGATAGGTATTGACAAAAATATGTACTTTAAAGTTCAAACTATCAACTACTACTGTCTTACCTCTTCAAATGCAATTTTTAAAAACAAACCGATTTTAAAAAATTAATACCTGTTGTATTATTCATTAGGCTTGGCATTTTACAAGATATCTCCTCGACTCCATCCCATTGGTTGATCATGAGAGCTGAGAAGCCATACTGGAACCATGACAGATATTTAATCCAGACCAACCAACCAACATCACTAGAAAAAGAAATTTCGTTATTTTCTCCACAAAATGGTTTAAAAAGGTTTTGTGATTATATAAATCCTTATATGAAAGTAAGTTGCGAGGGATCTTGCTAACCACTAGACCGATATTGTTCTCCTTTACAGATCTAGGGAAAGTTTATAACTATTTTGGGGAAGGGTACCTACACCCTCCTACAAGATATCGCCCATAGAAAAAATGATCCCCAAATTAAAAAACTACTTTTTCCTTTAAATTCTACAGCATGACCCTCGAAAAAGTATTTTTAAGCATCTGCAGCCCTTATTTCTCAATGAATTATTAAAAAATGCATATGTCCTTGTTCTCCATAGTATTCCACGTAAGTAGATATAAAAATATTTTTTTTACCTCCATTAACACCGGAGATTTTTAGAGCTAAAGTTTTGAAAAAGTGACTGAGAAAAAGTATTTTTTTTGTTTCTCTTATTTTTTAGATGGTTATATTATGTTTTTCTGGCAACTGAATAATGAGACACAAAGAAAAACAAGTTGACTAAATATTTCTTTGTTATTCCACCAAAAAATATAAATTTTTAATGGCAAAAAATACTACTGAATGAATTGATTATTTGCAAATTTTAGGTTATTTATTAACCCTTATTTATAGAAAAGGATTAATTATGACAGTTGCTCCGCCTACTTTTCTGACATCTCAATTATTTAATAGGGGGTAAATTAAGCTTTTTAGACTAAAAAATCATTATGTTTATTTTTATTTTCTTTATAACTTTTTTGTTATTAAAGTTAGGATTGTGAAACAAAAACAATTTTCCTGCTATATTCATAGAGATTTATTTGTTTTTTTAATCTTAAACAATTTTGCCTAATAAGTAAGTTTTTCAAAATATCATTAAACTAAAAAGACTCAAAAAATATGTGTAAAAAAATGCTTTTTACTCAAAAACTAAATTTTTATGTCATTTTTGTATAAAGTTTCTGCTAGTAACAAAAATAAAAGGATTTCTAGCTTAATTTTGCTAAAAAAGTCATTTCATGTTAAAAGTTACTTTTTCCTCAGTCCCTTTTTCAAAACTTTAGCACTAAAAATCTCCGGTGTTAATGGAGGTAAAAAAAATATTTTTATATCTACTTACGTGGAATACTATAGAGAACAAGGACATATGCATTTTTTAATAATTCATTGAGAAATAAGGGCTGCAGATGCTTAAAAATACTTTTTCGAGGGTCATGCTGTATAATGATTCGAATAATGTCCTTCTTCTATCAAGTGCCCCTATAGACCACTAGTAATTATTTTATAAAGCATTAGTATATGAATCATGTTTCTAATATTAGAGGCATGCTATCACACATTTAAGTAATACAATTCGGGTAAATTGCAGCTCATGGTGAAATATTGCTGGTATCGAATGCTTCTTGGTTCCTGGGATTACTACAAGGTTCCTGGATCTACTAACACTGTTTTCTCGTATTCATTCGAATCCGGTGGATAGGAACCGGTTCTCATCCATACGAAAAAACTATGTCTAGCATCGTATTATATCCAGTTTTCTACGAATATAAAAATGTACAATCACAAGATTAAAACCAGTTTTTTAGCCCGTGCCTTCGGCATCTCGGGGCTAAAAAACTGGTTTTAATCTTATAATTGTACAGTCTATATCCGCGGAAAGCCGTTTATAATACGATGCGAGAAATAAATATTATGTTACCCAGTATTGAGATAAAATCCACCAAAGAGCATAAATGGAATAATGATGACAGGACTGATGGCTAGAGCTATGTCCACATTTGGTGCAGAACATGACATGAAGTAACCTGAAAGATTTATCAAAAATTGAAACATAAAAAATAAAACATAAAAAAAGTTTTTGCATTCATTTCTAATAAACTAAATTCTTGTAAATAGCTTGATAAACCATTTTCAGGGTTTATTAATGTTGGTTAAGAACAGCGTCGCATCTTATTTTAATTATTCAAAGAGAAAAAATCCTTTCAACCCGTAATTTTTTATAGTACCTAAAGGCTATGGTAGATGTGAATAGTTTATTTTAAATGACGTCACCGAAACTGTCCCAATTTTGTATAACTTTTGCGGAACAAGTTCCAATTACGTCATATTTTTCTTTCCCGAAAAAGGGAGGGGGGGAAGAAAATCTCTTCAAAAGAGATGGGGAAAACCCCCTTTTCTCCCATCTCTTTTTCTTCCCCCCTTCCCTTTTTTTCTTTCCCCCTTCTCTTTTTCGGGAAAGAAAAATATGACGTAATTGGAACTTGTTCCGCAAAAGTTATACAAAATTGGGACAGTTTCGGTGACGTCATTTTAAATCATCAAATTCAAAAGTAAGAAAACTTTTGGAAGACAAAGGGAAAAAATATTAAGGGGAATAGTTTTGAAAGAGAACGAAACGTTCAAAATAAACTGCAAAAAACATAAAATATCCTTTAAAATGTTGACCTAGAGAGACAACAACTTGTACAACCAAGAGTACAATGAGAACAGCCATGAAGAACCTGTCAGCCGCAGGATTCAGTCCCACCATGAAGTACAGAACAGCCAGGAAGATGGTGGGCTCCAGGATAAACAGTGGCATGTCCACCAACTAAAACAATATCAAATTATTAAACCAAAATCCTTGAGAGTATTTTGCCAATTTACAATACTTAACAAGGCATCTGTATAAATGTACTATGTACAAAAGACATCTTAAAACCAGGGATTGGCAGCCACGAGTAAGCCTTAAAATTTAAACCAGTTAAAAGAAAAGAAGGATTCATATTTGGGCCAGGTTTTGACTTCTAGCTGATTTATAAAATTGTAAAACGCTGATTTCCTTAAGGCTTACAGGCATTAAAATTTGGTAATACCTGTCTTGTCAAATAGTAAGTGTCAACTCTGTACATTCCATTAAAATGCTCCCTAAAAAAAAAAACTCATGAAATAAAAAGGTTTAACTTATTTTTGTTTAAAGTATGATTTGGCGCTTTGACACTAAAGTGCCTTTTGATTACTGATATACCCGCCCCTCAATTTGGAAATAAATTTGTAAATGAGTAGTTTTTTAAGTGACAAAACCCGTGAAAGAAGTAGGGGGGGAGGGTAACCCTACGCGGCTTATGCCTGCAGAGGTGCTCTAACCCTTTGGGAATACGGCAAGTATTCAATATAAATTAACACTGATCTGAAGTCATGAATAAAAAAAACTTCCATCCACTATTTCGATTTTTTAAAAATTAGGTAGGAGTTGTGGTTTCTAGCACTTTAGGGACCTAAGTATTTTCAAAAACGTTTAAAGTAGGATTTAAATGGTTTGGTTCAGTGGGCTAATAATAATTTTCTAAATCTAAATAAGAATGGGAGAAAACTATCAGTAAATGTAAACAGCAGAAGGTTTACATAATAGTTATTTCTCGCATCGTATTATAAACAGCTTTCCGCGGATATAGAAAGTACAATTATGAGAATAAAACCAGTTTTTTAGCCCCGAGGTGCTGAAGGCACCGGCTAAAAAACTGGTTTTAATCTTAGGATTGTACATTTTTATATTCGTAGAAAGCTGGATATAATAGGATGCTAGACATAGTTTTTTCGTATGGATGAGAACCGGTTCCTATCCACCGGATTCGAATGAATACGAGAAAATTTTTAATGTTTGAATCTAACCTGAGAAAAATTGGCAATTCATTGCAGAAAACGTTGACAACGGCAAAGATATTGGCAAATGACATGTTAGTTATTACAACAAACAGTGCTCCATTGGCGTTCTGAATGCCTAAAAGACAAGGATGATAATATTAATCTAACATTCATATATATCAGCAATCAATCTATAATACAAAGTAGAAAGATGTCTGTCTGAAGCTGGAGCTACGGTGGTTGAAAGCTATCTTTTGAAGGATTTGGCAAAACAACAACTAGGGCATAAAATAGTGCAACTTTCCTTGATTTCTTCTATCATGGGGCCAAGCCATGATAATTAATCAAATAGTTACTTTAAATTTTGAGTTTCTGAAGTTTAAAGTTTAAGCTTTAATTCTAGAAGCAGTCTTTAATATGATAGAAGAGTTCCAAGAAAAATGAAAATTATTTTTGTTTTAAAGCAGAGCCTTTCTTTAAAATAACTTTAACTCACCATCTTGATCCAGATCTTGTCCATAGTAGATAATTCCAAGGATGAGAGCAATGACAATGGCCTGGATGATTCGAACTTTGACCAGCAGGGGTTCCTTGATCATGGCCAGGAAGTTGCGCCAGGTCAGAGCTTTGAACTGGGCTCCCCAAGAGGCCTGAATTATGATTTTATAATTTTACTGGAAAAAACAAAAGTGGATATAGTGCAAAAATACAGAGAAAAGATGTAAAATCACCAAAACATTTAGAAAGTGTTGAAGCATTCCTATAATAATGAATGAAATTGGAAATATGAAATGATGGTACCTTATACGGTGATCTATTGTTAGATTCATTTTGATTGCTTTCTGTGATTGTACTCTCTTCTTGTCTTAACTAAAAAATATAATAGGTAATATTTAGGTTTAATGATTTTAATTTCAATAAATAATTTTAAATTGTAACAAATTATACTGTTGTAATGATTATTATTTCCATAAGTAATGCAGCTTATTATATATTTTTAACCATGCTAAAGTTTTAAAAATGTTTTGTTATGTACCAGAAATACATTAATTAAGGTTAGATGGTTAATTTAATGAATAAAGTTGGATTTAATTTTATTGCCATTTTCGTTAAAAGTCTAATTTGAAGGAAGCAAACCAATGACAGCCCTTTGAAAAAAATGTACTTACGAATTTACACTGATTATTGAGAAGCTGAGCCAAAAAAAAACAGAATTGAATTGCGAACATTTATAAAACACCAAGATAATAACTAACCTCAGCTAATAAGTCCATGCCATCCTTAGAATTATCAAATGATGTACAAATCATATCAACTAACCTTAGCTAATAAGTCCATACCATCTTTAGAATTATCAAATGATGTACAAATCATATCAACTAACCTCAGCTAATAAGTCCATGCCATCCTTAGAATTATCAAATGATGTACAAATCATATCAACTAACCTCAGCAAGTAAGTCCATACCATCTTTAGAATTATCAAATGATGTACAAATCATATCAACTAACCTTAGCTAATAAGTCCATGCCATCTTTAGAATTATCAAATGATGTACAAATCATATCAACTAACCTCAGCTAATAAGTCCATACCATCTTTAGAATTATCAAATAATGTACAAATCATATCAACTAACCTCAGCTAGTAAGTCCATGCCATCTTTAGAATTATCAAATGATGTACAAATCATATCAACTAACCTCAGCTAATAAGTCCATACCATCTTTAGAATTATCAAATGATGTACAAATCATATCAACTAACCTTAGCTAATAAGTCCATACCATCTTTAGAATTATCAAATGATGTACAAATCATATCAACTAACCTCAGCTAATAAGTCCATACCATCTTTAGAATTATCAAATGATGTACAAATCATATCAACTAACCTCAGCTAATAAGTCCATACCATCTTTAGAATTATCAAATGATGTACAAATCATATCAACTAACCTCAGCTAGTAAGTCCATACCATCTTTAGAATTATCAAATGATGTACAAATCATATCAACTAACCTCAGCTAATAAGTCCATACCATCTTTAGAATTATCAAATGATGTACAAATCATATCAACTAACCTTAGCTAGTAAGTCCATACCATCTTTGGAATTATCAAATGATGTACAAATCATATCAACTAACCTTAGCTAGTAAGTCCATACCATCTTTGGAATTATCAAATGGTGTACAAATCATATCAACTAACCTCAGCTAGTAAGTCCATACCATCCTTGGAATTATCAAATGATGTACAAATCATATCAACTGACCTCAGCTAGTAAGTCCATACCATCTTTGGAATTATCAAATGGTGTACAAATCATATCAACTAACCTCAGCTAATAAGTCCATACCATCTTTGGAATTATCAAATGATGTACAAATCATATAAACTAACCTCAGCTAATAAGTCCATACCATCCTTGGAATTATCAAATGATGTACAAATCATATCAACTAACCTCAGCTAGTAAGTCCATACCATCTTTAGAATTATCAAATGATGTACAAATCATATCAACTAACCTCAGCTAATAAGTCCATACCATCTTTAGAATTATCAAATGATGTACAAATCATATCAACTAACCTCAGCTAGTAAGTCCATACCATCTTTAGAATTATCAAATGATGTACAAATCATATCAACTAACCTTAGCTAATAAGTCCATGCCATCTTTAGAATTACCAAATGATGTACAAATCATATCAACTAACCTCAGCTAATAAGTCCATACCATCTTTAGAATTATCAAATGATTCAAATTCAAATTCAAATTCAATTTATTAACCATAGATCCAACAAACCCCGATCTTGGACAATTATCCTCCACCGGGAAATAAAATGATAGATTATGCATGATAAAATACATGATAATATTAGATATGATTTAATTGCATATTATCACATTTACTATAATTATATGATGGTTTATATTTATTTCCCATCCAATCATTAAGACATATTATTAGCGATAATAATGACTAAACAATTTAATAATGATAGCGGATAATGCCCATGTCTGACTAGCCAGGTGCAGTACGTAGCCCTAAGGCTGGAGCACGCCCTTGATGACGTTCGAGCGCTATTGCTGGCCGGCATAGTCGGACTAGTGAATTTGAACATTGCTGTTATAGTTCAATAATAATAAAGTTCCGCAATTATGCTTCAATATGCTTGCTACACCCCCAGAAGTCTGTCCGCCTCCGTCTTTGGTTGTCCCCCACCGCCGCGCAATGCCTCCAAATGTGATTCCTAAATAGTAAAGTTAATACAATTCTTTGGTCCTAGGACCAAGGAACAAGGTTATCAAATAGATAGAAGCGCAACTCGTAATAACAATCCATAATTTATCCCATACGTCTATATTTAGTAGGACTAGGTACCTATTTATAATGAAGTAAACAAAAAATAAAATTAAAATTAAAAAGTCAAGAAGTCTTAAAAAAAACTTAAGAATAGGTACCTAAAGAATTCTACTTGCAGTAACCACGCTATGGAGAAAAAAAAATTTTGAAAGGGATAAGGACAAAAGAAAGGTTAAAATTAAAATAAAGAATGAAAAATAAATTAATTAGAAGTTTTTTTGGCTTTGATTAAGTTTTAAATTTTGGTCCAATCCTAATAAATGAATATTCAACGAATATTCAATGAATATTCAAGCGTAGAAAAGATTGAAGAAAAATGTGCCCATGACCCCCCCCGCTCGGGTTGCCGCGCCCCACCTGCCAAGGTCCGAACAATTATGCGTCATGATTCATGCGTCATGAAGAATAAACGAATAAAATTAACAAAATTTGAAAATTGGATGAGATCCAATATTCATGAATGCAACAGAGAATATTCAGAATTAAATATTCTAAAACGTGTGGTCTGTTGCAACAAAAAACTGCGTCAAAATTCAATTTTGACAGAACAAGGACAAAAAATCTTCAAGCGAGAAAAATAACACATTTTGTTCGAAAAATGGCATAGAACGCTGCTACCGTCGCGGCTGGAGTCACTCACCACATTTTTCTCCAACTAACCCCACAGCATTAAGCCGCAGTCCCTGCTCAACAACAACCCCCTAAAACAGAAAGGATTAGTAAACAGCTTAAGTTGAAGGAAAGATAAATTACAACCAGGAATGTAGTTTATAAAACTAAGAATATTAAGAATATTCTTCCATCCGCAGCCGCAACCCGCAATCCCAGCCCCCGGACAAACTTAGCTTCGAGTTAAATAAATTAAATAAATTAAGAATGACTAAAAAAATAGTCAATAAATTGATTGGATTAATATTAATCTGTCACACGTCATAAAAAATTTAAATTTAAATTCAAATGCAGCTAAGAAAGTGAAAAATGAAAGTTAGATTAAAACAAGTTAAAATAACATATTTGTGGTTAACATTTTACACAATTCTATTTAGTAGGTAGTCAAAGACTCTTTTTTTGAAAAGTTTAAAATCTTGGATAGTTTTCAAGTTTTCTGGTAAAGAGTTATAAACTATTGGAAATTGAATTAAAGGTAAATTGAATATAAAATTTCTTGTTGTACTGTCCACATGTAAGTCATTTCTATGACGTGTGTTATAGGAGTGTAACTGACGTCTGTATTGCCAAGTATTATCAAAAATCTCAGGCTGTTGGCCATGATATATTTATGCATAAAAAGCATGATATTATAATCTCTCAGCTCTTTGAATGGTAAAATACGCAATTGTTTGAACAAAGGAGCACTGTGTGCAGTGCTGGAGCTGTTTGTGATTATTCTAGCACACTTTTTTTGTAGTTTGTGTATAATACTTGCCTGTCCGTCAGTTACACCTGTAAAAATTATTATTGAATACTCGATAATGCTATGTACGTACGCGAAATACAGCATCTTGAGATGCTGCATGTCGAGCACGTTCTTCATGACACGGAGGCTAAAGATTGCGCGCTGCAGCCTGCTGTGAAGGTCCCCCCAGTGATAAGTAAACTTCAACTTTGAATCTAACCTAATACCTAAGTGCTTAGCCCATCTATTCTTTTCATTTTCATGGTTGCAGTCAACTTTATCAAGCTTGACAATTTTGCCAGGATCCCTTTCCCCATAGTTGTTAGAATCAATATAAACAGGAAATTCATTAAGAAGGTTAATTTCATTTGCAGGAATAACTTGTCTAGGATGTACAAATCATATCAACTAACCTTAGCTAGTAAGTCCATACCATCTTTGGAATTATCAAATGATGTACAAATCATATCAACTAACCTTAGCTAATAAGTCCATACCATCTTTGGAATTATCAAATGATGTACAAATCATATAAACTAACCTCAGCTAATAAGTCCATACCATCCTTGGAATTATCAAATGATGTACAAATCATATCAACTAACCTCAGCTAGTAAGTCCATACCATCTTTAGAATTATCAAATGATGTACAAATCATATCAACTAACCTCAGCTAATAAGTCCATACCATCTTTAGAATTATCAAATGATGTACAAATCATATCAACTAACCTCAGCTAGTAAGTCCATACCATCTTTAGAATTATCAAATGATGTACAAATCATATCAACTAACCTTAGCTAATAAGTCCATGCCATCTTTAGAATTACCAAATGATGTACAAATCATATCAACTAACCTCAGCTAATAAGTCCATACCATCTTTAGAATTATCAAATGATGTACAAATCATATCAACTAACCTTAGCTAGTAAGTCCATACCATCTTTGGAATTATCAAATGATGTACAAATCATATCAACTAACCTTAGCTAGTAAGTCCATACCATCTTTGGAATTATCAAATGGTGTACAAATCATATCAACTAACCTCAGCTAGTAAGTCCATACCATCCTTGGAATTATCAAATGATGTACAAATCATATCAACTGACCTCAGCTAGTAAGTCCATACCATCTTTGGAATTATCAAATGGTGTACAAATCATATCAACTAACCTCAGCTAATAAGTCCATACCATCTTTGGAATTATCAAATGATGTACAAATCATATAAACTAACCTCAGCTAATAAGTCCATACCATCCTTGGAATTATCAAATGATGTACAAATCATATCAACTAACCTCAGCTAGTAAGTCCATACCATCTTTAGAATTATCAAATGATGTACAAATCATATCAACTAACCTTAGTTAGTAAGTCCATGCCATCTTTAGAATTATCAAATAATGTACAAATCATATCAACTAACCTCAGCTAATAAGTCCATGCCATCTTTAGAATTATCAAATGATGTACAAATCATATCAACTAACCTCAGCTAATAAGTCCATACCATCCTTGGAATTATCAAATGATGTACAAATCATATCAACTAACCTCAGCTAATAAGTCCATACCATCCTTGGAATTATCAAATGATGTACAAATCATATCAACTAACCTCAGCTAATAAGTCCATACCATCCTTGGAATTATCAAATGATGTACAAATCATATCAACTAACCTCAGCTAATAAGTCCATACCATCCTTGGAATTATCAAATGATGTACAAATCATATCAACTAACCTCAGCTAATAAGTCCATACCATCCTTGGAATTATCAAATGATGTACTAATCATATCAACTAACCTCAGCTAGTAAGTCAATACCATCTTTAGAATTATCAAATGATGTACTAATCATATCAACTAACCTCAGCTAATAAGTCCATACCATCTTTAGAATTTTTAAATGATGTACAAATCATATCAACTAACCTCAGCTAATAAGTCCATACCATCTTTAGAATTATCAAATGATGTACAAATCATATCAACTAACCTCAGCTAATAAGTCCATACCATCTTTAGAATTATCAAATGATGTACAAATCATATCAACTGACCTCAGCTAATAAGTCCATACCATCTTTAGAATTATCAAATGATGTACAAATCATATCAACTAACCTCAGCTAATAAGTCCATACCATCCTTGGAATTATCAAATGATGTACAAATCATATCAACTAACCTCAGCTAATAAGTCCATACCATCTTTAGAATTATCAAATGATGTACAAATCATATCAACCTCCTTCTTGCACTCTTCTTCTTTGCCTAAATAAAAATTATATTTTTAGGTATTTTTCAACATGCAAAATATTTGTCGTTTTGAAAATAACTGGGAAGGAGGTGGGGTCGTATTTCTTTCCCTATGCCTTACCATTACAGGGGCCTTTGCACCACGGTGAAATCCAGTACCCAAAATAACCTACTAAATAAATAAAGGAAAAACTACACACCACTTAATTTCATTTTACTTCAAAAAGATGGGGGGAAGGTCTATTTGTGCTTAACAAGAGGACAATGCCATAAAAACAAAGCAACTTGGTAAGACAGTCTTTTAATCATAGCATCTAAATGAGTAGAAGAATGTATCTTAACACCTTTCTTTAAACTTTTTAAAAAAGGAGGTGGAGAGTTATCTTCTTGGGATTCTAAAGAGCTGACTTACCATATTTCAAAGTAAATAATACACCCTACCCAAAAACAAAATGAAGTATTTCAGAAAGCATACAACTTCTGAATAAGAAATCACCTGGCTGTATGGCTAAAACTTCAACAAAATGGTCCGCAGGGTTGTAGTTGATGGGACATGGCTTGTCAACACTAATAAAAACAAAGCAGGGCTCAGTCAATGAACAATAAATTTATGTACATTCCCAATAATGTTGAACAAAATAACCCCTTCTGTAGATTAATTTTATGTTGAAAAGTTTTGGACGAAACTAATATGGAACCAATCCAAGTACCCAAATTTCTTAAGCATACGAATAATATAGCATGTACCAGTTAGTTTACTTTCTTCCTGTGTTATTTGTCCTAAAACCATTAAAGGTTTAATACATTGATGCCTAACCTTTTAAAATTTTAACATTTACTTATAAATTCCTGAATGTAATAAGCTTTACCTCTGGAAAAAATTAGCCGCTTGGCTAGCATCCCCGAGGTACGCTGTTCTACCCTCTGCCAGCAACAGGAGCCGGTCAAACTTGGCGAATATCTGGGAGGAAGGTTGGTGGATGGTGCAGATAACTGTACGTCCCTGGAAAAGATTAATAAATTGATTGCCATATACTAAGCTATCATTAAATTTTTATTATCGTTGTTGTGCTGTAGTTTTATCTTCTTTTTAGTCGTCCATCCATATGTCAGTCCGTATAGCTCCTAAAAGCCTTTGTCGTTTATTTAGCACGTTAGAATTGTTTTGTCGATTCCAAACTTCACATGATGATTCCTGTAACAGTTATTTACGATTTAGACTATAATCGTTACTAGAAAGTCCGGACATTCATTTAAAATAAGCAGATTTATTTTAGTTATTCTATTTACAAGATTTGTTTAATAGGGATTCCTAGGACAACAAGGTACAATATCATATGTGAAGCATCCATAAAATCAATTCTTAAAAATGTAGGTGTATTCTAAAGCAACATCCTGCATTCAGGCAATCTGCTGCACATTTATAAATAATTTTGATTAAACCTATAAATTAAAATTCTGCTTATTAAATCAAGACACTCAACAAGTGTTAGTGTTCTGTCTGATTTGAGAGCTTTGCCTTTATGGATGTTATCATCCTTGTTGATGTTAAGAAGTTGATAAAAGCAGGAGAGAAAGAAGAAGAAGCAGCTTATTTGGCAAATTTTATATCATATTTACCTGTTTGGCTAAATCCATCATCATGTCCATGACGCTGGCAGCCATGAAAGAGTCCAGACCACTGGTTGGTTCATCACAAAACAGGATTGGCGGATTTGTTAATACCTGGGTAAAAATTATAGCTTGAATTAAATGTGCATTGGATTTTCTAACTATGTTGCTGCATATAATAGTTCATGTGTATCAGTAGGATATTGTATTTAAGTGGACTGATTATTTTCAGAGATAAGTTATAATCAACAATTTTTAGGCATGTAATCTTGTAAGGGAACAGAGAAACCAACTTTTAAAAAATTTCCGACTCTCCTACCCTTCTTTTTATCTTATGAGGAAAAGTTATTTATCGTATCATATTACAGACAATTTTCCATAAATTATAAAGTAAAAATCATAAAAGTAACACCAGTTTTGTTAAATCAGGGCTAACAAAATTTGTTTTAATCATAAAATTGTTCATTTTAATATCCGCGGAAAGTTGTCTATAATACACTGCGATAAATAACTATTGAAGGGTGTACAAAGAATATACAGTTAGAAAATTTATTACCTCTGAAGCAAAAGAAAGTCTTTTCATTTCACCACCAGAGATACCCTTGATTCTTCCTAAACATTATTAATAATTATTTCACCGCCAGAGATACCCTTGATTCTTCCTAAACATAAATAATAATTATTGCTTAAATTTTTTCCATTAATCAAGGATTGGCAGCCGCTACTAAGCTTCAATTTAAAACACTTTTGGGTACTTAAAAATGTTTTGGAAAGGAGGGATTGCCATATTTTGGGCAAGTCTTAGAGTTCCAGTTGAATCTTAAAACTATAAAAGGTCGATTTTCCTGAGGCTAACAGAAACTGACGAGCGGCTGCCAAGCCCTGTATTTAACCTCTGTTTTGGTCAGTTGAATTTGAGTTGCCGATTGTGTACACAGTTTCATCGGTGTTTCCACATCCTATCTCAATATTTACTACTAGCTAAAAAACTTCAAACTTCCAAAAAAATCAAAGTTTGAATGCATGAACGATTTATACATTATACATTCAAAATCTTCATTTTTTTTTTTAAGTTTAAAGCTTTTTTAGCTAGTAGTAAATATTGAGAGAAGATGAGGAAACACCGAGGAAACTGTGTACACATTCGGCAACTTAAATTCAGCTGACCTCTGTTTTCTCTCAAATATCAGGGTTATGAGGTCTATTATTAACACCAATTTAAGATCTATTATTAAGAAGTTCTATCTGTAAATGAACTGTCTATTTATAATTTAATGTCACATCTCTGATTTAGCAGCCTCTGTTTTAATTATCCTATTATACAAGGATTTATGTATGCGTGTCCATCCGTCTTGCTCCTGAGAAAAGTTCGTGTTCATAAATAATACATATGTACTTATGGTTAATGTTATACCTGGAATTCCAATAACTGTGTCTTGTGCTTTGCTCAGACCCAACTAAAAATATTAAAAAAGTAATAAATTTTTGTAGTCTTATTTCTATGATAAATTTTGATTAAAATTTTTTTTACAAATATCGTGTCTGCATTATATTTACAACTTTTATTTTATACACAACGTGATATAATTCAAAATAAACGCCCATAAGTAGCGAAGCATAAAAAATGTGGATTTACCAACGTATAAAAGTGAGTTAAAAAACAGATCTATAAAACTCAATAAGAATAAATGTATTAGGAAACAGCGTAAAGTGCCTCCAAAAAATGACGCCATACAATACAAAGTACCAATGATAGGCCAGTGTACATTGTAATTGACCAATGGTAAAATTTATACTAGCCTCTCATTGGTCACTTGTATTGTATGACGTCATTTTTTGGCGGGATTTTACGCTGTTTCATGTATTGGAAAAAAATACGAAACCTTTCACGAGTCTTTTTTATTATTTATTTTAGTTTTATTATGCATACTTTTATTTAAGCGAATCTTCCCGAAAAATCTGACCTCTATATTAAATAACAGCCTAGAAAATAATATTTACCCCACAGTGTTACATATTTACGGAAGTACGGACAGATATAGTAAATTATAGAGTAGCTTAGTTACCAAAGAAGAAACTTACCACTTTGATAACTTCATCTACCCTCTCCATTCTTTTGGCCATTGGAATCTCTTTATCCATTCTTACCATAGCCTTAAATTAAAATAAACACCTGATAAGTTTTTATATTCGAGGTGTCATTATTTTTATAAAGTTGGAGAGATTTAAACCTACAGAACAACTTTTTTTCTCATACGCTAAGAAATTTATGCCACGAGAAACGCCATTTGCTCCAACTCAGCTTACCTGGAAATTTAGGGGTGGAAGAAGTTGTTTAAACAAAATGATGCTAAAGTACTTTTAATCTGGTAATTTAAGTAGCTAAATTTCATGTAAAGCAATATGTTTTTTTTCCTTCAACTAGTTTTGGTCAAGATGAATTTCAATTTTGTGTATCTTTAATTTTTTTGCAAAAAGAATCTAATTTTACTTATAATAAACAGGGGGGGAGGGAATTGCTGAAGGAACTTGACTCATTTTTTTCATTATTTTAGAACTTTTGGAGGCGAAACAATAGCAAATGATTTTGTAGACTCAAACATCCCTGACTTGAATATGAGTTGAAAGGTTGTGCCTCAGCTCGTACAAGATTTGAAATGGTAAAAGGATGGAAAATGGAGGGAGATTTGACCACAAAAATTTGCATTAGAACCATTGTTTTGCCCTTTTATTAGTTCGAATTTTCCTTGTTTTACTCTTTAAATCATAAAGGATTTTTTTTCTTCAGTTACATTTTATTTTTATATTTTATTTTTTGGAATTAAGATAGAGGGAGGAAGGGTAATTATGTGCTTGAATTGATTGATCACATAGAAATCGTAAAAGTATAACACTTTAGGTCCAGTGGTTGCTAAAACTTTTAATTGAGTCAAACATTAAATGGCTGGGAATCGTGTCTCTAAAGTTCTCATTTATAGATTACTACAATTGAAGAAACAATTGAAGGTGAACCTGGCATCAAAGCAACCTTCATAATGACCAGAGTTTAATATGTTGTAAATAAACTAAATGTAACTATTTGATTACTATCTTGCCAGAAATAATTATATTTTAAAATTTTACTAACCAAACTATTGAGATAATATGACCTATATTAGATATATATTCTAAAAGGCATAAGAAATTATAAGACTTAATTTTATATCTTAATTTTTATTTATCATTTGTAGATACAATACATGCTTTTTTTCAGTATAGCTGAGAACCAGTGAATAATAAAAGTTTTACACCTATTCTGGAAAGTTAGTTCATTGTCAAAAGTATTTTCTTATGCTACAATCTACATTTTCTGTATTAAACTTGATGTTGTCATACCTTCATTTGTATAAGTAGGATGACATAGTACAAAAATATGAATTGATCCTATTAATAAAAGATTTAAACAATAAGGAGGTAAATGCCAGTTTTTTCTAGATTTTTTATCTTCATAAATCACTACTTCTCTTGCATACATACTAGGGTGAGTCGATTTTGGAATTTCACATTAGTAGACATTGGCAAGGGTTACTGGGCCAATATAAAACCCTGTGAAACTTGAAAGAGGTTTTTTTAATCCAAAAACAACGGGCGCGCGGGGGGTATAAAATGTGCCGGCCCCCTTATAAAAGCAAAAATTGAAATTCCTTCAAACACAGGCATGTTGCATATCAAAATGACCGCATTGAAATGCTGATTACAGATCTGAAAACTGTTTTTGAAAAATATTGATTCAGTCTGAAATGATTTTCAAATATCCTACAAAAATGAACAATTTTGACTAAATCAGCTGTTTTTAGGTACTTAATGAGATCTTATTCGAACTAGGAGCAATATTTTTCAAAACGGGTTTCAGATTCGTAATCAGCATTTTAATGCGGTCATTTTGATATGCAACATGCCTGTGTTTGAAGGAATTTAAATTTTTGGTTTTATAAGGGGGTTGGCACTTTTTATACCCCACGCGCGCCGGCAGCCATAAGATTCAAGTCACTTTTGAAACTTGTTTGGGGCTTATCATACATATATACGACTTCCACAACTTATGATAAATGTAAAATCCAAAAAAAGGGGGAAATGGGCCCACCCTAATACATTTATATACATTTTCTATTATAAATGTAAGATTTGAAGAGTCTTTTACCTGAAATTTTAAATGTTCTTTGACAGTGAGAGTACCAAAGAAAAGATCAACTTGTTGTACATAACCTAAAATAAATGACAATTAAATAAAGTTGTGTTTGTACAGCCATTGTTTCTTAGTGTTTGGACCTAAGTAGTCATGGAGAAGAACGAGACAATTCGGGAATAGTCCCTTTCCTAACATCGCCCCATAAGGGGCAATTCGTCGTATTTTTAAAATGGCTTTTTATAGGTTTTTTTTTAGGTTAGGTTAGGTTATATTTGGTTATGTGATTGCCACACAGGGTTAGTTAATTGGCCCCGCAGGGTTAGAGCCCCCTGCAGGGGCTAGAAAAAGGAGAAAAGCTACTGTGAAAAATACGAAGAATCACCCTATAAGGTGCGATGTCACGAAAGGGACTATACCCGACACTTCTGTATAGCCACTAGGGCCAGCTCAAGCTCCACGCTCAAGCACATTTTTACTTGACCCGCTGTCTCAAAGGAGCTACTCTGTATTACCTCACCATCGCCGAGTATAGCAGGTGTCCCAAATTAAGTCACCGCAATGAATGACACTGCTCTCCGCAGAGGAGCTTGGGATAAATTTTTAAATTAGGTTCGCAAATATATAAAAAAAAACCAATTCTAATATAAAAATAACAGGATGTCTATCTGTCAACTGTATGCTAAACACTGAACCGATATGTTTCTCCTTTATTTTATCATGGGTCCTGGGAAGGTTGTAACTATTTTGAGGGTGGTATAGTTTTTGATATAGAGGTAAAAGAAAATGTAGTAAAGTCTTAGATGGAAAAATGTAAGTGAACCCGAGCTTTATATTTAACAATTTGCATGCTTTTTTCAATGTTTGTTTGATTTATGCAAAAATAATCTTAATCAAGTGTTCAGAGTATAATCATATTATATAATTTTCATTGTGGTTAAATATTTAACATTTTTCTTCACAAAATTACTTTTATTTGTTGATTTTGTACTTATTCTATACCTATATGAGCGACTACTTTTTCTGTTTTTTTTCCCTTATTGATTATTTTCGACAGATATTTTTAATAAAACGGCTTGCTTTATTGTATCAAGATCCATGACAGATCTATATAGGAAATAAACGTCTATAAATGAGCTCGAGTCTTCCAATAGTTGAGTGTTTAATACTCATAGTGCTTAAATAATCTATAATAAACTCTCATTGACCAGAATGAATATTTTGCTAAGACAACCAAAGGCAGAATGAGTCTATCCAGTCAATTGACAGCTCTCTAACTAAAAATAAAACAATATATAATCAAAATGTTTATGTTACCTGAAAGAGCGGTCAAACTGTTTGGTGTTACAATACTGTTATTGGCAATTCTCCTTCCTGATACCTAAAATCACAAACTACTAAAGGGGTAGTTGCACGAAGTGCATTTAAACTTGAATTTAGTGAACTGCATAATTTTTTCTGTTCAATAGTTAAACTACATCTATAGGACATATTATTTTTGAAAGAATTTTAATTTTTTACCCGGTAGTTTTAAAAATATCAAGACTTGAAAATCATATTTTTAGACGTATGCAACATAAATGGCTGTCCTGTTTTCACAAAAACAGCATGATGACTATTTTGGTGGTGCCTAAATGAATGCTATTTTTTTGTAATACAAAATTATATATGTTGGATGGTATTCTTGTTACTTATGCTTACAATCAAACATGTTAAATGCACTTCATGCAACTATCCATTTACTACAATTAATGGTGATGAAATGAGAATAATTTCATTGATAATAAAAGTCACAAGTTTAAAATAACAATGAACAAAAAATAAGTGAAGCTACTAATCTATTAAATATGTTGTGAACTTTTTGTTATAAAAAATAAATAAATTAACCTGTAAATCCCCAAGATTTCTAAAGAGAAGTGTATTGAGTAGGGTAGATTTTCCAGCTCCGCTAGCCCCCATTATAGCCAGTAGCTCTCCAGGTCTTACTATTCCACTCACTAAAATATATATATTTATATCAATAATAGCCCTAATTATAGCTAGTAACTCTCCAGGTCTTACTATTCCACTCACTATAATGCACAGTTCAATCGAAGCGACAGTAAGAGAAAAAAAAAATTCCCAGACATAAGGCCAACTGTTTCTAAAATGTCCCAATGAACATATAAATTTAGTGGAAAAGCGAAATTCTTAAAATGAGGCCTTATTGAGAAAATTGGATTTGAAAATTTCAAGTTCAATTATCATCCCCTAGAAGTTACCGCAAAATCATGACAAGAAAATAAAAAATTATGTATTTAAAATTTGGAACAACTTTGCTTTTATAAAGTCTTTCATAAAACCTCTCTATATAGGATATATTTAAGGCTGAATTTCCGTGACCTTAGCAAAGCAACTGACAAAAATGGCCATTAATTAACTGCCTTCTGGAGTGGTTTTATGAAGAACTTTATAAAAGCAAACTTGTTCAAAATTTTAAATAAACAATTAACAATCTTTGCTTTTCTTGTCATGATTATACGGTAACCCCTAGGGGATGAAAATTGAACTTGAAATTTTCAAATCTAATTTTCTCAAAAGGCCTCATTTTAAGATTTTCGTTTATTAATACTAAATTTATATGTTCATTGGGACATTTTCGAAACAATTGGCCTTATGTCTGGGAAATATTTTTTCTCTTACTGTCGCTTCGAGTGAACTGTGAATGTTAACATGACTATAACCAATAGCTTTCCAGGTCTTACTTCTCCACTCACTATAATTTATATTTTTATAAATCCATTACAGCAATCATATTTCCTCATAACGTTACAGACTGGCAGACTGACTACGGACGGACAACGTAATTATAGAGTGACCTGGCTACTAACAATTACCATTTTTCAGGATCTGTTTGGCAGGTATTGTCTCTTTCTTGAAAAGCCCACAACATTTTCCAGTATTCTTCTCCCTGGTAGAAAAAGTCTTTAAAATATGGTGACACGGTTTTTATAATAGAGACAAGATGTCTGACTGTACAATATGACCGCTCGAACGATTTAGTTTTACTTAACAGTGACGATTCTTATATATGCCAGAGAGATTTTCTATTTTGGGGAAGCAAATTCGCCGCTGGGAATAATTACACCCCTTTTTCTACTTTCAAGCATCTACTATTATTTGCTTTTATATTTAACATTCAGAGACACAAACCTACGGATCTTTTATTGTAGCTTCGCTCTTTTGAACTATATCTTCATTGGATAAAGCCAGTGCATAAAAAGATAATTAGGGTATAGTCCCTTTCGTGGCAACGCCTCTTAAGAGGCGTTGTATCGTATTTTCACAGAAACATTTATCCTATTTCTAGCCCCTGCAGGGCCCATTGCCTAACCCTTCGGGGCAATCACCTAACCTAACTTAACCTATCCTAACCTAAAAGGTATAAAAGCTACTGTGAAAATACGACGAAACGCCCCTTAAGAGGCGTTGCCAAAAAAGGGACTATACCTACCCAACAATTTTTATTTCCTAAATATTTAATAAATCAATAAAAAAAAACTTACTTTGTCGAGACAGTAAGGTTACTCCAGGAAAAGGTTATCCCTTCCTCTACCTGGAAAAATTAACATTTACATATTCTCACATTTTGAGTCGGGTGGTACGTAATGCTTTAGACCAATACAAAAATGTTCTTTTAAAACTTTTTAAGTAAAATTAAGTACCAAATGTAACCTAACCGATACTGACCTAACGTAATAGACAAACAAACTAAAAACACCTCTCCTTCATTTCCTATTTTTTTTAAATAGGGAAGGGGATCTAAAGTGATAAAACAATAGACGATAAATTTATGAACATAAATTATTATATACAAAATTACCCCTCCTGTAGATTACAATTAGTAGTTGAAACGCCTGGATAACGAAAAAAATTGGGGACTAGTGTAATAAACAGCCCAATGTCCCCTCCCTCCCTACAAATAAAAATAAGAATTAATTGATTAAACATAAGAGCTATTTATTTATCGTATACGAGTATTATCGACAACTTTTCGCGGATTTTAAATTTTAAATTATAAGATTAAAACCAGTTTTGTTAACCCCAATGGGACGAAGTCCCAGGCTAACAAGACTGGTGTTAATTTTTAAATTATTTATTTTAATTTTCGTGGAAAATTTCTAAAAGACGAAGATATAAAAATTATTTTTCAGTATTTTAATCGGTATCGAAGCCATACTGGAAAATGACATAAAAACTTTTCGAAACACATGAATAATTGATACCTGAAGATTGATACTGGAAAATGACATGTCATGCATACCTTAAATGCCACAGAGCTATCACTCGAGGAAGAACTCAGTGCCCCGATTTTTGACTGAAATAATTAGAATATTTTTAGTATTTTTGGTTCGCGGATTTTTCTCTCTCACAAAAAAGAAATCGTAAGAATATGCTTAAATGGCCAAATTGTTAGAAAACAAGGAAGACAACATCTATACAAGCAAAGCTCTGAAACGGTAGGACAAACGAACATTAACACTTGTAGAGTGTTATAACCTAATAATAATAAGAATAAAGATGTAAAAACCGCTTTAATACAGCTAGGATAATGTTTAAGGACACACTTACACTTTTAGGACTTAATTATAGAGATGCATTGCTTATAACTTTGTTGTCCCCATGGAATCAGTATTCCAACAAGGATGACAACATCCATAAGTAGCGAAGCACAAAAAATCATGGATGGAAATACGTAAAAGTAGATTTAAAGTTTATTTATTAAAATCAGGAATAGATTTATTGGAGAAAATAAACACGAAACCTTGTTTTATTTTGTATAACGAAGT
This sequence comes from Acartia tonsa, assembly GCF_053477335.1. Lineage (NCBI taxonomy): Eukaryota > Metazoa > Arthropoda > Copepoda > Calanoida > Acartiidae > Acartia > Acartia tonsa. The sequence goes on from NC_137268.1 coordinate 47,481,426, forward strand.
CGGTCAAAGAAAATTACATAAAAGATGCTCATAACAATGGGAAAAATTATTTTGATACTGATATCCCAAAATGCATCAGAGATATGGAAAATAAGGGAAAAAATTTAAAAATAGCCAAAAACCTGCAAAAAAGCAGTTTGACCGTCATGGTTGTTTTCTCTAAACAACAGGGAAATTTGAGTTTGATATGTATAACTGAAAAAATTTTGGAAATCGGACCATAAATACAAAAGATATGGAGAAAAAACAAAAATAGCCTAAAACCTGCTGAAAGCCAGTCTGGCCGTTATAGTTGTTTTCTTTAAAGGACAGAAAATTTAATTTTGATATGTATAACTGAAAAAATTTTGGAAATCGGACCATAAACACCAAAGATATGGAGAAAAATGTGAAAAATACAAAAATAGCCTAAAACCTGCTTAAAGGCAGTCTGACCCCATAGTTGTTTTCTTTAAACGACAGGAAATTTAATTTTGATATCTATAACTGAAAAAAATTTGAAAATCGGACCATAAACACTGAAGATATGAAGAAAAATGTGAAAAATACAAAAATAGCCTAAAACCTGCTTAAAAGCGGTCCTATCGTCATCGATGTTTTATACTTAATTGTGCTCTTTAATGATGGGAATGTTGTCAAAAAGTTTCAGCATTCTATCTTTTATAGGAGCTGAGTAAATCCCATTTCCCCCATAGCGTTACGGACGGACTGACTGACGGACTGACTGACGGACGGACGGACGGACGGACATAGTGAATTATAGAGTAGCTTCGCTACTAAAAATATTAAATATAATAAGGGAAACTTGTATTACCATGTCTCGCGGAGGTTGAAAGTATACTGCTATACATAAATATACACAACCATAGCAAACTTATGTAATAATACAAACTTACGACAGAGGAAATAAGAGTTACTCTACTATATTGGGGAAAGGAGATAAAAGAGAAAAGTATAAACTGTATTATGTTAGAGGCTGGAAAAAAAGGTCGTCCTGAACATGCTTATAATTCAAACCAAAGAATTCAAGGGTATTTTTTATGAAAATTCTATAAAAAGTCATCGCGGCGGCGCAAATTTGCAAGTTTAGCCTATAAGCTTTTAATAGCATGGAATAGCAAATATGTAAGGACCAACGAGGTGATTTTTAAAAGCAAAGCTTTTCTATAGTTAGCAATTACGTCCGTAACAGTTAGCTCTTTTCGTTGATTTAGACATTGTACTATCGATTTCAAAATTTACTCTATAATCGTTAACAGATTAAAACTTCCATTAAAAAATTGCTGATTTTTAAACTTTAACTTTTGACGACAAATTTGTATGATATACTTATACTATCCATGTGTTTAGGAATAATGATTGTTTAGACAGCAAGGCATACTATTAAAAGCGAGGCATCTGTGTAATAATACTAGCGATGCCTTAAGCTTGCGAGGATAACCTGTATCCAATAAAACCTAACCTGATTTATTATAAACAATAACATGATAAAATCTCTTTGTTTTCGATTTATTGCTAGACTAGGGAAACTGGTGGCTAAACATTCATCCAGTAAATTTAAACAAATACTTACTATGGCTTTTCCTCCCACATCATCGGATATAAATCCATTGTTTTCCATTTTCAATGATTTTGAATACTTCAAAATTTTGCTAGTTTTCTGTTAATCTGAAAAATATAGTAATTATTAGGTTTAAATAATTTTAGGGATTTAGGAATACGACACTACAAGATTTTTTAAAATTATTCACCTATTTTAAAGTGGATATAGCATGTACTTGGATAGTATGACATGAGAAAACTTGGCTTGCTAATATTGGCCTTATTTATCATTGATCCAGTAGGAGGAAAGTTGATGGAGTTAAGGAGGTGTCGTTTATTTAGCCAGCGGCTAGGATCACTAATTAGAGTAGGGGTGTCCCATAGTGTAGTGGTCAGCGCACTACGCTTTGGTTGGGAGAAACCGAGTTCAAGTCCCGCCATGCACTTGTCGCAATTTGTCAAATTCACGCAACCTTCCCTGAGATGCCCTAGGGTTGTAAGGGGGGAGATTTGTAAAAAGTTAGGATTTATTATATATCAAGCAAATTATATCATGCTTTCCCTCGTCCATGATCCTCATTCATATGAGAGCGCCATTAATTAGGGTGGCTTAATATGGAACACCTGCCAAAACTCTAGGCCAGGGTGATGTAATAATTGAGTAGCTTCCACTAGAATTGCGGGTCAGCTTATAACGTATCATAGAATATACCCAGCTGTTTGCGAAGCTTACCAATCTATGATTGGCCAAAGGATTCTCACCTCCAATCTCCGTGTGCATCTGAATCCTAACTTCAAAGAATCATGGCTACAAACAACAACAACAAATTAGAGTACATGAAAAATCTGGTGCACCATCCAAATAAAATTATATCTATTTATTTTAATCTAACTATTGTAAGAAAAAATTTATACAGCATATACAGCTACACTTTTATTATTACTAAATAATAAATAAATTAAGTTTTACTATTTAAAGATAAGAAATTGAATTATAATAAAGCACATTGTGTAACATCTAGTAATTATATAATTTATCGTTATTACAAGTAATTAGATGCAAAGTTTTTATGCAAATTGATTTTTCGCACATTTCTAGAATATGAGACATATTTTCTAAATTAATCTCGTTAATTGTTAAAGGTTTATAAATAAGAAAGGATAGTTTGATTAAGACAATGGATCACAATTTGATGTTCATCCCCAATGATGATAAACAAATTACTTTTCTGTAAGATAAAAGCAAGCGAATTAAGGAATGTGTTTGCAAAGGTTTGGGTACCATAATAATCACAATCCAGTGTTCAATTCATCACTGATTGAAACCCGTTTCATACTCATTACAAACATATTCCTATAATTCCAATGAAATCATTGAATTCTTCATTAACAAGGATGGCAACATCCATAAAAGCGAAGCACTGAAACGGTAGGACAAACGGACATTAACACTTGTATAGTGTCTAAACTGAATCATCAGAATATATTATAAAGTATAAGAGTCGAAGCAAAATTGTCAGTAAATTTGTTGAAAAACTGCTTGATACAGGATAATGTTTATGGACATACTTACGTTTTAAGGGCTTGATTATAGAGTTGCTTCGCTTATAATATTGATCTTTGTTGTCCCAGGAATCAATATACCAAAAATCAGATCAAACGGATAATTAGATCACATAAAAATTTGTTGTTAAAAAAGTAGAAAAACATGTTTAAAATGGACATACGGACATTCTGGTTTATGATTATAGAGTTGCTACGCTTTCTAAATTGTACCTAACTACAACAGGAATCATCATGCAAAGTTTGAAATCGATAGGACAATTCTAACATGCCTAAATTAACGAATAAAAGCTATCTATCTCGGACGGACGGACGTACGTACGGACGGACCGACCCTAATTATAGAAAAGCTTCGCTTTTAATAAGTACACAAGATAAATCCATGGATCTAAAGGGATAAGATAATGGCCAATAAATTGATGTATGTAAGTCTCCAATAATGATATACAAAATTGCTAATCTCTGTAGCGTAAAATTGGTAGTTGAAACGTTTAAACACTGAACTTGAAAAACCAACCAATCAAAATTCACTAAAGTCCCCAAAGTTGTTATGCCAACGTGAAAAATACGTTATATAAAACTTTTAGGACAGATAATTCACTCTCACACATTTTTTTTCGCTTCTATGATTATGGTAATACTTGATAAAAGATTAAATTAATTTATGAGTTTAGTTGTACTATAATGTAATTAATAATTAAACAAGGATGACAACATCCATAAGTAGCGAAGCTCAAAAATTATGAATGGATATCGGAAAAAAATGCTATAAAGCAGTTTCATACAATAAACATTAATGTTGATAAAATAGGGAAATAAGGAAACCTTAAAAATCACGCAACCTTAAAAACCAGGAAAATTTTAAAATTTAGGAATCGATCTAGCATCGCAATTTATAGACAAATCTTAATGAAACTTGATAAAAATATGTAGAATATGAGCATATTCAATTCCTGATAATTTCAGCCACAAATTATGAATAGGAATCGAGTAAACCATAGAAAACCTAAAAATCTAGGAATCAATCTAGCACCCCAACTAATAAAAAAATAGTAATAAAACCCAAAGAAAATATGTAGAATGTAAATTTAAACAATTCCTGAAAATTTCAGCCCATTATCTTAAAAAGGAGTTGAGAAAATTACAAAAACATGAAAATCTAGGAATCGATCTAGCACCCCAAACAACAGACAGATGGACAAAATAATGTATAGATTAGATGGGCATATGTTATAAGAATCTTCACTAAAAAATTCAGCTGTCTATCTTTTCTAGGAGCCGAGAAAATCACGTTTCCCCCACTTTGTCTCAGACGGACAGACGGACGGACAGACGGACGGACAGACGGACGGACAGACGGACGGACATTTCGAATTATAGAGTAGCTTCGAGACGGACAGACGGACGGACAGACGGACGGACATTTCGAATTATAGAGTAGCTTCGCTACTAATAATAATATGCATTATGTAAATATTTAAAAATCAACAAGGATATGACAACATCATTGAGCGCAGCTACCATTAAAGACTCTAAAGAAATAAAAGATTTTAGGGCAATTTCCCTCATAGTTCCTCGTAGAGCTCATGACCCCTCCCCATGTTCTTTGTAGAAAAACGGCCCGTGTTTGATAGCCACTTAAACGAAAAGCACAGATCTAAGTCAAAAAGAAAAAGAACTATATTATAATTAAGCTTTGAAAATCAAATAGAATTAGTAAATGCTTTACAGCCGCAGCCACCAAAATTAGGAACATCTTGTTACCATTTTATAGATTTTAATTAACACAAGTTCAAACACAAAAAACAAACTTCCTTTTTATGTAAAAATAGTTGAAGTTTTAATAATCTAGTATAATTTAAGAAACATTCAAGACTATATCACTTTAGGATTCACCATGAACTGAATTATAAAATAGCCAATATTTGTGATCAACATACTATGGTTCTATTCGCCCAGGCCCCGGTCTTATAAAATAACCACCAATTATGTAAAGAATATACTCCAGTTTTTAAAGAATTTATATATATACAATTTTAACTATAATAATATAGAAAACTTTCTCTTTCAACATACACATGGATCTTGAACAAACAAATTTACATTTTACCACATATGATATGTTGTAAATTAAAAATCACATAAAAAAACGATTCAATAAAAACAATATTTTATTTATTACATAAAGAACATGTTATCCTATAATATAAAGGAGTCTAATGCAAAAGATCTCGGAAATTGCTGGGCTTAGGGCTGTTATAATTTAGTAGAAATCTTTTAAAAACTGTGGTTGATCTGTTCACTTCTTTGGTAGATTGGGGGAAAGCAGCTCTAGGCGAAAACGCGCAAAGTGTTCATGAAATTAAGTTAAATTTATACATTAGCAATAGCTAAACAAATCAAATTAATAAGGACAGTGTCAAAATTGCAAAAAAAAAACATAAAATTTATATAAATGAAATAAAACAAAGTATAATACAGTATTTGTAAGAAATAATATAAGAAAAGATATATGTCTAAACAGTTTCTGCAGGAGGGTGTGAAGTCTTGTTAGAATAAAGATAGGGATGTTGACATTGGGTCATCTCATAAAACGCCTATCTAAAAAAAACGCCCATCTCAGAAAACGAGCTATTTGAATTGCATAATAATTACATAGAATATTTTCTAAAAAGTAAATATAATACATTTTTAGCGGGAAAGCAAGAATACCAAAAATGCGCTAAACGCTACAAGACGCACCTAAGCGCGCAGGGTCAAAGAAACAACATTCCTAAAAAGCCCCCCCCCCCTCTTTTTCTGAGAAAATCTACTGGTTTTATGGTTATATAAGCACGTTACGTCTTTCATAACATCTTTTCTCGTATTCATTCGAATCCGGTGGATAGGAACCGGTTCTCATCCATACGAAAAAACTATGTCTAGCATCGTATTATAAACGGCTTTCTACGAATATAAAAAATATACAATCATAAGATTAAAACCAGTTTTTGTAGCCCGTGCCTTCGGAACCTCTGGGCTAAAAAACTGGTTTTAATCTTATAATTGTACATTCTATATCCGCGGAAAGCGGTTTATAATACGATGAAAGAAATAACTATTCTTCCGCTATTATGTATTCTTTGGAACTGTGTGTGTCTCAGCAAAAAAGCTAAACAATGAAAAGTAGTCTTTTACATCATAGAATGGATTTATTATTAGTTGGATCTTACACCAGATTATCATGTTTTCAATTAAAGGGAAACTTATGTAACAAAACCAATTCCCTCATTTACCTCCTTTACGTCATCCCCTCCCCTCCTACTAGATGAACCAACTGACTAATAAATGATTTCAATATTAGCAACCTAAATTGGCGACCATTTTTACAACATATCATTGATCCAAAATGTTAATACTTTTATCTATAATACAAAGTAGAACGATGTCTGTCTGTTTGTTTGTTTGTCTGTTTGTTTGTAGCGAAGGATCTCGCTAACCACTGAACCGATCGGGTTCCCCTTTACAAGGTAGATTCTCATAGGTCCCGGAAGGTTTATAACTATTTTCTTGGAGGGTGGGACACCCCCAACCCACCCAAAAAAATGAAAAATACCCTCCCCAAATTTTTTTTTCTTTTTAAAACTAAAATTTAAAAAGTGGGGTCGATTACCCCCCCCCCAAAAAAAAAAAAAAAATTTCTTCCCCCAAAAAAATTTTCTTTTAAATCTAAAATACGAAAAATTGGTTTGAATAACCTTGTAATTACTAAACTGTGATCCTTGCATATGACCTCTGTTTTTGATAGGAAAAAAAATAGCAAAAAATATCTTAAAACCATTCCGGGACATATGTAAAGCTTCTCTTAAATGGGGAACTTAATCCGAACAGTAGTTATCGAAATCTTAAGCTACAGACAAAAAGCTTGCTTTTTTATACATAAAATATATGTGTCCTAGCGGCTATGCCCCTAGAAGCCTCTAGGTGAGAGGGAATAATCAAACTCCTTTTCAGTTTGAGTTTTAAAAGAAAAAGAAAAAAACATTTTTATTTGGGGGGAGGGGAGTGAAGATACCCTCCATCAAAATACTTTAAAACCTTCCCTGGACCTTCACTGGAAGAAGCTTCACTGTAAAGGAGAACCATATTGGTTCAACGGTTAGCGAGATCCTTCGCTACAGATAAAAAAAGCTTACTTCTTTATATAAAAGGATAACAAAATTATAAATGTTTTAATTAATCAATTTTCTTTATAGTGTTAAATTACTCAAAAACATATTAAATTTACTAATTTTTAAATTTATGCCCAAAAAGTATTCTTCAAAATTACTAATTTTTGGTAACTGGTTGTTTTTGAATAATACCATTTCGCCTTAAATAATTAAAACATGTTTTCTTTTATTTAAAAAAAATGTAAATTTAGATAAAAAAGATATTGCAATTGTAAAAATCTTGCTTTTTTCGTATGTTATTGATTCTTAAAAGATCTTTATGTAATTATTTTATCTAATAATTGGTTTGGGGCCTAAGGGAATTATTTTGTTTCATAAGAGTATAACTAAGCTTATGAAAGAACTACTTCAAGAATTTGGATTTGTTGATTTATATCTTTTTTTCTGCATGCCCATTTTTTTTGTAGTGCCTTCAGCTATTCTATACTTTGGACGTTTCCGTTCGTCCGTGACTGTAACTTTATGTCAGCCTTAATTAAATATTACTATTTGATATTTGTCAGAGTTTATTTCAAAATATCATACTTTTTGTGTTTTTTTTCTAGTTTAGGAGTGAAAATTCAACCAATTCAACTCATTTTTTCCCAAGATATTACCCAAAAGGTTTTATAGGGCACATTATTCCCCGCAGGATTGGGGACCTCACGTTTTGTCCCTTCAGGATTAAGGCTACCGGCAGGGGTTAGCCATCAAGAAAACGTGGTATTATCTATCCAAAAAACATCCATAAAAGCGATGCTCTGAAACAGTAAGACAAACGAACACTAACACTTGATCGCACATAACAATGTACTTTGTTGTCTTAGGAATCAATATTCCAAAAATCAGACCAATCAGACAATTTTGTCACATAGAAATTTGTTGCTAAAAAAGTTAAAAATCAAAATGTTTAAAATGGACGTTCGGACTTTCTGGTAACGAGGATAGAGTTGCATCGCTTTCTAACTCGTACCTAACTGCTGCAGCAACCATCATGCAAAGCTATAGGACAATTAAAACATGCCTAAATTAACGAAAAAAGCTAACAGGCGTACGGACTGATTGATGGATCTACCCTAAGTATAGAAAAGCTTTGCATTAAAAACTTTTAAAAAAATGCCTTTCACTTCATTACTTTGTTTCGTGAAATTAGAATAAATAGGGGCCGAAATTTTAATTTTAGTTGTATCAAGGGGGGTGTTTATCCTACAAGATGTGGAGTAGTTTCACTCCTGAATTAGAAAACTACTCATTTTTTCATTATGAGGTAAAATTTGTGCGATTCATCTATTTTAATTAAATTGTCAATATTTTATTTTACACACACTATGAAGACATTATTTTTATTTTTCAGGGAATTGATAGAAATCTGTCTACAGGCGTTTTTTACCAAATATTCTAACTCTGAGATAGGGAAGGGGGGCTTTCATATTCATGGCATAAAAGATAGAAGGTAAGAATTAATTGTCTTTATAGTGAGAATTAGAATTACTTTAAAAAAGCTTTTTTTTATGACTTCATCAAAGTCTGGTAAGCCGAGCGTTCTCGGCCCACGGGGTAACGAGTTCGGATTCAACGAGACCTAGCCTTTAAGTATTCTACCAAACAAACAAGCAGGATTCAATCATACAGAAATTATATATTTAAACTGAATAATATTTACAAGTTATGTTTACTATATATATACAACAAAATATAACAATGGTTAGGTTTGAAGGGGGTGTGGGGCGCTAGGGCTTAGCTCCCGACGGTAGACAGGCTGTGGGGGCAGCGGTGGTAAAAGGGGAGGCAACGCCTCCCGATTATATAAGCGCGTGAGGGACTCGTGATAGTTGCATGTTTGAGTCCCCTCCCCACATTTAGGCAGGCTAGTTTGACCGCTGGGTGCGGGGTCAACAGCGGTCATGAGATAGATGGTGATATAATAGGATTAGTGCGGGGGGTTTGTTATCATAAGTCACAGCGAAGCAACTCTGTAAACGGCCTGTCCGTCTGGGTGTCGTATTACCACAACCTCCCCTTCAAGGGTGGCGTGGCTCCTGAGCCACCAGGCCTTGAACCTGGGGATACGACAGCCTATGCCTGCGCCGGACAGGCAGTTCTTGGGGCACAGCTCGATGGAGGACAGCTCGGGCTACACAGGCTCCCTGGGACACTCGTTGCTCGGTCTGACTGTGGTTGGTGATCAGCATTGTCAGCTCCTGGTTGGCTTCTAGGCGTGGGTTGGCGACGGCCAAGCCTCGCCGCTGGAAATTTTGCCTCGTCTGCAGGATCAGTTCCGTCGCGGCTGGTAGCTGGACACGGAGGCCTAGGCAGACTCTGGTGGTTCCTAAGGGTGGAATGGTGATGGAAAAGGGTGCATAGAACTCCATGGTGGCGCCTGCTTGATCCAGGTTGCTGGGTCTCCTAGCTCCTACCCGGATGGGGATGGCTGTCATCAGCAGGGGGCACATGGCTTCTTCTTCTTCTTCTGGGGCGGCCTCTTCCATCGCAGTGGCTGGCTCTTCTCCTACAGGCTCGCTGCTGGCTGGCAGGTTCTCCATGTCCGCGTCAGGGTTCCAGATGGCATCTCTGAGTGGCTCTGGAGCGGGCGGCGGCGGCGGTGGTTCGTTGGGCTGCTCCTGCAGGTTCTCCTCTACTGGGTCACGGTCTTGGCCGCTAGGCTGTGGGGCGGCTGCGGCTGGCTGGTGCACTGGGAGCTCTCCTGGGTTGCTAGCTGCGGGCGCCGCCGCTCCAACTGGCAGCTCGGTGGCATCCTCGTCGCCGTCCATGTCAACTTGGATGTCTGCTGGAATCTGGTGGGCAGTCACATCTCCAGTGTATTTGCGCAGTCGGCCTACATGCGCGGTAACTTCTGAGATCCTGGCTACTGGAGAGGCAGGTTTAATGACATAATGGACTTCTGTAGCTTTCCTCACTACTTTCCAGGGGCCAGTCCATCTCTTGGTAATCTTGGCTGCCTTCCCTGGCACCAGGCGGGGGGCCAGGTACCAGACCAAGTCTCCAACCTCATACTTGGCCGTGCCTTCGTAAGCTGCAGCGCTCCTCCTGATGGCTCCCTCCTCCTTCTGCTGGATGGCATCATACACTGCATAGTAGCGCTGCAAGAGAGCTTGGACGTTGGCTGGAACTGAAGCATATTCGGTCTCTGGCAGCCGTAGTACCATGTCCACCGGAAGTTTGGCCTCTCTCCCAAAGAAGGCCAGGAACGGGGTCACGCCAGTGGATCTGCAGGCCTTGGTGTTGTAGGCAAAGGCGATGGCAGGCAGGTGTGGCTCCCAGTTGTTATCGTCTCTGTCTAGGAACAGGCGCATGCCTGTGTTGAGCGTCCTATGAAACCTCTCCACTCGGTTGGACTGCGGGTTGTAGGGTGGTGGATGTGTCAGGCCAATCTCAAGCCTGGAGGCCAGTTCCTGGAATACCTGGCCGGTAAATTCCATTCCATTGTCGGAATGGATCTTCAGGGGGCATCCGAACGTGGCCAGGTGGCGGTGCAACAGGGCTTCAGCCACCGTGAGGGTGCGCTTGTTGGGGATGGCGTAGAGGCTGACAAACCGGCTGAATCCATCTTGGCAGGTGAGGATGTAGCGGTTCCCAGCTGAGGTCTCTGGCAGTGGCCCCACCAGGTCGATGAATAGGACTTGCTGTGGATACCCCTGGCGGGAGGGCACGTGGATCCCCTGCTTCAGCCTCTCCTTGGTGACTTTCTGGACACACTCAGGGCAGGTTTGTACCATCAGGCGGACGTCACGGGCCAGGTTGGGCCACCAGAAGTGCATGGCAACGCGGGCGATAGTTGCGTCCATCCCAAAGTGCCCAGCCATGGGGGTCCCATGGGCTAGAAAGAACGCGTCCTGCTGGAGGGCCGAAGGCAGCAGATATCTTGTCCTCTCTCCTGTCAGAGTCTGGTCAGTGGTGGTGAGGCAGCCATGCTCGTCAAGCCCCAGGGCTGGGAAGCGGCTGGCGTACTGCTGCTCGTCTCGTTCCTTGCCACGCAGCTCAGCCTTGGTTGGGGCTTTGCCATCAGCCACCCATTGGCGGACACGGAGCAGGAGGGGGTCCTGTGTCTGGGCCTCCAATACTCTAGCTGGATCCAGTCGGGCGGCAGGAGGCCGGCTAGCTGCGGACTCCCCTAGCTGGCAAAGGTTGTGGATATACTCAGCCTGCTCTGCTAATTCTTCGGCGCTAGCCGTTGGCATGTTGGCATCTTCCCGGCGGCTGAGGGCGTCGGCGTTGGTATTCTGGGTGCCAGGCCTGTGGCAGACGGTAAAGTCTAAGGCCGCTAGCTCCTCCTGCCAGCGGGCCACCATCCCTGTGGATGTGTTCAGTGATTTCATCTGTAGCAAGGCAGAGGAATCAGTGTTGATCTGGAAGCTGCGGTAGGACAAGATGCCGTGGAATTTTCGGATCCCATACATAATGGCGGCCATCTCTCCCTTCCAGGACGGGTAGCGCGTCTCAGGGTCGGTTGTCTTGCGCCCCACGGCGGCAATCAGCCTCTCCTTGCCCTCCTGGCATTGACTCAGTATGGCAGAGATGGCGCGGCTGCTGAAATCTGTGGTGAGCTGGAACACCGCTGGCAAATCAAACCTGGGCGGCGCTCGGATGGGGGCCTTGCGGAACTTGTCCTTGAGTTGCAGCAGCTGGGCTTCCATCTCAGGCGTCCAGGTTAGGGCCTTGGCCGTCTTCTGCCGATTCATCTCGTAGGTGAGGTCTGCATACTCTGGGATGAACAGGCGGTAGTATCCAAAGAACCCCAGCAACGCCAGCAAATCCTTGGGGGTGCTAGGGGCTGGCCAGTCCAAGATACGGTCAATATAGTCCTCTTGCATGGCTATCCCCTCACGGCTGAGGGTGTGGCCCAGATAATCCACCTTGGATCGGAACAGCTTGGTCTTGGCTGGCTTGAGGCGGATCCCTCCCCTGCGGTGGGCTTCCAAGACCTCTCGGAGCCTGGCCAGGTGGGCCCAGGTATCCTGGTGGAAGGTCAGGACGTCGTCAAGGTATGACTGGAGGTTGGCTGTGCCTAGTGGGTTTAGGACCCCTGCAATAAACCTGGAATAGACAGACGGTGCCGTAGCCAGGCCAAAGGGCATCCTTTTCCATTGATACAAGCCCCTGGGGGTGGTGAAGGCGGTGCAGGGCCGGCTGTCCTCGGACACACGGATGGTGTAGTATGCGGCCACCGCGTCTAAAGCACTGTAGACACGATGCCCGCCAGCTCGTTCCACCAACTGCTGGATCCTAGGCAGGGGGTAGCTGTCCAGCTCCAGACACTTGTTGAGGGCTCTGTAGTCGACGGCCCAGCGGGTGCTCCCGTCCTTCTTCTTGATGGGCACCAGGGGGCTGCTCCAGGCGGAGTCTGACGGCTCTATAACTCCCTCCTGTAGCCAGGTGTCCAGTTGTTTCTCCAGTTCAGCCTCTTGCCGCGGGTTCAGATCCCTAAATCTCTGGCGGATCGGCTGGGTCCCTGGCTTGAGGCGCAGCTGCAACTCAACCACATCTGTGCAGCCGGGGGTAGAATTGGAGAAGACGTCCCTGTACTCTGACAACATAGTCCAGACCTCCTTCTTGAGCAAGGGGTCCTTGCGTAGGAACTCATTGTCTTCCATCTCCAGGGCCTCCCACAGCTCCTGCATGTCTATAGGCTCAGCAGGTTCTTGGAACGAGTGGAGACGCGGGGGAGGCGTATCAGAGACCTCTAGTATGTCAGGTTTGACCAGCTCCCCTGCCACTGGGAGGCCAGCATCCAGCAAGAGGGGCACCTCCCCCTCATTGACCACCAGTACTCTAAACACAGTGGCAGAGCCAGGCCTGTGGGCATACAGGCCCTCTGGAATAACAAGATCCTCCCCAAACCTCTGTTCTGGGGCAGCTAGTTGAATGGCATCCTTGGTGCGATGGCCTACTAGCTCAACAGGGACCGCCATAACCCCGCGGCCAGGCAGGACCACCCGCTTGGCTGTGCGGAGCTGGGGTGGCTGGCCATCAGTTGGAGTGACAGCGCTTAGCCTATACGTGGCTGGTGCGGGGTCAGCCTTGGCTCCGGGACCCACCGGCCGCGACTTGACGGGCTCGGCTTCTGGAGGGGCTGACGTATCGGAGCCAGGTGTGGCTCCGAGGGCGTCCGGCCACGATTTGACGGGCCCGGCGCTGGGAGAGGCCAAAGTGCTGGGTCCAGCTTTGGCTCCGTGGATGTCCGGCCGCGACTTGACGGGCACGGCGCCGGGAGAGGCTGGGGCCTGAGAGTTGAGTGTGGCTCCGAGTACATCAGACCGCGACTTGACGGGTCTGGACTCGGGCTTGGCTGGTGGACTGGCTGGAGGTCCCAGGTAGAGGGGGCCAGGTGGACACGGCTGGCCGTTGATAAAGGTGTCGGCGGAGAAGATTGGTTCTGGAGGGCTGGCAATCTCAGGGAACGTGGTTGGCAGGCTCTCCCTCGGCACCTTGGGCACTGGGGGCAACCCCATGGCTAGCAGGTTAGCTCCCTTGTGTGCGTTGAGCTCAGCGTCCACCCAGTGTGTGCCTTTCTCAACCACACGCGGCTGCTCAGGCAGGGGGCCTGGCAGGGGCCCCTCATAGCTTAGCTCTCTCTCGGCTGTCTCCCGGTCAATGGGGACGCCACGGAGTGGGATAAACTCCCCACGCACCCACAAGCAAGGTGGTTGCATGTCGAAACAGAGCCTAGTTCCGAACTCCTTGAGAAAATACCCTCCTAGGTTCAGAGGGTGTGAGAGGTTCCGGACCACAGTCACGTGGTATAGATGGAGTATAAGAGTGTGTGAGACTGCCATATATAACTCTTTTAACTTTCCTATTACCTGGAGGGGCTGACCTTCCTCATTAGCAGTCAGGATCTGGGTGTTGTCCGGAATCAACATGCGTTGCACGCCCATTGCGTGCATGAGGTGCTCAGAAATTACAGCAGACCCTGGTACACGGTTGCCAGAATCAATCATGGCATCAACCTGTACATGCTGGGCAGGGTCAGGGGTAGGAAACCTCACCCTGACATGGCAGGGGAAGTGGAGGTCCTGCCCTTGAGACAAGGGTGCCTCTCGTTCGGCTGGGGTTGGCAGAAACTTTGGTGGTGGCCAAACCGCAGCTATGGTGGTATCGCTTACCATGGTGGCTTAGACTGTAGCTTCGAATCACTAGAGCTTATTAATTATCACTTGGTCAACAATTTTATATTTATTCTTATCACTTGGTTGACATTTATACACACTTATGTGTTGTTATCACTAGGAGCTCTAGGTGCGATTCTGGAAGCACTGGCAGCAGGGAATGTCCGTCCTGCAAGGTTCAGAGGGGTGACGGCGGTAGGGAATGACCCGTCCTACAGCGCCGCTGGTTCGAATCCCGAAAATGGCGGCAGGGAATGGCCCGTCCTGCAGCGCCTCGGGTTCGAATCCTGGGAGGCAGCGGCAGGGAATGTCCCGTCCTGCCGTGCCTGTGGCTCAAAATCTGCTATCCGTCGCAGTGGTAGGGCTTACTTGTGTGCTGAAGCTTCGCAGCCACACATTGCCTTCTTAGGGAGACCAGCACCCAGCTGTCTGTCTCGTAGGTTTGGCCTGGGTGTCCTGGGGCTTGTCCCAGCTACACTTGCCAATTTAGACTCAGTTCTGTAGCCGTCTGAGCTAAATTATCCGATTGCCGTGGCTGCGCACCTAGCGCTACTCCTACACGACACGGAAAAAGCGTCTTAACTGGCGCTTTTAGCAGGCTAAATCTGCTTGCCATAGGCCAGAGGCCCACATATTGCGTTCAAAACGATGGAAATTCGACCTAAAAAAGGCCGTCTCACGGGTCAGTTGGCGGCTGATTGTCCCCTTACTTGCCAAAGGGTCCAATCAGAGGTAGAATAGGCTAGTTCTGTAAGGCTCGATTGAAACACGCTGACACCAAGTTCTGGTAAGCCGAGCGTTCTCGGCCCACGGGGTAACGAGTTCGGATTCAACGAGCCCTAGCCTTTAAGTATTCTACCAAACAAACAAGCAGGATTCAATCATACAGAAATTATATATTTAAACTGAATAATATTTACAAGTTATGTTTACTATATATATACAACAAAATATAACAATGGTTAGGTTTGAAGGGGGTGTGGGGCGCTAGGGCTTAGCTCCCGACGGTAGACAGGCTGTGGGGGCAGCGGTGGTAAAAGGGGAGGCAACGCCTCCCGATTATATAAGCGCGTGAGGGACTCGTGATAGTTGCATGTTTGAGTCCCCTCCCCACATTTAGGCAGGCTAGTTTGACCGCTGGGTGCGGGGTCAACAGCGGTCATGAGATAGATGGTGATATAATAGGATTAGTGCGGGGGGTTTGTTATCATAAGTCACAGCGAAGCAACTCTGTAAACGGCCTGTCCGTCTGGGTGTCGTATTACCACAAAAGCATGAACAGTTGATAAAATACTAAATATCCAATAATTCAATATTAAACAAGGATGACAACATCCATAAAAGCCAAGCACTGAAACGGTAGGACAAACGGACATTAACACTTGTATAGTGTCTAAACTGAATAATCAGAATATAAAAGTATAAGAGTTGAAGCAAAATTGTAAGTAAATTTTTTGAAAAACTGCTTGATACAGGATAATGTTTATGGACACACTAACATTTTTAGGACTTGATTGTAGAGGTGCTTCGCTTATAATATTGTTCTTTGTTGTCCCAGGAATCAATATACCAAAAATCAGATCAATCGGATAATTAGATCTCATAAAAATTAGTTGTTAAAAAGTAGAAAAGTCAACATGTTTAAAATGGACATACGGACATTATGGTAATGATTATAGAGTTGCTACGCTTTATAAATCGTACCTAACTACTACAGGAATCATCATGCAAAGTTTGAAATCGATAGGACTATTCTTACATGCCTAAATTAACGAATAAAAGCTATCTATCTCGGACGGACGGACGTACGGACCTACCCTAATTATAGAAAAGCTTCGCTTTTAAAAAGTCCCAAAGCTAACTTTATATGTTACAGGTATGATCTTGGAGGTTCACAATTTTTTACTGAAATCTTGTTTCTGCAGCAGATTGTGACTTAGGATGGCTGCGACTGTCAGTGTTTATAGGTCGGCTGTGGCTTCTAAGAAGCTTTCTGACTTATGGTGGTTTATAATGAAATTAGGGGGGCGCCGTAGCTCTGTGGTACTGCACTGAGTTACAGTAATGAGAATTCGAGTTCAAGCCCATGCATGTTGCAATCCCAACATGTTGTCTCGAATTCTCCAATGTGTATTCAGTATTCACGCAACCTCCCCCAGTTGCGTTGGAAGGGAGATTGTTAGGTAGTTTGGATGCCTAATAATCAAGTGTATAATACCATCACTTCCCTTAATCCCAAGCTCCTCTGATGAGAGTGTCATTCATTACGGTGACTTGATCTGGGACACCTGCCACACTCAAAACCGGCGAGGGTGAGGTAATAACGAGGGGCTCTCATAAGACAGCGTGTCAAGTCATACTTGAACATGGAGCTTAAGCTGGCCCTGGTGGTTATAAGTGTCCAGCATACATACTCCAGGAGTCTTAGGTCCAAACCCTAAGAAATTATGGCTAATCAAACAAACAAAGGATGAAAATGTGGCTTAGGGTATCTGCGGCAGAGAGTGTTTGAATTGTCTGCGGCAGATGCTTAATAGGTGGTTTTGTAAGCCAGACGGCTCCTATAAGCCGTCAGGCTAAGGCTGCCGTGCCCTGATTATATACATATAAATGATTTATATTTAGATTATATGTTAGATTTAAGTGAAGCTATTATAACTTTGACAGAAAGAATTAAAACACTCCTTTTTTTGCAATGAGTTGTTTTGGTATGCGAAGCTGCATTTTTGTGTAAGTTATCATTTCACTATTGTTAAAAGCGAAGCTTTTCTATAATTAGGGTCGGTCCGTCCGTACGTCCGTCCGTAACGGATAGCTTTTTTTTTGTTAATTTAGGCATGTTAGAATTGTCCTATCGATTTCAAATTTTGCATGGTGATTCCTTTAATAGTTAGGTACGATTTAGAAAGCGTAGCAACTCTATAATAATCACCAAAATGCGAAGCAACTCTATAATCAAGTCCTAAAGATGTAAGTATGTCCGTCCATAAACATTATTTTGTTTTCCAACAAATTTACTTACAAATTTGCTTCGACTCTTATTCATTTATTTTCTGATTATTCAGTTCTTACACTATACAAGTGTTAATGTCCGTTTGTCCTACCGTTTCAGTGCTTCGCTTTTATTGATGTTGTCATCCTTGTTTATCAACAAAGCTGTATTAGATTAGCTGTTTATTGGGTTATCCTGAATCAAGCAGTTTTTCAACAAATTTACTTACAATTTTGCTTTGACTCTTATACATTTATATTATGATTATTCAGTTCTGACACTATACAAGTGTTAATGTCCGTTTGTCATACCGTTTGAGTGCTTCGCTTTTATGGATGTTGTCATCCTTATTCTGTGAATATTAGGTAAGCTATGGCCACTTTTGATAAAAGCCTTATATGAACAATGGAGAAATTGTCAAAAATTACATATAAGAATTAAAATGTCGGTATAATGTCAGACATGGCTAATTCTTATAAAGTCAACATAATACCTTTAAATTGCAACAGAGTTGACAGGATCATTAGATACTAAATTATGAATATGATTTCAGTTAGGCAATGGAGTTATTTGCAAATTATCTAGTTTTCAATGCAAAAATATACATATCTAGATTTTTTTTTCATATTGTTATTGGCTTATTTTGCGGCACTTCTATTGTCTTTTACCTCAGCAAAACTACTCTACAGATTATGTTTGTACACCTCTTCATTATAATGCAACATCCTTATAATAAATACCACCACCCTTCCCAGAGAATTCGCCCCTAGAAAAATTAACTCCCCCCCTAAAATTTTTTTCTTCTTTTTTTCAATATAAAATAAAAATTGGGTTATTTAATTCAACTCCCCCCTCTCCTCAAGTGTTCATAGATGCCTCTAGGGGCGTAACCGCTAATAAATAATTAATAAGACAAAATTAATTAAAATTTTATTCAATGGTTATATAAAGGCATCAGTCATACTAAATAGTAATTATAAAGATATTAATTTAGCGATTCTAATTAACTTTAATATGTTTGTGTATTTCTTTTATTTTTATAATAATGAATTCTTTCTACTTATATTCCCAACAGACATTGCATGGCTAAAATCAATTCAAATCGCTAAATTCAATATAATAATAAAATCCATAAATCTATTTTAGTAAATTCAGAATAGAAGGAGAAATATTTGAAAAATTAAAAAATGAGGTTTCGTGATTTATTTAACACATTTTAAAAAAGTATTTCATTACTATATTGTTAACCTTTTATTCTATGTTTATTTCATTGTTTTTCAAATATTTCTCCTAGCATCCACCAACTTAGGCAACTTCTATTAAAGCACTTTATTATGTTACTGTTAGGCAGATAAGGGTATTATCTTATCAGAAGAAAACCTATTTTGCCTTAAAGATTTAATTGAATGTTTTGTAACTAGCAATACATTTTGAGGCACAATAGTTTTTCTTCAGATAAACTATTGGTCATGAATTATAAACAATAATAGTATATTAGATTTATCAAGAAAAAAAATTATAAAAAAAAGTTAGTAAATATGAAAGCTAGGTAATTTTATCAAATAAAAAAGTTGAACAAATTTTCTCGTTTTTGCTTAGAATTTGTATTGATTTTTAATGAATATCAAAATCTTTGTTAAAGTCAACTATTGCATAATAACATGATATTTAAATGTGGCATGTAAATTACGTAATAATATAAGTATATTAAATGTATAGTTTCACTTTATAAATATCAACAGGTATTTGTTAACGATTATTAAAGATTGTTAACTTCTTTCTCAATTAAAGCAATTAAATTGTCAAAATATTCTGAATAGCTGTTTTTCCCGCCCTTTCTTGGACAATCACCGTTAATTTCAGAGTTATTATGCACTGTATCAAGTCTAATCTCACTGCGCATCAGTTCATTATTGCCTTCTTCCCCACCACCTAAATAGCCGCCATTTTGTTCTGAAGAATTGTGGCGGGAAATTGCAATGTCACGTGATTCTGAAGAGTTTTGGCGCGAAATTGCAATGTCACGTGAGTGGGTGCCACTGGGTTGACTTGTGGACGTTGTCGTTGTCATGCCTGAAGGCGAGGCTGTGGAAAAGGTTATGATTTGGGGCTTGTAAATTTGAATTGGTTGGTTAATGACGGCTGATTGAACTGTTACTTTGACTGGTGTCTTGCCTGCAGCTGCTGATGAAACGACTTTACCACCATTGGTAACATGTCTGACTTCTGGGCTTTTTGACTTGACAATTATGTGCTTGGATGATCTTTCATTGGCTTTGCATGACTCAATAATTTCATCCAGCTCTGTAAACAATGGATCATCTTTTGACAGCGTGGTCTTTAGACAACTGTTCAATTTTTGTGGACTGCCATACTTTCCATTCTGTATTGTTTGTTGTCCACCATTTTGAAAGCTAACATGGCCGTGTCCATTGAAATGTCCATCATTTTGTTGTCTGCTATTGCCAGAATGATTCATGTAACCATTGGGTACAATTTCTTCGTAATCCTCTCCGCCATTATGACGGCTGTTAGTGTTGGCGCCATTTTGTCCGCCATTTTGAATAGAAGAATAATGGTTTGGAGAAGTTTTCTTTCTTGGAGATGAATTTTGTGAGGATATCTGAAAAAACATAAAAGAGATATATTTTAATGTTGGAGAAATTTAAAGAAAACAAAGATGTAAAAAATTAGTGAAGCAACAATGATTTTCAAATTAGCTTTTTGAATTCAAGTTACCTGTTTTTCCTCTACAGATTCAACAATGACCAGTTTCTTGCTGACAAACACCTGTACACAAAATTCATACATGTTTTATAAGATACAATTATTAGGATCATGGAAAGAAAACGAAATAGCAGGTTTTTTCGTATTTTCACAGCATTTTTTGATAGATTATTTTAGGTTAGATTCGGTAAATGTTTATAATTACCCTGCAGAGTTAAAGCCCCCTGCAGCGGTTTGAAATAGGAGAAAATCTACTGTGAAAATATCACAAAACCTGCTACTTCGTTTTCTTTCCATGATCCAATACTTAAAGTATATCTGCTGTCTATCTTTAATTCATCTGCCTGTTTATCAAATCTATAAGTTTGTGATTGTCCATCTATACTTTTGACTTTGAAATCCCATCTATTAATTAATTACAGCAGTCGTCGGTCTATCTGTCCATATTTTTATATCTATTTATATGAGATTCCTTCTTTCTGTATTTCCATCTATCTTCCTGCATATATATCCAACCAACTACATCTATATTCTAGGAATCTAGATGATTAGAGAGTAGGGCATGTCCACAACATAGGTCAATCGTCTATAACCCTGTTGGCATGTGTTTACAGCCCCCTAAAACTGTCAAGGTGAAAAGCTACACCCCACCTTAAAATTAAAACAAAAACCCTGTACACGACACTAGTTTCTATCTATGTCCATCAAACCATCACTATGAATCTCTAACTATTTATCTGTACGAGCATGCCTTGGAGCTAGTAGTATCTGCGTCAGTATCGTCTTCAGTTTCTATCTATCTACGATCTATCTATCACTAGTTTCTATCTATCTATCTATCACTCGTTTCTATCTAACTATCTAGCATGCCTTGGAGCTAGTAGTATCTGCGTCAGTATCGTCTTCTGTTTCTGCATACGAGGTGCGAGACTCGGGCCGGGAGCAGCGTAGCTCTTCACTGAAAATATACAAAGATTTATAACACTTCATGGAAAACAAATGTTTCTTAGGTTGATAGTATGTGCTTCAATTATTGTTCATTTTGTTTATCCAGTAGGAGGGTAGGGAATGGGGTAAAGGGAGTAGATGGGGTTTATCGTTATTTTAGCCAGCTGTGAGTATCACTTATTTAGAGTACATGAAAATATAGGGCACCATCCAATTCAAGTAATAGTATATTGATAAATTCAACCCACTTTCCCCGACAGAAATTAACCACGAAAACCTTATTTTCTTCCTGCTTGATATCAAAAACACAAAATTATTTTTTCAAACACCCTTTAGATTATTTAGTTGTGAAAAAACAAGCTTTTTTTATTGCAGATGAAAAGGTTGGTGCATTAGAGAGAAAAAAATTATTCAATATAAATATTTAAAATGAAATAATTAGTACAATGTTTTACTTCAAATTACCTCCTGTATTTACTGATTGGAGAGCTCATTTTAATTAAATCAGGCCTAAAACAAAATACATTTTTTATAAGTATGGTTTTTTCAAAGCCTGCGATAGTTTGAATAATCTATTTTTGTACATTTGATTTTTAAAAGTATATATTTACTTACATTGATAATGAAGCAGTTAATAGTGCCTATAAAAAATGAGGTCATACAATACAAATGACAACTGATATGCCAGTATACATTGTAATTGTCCAATGGTTAAATGTATACTGGCCTATCATTAGTCATGTAATTGTATGACGTCATTGATACTGAATAAGTGTTAACATAATTTAATACCTGTATAATATGTTGAAAACATTTCTATCTCTTGGTTTCATTGATCTAAAATACAAAGTGATTTTTAAAAAAAATTAAGGCAAAATTCGTAAAAGGACAAAGGAAATGTTCAGCAAATTCTTAAAAAAAAAAAGAATGAGGGGGGGATTTTTGGTTTTTGGGGGGGTTTGGGGGTGTCCCACCCCCCAAGAAAATAGCTTAAAACCACCACAGGACCAATAGGTATATACCCTGAAGAGTAGAATCCGATCGGTTCAGTGGTTACCGAGATCTTAAGGGACAGACGGACAGACAGACAGGCGGACAGACATCAAGCTACTTTGTATTATAGATATATTAATAAATGTATTTAGTGATGTGCATAGAGATTCACTCACCAGGAGGTAAGGTTCAAGCATTGAGGGGGTGAAAAGTGGAAAGGCTTTATTTTATTACATATTTTAGGGAGTGTAGACACTAACCTACAACCCAACTTCCGAAAGCTTATGAATAGTCATAACTCAAAAAAAAATTCTTTCCCTTAATTCTAATTTTTAAAAGTTCTATAAGTGATAGATTATTTGGATATTAATTAATTTATCTGCCATTTTTTAAGTTTTGGTTCAAATTCTTCCTATTCTAGTGTTTTTTAATCTACTAGCGGCTACGCCCCTAGAGGCCTCTAGTGGCACTTTGAATGTTTTTTTTTTATTTAAAATATCTAATTACAGAAATAATTGGTTTATGTTTCGTTGGAGTCTCTTTTTCGGGAGGGGTAATTTTTTTTCCAGGGGCGATTTCTCCTGATAGGGTGGTGGTACCCTCCCCCAAAATAGTTATAAACCTTCCCTGGACTTATGAGAAGCTACCCTGTTAAGGAGAACCCGATCGGTTCAGCGGTAAGCGAGATCCTTCGCTACAAACAAACAGACAGACAAACAGACAGACAGACAGACAGACATCGTTCTACTTTGTATTATAGATTAAATAACAATCTGTATAACTGCACTACATCTAATTACCCAACAAGTGCGTTGCAAGTACTATTTAGAATTTTAGGGTAGAAAAAACATCATTAAGTAAATTATTTCTAGTACCTGACTGAACCTCCAATGGAATTATTTCTTGTTGGTGGTCCTCTGAAGTCAGTTGACCTCACCCAACCCCGAGAGTCTGGGGTTCGAACCCAGGTCTGGGATAGGCCGGAGGGAGAACTAGACCGTCTAGATAATTTAATCATAATTAAGTGATCTTATTATAACATTAGATTATTAAATTAGATGCATTTCTTCAATTAAAGTAGTTTGTTTTAAAACAAGGATGACAACATCCATAAAAGCGAAGCACTTAAACGGTAAGACAAACGGACATTAACACTTGTATAGTGTCTGAACTGAATAATCAGAATTTAAAAGTATAAGAGTCGAAGCAAAATTGTAAGTAAATTTGTTGAAAAACTGCTTGAAACAGGATAATGTTTATGGACATACTTACATTTTTGGGAATTGATTATAGAAATGCTTCGTTTATAATATTTTTCTTTGTTGTCCCAGGAATCAATATATCAAAAATCAGATCAAACGGATAATTAGATCACATAAAAATTTATTGTTAAAAAAGTAGAAAAATTAACATGTTTAAAATGGACGTACGGACATTCAGTTAATGATTATAGAGTTGCTACGCTTTCTTAATCGTACCTAACTACTACAGGAATCATCATGCAAAGTTTAAAATCGATAGGATAATTTTAACATGCCTAAATTAACGAATAAAAGCTACCTATCTCGGACGGACGGACGGACCTACCGTAATTATAGAAAAGCTTCGCTTTTAAAAATCTACGAAAATTTATGAAACCTGGTTCTATGTTGAATGGGAGTATTTGGACAGGACATGCCTCGCTTGTACACTCCGCCATTTGACAAATAATCACCTGAAATAATTTGTGTAAACAATTAATTCTTCAGCTTGTATTGAATAATCTAATTTTTAAAAGCGAAGCTTTTCTATAATTAGGGTCGGTCCGTCCGTCAGTACGTCTGAGATGGATAGCTTATTTCGTTAATTTAGGCATGTTAGAATTGTCTTATCGATTTCAAACTTTGCATGATGATTCCTGTAGTAGTTGGGTACGATTTAGAAAGCGTAGCAACTCTATAATCATTTCCAGAATGTCCGTACGTCCATTTTAAACATGTTGATTTTTCTACTTTTTTAACAACAAATTTTCAAGTGTTCTAATTATCCGTTTGATCTGATTTTTGGTATATTGATTCCTGGGACAACAAAAACAATATTATAAGCGAAGCAACTCTATAATCAAGTCCAAAAATATAAGTATGTCCATAAACATTATCCTGCTTCAAGCAGTTTTTCAACAAATTTACTTACAATTTTGCTTCGGCTCTTATACTTTTAAAATCTGATTATTCAGTTTAGATACTATACAAGTGTTAATGTCCGTTTGTCCTAACGTTTCAGTGCTTCGCTTTTATGGATGTTGTCATCCTTGTTATTAAATAAATTGGTTTTGTAATTTTATGACCAAAGGAAGGTTTAGTGATTTTTTAACCATTTAGGATGTAACCTTGTAGCTTGACTATCTAGGTAATAATAATAATATCAAAATAAGGGTTTTTAAATAGAAAATTAAAATGAGATTTGGTGTACATATAATTGACCTACCGAGATAATAATCACTCATTTGAGAATTTGGTCTGGAGGAATCTCTGTTCAAATAATTAATAGTTAGCTACAGAATTCTAAGATGTTTTTACAAATTAAATTATATCAACAAATATGCAAGTATCTGTAAGTTTGGGAAAATGTTTTTAATTTTTTAAAAAGAAATGTAGATTTTGACTTTCAATTGTTTATGTTGATTTTTTAGATGGGAGGTTGGTCCGCTTCCCAAAAATAGTTACTATCCTTCATCTGGGCTATAAGAGGCTTAACTACGGTTCGCGAGATCCTAAGTCACAAAAAAACGTACAGACACACATACTATTACTTTTATAATAACTAGCGGCTACGCCCCTAGAGGCCTCTAGTGGCACTTTAAATGTTTTTGTTTGTTAAAGTTAATTTTTTATGTACGATACCACCTTATTTGACGTTGAAGTCTCCCCTAAATTTTTAAAAATTTCGATTTTTTTGTCATTTCTCTTGGGAGGGTGGTGGTACCCTCCCCCAAAATAGTTATAAACCTTCCCGGGACTTATGAGAAGCTACCCTGTTAAGGAGAACCCGATCGGTTCAGCGGTTAGCGAGATCCTTCGGTACACACATACAGACACACAGACAGACAGACAAACATCCTGTTACTTTAGTATAAGGATGATGAAATCTACAAAAATCTGTATGGATTTTTAAAATTAAGTGTTTGCTAACTATTCCTGCTGCTTGAGATGTACATGCTTGAGTTGGAAAATGTTGGAGAGTCGCGCGATGGATGCGAGTTGTCCTTGTGTTGGTTAGGGGTTTCTAATCTCTGAAATATAAAAGTAATATTTAGAATAATTGATTTTCATGAAAGTCAATCTTAGACAAACTTTTGGAGACCTTTTTTCAGAGAGGTACAAAGGGACGTGAAAGCATTTGAAAAATTAAAGTATAGGATTTAGTAAAAACTTTATGCATTTTTAGAGAAAGTCATAGAATTATAAAAGGCTTTGTAATAGATTGCAAACTTTTAAAATAAACTAGTTGTGTCATCAAACATGAAAAAAAGTTAGGGAGATAAGAAAACCAATTTACCTTTAAATTGCAAATAATATACATATAGTAACATGCTTTATTTGAATGAGAAAGAACCGATTGTTGATATAAATTTTTAAGTAATAAAAAAACAAACAATTTTATTTGTAAACCTTTTGGAAAGATAAAGCCTTCATATTTGAACTTTTGAGTTTGATAATTGTCATTAAAATTATTTTGTTTAGTGAAAAAGAAAGATATAAACTTTACCTGAAAAAAGGCCGAGTATGGTGAGTTAGGTTGGGGACCAAGTGGACTCCTGGAGTTTGAGTACCCATTGCTGCTGCCTGTCTTTCCAGAATTCAGATACACTGCTCTCCGCTCTGGGGTCGTGTAAGCTGAATCTGGGGTGCTTCCTGAGATGATTAAAAATAGTTATTTAATGCATCGTTTTATAGACATCTTTCCGCGGATAGTAAATTAAATTTTTAAGATTAAGTCCAGTTTTCTTTTCTCCAAAGGGTCGAAGGCTATTTAGTAATATGAATATATGATTTTTAATTCATTATTTGTGGAAAAATAACTCTAATACGTTGTGAGTTATGTTTTTTCAGTATGACTCAGAACCTGTTCTAATCCAGTAGATTTTAAACGGTTTGGAATCCATACTGGAAAACAAAATTATTAGATTGATGATATTTACAAAGAAAAATAAATTGTAAGAATTTCTAAATAGAAAGAAAAATGGCGAATTACCTCAAAGTGCCATATTGAGCACAGAATCCCTGACCCTTTATATTTTAAAAATATTGGAAAATAACGTGGAGGGAGGTAGTTTCTTCTTTGTTTGTTTCTTTATTACTTCAGGTGAGGTGAGGTTAGGTTAGGTTATAATTGGGTATTGTGGATACCTTAAAGTAGGGCACTGCAAAGATTCAGGTTAGGATAAGTGGAGCTCTGTATTATTTAGACCCCTCTGGGTTATAATACCCAAACTAATTTTTGAACATTAACATGAAATAAGGAAAGTTTTGCGATCAATTTAAAGATTCCCCACCTGATGAATGAACTTCATAATGCTGTGGAGTCCTCTTCACATATCCGTGTTTGCTTCCATTAACTCCAGGTGTGTACCTTCCAGAATTATCTGGCATCCATTTGCCAGGCACAGGCGAGTACAGGTAACCACTGAACGAAGAAATATTCTAGAATTTATGCTTTGTCTATAATTATAACATCAAAAAAATGATTCAAAACTATTTTTTATCAAAAACGGCTTAATTACATTTATATATATGTTTAAGCAACTGGAATAACATATGAAGCAAAGTCCATAAACATATATAAAAAAAAACATTTAACTATAGTAAAACATGTATATGAATATAATGAGATGTTATAGATGCTTTTTTGAATTTGGCCTAAGGATAATTTACAAAAAAAAACACATTCATAATTTCATATTTGGTAGAGTAAAACTTTTTTTTATTAGCATTTTAAACACCAAACAAAAAGTTTTGTATAAAAGATTAGCTAATATAGTTTTTTTTATACATATAAAAACAAAATAATAAACTTTAGTATACTTTTGAAAAACTAGCAATAATATTAAAACCGTTAAATCAAACGTTTTACTGAAGTCAAATATACACAAACTTATCAAAATTATCATTTCTAACCTAGCAAGTTGGGCTATATTTGACATTTTGGACGAGGCAGATTCTTAGATTTCAGACAGACAATAGACAGACAGATGGACTAACATACATCTTTCTACATTTAACTATAGATTATTTATGACTTGGTTGGGGTGTGTGTTGACATTTTTGATGAGGTAGGAGGATCTAAGCTTCAGATAGGCAGACAGACAGACGGACAAAGGGACAGACATACATCGTTCTACTTTAAAGTATATATGATTTCTGACCTGGTTGGGTTATTTGTCGACATTTTGACGAGACAGGAGGATCTTAAGCTTCAGACAGATAGACAGACGAACGGATGGACAGAAGGACAGACAGACGAACTAACATCGTTATACTTAAGAATATTTCTGACCTGGTTGGGCTATGTGTTGACATTTTAGAAAAGGCAGGAGATGGAGGGATATTTCTGTAGATCATATCTGATACCTATACACAAAAATTTATTAATGTAACTTTAATTTTTTTAAATCAAATTATTTAAAGTATTTAAAAGCCATTCTTGTGAAGCTTACAGAGTTTAACCTACTATTAAGGGGGGGGGGGGATTTTATCTTTACATATATACATTATGAATATAGAACTACCATCGTAAATAGGACCCTAATATAAAAGTCCTTGAGCATGGTTGCACCTGATTATGGGCAAAGGCATTACAATTACCTATACTTTTAATGTCACGCTCTGTAGTAGCAGAATTGGGAACAACTTTTAACATATCTAATAGGCAGTGGTGCCTGTGACAATTTACTGTATTAATATTATTACTTTACCTGTTGTACAACTGGAGAACTTTGTGTCATCATGTTAACCCACATCCACATATCCTAAATATTGAAATATACTTAATACGTTTTAAGTTTTTACATAGCTATTAATTATATGAATAATCCAAATGTATTGTAAATCTTCCTGCAATCAGGCTGCATGCGATGTGTAGAAGTACGTGTCTTTTAAGATTAATTGCCCTGAAATCTTCCCTTCCCCTAAAAATTCTATATAGGCCTATGAAATTAGTTGTATTTAAGTAATTATGTGCTTTAACAAGATTCTGTAAACGAGTATTAAGTACATCATAAATAATTTTTTATGTTTGTCTATTTAGAGCAGTTTTTGTTATCCTAGTTTAAACTTTTTATATTTTATGTTTCAGACAGAAGTTATTAGGATAGTAACAAATGTTTCTTTTATAGGATGTGGAAAGCTTTTTTTAGAAATTGGATTATGAATTATTTTTAAATTCATTATAAAAACATTTTGAACCAAAGCTAATGAAAGTATAACAGGTGTCCTACATTAATACATCATAATAAGTTGAACCAATTTGTAAGGGCAAGGCATTTTGTGAAATTTTAATTTTTAAGGCACTTCCACAAAAAGCAACCTTTTTATTAACCCATCTTACCTAATTTTATTTTCTAAATAAATTGAAAATATGGGGGAAGGTTTTTCGTTTTTTCCAAGCAAAACAAAGGTATAATTAGTGAAAAAAATATTCCTCGATTTTTGTTTTTTTTTAGAACATTTATTTCTTTTCCCTGTTATTACTTTGTAGAGAGTTAATGTAGCATTTAATATATCAAGGTAACATTAACACAACATTAACTTTTGCCAGAGTTGAAATTTATTTTTATGATATTTTGATTCTGTCTATCCGTCTGTAGCTAAGCAAAGTTTTAGGCAGACTTGCCAAAAATGTTTTAAACTTAATGTCTGATATTCTAGAATTTAAATTATTCTAAATATATTTAGTAAAGTAATCATAGACGTCCAAGCTTTTTTTTGAGGGGGGAGGTAAAATTTTTTTAAGGGTGGGGTAATTACCCCCTATGAAATCTGTTGGCAGGGGTAAATTTTGTTTACCCCCCCAAAATTTATCCCCGGGGGGGTAATCGCCACTTTACCCCCCCCCCTTGGACGTCTATGAAAGTAATGGTTGTTTATTTAAAAGTTGACCAAAAAAGAACATTTATGCCAACAAGTAACTGGAATAACAATATTTGTAAAAGAAATAGAATAAGATAGGAGGAGAAAAGGGGAAAAGCGTATGGAAAAGTGGAAAATACAATAGAATGTATGAACATACATCTATAATACAAAGTAGAACGATGTCTGTCTGTCCGTCTGTCCGTCTGTCTGTCTGTCTGTCTGTCCCTTAAGATCTCGGTAACCACTGAACCGATCGGATTCTACTCTTCAGGGTATCTACCTATTGGTCCTGTGGTGGTTTTAAGCTATTTTCTTGGGGGGTGGGACACCCCCAACCCCCCAAAAAACCAAAATTCCCCCCCCATTTTTTTTTTTTTTTTTTTGAAGGAGATTTCCATGGTCCTTTACGATTTTCGCCATAATTTTTTTTATCACCTCTTGGGGCAAAGCCCCTAGAGGCTAGGGGCGAAGCCGCTAGTTTAGTATAAAGTAGCTGCGCTAATAAGAAGTCGTGGATCGGTAGCCGCAAATTGTCTTGGCTCAATATAAGAAATGGCAGCTGCAATTTTTGTTATTCAATTTTTGCGGCTAAGACTGCATTAGATTGATAAAAATTGCAGAACTGTTAACTAAATGACAGAAATGAGCGGCAGCTTATTGCTTTAACAATTAATTGAAACTTTTAGTCTTTTACATAACAAAAGACTCTCAGACATAAATTCTATTTGAAATAGAACTTAATATTAAACCAAAAGGATTAAATTCAAACTTACTTAACAAAAATATTTTTATTTACAAAATTTCAATGTAAGCAAAGTTTCACTAATGAATGCTAAAACCTGGAACAGAAATAAATATTCTAAAAATAATAGGGCTAATTTTTTATCATTATAAAATAACTTTCCTCTCGGTTAACCTGCGATGTTATTTTAATTTTTAAGCTAATTTGTTTAAATTTTATAATTTCTTCAGAACTATAGACTTAGACATTCTTCTTAACAGTAATAGTATACTTAGGGGAATTCCTATTACCATACATTGTGTAGATTTATAAAACAAAATTAAGTTAAGTAACACCAATATATTTTACAAGACAATTTTAATACATTTTTTAGAACATTTATCCTTTATTTGAAATTTTAACTTTTTGTCTGGAAAATTTCTGACTTTCAGGCCTTAACTGTAATTATGCTTAAATTTACTTTTAGCATTAGAATTTCAGTAAAGTTAACTTTTATTTAGATAATTTATAAAGGTTTTAATTAATTTATCTAAGTTTTTAAAATACTAAATTTACCGGAGTAGCATTGATTAAAGAGTTTGTTAAATTAGCATAGCACCTAACAATATACCAATTATGAGGTTTCATAAGAGATCTTAAGGATAAGACAATGCAATAACTGAAAACTGATATACATCCCTAGTGTAGATAAAAACATTACTCTTTTTGTAGACTAAAATTATTTTATCTAAAACTGCTTATTTTATTTACACTGCCAGTTTGAAACCAACAAATCCCCATGTTTTTAACCAACAAATAACTATGAAACTTTGTTTAACAAGTTTAATAAACAGTCCAATGTCTCTATCCTTTCTGGGTTAAATGTTTAGTTTTGGTCATGATTAAATCACAAGAATAACTCTCAAAATTAGAACTATAATCTTGAAAATATTAATATTAATTTTAATCACGCAACCTCGTTTTATTATGTACTAGTTATATTTTGCATTGTATGATGGTCTTTCCGCGGAAAGTAAAATGGAAAATCATTAGATTAATTTCAGTATTGTTGGCCAACAAATCTGGTATTGATTTTATGACTTTTATTTATTATCCACGGAAAGCAGTCCATATCACAATAAGATACAAGATTTTTCAGTGTGGCTAAAAGTATGATCTAATCCAACGGATAATAATCGGTTTCGAAGCGATACTGGAAATATGTATTAAGTTCACCTGTAATCCTTCTGCTGCAAGTATTGCCTGAAATAGAAAAAAAAAGAATTAAGACGAATAAAAACAAAACAACAAGGATGACAACATCCATAAAAGCGAAGCACAGAAACGGTAGGACAAACGGACATTAATACTTGTATAGTGTCAGAACTGAATAATCAGAATATAAATGTATAAGAGTCAAAGCAAAATTGTAAGTAAATTTGTTGAAAAACAGCTTGATTCAGGATAATGTTTATGGACATACTTACATTTTAGGACTTGATTATAGAGTTGCTTCGCTTATTACATTATACTTTGTTGTCCCAGGAATCAATATACCAAAAATCAGATCAATCGGATAATTAGATCAAATAAAAATTTGTTGTTAAAAAAGTAAAAAAATCAACATGTTTAAAATGGACGTACGGACATTTTGGTGATGATTATAGAGTTGCTACGCTTTCTAAATCGTACCTAACTATTAAAGGAATCACCATGCAAAATTTGAAATCGATAGGAAAATTCTAACATGCCTTTATTAACGAAAAAAGCTATCCGTTACGGACGTACGGACGGACCGACTCTAATTATAGAAAAGCTTCGCTTTAAAAAGGCTTTAAATCTAAACCCAATCTTTGTAGCTATTGCAAATGCATTTTGCTAAAGACAGACACACATCAAGTTACTTTTTAGTATCAATATTTACCAAAAGTGAAATTGCGTGTAATGATTTAAAATTTGAATTTTATGGTAGTCAATAAAATTATTTGGTTAGTCCCAAACCAGATCTTATTAGTATATAGGATGGTTTGTAGTCTAGTAAGATTTTTTAAAGAAGTGCAGCTACTCTATAATTAGAGTGTATCTGTCAATTACATGTCACTTTCACTACTATGATCATCTCAATAATTATGCGCTTTATGTAAAGTAAAAGGCTATGTGTCTGTATATTTGTCTGTTTGTGTGTCTTGAAGGATCTTGCTAACCGCTTAACCAAAGTGGTTCTTCTTTACAATGTAGCTTCTCATAGGTCCTGGGAAAGTTTTAAATTTTTTGGGGAGGGGGGTACCACCACCTATACATGAAAAATCACCTCTAAACAAAATCAACCCCCCCCCCCCCATCTTAACCTCATGTTCCTTTTTAGGCTTCTAGAGGAGTAGCCGCTAGTTCTAAATATTTTGCTTCATTCATTCTTATATCCTTATACTAAAGTAACAGGATGTGTGTCTGTCTTTGTGTACCGAAGGATCTCGCTAACCGCTGAACCGATCGGGTTCTCCTTAACAGGGTAGATTCTCATATGTCCTGGGAAGGTTTTTAACTATTTTGGGGGAGGGTACTACCACCCTCCCAAAAGAAATGACAAAAAAATTGAAAATTTTCTTAAAATCTGGGAGACTTCAACGTAAGAGGTATCGGTAATATAAAGAATTATCGTAGACTTTAACAAACAAAAACATTTAAAGTGCCACTAGAGGCCTCTAGGGGCGTAGCCGCTAGTTTTAGTAAAAGGAATAGTTAAAACAAATAAGACTTTTTTTACTTTTATCAATTCTTGATTTTAGATGATCAATTTAAAATATTAGTTTGATAAAAATTACTTTTGATTTGATCACGCAACCTTTCAATCTTTCAATAAATTATTTAAGCAATTACAAATTTATGTTCTATAATTTCTAGATTGTATCATAGCGAAGCTTTTCTTTATACAAGATCTGTCTATTTGAACGTCCATTACGTTAGAATGGTCCTATAAATATCAATCTTCCCTGCAAGATTCTGTAAAAAAGCATATAAAATCTACAAGAGTTTAAAGAAACTTAATTTAATCTACTTAATAACATAATTTTTCTATAATATTTCTTGAGCATCGCCTTATACGTATGTTGTCATCCTTGTTGTTTTTTCATGAAGAAAATTTAAAGTTATATTCAAATATTAGGAAAAAATGAAAACTTTAAATTATAAGCAATTAAGAATTGAACTAAAAACACAAAATTTCTCTTAAATACTTATTATTATTGTCATAGCATATATTTAGCAGAAGGACAATTGGTTATTCATACAAAATAACAACAAAATAAATGGAAGCCCTTTATTTTGACTGTAAAAATTGACGTTATGCAATAAAATGACCAATGATAGGCCAATACACAGACTAGATAAGCAATGGCAGGCCAATATACATTTAGTTAACCAATGATAGGTCAGTATGGCGTCATTTTAATAGGCACTAAAAAAAGCTTCAAATAATGTATTAACCCTTAACGGTCGGGGGGGGGGGGGGGCGTTGAACGCCCCCCCCATCCGGTTTTTTCTTTCTCATTTTCTGTGTGTGAAAGATAAAGAGCCCAAACTGCGTGACTATTTAAGTATGGGTATGACACATAACTGAAAGTTGGAATTTTTTGAATATCTCCATCCTGGCAGGCACAGGATGCCAGCAAACCTGGCAGGGTAATCCAGGTAAAGAGCAAAAATATTTTTTTGACTAAAACAAAGCATTTTAACATACCAAAATACTAAAATATCCTCTAGTAATACATTCTTATATGAAATACAGGAGTTCAAGTCACTTTCAGGTTCCAGGTATGATCCTGCAGGTCCTGATCCTGCAGGTCTCCAGAAATCTTTAAAAGGCTCCTGTGGCTGCAATTTTTGACTTAGAGACCTCAAATTTTAAACTTAAGCTTTTCTTACATGTCTACATAACGTATTAAAATTTCATAAAGATCCGCCGCCGTTTTCCCGCCGACCGCCGACTGCGGCGGCTGGCAGCTGCCAAGTACAGCTGCGGCAACTGAAATTTATATTTTGATATTTCTAATGTAAAATTTACATAAAGATAAACATTTTCTGGAAAAAAATTGTTCTTCTAGCTTCAAAAATAAGAAAATTACAGCCGTTTGAAATTTTTAAGTAAAAAAAGACCTAAAAACAAAGGTTGTTAAATAAAAGGGTGAAGGAAGCAAAAATTGACTTAGACTTATAAAAGGT
Source organism: Acartia tonsa (assembly GCF_053477335.1). NCBI lineage: Eukaryota > Metazoa > Arthropoda > Copepoda > Calanoida > Acartiidae > Acartia > Acartia tonsa. The sequence goes on from NC_137268.1 coordinate 47,515,556, forward strand.
CGGAAATTCATTATCAAACAGGGGACTTGCACAAAAAAAATGTAGCCCTTTAGCTCTATTAGGAACTGAGATAATTAGGGGGGGCGTTGAACACCCCCTCCCCCCCGACCGATTAAGGTGCGGCAAGGGGCCCGACTGTAAGGGGTTAAAACACTTTTTACTTAAAAGTACAAAAAACGAAAGAACGAACTTTTTAATATTTTTTATTCAAAGGGTAATACTTTAAAAAAGGTAAAATCTACAGATTTATAATAGTTTCTTTTGAAATACTTTATTCAATCACTTTCGGCTACGCCCCTAGAGGCCTCTAGTAGCACTTTAAATGTTTTTTTTTTTAAATAATACTTAACCTTTCTGTGTTGCATTTAAGTGATTTCTCTTGGGAGGTTTGTGGTACCCTGTTAAGGAGAAACCAATCGGTTCAGCGGTTACCGAGATCCTTCGGTACAAACACACATCCTGTTACTTTATTATAAGGATTTAAAAACTACTATCTAGTTTTAAAAGATTCAAGAATAGAACAATGGGATTGAATTTATCTTATCCTTTATCCTAATTACATTCTAGAGTATTGAACGGTATCGTTAATTTTATCTTTTTGCTAAAATGAATGAACACTAAAGGCCAAAGGCAGAGAAATTTGGTAAAGAAGTCAATCTGCCAAGAATTGCCATTTTTGCGGTTTATTTCAAACTATTTGTAACCACAAAACATAGACCAAAAATACAGATAGTTATTAAAGTGTTGGAAGATTTTTAATCTTAAATTGTGAAGGTCTATTTCACCTACTTATTTTATGCTTGCAGCTACGCCCTTGAGGAAAGGCAGAGGGAAATCGACCCTTGAATTTTTAAAGAAAATGAAAAATATCTTTTTTGGTGGGGGATTATTTTTATTGGGACGTATTAACTTGGGAGAGTAGAGACACAGAGACACCCTCCTGAAAATTAGTTCTAAACCTTTCCTGGACCTCTTAGAAGCTTTATGGTAAAGGAGAACCATATCGGTTCAGCAGTTTGAATGATAATTTGCTACAGACAGACATACACACACAGTTAAGTTTATGTTGATTGTTATATTCAAATAGCTTAAAGAAAAAAATTCTTTTAGATAATATAATAGTTTGGCGTTATCCTCTTAGAATTTTTTTTTCAATTTTGAAAATTTGAGTATCGCCCCCCCCCCCCCCCCCCCCCCCCCGACAACGACGAACAACTATTTTAGGTTAGGTTAGGTTTTAGGCTAGGGAGCCGAGCGCTGCGGCTAGGCAGTCAAGGGGTTTGAGCGCTGCGGCTAGGCAGGCAAGGGGGCCGAACGCTACGGCAAGGCAGGCTAGGGAGCCGAGCGCTGCGGCAAGGCAGGCTAGGGAGCCGAGCGCTGCGGCCAGAGTTCATAGTTCGCTGTCGGGGGGGGGGGGGGGGTTCTTAAATTTTCATAATTGAAAAAAATAGGATAATACCAATATTTTTTCTTACTAATTGAAGTAAAATCTAAATTCTTAGTAAACTATGGAGCCAATCTCTTTGATTTCAATATCTCAAGGGGTTTAGAAAAAAATAAATGTAATCTAGATGTAAACTCTCTAAATCAGCCAATAGGATAACTGTCTTAACCTCTTTTCGAGGAAGCTTTGTGTTTATCAAGATCGAAATTAATTCCTTATCATTATCCCAAATTAAGCGCAAATGTCGTCTTGTTTGACTTTCCTTCAGTAATAGACGCGGCATGGATTGTTTATATTTTGATGCGCCCACGTTCGTTACCTTTGAATGAGATATGAGTGTGTGAAGATTTCGGAGAACAAAATTGGGCCTATCATTGGTCTCATAGTGCGTGAACGACCCTAGTATACCAGGGATTTGAAACCATAAGAACTTCAGGTAGAATTTGTTAATTTTATTAAATGGAATGGTGTATAGGACGATTATATTTAGTTTAAAAGGCTTTAGCCAGCTAAGCATGAAACTTAATTATGATTAATATTATGTTTTAGTAATTTTTATGTGCTTTTATTTTTGCATTTAACAATGATTTATTAAACCAAATAATTTTCCTTTAAAGCCAAAGTTTCCAAAGATTCTTAACCGTAGAAAAAAATGATTTTAAAAAGCAATTAAGATTACGTGGTTATAAAAAACTGGAATTATGAATTAATTGATTTTGTAATTTCAGGACTTTGAAATAGTTGCCTCAATAAATCTATAATCAAACCTGCTGTTGAAACTTGATGGTTCCTGGTATTGGGGGTTTGTCTGTAAGTCAACAAGATCTCGAGAACTTCCCGCTAATTCGGAAGTCACACTCAACCAAAGTGTCATGGTTGAGACAATTTCAAAGTATCTGAAGAATAGGCGTTAGCATTCTTCAAGAGATCAATAGCATCCAGTGATTATTGATGCAATATACTGTGACAATTTTTTCTGTGAAATAAGTACCTAGTGAATCAATATGCCACTAACCAAAAAGCAGAAAATTGAGCGAGCTATCGCTATTGGCAGTGAAAGGCTAGAGGTGTTTGACGAACAGTTAAAAGTGTTTTATGACAATCTAAAAGCCTGCCAAAGTTTTAGTTCATGTGAAAATGTGAATTTAAAATCAATTCGTGACATTTTTAGTGAGGTCAAGGACCAATCTGACCTAATAAAAAGTCTAAAACCTGCCGTGGAGACTAGTGAGTTGCGCGAGTTCAAGCGTGATTTGGATGAAGCTAGTGAACAGAAAACTGTTGCAGATAAAGTTTATGCGTCGTTGGAGCAGTGTACAAAAATTCTGTACTGGCTTGACAATGATTCAGACGACGCGAGGTCAAGCACTGTCGCCAGGAACCTCGACGTCATTGAGAAGGTGAAGATGGACATGGGAGTGCTTAAAATTTCCATGGAGTTGCGCCAAGAAGTACGTGATATGTACGTTCATCTAACTTGGATGAGAGTGGAACACCTGCCATACTCTCCAGAAGTATGTCTGCCGTGGATCTTCGGAGTTCCAACCCGCAGTATGGGCTCTGGGACAACAGTTTGTTGCCGTCATTTGACGGTACTGACACGGATTACTCCAACTTTAAACAGGTCTTTAAAGATCTATGCGCTGGTTACGGATTTTCTGACCAGAGGTTAAGTCTGATGTTGTGTATGGAGAAGGTGATAACCAACCCGGAGCTACGCAAGCAAGTGTCAGCAATTAGAGATCATAATGAACAATGGTTGTTTCTCGATCAGATGTTTTTATCAAACACCCGCCGGTTCATGAAGATTTTAACTAAGCTGAACAAGATGAAACCTGTGGATAAACCTGTGGACGTGGTTAGTGCAATTGCTACCTTCAAGAGTAACATGCAGGAAGTAGAAGCCATCGTTGGTTCTGCAGCTAAGGATTACCACCACCTAACTCTTATTCATATTTTCAAAGACAAGTGCCCAGATGGCCTGAGAGAGAAAATTATGATGGAACTAGGTAGCATGAACCAACCAAACATCCAGAAGATTGTAGAACTGCTGGAGAGGACAAGGGGAGCAATGTTGGCCAGTGATATGTCCTATGACACTAGCGCCGGCAAGAGAAATCGGGACAGAGCTGCCGCCGCGCAAGTATCTGGCCGCAGCGACAATAAGAATGGAAAGGCTGGAAAGGACAAGGCTTCCAAGTGGAACAGTACATGTCCTGTTGAAAGCTGCAAGGAGAAACACCCGATTTTCCATTGCCTCACGTTTAAGAAGATGGATGTGGTTGACCGAAAGAAAGTTGTCCAGCAGAAAAAGTTGTGTGAACTCTGCCTGTGTGATGGCCATGCTGCTGACAAGTGTAATAAATCGGATAAGCTTGGTGTTTGTGGCACCAATAATTGCGACAGATATCATAGCCGGTTGATCCATGAGGCTAGTGCTGGTGTGAATACAGTCTACAAGTCAAGTTCTGCACCCAGCCCCTGTACCTTCTTACTTCAGTTAGTTCCTGTTGTAGCACCTGGCGGCGGCACCTGCCACGCCACTGTCATGTTTGACTCTGGTGCAAATTTGCCACTTGTGTCTGAGAAGTTATCCAACAAGTTGAAGCTGAAATCTACCGGCAGATATACAACTATTTCTGTAGCTGACGGCAGTGAGACTTCCTGCCGCAATGTTGTGTTTTATCTGAAGGATAGGGACGGTAATTTGAGGGAGTTTGAGGCAGCTGTCATGCCTACCCTCGGCGGGGCCAACGAGATGCGCTCGGTCCACCCCGAAACCGCCGCCACAATATTTAAGATGCCGCCAGAAAGATTTACATATATTAGTGGAGGCTTAGATATCATCATTGGAAATACACATCCTGACGTGTTTCCATCAACCTACCAGAAAGTGGGCCAGTCTATGTTGTGGCGAACCATTTTTGGTAGTGGTTTTATCTGTACAAGTGCTGACGGTGGAGCTGGAGACCAAAAGTCGGCATATAAGGCTGTCAGTGTCAGTGGAGGCACCTTGCCAGACTTTTTGACGTCTGAATCGTTTGGCGTACAGCCGCAGGCACTTTGTCCAGGATGTACTGCCTGTCAAGAGTGCAAGGCTATGGCCGACGGCACTACCTGGGACCAGCGTGAGAGGCAGAGAATAATTGAGGCAGGTTTAACACTAGACTTGCAATCCAACAAGTGGACAGGTCAATATGCTTACATTGAAGATCCTCACACTTTGCCCTACAATGAGAGTTTAGCCCGCAAAATTGCTGAAAAGGATCGTGCCAAGATGGTCAAGGAAGGTACCTATGATATGTATGTACAGGTATTCAATGACGCCATATCCAGAGGCATGTTTCAAAAAGCAACGCCTGAAGAATTGCAGTATGAAGGGCCTAAGTCTTGTTCATCAATAGTGGTTGCTTTCAAGGAGGATTCAAGTTCCACACCCATGAGATTGTGTGCAAATAGTTCTCTGACGTTCAAGGGTACCAGTTTTAATCACATAATGCTGGGAGGTCCGCCGCCAATGCAGAAGATTTTATATCATTTGTTGCTTTTCCGCGGTTATAAGGTTGGTTTAACCGCGGACATTTCCAAGTTTTATAACTCCATCCTGGCCACAGAGTTCGACAGCCAGATGAAGAGAGTTTTATTTTCCCCGACGCCAGACGGTCCACTTGAAATTTACCTGACCAAAGTGGTGAATTTTGGCGAGTTGGCTGCGGGAAATTTGGCAGTTACAGCCCTGAAGTTGACGTCCCGCCTGTTCGGCGGAAAGAGTGAAGCAGAGGTCAAGGAGATGTATGGAGAGGGGCAGATAAACGGTAGTGATATTGTTGCAAAACCTGAATTGCGGAAGGAGCCAGAAATACCTACCTACCCCGAGGAAGATTTCAAGTTACCTCAGATTCCAGTTGCAGTCAAGCTTGAGAAGCACAGCTTCATAGATGATGTTATTTCGGGAGCAGGATCTGGTCCAGAAGCCAAGGAGATGATGAATGAAGCCGACAGAATTATCAGCAAAGGTAGTTTTTCCTTCAAACAAGTCATTTATTCTGGTGATGATTGCCAGCCAACCAAGGTTCTTGGGCTGATATGGAAGCCAGCCACCGATGTGTTATCCATCGCCACGAGAGTCAACCAAGATGGTAAAGTCAAGGGAAAGAAGGTGAAAGAGGATGCTGATTTGTACAACCTCCAGGACGCCTTGGACGAGAATCTGACAAAGAAGATGGTCCACAGGTTCGCCGCCCAGACCTTCGACCCGCTCGGGCTTTGCAGCCCTATCCTGTTGAGAATTAAACTTGTCCTGCGGAAAACATGTTTGCTGAATTTGGGCTGGCAAGATTTCATTCCAAAAAGTCTACGGGATGAACTTGTTAAGTCGCTGGAGGACAGAGCTGAGGTCACCAAATTGGAGTTTGACCGTTGTGTGGTTCCGGCGGAACCAACTGGCCTTCCATCCTTGATGATGTTTTCGGATGGGTCATCAGAGGCCTATGCATGTATGGCATATTTGAGGTGGCCAACTAGGCAAGGGTTTGAAACGTTCCTGCTAGCCACCAAGTCAAGAGTTGCGCAGGTCAAGACTGAATCAATTCCACGCCTTGAATTGATGGGTTGCCAGATGTCCACCAGGTTGTCAAAGTCCATCAGAGATGCCCTGCCCTTTGATGTTATCAGAGTGATGTACTTTACTGATTCATCGTGTGTTTTATCACAAATTGTTTCCAACAGTGCCATGTTGAACACATTTAATTCTCATCGCATTGGAGAAATCCAATCTGCAACCAACAAGGATGACTGGAGGTGGGTCCCTGGGACACACAATGTTGCAGATTTGGGCACCAGAAGCACCTGCAAGGTATCAGATTTAGGACCAGGTTCCAGGTACAGATTGGGCCCAGAATGGTTGCGCCAGGATGAAAGTGCGTGGCCGGTAAAAACTGCCGAGCAAGTCAAGCAGGATTTACCACCGGAGGAGTTGAATACCAAAATGGTTAAGTTATGTTCAATGAAAGTTGCCGGAGAAGCCGCTGAAGATGTCTTTAGGTTTAAGCACAGGAGATCATTTGGACAGGCCAAACGTATTATGGCAGCTGTCCTGCAAGTATCGAACACCTGGTTGAAGAAGCTAAAGAGCAGACAAGAAGGCAAGACTACAGCCGCTGGTAGTCATGTAGCAGCCGCAGATTCTGTGTACAAGCCGTCGTTGTACAATTTTATGGCGGCGGCGGAACTTTTCATTGTGTCATGTAGCCAACAGGATGAGTGGATAAATGACGCTAAAGGCAATTATTCGTCATTGAATCCATTAGTGCATGAAGTATCATTGACCTGGCCTGTCGTTGGTCCCGGAGGTAATTATGTGACCAGGGAGATGAAAATTCTAAAAATGGTTGGTCGTGGAGAGCCCGTCATTGACGCCATTACTGGTGGCCGTAAAATGCTATTTGAAGACATGCCAGGTTTAGTAATTTTGGAGCCTGGTAATTGGTTAGCTTCTATTTTTATGAGAGAAGCGCATGTTGAGCTTCATTCTGGTGTCCGTGGAACTTTAGCTGAGAGCCGCCGTTGGTGCTGGATTGTGAAGGCAAGGAGGTTGTCCATCATGGAGGTGAAGAAGTGTTGGCCCTGCAGTGTTGAGAGGGCCAAGGAATGTCGTACTACCATGAAGGATGTGTTACCTGACAAGTTGGTTCCGAGCAGGCCATTTGAAGCTGTGCAAGTTGACCTTATGGGTCCGCTGGTTACGAGGAGAGCTACCGCCAAAACGAGGAGTCAGACAGCAACGAAGAAGGTGTGGGTGTTCGTGGTAGTCTGCAGGTTCTCAGGGGCGCTATGGCTGGATGCCTTGGAGAAGTATGATACCAGCAGTATCCTGTTGTCCCTGCGGCTGTTGGAGGCTGTTCATTGTCTGCCGAAGGTTATAGTAAGCGACATGGGCACACAATTATCCGCTGCTCGCAAGGTTTAAGAGCAGAAGTTGGGCAGCCAGGTAGAGTTTTCTTGGTCCCAGATCCCGGCCCGAGCCCACCATTTTATTTGGCAAGCTGAGAAAATGGTGGGATTAACCAAGAGATTGCTGTCCAAGAAGTTGGTGAACAGTTCTGTTAATTTTAATGAGCTCCTGGTGCTGTTGGCAGAGGTTAGCAAGTTAATGAATAGCAGACCGTTGACGATAGAAGCTGCGAACGACGTGGAGAATTGGCGGCTGATTACCCCTGGCCAGCTGCTGGGAAATGTAGACCGCCAGCCGTGTGCAATGTGGCGATGAAACCGGAGGACCAAATTTCCTCCAGGTTGAAGTTATTAGAAGATTTGTCTGCCCAGTTTTGGACTTCCTACCGCCAGGAGATTTTGCCGAAGATATTAAGGATGTCCAAGTGGAAAGATGAGATGGCGGAGCCGCTAGCTGACGGAGATATAGTGCTGGTTACGAGTACCAATCCGCTGATGAGATGTTTGCGGATGGGCCGTGTGACGAGGATTGAGGATGGGAGAAAGACTGCAAGAGTCTTGTTCAGGCTGACAGATAAATCTCCCCTGGAAGAACATGCTGTATCAGTCAGGCAGTTATTAAAAATTATGATTAATAATTGATTCTTATTTATAGAAATTGAGATTTTTTTAGTAAAAAAGCCACATTTTCATATGCCTATTTTTATGCCTAAAATAAGAATCAACCGAAATGCGATTAATTTTTATTCTATTTCATATGCTCAAATTTAATTTTATTGAGTTTAATTTCTTTTCAAAAGTACAATTCATTATAAAACTTACCTGAAAAGTTTACCAAAAAAGAATAAATGCGTCGAGGTTGCGTGATTCGATATTTATTCTAAGAAAAAAAATCAAGTATTTTTTAGCAGATTTTTTTAAAAATTATATATGAATTTCAATCAAGTAAAACATTTTTATTCAGATCAAGGAATGATTGAAAATTCATATTTAAAGTCTCATTTTTTTTTACAAAGAAAAATTGGTATTTTTTTTCATAATTTCGATGAAAATTCTAACGAAGATATTATTATTATTTTGCTATTATTTAAGTATTGAAAAGTTTTATTGTTGATTAAGATAGTTACAGTTCTTATTCATTTGAAAACTTTCTGCCCAAGGATTTTGAAATATTTTTCTTACTACTCTTTTTGATGCTTAACAAATTTAGTTTTAAGTACCTATAAATCTTAATTTTCTTGCCTAAGATTTATTTCGTTTTATATTTACTATTATTCGTTTACATTTCAACCTGATTTCGTAGGTACTTATTGATTTATTAATAATGATTTATTACCTATTGATTATGAAATGATTATTAATTAGTATAAGTTGTTATATTTACAACATCATGATTAATAGGATTATCCATTTTAGGATTTGTGTATGTGATCTTGTGAGTGTCATGTGCCTGGAATATTGTATGGTACAAACCAATCCCCATCCTTCTATCCTAAAATGTGAGGTATTATGAGTCCTAGTGAGGAGTATAATATTGTGTATGCATTTCACGGGGTTTCATTTAGTTAGGAGCAAAAATTGTCATGTTTTTCGGGATGTGGCCATTTTCATGTGATTATGGTGAGTTGAGTTTAGTGAGAAATGTTGCTAGTGCTCAGCGCAAAAAAACCTTGAATCTCGTTAAGGAAGTTAATTTGACTTTCAAACGGGGGGTGTGTCTTAACCTCTTTTCGAGGAAGCTTTGTGTTTATCAAGATCGAAATTAATTCCTTATCATTATCCCAAATTAAGCGCAAATGTCGTCTTGTTTGACTTTCCTTCAGTAATAGACGCGGCATGGATTGTTTATATTTTGATGCGCCCACGTTCGTTACCTTTGAATGAGATATGAGTGTGTGAAGATTTCGGAGAACAAAATTGGGCCTATCATTAGTCTCATAGTGCGTGAACGACCCTAGTATACCAGGGATTTGAAACCATAAGAACTTCAGGTAGAATTTGTTAATTTTATTAAGTGGAATGGTGTATAGGACGATTATATTTAGTTTAAAAGGCTTTAGCCAGCTAAGCATGAAACTTAATTATGATTAATATTATGTTTTAGTAATTTTTATGTGCTTTTATTTTTGCATTTAACAATGATTTATTAAACCAAATAATTTTCCTTTAAAGCCAAAGTTTCCAAAGATTCTTAACCGTAGAAAAAAATGATTTTAAAAAGCAATTAAGATTACGTGGTTATAAAAAACTGGAATTATGAATTAATTGATTTTGTAATTTCAGGACTTTGAAATAGTTGCCTCAATAAATCTATAATCAAACCTGCTGTTGAAACTTGATGGTTCCTGGTATTGGGGGTTTGTCTGTAAGTCAACAAGATCTCGAGAACTTCCCGCTAATTCGGAAGTCACACTCAACCAAAGTGTCATGGTTGAGACAATAACAGTGGAGAAACAATCTGGCAATATCATTAGTTAGATTTATGGAAGGTATCCCGTCGAAAAATTTGCTAGAATTTTCTATTAAAATTTGATGGATTATTTTAGCCATAAGATCTATTTGAAAAAATATGATTTGTGAACAATCTCATTTTTTTTCTCAGTTTCTGATGCAATCAATTTCTCATACAGCTATTTTTTTTATAAAAGATACTTTATAACTACGCCCAAGAGAGAGAGAGAGAGAGAGAGAGAGAGAGAGAGAGAGAGATAGAATATGATAGAGAAAGACATGATAGGTAGATAGAAAAAAGTAAGAAATCTATGAAAATAATTACCTTTAGAGTTTGAAGATTATATTTGTCTGGTATTAACTTCTCCCATACTTGAAACAAAGCCTAAAAAATTAAACATTCGAATTTTTTTTTTAAATTAAGAAATTATGTAAAGTAAATTTAAGATATGAAATGATGTGATTTATTACCAGTAAAATACAGATTTATTTAAAGTAGAAAAAACTTAGGTTTCAAAATGGTAAAACGAATATTAAAGTAAAAGAATAGAGGGAGAACGAGTTCTATGTAATCTACTCACAAGGTGGGGACCCTGTTCCGACTTTCAATTGGGTCTTTGAATATCAGCCAATAGCGTTGATATTATGAACAAAACCCAGTCGCTACAGTTAGGCAGAAATATTTTTGCTAGCAGACAAAAAAATGTCCCCACCACTTAAGCAAAGTTGTCTGTGTTATCCATCTATACTAATATATTTATTGTAAGAATAACTGTTTTAAAGAGCTGCTATGCATCTTAAACGTCAATAGTAGGAAGAGAGAGCGCTATTGTACATAATTTTCATGGATAAAATATCTTGTAAAATGTTTTAATTAGTACCTTAGAGAATTTCGTTTTTTTAGCATAACAGAAGTTACAGAAAGACAATAAACAAGTTTTAAAGGCGAAACTTTTCTATAATTAGGGTCGGTCCGGGTCAGTTAGCTTTTTCGATCAGGTTAGCATTGTCTTATCGATTTCAAGCCTTGCATGATGAATCCTATAACAATTAGATATGATTCAGACTCACGTATTAATATTTTGCTTATTCAGTCTTAAACTCTACAGGTGTTAATTTTCGTTTATCCAACTGTTTCAGAGCTTCGTTTTTTATGGATGTTGTAATTTTTTTGGGAAGGCTTTGTTATATCTTATTCCGTGTTGATTATTTGCTGCCCTACCGCTAATTCCCACCCATTATCTCCTTGTTAGCAACCAATTTAAACAATTATTGATAGCTGGGACTTGGTAGATAGATAGGTAGATTTTTTATGTTGAAATTAGCTAGGCAACTAGAGAGCGTTTAGATAGTTGGATAGTAAATAAAATGTATACATACATAGATAGATAGATAAAATAACATACAAAGTTTAATCAATTGAAGGACAGAGTAAGTTATAGAAGAAATGCTTTTTAGGAATCTTTAATCAGAAATTGCAGACAAATTATTTTCTGAAGAATTAAAGATTAGCTTCATTACTCTAAAGTTAAACAATAAATCTAAGATACAATTTTATAGAATTGCTTGTGTACTCTAATTTAAGAATTAATAAAGAATACATACGTGAATATTGTGACAGGGAAAATAATATCGTCAATTTAGGTTGCTTACATTGGACTCTCTTATTTGTTCATCAAGTAGGTTTGGAGGAGATAAGGTTAAAGGGTTGGATGGGGGTATCCTTATTTTAGCCAGCTACAAGTTTTGCTGTATTAAAGTGCATAATAATCTGGTGTAAGATCCAAGTAATAATAAATAGATTTATTTAAAATATTTCAAATGGCTCCATACAATAGATATACTATTTAAAGAAGCTTTATATTGGACTAGGCAGATTTGAGATAATTTTTTGTTGAAAAAAAAATATTTTTATCATTTTACATAAAGTAGAATTATTAATGTGTAAAAATGCAATTTTTGCAAAAAAAAATCAATGAATATGTGCAACAAATGCTATATAAATATATTAGCAGATTATTAATGATAATAAATTAGGTAAATCTATCATTATTTATTTCCAATATATCATAATTAACAAACATGCTTTACTTGATAAAAATGAAGCATCTCTACGATAAATGAATAACTATTCTTCCCTCTAATTATTAAGTGTGAAAATCTGCCTTTGTTAACTTGTATTTTTGCCTAAGGAAACGGTTGTAAATTGATTTAACTCTAATTGTTTTATCCCGCATGAAAGGTTTTCATATTTTTTCATTAACGTTTAATGATGTCTGTCCGACTGTCTGTCCGTATGAAACTTAAGAAAACTTATATAAAGTGTTGGGATTTAGACCCCCTTTCCATCCCCATAGGGGCGAAGCAACGATAGATTTATATACAACACCAATAATAATAAAGAAAAAGGGAAGGGGGAAGAAAATCTCTTCTAAAGAGATGGGGAAAACCCCCTTTTCTCCCATCTCTTTAGAAGAGATTTTCTTCCCCCTTCCCTTTTTCTTTATTATTATTTTCTCCCATCTCTTTTTTCTTCCTCCCTTCCCTTTTTTTCTTTCCCCCTTCCCTTTTTCGGGAAAGAAAAATATGACGTAACTGGAGTCGTGTTCCTCAAAATTAATACAAATTCGGGACAGTTTTTATTGTGTCAAGAAAAATACGCCCTCTGTAAATTTCAATTATTGGATAAAAAGATTTGAACACTATTAGTTTTGTAACCGACAAATTTAATAAAAGTACCCAAAGTATTTGAGCCAAGATAACGTGGTAAGGAAACTTTGGGTACCAGATTCATTTTTAGTCCAATATCACCTCATACCAGTAATAGTAATAGAATTTGGGTATATTTTGAGTTTTGAACTTATGGCTATTGACGTCCTTGTATAAAAATACATAAAAGCTAAGCTCTTTCTGTTTGTTTATATCATATATGTAATGCATTATAAAAGAAAGATAATCAATGATGTTAGGGAGGGGACATTGGGCTGTTTATTACACTAGTCCCCAAAGTCTTATAATAATAATATAATTTTCTTATTAGTTGGCTTAACAACCTTGGAGACTTTTATTGAATTTTGATTAGTTGGTTCCTTTAGTTTAGTGTTCAAACGTTTAAACCAATAATTGTAATATAAAGAAGGACTAATTTTGTGTATCATCGTTGGGGATGTACATCAATTTATCGGCAATTGTCTTATCCCTTTGTTATTGATGTATAAAAGTATGATATCATTATGTAAACAAAACTAAAAAAGAAAAAAGAAAAGCATTTTTTTTAGAAATATCTGTCCTCGCCTCGTAAGTAACTTTTAAAAACAAGGATGACTAAGAAATGGCGTGCAGAGGGTTTTCGCGCACTAGAAAATTCTGATACTCCCCCTCACCAAAATAGAGGGGTGTGAGCTTTAGGTGGTTGTATTACAGACACCAAGAGGGGTGTATTTTTGTTTTATGGGAGGCGGATACGTCCCCACAGGTGTACACCCACTTACTCAAAGGTCCCAAAATTGTCTCTAAATATTTTTTAACTCCCCCCTTGGCTGTATTAGGGGGGTGTATCGGGGTTTTGTAGAATCTTGTCAAGGGGGTGTAGGGCGGTGGATACCTAGTGAGGTGTATCCAACCCCTTTGAATTTTGTAGAGGGGTGGATACACCACCCTTCTGTTAACCACTGTGATTAAGTTTTAAGAATATCGCTATCGCTCGATCATTTAATACCTTGGGATTTAAATATCCATTTATGCTAAATTTTGTTTGCTTAAATAACTCATTTAAATTTAAATTAATCTAATGCATTTTTAAATTAAAATATAAAAATGTAGAGAAGCTTTGCTGTTAAATGAATACATATTATTTTTGCCTACACATAGAATAGGCGCAACTTTTTTACTGCACATATATGATACATTTTTTATGATTCTTTTATAAAAAGTATGAAATGCAGTATTCATATGAGGCTGCTGTAAAAAAGAAATAATTCTCCGGATTTTCCTGAAGCGAATCTTCTCCTTAATTTGCACAAAATTTAAAGATAAATCTTCAAACGGTTTCCTATTACATCAAAAGCATTGTACTTGTAATGGGATAAATCTATCGATATATTATTGCTTGGATGTTGCACCAGATTTTCATGTACTCTGATAAAGTGAAGCTCGCAGCTGGCTAAAACAACGTTTTTTTTAAAAATAATTACTACGCTAAACTAAACTTAATAATGAAAGTATGCTGGTTGTAAATATATTATAGTAAATAATTGTATATCCCCACACCGACTTTCAATTGGGCCTTTAAATCAGCCAACAATTTCGTAAATATTATAGCACAGCCAAGTCGTTACAAAAGTGAAGAAAGCAATTTGCTAGCAGACGAAAAAGGTCCCCAAGAAAGGGGCCATGTAGTTGTCTGGGTTATACATTACATTTACAAGAAAAAGGCCTTTGCACTTTTTTATCCTCGTTTATCCACAAAAGTTGTAAGATTTATGGTGATGATAAAAAAGGTCATCCAAATTGATTATTTTGCATCCTTTATAGATGCACTTTTTTACTATTATCTTTATACGACTCACAATACCCAAGTATTTTGTCTTAGTCTTTAAACCGCCTTTAAAACCTCTAAAATATTCTATTATCTATGATACAAAGTAGACTGATGTCTGTCCGTCCGTTAATCCATCTGAAGCTGGAGATTTTGATATCAGCTGAACCGATTAGATTGTTCTTTACAGGTTCTATGGTGTGGTTCTAGGCTATTTTATTTAGGTTGGACAAATAAAAAATAAATATGTGGAAATTAAATTCGGATACCTCCTTCACCTCTCAAGACGAAACTAATGTATGTTAGTATATCCTGCAGATTTGGTATAAGAAGCTTCATATTGATCATAGACAGGTTTCCGTTTAGGTTATTTGTGGCATCTCCATCCATCGAAAATAATTTACAGTGACAAGCAAAACAAAACAGAGCATTACTACTTTTATTAAGACATATACAAAGAAGGGTTGAAGTGAAATTGATGGGAAATTATTGCACTTTAAGTTTTGTGGTAACGTGATGAAAGGCAAACAAACACTATAGCTGCACAAACAAATACTGACTCCAGGAATAATGTACAAAATTTGTCCTTATGTAAAAGAGTCATGAATTATGTCTGTGTATTTTTTTATTTTAACTATTGGACGGTTGGGCTTTTTCATAGTAAAGCTCCTTATAGGTTATAGGAAGTTTTGTATTGTACTTTTAAAACAAAAATTTTAATTACAGGAACATTGACAGAACATAAAACTCTTGTTTCTTTCAAAAGCTCCAATTTTATTTTATGTCTAACCAGGCCAATTTTCTACCTGGATTCTATTCTTTACTTTATCTTTTTTTATTTTCAGTAATTCTGTTCTTTTTTAACTATATTTATAAAGTACATTTTCTTAAATGTATAAATTTTGTAAATGATATTTAGAAGCTTTAAAAATATTAAAATACACACATAAAACAAATTTGTCTTCATGTTTTAAGAATAATAATTTAATAATAATTAAAAATTAAAAAAATATGTGTAAAGAAGAAAGTTGGGTTTAAGAGACAAAAATTATAGAACATAGATGAAAAAGTATTAAGATAGTTGGTTAGTAAAATTGTAGAAAAAAGACCTCATACAATACAAATGACCAATGATAGTATACATTTTACCTTTGGGCAATAACAGTGTATAGTGGCCTATTATTTGTCATTTATACTTATAGGCAATATAAGCTGCTTCAATTGTTACCTGCAGTCTATGTTTATCAGCCCTGCGGGCACCCCTGTGCGTGCTGCCCCTCCTGCCAACGTCCAGTTCAGGTATAAACTTGGCCAGGCCCAGGCGGAAGGCGATACTGCGCCATCTTCCAGCTACCTGAAATATCAAAATAACTTCAACATTAGATTAATTCTTAGAGAGGGTAGGTGCATTAGACTTATCGCAATTGAGGGTATACACATCAATTTATCGTCCAATCTCTTATCTCTTAGAACTAATTTTGGTAACTCATCGACCCTCTAGGGTATAATGAATCCATGTCTTTCAGACAAACAAACATTGGGAAGGAGAATAGTTATTTATCAAATTGTATCATAGACAGCTTTCCGCGGATATCATTATAAGATAAAAACCAATTTTGTTAGCCCCGAGATGCCGAAGGCACAATCTAAAAAAAACTGGTTTTAATCTTATGATTGGTTGTACAGAAAACTGCTACTCATAACTTTTCAGTATGACTGAGAAACAATTCTAATCCAGCGGATATTAATCGGTTTCGAAGCCTTACTGTACAATATATTTTTGTCTTATCAATTAAGTTAGAGATCAATTAGTGCTAGATAATTGTTTTCCCAATTACGTCTCAATAACAGAGAAAAACTCACAATCTTATTTTTAATTATAGATTAGACAAATCAATTTTGTTTCGTAATGAACAAATCAAAAAGATAAAAAAGTTTTTTTTTATCTTCTAACTACAAGATAAGCCTTTAAAAAGACACTACAATACTTTAAATTAACGACAGATCTCTTTATAAATGAAAGTAAAAGAATAGAGGGGGCCTGAGGTGTATGTAACTCTAACTACGGGGTGGGGACCCTTTGACGACTTTCAATTGGGTCTTTGAATATCAAGTCGCTACATAAGAGCAGAAAAAAATTGCTAGCAAACGTAAAAGGTCCCCACCACTTTAACCAGGTAGATGTCATACATTATTATACATTTATTGTTTATATCGCATTTGGACCACAAACGAAATTTATCTAAAATATGTATTTTCTAATTCTATTGTAGGTTAGGTTAAGTAAAGGTAAGCAGAGCCCAGTAGGGGTAGAACTGTGGATATTTTAATTCTTACAAAAATAAATCTACGAGTTTACTTTTAATAAATACACTCAAGTACAAAAAAAGTGACTTAATCTTTTTATATGTATTCAATATGTATTCTATTTATTGAATTATTTTTTTATAAAAATGTAATCTCTTTTCAACAATAAAGTTATAAAACAAGAAAGTTTTTATCCATTTTCAAGACTTAGACAAACAAAAAAGAAAAATATAAATGTCCTTTTTTATAAAGCAAAATGTTTTACTTAATCCTTATACAAAAGTAACAGGAATTTTGTCTGTGTTCTCCTTTACAATGTAGGTCCTGGGAAGGTTTATAGGTATTTCGAGGGAGGGCACCACCACACTCTCAAATAAATCGTTCATTATTTTTAACTTTTTCTTTTCTCTTATACGACATTTTTCTGCGAATATGAAAATGTCTCCAAAGGAAAGAGAAGTTTGCTTAAAAAATATTATTTACGCTTCAGTTTTATTTATTGACAACAAAATTAAGATAAAAATGAATGAAAGATAAAAATATAAATTAGATACGCATAAAATAGTATAACTTTGATCACTCTTTTTACATTGCTAAATAGGGGATTAGCCCATTTTTTGCTTTAAAAGTGAGAATAGATGGGCCGGGAGGTTAATATCTAAAGGAACTTTTTAAAGATTCCCTGAAAAACAGACTTTTGACTTTTAATTAACATTAATAGCTATTTCTCGCATCGTATTATTACAGCTTTCCGCGGATATAGAATGTTTTTTCGTATGGATGAGAACCGGTTCCTATCCACAAGATTCGAATGAATACGAGATAACCTTTTTATTGTATGAGATATTGTAAATTTTACCGCGTAAAAAAATATTTGCATTATGTCAATATGCAATTTCAAGGGTTTATGGCAATTATACGTCTTTAATGGCCATGGATGACATCGACCCACTAATAACATTATAACCACATACTTATGTCGACCAAATATCGACTTTTTTATTTGACAGGGTAACTAATCCTCTCAGGATCTAAAGTGATAAGACAATGGGCGATTAATTAATGTAAAAACATTCCTCATGATGATACACAAAATTACCCCTTCTGTAGATTAGAACTTAATTAACCAATCAATCAAAATTCACAAAAGTCCCCAAAGTTGTTAAACCAACGAATAAGAAAACGTAATTATTAAACTTTGGGGACTAATGTAATAAACAGCCCATTCTCCTCCCTCTCTCTGAGCCTTACTATAGCTTTTTAATCTTGAAGTGGATGATTTTAAAATCTTTTAAGTCTGTAACAAAAAAGTCAATTTAAAGACAATGTTTCTTTTTAAACACTTGAGACTGCTGACCATAATTTCTTGGACTTATTTGAGTGGTGCTTTTCTACATTTGGGGTTTGTATTTATAACGGTATAATAATGACCCTAAAGGCGTCGACTGGCACTTTCAATTTCAGGTTTAGAAAAAAACCTAAAGCAATTTTTGTTTATGAAGGAGGGAATTCTTTAAGGGGCTGGACAAATACAAATCTTTACAGAAATAGAGAACGATATCAGTTCTTATGTTTACAAGGTTCTTTATCAATATGTCAAAGAAGAAATGAAAAATATTTTTTTTTTGTTTATTGATGAATTGAAAAAAAACCTAGCATAAACAGAGTCAAACACATTGACGAAAAAAGTTTAAAGGGATTTTTGGCTGTACTTTGTTCTTGTTTCAAATAATTCCATTTATTATATTTCTTTCTTTTTATGTCCCGCTTTATCTATGTTGTCTCAAAACTTTATGAAATAATGAAGATTTAGTCCTATAAAAAGTTTCACTAATTTGTTTCAATTCATTACAGCTAATTGCATAATTCCTGACTATAAAATATAAATATCAAGGACGAAAATTCGGTCATTTCGGAGCCAAGATTTAATCCGTATGTTTTGATTCGCTAGACGTGTTGTGTAAGTATGTTTATTGGACAAAATTTGATTAATTGCTTAGTAAACTTTCTTTTACTATTTTACTGATTGAGATCTCCTTTTTAAGGAAGCTCAACAAAGGTCCCGCGATAGTTTTACGATATTTTATTTTCAGATTTAAGTCTTGGGATGGTTTTAGGTTATTTTTCTGCCCTTCCTACCCATTAGAATATAGAGATCCTATTTCATTTCCAAATAAAATTGTAAATGTTTTTGTAAAGAATTAAAGGTTTAAAGCACATGACATGACAAACGTTTAAGGGCTTCAATCAAATTACATCTAGATACTTTATCTTTCTATTTATATATAAAAAGTACCGGCAATTTCCCATAAATTTGGTCAATTAATGCCTAGATATACCTAACTAACTTTACAAAGTAAAAAGAAATCAATGATTTCTTTATTAAAATTCAGGCTTCTATAATTTCACATAAATCAGGAGGCGGAAAATTTCATTAAATTTCATACTGGGACCTATGTCAAGCTTCCCTAAAAAGGAGAACTAAATCAGTTTAGTAGTTATTTATTATAAAGCTTCAGACAAAACAAAATAAGCTACTTTATATAATAGGATAACAAAATTTCCTAAAAGACATACGGTCTTTTTAATCTAACCGTAGCAGAATTTGTAAATTTTTTATATACCAAAAACTGGATGGTGATGAATTTACTTGGATATTGCCAGAATTTAATCTGAAAGCAAACACTCAGTAGAAAGAAATAGTTGTCTAATAGGTTTGCTTAGTAAATACTTGAATTGCTGCGACGTTGTTTGCTAAAACTTTTTTGGTTCTTTAGAAAATGGGATTGTCTAGAGTTATTTGTAAGGTTTATACAGTTTAAATTATATCTGTTAAAAGAGAATCCTAAAGTAGTAAATAAACAGGCATTTGACACTTAAAATATTATAGCTATCTTTATATTCAATTTAATTATTGATAAATTTTCCTATGCCTGTAAATTTTTTCTTCAATATGTACAATTCCCAAAAGTTTGCGTTAAAATTGTCAATATCCATACTAATTGTATTACAAATAACTACGGAAACATTGTTTTTAAAGAGCCTTAATGCTCAAATAATTAAATTATCAATGAAGGAATTTTCTTCAAAAACTCTTATGCTTAAAGCCATAAATTAAGTATAACTTAATTCCAACCATAATTATCCATATATGCTTTAAATTAAAACACTTGAAGATACAAATAACAAATAAACCATCAAACAAAAAAACTTTTTATTTTATTTAAAAGTAATATTAAGAAAGGCTATCTTAATCTTTTTAGTACTTTTACTTAATGCTCATAAAAAGTTAAGCTATAGATAGAACTTGGTATGTTTATTTAAAACCAATAAAATACAACAAAGCAAAAATATTTAAATTCTATATTTATTATTTGATAATTTTTCTTTTTTTAAAAGGAATTTTAGGCAAAGAATTTTATCAGTAATTTTTTTTATATAATGACAAAAGAGTTATAAAATAAGATCTTCTCTAAAGAATAAATTTGAAGCTATCAAAAGTATTTTCCATATTAAATCAACACCAAAAGTTTTTACATGTTTAACTTTGGACACTGTATTTGGAAAGTAATGAAACTTAGCTATTTGCTATCAAAGACAACATATATTTAAATTTTGTCAAAGTTTCAAACCATGTTGGCTGTAAAGTAACTAATCGTTCTGTGTTTTCAATCGTTATTGAAAGAAAACCTGGGCTCAGCAGCCTCAGCTGCAGGCAACAGCCAATTAAAGAAAGCTGGGCTGCCGTGACTAGGCCTCGAATTTAAACCCATTTGGATGCTTTGACAATCAAAAAAAAAAGATTTTCATATTTGGGTTACGTTTATACTTCCAGCTGATTTTACAAATTGTAAGAGGTTGATTTCCCTGAGGCTTACAGGTGGCTGACGCGTGGTAGCGATTCCTCGCAGCCACTTTCAGCAACACTACCCTTGGGCGTAGAAACTCTCAGCCTTAACCTCTCTCAGCCACAGCCAACCCTTCTCAAATGGTAAAGATTAGTTTGTGCTGTTGTATTAATAAGCGATTAGAGATAAACAATAGAGGGGGAATGGGTTAAATAACTGTATATCCCCATCCCAAGGACCTTGTGCTGGCTCTCAATTGGGTCTTTTAAAATCATCGAAAGACAAAAACACAAAACAATTTGCTAGCAGACGAAAAAGGTCCTTTACGGGGGATCCAGTTAGTTGTCTGGTTATATATCTGTACTATAGATTTATCAGTATGCTATCTGGATAATTTGCTTTGCCGAAGTGAGTGCACACTAAATGTATCTGGACACACACACTATATTTGGAAAGTAATGAGATTGATGTAATTCAATTTTAACACTTTACTATCAGTGGACCATGTTGGTATAGACCAATATAAATCATAACATTTCATTAAAATATAGTCAGTCTGGTATAATCATAAAGTATAATAAGGGTTGCTACATCCTTCAGTATCTTAAATCACAAAATACTTATAAAGATAAAGACCACAATTACAAATGTAAATCGCAAAAGATATTGACACTAATTTCAAAGATATTTATAAATAATTTCAAATTTCTATTCTAATTTATTAGATAGCGTTCTCGATGGACTGACATGCAATTAATCGTGGTAAGTTGTAGAGTAGATGCTCTTGAGTCAATTTAATTAATACATTTTATATTTATTTATCATGTAGCATCCTAGTAAATCTGATGAATACCCGCGACCGTGGCTCAACACGAAGCGCATTCGCTCGTCGTCGGGAAGGTGATAGGTTCGAATCTCGGGCCGACACCGCGTCATAACTAAAGACGTTAACAATGGTTCCTACTGCTGCTATGTTAGATGCGCGACATAAATAGATAGAGTAGGGGGAATGCCTTGGCCCAAAACAGGCGCAACTCGTTACCATGCACAGTTGGGACTTCTCAGACAAAGGTCGTGCATCACAGAGAGTTGGTTGTCTGTTGGATGTTACTTAACCTAATATCCTTGGGTGTTTGGACAGAGAAGGGTGCGCAAAAGTCATCCTTAGTTCTCCTGGATTGCTGGACCAGGACCTAGACAGTACACCAAGTCGAAAAGGTCCTGGACTGTAATCCCGCCCGTACGAGGTAATCTAGGTAAATCTGATGAATATAAAAGCTTTATGAATTATAGATATAAAGAACACAAACTTAATGAGTTATAGCTCAATTGCTAATTGTATGTTGCATGTAAATTTTTCTCGAAAATGTATATCTCTGAAGGAGTGATGAAGGGCTAATCTAAGTTAACTCTCCTTTTATCTCAAGTACTTGGGTCAACAAATTGAAAGCTAATTTATCTCAGTCCAGCAAAAATGTTAATCTTAATGCTTAATTAAACTTTTTAATGGAAAAAATTAAAAAAATTACATGCTCAAATTCTAACAAGTGATATCATTGATGTCTAATTTAAAGTAAATGCCAGAATGTTATATTTCTTAAATTTTAAGTTCAATGACATTAAAAATAATTACTTTGTGTTTAGAAAAATATGGATATATTACTAATTGTTCTCTAATAAAGTGAAACTTGAAGTGGGTTAAAATAACTATTTCCCTCTTCCAACCTCTTTACCCCAACCCCTACCCCTAGGGGATGAACGAACTGACCAATGAACGAGTTACATGTTAGCATGCTACAAATATCCACATACATCCTAATTTTTTATTTTCATTTCTTGAAAATAGCTGTATAATTTGGATTATATTCGTTCTTGATGATGATATAAAATGTATAATTTTCAACCTACCATCTTTTAGAGAATAGAATAGGAGAAATATATTCTTCAAAACAATTCACAAATTCTAAATTTTGAAATTAGATTTTTTTCAAAAATAATTAAAACTTTCTATCGCTAAAAAAGTTCAATAGCTAGGATACAAGGATAGATCTAATGATTATATTCTTGTTCATATTCATAACCAAGGAGTAATTTATATTTTTTACTTTTAAGAACTGCAGCTAAAGTTAATATCAATGCAAAGCAAAACAGTTTCCAGCTGCAACCGCAATCTGCGCTTCATTTTGTTATCAATTTAAAATATTTTTTAAAGAATGTTTGTCAATATCCAAAACCATCTTCTTTCGACCGCAAAATATCTTACACTGTCTGTGTCTGAGTATTGGAAATAATAATATATGAATAAAAGATGTGATTTTCTCTTAAGATAGATAAAAAAGTATCTACTATACGACTCCGTCTTACCGTCTGTTTTGCTTATTCTATCCTTCTATTTGCCTGGATGTTTTTTTTATATATTTATACTCATTAATGTTGTCATCCTTCTTTTTCTTAACAATTTTATCATTTCATTTGATGAAGTATTGTAAGATATGAATATAAAAAATTACACCTTCTGTGAAATGTTTTGACACCTCACTTAATGAACCAAGCAATCAAAACTTAATAATAGTCCACAACGTTGTTTAGCCAACGAAAAGAAAGTGCTATTTAAAACTTTGGGGGCTAATGTAACTTTTAGCCCAATGTCCCTTTTTCATCCTTGTATTATTACATCCAATATTTCATTGTAAAAGTGTTTGTATCCAAATAAGGCTCGGCTCTTGGGCTTTATGGTCGTTATTAGACATTTATTCTTCCACTATTCAGTAATAGAGATAAATATTATTAAAAATTTATATTTGATCACGATTAGTAGGAGAGGAATAGATATAGAATATACGTTAATATCATTACAGGGTAAAATTTGGCATAAATGTAGGTTGCTTACATAGACATCACTTGATAGTCAGTTTATTCAGCCAGTGAGAGGGAAGGGGATGGGGTAAAGGGGATTATTTTAAACAGCTACAAGTTTCACTTATAAATCCGATAGGAAGTGTTTATTAAGTCTGAGAAAATGCTTAATTACATAATAATAAAATTGAAAATAAAAAGCAAATCTTTTTTAACCCTAATTAAATCAATTTAATTAAAGAATGAAAAGTTTTCAGCCAACGAATGAGAAAAAAAAACTTTGGGTACCAGTATAATTTATAGTCCACTAAGTGCTTTTCATTATAGTGCAAATCAAGCACTAACACCCCCCCCCCCCTCCACCCTGTTTCTTTCAATCTCTGTTTATACTACGATGCTACCAGGAAGTCAGTACTACGTTCAGACATTTTTACTTATGAGAATAGCGATACCCTTCCATGAGCAATTCTAAGAATTCCAACACCTATAACACTTTTTTCGTGTCTATTCCCCCCCTGTAGGGAAAACCTATGGTTTGCCTACAACTTACCATATATTAAATTATTGTAATGTAAGGATTGGTGTTTAAGCATAAATTTTTTCTTAAATTTTGAAAAAGAAATAAAATATACTTAAATCTTAAAAGAAATCTTAATTCTTATCTTACAGGACATAAAACAATAGGAAAACTTCTTCTAAGAACGAGAAAAAATATGACTTTCACATATTGGTGTATTTTTTTTGCTATATTATCCTGTAAAATGAATATTTATGTTTCCCTCAATACTAGCTGATCATTGAATGAATTATTGTATTGGCGCACGTATGTTTGGGGGGTTTGACAGGGAGTAAGGGATATGACAATGAACACAAAATAAACCTTCCCATTAATTCTCAGTCTGCATTTTTGTAGCTAAAAAATATTAAAATGAAAACTTTCATGGAGTGTAAAAATCTTCCATTGTCCTCTCACTCCTGGGGGTTTATTTATGTGATCATATTTGTTACTACTCTACCGCATAAAAAGATTTCATTTACGATAAACCATATATAGAGTGGCTGGGGGATAACTTATTGGTGGCAATCAAATTTTAATCGAGCAAGAACAATTTTATGTACAGATATAAATTGAGGACATTTTTTCTTTGGGTATCCGATGTTGGCTTTCTCTTAAAGTGACTGTTGAGCTATAAAGACCCTCACTTGTTTTCAAATAAATTGAAAATAAGGGATGAGTGCTAGTTTTTCACTATGATTAAACCCTACGGAATGCCAGCCATACAGAGCCTAAATTTGCGGTACCTTAGCCTTGCGGCTACCCAGTACCATATATAAACTTACTTAACTTTACGTAATAAACAAACCAACGGATTGCTAACACCCCACCTTTCATATTAATTTATTTGAAAACATGGGGAGGTTCAGTGCTTAAAATGCACTTTAAGGGAATTGTATCTATATAATTTTACAGGGATCTGAAGGCATAA
Organism: Acartia tonsa; assembly: GCF_053477335.1. Taxonomy (NCBI): domain Eukaryota; kingdom Metazoa; phylum Arthropoda; class Copepoda; order Calanoida; family Acartiidae; genus Acartia; species Acartia tonsa. The sequence continues at coordinate 47,540,438 of NC_137268.1, forward strand.
GATACATAAAAAATGTTGATAAACATTACTACCCCATTTGTAGATTAAAATTAATTATTGGTTCAAAATATTGGACACTGCATTGAAGTTTAAACAAACCAAGATTGAATGAAAGTAAGCCAAGTTTTTGAGCCAACTTATGTGATAAACGATATGATAAAGCTTTAGGCGCCAGTAAAATACCTGTTAAATATAACCAATATTGTTTTATAAGTCTGCAAAAAGAATTTAAATACATACCTGAAACAATAAAGTAAATCAATCTTTCAATAATAAAGGGTAAAGGGGTTAAATAACTGTATTTCCCCAACCCGAGGATCTGTTCCGACTTTCAATTGGGTCTTTGAAAATCACCCAATAGCGTCAGGTATTTTAACACAGCCAAGTCGCAACAAAAAAAGAAGAAAGCAATTTGCTAGCAGACGAAAAATGTACCCAAAAGAGTATCTAGGTAGTTTTCTGGTTATACATTTATATTTATAGACTCATTCTTTGAACTAATTGTATGTTATTAAAAACATTTACGTCGAACATTTTTAAAAGTAACTTTCAATCTAACAACAATATCCATTGCAATTTCAAACAATTTTTAGAAATCAACTGCTAAATAACAAAATCTAATACTGTTGTAAAATTGTTACTGTCTTTTTTGTTTCTCTTAATGTTTTATGGATGATGTCATCCTTTTTTGAATTTTGATTTAGAACAATAAGATCAAAATAACTGTTTTACTGCATCTATTGATATTTTTCATGATGGGAAAAGGATACCTAGTGAAAAATGAATGACACCATGGAAACTGTCCCAATTTTGTATAACTTTTGCGGAACATGTTCCAGTTACGTCATATTTTTCTTTTCCGAAAAGGGAAGAGGGAAAGAAAAAAAAGGGAAGGGGGGAAGAAAAAAGAGATGGGAGAAAAGGGGGTTTTCCCCATCTCTTTTGAAGAGATTTTCTTCCCCCCTTCCCTTTTTCGGGAAAGAAAAATATGACGTAACTGGAACATGATCCGCAAAAGTTATACAAAATTGGGACAGTTTCCATGGTGTCAAAATGAATACAACAAAATACATGTAACATATTCTTTTAAAGCATTTTGCTTCAAGTAAAATACCCATTCTGTATTGATGAAGTATTAAACTTTTCCAGTATGGCTTCGAAACCGATTTATATCCGCTTGATTAGAACCGATTGTCAGCCAAACTAAAAAATCGTATATAGCATAGTATTACTGATAATTCTCCACAAATAATAAAATAAAAATCATAAAATTAATTCCAGTTTTGTTATCCCGGGCCTTCTGTCCCGCGGGACTAATAAAATTGGTTTTAGTCTTATAATTTTTTAACTTTAATATCCACGGAAAACTGTCTATAATACAATACAATAAATTAATGTTATTGTCTGAAGAAATGGATAGGTAAAACAGATGTATTTTTAACTGCTTATAGTTTGTACGCCTTTTTTTAATTACAAAAAAAAATAGGTAGTTGGGGACATTGCGATGTTAATTACAATAGTCCCCTAAGTTTAATAAAAACGTTTCTTAATCGTTGGCGTAACAACTTTGAGGACTTTAAATAGGTTGAACATCAATATATCGAACATTTTCTTATCCTTAAAATCCCTGCAAAAAAATATATGATATGAATCTAATAACAATACCATTGATGATTACACTTGCAGAATAAGAACCAGCTTTTTGTGCAATACAATAACATAGTTGCAAAACTGTGATTTGAGCAATGATAACAATGTATCGGCAGTCGCAGGTCAACCGCTAAAGATTCAATGCCACCTTAATTTTTATTTGGCTTATTAATATTTATTACTGCGTGTATTTGTACAATATACATATGGAACAGAGTTAGGCATAAAAATGATTTTTAAAATTAAGGCATTAGGTAAAATTAAGAAGCGTAGCAACTCTAAAGGCAACCAGAAAAACAGTATGTCCATTCTACACATGATGATTTTAGGATGTTTTTTTTACATTTTAGAATAGAATAATTATACTAATCTATTGATTTTTAGAATATTGATTCTTGGGATGATCACTGATCAGGCCTAATATGTAGAGTATAAGTTTAGGTGAAATGGCAAAAACAAACATTCAAATATTTGTTTGAAGCGAAATTCTTTTGATTTCTCTTCTTTTTTAAAAATACAAAGGAGTTTTAGAATTTATAAGACATATTTTGAAGAGCTCTAGTGTTTAAGGTTTAGTTAATCGTATATAAATATATGTATATTGTATATAACATCTTTTATGACGAAAATTTCATGCCGTCCAAAAAATAGCATAAACCTCTCACTGTATCAATAACGTAAAAATTTCTCTAGAAATTTTGAAAGTTTGAAAAGTTGTTTACAAGATCTTATAGTACACACATACAGTCTTTAGTTTATATGATTTAACCATTTGGCATTTTGCAAAGTTTCAAAATGTTGACAAACTATGTCGTGCACAAAAATATGGAATAATAATATTTCAAACACAATACCATAGATCGGTCATGGGGTTAAATGGGCTAAAGAAAAAGTATATATACATACAACAATATGAATATTTATTAGGATAGTATTATACTTAAACTTATAATAAAAATTCATATAGAAAAAGTAAGCGATTGTAAGATAAGGTAACTTTTAGAAATAAGCCATACTTTGTGTGATTTTTTTTGATTGTATTAATTACTAAAATTTAAGGGATTATATTAAGTAGTAAGTTTTTATTGTCAGTTTATTGTCAGTAGCTTAAAATTGAACCAATTGAGTTTTCCATTTCATTAAAAAGAGTCTTAGAGATTTCAGGATAGATTTAGGTTATTTTTTTATTTAAGTCTTTGGTAGGTTTTAAGCTAAATTCTGCTTTACTATGAATTCTATAAACTTTAAAAACTAAATAAATGACAATATTTTATTGGCTTTATGTTTTTTTTTTAAAGACCGAGTTTCCCTTTATAGGCATGCAGATATAAGAATAGATACTTACACATACACACACACACACACACAAACACACACAATCACACACAAACACACACACACACACAATACTGAAGAGTCATACACAGAATCTTTTGTCAAATAAATTCACGTCTCTTCTCTCTCTCTATCGCGTGCAGGATAAATATTTAACAAGGATGACAACATCCATAAGCAGCAAAGCCCAGAATAAATAAACAGACAAAGTGAGTCTTTTGAAGCATGTGTCTTAGGAATCTTTTTAAAAAAATCTTCAACATCAGCTAAGAAAAACACACTTCTCCTGTGGCGTTACAGACTGACTTACTGACAGACTGAAGGACAGACACTTAGACAAACATCCTATTTCTTTTATGCAAAGTTGGTCCTAATACCGATCTAAAAAAAAACAGGAAAAAATTGTTAAAATGACATGTCGTTATCAAACAGTCTCAACCATCTTTATTAAATATAAGAGATGATTATTGACCATGTTAGTCGACTAAGTCTTTTAATAATCACATATAAAGTATTATTTATTCTTATCTAATAAGAACAAACTTTATTATGAAGCATAGCTATATCAGATTAAAGAACATTTTGATTTAGTTATCAAACGATGTCTTCCTATTTTTCGTTTTTATCCTTATATAAAAACCATTTACGATAAAATAGTTTTATTTTTAGAAGAGTTTTTAGTAAAATGTCTAATTTTCAATAGCGGCTGCAGTTTTTTTAGGAAGATTCCTATAAATCCTATTCCTTGACTCCTTCCATAACGACGCGATGAAATCATAGAGATTGGAGATTATTAATATCTAGTTAATGAATTTAATTTTTAAGTTTAATAATTAAAATAAGTAAATTCAATAATGAATTTGGAAAAAATTACCGACTTCAGTTTTTAGGACACCTAAAACAAAAATTTTAAACACCTTAAAAACATAGTAAGTGCTATATATGGGAGTCGCCAGCAAAAAGTTTGGTGTAATAACACTTTTGATAATATTATTCAAAGTCCCCAACCCCCGCAGGGGGTCTGGTTAGGATCAAGGTAATTGTAAGCCAAAGTTGGGAAATAAGCCCGCTATGTAGTACAAATATGTACTTTTTTCCAACACTCATAGTGAGTCCTATAACAGATCTATAGTATAGATGTATATACAGATAACAAACTCTCTCCCTTTTTCAATGACACTTTTCGTCTGCTACCAAATTTTCTGCTACTTGGCTGTGTTAATATTCCCGTTACCATTTGTTAGTTTTCAAGACCCAATTGAAAGTCGGCACAAGGACAGTGCAATTGGGAGATACAGTTATTTAACCCTTTCTCCCTCTAGTGTTTTACTCTAATGGTTCTGTAATGCTAAACCTATGTAATTCTCATTATCATATCATATAATGCATTAACGGTTTTTTGTTTTCAGCTTAAGATCTAAATAACTACCAAATCAATTGGGTTTTCTATTTTAAGTAAGCCCCACAGAGGTCCTCCGATGGTTTAAGGCTATTTTATTTGCAGATTTAATTCTTGGAATGGTTTCAAGCTACTTTGAAGCCCCTCTCTGTATCTTTGAATACAGAGCCCCTGGAAGCTAGAGACGTAACCGCTGGAGTATAATATAGTAAAATGAAATAAATATAAAAAGGACGTATTTCTATCTTATTCTTACTTTTGAGTAAAAACTTCTTGAAATTGAAGATTTTTATGAGGTTTTTCACCCTATACTACATGTTACAACAAACTATGGAAATTGAACCAATTAGTTCTAGACTGATTTCGAAGATTTTCAGCATTTCAATAGTTAAAATATTTACCTTTGCTTTAAAGCAATGTCACATTGCATTGTAATGTTATATTAATTTAGAAGCATTAAATTTTGTTTAATAAAGTAAAAGGAAAAGTAGAGGGTGGTCCTTCTTTATAAAACTCTAATACCAACCCCTAGCCTCACCAAAAACAAACTTTTTATGTTATTTTTTCTTTTTTATCTTTTAATGAAATTTTAGGAGTGGAATGTCACTTAATTCCAAAGAAAATGAGACAAAAAAAGATATTTCCATTTTGGGAAATATGTAAATTGAATTTTATGTCTTTGAAAGGCTTATATGAAGATGTTTGTAGTATGTATCCAATCTTGGGGAGTATATAGCATCTGAGAGGATTTTTTTGTATCCATCGTTTCCTTTGGTAAAACTGATTACATACAAGAAGGTAGGGGACAATGGGCTGTTTATTACACTAGTCCCAAATGTCTTATAATAACGTTTTCTTATTCTTTGGCTGAACAACCTTGGGGACTCCTATTGAATTTTGATTGGTTGCTTCATTTATTTGAGTATCCAAACGTATCAACAACTAATTGTAATCTACTGAAGGGGTAATTTTGTGTTTCATCATTGGAGATGTTCATCAATTTATCGGTCATTGCCTTATCCCTGTAGAACCTTGGATATTTGAGACAAACACTTATATAAAATCAAAAGGAAGAATGTCTGTAGCAAAGGATCTCGCCAAAAGTGAAGCCTTATAGTTTCCCTTTACATTGAAGCTTTTATATAGGTTAAGGGAGGAGGGTGCCTCCATCCTCCCAAGAGAAATTAATATAGATGATTTAAACAATTAAATAAAAGTATATCTTGTTATGTACTTGAAAATAAAATTTCTTGAATCCATTTATGTATTTACTGATCATTGCATTTAGTTCCGTGGATTGGTGTTCATGCATTGATGCTGGTAATTTTATAAATTCATTTATGTCTGTCTAGATGGATGGAAATTCAAATCTTGGTAACGAAAGGACTAAATAGGCTTTTAATTTTTCAGGGAATATATCTTCTGGTGATACCATTGTTGTAAAGTACTTTTTAGGGGGGGGGGGTATCATTAACCATTATTGCATAAAGCCCCTTATAATATTATCATTTTGATAAAAAATCTTCAGTTTCATTCACAATGGTTTAATTTTCAGTTTAAACTTTCTATTACCTTCAATCAATTGTTTTTCATCATACAATCGTTAACAATGTTTTTTTTAAATTCTCAAATTGAAACATAACCTATAAAATCAAAGAATTTTTTTATCTTTAAATATTAAACCCAAAAAAACAATCAACTAAAAGATTTTTGAGTTAAAAAAAAGTCTGATTTTGAATTTTCGATTTTTACTTCTCGATGTTTTACGAATGAAAAAAAGTTTGTTTTCATACTTAAACACTTGTTTTACGACCTATGTATATAGGAGAGACAGAGGATATTCTGGTAAGCCGAGCGTACTCGGCCCACGGGGTAACGAGTTCGGATTCAACGAGCCCTAGCCTTTAAGTATTCTACCAAACAAACAAGCAGGATTCAATCATACAGAAATTATATATTTAAACTGAATAATATTTACAAGTTATGTTTACTATATATATACAACAAAATATAACAATGGTTAGGTTTGAAGGGGGTGTGGGGCGCTAGGGCTTAGCGCCCGACGGTAGACAGGCTGTGGGGGCAACGGTGGTAAAAGGGGAGGCAGTGCCTCCCGATTATATAAGCGCATGAGGGACTCGTGATAGTTGCATGTTCAAGTCCCCTCCCCACATTTAGGCAGGCTAGTTTGACCGCTGGGTGCGGGGTTAACAGCGGTCATGAGATGGATAGTGATATAATAGGATTAGTGCGGGGGGTTTGCTTATCATAAGTCACAGCGAAGCAACTCTGTAAACGGCCTGTCCGTATGGGTGTCGTATTACCACAACCTCCCCTTCAAGGGTTGCGTGGCTCCTGAGCCACCAGGCCTTGAACCTGGGGATACGACAGCCGGCTCATGCGCCGGACAGGCAGTTCTTGGGGCACAGCTCGATGGAGGACAGCTCGGGCTACACAGGCTCCCTGGGACACTCGTTGCTCGGTCTGACTGTGGTTGGTGATCAACATTGTCAGCTCCTGGTTGGCTTCTAGGCGTGGGTTGGCAACGGCCAGGCCTCGCCGCTGGAAATTTTGCCTCGTCTGCAGGATCAGTTCTGTCGCGGCTGGTAGCTGGACACGGAGGCCTAGGCAGGCTCTGATGGTTCCTAAGGGTGGAATGGTGATGGCAAAGGGCGCATAGAATTCCATGGGGGCGCCTGCTTGATTCAGGTTGCTTGGCCTCCTAGCTCCTACCCGGATGGGGATGGCTGTCATCAGCAGGGGGCACATGGCTTCTTCTTCTTCTGGGGCGGCCTCTTCCATCGCAGTGGCTGGCTCTTCTCCTACAGGCTCGCTGCTGGCTGGCAGGTTCTCCATGTCTGCGTCAGGGTTCCAGATGGCATCTCTGAGTGGCTCTGGAGCGGGCGGCGGCGGCGGTGGTTCGTTGGGCTGCTCCTGCAGGTTTTCCTCCACTGGGTCACGATCTTGGCCGCTAGGCTGTGGGGCGGCTGCGGCTGGCTGGTGCACTGGGAACTCTCCTGGGTTGCTAGCTGCGGGCGCCGCCGCTCCAACTGGCAGCTCGGTGGCATCCTCGTCGCCGTCCACGTCAACTTGGATGTCTTCTGGGATCTGGTGGGCCGTCACATCTCCAGTGTATTTGCGCAGTCGGCCTACATGCGCGGTAACTTCTGAGACCCTGGCTACTGGAGAGGCAGGTTTAATGACATAATGGACTTCTGTAGCTTTCCTCACTACTTTCCAGGGGCCAGTCCATCTCTTGGTAATCTTGGCTGCCTTCCCTGGCACCAGGCGGGGGGCCAGGTACCAGACCAAGTCTCCAACCTCATACTTGGCCGTGCCTTCGTAAGCTGCCGCGCTCCTCCTGATGGCTCCCTCCTCCTTCTGCTGGATGGCATCATAAACTGCATAGTAGCGCTGCAACAGAGCTTGGACGTTGGCTGGAACTGAAGCATATTCGGTCTCTGGCAGCCGTAGCACCATGTCCACCGGAAGTTTGGCCTCTCTCCCAAAGAAGGCCAGGAACGGGGTCACACCAGTGGATCTGCAGGCCTTGGTGTTGTAGGCAAAGGCGATGGCAGGCAGGTGTGGCTCCCAGTTGTTATCGTCTCTGTCTAGGAACAGGCGCATGCCTGTGTTGAGCGTCCTATGAAACCTCTCCACTCGGTTGGACTGCGGGTTGTAGGGTGGTGGATGTGTCAGGCCAATCTCGAGCCGAGAGGCCAGTTCCTGGAATACCTGGCCGGTAAATTCCATTCCATTGTCGGAATGGATCTTCAGGGGGCATCCGAACGTGGCCAGGTGGCGGTGCAACAGGGCTTCAGCCACCGTGAGGGTGCGCTTGTTGGGGATGGCGTAGAGGCTGACAAATCGGCTGAATCCATCTTGGCAGGTGAGGATGTAGCGGTTCCCAGCTGGGGTCTCTGGCAGTGGCCCCACCAGGTCGATGAATAGGACTTGCTGTGGATACCCCTGGCGGGAGGGCACGTGGATCCCCTGCTTCAGCCTCTCCTTGGTAACTTTCTGGACACACTCAGGGCAGGTTTGTACCATCAGGCGGACGTCACGGGCCAGGTTGGGCCACCAGAAGTGCATGGCAACGCGGGCGATAGTTGCGTCCATCCCAAAGTGCCCAGCCATGGGGGTCCCATGGGCTAGAAAGAACGCGTCCTGCTGGAGGGCCGAAGGCAGCAGGTATCTTGTCCTCTCTCCTGTCAGAGTCTGGTCAGTGGTGGTGAGGCAGCCGTGCTCGTCAAGCCCCAGGGCTGGGAAGCGGCTGGCGTACTGCTGCTCGTCTCGTTCCTTGCCACGCAGCTCAGCCTTGGTTGGGGCCTTGCCATCAGCCACCCATTGGCGGACACGGAGCAGGAGGGGGTCCTGTGTCTGGGCTTCCAATACTCTAGCTGAATCCAGTCGGGCGGCAGGAGGTTGGCTAGCTGCGGCCTCCCCTGGCTGGCCAAGGTTGTGGATATACTCAGCCTGCTCTGCTAATTCTTCGGCGCTAGCCGTTGGCATGTTGGCATCTTCCCGGCGGCTGAGGGCGTCGGCGTTGGTATTCTGGGTGCCAGGCCTGTGGCAGACGGTAAAGTCTAGGGCCGCTAGCTCCTCCTGCCAGCGGGCCACCATCCCTGTGGATGTGTTCAGTGATTTCATCTGTAGCAGGGCAGAGGAATCAGTGTTGATCTGGAAGCTGCGGTAGGACAAGATGCCGTGGAATTTTCGGATCCCATAGATAATGGCGGCCATCTCTCCCTTCCAGGACGGGTAGCGCGTCTCAGGGTCGGTTGTCTTGCGCCCCACGGCGGCAATCAGCCTCTCCTTGCCCTCCTGGCATTGACTCAGTATGGCAGAGATGGCGCGGCTGCTGAAATCTGTGGTGAGCTGGAACACTGCTGGTAAATCAAACCTGGGCGGCGCTCGGATGGGGGCCTGGCGGAACTTGTCCTTGAGTTGCAGCAGCTGGGCTTCCATCTCAGGCGTCCAGGTTAGGGCCTTGGCCGTCTTCTGCCGATTCATCTCGTAGGTGAGGTCTGCATACTCTGGGATGAACAGGCGGTAGTACCCAAAGAAGCCCAGCAACGCCAGCAAATCCTTGGGGGTGCTAGGGGCTGGCCAGTCCAAGATGCGGTCAATATAGTCCTCGTGCATGGCTATCCCCTCACGGCTGAGGGTGTGACCCAGATAATCCACCTTGGACCGGAACAACTTGGTCTTGGCTGGCTTGAGGCGGATCCCTCCCCTGCGGTGGGCTTCCAAGACCTCTCGGAGCCTGGCCAGGTGGGCCCAGGTATCCTGATGGAAGGTCAGGACGTCGTCAAGGTATGACTGGAGGTTGGCTGTGCCTAGTGGGTTTAGGACCCCTGCAATAAACCTGGAATAGACAGACGGTGCCGTAGCCAGGCCAAAGGGCATCCTTTTCCATTGATACAAGCCCCTGGGGGTGGTGAAGGCGGTGCAGGGCCGGCTATCCTCAGACACACGGATGGTGTAGTGTGCGGCCACCGCGTCTAAAGCACTGTAGACACGGTGCCCGCCAGGTCGTTCCACCAATTGCTGGATCCTAGGCAGGGGGTAGCTGTCCAGCTCCAGACACTTGTTGAGGGCCCTGTAGTCGACGGCCCAGCGGGTGCTCCCGTCCTTCTTCTTGATGGGCACCAGGGGGCTGCTCCAGGCGGAGTCCGACGGCTCTATGACTCCTTCCTGTAGCCAGGTGTCCAGTTGTTTCTCCAGTTCAGCCTCTTGCCGCGGGTTCAGATCCCTAAATTTCTGGCGGATCGGCTGGGTCCCTGGCTTGAGGCGCAGCTGCAACTCAACCACATCTGTGCAGCCGGGGGTAGAATTGGAGAAGACGTCCCTGTACTCTGACAACGTAGTCCAGACCTCCTTCTTGAGCAAGGGGTCCTTGCGTAGGAACTCATTGTCTTCCATCTCCAGGGCCTCCCACAACTCTTGCATATCTATAGGCTCAGCAGGTTCTTGGAACGAGTGGAGACGCGGGGGAGGCGTATCAGAGACCTCTAAAATGTCAGGTTTGACCAGCTCCCCTGCCACTGGGAGGCCAGCATCCAGCAAGAGGGGCACCTCCCCCTCATTGACCACCAGTACTCTGAACACAGTGGCAGAGCCAGGCCTGTGGGCATACAGGCCCTCTGGAATAACAAGGTCCTCCCCAAACCTCTGTTCTGGGGCAGCTAGTTGAATGGCATCCTTGGTGCGATGGCCTACTAACTCTACAGGGACCGCCATAACCCCGCGGCCAGGCAGGACCACCCGCTTGGCTGTGCGGAGCTGGGGTGGTTGACCGTCAGTTGGAGTGACAGCGCTTAGCCTATACGTGGCTGGTGAGGGGTCAGCCTTGGCTCCGGGACCCACCGGCCGCGACTTGACGGGCTCGGCTTCTGGAGGGGCTGACGTGTCGGAGCCAGGCGTGGCTCCGGGGGCGTCCGGCCACGATTTGACGGGCTCGGCGCTGGGAGAGGCCAAAGTGCTGGGTCCAGCTTTGGCTCCGTGGGCGTCCGGCCGCGACTTGACGGGCACGGCGCCGGGAGAGGCTGGGGCCTGAGAGTTGAGTGTGGCTCCGGGTACATCAGACCGCGACTTGACGGGTCTGGACTCGGGCTTAGCTGGTGGACTGGCTGGAGGTCCCAGGTAGAGGGGGCCAGGTGGACACGGCTGGCCGTTGATAAAAATGTCGGCGGAGAAGATTGGTTCTGGAGGGCTGGCAATCTCAGGAAACGTTGTTGGCAGGCTCTCCCTTGGCACCTTGGGCACTGGGGGCAACCCCATGGCTAGCAGGTTAGCTCCCTTGTGTGCGTTGAGCTCAGCGTCCACCCAGTGTGTGCCTTTCTCAACCACACGCGGCTGCTCAGGCAGGGGGCCTGGCAGAGGCCCCTCATAGCTTAGCTCTCTCTCGGCTGTCTCCCGGTCAATGGGGACGCCACGGAGTGGGATAAACTCCCCACGCACCCACAAGCAAGGTGGTTGCATGTCGAAACAGAGCCTAGTTCCGAACTCCTTGAGAAAATACCCTCCTAGGTTCAGAGGGTGTGAGAGATTTCGGACCACAGTCACGTGGTATAGATGGAGTATAAGAGTGTGTGAAACTGCCATATATAACTCTTTTAATTTTCCAATTACCGGGAGGGGCTGGCCTTCCTCATTAGCAGTCAGGATCTGGGTGTTGTCCGGAATCAACATGCGTTGCACGCCCATCGCGTGCATGAGGTGCTCAGAAATTACAGCAGACCCTGGTACACGGTTGCCAGAATCAATCATGGCATCAACCTGTACATGCTGGGCAGGGTCAGGAGTAGGAAACCTCACCCTGACATGGCAGGGGAAGTGGAGGTCCTGCCCTTGAGACAAGGGGGCCTCTCGTTCGGCTGGGGTTGGCAGAAACTTTGGTGGTGGCCGCACCGCAGCTATGGTGGTATCGCTTACCATGGTGGCTTAGACTGTAGCTTCGAATCACTAGAGCTTATTAATTATCACTTGGTCAACAATTTTATATTTATTTTTATCACTTGGTTGACATTTATACACAATGATGTGTTGTTATCACTAGGAGCTCTAGGTGTGATTCTGGAAGCACTGGCAGCAGGGAATGTCCGTCCTGCAAGGTTCAGAGAGGTGACGGCGGTAGGGAATGACCCGTCCTACAGCGCCGCTGGTTCGAATCCCGAAAAATGGCGGCAGGGAATGGCCCGTCCTGCAGCGCCTCGGGTTCGAATCCTGGGAGGCAGCGGCAGGGAATGTCCCGTCCTGCCGTGCCTGTGGCTCAAAATCTGCTATCCGTCGCAGTGGTAGGGCTTACTTGTGTGCTGAAGCTTCGCAGCCACACATTGCCTTCTTAGGGAGACCAGCACACAGCTGTCTGTCTCGTAGGCTTGGCCTGGGTGTCCTGGGGCTTGTCCCAGCTACACTTGCCAATTTAGACTCAGTTTTGTAGCCGTCTGAGCTAAATTATCCGATTGTCGTGGCTGCGCACCTAGCGCTACTCCTACACGACACGGAAAAAGCGTCTTAACTGGCGCTTTTAGCAGGCTAAATCTGCTTGCCGTAGGCCAGAGGCCCACATATTGCGTTCAAAATGATGGAAATTTGACCTAAAAAGGCCGTCTCACGGGTCAGTTGGCGGCTGATTGTCCCCTTACTTGCCAAAGGGTCCAATCAGAGGTAGAATAGGCTAGTTTCTGTAAGGCTCGATCTCACAGCTGACACCAAGTTCTGGTAAGCCGAGCGTACTCGGCCCACGGGGTAACGAGTTCGGATTCAACGAGCCCTAGCCTTTAAGTATTCTACCAAACAAACAAGCAGGATTCAATCATACAGAAATTATATATTTAAACTGAATAATATTTACAAGTTATGTTTACTATATATATACAACAAAATATAACAATGGTTAGGTTTGAAGGGGGTGTGGGGCGCTAGGGCTTAGCGCCCGACGGTAGACAGGCTGTGGGGGCAACGGTGGTAAAAGGGGAGGCAGTGCCTCCCGATTATATAAGCGCATGAGGGACTCGTGATAGTTGCATGTTCAAGTCCCCTCCCCACATTTAGGCAGGCTAGTTTGACCGCTGGGTGCGGGGTTAACAGCGGTCATGAGATGGATAGTGATATAATAGGATTAGTGCGGGGGGTTTGCTTATCATAAGTCACAGCGAAGCAACTCTGTAAACGGCCTGTCCGTATGGGTGTCGTATTACCACAATATAACACAATGCATTTTCATTAGATAACCACATTTATCAAAGGATGCAGGGAAATGACAGTAAAAGAATTTTAGAAAAATAATTTTCTTTCTCGTATTCATTCGAATCCGGTGGATAGGAACCGGTTCTCATCCATACGAAAAAACTATGTCTAGCATCGTATTATATCCAGCTTTCTACGAATATAGAAATGTACAATCATAAGATTAAAACCAGTTTTTTTAGCCCCGAGATGCCGAAGTTGTACATTCTATAACCGCGGAAAGCCGTTTATAATACGATGCGAGAAATAACTATTCCAATATAGCTTTAAAACAGATTATTATCCGCCGGATTAGAACCGGTTCTATACTGGAAATCATGTATAGCAAAGTATTATAAACAATTTTCAACGAATATCAAAATAAGAGTCATAAAATTAAAACCAATTTTGTTAACCTGAGCCTTGGACCCCTCGGGGCTAACAAAACTATTCTAATCTTATTTTTTAATATCCACGGAAAGCTGTTAATAATACAATGCGATAAATAACTATTCTAGATTTTTGTATGTCTTTAGATAAAGGACAATGATTTATATGTATTTATATAATTAGCTATGACAAAAATTTACCTTAGTGTAATAACTTCTGAGTGTAAATGTATCTACTTGAAGTTATGCTATTTATTTGTAATTTGCAGTTTTTGATGAACACTTTTACCTATGCATTGTATCATTATTCAAACTTTCTTTGCATGGTGATCAATATAGGTACTTCTACAAGACAAAAACTAACTTAACAAGCCTAAAACCTGGCCAAATTAAAAAACATTTTTACCTAATGATCTAGACAACACGAACAACCACCTGATCATACTTTAGTATACAAATATAAAACTTTCAATGCATGGGGATAAAATATGTATTAATGTACATATACTAAATATATTATATATATATAAATGTAAGAAATTATGTAAATTATGTTATGCCTAAATATAAAGTATTGAGACACACACATCAATATACATTATTTATTTGGGGTTACTATAGGCATTTTAAGTTTAAAAAAAATAGTGTTTACAGAGTATTGCTAAGGAGGAGCGCGAAGCGCACTTGATTTTTTTTCATACGCCCCTTAAATTTAAGGAGGGTGATTTTTTACTTGACATCCCCTTTTGCTGTGTTAGAGGGGTATATAAAGGGTGTGAAGACTCTTGTCGAGAGGAGGTAGGGAAATGTATTCGCCCCCTTTAATATTGCTAGGGGGTCCTGCACACTGATTAAAATATAATCAATAAAGATTGTTTCTAGAAAGGAGTGTTTAAACACTCTCGTAAAAAATGTTAATCTTCACTTTTGATAAATATTTGCCATTAAATTATCTGGACTAGGTCAAACTGTATTTGTAAAAGTTTTAAATCCAAATATCTGTTGAGACCCTAAAGTACTTAAAGTTTTCTCTATATTTGATGAATATGGAATAGATTCAGGGTTAAAGTAAAAGTAGATTAAAACAAATCTCTGAGTAATATAAAATAGAAGATCTTTAATAGTGATAGTCAAACAATTGACCAATGATAGGCCAATACACAGACTAAATTACCAATGGCAGGCCAGTGTATATCTTTATTGGTCAATGTTAGGCCAGTATGACGTCATTTGTTATAGGCACAATAAGAAGTTTCATAAAATAAATTTCTTGATGTAAAATTCCTACAATATGTCTAATAAAAAGGATTACTACCAGAAACCAATATCTACATAAAGATTAAAACTTTCAAACTTTAATTTACTTATTTATCCATTTATCCATCAAGAATAGTATATGTATACATATAGATGTAATCAAGAAATATTATTTGAATAAATTATTTGAATCACCATTTAAACAAATTATTGTTGCGTTGAGATTACAGCAATGCAAGGGATCTAAGGAGATAAGACAGTGGCCGATAAATTGATGTACATACCAAATGATGATACACAAAATTACCCCCTTCTGTAGATTAAAATTAGTGGTTGAAACATTTGAACACTCAACTTAAGAAAGCAACCATTCAAAATTCACTAAAGTCTCAAAAATTGTTAAGCTAACGAATAATTTAACGTTATTATAAAAACTTTAAGGCTAATGTAAAAACAGCACATTGTCCCCTTTCTCTCTGACTGCAATGTCAGATTTTCCATTTTTTTTTCTATTTTAACAAGAATTACAACATCAATAGAAGCAAAGCTTTGAGTTTAACAAACAAACATGAACACTTGTAATAAGTTAATACTTAATAAGCAGAATATTAGTTTAACATTATAAACAAAATATTGGAATTTGTTCGAGGACATAATTACATTTTCATTTGACTTCTTTACATAGATGCTTCGCTCAAACTTGTACCTTATTGTACTGTGATGTACGTACGTATAGACCTAAAATTATAGTAAAGCTTCACTTTTAATTAAATAAAGTGGCTTCGCCCCAAGAGGGGATGGGTTAAGATATATTAGAAAGAAGGACAAACAAATATTTCACAATATCTGGCATTAAAATCCTACCTTTTCATCTGTTATAATCCATTGGACAAGATCTGGAGTGATCCTATTGGCTGCCACAATCTCTACCTGCCTACTGCCAGTTTCACCATTCATCATCACTTCCGGTTTTCCCGCCATTTTATAACTGTGACGTAACTATGCTCAAATGCCACGTTTAATTACCCGCCATTTTTATTTATGGTAGATGACGTCATGTCACTACACTTCAATTTAGTGCCATTTTGTTATTACTGAATGTTTTTAAAGCTCTTTTTTATCACCTTTGGTGGCAGTTATATGTTTCAAAATTACGTTTATTGGTTCTATTTTATAAAGATAGAAAAAAACTCACATTTCTTAGTCTGAAATTAAAATAAATTATTAATTATCGTATATATTGTTATCAAGAAGTTCTATAAATCAAAGTAATAAATTTATTTTAAACAGTCACAGAAATTATAAAGAAGAAATAATATGAATATTTAAAACAGTGACGTTTCATTAGGAAGTGGATGAAAAAAGGGAGGGCAGGCCCTCCCAATTTCAATTTAAGGGGGTTGTTGACACCCCCTATAACCCTCTACCGCACACCACTGAATTAAAATAGTTTGCTTATTCTTTCTTTTAATACTAGTGGCTACTTTTAAAGGCCTCTAGTGGCACTTTAAATGTTTTTTTTGTGACTTCTCTTGGGAGGATAGTGGTACCCTCCCCCAAAATAGTTTTAAACCTTCCGCGGACCTATGAGAAGCTACCCTGTTAAGAAGAACCTGCTCGGTTCAGCGGTTAGCTAGATCCTTCGGTACAGACAGACAAACATCGTACTACTTTGTATTATAGAACATACAAATTAAGTTATTCTATACAACTTTTTATAACCTTTAATTAGTAGCTATAAAAGTATAGCATAAAATCATAATACAAACTGTTTGTAGCGAAGCTACAAGATAATTCACCGTTTATGGAACTAAAATCAAAATAGTATGTAATCCTACAAACTACATATTTTACTACTTGTTGGTAAGTTAATTTCTATTGGGGATAAAGATACAAACATTGTCCAAGGCTATTTGAAAGCTTATTTCACATTTAATTTTACACCTCTAGGACTAGTAGTTTCAGAGATCTTGTGTATCAAAGGGTTAAAAATTCAACTACTATATAGGATAAATGTGTATATACAATTTAAATCATAATGATAATAATATTCATAAATGCTCTGGGCCAAATGCTTATTTAAATTAGTGGGGGAGGGGGGGGGGGGGAGGGTGGTCGCCAAATTCGCGCATAGGGTGGTAATCTCATTACAAACTAATTAGGCTGAATATCTGGTGGCATTTAAACATACTTCTTAGGTTAAGCTTATTAAAACTTTGGTTAGAATAAATTTTGAATATTTACCCATTAAAAAAAGTTGTAGTCAAATTAGTTAGATATTTTCTACTATTTTATTTTTGTAAACTCTATAACAGATCAAACTAAAGAACCGACAAAAAATGTTTGGATAAGCTTAATACAATACAGAATAATATTAATTATGCATGGATCTAAAGGTATAAGACAATGGGCAATGAACATATATTCCCAATGATAATGAACACAATTAACCCTTTTATTAATTAGAATTAGTGATGCAAAATTTTTGACACTCCACTTGATGAACCAACTAATTAAAATTCAATAAAAGTCCCCAAAGTTAATAAGCTAACAAAAACGTCATTATAAAAATTGGGGACTAGTGTAATAAACAGCCCAATGTCCCAATGTAGTTATCAAATTTACGTACAGATAAATCTAAGTTATAAAGAAGCTACGCTACTAAAATTAAAAATGAGCCCAAGGTATCCTGTTCAATGTTCATATTATATGCCTAAGTGCGCTATATATTGAACTCATTTAAAGTCGAGTAGGGTTGTTTTAAACTTACTGAATTTCTAGTAAACTAGCAGCTGTGCCACTAGCATCTAAAGTAGCCTGATCCGATATGGGGAGGGACAGAAAATAGCCTAAAACTATCCTAGAAATCATGGCAAGTCTGCTTAAAATGAAAAAACTAATCCAGTTTAGTGAGTAGTGAAAAGTTCTATGTATTTATTATCTTTTATTATTCAATTTTCAGCGACAAATATTGTAATTCATAGGGGGTTGAGAAAGGGGCAAAAAACACCCCGGTACCTAAGTAAAGCTTCATGATAAAAGGAGAACACAATCAGCTGAGTAGTAATTGAAATCTTAAGCTTCAGACCAAAAAAAACCTTACTACTTTATATAAAAGGGTTAATAATTTTGAGAATGGTTAATTTCATAACAAACCTAGTTATGAACCTGGGTTGGTTAATAGTAGTTAATTTGTACACATCAACATTAGAATTAACTCAGTGCTAGTCACCTGGAAGCTTCTAGAGGCACTTTAGGTGGGGAGGGGGGAGGGATGTTCGAACCCAACCCACAATTTATTTTTTAGTTTAAAGAAAATGAGAAAATAGGAAGGGGAGTATTTTTTAGAGCGATTTCTCATTGAATTGTATCCTTCTAAAAACTAATTATAAACCTTCCCAGGACCTATACGAAACTACATTAGAAAGGAGAACGATATCGAGCGGTAAATAAGATCTTTCGGTACAGAAAGACGAACATATATTCTTTTACTTTAATATATGGATTAGCCAGAGCCTCTTGAGTTTTACATTTTAAGCTTTTTAAATAGCTTATTTTTAAGCAGTTTTATGTCCTAAGATTTTTAAAAACCACTAGAAAAAGTGTATCTAGCATACATAAAAACGAACGTACGAACATATTAAAAAATAATTATTGTAGAGAAACTGCTTCTTAGTTTAGTCTATACTAACTTGGTCTGATAATGTGTTAGGCCAAAACCAAAATGGTTTCTAGTTACTTAATCTAAAATTGATTATAATTTATTGTAACAAACCTATCATCAAATAATAAATTTGATCAAGTTATATGAAGATTTTAAATAATGAAGGAATAGTTATTTCTCTCATCTTTTTATAAACGGCTTTCCGCGGATATAGAATGTACAATTATAAGATTAAAACCAGTTTTTTTATCCCCGAGGTGCCGTAGTCACGGGCTATAAAAGCTGGTTTTAATCTTATGTTTGTACATTTTTATATTCGTAGAAAGCTGGATATAATACGATGCTAGGCATAGTTTTTTCGTGTGGATGAGAACCGGTTCCTATCCACCGGATTCGAATGAATACGAGAAAGTTTGTTTGTCTCTAAATATTTTTCCACTATGATAAATAGAATGGATTTCAGAACAAACGCAGGAGTTACAAACGTTGGAGTGAACAAACGCAGTGTCAAAACATTAAGTTTATCACTTTTTTTCTAAACAGGCTAGGCTAGATTAAGATATGAATATATACAAATAAGCCCCCGCAGGTGTTTAGCATTTAAAATAGGTTAGGTTAATTGTCCACTCCGACGTTTGTTCACTACGAAGTTTTTCACTCCTGTGTTTGTTCTTTGAACATAGAAGAGGCATGATAATTTAAGATATTTATTTGTTATTTAAAACGAAATATTTTTAAAAGTAGTGAAAACTGCAAATTATTTTTAAATGGATATACAACACAAACCTTTCCTATAGAGTAACTTCGTTACTAAAAATAATTCTTATTTATTTACTAAAATATCTTATAAGGGAAAGATTTATTAGAACAATGCATCTTTTTAAGAAGCAAAATTGGCTTTAGCAAAAACAACAATAGAATGTTACATGTGTAAAGAAAATGAAACAACATCCATATAAGAACTAAATTCATTTACTAAATTAAATGGACAAAAATGTGCTGAATCTAAATTAAACAAACTTTTTTAAAAGTTTGGAAATATAGCGTTTAATTATGTCGAAATGAAGGAGTGATATCTCATCGGCAAAAAATCATTCTGTTAACTATCAGTCTTTATTTAGACAATCATTGTATAAAGTAATAAGTGTGTTGGTGTAGGAGTTTGTTTGTTGCGAAGGATCTCGCTTACATCTGAACTGATATGGTACGTCTTTACAGTGAAGCTTTTACTAGGTTCAGAAAAGTTCACACCTATTTTGGGGGAAGGTATATCTATGAGAAATCGCCCCTAGAATGAAAACGATGAACAGTATGCTTTCATAGAAGCTTAATCCCCTCCCCTCCTACTGGATGAACGAACAGACCAAAAAATGATGTTCGTGTTAGCAGCCTAAATTGACGACTATTTTCCCCTGTCATAATATCTACGTATATTCTATATCCATTTCAATACTACATACATTTTTAATTATTTTCTATCAATAAACAAAATATATCTAAATTACCCTTTGACCGTGAAAAAATAAAATTTCTTTGGCCTTCAAATATAGATTTTTTTCTCTAAATTCTTTTAAATTTCAAAATCATGAATTTAAACAATTGTAATCAATTTTTACCAATGCAATGTAATCATTAATATGTTTTGAAATCAAATATGCAATTTATGCCACAACAAACAAGGACAATTACGCCCATGCTACAAAAAAAAAAGATTTTTAAGAAGGTTTTTAAAAAAATAAATAAAACGTATAATAGAAGGGTTTTAAGGTTTTAAAGATTATTTTAGAATAGTTTAGGTCAAGTTAGGATTAATATAACCCTGTTCCCGCAGGGTTAGAGCCAAAAGCAGGGGCTAGAAATAAAAAAAGTAAAAAGTAAATGAGTTAAAATTTCCAATAACTAGGTAGTTTTCACAATAGATAAGAGGACCGTTTTAGTAGTTGCTGCGCTGTTAGCCTCCTTATAAAAATACATTCGAATGTGAACAAAAATATGTCAATTGAAAGTTGAGTATGATCAAAAAAGGATCTAAAGTGAGAGAGGGCGGAATAAAAATATTAAAATTTGAACACCCACACCTTTTTAATACTATCCTTTCATACATAACCTTTTTTATACATCACTTTCAAATGCGCTGCGACTCTATAATGTAATGCTTTATGTCCAACAGTCAAATACCTGACAATTTTAATTTTCTCGTCAATTTAGGTTGCAAATATAGTCCTAAGATATTTATCAATAAGTGGGGCAGGGAAGTATTGTTATATTAGCCACCTGGGAGAAAATTTTATTATGGTAAGCGAGAATCTGTCAAAATATCTACTTATCCTATATCTATTCTTGTAACTTAAAACTTTCTAATTTTCATATTCGGATAATTTTAATTTATTAAAGCAACTGGTTCACATGCAAATGATTATTCTTGTTAAAAGTTTCTAAATATGGTGATAGAAATTACCCATAGTGAACTTTTATTCACTAAAAGGACATTCTCGAAGATTTTTTCATGTCAATTTTGAAGATTTTTTTATTTAAATATTTTTAATTGAAAAAAGATGACAACATCAAATGAAGCGAAGCGAAGCTAGTACAATCCTATATATAGATAAATCAGACAATAAACTACTGACTTTAAAGATAATTTAAAGGAAAATAATTTTAATAAAGTAATAAAGAAGAGTATACCTTTATGGAAAAAGGAGAAAAAACAGGCTAGCCTGTGACATATTAAGGTTATGTATTAAACAGGAAAAAATTACATCCAAAGTATTGATTCGATTTTCTTATTTATAAAAGTTACAGGTTGTCTCGCTGTGTGTCTGTAGCTTAAGACTAAATAACCGCTGAACCAATATGGTTCCTTCTTACAGTGAAGCTTCTTATAGGTCCAGTGAAGTTTTATAACTATTTTGGGGGATAACATTTTCCCTCCAGAGAAAAATCGCATCTAGAAAAAATTCCCCCCCCCCCTTATATTTTTTAAATATTTAAATTGGACAGTTGAGGGTCGAATTACTCCACCCCCCCTACTTCACTCGAGTGCCACTATAGGCCTCTAGGTGGCTGACCAATGCTAAAAATTAAAACTTGTTTATTTTAATAATCGAGTTGCTACGCTCCTTAAATCTTTAAAATAAACAAACACACAAGCCAAACAAAAACTCTTATAGACTTTGAATTTCAATAAAAACTTATTTTTCTAGACATCAAAATAAACAATAAGTAAAAAGCATAAGATTCAATAGAATCATATTATTATTATTTTTAAAAGCGAAACTTTTCTATAATTAGGGTCGGTCAGTCCGTCCGGGATAGATAGCTTATATTCGTTAATTTAGGCATGTTAGAATTGTTCTATCGATTTCAAACTTTGCATGCTGATTCCCGTAGTAGCTAGGTACGATTTAGAAAGCGTAGCAACTCTATAATCATTACCAAAATGTTCGTACGTCCATTTTAAACATGATGATTTTTCTACTTTTTTAACAACAAATTTTTATGTGATCTAATTATCCGTTTGATCTGATTTTTTGTATATTGATTCCTGGGACAACAAAGAACAATAGTATAAGCAAAGCAACTCTATGATAAAGTCCTAAAAATGTCAATATGTCCATAAACATTATCCTGTATCAAGCAGTTTTTCAACAAATTTACTTACAATTTTGCTTTGACTCTTTTGATACTTTATTATACTGATTATTCAGTTCAGACACTATACAAGTGTTAATGTCCGTTTGTCTTACCGTTTCAGTGCTTCGCTTTTATGGATGTTGTCATCCTTTTTATAATAAATAAATGCAGTACATATTGAAAGAATAACAGTTTTTTGTGCTTACGATTTTAGGTTACGTTATACTCTAGCAATGCAGGGAGAGGACAGGGCACTAGTCCCCAAAGTTTTATAATAAATTTTTATTTTTCGTTAGCTGAACAACTTCAAGGACTTTTATGAATTTTGATTGATTGTTTAATAAAGTTAAGTGTCAAAACGTTTCAACCACTAATTTTAATCTACAAAAAGGATAATTTTGTGCAGCATCATTGAGGATATATATCAATTTATCGGCCATTGTCTTTGACCGTATGTGTGTCTGTATGATATATAACGTTAACGCTGTACAAAATGACGGTCTGATCTTCAACAATTGAAGGTTTTTATAATTCAAATCATAAAATTTCCAAAATTAAATATATATTAAGTCAAATAACATGCAAAATGTAGGATCCATTATATACGGATCTGGTGGCAGGTTGCGTCAATAAATCAGTGAATATGCCATTAAGTAGTAAACCAACTAATTCTATTAAATTAATGGTCTTTTTTAGGTAGCTATACAACAAAAAAAACATAAATAAACAATCAATTGAAAAATATCAATTAATATCTTACTAAAAATGATAAATAGACCTAATCCAAATTTGTTAGGTTGATAATTACATAGGGTAGTTTAGTTACTTAGTAGTATATGTAATTTGAAATTCTTTGTGTATTTTAACAAGGATGACAATATCCATTTAAATGAAGCAAAAGAGTATTATGAGAAAAACAATAAATCTACAAATAATTCATTATCCAATTATTTAAAAGCTACCATTGGCAATTGTGAAAAAAGCTATAAAAAGGGAAAGTTTTTTGGCCGTCCTACGACCAGGGACAATCTCTTGAGAGGGTGGTGGTACCCTCCCACAAAATAATTATAAACCTTCCAAAGACCTAGGATAAGCTACATTGTAAAGAAGAACCATATCAGTCAAGTGATTAGCGAGATCCTTCTGTACAAACAGACAAAAAGACATACCGTTACTTCCATATAAGTTGTAATCTTATTAATTTACTAACGTACACGCCCTTATTTTAGAAGAGCTTTAATTTTGTGAAGTTGACTTAAAAATGATAGATTGATCCATCCATCACACAGTAGGCGCATTAATACACTATATAAGGACCCTTAAGATTAATAAACTTTCAGGCCACAATACTTTATAATATGAAGAGCTACACCCCCAGCATTTCGGGGCAGCCAGGGGCTAGAAAAATAGCTTAAAATCACCCCAAGACCTAAATCTGCGAATAAAATAGCTCAAAACCAGCACAGTACCTTAAACTAAACTTAAATTAACTAAAATTGGGTTCAGTAGTTTTTGAGGTCTTAAGCTTCAGACAAAAAAAAACTACTTTATATGAAATGATAAATTGTAATTTCTATCTTTCTCGTCCCAGAAATAGAGAAAGAATTTTCTAGTTATGTCATGTGATCAAACATTCCCAGAATAAATGGAATAATCATTCCAGTATGATCAATATTGCAAATACGATAAATAATCATTCTCATCCGATTTATATTTCTCTTTAGTTTTTTCCCACTATTGTATATTGTTTATTTCTCCATATATCCTTTCTCAATCCAATGTTTTTTTTTAAACGCTGCACTGAACCTCTTTGGGATTAGAAGAAAAGGTGTTTCCCAAAAAAGGACTTCGCAAAAAAATGTTCGCTTAAACCTTGCCCTTGTAAAAATAATTTAAAGCGCTGAAAAGTTTCATGTGTGACGTCATACAAATACGTCTAAACAGGAGGGATGAGAGGAGAAGTGGGAAAAGAAACCCAAAAAAAGTGATGGATTTAGATCTATTTTTATGACATCAAACATAACATATTCCAGCGCTTTAATAATTTGGCTGCAATGTATAAATATTTTTAAAAATAATAATAAGGATAAAAAAGATTGGGTAGGGAATGTGGATAAATTTGGACCCACCCAAATTTTCTTTTTAGGAGTCGGTGCTCAATAATCACGAGTATTAACCCACACATACACTCATACACACACACACACTCACACACACACACACGTATACACACACACACACACACACACACACACACAAACATACACATACAGACATATAAACGCTTATACTTCAGGAGTATTTATTAAAAATCTAAGATTGCTTAAATAATTGATATTAACTTAACAGTTATTAATTAGGCGTGTCTATTAAGTCAAAATTTTTTTTAAGTTATGTATTTATTTATTATGGTAGTGCATTTAAATTTAGAGGTATAAAATAAAAACTCTAACAAAAATTATTACCTAACCTTTAAGTGAAGTATCCTTTTATATATAAAGAGAACGTAGTAAAACTATTTGATTGAAATTAAATTAATAAAACTGTAATAGTAATCTGCCCACATTTTAATTGGTAGTTGGAATTATATATGATACATAATTTCAGGGAAGTCCATGCTTTTTATGTTGAGGGGGGGGGGTAAAATGTGGGGTTTCAAAGGTTCGAGGGGGGGCAATCAAAAGTATTTTTTTAATTCAAGGAGGGTAAACACCTCTTTACCTCCACGATTGGACGTCTTTGCATAATTTATCGACAATAAAAGATATTGAAAATAATTAATTCTCAGTAAATTTTTTTTTAAAGCACTTATAAGCCCCCTTATTGAAGAAAGGTTAAATGTAAGGATGGGCCCGATGGGGGTTCTTTTTTTTTCCATTGGCTAACCCTTGCATGGTTATACATGCAGTGCCCTAACCATGCTGGACTATCCAGTAGACAATATAATATAGCCTAACCTGATCTAAAGAAATAAACAAACATAAAACTACCCCCTCCCCATGGACGTCCAAGGGGGGGGGGTAAAGGGGTGAAAAAAAATGCCTCTATAAAATAAAGATTACCCCCCCCCCCAAAAAAAAAAAATTTTATTTTCAAAATTTTACCCCCCCTCCAAATAAAAAAGCTTGGACGCCCCTGCCCCTCCCCCCTAATTTTTAATTTACTTTACAAATCTATTTTTATGTTTTCTTGTATTGTCAAAATAAAAGAAAATCTTTGTAAAAATTAGTAAATACAGTTGCAGATTGCATATTATATTGATATACAACTACTTTACTTCTGTGTATTATTAAAAAACCGTCTTGCTGTACGTTATTAAGACAAATTAGAAAATTTGTCAAATAACTTAATGACAAAATGAAATTCGGTTATCAAATGTAAACAAGCCGAATCTTAACAAAATAATTGAAAATGAATTGCTAGCAAACGAAAATGGTCTCCACCAATAAGGGCAGTTAATTGTCTGGATTACACATCT
The DNA here is from genome assembly GCF_053477335.1 of Acartia tonsa. Lineage (NCBI taxonomy): Eukaryota > Metazoa > Arthropoda > Copepoda > Calanoida > Acartiidae > Acartia > Acartia tonsa. The sequence goes on from NC_137268.1 coordinate 47,565,976, forward strand.
ATGGTTATACATGTATTGGACTAATAAGTAAAATCTTAGTATATTAATAATAGTATATCTCGTCCTTCTCGTGCCAAATTAAATTTAATATTTTTTTTAACAGAATTCAATTTTTGCGCTACAATTCCATACAAGTCTTTATACAGTGGAGTATAATTCTTACACTGATATAAATTGTATGTTTAGATGTAAATTTTGGGTATGCCAGCGGACTTCGATTTCAAGTGATCATCTAGTGAAACAAGAGTATTGGGATGAGATACTATAACGTCCACTCTTGGATATTAGATTAAGTAACATCCAACAGACAACCAACCTTTTGATTGTACGACATTTATCTGGAAGTCCTAATTGTCTATAAAATACGTTGCAACTGTTTATGGCTCAAGACATTCTCCCAATAGATACCATTTTTTTGGTCTTTGTCATTACATGGTTTGGACAAGACTCGAACCCGACAACTTCCTTGCAGCTGGGGGGGAGGGGGGACCTACTATTTATACCTTTATTTTCAAGCTAAATATAGCAATATTATCTAAATATAAAAATCTTTGTTTTATTGAATGACCACTTATCATTGAAAGAAATTTTTCTGGCCTAATAATTTGCATACAGTCAATGCGTAAATTATAATTGCAAACAACATTTTTTAAAAAGTTTCAACTTAATTTTATCTTTTAAGTAAATATAAGAAATTTTATGAAATTTTTTAGAAATCTGCGAACAAAAAGGTAAAATTTTCACAAATAGCCCTTTTAGCAAGCCGGCAAAAAATATAATTGTTCCAAAAAATGCAATAAGGTGTTGATTAAAATAATTAAATTAATTTTAATTTTAGGATTTTATTTGTTAAAAAATTTCAGTAATACGATGCTATACATGATTTTTCAGTATGACTGAAAACCGGTTCAAATCCAACGGATATTAATCGGTTTGTTATTATATTTTTCAAGTTTATATCCGAGGAAAGTTTTCTATAATAATTAACTAATTTTAAAAATCCACAATAATTAAAAACCTGCATTACTTTTCAGACAACAAAACTTAAATTTTGCAAATAAATGTGATAAAAATAATCTTTTTTTCTCTTTTTTCTTCTTGACACTGAAATAAAGTCTATTTTTCTCTACGTCAACACCTTTTTAACCATTTAATTGAATTCCATCTTGCGTTTTAGTCAAAATCAGGGAAAAAATGATTTACAAATAGTTATTTATCGCATCGCGTATAATAGACAGCTTTCCGCTCTTATTGAAATAAACAATTATAAAATTAAAACCTGTTTTGTTAGCCCCGAGGGGTCAAAAGCCCATGCAAACAAAATTGGTATCCATTTTATTTATTTATTTATTTTTAGAGAAAAATTGTATGTAAACACGATGTTTACATGATTTTTCATTACATCTGAGAACCGGTTCTAATCCAGCGGATATTGTTCGGTTTCAAAGCAATACTTGAAAATTATTATCGACACATAATTATGTTGACTATTTGAAATGAAATCTGTTTCATATTATCGATATATGAAACAATGCCCTAATCAACTCGAGTCTTTTAATCTTTCTTAACCTAACCCAACAAAAAAGGAAAATACATTTATTTCGCAACATTTTAATTCAAAGTAAAGGTGTCCTAATGAAATCATTTTTAATCAACTTAAATTTTTATTATTTACTTTTCCCGTAAACTTGGTTTACTTCGCGCCAGTTCTGAATATATTAATGTCTTCTTGACATCTTAATTGTTGTCTGAGGGCGCTAGAAAGGCGAGGCAATTTTCATGGCGTGGCAGAAAAATTGCATAAACATTTATATGTTAGAAAAAATATTAAAAAGGTAGTATGACTACTTGTCTTAGTGTTTGTTTGTGCGAAAAGATCTTGTAAAATAACCAGACCGATTGGGTTCTTCATAAAATTGTAAAGTTAGGTTATGTCCCTAAATGTATTTTATATTTATTTTGGGTGAGGAAAGTTGCACCATACCAAGAACTCCCGCCAACTCCCCCTCCTCCTTTATTGAAGTAGTCATTAGCCTTTAGGGTGACAGCTGCGTTTTGTGGTAAAACTGTCAAAGATAGAATTTTACAATAAAAATAAGATGCTACTCTAGCTCTGGATGTTTAATTCGATCTCGTTTCTTTTAGAAAACATGCAAACTAAATTTTAAAAAAGGAAAGAAGGAACCAATAAAGTCCTAAATACCCTGCTAAAAAATTGCTTTTTAAGGGCCACATCTTTTTAACAATAATTCCTTGGTATATTGATAGCATAGCTATTTCAGCTAAAGGTTACAACAGGGGGCAAAAAGTAATGCGAAAAGATTAATAGACTTCAATTGTTCTAAAATTTGTACAACTAAAAAGGGTCCAAAAAAGCGTCATTATGGTCTTTGAAATACGCTACTAATTGCAAAAAGGTCTAGTAATAAATTAAGGTTACTAAATATATTACGGTAAGAAAATAAAGATCAAAAATAAAATAGTCCTTTGTTGGATGAAGCTTTTTAAAAGTGGTGAGACGTCATTTCCAGAATAAAAAAAAATCGACTGAAAAGTTATTGGTTTATGTGCTGTATAGAATATTAATAAACAGTTAACTTTCTAGAGGTATACATATATTTGATTTATAAGCATAACTGTGCAAAGCAAAGCTTTTCTAAATTCAAGATATGTTAGTGTGATAGGATACTAGCAGTTCTTATTTAGGTATGTTATATTGCTCGTCTTCACTTAAAACTTTGCATAAAAATTAGGCATTACTATAGTCTGCAATAAAATTCATATTAGTGCATTGTAATTTATAATATTTTAGTATCATTCTTACAATTTGTTTTAAAGTGTGATTTCTATTACGATAAGGTACCATAATTTCTACAAGAAAATATGTTATACTTCAACAATAAAAAGCGAATTTTCGGAATTTTTTAAACAGCTATATATGTACGTCTGTATATTTTCGTACAATTAAACATTTCTTTGCTGTAATGGATGTAGCCGTTCTTGGTGTTTTAAAAATAGGAGAAATCACATTAATAATATTCTATTGTAAATGATAAATTTATATGAATGAAAATTTGAACATGAATGATTAATTGTTAGCTCACATATGGCGGAGACTATCTATCTATCACAGAATAGAAAAAAGAGAAAATCAACGTCATATTTTTTGAAAAATACTGTCAGATTACTGTACAATAGTTTAATGATTCTTTTCTAACTACATTATATTAATCTTATTGAGATAATTATAAGTAGTCTCCAGCTTAAAATAAAATTATATGTAAAGGCAGGAAGGAAGGGGACAATGGGCTGTTTATTAAACTAGTCCCCAAAGTTTTAAAATAACATGTCTTATTATTTGGCGCAACAACTTTGAGAACTTTATTGAATTTTGATTGATTGGTTCATTAAGTTGAGTGTTTTAAACTTTCGACCACTAATTGTGTTATATCTTGTTTGTCCTAATTGGAGATGAATATCAATTTAACTTCTATTGTCTTATCCCTAAATATCTCTGATATAAATGTTCTATATACCATATTCTATATTGAATAAGACATATAAGACTCATATTTATTTTGGAAAAGAATAACTCGCGGCAAAACTGATCAGCTGTGCGCATTTTAGAACTTTTACTTTTGGTTTGATTTCAACCAGGGGTAATTATTGTTTTCAATAAATATTTGATTCATAAGGGGTATATATAATATATTTTTGGTCGTCGAACAATTGGATTAGTATGAAAATAGTTTTACAATATAGCTACGAAACCGTTTAATATCCGTTGGATTAGAACAGGTTTTACCATACTGACAAATTATGTAAAGCATTGTATTTGAATCAATTTTCCACGAATTTTAAAATGAAATTCATAAAATTGATATTAAAACATTCTAAGACATTAATTGAAACAGCGTATAGTGTCCAATAAAAAAGACGTCATACAATACAAATGACCAATGATAGAACATTATACAATTTACCATTGGTCAATTACAATGTATACTGGCCTACCATTGGTAATTTGTTATTTTTTTTTGGAAGCTGTTTGCTTAAATTAACTTTAATGTGTTCTGTCGTTCTTTTTGGCTATTAATAAGTGATTTTTTGTGCTTGTTTTTGCAGACTATAATACAAATATGAATCTTGTATTGTAGAACTTTTGATTGATATGTTATAATGCTCAGAATTTTTATTAGTTTACATTTGTATAAACAAAATAACAGCTAAGGTTCATTTAGCTAAATAATGTAAGAAGTATAGATGTATAACACAGACAACTACATGACCCCTGTCTTGGGAACCTTGTTCGTCTGCTTGCAAATGCTTTCAGCCTTTTTTGTAGCGACTTAGCTATGTTAATATTAACGACACTATTGGCTGATATTCAAAGAAACAATTAAAAGTTGGTACAGGGTCCACTTGAGGGGGATAAACCCCTTCACCCTCTATTGTTTAACTGAAAAAAAACATATCTATAATGAAAGATGCCAAATCATATAACATGTTTTATTTATAATGGTATGTCGAATCGGCATTGTATTCATCTTATCCAGTATTAAATGTACAGAATATTCATATTAAAATGTCCAACAAGATTCTAAGTTGTATTGTATAAACATAAGTTAACAATTGTTAATGTATGAAATGTGTACAATATTAAGCTTAAAGTTTTATAAACTCTATACCATTATAAAAATAATTATTATTCATTAAATTAAAATCAACAAACTCTTTAGTAAAATAGTTGCCTAGGACTTTCTACTTAAAATCAAAATCACTTAGAAACATATCACAAATTTATTTTTTGCCTCAAAAAATTTCAATACAAACTGTACAAAAAGTTAACAAATAAATGAAAACATATTTCACATATTAATATTCCCTAAACATACCATTCGCAAAAAAGTTGAAAATTACTATTGTAATGGCTCAAATGTTTGGCTGACTTGCAGAAAACATCTTGTAATGAATTTTGATAGCCTGATATCTAGTTGCCGAAAGTGTACGCAGTTTCCTGGGTGTTTCCTCATCCTAGCTCAATATTTACTACTAGCTAAAAAAGCTTCAAACTTAAAAAAAAAATAAAAATTTAAAAAATTCAAATGTATAATGTATAAATCGTTTATACATTCAAATTTGGATTTTTTTAATGGAAGTTTGAAGATTTGTAGCTAGTAGTAAATATTGAGCTAGGATGAGGAAACACCCAGGAAACTGCGTACACTTTCGGCAACTAGATATCAGGCTATCTGAATTTTGATTATTTTTTTTCTAGTTTTTTTTGTACATACAGTTTTAAACAAAATTAGAATATGTAAGCGGCAAATTTTCTACAGTATGGCTTCGAAACCGGTTGATTAGAACTGGTTTTCAGTCGAAAACTGCTAAAAAAATCATCTACTGCATCATATTACAGAAAATTTTCCACGAAAAATAAAATAAGATTACTACCAGTTTCGTTATCCCGGGCCTTCGGCCTCTCGGGGCTTACAAAGGTGAGAATTTTGTTCTGTGTTTTAATGTAAGGGTACATATTGCATTGATACTACAAATAATGTACATTGAAGTTTAATGTTTGAAAATAAGCAAAATGTTTTTTTTTTGATAATATCTTTAATGAAAGACTATATAAAAAAACTATATTTCCATGTGAAAAAGATATTGATCTATAAGTTATATCCTTTGCTAATAATAGCTATTTCTCGCATCGTATTATAAACAGCTTTTCGCGGATATAGAAAGTGCAATTATAAGATTAAAACCAGTTTTTTTTGCCCCGAGGTGCCGAAGGCACGAGCTAAAAAACTGGTTTTAATCTTATGATTGTACATTTTTATATTCGTAAAAAGCTGGTTATAATACGATGCTAGACATAGTTTTTTCGTATGGATGAGAACCGGTTCCTATCCACCGGATTCGAATGAATACGAGAAAACAAAATATCTGTGTAGGTGGCTAATCATTAATATATTTCAAAAACGGTTTCTAGAATGGATTTATACTATTTATTTACAGCTAAATAAATAGATAGTTGTGCTGTTATTGTTTTAATTTAATTACTTTAGAAACCTGTGTATAACCCATTTATTCGAAACAAATCTATATGCTGTCAGTAGTATTTGATCAATTTAAGATATACAAATGGATTCATTATTACTTGGATGTTGAAACAGATTTTCATGTTCTCTAATAAAGTGATACTCGAAGCTGGCTAAAATAACAAGTCTTAAATACAGGGATGGGGCAATGGAATCTGCAAATTTTGTAGTGAAAACAAAAGTTGTTAAGGTTGGGAGGATTGTCCAGCAAATTACTTAGTATATAATTTGTTGTAGGCTAAGCAATTTATTCTTTTATTCTTACTTGTGTTACTTAACACAAGTTTTAATGTTATTGTGCTATTGGGAAACTATAAAAGTAGATGACACTAAATTATCCTTAAAAAGTCACAAAAAGCGACAAAGGCTGTATGAGCTTTAAAGCTAGATAAAGATCTGTAAAATGTTCTAATAGCTAATATTACTTTAAATAAATGAATATTTTTGAGAAAAAAATTAATAAGAAATTTTTGTTTTAACATCAACAAAAAAAAACTTATATCAATATTTACAAACTAAATAAATTTTACACTATAACAAGAAAAATTTTGTCTTTAAGTAGCACAAATGATTTTATATTGATAAATTGATGCTTAAAAAACTGTGTAGACACTATGAAATAAGACAGTCTAATCTATGTCAACATACATTGTCGAGTGTATATTTTACAATAGCGAAACGGAGGAACGTACAGACCTAGCCAAGTTATAGTGGAGCTTCGCTTCCAAAAGGGAAATGTAAGTAGAAGTGATGAAATAATAAAAATGTCAGTAGAGTTGAGATTACATCTCTATATAAACATTGGAACTAATAATTTATGAAAATAGGGATAAAACAATCCATCTATAAAAGTAATAAGATGTTTGTCTAAAAACTGATAAGGTTCTTCTTAATTGTCTTGGGAAGTTTCATATCTATTTTGTGGGAGGGACCACTTATGGGTTTCTTTCTAAAACTAAAATTATAAGTTGAGTGTCGACTCGCCCCTCCCCTGTCCCTTCACTAAAGACCCCAGGTGAAGCAGTGTTGCGGAGCAGGAGCCGGGAGCCTCAGAGCCGTCATATTTTGCTGGAGCCGGAGCCGGAGCCGTAATTTTCGTTAAAAAACGGCTCCGGCTCCGGACTAGATAAACAAAGAGATTTTTATAAATTATAATTTGGTAATTCTGTTTTGTCATGTGCGAATGCCCCTTTCAAGGTTTTTAAGTCCATTTTTATCAAAAAATGAACTTTTAAAACCTTCAAAAGTCAAAACTAGACGTGGGGGAAAATTAGGTCGAGTTTAGGTCGGAGCCGGAGCCGCCATCATCACAGACGGCTCCGCAGAGCCGCAGCCGGAACCGGAGCCGCACCAAAATCAAACGGCTCCGCAACGCTGCCTTGAAGGCTCTGGTAAACAATACAATCTAGTACATATTATGGTTTTGTAATAAATCCTTACATCCACTATTTATAAATCCACTGTCCACGTAAATCACCTCCGGCCGGAAACAGACAGTTAAACTGATGTCAGCAAAAGTAATAAAATCCTCCGAGAGAAAATGCGGGGCTCAATAATATAGGGGAATATACGCATTTTTTTGCGTACATAGACGTTTATCCTAAAATATATGTCTGTTTCTAAATATCTCATTACCGAACTTTGATAATTATTAAAAGGAGTATGAAAACAATTATAAAATTGCGTCTTTGTGTTGGTATTAAACTTATAAAGATATCCGAATGATTTGCTAATGATCGTCATTTTTAATAAATTCCGCATAGATTAGTTGTCAAAAAAGCCGTTGTAATCACTTGTAGCTTCGCTCCTAACGAAGGTGTGGTTGGGTTTTCCTGTAGGACCAGCATCTATATTCTCTGAAAAGCACAACTTTGTCGGTTCAGCAGTTACCGAGATCTTAAGCTTCTAACTGACAGACAAACAGCCATACATCTCTCAACTTTGTATTATAGATAAACATTAAATCTTTGCTAGCAACATGCAGCAATTTTCAATTAAAACAAACTAAATGAGGACATTTGAGGTTCATTACCCCTGGCTAAACACATCTATTTTGAATTTAATTTGTTTACGCGAATTTATAGTGTTTATTTCAGTTACCAACTCAAATAAAATTTTAAAAACGCCATGAAACCAAAGTTTATAAATTAAATAAGAACAAAAACTGCTTAGTTTATCCGACGATTCTATCGTTACTTGATGTTGTGATAAAAAAAACAAAAAAGCTTCCCTAAAAAATATGGCGATATATTTTTATGGAATAATTAGTTGATTTGTAGCACAGATTATAATTATATGTATTCCAGCTATTGGCAAATTGATGTCAAATGACGAGATTTTGCCCAAGGGGAGTTTTATAGGGAAATTTCCCTAAATAATTGTCAATCTTATCTTATCATAAAAATGCAAAAATAAAGGGAAACTAAGAACTTTAGAATTTAAACAAGGATTGTCGATTTCATAGAAGACAAATAACAAATTAGGTACAGAAAGCTATATAATATACAAAAAGACAAAAAAGTCATGCAGTATAATTTTAAGATAGATTTATTGATATATACTTGTGCATCCAAATATACAAAGAAAAATAAATCAAGACAGAAATAAGTGCGACTGAAAATAAAGATTGTGTATGTTGCAATATTAGCTGAGGGAAAGAGAAAATTGAAAATGAGGGAAGAGTAAGGGATGGGAAGGGTATTATAGGGGAAAGGAATAGACATACAAACAGACATACAGACAGACTAACAGACCGACAAATCAACAGGCAGACAGACAGACAGACATACCGACAGACAGGCCAACAAACCAAGAGACTGACCGACCGAACGACAGACAGACAGACAGATAGACAGATAGACAGATAGACAGATAGACAGATAGACAGACAGATAGACAGACAGACAGATAGACAGACAGATAGACAGATAGACAGATAGACAGACAGATAGACAGACAGATAGACAGACAGATAGACAGACAGATAGACAGACAGATAGACAGACAGATAGACAGACAGATAGACAGACAGATAGACAGACAGATAGACAGACAGATAGACAGACAGATAGACAGACAGATAGACAGACAGATAGACAGACAGATAGACAGACAGATAGACAGACAGATAGACAGACATATAGACAGACAGATAGACAGACAGATAGACAGACAGATAGACAGACAGATAGACAGACAGATAGACAGACAGATAGACAGACAGATAGACAGACAGATAGACAGACAGATAGACAGACAGATAGACAGACAGATAGACAGACAGATAGACAGACAGATAGACAGACAGATAGACAGACAGATAGACAGACAGATAGACAGACAGATAGACAGACTAACAGACCGACAAATCAACAGGCAGACAGACAGACAGACATACCGACAGACAGGCCAACAAACCAACAGACTGACCGACCGACCGACCGGCAGACAGACAAAAAGACAGATAGACAGACAGAGAGACAGACTGACATACATATACGGACACCTTTGGAGTAGCTTTGCTACTAAAAATGACACTTTCCCATATTTCCAGGAGATTAAGAACAATTATATGACTGCATATATAACATATTATATTTCCTAATTATATAACCTTACACTATAATAGTAAGATGATACCTAATTAAACTTAATTTTTAACTTACACAACAATCTTGCGATAATCCCTGACATATACAGGACAAAAAAGATTTAAGACTAGGATGAATAAACGGGATCATGTTACTTGTCGATGCAGCGCTGCACTTACAAGTAACATGTTTATAAGAGCTGCATCTACAAGTAACATGATAAAGGGAGATAAAAAAAAGGAGATTGGCAGACAATGTTAGTTATATTTTTATTGAAAATAAGCTTTTTAGTCATTTCTAAAGAACTTCAAAACCCCAAACAACTTCCTTCATCTTGAAGCAATGAGAGGTTGTCACAGAACCTTCTTACAAAGTTATTTGGATGAATACATGTGGAGGGATCGCTATAATGATAATGCATTTTACAATTTGTGCAACCAGATTGCTATTCAATATCATGTTTAATTATTTAATAATATTTTTGCATATATTCAAAACCATTACTAATAAATGTTGAGCTAACGAATTAATCTTAATTGTTTCTATTTATAATCATATTAGTATCTCTATAGGGAATGGAGGGGGGATATTGCTGCACTTACAAGTAACATGTATGAGTTTGCTGCATCGTCAAGTAACATGTGATAAGCGCTGCATCGACAAGTAACATGATCCAATAAACGTTTTTGGGTAAAGAAAGAGAAATAAATCAGGGTGGGACATTTGGAAGTCTATTACATTAGTCCCAAAAGTTTTATAATAAAGTTTCTTATTCATGGGCCTAACAACTTTTGGAACTTCTATTCAATTTTGCTTGGTTGGTCCATTAAGTTAAGTTTAAAACTACTAACTGTACTCTACAGAAGAGGTAAATTTGTATGCCATAAATAAATCTTCCATTGTCGTCTTTTTAGATATTATCATTTTTAGATATTTTTAAAACGAATTTAATTTAACATTTGAGATAATTAATGCATAAAGTTTGATAAAAAATCTTGAAAATATCTCAAACTTTCTTCTTAAAGAAACATAAATGTATCAAAATTTACGTAAAAACATTTTTGCACTGTTTTTACAAAATTACCAGAATAGTATTGTACATATAAATATTGAAAGACTTTCGAACTTTGATTAAATATACATTTGGCAAGGTAATGATGAAAACAGGGCAAATAGTGCCCCCCCCCCCCCCCACCATCCGGGGAAATTTCTTTGGTTAAGTCCCTTTCGTGACAATTCCACGTAAGGGACGTTTCGTCGTATTTTTACAATAACTTTTAATATGTTATTATTGGCTGGGTTAGGTTATATTAGGTTAGGTGATTGCCCCGCAGATTTAGAGCCTCCCGCAGGGGCTAGAAATAAGAGAAAAGCTTATGTGAAAATAAGCCTAAAAAGTCCTTAAGAGGCGTTGATACGAAAGGGCCTATAACCGTTTTTTAATGGATTTAAGAGGGGTGGGGGGGGGGGGGGAAGGTATGTTGCATTTTTCCATTTGTAAATATATTTCTACGTTAACAAAGAATGAACTTTATAATTTCAAAGAAAAGAATTTAAAAGATGTATGGCTAAAATGTATTTACACCCATTTTTGCAGAGTGTCTGAAGTCCGCATATGCAAACTTTATTGCAAAAATTCGGCGCCACCGGCAAAATAAATTCGCAAAAATAAAGAAAATTTGGAAAATTTATTTTATCTCATAAATTTCATGTAAAAGGTCGCTTGGGCTTTTTTATGGATGACTTTTATACTTTCTAAACGCCGATTAATTGCTGGAAAATAGAATTATGGCATTTTATAGACTAATAAGAAAAAGAATTGTATGGTATGTTTGTTACTACATGTTTCAAAAAGTTAATAGATTTTTATAGGAATTTTTAACATGAATAAAAATAGCTGTAAAAACAAAATGTAAATGATAAAAAGGTTTTATTTCTATAAAACGCAGGGACTAGAAATAGGAGAAAACCTATAGTTAAATAAATATATAACTTCGTTTTCTTAACATGACCCGAAAATATTAATATGAGCAAATGAAAGAAAAAAATCATATGATAGTAAACTTAAAATTTGGGGATGAATATTTTCTACAGAATATCTTTGCATCTGTAAACCTTTGCATAAAATTGACCAGAAGGTTTTTCTTTTGAGGTTTCAAAAGTTGAAGAAACATTATTTGTTGCAGGGATTTAAAGGGATAACACAATGGCCGATAAATTAATGTATATCCCCAAAATTATCCCTTATGTAGATTACAATTAGTGGTTGAAAAGTTAGAACACTCAACTAAATGAACCAAGCACTCAAAATTCAATAAAAGTCACCAAGGTTGTAAAGTCAACGAATAAGAAAAGGTCATTTTAAAAGTTTGTGGACTAGTGTAATAAACAGCCCATTGTCCCCTCCCTTCCTGATTTGTTGCTAACATTTCAAAGGAAAGAAAACTTTAATATTTTAAACTTTGATTTTTAAAAGCGAAGCTTTTCTATAATTAGGGTCGGTCCGTACGTCCGTCCGTCCGAGATAGTTAGCTTTTATTCGTTAATTTAGGCATGTTAGAATTGTCCTATCGATATCAAACTTTGCATGGTGATTCCTCTAGTAGTTAGGTACGATTTAGAAAGCGTAGCAACTCTATAATCATTACCAGAATGTCCGTACGTCCATTTTAAACATGTTGATTTTTCTAGTTTTTTAACAACAAATTTTTTTTGTGATCTAATTATCCGTTTGATCTAATTTTTGGTATATTGATTCCTGGAAAAACATAAAACAATATTTTAAGCGAATCAACTCTATAATCAAGTCTTAAAGATGTAAGTATGTCCATAAACATTATCCTTTATCAAGCAGTTTTTCGATGAATTTACTTACTATTTTGCTTCGACTTTTATCCTTTTTATACTGATTATTCAGTTCAGACACTGTACAAGTGTTAATGTCCGTTTGTCCTACCGATTCAGTGCTTCGCTTTTATGGATGTTGTCATCCTTGTTTTTTAGTAGCGAAATAACTTTACAATTAAATAAGTAATAAACCTAACTCCTAAGTTAGCCTAAGAAATGTTGGAGAATTTGGCCTATTATATTAAATAAGTTTTTGTTTTTTAAGCCACTCTAAGAAGACTTAGTGTCACGCTTTAAAAAAAAGATTAAAAGTCATTTTGTCGCTTAAACAAGGACAAAATTTCCAAATGTGCAAAAAAAAATCGTAAAAGAAAACTAAAAAAATACAGTTATGCTATAAGAGTACAACTTATTGCTGTCCAATTATTTTTTTAAGGTTTGTAGGGTAGACGAATTAAAATTGTTTTAAGTATTAGCAGGTAGTAAATAAATCACTGAATATGACATATTATTTGTCACAAAGCTAATAGGGTTTAATACAATATAAATTTCAATTAAAAATTTGCCGCTACTTACCACCTGTTAATGAGTATCTGCGCAGTACTTAGCAAATACAGGCTAATGACTTAAATTGAGGAATAAAAAAAATAATTGAAAATATTTTTTTTAAAGCGAAGCTTTTCTATAATTAGGGTCGGTCCGTCCGTCCGTCCGTCCGTCCGTCACAAACGGATAGCTTTTTTCGTTAATTTAGGCATGTTAGAATTGTCCTATCGATTTCAAACTTTGCATGGTGATTCCTTTAGTTGTTAGGTACGATTTAGAAAGCGTAGCAACTCTATAATCATAACAAGAATGTCCGTACGTCCTTTTTAAACATGTTGATTTTTTTACTTTTTTAACAACAAACTTTTTTCTAATCATCCGATTAATCTGATTTTTGGTATGTTGATTCCTGGGAAAACAAAGTATAATGTTATTTGCAAAGCAACTCTATAATCGAGTCCTAAAAATGTAAGTATGTCCATAAACATTATCCTGTATCAAGCAGTTTTTCAACAAATTTACTTACAATTTTGCTACGATTCTTATTCATTTATATTCTGATTATTTACACTATATAAGTGTTAATGTCCGTTTGTCCTACCGTTTCAGTGCTTCGCTTTTATGGATGTTGTCATCCTTGTTTTTGAAACAATTAAACATAATGATCAGACAAACAGATAAGATGTATTTATCCCTTTTTGTCATCCTTAGTATTTTTAAATAGTGTTCATAAAAAATAAAAAATAAATAAAAAATAGCCAATCAATGTATGTCCATGATCTGTTTGTGTGTTTGTACAGAAAGATCTTGAAAGATCTACATCTATAATACAAAGTAGCTTGATGTCTGTCCGGCCGTCCGTCTGAAGCTTAAGATCTCAATAACCACTGAACCGATCAGATTCTACTCTTCAGGGAATATACCTACTGGTCCTGTGGTGGTTTTAGGCTATTTGTTTGGGGGGTGGGACACCCCAACCCCCAAAAAAACCAAAAAAATCTCTCCCCCATTTTTTATTTTTAAAAAGCCCCTAGAGGCTAGGGGCGAAGCCGCTAGTTTATTTATATAATAACAATAACATGGTAGTCCTGTGCATAGTTATGAGTTATTCTACCAACTAGCGTCTGATATAGCAGCACTAGGAAATACACAAATTAAAATTAGAAATGTTTTGCTGTATTTGATGAATATACAGATTTGACTTGCAAAAAAAGGTGACAAGACGGTTAAAAACCAGGGATCTAAAGGGATAAGATAATCGCCTATAAATTAATGTTCATCCCAAATAATGATACACAAAATAACACCGTCTGTAGATTACATTTAGTGGTGGAAACGTTTAGACATTCAAAATTCAAGAAAAGTCCCAAAAGTTGCTAAGCCAACGAAAAAGAAAACCTTATTATAACACTTTAGGGACTAGTGTAATAAACACCCCAATGTCCCAACCCTCCCTGGTTAAAAACATTACGTTGCAATTCACTATTGTCATTTACTCAAAAGTGCAGGCGGATTAAGGGAACATTCCTACACTTTAGTTTTTTTGAAAAGATGAATTTTAATGGATGTGGAATATACGTGGATATTATGTCAGGGGAAAAATTGTCGTCGATTTAGGTTACTTTGGTAGACTACATTTATTGGTCAGTTAGTTCATCATATAAAAGGGGAGGGGATAGGGTAAAAAAATTGAGGGGGGAGGGCGTTTTTTAGCCTGCTGCAAGTTTCACTTTATTTAAAAACATGAAAAAGATCTAAGTAATAATATATCCATTTTTTAAAGTAAAGGGATGTATGTAACAATTAAAAATGTATATGTAAACTATTTGTATTGGTTGGTTTTCAGCAATTTTTTACGTATTTATAAATTTCTAAAAATTAATTCTGGGTCTCTTTAAATTCAGATGGATAGATAAACAGACATCGTATTGCTTTGCATTATATATTAAATGGCAAAAATGGTGTACATTATTTTGATTTTGCTACAAGTTTAAAATCGAGACTTTCCTTTTATGAATTAAAATACACTTAGTGTCATTTTAAAAAACATTAACATCATATACTCATGTCCATACAAGCAAATACAAAATCATTCTATTTGAATTATTAGAATTAAATAAGAACAAATAATAATAATAAAAGAATAAATTTTGAAGAATGAGACAAATGGATGTAGAATATATGTGGATACTATAACATGAAACTCGTTAATTGGTCAATTTTTCATCCAGTAGGGGGAGAGAGAGAGACAGACAGACAGAGACGAAAGAGAATAAAAGAAAGAAGCTACTATTTTCTATCAATATTACATATAAAATCATATTATTTTTTTGTGTTACCATGCAACAAAAATACATCTTGCAATGAATAGAGATCATATTAAATGAAAATAGAGTCAGCGACACATGGATAAGTAAATTTCACTTAAATTTGACAACATAAGTTTCAACAAAATTAACCAAAAAAAATCATATTTAGTGACAATTAAATGTTCTTACTTCAGCAGAAATAAAATTATACTAAACCCCAAAGTTTTATGATAATGTGTTCTTATTCGTTGGCTATTCAACTTTGGGGACTTTTACTGAATTTTAATTGGTTGATTCATTTAGTTGAGTGTCCAAGCATTTCAACCACTAATTTTAGTTGACAAAAGAAGTAATTTTGTGTATTATCATTAGGAATGTACATTAATTAAACGGCCATTGTCTTATCTCTTTAGATCTCTGAAAGAAATGAAATATTTTTAATTTGTATGGAAACTATTGACCTTTCCCTTTTTCTCTGCTAGATATTAGATGAAAATAATGCGGACACAATTCTTCTTTATTGCTCTATATCTCGAGAATATAGGGAACATCAAAAAAGTTCCTAGAGGTTTGTAGTCCTTTTCCTTACTACAAAGAGCTTGAAACTTGAGTGTAAAGCTATTTACAAAAAGATCTTTTAATGAAAAAGAAATGGGTGTATTGTATACCATAAGCCTGATTTAGAAAAATTAACAAAGGTTTTTTGGGTATAATCCCATTCGTGACGACGCCTCTTAATAGGCGTTTCGTCAAATTTTCACAGTAGCTTTTCTTCTATTTCTAGCCCCTGCGGGGGGCCCTAAGCATGCAGGGTAATCACCTAACCCAACATACAATAACCTATCAAAATCTACTGTAAAAATACGACGAAACGCCTCTTAAGAGGCGTTGTCACGAAAGGGACTATACCAGATTTTTTATCAACTTTTCAGACAAGTCACCTATTCGCATTGACTTTAAGAATGGTGTACATGCACTTGATTTACTTCATAGCCGCATTGTACTGGAGGCTACGCTCACAGTATCTAGGAGATTTGTATTAGAAAGGGGCAAAACAGCACAAAACTATGTAACAGGACCTATGTAAAGCTTACCTGAAAAAGAGAACCCAATAGGTTTATCAAGATCTTAAAATTCAGATAAAAAACTGTTCTTTTTCAAAAAATGTATTTTTATCATTGTTATCAAAAAAAGTAACATGATGCATGTTTGTGTGTAGAAAAGGATCTATACTGATATGTTTCTCCTTTACAGTGAAGGCTTTCATAGGACCTTTAGTTTAATAACTAAAATGTGTTAAAAAAATGATCGCTTAACATTTTTCAATATAAACCCTACAGTTTTGGTAAGGAAAAATTCTCCACTAGGGCTAGGAATCGAGCTGTAGTGCTTAGGAGAGGTGAGTAGAAATCAAAATCCAATTGTGGTTTCTCATTGTCATTGCTTAGACATGAATTGGGTCATTTTTTGTTAGTTTTTGACCAAAACTGTAGGGTTTTTATTAAAAAAAGAGTGAAGCGATCGTTTTTTTTAACACCCTTTATTTAAAAAGGTAGGGTACCACGAACATCCCAAGAGAAACAGCCCTAGAAAAAATGTCTTTCTTTGAAAATTTAACTTTTTTCTCTTCCATTTTTTATGTAAAAACTAAGATTAAAAGTAGGGGTTCTAATTAGTTTTAGGCATTTTGTAACTAATTTAAATCAGACAAAATTATTTTAAAATCATTCTTCCTTATAAAAATTCATCTACTTAATATACTTTTTTTTAGATTACATATTAGATTTCTGATTCAATATTGAATGTGAAATTGTAAATATGTTTAGTAGTAACATGAGAATCAAAATAATATCACTCACAGAGATGGATATTATGATAAACAATCTGTAATAGTTATTTCTCATATCGTATTATATATATCGTATATGATTGTATATTTCTATATTCGTAGAAAACTAGATATAATACGATGCTAGACATAGTTTTTTCGTATGGATGAGAACCGGATGGATGAGAAAAATTACTCAGGATTTTTAAATCCCCTGACCAAGTTTATATACTTAAAAAACTATTGCCTTTTAATTAGTTTTAGCAAGATTTATAGTAATTCAGTCTCTAATAGTTATTTCTTTCATCGTATTATAAACGGCTTTCCGCGGTTATAGAATGTACAATTATAAGATTAAAACTAATTTTTTTAGCCCCGAGGTGCCTAAGGCACAAGCTAAAAAACTAGTTTTAATCTTATGATTGTACATTTTTATATCCGCGGAAAGCTGGATATAATACGATACGAGAAATAACTAGACATAGTTTTTTCGTATGAATGAGAACCGGTTCCTATCCACCGGATTTGAATGGATACAAGAAAATAGAATAGTTTACAACTTTAGTGATTTCTTTTATGTTTTAACTGCTTTTCTCGTATTCATTCGAATCCGGTGGATAGGAACCAGTGGCGTGCGAAGCACTTTTTCTAGGGGGGGGCATTTTGAAGATTTTGTAAAATTTTGCCCCCCCCTAAATCAAAGTGCCCCGGGGGGGCACTTTGATGTAGGGGGGGGGCATTTTGATTATATATACTAATTTTAGATAAGGGCGTTTTAAGGGGTGGGATTATTTGATCATGGGCCTTCTAGTCCTTATCCCTTCTTCCCCATCCCTATTTCCCTTTTATATCCCCCATCTCTTCCCCCCATCCCTTCTCCCCACCCTGCAATGACCGAAATGAAGGGAGCTATAAAGCATCTTCGAAAAAAAAAGTACAGAAGATAATTTAACCTTCCCCCCACCCCCCCCCCCACCACAAAACATTTTTTATGGGTGGAAGGGGATGTTATAAAATCTCAGCAGGAAGGATGAATAACCCCATTAAAAAAAAATTTTTGGGGGAAGATAAAAACACTTTTTGGAAATAATTTACCAAAAATTAACCTTATATGTAAAACTGATTTTAAATATTTCTTTATTGTATGACAACAAGGATGACAACATCTTTAAGTAGCAAAGCACAAAAAATTATTAATAAGAATACAGACAAGTAGATTTAAAGAGCATCTGTTGAAATAAATATATGTATATTTTAGATAGAAAAAGTCACAAATCCTTTTTCCTGTATGTTGTGTGATGACAGTCAAAGTAAATTACATACTGGATGCTCGAAACAGCGCGAAATTTTATTTTTTTTTAATCTTATAATCCACAAAAAATTAAACCAAAGATATAAAGAGCTATGTAAAAAATAAAAAAAATTACTTGTCCTTTCACAGATATAAAAATCTCTTAGAAATATGGAAAACTTTGGGGCATAGTCTCTTTTGTGGCAACTCCTCTTAAGGGGCATTTTGTCGTATTTTCATAGTAGCTTTTAATAGGTTATTCTAGGTTAAGTTAGGTCAGGTGATTTCCCCGCAGGGTTAGGCAATTGGCCCCACAGGAGCTATAAATAGGTGAAAAGCTACTGTGAAAATATGACGAAATGCACCTCAAGAGGCAATGTCACAAAAGGGACTATACCTGAAATATAAAAGATACAAAAAGAGCCAAAAACATCCTGAAAAGCAGTCCGACCACCATGAATTTTTAATAGTTAATTATACTCCTTAATGATGGGAATGTTAACATTATGTTTTAGCCTTCTATCTTTAATTGCAGTTGAAAAATTCACATTTCCCCCTTAGCATTATGTACTGACAGCCATAGTGAATTATAGAGAAGCTAAAACGTTATATCAACATATCCTACCCTCTTTAAATGGCACTTTAAAGTTGTGTTTCCAATGATTTATAAGAGAGGTGCGTGAAGCGCACATAAAAATATTTACTCCCCCTTTGAACTAAAATCAATTAAAGACAACAAGAGTGGCGTATTTTATCAAGTTAGGAATATAGAGTGTAGTTAGTTTTAAGGGTTTTTAATGAAAATTGCCATAACAAACATGTCTTTTTGTAAGGGTATGTACACAAAAAAATGATAAACTTATCCTGAAAATAATATGACATCATATATAGTTATTCATTTAGACAGACATACAGTGTTGAGAAAAGCGCTTAGATAAATATCAAATTCAATGCTGTTTCTTTTTTATATAAAATAACTTTTTGAATAGGTAAATATTTGTTGTTTACATATGTTTTTATAGAAAGAAAAACAAAATATACAATGTGATAAAAAGCAGAAACCATTTGGAAGGGCGCGAAGCGCATATTTTTTTCTTCAAATATGCAGGGAGGGAGGGGTTTTTGGGCTATTTATTACACTAGTCCCCAATATTTCATATAAAATTTTCTTATTCGTTTGCTCAACAACTTTGGGGACTTCAATGGAATTTTGATTGGTTGGCTAATTAAGTCGAGTTTCCATACATTTCATCCACTAATTGTAATCTATATAAGGGGTAATTTTGTGTATCATCATTGGGGATGTTCAAAATTTCTTTGGTAAAAAGTTTATATTATACAAAATAAAATACTTCCTATTACCTGGTTTGTTATGTTCAGTGAAAAAAAAATGATAACCTAATTTCTACACTAATTAAAAAATTTGGTAAGGTTAAATGAATAGTAACTGTATGTTTGGCGCGAAGCGCCAAAAATTTTTTTTGTTGAGTATTTCTTGATCTTTTTTTTGGAAACTGGGATAGTTTTGCTTCTTGTAGGGTAGGGGGCAAAAAGGGGCATTTTTGTTGACCAGGGGGGGGCAAAATGGGGCATTTTTCAACATTTAGGGGGGGGCAGGGGGGGCGGTGGCTAGGGGGGGGCAGGGGGGGGCGTTTTGGTCGCTAGGGGGGGGCGATTGCCCCAAATGCCCCCTTCGGTTCGCACGCCACTGATAGGAACCGGTTCTCATCCATACGAAAAAACTATGTCTAGCATCGTATTATATCCAGTTTTCTACGAATATAGAAATGTACAATCACAAGATTAAAACTAGTTTTTTAGCTTGTGCCTTAGGCACCTCGGGGCTAAAAAAATTAGTTTTAATCTTATAATTGTACATTCTATAACCGCGGAAAGCCGTTTATAATACGATACGAGAAATAACTATTATATGATCTAAAAATTATTCCAAAGAATCTTGTTCTTTACTCATTGAATAATATTATAGTTTCTGATTGCAGCTAAAGATAATCAGTTTTGCATTTAGAACTTGATTTTCATCTGGAGTAAAAGGACACTCATACAGCAAAGGCTAAAAACTTATGCAATTGCTCACGGTGCAAGATCTTTAAAAGGGGTTAGTTTTTTTACAAATTTGTCTATTAGTAGTGCAGCAATAGTGCAGAAAGAACATATAACTAAAGAATTATTAGATAAAGTAGTGAGATTTTTTGTTTGTACACTAAAAACTCTAGAACTACTGAACTTCATTTTAGGAAAGCTTTTTATAGGTCCAGGGGTAGTTTTAAGGTATTTTAGATTTAATTCATGGAATTTTTTAGACCATTTTGCACATCCGCTAGTTTGAAAATATTTTTTAAATGGCATTGAAATAAAATGGCTTTCAAAACATATACATTATTATAAGTTTAGTGACACAAAACAAAGAAGCTTAGTTTCTCTTGAACAAAACACATCCAGAAAAGAATATGAAAAATATAAGTACATCTCCGCGTCTAAAAATCATACAGTAACTAGAAAAAATTGGATTGGAAAAAAATGAAGATTTCTCACTTAATCTAAAAGAAAAAAAGAAAATGCTGGGAAATCTTTAAGTAAAGTTAAAAATGGGATAGAGGAATAAAACAATGGACGATAAATTTATGTACACTAGGGTGGGTCGATTTTGGACATTTTTTTTCTGAGGCCAAAGCGAGGATCTGCAAATAATTTGTATGAGTATAATACACCTCTGAATGATTTTGAATTTATCCCAAGTATTTAAACCGCTGACGACCAGACATTCAATTGTATAGCTATTTGTAAATGGGAGTCGAAAATTTATTGAATTAGAACTATAGCTTCATGGTGCTCCCAGGAAAGGCATTGAGGAGTAGAATCAGGAACTTTTGACCGTTTCAAACAATCTCGTTCCTAGCCTGAGAAAATCTAAAAAACCTCTACAAATTGTACAATTCTCAATAAACCTTTAAAAAATGTGGTTTCTTAGTGATTTCTAAGGCTAGGAACGAGATATTTTGAAACGGACAAAAGTTCCTGATTCAGCTCCTCAAGGCCTTTCCAGGGAGCACCATGAAGCCATAGTTCTGATTCAAAAAAAAAATTTGAATGTCGTCTTTGCATATTAATAAGTAATCGAATATATTTTTTAGTGGTCGCGTTCTAAAACTCAATTTTTTAAAATTATTTTTCGGTCAGAAATGTTTTAAGGTTAATTTTATCTGTTGCATATCCCCTCTTTGTCTAATTCTGATATGAACCCGCCCTAATGTACACCCCCGATTATGAAGAACATAATAAACCCCTCCTGTAGATTAAAATCATTTGTAGAAAAGTAGGATCCAAAGTTTTGAGTCATCGAATGAAAGAACGTGTTTATAAAACTTTGGGAACAAAAACCCTACAGAGGGATAAACTTCCCTTCTCTCCTTGTTTTTTAAAGCAAATACCAGATACCTTTAAAAAGAACACAGTAAAAGTGTCGGACTGATTATGACGTAAAAAAAAAATTTGCAAATAAGAGGCCACTATAAATTTTACCATTGGTCAATAATGGCCTCTCATTGGCTAATTTTTTTTGTTACGTCATAATCAGTCCGACACTTTTACTGTGGTCCTTTAAAAATATCCAAGATAAAATATGTAATCTCTATACTACAGAAAAAAGTCGAAATCTGCAATATCTTTCTCGTATTCATTCGAATCCGGTGGATAGGAACCGGTTCTATACATTCTATATCCGCGGAAAGCTGTTTATAATACGATGCGAGAAATAACTATTATATCGCCAGTTTAAATGCACTTACACAGTGTTACAATAAAGTAACAAACAAATATTCATTATTTTTAGCTAAATTGACATAATAGTTTACTTAGACCCCCTCAGTTAATGGCCTACAATTCTCATTATTATTGATTTATTGGTTCAGTGGTTAGAGGGACGAGGTATCACATAGCCCGGGCCTGAGAAACCCAGCAATAGGGTATTTTAATTTCCCGCCTAATTTTAAAGGTCTCAATGTTAATTATTGGGGTTGGACACCCTGAACAGCGCTAATAAGCATTATAATAGAATTTTTAAACTGCTTAGTTATTTTGTGCCAAAATATTCAAATAATTTTGAAAAAATATGTTGAGTTTTTAAAAAAAACTGATTGAAATGCTCAAAAATGGTAATTTATAAAAAAAACTTACTAAAATAGACATTTTATTATTGTAGGTATTACTGAAGCATAAGTGATAATGATATTTACCCACCCTCATTAAGAGAATTTATTATACATGCCATATAATTCCCTTTCCTAATGTATCCCCTCCCCTCTCCCCAGTTATCTTCACACAATCTACAAAGAAACAGGAAATATGATAGTGGACCGAATAATAACAACCCCGGTGCACAATGTTCTGTCTCAATTAAACTAACCCCCCTCCCCTTGAAGGAGTCTTAGAAAATGCCATTTCTCGCGGTCGTTGCGGTCATACGTCATGTTGGAGGGTGACGCAAACTTCAGCTCTTTGATATCGCGATTTGAGAAAAAATTTATCTTGATATCATAGCGAATCAAATAATCTTGCAATCCTGAAATAGTAAATGAAATTGTGAAAACTAAGATCTTACATTTGTGTCACCTTTCCAACATTTCATATGACTGCGTACGACCGTGAGAAATGGCATGCTATTAAACTCATTATTATTATCCCCTTTTCCCTACCTTAAAATCCAATTTGAGGGCAATTTCAAACCGGAATAATTTACCTTGAAATTGGTGGGAATCCCAAAATATGAACTTTAAATCTTATTACTGGGTTTTTGAGGCGGGGCATTTGAATGTTTTCCCGGTTAGAGATCAAATACAAAATAAATAAAAATATATAAAATTAATGGAAACTTTAAAAGTTTCTAAAAGTCAACAATTATCTTTATTGCGAAAAAAAAACAGTTTTTGCATGTTTCTTTTAATAGTTATCGAGAACAGATAATGCTAATTTAAAACAGAGTTTTTTATCAACTGGTGGAAAATTTTAAGGCAACAAAAAAATTCTTGGCAGAAAACAAATTAATATATTTTTTGCTATCTTTTTTATCAAAGCAGTTCTCTGTGGACAATCAATTTCAGAGAAATATTCAATTTTGTGAAGAAGAATAGTTATTTCTCGCATCGTATTATAAACGGCTTTCCGCGGATATATGATTGTACATTTTTATATTCGTAGAAAGCTGGATATAATACAATGCTAGACATAGTTTTTTCGTATGGATGAGAACCGGTTCCTATCCACCGGATTCGAATGAATACGAGAAAATAAATTAATTATCAATTTTGCCAAATGAATATTTTAGGACTTTTTTGCAATTTTTTTCTTTAACAGTTTTCTATGGATAGTCAATTTCAGAGAAATATTCAATTTTGTGAAGAAGAAAAATATACTTTTCCATGCATATGATGTTTGACGGTGTTCATTCGCTTCTGCACAAACGCATATTTTTTTTAATCAGCACAAATGATTTTTGCGTGTTGAATCTTTCTCAGCATTAATAAAACTCCCTACGTTCTATGTAATTTTCTGACTTTATATGAATGTATAAACACCATGCGGATTTAATGATATGCAGAAATTTATGCACACCATGTTTGACAACATACAAAGGAAGTATCAGAAATTCTTTGTTCCTATATGAAGTACCAGCGTCTACGCCCCTAGAGGCCTCTAATTGCACTTTAGATGTTTTTATTTGTTAAAGTCTCTACGTTACTTCTTTATGTTACGATAATTCTCTTTATGTTACGTTGAAGTTTCCCATATATTTTAAAAAGAAGTTGTATCAACTTTTTTTTTTATAGCTAGCCGGTTCTTTTAGTAAGTAGTAGATGTAAAATTTTTCATAGAATTCAAATATGCAATCGGTTTTTTTGTAGACCTCTTATTTTTTAAGTAATTTAAGTTTTTAAAAAAAATAATTAAGTCGGTTTTAAGGTACTAAAACGCAACAAAATAAAAGAAGAAAATGGTCAGTAAGAACAAAAATAGTAAGATCTTTAATTTGACACCTTACTTTTAAAATTCTGTTGAGTAATTATTGAAAAAATCTATTTTTTTAACCTCGGTATAATAAAAACTTTAGACCTAAATATTTTCTCAAACAGACATAAAAAACATGGGTTCATATATACCATTAGAATCAGAAAAATATTACGAATCCATTGTAAGCAAAATTGAAAAAAATTAAAAAATTAAAAAATTACAGAAATGGCCAATTATTTTTTTTGTTCAGACAACACTATTGTCTTCCCTTTTTTACCCCCTCTTTACCCCCTCTTTACCCCCTTCCCATTTTTATACTCAATTGAAGAATTAAGACGTTGCCTGTACAACATAATATGATATTTTCATATAATTCCTTTTATTGTAGTTTATATACTATATTGTAAACTTTTTTTTTCAATTTTGCTTACAATGGATTCGTAATATTTTTCTGATTCTAATGGTATATATGAACCCATATTTTTTTATTTGTGAAATAATAAAATTAAGTTCAAAGTTTTTATTCTCGTGGGTTTAAAAAAATCGATTTTTTCAATAATTACCTGACAGAATTGAAAAAGTAAGGTGTCAAATTAAAGATCTTACTATTTTTGTTCATAATGACCATTTTCTTTCTTTTTTTTGTTGCATTTTA
Source organism: Acartia tonsa (assembly GCF_053477335.1). Lineage (NCBI taxonomy): Eukaryota > Metazoa > Arthropoda > Copepoda > Calanoida > Acartiidae > Acartia > Acartia tonsa. The sequence goes on from NC_137268.1 coordinate 47,591,167, forward strand.
GTACCTTAAAATCGACTTAATTTTTTTTTTTTTAAACTTAAATTACTTAAAAAATAAGAGGTCTACAAAAAAACCGATTGCATATCTGAATTCTATGAAAAATTTTACATCTACTACTTACTAAAAGAACCGGCTAGCTATAAAAAAAATAGTTGATACACCTTCTTTTCGATTTTTTGTCATTTCTCTTGGGAGGGTGGTTGTACCCTCCCCCAAAATAGTTAAAAACCTTCCCGAAACATATGAGAATCTACCCTGTTAAGGAGAACCCGATCGGTTCAGCAGTTAGCGAGATCCTTCGGTACAGACACACAGACTAACAGATTCACAGACACACAAACAAACATACAAACATCCTGTTACTTTAGTATAAGGATGAAGGTTTATTTTTTTAAGATCTCACTAACTACTCTTTTTAAGGAATCTAGATATAGTTCAACGATTTTTTCTAAAACTTCGTGTGGGGGAGAGGGCTTAATTTCACTATACTCCCATCTTTAAAGAAACCATGGTAGATTTATTAATAAATGGATTTTACACTAGATAATCATGTACTCTAATAAAGTAAAACCTGTTGCTGGCTAAAATAATGATACCCCTCATCAACTCCCTTGACCCTATCCCTTCTACAGGATGAACGAACTGGCCAATAAATAACGTATATGTCAGCAACTTAAATTGACGACAATTTTCCCCCTCTCACAATATGTCGTACATTCTATATCAATTGTAACTATTTATTAAGTCCTCAGCAAAATTAGTGAAAAAATCTAAGACATTTTCTGTCTTTAAACTGGTATGAATTGACCATTGTATGTATGTAATATTCAATGTTAATGTCATATTTTGAGATAAGGACTAGAAATGGATATAGAATACGAGGATATTGTGAGAGATTATCGCATACCCTGATACAATATTCTCCCAGTTTTGAGTAAGTAATAATAATACTCGACACTGTTGCAAAAAAAAATATTGATAGTTAAAATATAATTGAGATCTTTGTTTTGTTCTTTGTGAAGTGATGAAACTATGTTGACAGACAGTATAAAATTAATCTTTTAACACTTTAGTGATATTATGATATTGTTTATCATCAAACATCACTTGGTCATGACCAACTCTGGATAGGAATGAACTATTCATTTTAATCAATTAAGTCTCTATTGATTTTTTGATATTTTATAATCTGCCTCCAGTTGTCTATTGGTTGATACAAAACAAGCCGATCCTTATAGAGCGATAGCCTATTAGAAGCTGCCTCCAGTGGCGTCATTTAATTAGGAAATAGTAAAAGTTGCAATATCCCTTTAGAAACTAGGCTGGGACCTAATTTATGGCCAGGTTTCCTATCCCTTATTCCTGATAATCTACCAATCAACAAGGAAGTTATATTTAGTAAAATAAGTTAATATAATATTAACTTCTGTAACTGCTCATTTGTCATTATTGTTGAACTATGTTCAGAAAATGAAATATGTCTAACCCCTTCAACGATTGTTTGTTCAATGGTTTACTTATTTGTTTCTGAATTAAACATGCCACTAGAGGTTATCACAAATTTTTTTCCGAGGAATTAAAATCTAAACCTAAAAAATCATGAGCTAATTTTCTATTAAACAAGGATGACAACATCCATAAAAGCGAAGCGCTGAAACGGTAGGACAAACGGACATTAACACTTGTATAGTGTCTGAACTGAATAATCAGAATATAAATGTATAAGAGTCAATTCAAAATTGTAAGTAAATTTGTTGAAAAAATGCTTGATACAGAATAATGTTTATGGACATACTGACATTTTAAGGACTTCATTATAGAGTTGCTTCACTTATAATATTGTATTTTGTTGTCCCAGGAATCAGTATACAAAAAATCAGATCAATCGGATGATTAGATTACATCAAAATTTGTTGTTAAAAAAGTAAAAAAATCAACATGTTAAAAATGGACGTACGGACATTCTTGTAATGATTATAGAGTTGCTACGCTTTCTAAATCGTACCTAACTACTACAGGAATGACCATGCAAAGTTTGAAATCGATAGGACAATTCTAACATGCCTAAATTAACGAAAAAAGCTATCCGTTACGGACGAACGTAGGGACGGACGGACGGACGGACCGACCCTAATTATAGAAAAGCTTCGCTTTTAAAAACAAGTAAAATCTATATAATGATAAAACATTTTAAGAAACACTAAAACTGTCCTTTTTTTGTTAAACATAATGAATTGTGGAAAAATTTACCATTTAATTTAAAGAAGTCCCTTACTTAAAATAATTTAAACATTTTTAGATTTTTAAATTATTGGTCGAAAAGTCTAGACACTGCAGGTTTCAACCTACCTATCAAGATTAACAAAGTTTTATCCAGCGAATGAGAAAGCATGTTTATAAAACTTTGGAAACGTAGTAATTTACAGTCCAACTGAAACTCCAATATCCCCTCCTTCCTTTAAAGAATTTTTCATTTCATGTTAACAACTTTTTCTAGACAAAATATTAAAGGATCGAAGGGATAAGATAATGGCCGATAAATTGATGTACATACCCAATTTTAATACACAAAATTACCTCATCTATAGTTAGCAATTAGTAGTTCAAACGTTTAAACACTCATCTTAATAAACCAACGAATCAAAATTCATTGTCCCCAAAGTTGTATAGCCAACGAATTAAATACATTATTATAAAACTTTGGGGGCTAGTGTAATAAACAGCTCATTATCCGTTTTCTATCTGGAGAAAAGACAGATATAGATTAAGAAAACATGAAAATAAATATATCTTAATCAATTCATATCATCAGAGTATACAAATTAAAACATATTTCACAAAAAGAGTTACTTCGTTTTTCATCACTATATTTACCTTACTTAAAAAATTCTATGAACGTTTCATCACAATTCCAACACTACAAGACATTTTCATTTTAAAAATCTGAAATAAACATAAGAATTAAAAATTTATGGAAAAAAACAAGGATGACATATCCATAAAAGCGAACCCCACTAAAACATCAATGTAAATCTCAAAATTATGTAAATATTAGGGTTGGGTATATAGACTTGATTATAGAGATGCTTCACTTATAACATTGTACCGTAACTTCCTATAAATAAAAAAACTTCTTCAAGTTTAACTTATACATTTTATCTTATATGCCCCAGGAGGTTTAATCAAACCATTTTTTCGTATTTTAGATTTAAAAGAAATTTTTTTTTGTTGGGGAGGGGGAAGCCGACCCCCCAAGAAAATAGCTATAAACCTTCCCGGGACCTATAAGAAGCTACCCTGTAAAGGAGAACCCGATCGGTTTAGAGGTTAGCAAGATTCTTCGTTACAAACAGACAGACAAACAGACAGACAGACAAACAGACAGACAGACATCGTTCTACTTTGTATTATAGATCAAAACTTCGTCTTGATATGAAAAGATGTTAAATATAGAAATACATGCATATAGAAAGTTTGCAAACAGGGATGGCACAATGGCGATTATTTTGTATACATTTCTGCTTTTGGTAGCTTGTAAATAAAGGAGGGAAAATTATGGTGTAGATTATTTAATATGTCAATAAAATTTTCTTCCCTGATATAATATATGCAATAGAAAATAATATTCACAACCTTTGCAAATTTGGGATTCAAAATTTAGTCAGTGCAAATACAGACTGATAGGTAAATAGATTGATAAATAGACAAATGAAAAGATAGATAAATGAATAGATTGATAAATGTGTCTTAACCTCTTTTCGAGGAAGCTTTGTGTTTATCAAGTACGAAATTAATTCCTTATCATTAATCCTAAAACTAAGCGCAAATGTCGTCCTTTTAGCCTTTCTTTTGAAAATGTGGCGCGGCATAGATTGTTTGTTTATTTTGAAGCGCACGTTCTTTACTTTTGAATGAGATATGAGAGTGTGAAGATTGCGGAGAACAAAATTTGGCCTATCATTGGTCTCATAGTGTGTGAACGACCCTAGTATATCAGGGATTTGAAACCATAAGAGCTTCAGGTAGAATTTGTTAATTTTATTGGGAAGAATGGTGTATAGGACGATTATATGTAGTTTTAAAAAGGCTTTAGCCAGCTAAGCATGAAACTTAATTATGATTAATATATGTTTTAGTAATTTTTATGTGCCTTTATTTTTGCATTTAACACTGATTTATTAAACCAAATAATTTTCCTTTAAAGCCAAAGTTTCCAAAGATTTTTACCGTAGAGAAAAATGATTTTTAAAAAGCAAATAAGATTACGTGGTTATAAATAACTGGAATTATGAACTAATTGATATTGTAATTTCAGGTCTTTGAAATAATTTCATCAATAAATCTATATTCAAACCTGCTGTTGAAACTTGATGGTTCCTGGTATTGGGGGTTTGTATGTTCGCCAACTGATCTCGTGAACTTCCCGCTAATTCGGAAGTCAAAGCTCAACCAAAGTGTCATGGTTGAGACAATTTCAAAGTATCTGATGAATAGGCGTTAGCATTCATCAAGAGATCAATAGCATCCAGTGAATTATTGATGCAATAAACTGTGACAATTTTTCTGTGAAATAAGTACCTAGTGAATCAATATGCCACTAACCAAAAAGCAGAAAATTGAGCGAGCTATCGCTATTGGCAGTGAAAGGCTAGAAGTTTTTGATGAACAGTTAAAAGTGTTTTATGACAATCTAAAAGCCTGCCAAAGTTTTAGTTCATGTGAAAATGTGACTGTAAAATCAATTCGTGACATTTTTAGTGAGGTCAAGGACCAATCTGACCTAATAAAAAGTCTAAAACCTGCCGTGGAGACTAGTGAGCTGCGCGAGTTCAAGCGTGATTTGGATGAAGCTAGTGAGCAGAAAACTGTTGCAGATAAAGTTTATGCGTCGTTTAAGCAGTGTACAAAAATTCTGTACTGGCTTGACAATGATTCAGATGACGCGAGGTCAAGCACTGTCGCCAGGAACCTCGACGTCATTGAGAAGGTGAAGATGGACATGGGAGTGCTTAAAATTTCCGTGGAGTTGCGCCAAGAAGTACGTGATATGTACCGAAGGCTTAGAGAGATGGAACGTCGTTCATCTAACCTGGATGAGAGTGGGACACCTGCCATGCTCTCCAGAAGTATGTCTGCCGTGGATATTCGGAGTTCCAACCCGCAGTATGGGCGCTGGGACAACAGTTTGTTGCCGTCGTTCGACGGTACTGACACGGATTACCCAAACTTTAAACAGGTCTTTAAAGATCTATGTTCTGGTTATGGATTTGCTGACCAGAGGTTAAGTCTGATGTTGTGTATGGAGAAGGTGATAACCAACCCGGAACTACGCAAGCAAGTGTCAGCGATTAGAGATCATAATGAACAATGGGCGTTTCTTGATCAGATGTTTTTATCAAACACTCGCCGGTTCATGAGGATTTTAACTAAGTTGAACAAGATGAAACCTGTGGATAAACCTGTGGACGTGGTTAGCGCAATTGCTACCTTCAAGAGCATGATGCAGGAGGTAGAAGCCATCGTTGGTTCTGCAGCTAAGGATTACAACCACCTAACTCTTATTCATATTTTTAAAGACAAGTGCCCTGAAAATTTGAGAGACAAAATTATGATGGAGCTAGGTAGCATGAACCAACCAAACATCCCGAAGATTGTAGAACTGCTGGAGAGGACCAGGGGTGCCATGTTGGCTGGTGATATGTCCTATGACAGTGGCGCCGGCAAGAGAAATCGTGACAGAGCTGCCGCCGCGCAAGTATCTGGCCGCAACGACAATAAGAATGGAAAGGCTGGTAAGGACAAGGCTTCCAAGTGGAACAGTGCATGTCCTGTGGAGAGCTGCAAAGAGAAACACCCGATTTTCCGTTGCCTCACGTTTAAGAAGATGGATGTGGTTGACCGAAAGAAAGTTGTCCAGCAGAAAAAGTTATGTGAACTCTGCTTGTGTGACGGCCATGCTGCTGACAAGTGTAATAAATCGGATAAGCTTGGTGTTTGTGGTACCAATAATTGTGACAGATACCATTCAAGGTTACTCCATGAGGCTAGTGCTGGTGTGAATACAGTCTACAAGTCAAGTTCTGCACCCAGCCCCTGTACCTTCTTACTTCAGTTAGTTCCTGTTGTAGCACCTGGCGGCGGCACCTGCCACGCCACGGTAATGTTTGACTCCGGGGCAAATTTGCCACTTGTGTCTGAGAAGTTATCCAACAAGTTGAAGCTGAAGTCTACCGGCAGATATACAACTATTTCTGTAGCTGACGGCAGTGAGTCTTCCTGCCGCAATGTTGTGTTTTATCTGAAGGATAGGGACGGCAATTTGAGGGAGTTTGAGGCAGCTGTCATGCCTACCCTCGGCGGGGCCAACGAGATGCGCTCGGTCCACCCCGAAACTGCCGCCGAGATATTTAAAATGCCGCCAGAAAGGTTTACATATATTAGTGGAGGCTTAGATATCATCATTGGAAATACACATCCTGACGTGTTTCCTTCAACCTACCAGAAAGTGGGCCAGTCTATGTTGTGGCGAACCATTTTTGGTAGTGGTTTTATCTGTACGAGTGCTGATGGTGGAGCTGGAGATCAAAAGTCGGCTTATAAGGCTGTCAGTGTCAGTGGAGGCACTTTGCCAGACTTTCTGACGTCTGAATCGTTTGGCGTACAGCCGCAGGCACTTTGTCCAGGATGTACTGCTTGTCAAGAGTGCAAGGCTATGGCCGACGGCACTACCTGGGACCAGCGTGAGAGGCAGAGGATAATTGAGGCAGGTTTAACACTAGACTTGCAGTCCAACAAGTGGACAGGTCAATATGCATATATTGAAGATCCTCACACTTTACCCTACAATGAGAGTTTAGCCCGCAAAATTGCTGAAAAGGATCGTGCCAGGATGGTCAAGGAAGGTACCTATGGAATGTATGTGGAGGTATTCAACGACGCCATAAGAAGAGGCGTTTTTCAAAAAGCCACGCCTGAAGAATTGCAGTATGAAGGACCTAAGTCTTGTTCATCAATAGTGGTTGCTTTCAAGGAGGATTCAAGTTCCACACCCATGCGATTGTGTGCAAATAGTTCTCTGACGTTCAAGGGTACCAGTTTTAATAACATAATGCTGGGAGGCCCGCCGCCAATGCAGAAGATTTTTTATCATTTGATGCTTTTCCGCGGTTACAAGGTTGGTATAACCGCGGATATTTCCAAGTTTTATAACTCCATCCTGGCCACAGAGTTTGACAGCCAGATGAAGAGAGTTTTATTTTCCCCGACGCCAGATGGTCCACTTGAAATTTACCTGACCAAAGTTGTGAATTTTGGCGAGTTAGCTGCGGGAAATTTGGCAGTTACAGCCCTGAAGTTGACGTCCCGCCTGTTCGGCGGAAAGAGTGAAGCAGAGGTCAAGGAGATGTATGGAGAGGGACAGATAAACGGTAGTGAAATTGTTGCTAAACCTGAGTTATGGAAGGAGCCACCAATACCTACCTACCCTGATGAGGAATTCAAGTTACCTCAGATTCCAGTTGCAGTCAAGCTTGAGAAGCACAGCTTCATAGATGACGTTATTTCGGGAGCAGGATCGAAGCCAGAAGCCAAGGAGATGATGAAAGAGGCCGACAGAATTATCGGCAAAGGTAGTTTTTCCTTCAAGCAAGTTATTTATTCTGGAGATGATTGCCAGCCTACCAAGGTTCTCGGGCTGATATGGAAGCCAGCCACCGATGTGTTGTCCATCGCCACAAGAGTCAACCAAGATGGTAAGGTCAAGGGAAGGAAGGTGAAAGAGGATGCTGATTTGTACAACCTCCAGGACGCCTTGGACGAGAATCTGACAAAGAAGATGGTCCACAGGTTCGCCACCCAAACCTTCGACCCGATCGGGCTTTGCAGCCCTATTCTGTTGAGAATTAAACTTGTCCTGCGGAAAACATGTTTGCTGAATTTGGGCTGGCAAGATTTCATTCCAAAAAGTCTGCGGGATGAACTTGTGCAGTCGCTGGAGGACAGAGCTGAGGTCGCTAAATTGGAGTTTGACCGTTGTGTGGTCCCGGATGAACCAACTGGCCTTCCATCCTTGATGATGTTTTCGGATGGGTCATCAGAGGCTTATGCAAGTAATGCATATTTGAGGTGGCCAACTAGACAAGGATTTGAAACGTTTCTGCTAGCCACCAAGTCAAGAGTTGCGCCGGTCAAGTGTGAATCAATTCCACGCCTTGAGTTGATGGGGTGCCAGATGTCCACAAGGTTGGCAAAGTCCGTCAGAGATGCCCTGCCCTTTGATATTATCAGAGTGATGTACTTTACTGATTCATCGTGTGTTTTATCACAAATAGTTTCCAACAGTGCTATGCTGAACACATTTAATTCTCATCGTATTGGAGAAATTCAATCTGCAACCAACAAGGATGACTGGAGGTGGGTCCCGGGGACGCACAACGTTGCAGATTTGGGCACCAGAAGCACCTGCAAGGTATCAGATTTGGGACCAGGTTCCAGGTACAGATTGGGCCCAGAATGGTTGCGCCAGGATGAAAGTGCGTGGCCGGTGAAAACTGCCGAAGAAGTCAAGCAGGTTTTACCCCCAGAGGAGTTGAATACCAAAATGGTTAAGTTATGTTCAATGAAAGTTGCCGGAGTTGCCGCTGAAGATGTCTTTAGGTTTAAGCACAGGAGATCATTTGGACAGGCCAAACGTATTATGGCAGCTGTCCTGCAAGTTGCGAACACCTGGTTGAAGAAGCTAAAGAGCAGACAAGAAGGTAAGACTACAGCCGCTGGTAGTCATGTAGCAGCCGCAGATTCTGTGTACAAGCCGTCTTTGTACAATTTTATGGCGGCGGCGGAACTTTTCATTGTGTCACGAAGCCAAGAGGATGAGTGGATAAATGACGCTAAAGGCAATTATGCGTCATTAAATCCATTAGTGCATGAAGTATCATTGACCTGGCCTGTCGTTGGTCCCGGAGGAAATTATGTGACCAGGGAGATGAGGATTCTTAAGATGGTTGGTCGTGGACAGCCAGTCATTGACGCCATTACTGGTGGCCGTAAAATGATATTTGAAGACATGCCAGGTTTAATAATTTTGGAGCCTGGTAATTGGTTAGCTGCTGTTTTTATGAGAGAAGCACATGCTGAGCTTCACTCTGGTGTCCGTGGAACTTTAGCTGAGAGCCGCCGTTGGTGCTGGATTGTGAAGGCAAGGAGGTTGTCCATCATAGAGGTGAAGAAGTGTTGGCCCTGCAGTGTTGAGAGGGCTAAGGAATGTCGTGCTACCATGAAGGACGTGTTACCTGACAAGTTGGTCCCGAGCAGGCCTTTTGAAGCTGTGCAAGTCGACCTGATGGGTCCGCTGGTTACGAGGAGAGCTGCCGCCAAAACGAGGAGTCAGACAGCAACGAAGAAGGTGTGGGTGTTCGTGGTGGTCTGCAGATTCTCAGGGGCGTTATGGTTAGATGCCTTGGAAAAGTATGATACCAGCAGTATCCTGTTGTCCCTGCGCAAGTTGGAAGCTGTTCATTGTCTGCCGAAGATCATAGTAAGCGACATGGGCACACAATTATCCGGTGCTCGCAAAGTTTTAGAGCAGAAGTTGGGCAGCCAGGTAGAGTTTTCTTGGTCTCAGATCCCGGCCCGAGCCCATCATTACATTGGGCAAGCTGAGAAAATGGTGGGATTAACCAAGAGATTGCTGTCCAAGAAGTTGGTGAATAGTTCTGTTAATTTCAACGAGCTCCTGGTGCTGTTGGCGGAGGTTAGCAAATTGATGAATAGCAGACCATTGACGATTGAAGCTGCGAACGACGTGGAGAATTGGCGGCTGATTACCCCTGGCCAGCTGCTGGGAAATGTTGACCGCCAGCCGTTGTGCAATGTGGCGATGAAACCGGAGGACCAAATTTCCTCCAGGTTGAAGTTGTTGGAAGATTTGTCTGCCCAGTTTTGGACTGCCTACCGCCAGGAGATCCTACCGAAGATATTACGGATGTCCAAGTGGAAGGATGAGATGGCGGAGCCACTAGCTGACGGAGATATAGTTCTGGTTACGAGTACCAATCCGCTGATGAGATGTTTGAGGATGGGCCGAGTGACGAGAATTGAGGATGGAAGAAAGACTGCAAGAGTCTTGTTCAGACTGACAGATAAGTCTCCCCTAGAAGAACATGCTGTATCAGTCAGGCAGTTGTTAAAAATTATGATTAATAATTGATTCTTATTTTATGGAAATTGAGATTTTTTTTAGTAAAAAAGCCACATTTTTCATATGCCTATTTTTATGCCTAAAATAAGAATCAAATGAAATGCGATTAAATATTCTTCTATTTCATATGCTCAAATTTAATTTTATTGAGTTTAATTTCTTTTCAAAAGTACAATTCATTTTAAAACTTACCTGAAAAGTTTAACAAAAAAGAATAAATGTGTCGAGGTTGCGTGATTCGATATTTATTCTAAGAAAAAATCAAGTATTTTTTAGCAGATTTTTTTAAAATTATATATGAATTTCAATCAAGTAAAACATTTTTATTCAGATCAAGGAATGATTGAAAATTCATATTTAAAGTCTCATATTTTTTACAAAGAAAAATTGGTATTTTTTTTTATAATCTCAATGAAAATTCTAACGAAGATATTATTATTTTGCTATTTCTTTAAGTATTAAAAAGTTTTATTGTTGATTAAGATATTACAGTTCTTATTCATTAGGTTTGAAAAACTTTCTGCCCAAGGATTTTGAAAAATTTTTTCTTACTACTCTTTTTGATGCTTAACAAATTTAGTTTTAAGTACCTATAAATCTTAATTTTCTTGTCTAAGATTTATTTCGTTTTATTTTTACCATTATTGTTTACATTTACATTTCAACCTGATTTCGTAGGTACTTATTGATTTATTAATAATGATTTATTACCTATTGATTATGAAATGATTATTATTTAGTATAGTTGTTATATTACAACATCATGATTAATAGGATTATCTATTTTAGGATTTGTGTATGTGATCTTGTGATTGTCATGTGCATGGAATGTTGTATGGTACAAACCAATCCCCATCCTTCTATCCTAAAATGTGAGGTATTATGAGTCCTAGTGAGGAGTATAATATTGTGTATGCATTTCACGGGGTTTCATTTAGTTAGGAGCAAAATTGTCACGTTTTCGGGATGTGGCCATTCTCTTGTGATTATGGTGAGTTGAGTTTAGTGAGAAATGTTGCTAGTGCTCAGCGCAAAAAACCTTGAATCTCGTTAAGGAAGTTAATTTGACTTTCAAACGGGGGGTGTGTCTTAACCTCTTTTCGAGGAAGCTTTGTGTTTATCAAGTACGAAATTAATTCCTTATCATTAATCCTAAAACTAAGCGCAAATGTCGTCCTTTTAGCCTTTCTTTTGAAAATGTGGCGCGGCATAGATTGTTTGTTTATTTTGAAGCGCACGTTCTTTACTTTTGAATGAGATATGAGAGTGTGAAGATTGCGGAGAACAAAATTTGGCCTATCATTGGTCTCATAGTGTGTGAACGACCCTAGTATATCAGGGATTTGAAACCGTAAGAGCTTCAGGTAGAATTTGTTAATTTTATTGGGAAGAATGGTGTATAGGACGATTATATGTAGTTTTAAAAAGGCTTTAGCCAGCTAAGCATGAAACTTAATTATGATTAATATATGTTTTAGTAATTTTTATGTGCCTTTATTTTTGCATTTAACACTGATTTATTAAACCAAATAATTTTCCTTTAAAGCCAAAGTTTCCAAAGATTTTTACCGTAGAGAAAAATGATTTTTAAAAAGCAAATAAGATTACGTGGTTATAAATAACTGGAATTATGAACTAATTGATATTGTAATTTCAGGTCTTTGAAATAATTTCATCAATAAATCTATATTCAAACCTGCTGTTGAAACTTGATGGTTCCTGGTATTGGGGGTTTGTATGTTCGCCAACTGATCTCGTGAACTTCCCGCTAATTCGGAAGTCAAAGCTCAACCAAAGTGTCATGGTTGAGACAAAATGGATAGATAGATCAATGGATAGATAGAGAAATGGATGGATAGATAGATTTCTCCTTTATTGTCCAAACAACCGGAGTATTAAGTTAGACAACAACTCTTTACATGCACAACCTTTGTCTAGAAGTCCTAACTGTACATGGTATTGAGTTTTGGGCTAAGGTATTCCTTTTAAATAATATCATATTAATGGACAAATATATCCTATTATATAAAGTAGTAAGGCTTCTTTTGTCTGAAGCATAAGATTTCTTTTACTATTGAACCAATTAATTTGTAGGTAAGCTTTACATGAATCCCGGAATGGTTTTAATCTATTCTATTTTTAGATTTAAGTCTTGGGCTTGTTTCAGGCTATTTTTCAGCCCTTCTCTACCTCTTAAAATATAAAGTCCAAAGATGCTAGGGGTGCAGTCGATAGTATTGATAAATAGATCAGATGCATAGAATGTCAGTAAGATGTAAATTGAAGGTAGACTTCAAACAATTGACTTCAAAAGATTTATGTATGTACAATTCAAGTGGTTCTATGTAATAAAGAGAAATTTGAAGGAGAATTCAATTGTTTCCAAATTAAAAGCTTTTTTAACACCTTGGGTAGGACGATTCTAGTTTTATTATTAGATTATCATTTTATTATTTTAGCAGTTACACTACAATGGCAAAAGGACTTCTTTTTTTGTCTTTGCTTCTGCTTATTATCTCCACTGCACTGCGACACTTTTAAATAATGTTTTCCTTGTTTACAAAAAAAATTCTAGTAAATTATAAAATAACACATCAATTTTGATGATACTAAAGTAGTTTTATCTTAAATATGTTTATCAATTTTAAATTTTGTTTTGATTAAAGTCAATTAACTAATAGCCTCTGCAACAACCCCTTCTTAACAAGGAAGAAAATATCCTTGTGCGAACAATATACCTTAAGAAATATGCCACTAGAAAATATGAAGCAAATTAACAAAAATAGTGAAGAATAACACTTTTATGGGATATATATTTTAATATTCGGGAATAGTCCCTTTCATGGCAACGCCCCTTAAGGCGCGATTAGTCGTATTTTTAAAATGTCTTTTTATATGTTATTTTAGGTTAGGTTACATTGGGTTAGGTGATTGCCCCACAGGGTAAGGCAATTGGCCCCGCAGGGTTGGAGCCCCCTCAGGGGCTAGTAATAGAAAAAAAGCTACTGTAAAATTACGAAGAATCGCCCCTTAAGGAGCGTTACCAAGAAAGAGACTATACCCAAATTTTCAGTGATATGTATATCTGAATGGAACAACAGTACACCTAATTGTGTAGGCATTTTATTCAAAAGAAAAAAAAGACAGAAATGAATACTAACACATATACAGATGCTATGCATCTCAAATATGATTTTCATCTAATTGAAGTTATCTAAATATGAGAGTTTTTCTCATGTTAAAGCCAGGCATGTGGAGCTTTAGTCATAGGTTAATTTAAGACAATATTATTTCTTTCAAGAAGAGAGGAGGGGATCAGGGGCGTCCAAGATTTTGGATTTTTTTTTTTTTGGGGGGGGGAGGATAATTTGTTATTGGGGGGGGATAAAATTTTTAATTACTCCCTCTGAAATCTGTTGGCAAGGGTAAACTTCCCTCCACCCTAACAAAAAATTTACCCCCGGGGTAAACTTTTTTGGAGGGGAGGTAATTTAATAATGTAAAAAGGTACCTACTTATTAATGAAACATTATTGAATATTTAGTAGAAAATATGCGACCAAGCACGCCAAAATTGTTTTTGACAGGACCTTTTTTTTTGGGGGGGGGGGGGGGTATTTACAAAGTTTTTATATAACAGCCGGCAAAGTACATCACAACTTAACCTTATAGCATTATAAACTAACTGAAACAGTAATTTATTGAGTTAAACCGCTACTAAAATGTGCAAAAATTTTGCTTTTTCATATAGAAGGAAATAAATAAACTAAGCTAAGGAGCCCAATCCCTGGCAGTAATTTAGTCTATAGTATAATTTACCACTAAACGCTACAAAAACATCAATTTTATACCTTTTATCCAAACTGAATAAAGAAGCGTTTTTTGCCTTCTTTAAATTTGAATTGTAAAAATACTCAAATAGCATGTTTTTTTTATTATGGTAATTGTTACGTTTTTTTTTACAATTGAACAGAAAAAATTCTGGGAATAAGATTTGGGACCTGCACGAAAAATCGCACAAAATTTAAGTGCTAAAAAGCTACTTTAAAATAAAAGATAAGCTTAAAAGAGACAATCGGATGCATTGGAGTAGAGTAAACGAGGGGCGTCGTAGCTCAGTGGTAACGCACTGAGTTACGGTGATGAGAGTTCGAGTTCTAGTCCCCATGTGGCAACTCGAATTTCTCAGTTGAATACATTCACGCAACTTCCCCTGGTTGTGTAAGAAGGGGATTATTGAGTAAGTTTGGATACTCAATAGTCACGTACATAATATCAGTACTACCCTTATCCCAAGCTCCTCTACGGAGAGCGTCATTCATTACGGTGACTTAATTTGGGACACCTGCCATACTCGGCGAGGGTGAGGTAATAATGAGTAGCTCTCATGAGATAGCGGGTCAAGTCATAATGTGCTTGAACGTGGAGCTTGATAGCCCTAGTGGCTATACAAAAGTGTCTCAGCTTACTCCATGACTACTTAGGTCCAAACCCTAAGAAACTATGGCTAATCAATCAATCAATCAAAAGTAAACAAACAGTAATAAAAAATATAATTTATTTTAATTAATGCTTAACCTAGAGTTTATGAATTAAATCGAACTAGGCGTTCAAATAGGAAAAATTATAAATTATTTTTTTTTTTGTAGAATATTTTATAAGTTAGTTGCGTTTTTAAGTATGCTTGCATTAAGCTGATAAAATGTACAATCATACAAACATATGCAAATGTTATTATCAATGATTAATAGTATTTTCAAACCTTCCCACTTATGACTAATATATGCACAGAAATAAAAGGATAAAAAAGTTTCATTTTCAAATAGCCTAAAACCTGTAAAGGACTATTACAGACCTTTCCTAACATTTTTTTTATTATATAAATATAGTATTTTTTTATACCATACAAACAAATGATATACTAAAGCCTTTTTAAAAGCGAAGCTTTTCTATAATTAGGGTCGGTCAGTCCGTACGTCCGTAACGGATAGCTTTTTCAGTTAATTTAGGCATGTTAGTTAGAATTGTCCTATCGATTTCAAATTTTGCATGGTGATTCCTTTAGTAGTTAGGTACGATTTGTAGCAACTCTATAATCATTACCAAAATGTCCGTACGTCCATTTTAAACATGTTGATTTTTTTACTTTTTTAACAACAAATTTTTATGTGATCAAATCATCGGATTGATCTGATTTTTGGTATATTGATTCCTAGGACAACAAAGTATAATGTAATAAGCGAAGCAACTCTATAATCAAGCCCTAAAAATGTAAATATGTCCATAAAAATTATCCTGTATCAAGCAGTTTTACAACAAATTTACTTACAATTTTGCTTTGACTCTTATAAATTTATATTATGATAATTAAGTTCTAACACTATATATTGTCCTACCGTTTCAGTGCTTCGCTTTTATGGATGTTGTCATCCTTGTTCTTCTACAACTATTAAGACATAAATACATTTTTATCTTTAATACATAAGATCATTATAAAGTAATTAATTAATTTATAGATTCGCCTATAATTTAACTGAGGCATAAAGGGGAATGATAAGCATCGTAGTTACTATATGAATAGTGTTTGTTCGTTCGTCCGTACGTCACGTAAAATTGCTACAGTTTAGTTCAATTACATTGTACATCACTTGACCGTACAAACACACACATAAACTAACAAACAGACCAATGAAATAATCAACAAACGGAATGTGCTTTATGTTCATATCACTAATTGCTTCGCCCCTAACCAATGGTAAGGGAGCCAGAATCGACCAAATGACATCATTAAAGATACCCTGAAAAGTACAACTTACTACTTTATATTTTAGAATCATTGAAATATACTCATCTGTTCTTATGTAGATTATCTTTGCTTGGTTACTTATTAACATAACTGTCCTTGTTTTAATTTCAAATTAAAATGGGTATTCAAAGATTCTATTTTTTTGCATAAAAACATGGAGTAAAATGTTGAGTTTATGTAAACAACATGATCTATCTTTATTCTTTATGTTAAAATTTGAATTTAAATTTGTTTGTAAAAACTCTGCATTTTTATAAAAACAAGGATGACAACATTCATAAAAGCGAAGCGAAGCGTACCTCAAAAAAAGACCATCTTAATTTGTTAATTTGATAGCCACGCTTTCATGGATATTATTAACCATTGTGGATTTAAATTTGGAAGATTTTTTTTTGAAACAAATCTGAATTGCCTTTATGTGCATAAGTATGAATATTCATGATCAACTTTCACTAAAAAATTGACCATTATAGGCTTTTTATTTTGGCCGCATCACAAAGAGGGAGAAAAAAATACTCAATCTTTTTTATCCTTCCCGCTTACAATATAATTTGTCCGTGCGTGTGTAGGTATTCTTTACTAAAATTTTTTTAAATACAGTACATAAGAGTAACTTTCTTATAGATGGGTTAAGATTTAAACATAAAGTTAAAGCTAATTATTATTTACTTTCTTTGTAGGTTCATTAAAAAAATCTAGCATATTTTTTGCAATTTGGTTTGATCTTTCTGAATCTTTTTATACGTGTTGTTTTTTTGGCCTTTTTTTTGGATTCAATTGTTCTTTACAAATTCATTGATGGATATTTTTGGAAACAATTATCCTTGTTTAATCTTGATATCATCTTACTTAATTATTCTTGTAAACAAAAACTATGTCTGCCCTCAAAATCCTTGAAAATTTTTCGCCTTAAAAATAGTGAAAAACAAAAATTTTGCCATAAGCTTTTAATTTAGCTTGTAATTTATGTTAGTTCTTGTCCTTTCAACACTTCATATTTCATCTTTTAAGTATTTTTAGGCATAAATATTGCTCTAGATAAAGTAATAAGTAAGGGAAAGAAAAAATCATGATAATTTTAAAGCCAGCGCTAATCTATATTTTTTTTATTTTAGAATGAAGTTAATAAATTAATTTTCAAAAACAGGTCTAGTTTCTTACTTTTTTGATGTTTTAACAAAATCATTGAGATTTATTGATAACATTGTCAATAAACCACTGAATATAATATAATTTATCATCATTGTAACAACCATGTATATTGTATAAGTCTTTTTATACAGTTTCGATTGTAGAACTTTTAAGCATTGATCAAGCCATACATTTTAGCTAATTTACCTTTCCTATAAATCTTGCATTATATTGAACACTTGTAAACAATTGCAAAAAAAAAACTGTCAAAGAGTCACTTAGGCTGAAAATCTAGACAAACAAATTAATAAGCAAATACACAGGGCAGGCTTTGTTCATACATTTCCAGATGTCTACGCATAGCTTTTAAAACAAATAAAAAATGTGTTGTTAGATATAAATTGTACCAAGGTCAATGGTCTATTAACTAATATTCCTTAATAAAGTGTACAATTTATGAATGCATGAAAGCTGCCAGAAACAGGTATGAATTTTGATTTGAATTGAATAATTCGCTAATTTATACAATTGAGACTCTTAGAAGCTTTAAAGTTTAGAATTTTGCGATTTGAGAGTAAAACAATTTATAAAATACTAGAGGCTACGCCCCTAGCATCTAGGGGCTAAAACTAGCTTTAAACTTTCCTAAGACTTGAATCTAAAAAATTAATGGTTTAAAACCATAAGAAAAGCTGTGTGACTGTGAAGCTTACTTAAAAAAATAAAGCTCAAACGGTTAATGAGATCTTAAGATTCAGACATAAAACCCTTGCTGCTTTAGATATTAAGATAATTCTATTTCTGATCTTAAATTGAATAGGTTTGGGTAAATTATCCACCTTTTTTCATGCCTCTGAAGCAGGGGCGTCCAAGCTTTTTTATTTGGGGGGGGTTAAATTGGCGCGCGAAGCGCGCTGCAAATTTTTTTTAACCCCCCCAAAATTTTTACCCCGGGGGTAAAATTTGCTTGGGGGGGTAATTACCCCCCGTGAAATCTGTTGGTAGGGGTAAATTTTGTTTACCCCCCCCAAAATTTACCCCTGGGGTAAAATTTTGGGGGGGGGGTAATTTGATAATGTATTAATATTTAGTAGTAAAAATGCGCGCTTCAAAATTTTTTTTTGTTAGGGATTTTTTATTTTCGGGCGGGTATTTCCCCGCCTAAAATTGTTTGGGGGCGTAAATACCCCCTCCTAAATGGTTGGGGGTAAATTTTAAATGGGGGGGGGGGGTAAAATGAAAAATATTTTTGGGGTGTCTACGGCACCCCCAAATTCGTTTGTGGGGGGTAATCATCCCATTACCCCCCCCCCCCCTTGGACGTCTATGCTCTGAAGGTTGTTGCGCGGGCACCAAACTCTTTAAAATCTCCAAGTACATAAGTGTTCAATATAGTGAACACACATCAAAGAAAACTAACGAGTTTGGCCTACAAAAATGATATATTTGGATTGGAGATAAGTAACCGAATCAAAACAAGTTTTAATATCGCTTTTCAAATTTTACTTAAAGAACAAGAATCTTGAATAATCAATTATCTAAATTTCTATTATTATCCCTTCATTTATGTATGTAAAAAAAGATAAATAAATAAATGTGCAAATAAATATTGCAAATTGTTTGACCCACTTCTATATTTTCACAGCAAAATATACTAAACAATTACTTAGACATATAATCTTTGCAAAAAAAAACAAATGTCCCTTAAAGTACAAGTTATTTTATGCCTGTCGTTAAATTCCACATTGAAATACTATAACATTAGAATCAATAATCATACTATTACGCCATCAATCTTTAGAATTTGTGGTGATTACTAAAGAAAAAAGGTTATGTTTTTGGAGATAAATTTTTATTTGTTGAAGAATGCCCCCCCCCCCCATGTAAAAATATTTTAAGATACTTTATATTTGGTAAAAAAACTCTTAGGTTAGGGGTGCCATAGGCCACCAAAAGTATTTTGGGGGATTTTACTAAAAGTAAAACAATAACACACGGGGCATTGAATATAAGTGCTCAATTCTAAAAAGTCTAATCTGTGCAGAAGTTTGCAACAAATGAAAATGACTTTTGCAAAAGTTATTACAAATGTTAACGAGCTTACAATAAGTTTAAATCTCAAAAGAAAATAGAATTCAAGCAAAACTTAGTTTTAATTCTTAAAACTTTTTGAAGCAGTGCTTCTTTATAATATGAAATGTAAGTGCACTGTTGTAATATCAGCACATTTTTTGTGCAACAAAGTTTTTATAGAAAATGTCAAAAAATACTTAGATATAAAAAATCAATATATAGTGCTAAAATATTGTGTAAGTACTTTGATTTTATAGCTTCATTATAAAAGTCAGCAAATTCTTTGTAATATCATAAATTGTCTTTATAAATTAAATAAATAATTTTATGCTGTTTCATCAGAAAGGTGTTATAAAAATACTTAGTGTCATAAAAACTAGATTTAACTAGGCCCTTCAATTATGAATACACAAAAAATACATCTATAAGTAAGTGTGGATCGTTTTCCCTTTATATGACGTCATATAGGAATCTTCTTGCTCAAAAGTAGGACAGATTGGGCTTCGTCATAAAAGCTACAAATGCAATAAACCTTACTATATAAGCGTTCAAAAGCTGTGATATAACAAATTACTTCTTTTACATTTGACTAAATAAGATTTTTTCCACCCATTAAACATTGCAAGTTTCTTGCTTTAAATGAAAGTTTTCTTTTATTGATTTGAAAATAAAAACAACAACTTTGAAATTATAAATTGATGTACATTCCAAATAATGATATTTAAAATTACCCCTTCTGTAAATTAAAATTAGAAGTTGGAACGTTTGGACAATCAACTTAATGAACCAACCAATCAAATATATTAAAAGTCCCTAAAGTAAATCTTACAAAGTTGGGATCAAAAGAGTAGCAATTGTTTTTCTTTGATGGAGGGGTTTGCTCTAAGTCACTAGAACCTTGCCTCTGAGAAAGAAAGTCTAGCTTTACCCCCCCCCCCCCCCAAGACAAATATAAGCTTCCCTAATTGGCAAAAATAAGTTAGACCAGCCATATGTGAGTTTTTTCGCTGCAGACAAAATTTAGATTTTTTCACACCGATTGAAACACAGAAAAAAAACCAGAAGCTATTTTTCAAATTTTCTCCATTCACTTTTCTCCCCTCCCACGTCTGTCATATCAAATAACAATGAGAAAATCAATTTTTATCACTCCAATAATCATGTATGACAGCTATCTTTCTATCAGTCTAAATATTATCTATCTATCTATCTATTATCTTATTTAGGGAGGGAAAGTTATTCTTCAAAAAGTTGGAACATTTTGTTTTTTTGCAACCATTTTACTTTTTTGATAGGCGACATTTTTTGAAAGGGTGGAGGTAGCCATTTCCTAAAAATATCTGTAATTCTTCCCAGGACCCATGAGAAGCCACATGTAAAGGAGACATCCTGTTACTTTTATATAAGGATCACAGTCCAATTTTTGTGTTATTAAAACTTTTCTTTTCTGGTAGATTTGTCCAAATCTTTTCACTAATTAGACATGACACATTTTTTCAGACATTGTCAGCCTATAAATATTTTTTGACGGGGGACAAAATATTAGGTAGATAGATAGATGAAAAGAAAAGGGGTATTTTTGTTGGAATAATCCAAATTGATTTTTCTATCCATTTTGGTAGAAATTTAGGGACTCGTAAAACAAGGTAAATTCATACTGACAATTTGAATAAAATACAGGGGTCTTAAGGGATAAGACAATGGAAGATAAATTGATGTACATGCATTATAAATAATGATAAAAAAAATTACCAATTACTTTAATTAAGATAAATGGTTGAAAAGTTTGGACACGATTAGTATGGAAACATCCAATAATGATTAAATAGAAATAAAAGTTGTTAAAAGTTTACAAAATTTTGGGCCAATGAATAAGAAAATGCGGTTATGGGTACCAGTGAAATTTACATTCCAATATCCCATCTCTCAATGATAAAAGACCAGTGAAATGTTACACAAATTTTTTTTTATCATAATTTAGAATTACTCAGGGTTAAGACAATAGCCGATAAAATGATGTACATTCCCAATAATGATAGACAAAATTACCCCATTCTGTAGATTACAATTTGTTGTTAAAATGTTTTGAACATTCAACTTAATAAAGCAAACAATCAAACTCAAACAAAATAAGATTTTGTTTTTAAATTTTTGACGACAAGTAGGTCTCCTTCCTCCCTGCAATTAATACAAGAAAAGTTAATTAGACAAAAAAAAGGTTAGATTTTGAGCTTAATATTTTCATAGAATAATTATCTTAATTCGAATGTCAGGAGTTAATTACTCTAAACAACAAGGATGACAACATCCATAAGTAGCGAAGCTCAAAAATTATGATTGTATATCAGGAAAAAAATACTATAAAGCAGTGTCATATAATAAATATTAATATTAGTAAAATAGGGAAATCATCACACCTTTAAAATCACGCAACCTTATAATCATGAAAACTTAAAAATCTAGGAATCAATCTAGCACCGCAATTAATAGATAAATCTTAATGAAACTTGATGGAAATATGTAGAACATCTTCACTAAAAATTTCAGCTGTCTATCTTGAATAGGAGTCGAGAAAATCACGTTTCCCCCAATTCATTAATCACGGACAGACGGACGGACATTGTGAATTATAGAGTAGCTTCGCTACTAAAAAAGGAAATGGACGTTCATACAGACTCTTGCTATGCTGTGTCTGCGCTTTTCCAAATAGGAATGAATGAAAGAGGTAAAAAATAAGAAAATAGTAAAATTTCTGATTGGTAGAGAATTGTAAGTTATTAAAGTTTGTAAAAATTTGCTTATCGACTTGGCACATCACAAAATAGACTCTGTCACAAAGATTTACAGGCATAGACAAATTATTGTAGAGCAGATAGGAAATTTATATATCTTTATTAATGAATTTAAAAATATTCACCCTGATTTAAAAGTAATAATTTAAAACAAGCTAGGTATGTTAGCCAAGCCAGGAAACTTGAGTAAGTTGTTAAACAATCATTTAAGAAAAATTTTGGTTTTTGAGAGACTTTTTTAAAGAGTCAAAAAAAATCATATGAATTTGTAATGTAATGTTAGCTTACTATTAAAAGTGAAAATATTTAAAGATATATCATAATTTTCAAGAAATGTATAAATTTAAGTTTGCGATTAGCTTAAAAATATGATTCCTATATATTTGTTTAAATATGGTTTGCTGAATTGAACTCCTATAAGGATAAACGTCTTAACCCTTAACAGTCGGGCCCCTTGCCGCACCTTAATCAGTCGGGGGGGGGGGGGGCGTTCAACGCCCCCCCTCATTACCTCAGTTCCTATTAGAGCTAGAGGGCTAAAATTTTTTGTGCAAGTCCCCTGTGTTATGGTGAATTTCCGACCTTAAGTAATACAAGGTCAATTTCCGCTTCCTTCACCCTTTTATTTAACAACCTTTGTTTTTAGGTCCTTTTTTACTTAAAAATGTCAAACGGCTGTAATTTTTTATTTTTAAAGCTAGAAGAATTTTTTTTTTGCAGAAAATGTTTATTTTTATTTAAATTTTATAATTGAAATATTAAAACATAAGTTTCAGCGGCCGCAGCTTTACTTGGCAGCTGCCAGCCGCCGCAGTCGGTGGTTGGCGGGAAAACGGCGGCGGATCTTTATGAAATTTTAATACATTGTGTAGACATGTAAGAAAAGCTTAAGTTTAAAATTTGAAGTCTCTAAGTCAAAATTTGCGGCCACAGGAGCATTTTAAAGATTTCTGGAGACCTGGAGGATCAGGACCTGCAGGATCATACCTGGAACCTGAAATTGACTTGAACACCTGTATTTAATATGAGGATGTACTACTAGAGGATATTTTAGTATTTTGGTAATATAAAATGCTTTGTTTAAGTCAAAAACAATTTTTTGTTCTTTACCTGGATGACCCTGCCAGGTTTGCTGGCATCCTGTGCCCGCCAGGATGGAGATATTCAAAAATTCCAACTCTCAGTTATGTGTCATACCCATACTTAAAAATTCAAGCAGTTTGGGCTCTTTATCTTTCACACACAGAAAAGGGTTAAAAATGTTCTGAGGTTTATAATTCTTTATCTATGATTTGCCAGGGGACCCTTAGCCCTCCGATTAACTAGAAAATTGAAGATCTCTGTTGACAGCAGTTATCACGTCTAACATCCAAACTTCAAAATAATCTAAATCTAGTTTTTTTTCAAAGTGTGTTTGTTAAACAGCAAAACAAATAAAAAATACGGCTGAAAACTATTTGCAAAAAACACATCAATTAAAAGGATGCCATTTACCCCCCAAAATACCATTAAAATAAATTAGAATTACACTCAAAACATATTAACCATACTAGGTTTAATCTTAATTTCATTCTGTTATATGTTAAAGCTGATAAAGCTGTTTCAAAGTCTAATCTATATTTGTGAAACATAAATTCAACAAATACAAAATTAATTGATAAATCTTAAGTTTATCTTGTAGAATTTCTAAAGCGAATCTATTTTACAATTTGGGTTGTTGCGTTTATTTAGAGTTACAATAAATTTGATTGCTAAGTTATATAAAAATAGGTACCCTAAATTATAGGTGTTTGTTTTGGATGTTATTATCCTTGTTCATAAACAAGTTTACAGATTATCCATGGATGACCTGTTAAGTCTTTAAGTGCATTAAAATAAGAATTTTTTCCTGAATTTTTAGATTTTATCAGAATCAAACAATCGTGTCTAAAATCTAACCTCTAAAAAATCTTCAAATCAAATTGATATGGTAACTAACTACCAGGGATTTGAAAGGATAAGACAATGGGGATAAATTTATGTACATTTCAAAAGTTACCACTTCTTTAGACTAGAAGTAATTGTTGATAAGTATAGTATGGAACCTGCTATTTTTTTAAACCAGCAAATCAGAGAGCGTTATTTTAAAACTGTAGGTACCAAAATGAATTACAGTCTAATGCGTAATTTCAAAACTTTAATGTAAAATCTACGAAAGCTTTTTCTGGCAAATATTTCCAAAAATATCAATTATGTAGGAAGAAAATATTTGACTTAAAATGTATTATTTTAACCAAAACAACAGTAATAATAATAATAATAATTTTTATGCATAGGTGTAAAATATCCCAGCCCAGCTAATGGTATATCATTGGTAGGATAGCCAAATTTATTTTGTTAGGGATAAAGGAAATGGAATTACATTAATAAATAGGATGGATAAAAATTCAATCCTATTATATAAAGTAGTAAGCGTTTTTTGTCTGTCCCGAAGGATCTCGCTAACCGCTGAACCGATATTGTTCTCCTTTACAGTGAAGCTTCTTAAAGGTCCTGGGAAGGTTTTTAACTATTTTTGGAGAGGGTGTCTTTACCCCCTCCCCCAAAAACTATTTTTTATTTCTTTTGAAACTCAAATTTAAAATGGGATGGGGTCGACTTTCCCCCCTCCTAAGTGCCCCTAGAGGCTTCTAGGGGCGTAGCCGCTAGTTGCACTATAAAGTAGTCAGATGGATGTATAAATGTCAATGAATATATCGCAAACGGCTGGACCAATATCCCGACATTTGTAGCTTATTATTTGTTCGCAGTTATAGTGTGAGCGATTCTTGCATAATCTGATAAAATATTTCTCTCAGCTGGCTAATATAATGATACCCCCATACCTCTCCCCCTTATTACTTTACTCCATCCCCTCCCCTTGCCAATGAACAACCTTATATTCAAATTGACGGGAAAATGTCCCCTTTACAATATCCACGTTTTCTATAAAGATTTTAGTATCAGAGACTTTTTAAAAGCGAAGCTTTTCTATAATTAGGGTCGGTCCGTACGTCCGTCCGTCCGTCCGTCCGAGATAGATAGCTTTTATTCGTTAATTTAGGCATGTTAGAATTGTCCTATCGATTTCAAACTTTGCATGATGATTCCTGTTGTAGTTAGGTACGATTTAGAAAGCGTAGCAACTCTATAAACATTTTAAACATGTTGATTTTTCTACTTTTTTGACAACAAATTTTTATGTGATCTAATTATCCGTTTGATCTGATTTGATTTTTGGTATATTGATTCCTGGGACAACAAAGATCAATATTATAAGCGAAGCAACTCTATAATCAAGCCCTTAAAACGTAAGTATGTCCATAAACATTATCCTGTATCAAGCAGTTTTTCAACAAATTTACTTACAATTTTGCTTCGACTCTTATACTTTTATATTCTGATGATTCAGTTTAGACACTATACAAGTGTTGATGTCCGTTTGTCCTACCGTTTCAGTGCTTCGCTTTTATGGATGTTGCCATCCTTGTTACTTTTCACTTTATCCACAATGTACAATACCAAAAACAAACGATTATATTACACCCATATAAAGATATGCCTAAGTAGGCGTAATACACTATAAAATACGTATAACCCTTCTTCTGGACAATAGCAGTATAGCAACTAAAAAAAATGAGAAGAAAGATATATAAAACATACAAGATTAGAGTAAAATAATTTAGAAGCAGACGAAAGAGGTCTTTGAAAAATGAAGAGAGGTAGTTGTCTGTATATACATCTATACTATAGATCTGTTCATACAAGGATGACAAACAGCTTTCCACGGATAGTAAAATGAAAAAATAAATGATATATTCCAATTTTGTGAGCTCCAAGAGGCCAAAGACCCAGGCTACAACTGATGCGAAACATGATTTTGCAGTATGGCCAAGAATTGGTTTAAATCCAGCGGATATTAATCTGTTTTAAAGCTATAGTTAAATAAATCATTAAAATAAAACAACAACAAAAACTATTCATGTTCTCTGTGTATAAGACCCAGATGAAATTGTGAAAATTGTGTAAAATTGTTTCACTTAATCTTAATCTGAAATTGTGTAAAATTGTTTCACTTTATCTTTTCCTTAAATCTTAATCTTAATTACTAAAGGGCGTGTGTAAGCTTTACGAATGAGGAACAGGATAAAGATTCTTAAAAGTAAACAGAGGAAAATTTTAATTGTATGTTTCATTTAGAAATGATTCCTATAACTGCAAAATAGGAATAAGAGTAACTTTCCACATATTAATTCATACTAAATAGTTGAAAAGTAGCATTCAGTGGTAATCTTAAATTAAATGTTTTTTTTTCTTCTTTTGCTTAAATATTTTTTGGAAACTAAATTTATACAGTTTTGTGATTTAAAGATTAAACCTAATAGACTTTTAAACTGAAATCATGTACTAAGATTTATTTATCATTATTTTTAGAGAAAACGTATTCCAATTCCAATGCACCTACTAAGCCTAAATAAAGCCAAATCTTATCCACATGAAGCTAATTTCACAGTTTTACACTAGAACGACTAAACCCTATCTAGAGCTTCAAAGTACCAATGACAACTAAGATATATAAGATAATACAGTTACATTAATCCTATTATATAAAGTAGTAAGGTTTTTTTGGTCTGTAGTTTAAGATTTTGACAATTACTGAACCTACTAATTTCTCCATTTTATAAAAGCTTCTAATAGATCCTTGGATGGGTTTGGGCTATTTAATTTTTATATCCAAGTTTGGTTTTATGCTACTTTCCTATTTTCCTTACTCCAGAATACAGAGCTCCTAGATTCTAGAAGCTAGTAAGTGATAATGTATAGAATATCCTTTCAGTGGAATTATTACTTACTTGAATTAATGCGATCACTCCACTTGAATTCAATCTTTTGGAATAAGTAAAATCTTTAACTTTAAAACTTTTATAGCAATTTGGTATTAAGTGTCGTTTAAAGTTTGATTTATAAGAATCACAGGAAAATTTTCTCTCTTAATCTATTCCAAGTATAAAATCAGATTAAATCCAGGAATCTAAAGGGATAAGACAAAAGCCGATAAATTAACGTATATACTCAATGATAATTCACAAAATTATCCCAACTGTAGATTGCAATTGGAAGTTGAAATGTTTTGACAATCAACTTAATGATATAAACAATCAAAATACAAAAAAAGTCCCCAAACTTTTTAGGCCTATGAATGAGAAAACGTTATTATAAAATTTGGGGAGTGGGACTAGAGTAATAAACAGCCCAATATCCCCTCTGTCCCTGTATTTACTCAGCTACTATTAAATATGGAAAATTATTTTCTTTTGACGATTCTTTCATTTTATTATATTTTGTCCTGTAGCTGATTTTCTTTTTCTGCCTTTCCGTACATGATTCTTCAGCGGAGACTTGAATTTTGTGCTTCACCACTTACGGATGTTGTCATCCTTGTTTATTAGCACATTTAAGTTGATTGCCTGTAAAAGGAATTAAGGAAAATCTTGATGTTTAAAAAGGTATAACCAATGATATCCAAATAATACAGACTGCATTGCTAATGAGATACATATACCAAGAAATGATTAGTGGTTATCCCATAACTTATCAAAGGAATATAGACAGTTTTACAAACCAACGTTGCAAAGATATAAAATATTTTAGCAAAGAAAATCACAAAACCATACGGAGTGCAGCAAAAAAATATTATGATTTTCATAGGACAGTCTATTTCTTTTAGTCAATTGATGGCTAAAAGCTATGAGAAATTAAATGTAAATAATAAAAGAGAAATAAAACTTTTAAAATATTTTTATTAACTTAGACAAATGTCAATAAAAAGCAAATGTTTAGCTTTTATAAATATTCAGAGCTTTTTGAGGCAATGTTAAAGATTGACCCTAGGTTTACATACAGTAATAATGCTTTTAATGACAACCACATCTTTGATTGAACAAATCTTTAGTGACAGTCTTAACTGTGCCTGTAAATTGGTCCGGGCATAGCCTCTAATATAACTTGAGTTGTTGAAAATATGATTGGAAATAAATGATTATTAAAAAAATCTAGAAATAATGACTTCAATGATTAAGCAAAGCTTCGCACAGATAACAAATCTTATTCTTGTTACCTCATTAAAGCAATAACTAATTGAAAACACAGTCTATAATTTGTATAAATTAGGTTCTGCAAATCTTCAATTCCATTCAATAATACCAAGCAACACATAATTGAATACTAATTTCTGCTAATTCAATAAGGAGTTCCCAAACAACAACTTAGATATTTTGTTTTAGCATACAAAAGCAAAATTAAAAGAATCTATAAAATACATTTTAAAGCGTTTAAAGTTAGTAATAATCAATAATAAAGTAGAAGGATGTCTGTACATGTGTTTGTACCGTAGGATCTCGCTAACCAATGAACAAATATGGTTCTGTTTTACAAAAAGGTCTTATTCTCTTTAAATCTAAAATAAAAATTGGGTTCATAAATTCCACTCCCCCCTCCTCAAGTGACCCTAGAGGCCTCTAGGAGCGTAGCCGCTAGTATAATTAACTTTGCTAATAAAAGTTTTACAAATCTTATATAATTAATATCCATTAAAGATATTTTTCGGCAAACATTGTCAATAAAACGCAACAAACAACTGCAAATGCATAAACACCAATTAAACGATGGGTGTGTGTAGTTCTGTGGGCGAATTTCAAAGTCTGTTTTCATTTTTTTTTTATAATTGGATGATTTTTTCAATTAGGCATAAGCTTCACAAATGCAAATAAAATGATAATTGAATATTTAGAAAGCTTTTAAAAAATTAAAGTACATACAGAATAGACACTCCTTTTCAATTTTGAATCAAATTTTCATAAAGCAATGGATATAGGATATATTGACAGGAGAAAATTTGGCGTCAATTAAGCTTGCTAATATTGAGCTCATTTATTGGTCAGCAAACAGTGGGAGGAGGCGGGATGTGGTAAAGGGGGTGGAAGCTTGGTACCGTTATCTAAGCCAGCTGCAAGCATCACTTTATCAGAGTACATGAAAATCTGGTGCAACATCCAAATAAGTAATAATATATCGATTCTTGAAACCCCTTGTTCTAGCCATAAAAAAAAACTTTTCTTATTTATCAATAATCTCAAAGGCTTTTATTTCATTTCACTTTCTAACCTTACAATGATGGATTTTTCATTATGATACATCTTTTAGTTTTTAACATATTTTCATTAATATCTGAAAAAAACATATATTAAACATAAAATACTTTCTAAAAATAAACCAATACAAAATATAAACAATAGCAATAACCACATAAGACATATAAGTATAAATTAATTTTACTTATCTAATAGGTAAGTCTATCTTAGAAATGTTTACACAAGTTTCAGTATAACTATTTAGATAGATCTAATATTTATTTATCGCATCTTATCGTAAACAGCTTTCTGCGTATGATATAAAAATGAACAATTATAAGATTCAAACCAGTTTTGTTAGACCCGAAGATGAGTGTCTAAGAACCGGTTCTTAATCGATTTTGAAGCCATACTGAAAAATAATTAACTCTGCCTTTTACAACCCAAAATCTAAATAAAGATTTAAAAACTGTCCACTTCAAACAAAATGGTGTACCTATTTTGAGAAAGTAATCATATTCAACTTGGAATAAAACTAATAATAATAATATTTATTTTATAAATAAGGCTAATTATGGCTTTACTTTAATTAGATATATCTAATTAGCAAATATCATCAACAGAGACATATACTGTCTCATTATAAGGACATGGATAGACAATAGGAAGATATTTTTAAAATTCTTTGTTTAGATAAATATTCTGCTAAAATGTGTCATTTTGTATTCATTGAAGGGAGGAGACATTTGGCTGTTTATTACACTAGTCTTCAAAGTAATGTTTTCTTATTCGTCGGCTAAACAACTTTGGGAACTATTATTGAATTTCATTAGGGGATTAATTAAGATGATTGTCCAAACGTGTCAAAGATTATTTGTAATCTACAGAAGTAGTAATTTTGTGTATCATCATTGGGGATGAACATTTTTTTATCTGTCATAGTCTTATTAATTTAGATCCCTGATTAATGATTCTTAATAATTTATTTCATTTAAACACATATAACATGAAACAAACTATAATATTTTTGGATTTTTTTGTTAAAATACAGAAAATTATTCAACATTATATACACAGATAGTTATGTTTTTAAAGTTCAGTTGATGTTTGATGTTTTTAAAATGATTTTTATTCCATGTAAAAAAAAATCATTCACAAAATAAGTAAATAAACAAACATTTAACTAATGAGTACAAGTTATTATTATAGTTATAACACAATGGGACAAAATCATGATAAGTTAGAAGGGTTTAAAATGATTAATGTTTATGAGATTATCAGCAACACAATGTTACAACATAATAATAGACAGGCAAACTATAATTGTGAGTTTGATCTTGTGTAACATAATATGATAATTAACAGATGATAAAAGTTTTCCTTATTTAGTTTTGTCCAGAAAGATAAATTTAACTATTGTCACTTTTTACACTTTATACATGATCCACATAGAAAAATATCAATGCTTCTCTCTTTGCTGATTTCTTCCGCAGGATACCATGACTTGAAAGTGTCAAGGATGACCACAAATCGTCGACAGCAAGACGAAAAAGTTTCAATAAAGAAACCCCTTTATCCATGATGGCTGATGCCTGGTATGGATAAGACCATGAGGAGATTCATACTGAAAAATCAGGAGTTATGTCAAGAACAAAATAGTAATCTCCAAGCTAATTTGTTTTAAAGTTCCAAGATTTACCCATGGTGTTTGTAGATTTTGTGGGGGTGCAGTAGTGCATGATATCAAATGACACGCTAACCGTCATCTCTAGCTGGGTGGAGTTGTCTCTAGTAAAGGGAAGGGGGTTGATGGATATGGGGGTAAGGAGAACAAATAATTCCCCTATCTTCTTTAAAGGATTTGGAAAACATATACAATATACACAAAAAATTGTATACAAATTAAAGCTAGCTTTCACTGAAAGGTTTTAATATGTGGAAATTTCGTCTTGATGGTTTTGATTGTTTTCACTACTCGTTCAATGGGTTCTTACACATTATTTCAACCCATATTAGCTATAAGTTGACTTAATTAATAAGAGAGACTGAAAAAATTCAGTCCCTAACGGGAACTATATTAGGAAGACGTCCAATAAGCGTCAGAGTTGCGACATAACTGAGATCCCTGATTAATATCACAAGAAAAAACCTTCCACCTAAATTTATTATAATTGTGCAAATTAAGCTGAAACTTTTGACATGTAAAACATATTTTTTTTATACAAAATTATCCCTAAATCTTTTGTATCAAATGCTTATTATTATCTCATTTAATTTGATGGACCACTGAATTTTTAAGACCTGAAACATTTAATTGCAAGAATTGTAAGTTATACATTTCAAATTCATATAAGTATGCCAAATATGTAAGAATAATATTAGCAGAATGTTAAAGCTATTGGCAAATTTACAATGTCAACGCAAATAACAGAAAAATTATATCTTTAGTGGTATATTGATATTTATATAATATGATCGTCATGATTAAATGCAACATAGATACAGGGATCGAAAGGGATAATACAATTGCCGATTAATTGATGTACGTTCCCAATGGAGATACATAAAATTACCCCTTCTGAAGATTGCAAATAGTGGTTATAACGTTTGGACGCTTAACTAATGAACCAACCAATCAAAATTTAATTTAAGTTCCCAAAGTTGTTAAGCCAGTGAAAAACAGAATCTTTGGAGACCAATGTCCCTTCCCTCCCTGGCATAGACTGCATAAAATATAGAAATAGTGTTTTTAATTTTGACATACAGATTCAAAAATTCCTATTTTCATAGCATGCTGTACAAATCTTGCAAATTCATGATCTCTCTTTAATAACATTATAGTGGTGCATATAATGATACTAGAGGTGGCGTTCTAAAATTATTCCGCTATTAGCTAGATTGAATATTAATCTTTTTCTTCCATTGTCCTATCCCTGTTTAAAGTATTAAAGTATTTCCTCTTTCTTTAAAATATTTTAGGATCCTAATATTTTTTATTTCAAATTTTCGTCCTGAAATGGTTAAAATGTTTAATTAACTGTTAAATTTTAGTTCAATATCTGACCACATTACGCACGTATCGCTAGTATCAAATTATTTTAAAACTAAGTTTTCTTTTATTGTCTATATTATAAAATTAAATTTTCTGTTTTATGAATATAAATTTAATACTTCAATATAATTCAAATAGCAATATGAAATAAAAAAAAAGAATTTTTTCTTCATGCAGTAAAATAATGGGTCATATCGTTCTGGTCAATGGGAGTTTATTATGGATTATTGGAGCACTATGAGTTTTAAACATTCATTCTTTGGAAAACTTGAGCTCGTATATAGACATTTATTTCCTATATAGATCTGACATGGATCTTGAGGCAATAAAGTAGGCTGTTTTGTAAATGTTAAAAATTGGAAGAATCTATTAAATAAAAGTTATCGCAAATATACTTAGTAAATAATTGTATTTTATCAAAATGTCTATCAGACATGCAACAGGCGAATTAAAAAAATTTTATTTTTTATTTTACAAGACCTAATGTATAAATAGCTTGACTTCTAAATACTAATTCTATTCTACAGTATCTATGCAACATAACCTAATTCTAAATACTCTATCAATAATGATAATATAATAAAAAAGAAAATAGTAAACTCAAGGTTGATCATATTATTTTCTTCTTTTTTTAGCAACATTTTCTGCCTTAGGAATTCTACAAATTTCGTTATTTTTACCTATCTTTTGATATGAAAATTAAATTAATATGATTTATGTCATTTAGACTGAAGAGGGTGCAATGTCCACTGAAAAATATTTCAATAAAAAATAACTAAGAAGTATCAAAGACTTTTTCACTCAGTGAATTTATCCAAAAAAATTAAGTTTACGGTCATTATTCTTATAATTAAATCAAAGAAGCATATTTCAGTATAATCAATACTGGGGCAGCTCCAATTTTTTTTTTAAGTACATCTTGGGGAAGAGCCCTTAGAGGCTAGGGGCGAAGCCGCTAGTAGTATTAAAAGGAGGATAGATAAAACAAATAATTTAATAAAAAAAAGACATACAATTAACATTTAACATTTGTAAAGCTAATAGTTTTTTATTTAAGATAAAAAACTTATCCACAACATAATGTTAAATAGTGAATTTTGGACATTCTTATCTTGTAGAGAAGCTGCGCTATCGATAATTTGAAATAAAATGTTGAGTATCGAAAAGTTTTAAACCAAAAGATAGTTTTAGATTGAAATTTCTGTGGCTTATATTCGCATTTTTATGGGTAAAACGCCTTCAATAATGTTATCAATAAACTTGGATCTAAGACGTTATTTTTCAAAACAGCTAAAAAAACAATAAAAGATAATTTGTTACAAATTAAATTGCTATGGTTGTTCTTTATTGACAATTAACCAATTCAACAAGAATATTTATGTTAAAACTGACTATTTTTAAAGTTTTAAATCGATATAACAATTCTATCACGCCTTATCTAATACAAAAAGTACAAAAGTACAAAAAAAACTACTTGACTGCATTGTATGAACAGTTTTATCTGTTAATAGGAAGATTGCATGTTCATTGATATCTTATTATTATACATGTATGTATAATAATAAGATAAAGAATAATACAAAAAGTATTATGTATAAGTAACAAGGATGACAACATCCATAAAAACGAAGGTCAACAAACGGACATTAATAAATATGTAGTAGCAACACATTTTTTAGACTACATACATACTATTTTCATAACTTAATTATAGAGATGCTTCGCTTATAATAATTATACCTAAATTTCTCAGAAATCCACATAACGTGATACTCCGTCCTTACTGGCTAAAATATCTAAATATCAAAAATGTGCATGTGATTTTTCCAATATTTTTTTTATAAAAACATTAAAAATGAAAAAGGACGCAGTAATACTTTCTATGAAAGGTGTTTGATAATCCAAAAAGATTGAATATAAAGATGAAAAATGTCTTCTAATCCAACCAACAATGAAAAGAATTTAGCTTATCTAACCAACCAGAATATATTTAGAGTCATCTATAATCAATATTCATCGTCTAATATTAAATTTCTTCAAAAAAAACTACATTATGACATTATGACAAACGAACTTTGATAAAATCTGCTTCAAACATTGAACAAAAGTAATAATATTTAAATCTTATTTCATATGGACGTTATTTGAGAGATAAGTTTATTATAGTAGAATCCTAATCGTCTCAAGAATCCCCATATTACAGCTATAGCTTATTTAATGACACAAGTTTAGGAAATCTTCACTTTAAATTAAATAGAAATTATAATGCAAAATCGCTTTAAAATATATTTAACTAACATGAAATATTATTCAAATTTATAATTATTTTTCAATAAAAATACTGTAACATATGTTCTAAAATGACATTTTAATATTAATCATCTAGCAAAAGCCTTTTAAAGAACTATCAGTTCAATCTAATAGGCCTGATTTTTTTCGGCCTAATACACTATGAAGATTCAAGGATTTTTACAAAGAAGATAAAGTATAGAATATAATCCAGGTAGAAGATTCTGCCTGGCTAGCCTGAAGTAAAATTGGAACTTTTGAAAGACCAAAACGGCTACAAGGCTGTTAGTAAATAACATGATTTCAGTAATTATTCAGAAAAAATATTCAAAATAAATTTCTTTTCCAATGATTTACTAAAAGCCATGTAGCCAAGAATCCAGCTTCCTCTTCCCTATTCACAATGGATTAAAAATGAATTTAATGTGCATATTAAGCCTTAAAAAAATAATTATGTCAGAAAATTTACAAAAAAAATATTGGTCTCAGTATTTATATTATAAAACTAGGTTGCGCTCTTATGTTTCTTATATTAGATGTTGATACAAATTAAACTTTTCTAGTTTTGTCCAACTAGTCATTGTAATTTTTACTATATCATTATTGTCTTTACTGCGCAAGTCAAAGATTCCTTCAAATTTCCCAGAAATATTTAGGGTTTTCATTTCTATTCCTCCTTATTCTATGGATTTTTAGGAGGATATTGCAAAATAAAAAAATACACAAAAAGGTATGTCCATATGTAAAAGTTACAGGATGACAGTGTTTTAATATAGCTAAGATCTCAGTAACTTCAGAACCTTTAAGGTTCTCCTTTACAG
This sequence comes from Acartia tonsa, assembly GCF_053477335.1. NCBI lineage: Eukaryota > Metazoa > Arthropoda > Copepoda > Calanoida > Acartiidae > Acartia > Acartia tonsa. The sequence goes on from NC_137268.1 coordinate 47,626,476, forward strand.
TAAAACTTCTTTTTTTTCAGGGAAGTTTATAACTAAGAAGGAAGGTATATCTTACCCTCCCAAGAGAAACTGCATCCCCCCCCCCTTAAACAAAAAAGTTTTGATCATGTTCAAACTGGAACTCTAGGGGCACACACAGCCTAAGAGTGAATTTACTACGCAACACATTCTGATTGTCTAAATAATTAATAATGTGTAGGTAAAACAAAACGACTGCAGACAGAATAATTGACAAGCCTATGGAAAAGAAATGTGTCTACAGAAGACAGACTCCAGATTTTCTTAATAGATTTATAACATTGTCAACAGGGAATAGGAAACAAGTATTTCTATTTTGTCCAAGGACGTCCAGGGGGGGGGGGGCTTAAGGGATTCACCCCCCTCCCTCCCTCCAACCCCAACAATTTTTGTGTCCCCCAACATTATGGAACTACACTTAACCCAGCCCCTCCCCCTCCAAAACAAAAGATAATTTTTAATTTTAACCCTCTCCCCCCAAATAAAAAGCTTGGACGTTCCTCATCTTGTGGTCTCAACAGATGATCACATACAAACCCAAGAGTAATATGTCATTATTACAAGTTAGGGCAATAAATATATCCTTATACTAAAGTAACAGGATGTTTGTTTGTCTATCTGTGTGTTTGTACCATAGGATCTTGCTAACCTCTGGACCGATCGGGTTCTCCTTAACAGGGTAGCTTCTTATAGGGGGAGGATACCACCACCCTCCCAAGATAAATAGCCCCTAGAAAAAACTTCAACCCAAAAAAATTTGTATTTTTTGGTAAGTTGTTGTTGTTGAAATGATTTATTCTTACAGAAAAAAATCATACATGATAAAATAAGTAAAATACGAACTAAAAAAATTAATAAATTAGATATGTGTTAGTAGGTTAAGGGTTAGCTGTTATACATATAAAATATTAATAACTAGCATAATAAACTAAATACACAATTAAATTGATAATGTTTAAATTGGTTTGGTGTTTGAGTTTAGTTTGTTAGAGTTGGTTGGTTTGATTCATGATTGATAGCAAGCATTTTGGGCAGGAGTAGATTGTGGAGGTGGAGGGTCCCAGTTTAAGTTTACTGGGCTCTTTTGGGGACTTACAAAATTGAGGAAAAGTCAAAATTGTAAGGTAGTCTTATAATAAAAAGACTACAAGAGTTCTTGCCAGGATTTGAAAGTATCACTGTAATAAGCGAACCCGCCCCTAGGCTTTTGCGGGAGAAAATACCCCATAAAATATGGGGGAATCTGCACAAGAATAAAGGAAAAATATTTTCCCTTTCACACACACTAAAATAGATAATAAAAGCACACAAAGGATTTCTAGCGGGTTTATAGATGTTGTAGGCACGTAGGTGTAGTTGAAGTTATGAGGAGGGGTTGTTGACAGAAGTTTGGAGGGGAGAGAGGTGGTGAGACTGTTGGTGAGGAGGAGGGGGGGGGGGGAGGTAGGTCATCTGGCGGGCGTCTAAGTTAAGCGTCATGGGGTTAAATTACCAAACAATCTTTCCAAGAAAGGAAACAAAGGAAATCTAAAGATTTGAATAAAAGCTTGAGATGATGTAGCAGGAAAAAAAGCAGGCAGTCAGAAAATTGTTTCTTCTTTTGGTGGCAGAAATCATCTGTGTCCGATTACCAACACTATCTTCAAAGCACCTATCAGGAATCCACGAAGATTTTGTTATCACACAAATAACAAATAATATTGACACAAGTAATGTGTGCAGCGGTCAGAGAAGCACACATGTTGTGTGTTACTCCCACCGCGTCCCAGAGCAGACTGATTTTTTGGTAAGTAAAAAGTTTTTTTGTCTGAAGCTTAAGATTTAAAATAAACTATTTTAGCAAAGAGAAAATTTCAAATTAAGATTAATTCCAGTTTTGTTGGCCTAACTCTGAAATTTGAATTTGGAGACAACGAGATAATTAAAATAAATATGGCTACTGCAAATTGTCCTAAAGCTGACAACTAAACCTTTTAAAACACCTTGACTACGCGCATAGGCATTATATGTGTACTAGGTAGGCCGGCTAATTATACTTGGAACTAGGTTTTGCCAATTACTATGACGTTCCATAATATGTCTTACGCTCTAATGGGTTAATTACTGAGCCAGGGTTAATAGGGTCATTTAATTTTTTTCTGCCTCACCGAAAACAACATGCATTAAAACGGTGCATATTTAGATGTAGTTTCTTTTTAAGAAAGGAAACCTACTCTAAAACTAAGATGTGGCGGTCGGTACAGCAAAGCAAGTTACACAAAAATGCAAATTTATTGACAGATATTTTTAAAAAGGCATTAACTGCTTAAACTTGATTGATAAAAAACATGTTTTGTAATTCATTATTTACTAAAATTCGTCAATTTTAATATTTCGTTATCCTTATAACAAAGTAACAGGATGTGTGTTTGTCTATCTGTTTGTTTGTACCAAAGGATCTCGCTAACCGCTGAACCAATCGGGTTCTCCTTAACAGGGTCGCTTCTCATAGGTCCCGGAAAGGTTTATAACTATTTTGCGGGAGGGCACCACCACTTTCCAAAGAGAAATCACAAAATTACGTAGAGACTTGAACGCAACATAGAAAGGTTACGTATAATCTGAAACAAAAACACATTTAAAGTGCCACTAGAGGTCTCTAGGGATGTAGCCGCTAGTTATACTATATTTTAATGAGGTTTGATTGTAGTTGCTTTGGCATATTTTTGTTCTTGTTTAGTTTAGTTAATTAAAAACACTGTATTTTATATAATATTTTGTTGCAGTATTTTTCTCCTTTTGAAAATGCTACTTATATCTTATTTTTTTTGTAAAAAGAGCCTATATTTAACACTGTCTTATAGTATCATTAATTCGATAAAATAAATAGTTCATTTATTTCCAGCAGTTAAGGTATATGATAAATTAATAAATCTGATTGAAATTAAAACAAGGTTACTTATTTGTTTGTTTATGCTGGAATAATCAAAAATATCATCTTCTGCAAAAGGCCCTTGAAATTCTTTTATTATCATTTGCTAATTCCGCCCTGCCCCAAAAACACCTACAATCTAAATTTTTGGGCTGGGTTTAGTTAAAAGAACATTAAACTAAATCATTAATTAGGAGGATTAATTTAGTCCCAACAACATGACAAGGTTACTTGTCTCAAGCCCAAGCTTTGGATTAATTAATGTTTATTTGTTAAGTGTTATACAAAGATATATTGATCAAGTAGAACCCAGGAAGGGAGGGGACATTGGGCTGTTTATTACATTAGTCCACAAAGTTTTGTAAAAACGTATTTTTAGTTGGTTTATTGAGTTACTTGTCCAAACGTTTTATTTTATCCACCAATTGTAATATACAGAAGGAGTAATTTTGTACAACATCATTGAGAATGTACATCTCTTTATCGGCAGTTTTTTTTATACAGACAGACAGACAGACAGACTCTCTGTATTATATTTAGATATTGCAATCAAATTTGGCTAATGATATAATTGACAATATACATATCTTTTTGAAATGCAAAAAATATACTTTTGTGTCTTTTAATTTCATTAATACATCTATCTCATTTATAAGTTTATTCGTTACCAAGCAAATTAAATTTTCTTCATCTAGTTTAAATTACAGATCCCTTTTATGTGTGTGGCCACTTAAATCAGATTATTCTTTCCAATTATTTATAGTTTAATTATATATTGAAGTAAAAGAATAGAGGAACAAATGCTACATGTAACTCTACACACGGGGTGAGGATCCTGTGCCGACTTTCAATTATATCAATGTCAATATTAGCCATTAATAGCGTCGGAAATACATATATATATATATACATTGCCAAGTCGCTATAAAAGAGCAGAAAATAATTTGCTAGCAGACGATAAAGGTCCTTACTACTTAGGCCAGATAGTTGTCTGGGTTATACATCTATACTTATACATTTAATGTTTAATTATCATTTTAATTTAGTTATAAAATATGCGAAATTACTTATGAAACACCTGTTGCGATTTATTAATAATAATTTTTATATTTCTTAATGTTGTTATGTCATGTGTAAAAATAAAATTTATTAAACAGTTTTTAGGATGTCTTCCTAAATAAAACACAATTGAATTCAAACCTTTCTTTAAATAATAGATCTATTGGTTTAGCTGTTTTATAGATCTTATAGACACACAACCGCAAATCGCCTTTAGTCCTATAAAACTTACTATAGATTTTTAAAAATTGAAGAGTTACATTTTGACTTTTAAAAAGATTTTCATATTTATTTTCATTTTCTTCATTTTTTTCTCAGTTATTTTTCTCATTTTTTCTTCATCCATCTTTTTTAAAAGTATCCCTTTACTACAATGGCAATGTAACATGACATAAAAGACACAAAGTGCCTATTTTTACACGAGAATAGCAACCAACTAAGATTCCCCTTTCAAGGGACAGTCAGAAGCTAGTTTTTTTTTATTTTTGTCAAATATGCTGATCTGTAATTTTTTATTAAAATCAAGAAAATTATAAAAATTTTATACCTTATAATTGTAATTTTTAGAAGAATTTGAGTAATTATTTAAAATAAAATAAATTGGTAGACCTTTTATGTATAAATCTGTTTATAGACAACATTTTAAAGATGTAAAATAAAATTGCAGCAAATTACATATCCCAATTATACAAGTAAAGAAACACTTCATGACGGACTGACTTTCTGACTTTAGTAATATAGGAGATTTGCTACTAAAATATTGGATTATTACTTTATTAGGTATTTTTTTCTGAATAAATTTGGGTTGCTGTAAAAAGCATAGAAATACAATTGTTTATCTGAATATTGTATAGGGATATACAATTTAAATTTAAGAGTGTCCTTTTAAGTCGTGTTTTTATTGGCCTAAAGTGCAACCTTTTCAAACTTTCCCGGATTAAATTTCACCCCTTCTCTAATGCTGGCAAGCTGCGGCTTGTCAATTTTTTAAAAGCGAAGCTTTTCTATAATTGAGTCGGTCCGTCCGTACGTCCGTCCGTACGTCCGTCCGTCCGTCCGAGATAGATAGCTTTTATTCGTTAATTTAGGCATGTTAGAATTGTCCTATCAATTTCAAACTTTGCATGATGATTCCTGTAGTAGTTGGGTACGATTTAGAAAGCGTAGCAACTCTATAATCATTACCAGAATGTCCGTACGTCCATTTTAAACATGTTGATTTTTCTACTTTTTTAACAACAAATTTTCAAGTGTTCTAATTATCCGTTTGATCTGATTTTTGGTATATTAATTCCTGGGACAACAAAGAACAATATTATAAGCGAAGCAACTCTATAATCAAGTCCAAAAATGTAAGTATGTTCATAAACATTATCCTGCTTCAAGCAGTTTTTCAACATATTTACTTACAATTTTGCTTCGACTCTTATACTTTTAAATTCTGATTATTCAGTTCAGATACTATACAAGTGTTAATGTCCGTTTGTCCTACCGTTTCAGTGCTTCGCTTTTATGGATGTTGTCATCCTTGTTTTTACAAGAGTTTAATACAAGCGTAAATCAATCATTTAGCAGAAAAAAATACAAAAACACATTTTAATGCATATTTTGTTTTTTAGAGGTTAGTGTGTGTGTGTGTGTGTTTTTCATATAAATAAGAAAAATATTATCTATTAAAGCGAAGCTTAAAAAAATACTGTTTTGACAAATTTATTAAAAATATGATATCGTCTAATGTTATAGAAGGAGCATCAGAAACAAAAAAAGTCACAAGTAGCGCAAACAAAATATCTTTAGAAAATAAAGAATATCCTACTACATTAAGTAGTAAGGTCTTTTGTCTGAAGCTTAAGATATCGACAAAGACTAAACAGATTGAGTTTACTATTTTAGGAAAGCTTCACATTGGTCCCGGGTTAGTTTTAGGCTATTATACTTTTCAAATTAAAGTTTTAAAATAGTTTTATGCTATTTTCATACTAATATGCTCATTTCCTTGCTAGGTGCACAGCCGCCACAAGTTTTTTAATTTACTGATGATAAATAACAACAATCTAATTTATATTTAAAAATCTAAAAGGATTTTAAAATGTACAAAACATTTCACCAAGTGAGGTTGATAAGCACAGCATCCATGAATGTAATAATTGTCACACATGAAATAATTGCAATTTTTATACAGAGAGGTAAATTGGTAGTTTTAATGGTTTAGGACAATTCATCCAGTTTCGGATATTTTACATACTTCTTCTGTAGAATTAAACTACTGCAGTTCACGGTAAAATATTGCTGGTAACGAATATTGCCAAAAATCTTTGAATTTTAAAGGCTGCTAGCTGCCAAACGGCTGAACGTACAGATCATGCCCGCACACTGTTTTAAGCAGCATAAGAAGGCCTACAAATAATCTGGAATATCCATAAATCATATCCATAAATATTATTTGTAGGCCTTCTTATACAGCGCAAAATGGTGTGCGGGTATGAACTGTACGTTCAGCCGTTTGGCAGCTAGCAGCCTTTAAAATTCATAGATTTTTGGCAATATTCGTTACCAGCAATATTTTAACGTGAACTGCGGTAGATCTCTCAAGTCTATTAAAGTATTCATAGAAAATAAAAAAAATATGAAAGAAAAATGTTTCTATTGTATGTGTTTAATGCAACATAGACGTCCAAAGAGGTGTTTATCCCCTCAAACTTTTGAAACCCCTTATTTTATCCCCTTCAAAATTTACAAAAGTATGGTATATTACCCCCCTAAGAACCTTTAAACTTCCTCATTTTACCCACCTTAAGTCTTTGAAAACCATCATTTTACCACTCTTAAAAAAAGCTTAGACATCCCTGTTTTGCAATGTTCTTTTAAAGCATTTTGATACACCCCATCCCCTCCCCTCCTTTTGGATGAACAAACTAACCAATAAATGATGTCCATGTTAGCAATCTGAATTGAAAACAATTTTGACCCTGTCATAATATCCACGTATGTTCTATATATTTATTGCTGTGATGTATTTTTTTTATTATTCATTTTCTTAAACTAGCTACATTTGAACAAACATATTTGCTGTATGTGTTTCCTTATTATTAATTGTTCATCACTGACACTTGTATACAGTTAAAATTTACAGGGGAAGGCTTTTGCAAATTATTTAAACAAGAAAGAAAAAAACATATTCAGAAAAATTTAGCAGGAAAAGTTTAGATTGCTTAATTAAGCAGCTGGATGTCCATTAATATTTTTATTTAGTAATAGGTATGAGATTTTCAGAAATATTTGTGTTTATACCATGGACGTCTAAGGGTGGGGGTAAATGGGTTATTACCCACCTCAAACTTTACTTCTCTTAATTGTAAGAAAAACACTAGAGAACTTATTTAAAATGTTTGAAATAAAAATCTTGTACGACCCTGCTTACAATGGGTGTGGATGTTTTATGCCCCCCCCCCCCCTCTCACTAAAGGCAGCATAATGTTCTATTTCTATATCTAAAACGGATATGATTCAGATAAAGTTTTTATACTAAAGTAAGAGAAGTATACGGGGCACGTTTTATATGTAACTCTACCCACAAGATAAGGGACTCTGTGCGTCTTTCAATATCAGCCAATAGCGTAGGAAATATAAACACAACCAATTTGCTACAAAAGAGAAGAAAGCAATTTGCTAGCAGACGTTAAAGGTCCCCCCCCCCTTAAACCAAGTAATTGTCTGGGTTATACAGTTATTCTGCTTATAAAGAAGTTAACAAAATCCGACAAAAAATTTAGATTACATGTCCCCTTTTATGCGCTGAGTAACAATTCCGTGGCAATTACTGCAGCCACAACAAAAGCAAATTACAATTTTCCTGGAATTCAAAAAAAATATGCTATAACTTGGATGTTGCACCAGATTTCTATGAACATGGATAAACCTATACTTGCAGCTTGTTGAATTAAACCATAGAGAAAAAAATAAAAGAGAGGAATCGAAGCAACTAGAAGAAGAAAATAGGCAGTAGGCCTAGAGGCCTACTCAGCGCTGTTGCCGCGCTAAAATTTATTGCTATTCCACTACTTTTCAAATGGGAGGATTAAAAATTATTTTAAAAAATATTTTTTTACTTTTTACTATTTCCATATTTAGGGCAAGAATATTAGATTAGATATTTTTGTTTTAATGTTTTAATTAAAAATTACATAGAATTTTATTTTTATTTTAAAAAATTTGTTCATGAAAGATGAATCCTTCTATTTTTAAAAAGGGGGAATTTTTTTTCACAATGAACATTCAGCTGATTCTGACCGCCCACGGCTGTTTGCTAAATATCGCTTTTCTTTTTATTAACATTATTATTTATGATTGACTTGCAAAAAGCCCTGGGCGGCTTTTGATTTTCGTCTGCTTCTAAATTTAGGGATGGGGAAGTAGTATTTTACCTTGAAAAAGGGGTGAGTATTCATCCTCTTATCCTTTTTCCTTATGAATTAAACCTATATCAACCCTCTTTTTCCCATCCCCTCCCCTTCTACTAGAAGAACGAACTGACAGATAAATGAGGTCCACATTAGCAAGCTAAAATGACAAAAAATAATCTCCTGTCAATACATCCACGTATATCCTATATCGATTATAAAAGGTCTTAATCATGTTTTATAAACAAAACGACAAAACCTTTACCATGTAAAAAAGTTTTGCCTTAATCATCACTTTAATGTTTTAAGCGGCAAGGCTATTCCACAATATATTATGGTAGACTGGTAGGTCTGTTATCTAATATTGAATCATAACTTTGTGAAACGCAAATTTTAGGCAAGAAGTTTAATTATGCAAAGATGGATATATCATATACGCGGAATTAATGACAGGTAATAATTTTTCGTCAATTTAGCTTACTAATATGGACTCATTTATTGTCCAGTTCGATCATCCAGAAATGAGGAGGGGGGAGGGGAGTACAAAATCCATGTGGGGGTAAAAGGGTTATTACCCCCCTAAAACCTTTAACCCCTTTAAATTTCAAGATATACACTAGATTACCCCCCTCAAACCTGTGAAACCCTTCATTTGTAATAACTAATCGATTATTACAATAATGTAAGGGGGGGGGGGGGGGGGGTTAATGCAACCATCTCGTAATCAATGTATAAATGGCACTTAGAATTCGAATTTCGATCTGAAATTTTGCATGAGTAATCCTTGGTAGGTCTATTTTCCCTAAATCGAACAAAAAGTTGGAAAAATAAAGGCTAACAGCTGGCGGCTCTGCAGTTTAGCCATTTTTGGGCTATTTTCAATGCAAATCATCACGAAACCTATCTCCACATAATACTATTATCTGCTCCAAAATGTTTTCAAACGGTTCTAGCCGGTAGTTGCTGGTACTAGAAATCTGTAAATGTTGTTTTTGTATCATTTCACATGATTTAAAGCAAAAATATGTTTCAAAAAGTTGATTCCTACGTAATTTATGACAGATTTGCCCTAAAAATAGCCAAAAAAAACGGCTAAACGGCTGAGCCGTTAGCCGTTACTTTTTCAACTTTTTTGTTCGATTTAGGGAAAATAGACCTACCAAGGATTACTCATGCAGATTTTTAGATCAAAATTCGAATTTTAAGTGCCATTTATACATTGATTACGAGATGGTTGCATTAACCCCCCCCCCCCCCCCCCTTAATTCCCCACTCCTGGCCATAGAGGAACTTATTGGCCAATATCTAAGGACTATATTAGCAACCTATATTGACGTCAAAAAGTACTTTGACACAATATCCACGCATTCTATTTCCATTATTTATGATGCGATAAATAATTAGTATATATTTATTTAGTTTCGCTTTTTACATTTTTCTTTACTTGTTATGATCAAAACGGTGGCACCTTTTGTTCATTACATTTTATTTTCTGAATCATCATTTCTAGAATATAACCTTATATGCTGCTGTAACTTTATTAATATTAGAATTAGTATTTGTAGATTGGTTTTCAAATGTTGTGAGTGTAGCTTCAAATTTAATATGCTAGCTAATCCTAATATATAAAGTAGTAAGCGTTTTTTGTCTGTCCCGAAGGATCTTGCTAACCGCTGAACCGATATTGTTCTCCTTTACAGTGAAGCTTCTTATATGTCCCGGGAAGGTTTTGAACTATTTTTGGAAAGGGTGTCTCCACCCCCCTCCCCACAAAAATTTTTTTTTACTCTGTTGAAACTCAAATTTAAAATGGGATGAGGTCGACTTTTCCCCCTCCTACCTAAAGTGCCCCTAGAGGCTTCTAGGGGGCGTGGCCACTAGTATTACATAAAGCAATAAAAGGTTAATGCCGATATGTAAGAAAAGTTTTATCATTTAATTGCCATTTATCTACACTATATAATCTGTATAAAGGGGGAGGTCATTTTCTAGTAAATTCCGTAAAGGTGTGTGTGTTATAAGGCCTAAAAATAGTAGTAGAACGATAAGGTGCTCTATATATTTGTATTCCCTATTGAATAGAACAATAGGGAGCACCTTATCGTTCTACTACTATTTTTAGGCCTTATAACACACACACCTTTACACACCCTTACGGAATTTACTAGAAAATGACCTCCCCCTTATTGAAAGTTTGATGTTGGAATTTAGGTTGTTATTTCCTGTGTTATATATTGGTCAGTTCGTTCATATAGCAGAAAGGGAGGGGATGGAGTAAAGGGTTGTGGAAAGAGTGGACCGATATTTTATACCGCTACAAGTTTCACTTTACTAGAGCACATGATAATCTGGTGCAAGATCCAAGTAATAATTAATTCATAAATAATCTTCATCCCGATATTTAGATAAAAATAGAGATAAATCTATCTTACATTTCTGTATCACTGGAAACAACAACTCTACACATAACTCTATTGTTATATGCTTTTTATGTACGTAAAAGTTTACGAGCTGCGTAATGTAAGTTGGAATTTATTTTAAAAAGCAAAGCTTTTTTTATAATTAGGGTTGGTCCGTCTGTCCGTACGTCACGGAAAGTTAGCTTTTTCGTTCATTCGAACAGGTTAGAATTGTCCTATCGATTTCAAACTTTGCATGGTGATTCCTGTAGTAGTTAGGTATGATTTTGAAAGCGTAGCAACTCTATAATCGTCACCAGAATGTCCGTGCGTTCATTTTAAACGTGTTGATTTTTAACATTTTTAAAAATAATGTTATACAATTATCTGAATGATCTGATTTTTAGATTACTGATTCCTAGAACAGCAAAGTACAATGTTCTAAGCGAAGCATCTCTATAATCAAGTTCTAATATCCTGTATTTAGTTTCTCAACAAATTTACATTTATATTCTGATTATTCAGTTCTGACACTCTATAAGTGTTAATGTTCGTTTGTCCTACCGTTTCAGAGCTTCGATTTTATGGATGTTGTCATCCTTGTTAATATTAGAATTATTGTTTCTAGATTGGTTTTTAAATGCTGTAAGTGTTGCTTCAAAATTAATATGCTAGCTGATAATACATGATCTATCTTACGTTTATGTATCACTGCAAACAAAAACTCTACACATAACTCTGTTGGCATATGCTTCTTATTTATGTAAAAGTTTACGAGCTGCGTAATGTAAGTTAGAATTTATTTTTATTTGCATAGGTTTACTAGTCAAATAAAACAATATAACAATACTATGCACAAGTATGCCTTTGTACATAGAAGCAGAGTGTTCTAACATTCCTACGATAATAAGTCATAACTCTTATAGCAAATTTTTTAACCTACACTTTGTCTGCTGTTTTAAGGAGAATAACACCATTAAATCGTCTGCTATTCAAAATAAAGGTCTGAAATTTTAGGTGAAAGATAAGATAACAATGAGTATCCAGTATATAATTTACTTGATTCGTTGGGCTGTCGGTCATTTTACAAATATATACAACATCTAGCTACATTATATAGAAAAGTTAAATGGTTTTCTATATGTTTGTTGTTTGTTTATGGACCACGTCTGCTTTTAAATGGTAGATACCGTCCGTTTTTCCAACCATGATTGTTTTATTCTTCGCTTCTAATGGATGTTGTTTTATTTTGCAACATTATACGAACATCTTTATAAATCTGTTTGAATATTAATTTTTGAGATAAAAGAAGGATCTTATATTTACTTTGTTAAATTTCGGAACATTTGCTCAAAATAAATAATCTTTCTTCAGTTTATCATTGTTTTTTTTTTAGACAAAATTGCTAAAATAGATTTAAGCAACTTAAAGAACCTTTTGATATTACTTCATTTTAACTTGTAAAATTGCCAATAATAGAATTCAGAATTAGGGGGATACTCAAATTTTCAAAATTAAAAAAAAATATTTCTAAGAGGATATTACCAATAATTGATATATTTAGATTAGACGTGGATATTATGACAGGGGGTAATTGTGACCAACATTGAACTCCTTATTGGTCAGTTCGTTCATTCAGTAGGAGGAGAGGGGATATGGTAAAGGGGGTGGGTATCGCTATTTTAGCCCGCTGCGAGTTTTACTTTATTAGAGAACATGAAACTGGTCAACATTCATAAAATCCAAATAAAATCTTAGCATGCATTTAGAGAAAATGCTTTAAACAAAAAAATATGTTTCATCCCATTGTGATCTAATATAAGAAATGTTTCTTAATGAAGAGAAATGACAGATATAGAAAAAGAAAAGCTTCATATAAACAAGGATAATCATATCCACAAGTAATGCAGATGCAAACTTACAATAATATAAATTGAAGATGGACAAGTAAGTTTGAACTTGAACACTATTCAGTAAATGTAAATCTTAGAATTAGTGACACGATTGTTTGTTTATGTTAGTCATTTGTCATGGGTGGTTAATAGAACATATCCTTGTAGCTTTTTATAGTGCCTATAATAATTACGTCAGACAATACATATGACTAATGATAGGTCAGTATGACGTCATTTAATAGGCACTTTAAAAAACTTTCATAGCCTTATTCTGAAGAAGCTTTAATGCCAAAAAGTATAAATACATATATGAGGAAAGGAAGAAACATTGGACTGTAAATTACACTGGTACCCAAATTTTTATAGCCACTGTATTTTATTTTATTTGTTATCTTATAAACTTTAGGTACTTTTATTGAATTTTGATAGGTTGGTTTCAAGACAGTAGCATTCAAACTTTTCAACCAATTATTTTATTCTACAGCAATTTTGTTTACAATCAAATATCAATCATTTCTTATCCCTTTAAATCCCTGTCATATAGAATGTCAGATAAATGATAGTTACTTGATAAACAAGAAATAAATGTCTTCCCAACTTTTTACTAACATAACAACAGACTTCTATGAGCGAAGCTGATCAATGACTTGCTACCTAAATACTTCAATTTATTATAAAATTTACAAATTTTTAGATAAATAGAACGTTTTTGTTACATAATTTTTCCTATTCTTTAAAATTTTTGTTGTATTTCTGGAAGCTGAAACTTTGCGATGCTCCCTTTAACATTAATGTTTACTTTTTTCTTATATTTAATATAAAGTTTTTGATACTTTTATAATCATTAGCGAGCAACTTTTTCATGCCAGGTGTTCAATGAGATATTTTATGTATGCTTACTTATTATTAATATTCCCTTCTAAAACTTTTCAGATATAAAATTCTTTAACGAAAAAAACAGACCCCTATCAAATAGAAATTTCTGCATAAGATAGGTATCACTAACACACACACACACACACACACACACACACACACACACACACACACACACAACGCGCACTCTTATTGAAATATAGGAACTGATAAAAATAACAGTTACAACCAATTCAAGGATGTTAAATAAAATATTTGTATCTGTATGGTTTACTTACGACGATGCCTCTAGAGGCCTCTAAAGGCACCTTAAAGAGAGCAAAGCAGGGTTAAGATTCATTTAGTTGATGCATTTTTTTGTTATTTTAAAAAATGAAGGGGTCGTTAATTCTTTTTTTGTTTTTTGAGTGATTTACTTTAGGCTTAAACCCTGTGTACTCATATGACATACGCCCATAAACACATAAATCCAATAAATAAATCATAAGTGTGTGTTTACTTAAGATTTCAAATTCCACCCTCAAATAAATATTTTATCATGATATTTCAAAAATGATAATTTCTCTATACACAATACACATAGTATGTACTTAAAATTTTAGAAGATTTTTTTCGTTGTTGATTCTGTAAAGTAGTATCTAAGGGTTTACACGCCTTTTGAGATCTCGCTAACCACAGAACCGTTGTTTTATTTATTGAAGTTTTACATTGGCCCTAAGATGGTTTTAGGCTATTCTTCTTGAATTCAAGTATTGTGTGGGTGTTAGACAAATGGACTCCCCTCCTTCTCCTAGATGCTGGGACTGCATCAGCTAGTAAAGAATAATTGTAAATATCTAAATCTGTATCAGACAACCAGCCCTTTGATTGCACGACCTAATTTTTTTCCTAATAATTAGTTGATCCTTTTTTGAACCAAGGCATTCCTCATATATTTAAATATTAGAATGTCATTTAAATTGGAATGTTATTAATTTACTTATACTTTTTCAAAGAAAGTTAGCTAAGCCGAACAGGAAAGCCACATTTGAAAAATAATAACAAATTGCAAATAAATATTGTTTCAAACATATAGTAATAAGATAGGTTTTTCCGTTTCAACAAATAATTTTTCTTTCTATATTATATTATACTAGCGGCTACGCCCCTAGAGGCCTCTAGGGGGCACTTGAGGAGGAGAGAGTCGAATTTAATAACCCAATTTCTTATTTTAGATTTTTGTTTTTTGAGAGAAAAATTTAAAAAAAAAAAAATTTTTTTTTTGGGGGGGGGGGCGAATTTTTTTTTTTTTTGGGGGGTGTGGGGTTTTAGTAAAAAAAATTTAAAATTTTTTTTCGGGGGGGTATTTTTCATTTTTTTGGTAGGTTGGGTGTGTCCCATCCCCCAAGAAAATAGTTATAAACCTTCACGGGACCTATGAGAAGCTACCCTGTTAAGGAGAACCCGATAGGTTCAGCGGTTAGCGAGATCCTTCGGTACAGACACACAGACACACAGACACACAAACACACAAACACACAAACACACAAACACACAAACACACAGACAAACAGACATCCTGTTACTTTAGTATAATGATTAAATAACTTTGCTAAACTTTGATTCCATTATTAATCCAATTCAAGAACAAAAAAGAATATATTTAAGTCTGCTTCTTTTATGTCTTTTCGTTCATTTTAAAATTCAAATTCATATTAACTGCTGTTTCATAAAAATACCATTTCTAGTAAGTGTGGAAAAAGCCTCAGAAAGGCGAGAAAAATTACCGGATTTCCGTTATCGATTAGTAAAAGATCACAATCATACTTTTTAAATGGCTTGGCCAACAAAAATCTATATCAATTCTAAGGTTTGTACAGTGTCCACATTGTACCGTATTGTACATAAAACTATTTCATTGATATATTTTACAGGGATCTAAAGGGGCAAGCCAATGGCCGATAAATTGACACAATGATGATACACAAAATCACCCATTCTATAGATTACAATTAGTATTTAAACGTTTGGACACTCAACCAAATGAACTAACCAATCAAAATTCAGCTAAAGTCCCCAAGGTTTTTAGGCCAAGAAAACGTTATTAAAAGACTTTGAGGACCAGTGTAATAAACAGAACATATCCACACCCTCCCTGCATATTTTATCAGTGTTTGTCGCAAATGTATTGCAATTTTTCTATAAAAAAATATATCAAAAACTGTACAAACGTTAAAAATTAACATTTGCCGTCGTCTCGTAGCTTGCTTCTGATATGCAATATTATAATATTCCCCTCTAAAATGTTTTAATCGTTAGAAACGTAGATATATTATTAAATTAAGGGAAGACTATAGTCTCTGCGCAGATGCTCTCTGCGATATTCATGTATTTTATTTTATCTTCAACAGACATCGATGAAAACACGCTTGCAGTAGAGATAATGTAATAGAAAATAAATTTAAAAAGTCTAGATAATCAAACTCTTTCTTTGACCAATAGAAGCATTGCACATTGCAGGAACAATCCTACAACAACATTTGTTTGAAAGTGTTCAGATTTTGTCAAAAAAACCGCATTTCATTCTAATTCACCATCTATGGTAATAGATATAAATATCTTTCTTGGGAAGCAAAACATTGAATTTGAAAATGCTTAAATATCATAATATTTCTGTTAAAGTTTGTCGTTTTTCAATTAATTTAGACTTTTGTTAAGATATTCAGATTACTATGGGATAAGGGAATGATTGAAAAAATTATGTACATCCCCAATGATAAAACACAAAATTACTCTTTTGTAGATTACAATTAGTAGTTGAACGTTTGGACGTACACTCAACTAAATGAACCAATCAATCAAAATTTATTAAAAGTCCCCAAGGTTGTTAGGAAAACAAATAAGAAAACGTTATTATAAAACTTTGGGGCCAAGTGTAGTAAACATTCCAATGTCCCCTCTCTACCTAGAAAAATAAATTCAATGGCTACCGATTTTGTATTATACCAAATAATTAAATAAGGTTACATGTTCGCAAAAAAAATAATCCATTTTGCATAAATTGAATCTTTACCTCTTTTGAATTGCAAAAACTGTCTGAGTTTCTCAAGATGATATAAGATGATTAAAAGATTAATTTCATGCTAAGAAAAAAAACATTAAAGGCTGTAGAATATAGTTTAGTTAAATAACTGAGTGCTTTTAGAGTGTCTTTTATATTCAATATCTCTAATGTAAAACGTTTTTCTAGTATGACTTTAAAACCGATTAGACTCGGTTCTGGGCCATACTGAAATATTATGTATTGTATAGTATTTTTGACAAAGAAAATCATATAACTATTCCTTTATATTTTTTCATTAACCTGTGATTTTTGAATCGACAATACTAAAAATCTTTAATTAGCCTAATCATATGAATTAAAAATTTTAAATCTTTGTTTTAAGACAGTCTAAACTATTTTGTCTATGCAAACTTGACTAACAAGGTGGAGTGTGATTATTAATTTTTCGTGACATGGTGCTAAGCAGCAGCTAGCTCATTCATTAGGCTGGTACTTCGCGCATTTATTTTAGCAATTTAATTTTAGGTTGAAGTAGCAAGCTGATTCATTAGGCTGGTATTTCGCGCATTTATTTTTGAGTCGTAGCAGCTAGTTGATCCATTAAGCTGGTGCTTGTTTTTTAGTCATTGAGTTTTTGAAACATGTTGTTTGATAGGATTTATTCAAATAAACAATAATTAAACAATTTTCTTTTCTAGGAAGCTCCCTATTGATTAAGATACAGCATCAACTATAGATATTATGCCCTCTCTCTAAGATTCCAGTGACGTGAATAAGTAAATAAAAATGGAAAAATCTTGATATTTTGCTAAAATTTTCTTAATGAATTTGCCTCAAGTTTAGTTGTTTGTGTTGCTAGTATCAGATTTCTCCTCTCTCTTTCTGTTATGGATATACAATATACGTGGATATTACGTCAGGGGAAAAAATTGTCGTCATTTTAGGATGCTAACATACAACTCATTTATTGGTCAGTTCGTTCATCCAATAGGAGGGGAGGGGGTGGATGGGGTGTATTGTTATTTTGGCCCGCAGCTAGTTTAACTTTATTAGAGAAAGTCTGGTGTAACATCCAAGTAATAATATATCCATTATTTGTGTATTGAATTATGGAATTATGGCGCTAACAACATTATCATTGCAAAATCAAGGCCAGGCTGACTAATACAGTTTCAATAGATAGCTAATTGCTGTACATAATTTAAGGGGTTTTAATAGTCACAATGTTCCAATAATGTTATAACCAATTAAAAGGTCTATTGTTTTTCTAAATTAAGACTTTTGGAGTCCTTCCAAATTTTCACTTATAAGTAATGCCTTGAAATCTTAAAGCCTTAATGATTAAGGTTGATAGAAATAAGACACCTGCCATACTTGGGCAAGGATAAAGGTTATTATAAAAAGGCAAATGATAGAAATAAAAGGTCTGATATTTGTTGATTTAACTAGCTACTGCACTTCTTCCATATGAGAGCTCTGTATTTGAGAGGGGAAGAGGGGCTGAAAAAATCCCAAAAAATAATATAACGTAAAATCGTCCCAGGACCTATGTGAAGCTTCTCTTAAGTGAAAAACTCAATTAGTTCTGTGATTAGCAAGATCTCAACTAATAGGCCTTACTTCTTTATACTTTTGTAAAATATTTATATATTTGAATTATAATTTAGAGTACATTAGAAAATTGTTGTTTAACAATTGATCTATCATATTGCATCTATTATTCAATTTAAGGCTGACACGATCGAGTGTTCAAAATATATAAAATATTCTTGATTTATGACCTAATAAACATTTTAATGGGATTCTTCAATTCAATATTCGACAAATTTCACTTTTATGAGGAAATTTTACATTTTTGTTACATATATAAAAAAGAATATTCTTTAAAAACATGAACATGCAAAAATGAAAAATTCAAAAATTTTTTTAGAAACGCAGCTTCTCAATAACTTGGGTTAGGTTTGACTTTAAGGACGTATGTATCCGAGAGAGAGAGAGGGGACAATGGGCTGTTTATTACACTAGTCTCCAAATTTTCATAATAACGATTTCTTACTTCTTAACATAACAACTTTGTGGACTTAAGTGATTTTTATTGGTTGATCTATTAAGTTGAGTGTTCAAACGTTTTAACCACTAATTTTAATCAATAGAAGGGGTAGTTTTTAATCATCATTGGGGATGTACATCAATTTATCGTCATTGTTTTATACCTTTAGATCAATGCGTTTGTATAACCGTCAGCACGTCCGTAGCGAACAGTTGACTAAATCATTATCTTAATACTAGAATTAAAGAATTTAAGCTCATAACAATGCTTTTAACAAATCTTTTTGACATTTTAAACATTAAAAGGATACATGTTATCAGGGGCGTCCAAGCTTTTTTATTTGGGGGGGGGGGGGGTAAAATGGCGCGCGAAGCGCCCGGCAAATTTTTTTAACCCCCCCCCCCCCCCAAAATTTTTACCCCGGGGGTAAAATTCGTTTGGGGGGGGGGGGATAATCATCCCATTACCCCCGCTCTTGGACGTCTATGCATGATATAGTTTAATTTATAAGATAAAATTACTCTCTTTAATTATAAAGTAATTAGTAACACATACTATGATACTGCAGTATGGAAAGAAATAAATATTCTCTAAAATAACTAGAAATATATTATTTAAGAAAAAGATTAAATTCAAAAGATAAAAATAATTTTCTTTGTAGCGAAGCTACTGTATAATTAGAAATGACCGTCCGTCCTTTTAGTCAATTACATTAAAAAGGTACGGGTTCGAATTTCCAGAAAACTACGTCATTATGAAAGACGTTAAATTCCGTCTACAGTCGCTTGGTAAGGCGTGAATCTTCAATGAATAATGAAAATGCCCTGACAATTAACCGGCATACATTATTAAGATTTTTTTGTAAAATTATGTTATTTTCTATCCTTGCAAACTTTAAAAAACAAGGATGACAACATCCAAAAAAAGCGAAGCACTGAAACGGTAGGACAAATGGACATTAACACTTGTATAGTGTCAGAACTGAATAATAATAATATAAATGTATAGGAGTCAAAGCAAAATTGTAAGTAAATTTGTTGAAAAACTGCTTGATTCAGGATAATGTTTATGGACATACTTACATTTTTAGGACTTGATTATAGAGTTGCTTCGCTTATTACATTATACTTTGTTGTCCCAGGAATCAATATTCTAAAAATCAGATCAATCGGATGATTAGATTACATAAAAACTTGTTGTTAAAAAAGTAAAAAATCAACATGTTTAAAATGGACGTACGGACATTTTGGTGATGATTATAGAGTTGCTACGCTTTCTGAATCGTAGCCAACTATTAAAGGAATCACCATGCAAAATTTGAAATCGATAGGACAATTCTAACATGCCTAAATTAACGAAAAGAGCTATCCGTTACGGACGGACGTGCGGACGGACCTACCCTAATTATAGAAAAGCCTGGCTTTTAAAAAGATAAAAAGTGAAGTGCAAAGATAATTACTTTGACCACATATTTCATAAATCAAAATTGATGAAAAAACAAGAACATCTATGTCCATAATTAACACTAGTCCCAAAAGTTTTTTATTAACGTTTTCTTATTCGTTTGATTAACAACTTTGGGGACTTAAGTAAATTTTCAACCAAAATTTTAATCTACAGAGTAGGTAATTTTGTGTATCATCATTGGGGATGTATGCATATCAATTTATCGGCCATTGTCTTATCCCTGATAATTAACACACTTACATATCTAAATTTTAGAGTAACTTCTCTACAAAAAAAGTAAATTTTGAAACATTGAACAAAATGAAACTCTTATCCACGTATGATTATAAATATATTGTTCCATATGAAATCCAAAAATAAACTTGTATGAGAAATTGTTTTGCAGTTAATGTTGATACTGGCAGATCTGTAATGTATTATCCTAACTTCACCTAGCTTTTAGATTCCCTTTTTATTATAAGAGAACTTTCCTTATAACTATGGTCTGTATGTCAGCAACAATTGCACTGGAATAAAGTGTTTTCTCGTATTCATTCGAATCCGGTGCGAGAAATAACTATTCTCGTATTTATTCGAATCCGGTGGATAGGAACCGGTTCTCATCCATACGAAAAAACTATGTCTATCATCGTAGTATAAACATCTTTCTACGAATATAGAAATGTACAAGCATAAGATTAAAACCAGTTTTTTTAGCCCGTGCCTTCGGCATCTTATAATTGTACATTCTATATCCGCGGAAAGCCGTTTATAATACGATGAAAGAAATAACTATTAATAGTATTTTTATAACTATAGGCTGCGCCCCTAGCGTCTTGGAGTTCTGTATTTCAAAGAGTAGGGAAAACAGAAAAATAGCCTAAACCCAACCAAAGACTTAAATCTAAATGTTGAATAGCCTAAAACCTTCTAAGGATCTATGTAAAGCTCTAATAAAAAAGAAAACTAAATCGATCTTGAGGAACAGACCAAAAAAAACATACTTCTTTATATAATAGGATTGAAACTATTTTATACATTTGTTATAAATTTGTATAATATATGATTCATATCTGTATCTTACAAATTTTCATAAAATTTTATATTTATTATTTTAAACCCATATTTATCATTTTATCTATCTTTTTAAAAGTTTCATGTCTGGCATAAATAATCTTATAAATGAAGTATTGGTAAACTCAGAGGAGTCCCTACCATTAAGCTAAATATTATTGTGATTTTTAGTAACGCAGCTACTTCATGATTAGGTCATGTCTGTTTAAAAGACGAATTATCCTTGTCTATTGGCAGATTTAAAAATTTATTGCTTTAATAATTGATTTATTGCCGACGAATTTTCTTTTTTTTTTTTAAATAAATTTAGTCAGTTTTAATTTGCTTGCTACCTATTTACATGGCTGTCCTAGGTATTAAAAATCCCAAAGAAAGAGTGGACAATGTGCTGTTTATTAAACTAGTCCCCAAATAATAATAACGTTTTATTATTCGTTGGCTTCACAACTTTAGTGAATTTTAAATGGTTGTTTATTTAAATTGAGTGTTCAAACGTTTTAACCACTAATTTTGATCTACAGAAGGGGTAATTTTGTGTATCATCATTGGGAAAGTAGAACAATCTATCGGTCATTGCCTTATCCCTTTAAATCCCTGCCAGGTCTGCTACGGTTTTTTTTAAATATCTGTTTATAGGAACACAAAATTATTAACGTGAGAGAAACGTGTTCAGAATATTTTTAGCCATTAAAATGCAAATTTTATAAATAAAGATTATTCTAAACTTTAGTTTAGTTTACTTTCAAAGTAATAATATTACAGAAATTAAATCAGTAAGTTCAGCACAGAACAGTAAAATAATTGGAGATTGTCATTAAATGAGGCAAACCAAAATCTTCTTAAAACCTATATATTCAATAATTGATAACTAAACTTAATGTTATAACTAGAGAGTTTTGTGAATTGAAAATGTTATTAGAATATGTCACTTTAGATTTGCTATTTAATTTCGATTGCTATGTTCTTTCAAAAGAGATACATTACTCAGAACTGGATCTTTAAATCATTTTAGTGGTGAGCCCGATCGGGGTGAGCCAACTTTCTACCAATGAGAGCACAGCATTTTATGAAATGCCACTCTGTGATTGGCTGAAATTCGGCTCATCTCGATCTGGCTCACCACTAAAATGATTTAAAGATCCAGCTCAGCATATTAAGTATTGTATGGCCAATCTCATATATTTAGATTAGTTGACATAAGTATATTTACTAATATTACGACAGGTACTTGACTAATATGAATAACATAAATCTGCTATTGCCATTGTCAAAACAATTTAATGAATATTACAATATAGATATTTGCTAGCCCAAAGCATTGGTCTACAATCAGGGATCTAAAGGGATAAGACAATGGTTGATAGATTGATGTTCAATTATATGATACACAAAATTACTTCTTCTGTGAATTATACCACTCTGCTTAAGTAACCAAACAATCAAGATTCAATAAAAGTCCACAAAGTTGTTTAGCAAAAAATGTTATTCTAAAACTTTTGGGACTAGTGTAATAAACAGCCCATTATCCTTTAAAATAAATTATCTAAAGTAGTATAAGATTTTTGTCTAAAGCATAAGATCTCAGTAACAACTAAGTCAATTGGGTTCTCTATATTGGGTAAGCTTCACTGAGGTCGTGGGATGGTTTTAAAGCTATTGTAAGCTATCTGCTCATTATAATACAGAGCCCCGAGTAGATTTCATATCTTGTTCAATAGAATTTGGGATTTTGGATATCATTTGAGATTTGAGGATCTTAGACAAAATAGCCCCGGACAAAATAGCCTCAAACAAAAGAGCCTTATACAAAATAGCCTCAGACAAAATAGCCTCTTAAAATAATAGCCTCAATTGTTAAAAATTATCATAGCCGCAGTGCTGTGCCCCCTGACCTGCTTAGCCGCGGGCGCTCAGGTGTTATCATCCTTGTTAATTATTAGATATTCATATAATCATTTATAGTTTTTACTCTCCTCATACATCATAAGCAATTAAATTAGTAAAAAATTAAATAAACATTGAATCATTAATACTTTTAGCAAATGTTACTCAAACAAGAATAACATTATCCAAGGAAATGAAAGAACAGTAGAAAACACAATAATATACAAATAATAAGCGACTGCACTTTTGATATTGTCATACAAAATTTTTACGTTGATTTGTAATAAAAAAGCAGAATGCTCCGCCTACAATGTTGTATCTAATTATATTAGGAATCGCCATCACAAAATCATGATAATATGACCATACTGAGCTGTGTATATAAATACTTTAATAGTTATTTCTCGCATCGTATTATAAACGGCTTTCCGCGGATACATAAAGTAAAATTATGAGATTAAAACTAGTTTTCGGCACCGGCTAAAAAAACTGGTTTTAATCTTATGATTGTACATTTCTATATTCGTAGAAAGCTGGGTATAATACGATGCTAGACATAGTTTTTTCGTATGGATGAGAACCGGTTCCTATCCACCGGATTCGAATGAATACGAGAAAATGATTTACACGAAATGATTATGCCTACATTTACGATCACAGTCATCTACTGCAGATAGACGAAGGAACAAGCCCTTAATGTCTAAAAGCTTGGCTTTTATATAAAGTAAGGGATATGACTAATATAAGCTTTGTATACTTAATAGTTTAAATTTCCCTTTAAGAAATCATTCAACTTGCTAAGTAAATAAAACAAATCTGAATGAAAACATTGACTTCAATCAATAGAAGTATTTAAAAATCAATATAGAAATTATTTATATTGGAATGACAGCTCCAAATTTATATGAATTAACATATATTATGCTGTTTATCAAATATTTTTGTAAATAAACAATTGACAACTAAAAATGAATACAAATATCATAATTAAAAAAAACATAATAAAACCAATACATAACCGTAAAATCAGGAAACAAAAAGTACAGTGAAATCACTGACACTAACCAACAATCAATAAATTTCACTTAATTTTTAAGATCACTAACAAGCTAGTAAGCACGTAACTGCATGGTTTATGCGCGTTGATAAGCGCTTGTTTATCATACAAAACAATTCGTCCCTCCCGAGTCCCAAGTCGGGGGAAGATTGAGAACTAAAAGTGTAAAACTCTAATCCAAAGAATGCAGAAACTACAGAGAAGCAGACACTATATGGGTTTTAAGAATGTAGGACAATTACATCACATTAGTTTCCTTTTTAACTCTACGACTGGTGTTATTTAACTATTTATGTGGGCTATGGAAATGGCAGTATGTATATAACTCTACTCAGTAACACCGCATGAAAACCCCATGTACACACACTCTCTCTCTCTCTCTTTCTCTCCTTTCTTTTCTTGCTTACAATGACCCTTCCCCCCTGAGAATCAAACACACCGCTCCTCAAAGCATATAAACTTATTTACACAGGGGCCCTTCTTATTTACTCGTAGGATGTAATTAGAAGATAAGAAAACAAGAATTACAACGTCCATAAAGCGAAGCTCGGTAGGACAAACGAACATGAACACTTAAAAAGCAGAATATTAATTTAAAAATATAAACTAAATTGTATATAAATTTGTTCCAAATTAAGTACATACAGGATTCTGTTTAAGGACATTCTTACATTTTGGGTATAAGAGATAGAGATGCTTCGCTTTTAAAAATGTGCCTTGTTGTCCTAGGAATCAATGTCTCCAAAATCATAGAAATAGGATACTAATATCATACAAAAAAGTGATGATAAAACGTTAAAAATTTGCATGCTTAAAAAAATTAAGTGGACTTTCTGGTAATGATTATATAATTGCTACCAGGCCTGGCTATTCTAAAAATCAATTCTACAAAAAATCACGAAACCTTTTAAAGTAAGGTGGAAGTATACCTTGTTTTTATGTTACTAAAGAGGGGTGGGGAAGAAGGGGATGAAAAGGGGAAGGGGGTTGTGGGGGAAATTTTCCTTTAGAATTGTTTGTCTAAATCACATTCTCTTTTTCCCTGACTGCTACGCTTTCTGAACCGTACCTAATTTTCCAGAAATCATCATCTATAGTGTGAGCAGACGTTTGGCCTATTATGGATGATTGTAGGAGTACCGTGTATTATACAGATTTTCCTTTTCCTCTTTACATCTTCCAGAGGAATACCAGAGAGAGATTCACATTTGGTGTTCATACATTTCAACAACAAAAAATAATAAAGGCAAAAAAAGCAAGCTATCACATTACTTTTGGTTAATTTACTCCTGACCTAAAATATAGAATAGTAAGGTTTTTTTTCTCTTAAGCTAAAGACCCAAAAATATTCGTCCAAATTTATTTTATTTTTATCGGATTTTAAAATGTGTTTAATGGGTTGTTTTAGGCTATTTTTCTGACCTTCCTTGCACTACTAAAGAGGGTAATGGCTAACAAACTAATATAATTGTAAAATATCAATAAGAATATAGAATTTATTCAATTATAAAATAACCAAAAAAGCTTACAAAAGAAAAACAGAAATTAAATATGTACGAAAATGCTAATTATATTTCTGGCAGTATTGGAGTAACACTAAATAAAAGAGGAGACCCAGGCCTTTATGTGCACACAATAACACCAAAACCATTTGCACTAAAATAAGATTACATAATTTGTTGTTGTTCATTAACAACCAACAAATCTCTGAAGTTAAATGCCTACATTAGACTGATTTCAATTAAAAAAATATATCTATTATGAAATCTATGGAATTTTTTTCATGCTTAACCCCTGGGCTTCAAGCCCTATTGAGCTTTATACCTATTTTATTTACTTAAAACGAGATTTTACCTAACCTAATTATTAGTATCTTAATTATTGGATACTAATGATTATCTGTTTTTAGTGAGTTTAAACTGAGTTTGCGTTATCTGTAAAACCCTACATGAAATCAATAAAACTATACGGAAATGATTTTTGAAATTGATAAATAAAATATAAGCAGTTATTGACGGTAAATTCTGGTAATATTACAAGAACACTATAGACGTGAATGAATCTATCCTGGTATAGCATCTTCGGACTCGTACAGTCAAATAAGTTGAAATGGAGTCCGTCTTCAACAATGTTGCCAGAGTATCTACACATTAATGGATATATCACTATCAAGTTAAACATGCATCGGGCTGAAATAACCATTTCCCCTTTCCTCCCTCTACCCACTCCCCTCCCTTTATACTGTATGAACTGACCAATGAACGAGTTCTATGTTAGCTATATTGAAGATAATTTTTCCCTTGTCATAATATTCACTTACACTGACAATACGACTATTTATAGTTGCAAGAATGCTATACAATTCACATTTCACTGACTATCAGAGGGATACATGGGTATTAAGAGAGATAAAGAGGTATATAAATGGATATAAAATATGCATGGACTTCATTATTGGTCAGTTCGTTCATAAAGGTGTAGCGGAGGGAATAGAATAAATGGTGTGTTAATGTTATTGGAGCTTAAATTTTTTTCTTATTTTATAGTTTTCTAAATTTAATTAACATACCCTTTACAATTTTCTTTAAATTTTCTGAATAAATCTGGATTTCATGGTCTTTCAGCGAAAACTCTTAAATTTAATTAATTACCAATTGTCCCCTACCCTACTCCCTGACTTTATTATACTGGTACATGATAATCTAACTAATAATAAATCCATTGGTATTTAACCATTGGTCTTACAAAACCGTCTGGCGACATTGGTAAAGCAGTAAACAATAACATACCCATAATAATATATGTATATGTTATATACATGTAAATATAGGCATACAAATTTATAATATATGTACATATAGAAAACATTCCGTTCTCTCCTACTATATCTTAGAAGTGTTAATACAATAAAGAAAATCTTTTTTTTTATGAAGCTTGGGTCCAGAATTTAAAAACTGCCATCAATATGTAGGAACCTTGGGGCTTTGTATTGAAAAAGGGAAGCAGGGAATAAGACAATAGTTTAAACCCATACAAAGATATGAGTGTAGAAATTAAACTCTCAAGCCTTTAATTTATAGATAGAATAGGCTAAAACCATACACAGACCAATTCAAAGCTTACTCAAAATGGAGAACTCAAAAAGTAACGATATCTTAACACAAACAAAAACAAAAAACGATTATATCCGTGTTAAGTAGACCTCCATTTTCAATTTTAGTTTTTAAAAGAAAAAAACAAATAAATTGGGGAGGGTGGAGTTATTTTTTTCAAGAGTGAGTTCTCATGGGAGGATGTTGGTACCCTCCCCCAAAATAGCAATGAACCTTCCCGTGACATATTTCAGAGGTTATCAAGATCATTCGGTACACACAGATATATAGAAAGACACCATATTCCTTTTATATGAGGATGATTTGTTATTTTGAATGAACACTACCACGAAATGAAAATAATGAGCATAGATGCATCTTTCTTGTATTTCTTCTAGTGTCCATTCACTTCCTCATAACATACGTTTTCAAATCATCTGAACTGCGAATTATTTCTAAAGCATTAACTAATTTTTTTTATTGTGAAATTATGGAATGGGGAAAGTCAACACTCTACTTTTTAATTGTTTGGGGGAGGGGGGGGGGTACTTTTCAAGAGGTGATTTCTATTCAAGTGGGTGGTACCCTCCCTAAAAAATATATAAACTTTCTCTGGACATTTAAGAAAAAGCTCCACTATGAAGGTGAACCAATTAGGTTCAGTGGTTAGCAAGATCTTGCCCTACAGACACACATTCTTTTAATTTTATATAATGATGAAGCACAGAGTTGTTGGAATAGAATACGGAAATGATTTCCCACCATTATTTCTTGTATGCATGATTGCACCAAGGGGTTGCCCATTATTATTATCAACACGCAATATGTGTTCTACCAAGTTATGCTTCACTACTCTGTACCTAAGATATTATTAGATACCAATTTGGAGAAAGCCCAATCTGTCCCGATTTTGTATCACTTTTGAAAAGTGCGATTCCTGTGACGTCATATAAAAAGGGAAGGGGGGAAGAAAATCTCTTCCCTTTTCTCACATCTCTTTTGAAGAGATTTTCTTCCCCCCCTTCCCTTTTTCTTTCCCGAAACGTATATGACGTAACTGGAATCGCACTTTTAAAAGTGATACAAAACCGGGACAGATTTGGCTTTCTCATCAATTTGTATTAGATAGAAAACTAAGAGTTGGGGACTGGGGTCAGTTTGGAGCTTTCCTAAAAACTAAAATTTTCTTTGTATACGTTTATAAAGCTTTTTTGGTTTAATAATGTTCATTACGGCTGTATGCGATCTTGCTAATGGTATATTTGTATACTAAAATTATATAATAAAAAAATTAAAATCCAAAGGACTATGTACCAATGCACAATAGAAATAGATTTATTTATATTATCTTTCTAATATATTGGGTAAAGGAATCATCATGCAAAGTTTGAAATCGATAGGACAAGTCTAACATGCCTTAATTAAGAAAAGAGCTAGCCGTTACGGACTGACGGACAAAGGCTTTTAAAAATACAATATCAAAGTAACCTAACCTTGTTGTGTATTGTGTATGTGTAATTTTGAGTTAGGGTCAAATTGTTTTTGTGGATTGTTTTACTATGTCTTGAACAATTTATCAGGGCTCGACGGCGCGCCTTAGCCTCAAATTTAAACCCACTTGATTGCAAAAATTGAAATTCAAAAAAGATAGATTCTCTTTTTAGACATTTGGCTAAATTTTAAATTATACTATAACGATTTCACTGAGGAAGGGTTAAATGCGGCTGACGCGCGGGCAGTAATATTTTCTTTATTTTTAGCGAAGGATCACGCTAACTGCTGAACCTACATGGTTCTCCTTTACAATATATGTCCGAGATAGATATTTTAAAGCACTGTTAATCTAAAATACACATATTAATTAAATAAAAACATTGTATAATTTTTTGTAAATGCAAACTATCTATTCTTATATTTTGAAAGAAAATTTGGAATACTGAAAATATTTGTTTATCTTTAAGTGTTTGAAAATTTCATATAAGTAAATCTATGACAACAAATTATTAGAATAATATAATAATACATTCCTTGAATAGAGTTAAAAATTATAGATATCTAAAATCAATAAAATATTTTTCTCGTATTCATTCGAATCCGGTGGATAGGAACCGGTTCTCATCCATACGAAAAAACTATGTCTAGCATCGTATTATATCCAGTTTTCTACGAATATAGAAATGTACAATCATAAGATTAAAACTAGTTTTTTTAGCTGGTGCCTTCGGCACCACGGGGCTAAAAAACTAGTTTTAATCTTATAATACGATACGAGAAATAACTATTATTATTTTACTCCTTCTTTGGAGAGGTCTTTATTTATTAGACCTATAAAGTTGTTACTCGTTAGCTTATTGCTTTAAGAATCATCATGCATATTTTAAAAATTGATGAGATGATTCTTTAATCCTAAGGTATTCTTTACATTACAATGGTTAAAATGAACGTAGTAACTTTTTGATATTTTTAAAAGAACTGCTTTTCTTAAATTATTCTATATCATTACAGGAATCTACATGTTAAGATTAGATTTTACATGCCTTTTGAAAATGATGATGAAAATAATTTGTCTAAATAAGCAATGGACATTCATACACACTTAATATATTAAATAAACAAATAAACCTTATGAATATTCATTAAACATTATCTTATATCCCTTTATTCATATGTATATTGTAAATACTACTTATACAATTTACATATATCCTTCATCTTTTACTTAACAAAGTATAACATCATTAATTAAAGCGAGGCTTCTAAAAGTTTTATAAAATTAGTGTACAAAACAAAACTGCTCTATTAAAAAAACCTCGTTGGATTGTAATGTCATTTTAAAATGACCACCATCCTCTCGAGAGAATTCGCCTCTAGGAAAAAAAATGACCACCCCGCATAAAAATAGAATTAAAACTTTTTATATAAAACTAAAATAAACAAGGAAGGGGGGGTAAGGGGGTTGAATTCAAACCACCAGTACTTCAAGTGCACCTAAAGGCCTCTTTAAGCGAAGCCGCTAGTATAAATTAGAGAAACTAAAAGTATACCTAAACATTTGCGTTGTTGAAAAAGCTAACACATCAATTTGAAAAGAATTTCAATTGATAAATTAGCTTTTATTTTATTAACATCTTATAACTCTTTGATCCAAGTGTCAAATATTTACTAAAACAAAATGAAAACAAATAATCTGAGAATGTGAAAGGAAAGTTTATTAATGCAAAATAACAATTTAAGTAAGGGTAATATTTCTCTTTTAAGGATTTTGACTAAACTAAAACATTGACTTGATAAAAGGTTTTTTTCCAAGTGACTATTATTACTATTTGTATTTTATAGGGCATTTGGATGATGATAAAATGTTAAGACTCCAGGGGGCTTGATGTCGCTTCGGATACTAGGTAACTAGACCTCTCTCCACGCACCATGAAACATACTCCGCTTATGAATCCGGTGTAAAGCGTCCAATCGCCCATCAGACAACCAACTCTCTGAGATGCACGACCTTTGTCTGAGAAGTTCTAACTGTGCATGGTAACGAGTTGCACCTGTTTTGGGCCAAGGCATTCCCCCCACTCTAACTATTTACGTCGCGCATCAGACATAGTAGCAGTGGGAACCATTTTTAACGTCTTTGGTTATGACGCGGTGTCGGACCGAGATTCGAACCTATCACATTACCGACGACGAGCAGATGCGCTATGTGTTGAGCCACGGTCGCGGGTAAATTTGGATTGTGATATGTCAGCCATGAGCTCTTTTACTTATTAAAATGACAACCACATGTCGACAGGAATCTAAAGGGATAAGACAATTGCCGATGAATTAGTATTAGTATACCTAATGATTTTGAACAAAATTACCCCTTCTGTACATTAAAATTATTAGTTAAAACGTTTGAACACTCATTTTATATTGAACTAACCAATCAAAACTAACCAACGAATAAGAAAACACTTTGACACTTTGGGGACCAGTGTAATAAACATCCCATTGTCCCCTCTCTCTCTTACATATCGACAAAATATTCCTCATCTTTAATTAAATTCAGTTAAACCATAATGCCAAACTTAAGCATCAAATATGTGAATTAAGTTTCTATTAAGAAACACCCATAAAATATTATAATAATCTAAACTGATTGGTGATTGATTAATGCCAATCTATAACTTCTTATACAATAAGGGCGGTTAAGGGTTAGGTTAATTATTGAAATATGTTACATATTTGTATGTAAGGTTCATACGTATTTAAATGCAGGAATATTAATATTAGAGGTTTCGTGATTTTTAAATCAAAATAAAAAAATACAAATTTTAAACACATCTATACTCGTGGTTGTGCTATTAGCATCTAAATGGAGACTACAAATTCGAGAAAGGATCACAAAGTAATCAAAAAGGAAAATAGACTAAAACCATCTAGGGAGCTATGTGAAGCTTTCCTTAAACACAGAACTTAATCGGTATATTGGTAAAGAGATCTTTTAGACAAAAAAAATAATACTCTAGATAATAGAAACTGCAAAAAAAAATTACTTCTACCACTAAACATAATCCTCGATTATAGTGTCTATGAATTTAGCTTGCCAATAATTTGAAGCATCTACACTACACCATTTTGTTCCAGGGAGGGAGGGGACATTATGATTTTTATTGTACACAGTCCCCAAAGTCTTATAAAAACGTTTTCTTATTAGTTGTCCAAACAATTTTGGGGACTTTTAATGAATTTCGATTCGTTTGTTTATTAAGTTGAATGTCTAAACGTTTCAACCACTAATTTCAATCTACAGAAGGGATAATTTTGTGTATCATCATTGGGAATGTACATCAACTTATCGGCAATTATCTTATCCCTTTAGATCTTTGATTTTGTTCTAAATTTGCATCATATTGTTCTAAATACCATTTACAATTCTCCATCATTTGATATTTACCATTTCGTCCCTCCATCTAACATGCAAAGTTTGATTATTATGCTAATTTTAACAGTGTATTTTCATCTGTCTGTCCTCCAGTCAGTTTATCAGTCCATAACACTGTGTGGGAAATTTTGTTTTCTCGGTTTTTATTTCGGATAAACTGCGGATTTTTTTTGTGATGACATAACTTACAACTTATTTAAATGGCAACTATATATTATATCTAGGGTTTTGTCTATTTTCCTTATCCTTCTAAATCTCTCTTTTCCTCTCCCTCTTTTTTTATGACCAAACTATCAAATGCTTCGCTATTATAGATGTTGTCATTCTTGTTTATTGCATACAGCGTTTTCTTCTTTAAAGTTGGGCATTTCACAATTTGAATGTTTGTTTGTAAACCTAAAACGGTATTTTTTGATAAAAATTACCCATTTTTTTTTCTCCATTTTATCATGAACAGTGAACACGTAATCAAACTATGGGAGGGAGTGGAATTTGGACTTTCTTTAATCTGGTATCCAAAGTTTCATAACCACGTTATCTTATCAATAGGCTTAAAACTGTAGGTACTTCATTGAATTATGATTGGTTTGTTCAAACTTTTTAACCAATTATTTGATTTTGATCCCTGGGACAAACTATAAAGAAAGATATTACAAAAACTGTAAACTGTACAGTCTAATGTAAGAGTTACCTAGTGTATTTAAAGTTATGCACAATTTTGGCAATGATTTACTATGCCATGCTCCTTTTAGTTATGTTTATCCAAAGTAAATTATTTTATTTTTGCAAAAAAAATCCTTAAATAACTTAAACAACCACTTTTGGGTACACAAGATGCGAAAAAAATTAAATAATAATTTTGGAGCATTTATAGGTCCTGAGAATACCCACAACTATTTTAGGAGAAGATACCTCCATCGTATGAAAAGTAAATCAACCCCCCCCCCCCCCCTAAAAATAAAAAAATCGCACCTTCCCTCTCTCTTACTAGAGGGCCCTAGGAGCATTATTGCTAGTAAAGTATGAGCTTCGCCCCTAGCCTATAGGGGCTTTGCTCCAAGAGGTTTAATCAAGAGGTGATATTTAGATTTAAAAAGAAATTTTTTTTTCATTTTGGGGGGGTATGTCCCACCCATCAAGAAAATAGCTTAAACCATCCCAGGTCCAGTAGGTATATTCCCTGAAGAGTAGAGCCAAATCGGTTCATTGGTTACTGAAATCTTAAGCTTCAGACAGACAGACAGACGGACAGACTGACAGACAGACATCGTACTACTTTTGATAACATTTTAAGCAAAATTTAAATTTTGCAGTTTTTAAAAACTATTCATATAGACTTGGCTGTATATAGGTGTTATTGACTGACTCCTAAAATTATTGTTAATGATTAAAACACATTTTCTTTTTGGTAAAACATGATTTAACACGTATGTTCCATTAAACATGAACCATAAACCATTTTTATTTTTTTATCAAATTAGACATCCAAATTTTGAATAAACAAGGATGACAACATCCATAAAAGCTAAGCACTTAAACGGCAGATCAAACGAACAAAAACACTTGTATAGTTTCAGAAATGAATAATCAGAATGTATGTAAATATATAAGAGTCGAAGCAAAATTTTAAGCAACATTGTTGAAAAACTGCTAGATACAGGATAATGTTTATGGACATACTTACATTTTTAGGACTTTATTATAGAGATGCTTCGCTTCTCATAGGTTCTGTTTTTTGGGAAGTTGCCACCACCCTTCCAAGAACAAAAATACATCCTTCACAAAAAAAAATTAACTCTCCGCTCCTCAAGTGCTCCTAGAGGCCTTTAATTTCAAATTCAATTAAGCATATACCATCAAATATGTAAATACAATTTCTATTAAGAAACACCCATCAAATCTTATAATAATCTAAACTGATTGGTGATTGATTAATGCCAATCTATAACTTCTTATACAATAAGGGCGGTTAAGGGTTAGATTAATTATTGAAATATGTTACATATTTGTAAGTGAGGTATAAACACACCTAGATACTATACATAAAAGTATAAATACTGAGAGGTTTAGTGATTTATGAACCAAAATATAAAAAATACAAATTTTAAACACATCTATACTAGTGGTTGTGCTTTTAGCATCTAAATACGGACTCAGAATTTAAAAAGGGAGCACAAAATAATCAATAAAATAGACTTAAACCATCTAATCAGCTATATGCAGCTTTCCTCAAATATAGAACTTAATCGGTATATTGGTAATGAGATCTTAACGTGCAGACAAAAAAAAATTAATACTCTAGATAATAGAAACTGCAAAAAAAAAAATACTTCAACCACATGAAATGAATCTCTCCATCTAACTCTTTAATAGTTATTTCTTTCATCGTATTATAAACAGCTTTCCGCGTATATAGAATGTACATTATAGGATTAAAACCAGTTTTTTTAGCTCCGCGGTGCCGAAGGCACCGGCTAAAAAAACTAGTTTTAATCTTATGATTTTACATTTCTATATTCGTAGAAAACTGGATATAATACGATGCTAGACATAGTTTTTTCGTATGGATGAGAACCGGTTCCTATCCACCGGATTCGAATGAATACGAGAATTACTTATCCATCTATCTGTCTAGTTGTAATCCTCGATTATAGTGTCTATGAATTTAGCATCTACAATATAATTTGAAGCATCTACACTACACTATTTTGTTCCAGGGAGGGAGGGGACATTAGGATTTTTATTGTACACAGTCCCCAAAGTCTTATAAAAACGTTTTCTTATTAGTTGTCCAAACAATTTTGAGGACTTTTAATGAATTTTGATTCATTTGTTTATTAAGTTAAATGTCCAAACGTTTCAACCACTAATTGCAATCTACAGAAGGGATAATTTTGTGTATCATCAGTGGGAATGTACATCAACTTATCGGCAATTATCTTATCCCTTATCTTTGATTTTGTTCTAAATTTGCATCATATTGTTCTAAATACCATTTACAATTCTCCATCATTTGGTATTTACCATTTCGTCCCTCCATCTAAAAGTCCATGCAAAGTTTTATTATTATGCTAATTTTTACAGTGAAATTTTGTCTTAGTTTTTATTTCGGATAAACTGCTGATTTTTCGGTGATGACATTCCTTATTTAAATGGCAACTATATATCATATCTATGGTTTTGCCTTTTTTTCTTATCCTTCTAAATCTCTCTTTTCCTCTCCCTCTTTTTTTATGACCAAACTATCAAATGCTTCGCTATTATAGATGTTGTCATTTTTGTTTATTGCATAAAGCGTTTTCTTCTTTAAAGTTGGGCATTTCACAATTTGAATGTTTGTTTGTAAACCTAAAACGGTATTTTTTGACAAAAATTACCCATTATTTTTTTCCATTTTATCATGAACAGTGAACACGTAATCAAACTATGGGAGGGAGCGGAATTTGGACTTTCTTTAATCTGGTATCCAAAGTTTCATAACCAGTTATCTTATCAATTGGCTTAAAACTGTAGGTACTTTATTGAATTATGATTGGTTTGTTCCAAACTTTTATACCAATTATTTGATTTTGATCCCTGGGACAAACTATAAAGAAAGGATATTACAAAAGCTGTACAATGTACAGTCTAATGTAAGAGTTACGTAGTGTATAGAAAGTTTTGCACATTTTTGGCAATGATTTACTATGCCATGCTCCTGTTAGTTATGTTTATCCAAAGTAAATTATTTTATTTTATTATAGTATTCTCAGGACCTATAAATGCTCCAAAATTATTATTTAATTTTTTTCGCATCTTGTGTACCAAAAAGTGGTTGTTTAAGTTATTTAAGGATTTTTTTTCAGGCCTATTTCAAGCCTAGGCCTAATAAACCAGTTTTGGGATGGCGCAGTAGTTCGTTATAAACGCTAATGAAAAAGCTGTGTGTGTGTGTGTAGATTAAGAGATATAAGTTTTCCGGAATTTTAATGTAGGGAGTAGATTTGAAATCTGCATCAAATTTTAAGGATTTTTTATAAAATTCATTTTTTGTATAATTCTTTATCTAAAAGCGGAAATGCAAATTAAGTTTATTAATTTTGGCATCCGTGATTGGTGGATTTAAAAAATCTGCGCTCTGATTGGATGTCATACATCATTCAACCAATTAGAGTGCAGGTAGTTTAAAATCCAACTATCCTATTGGTCAAAATTAATTAACTTAAAATGTATTTCCGCTTTTAGATAAAGAATTATACAAAAAACGAATTTTATAAAAAATCCTTAAAATTTGATGCAGATTTCAAATCTACTCCCTACATTAAAATTCCGGAAAACATATATCTCTTAGTGTAGATAAAGTATAGAATCAAATTCAGGTAGCTAGTTTAAAGTAAAAAACATAACTTTTTATAAACCTATATATTAATGGCTTTTGTTAAAATGAAGTTGTTTCTCTCCCAAATTTTTTTTATCTTTTACTTTGGTAATTTGAAATGTTAGAAAGCTATCGTTGGGTTTCCCTCAGACAGATTTTAGTTTGTATTATTTGCATTTTTATTAATGAGTAAAAATTTTATTTGAAAATTTCATTGCTAATTAAAATTCAAAATAAATAAATTAATATGCTGTGATACAGACAGACTTACATAAGTTAATGATAGAGTAGACTTAATGTTCAATTCAAAATGCAAACAGATTCTTAAGTATTTATTATGTTGGATTAAATGCAGTTTTTGAGTAAATAAGATTATATATTGATACTATATTTAGAAATGATTAAATATGTTAATAAGTCAAAACTACTGATTATTCAAAGCTGGATAGTTCTGAAGTAGCAGGATGTCTGTCTGTATATCAGGACACCAAACAACAGGATGACTGTCTGTTTAATTAATACAATGTATTAATTAACTATGCACTTTGAAGGGGTAGAATATCTGCTTATGCAAACTATATAAAGTAATAGGATGTCTGTAAATAGCTGTATTGGTCTTAATAAAGACTTGAACCCAAACCAGATAATGTTCTGTGTTAGGACTCTCAATATCAACTGACTTAAATATATTTTCTCTTTATTCTTTCTGAGAGCAATTAAAGAGTAATTAAGAGTAACAACTAACATATGGTCTGCAAGCTTAAATATATGACATCACAACACAAATATATGACATTTACCCCCTTCTGAAACCATCCAGCTAAGCATGGTTTCACCATCCATCAGGTTGATCCAATAAACTAGGATCAATGTCTTCACTGGGTGAACCTACATCGAAATTAACCCCGGCCTCCAGTCCTTCCTCTCCTTCACCCACTGGAGGAGGAGTATTCAGCGCCCCTCCACCAACCTCAGCCGAAACGCCCACTGTTGCCGCTATGACAGCATTACTCGCTGCAGCAGTTACGGGCCCTCCTACAGCAACCATCACCGCATCATTTACCGCTGATGCGGTATCATTCGCAACAGCCACCTCTGCAGCAACCGCTGGCCCATCTGCCGACATTGCCACCTCCATCTCAACGCCACCAGTGACCTGAACACCTCCCGAGACCATCATCACTCCGTTGTTAGCCCCAGCACCGTCAGAAGTTCCAGCCTGCTGCAACTGCCAATATGACGCCGCCGGTAAGTCATTGTTTATTCTGCGCCGAATCTCGCTAAGCTCACTAAAAATGTTGGACAGGTGCCTTTGCACTTCAGCCTCCTTTTGCGCCATCTCAGAAATAGCCTCTTGAACCTTAGTTCCCTGCCCTGCCAAAACACTTTCCATTTGTTGGCCCACCTGCTGTCCCAACTTGGCTGAACTACTTTCCCAATTATCAGTCATTGCTGTCTGTACACTTTGTACCATATAAGAAGTCTTTTGCTGTGCAGTAGTAGCCACCATTTGCTGCATCTCTGTATCTACCTTCCTTATACAGTCCATTAGATCCCTCTTATGCGAGGCCAACATATCTTTAATCCGATTATGACTGTCCGTCTGCCAAAGTTTCTGTGCAGTGTTCAAACTTTTGACTGATTCTCTTACAGCTTCACGAATTTTTTCCTCAATCATAGGCTTTAGAGTCACAGCAACAGAATTACTGATTTTACCTATATCTTCATCACTGAGCGGCGCCAAGCCACGTTTGTCATTCTTGCGCTCAGCCTTATTTCTTTCAACCTCAGCACGTAAATCTGGTAACTCCCTCTTTTGTTTAGGCCCAAGAGAATCTGCCCCAGCAGGCCGCTTGACCACGCCCCTTCTGGAAGTACCTTCCCCAGCATCATTATAAGCATTGCTGGCTCCCTTTCTGGAAGTACCTTCCCCAGCATCATCATAAGCCTTGCTGGCTCCCTTAGATCTGACCGACCCAGCAGCCTGATTTGGCACAAACTTACCAAATCTGCGCCGTCCCTCACCAGAACCAGTATCTGCCACCTTTTCAGGCTTGTCCGTTGTAGGCTCAGTCCAACTGTCTATCTCCGAACCACTCTGTTCACTAGGCAGACGATCCCTGGAATCAAGCTCAACTTCAAGACTCATGTTGCCAACATCGTCCTCATCATCATATCCAGGCTCATACCTGGGCGATTCAACATCATACTGCCTCCTATCATCTCTTCTATACACAACATGCCGCCGATTAGATCTACCAACATCCAACATCTCAACAGACGGTTCACGCTCCTCCCGCCGACCAGACGGCCGCTGATACCGCCTTTCGTTCCCGTCTCCATTTCCTGATAATAATCAATAATTAAATATTAACATTTTAATATTCTAATATTTTAACATTTTTCATATATAAGACGACATTCAAAACGAAATACTTTACATAAATTATATTTATCAGGGATGCCAAATTTTAATTACTGTTTTCCCGATAACGCGAAAATTTAACGCAGTTACACAGTCTGCCTAAACAACCAACACACAGCAATCCAATAACCACCCCAGCAGCACCCATCACAGCCATAACAAAATGCTGCCAACTATTAGTCAACCAATCAATTGAGGAATTATACAAATGTACAAACCAATCTTCTGTCACCTCTACAACAAACGCATTTGAATTAGCAGCCAATTCCGAAAGTTTAGCCTCTTCCACAGACTCCAACACCTGTCCTTTCTCTCCCTTATCCAGCAGATGCTCAAAATTCAATGGTACCTTCAACCAACTATCCTCCAGCCGTTTAGTCTGAACCAGCTGCATTCCTGCCCTCTTGTTGCCTAGATAAAATCCAGGTTTAACTCTCACAAATACTGGATTTTTCCTACACTCGACAACCATCAACAATGAAACATTTTTAACTAATCTTGTAAATGGTTCCACAGCAACAATTCTATCATCCATAAACAGAGAAAAATGTCCAAGATAACACGGCAAATTTGCTCCTATAGTCACATTCAACCATCTTTTTTTACATACAGACACAAGCTCCATCTCCCCTAGATGTTGTACCAACAAATTTCCGACTTGTTTGATGTTGGAATGAAACAAATTATTCTCCCAACACCCCTGTTCTGCCTGCAAAATCCTTTCCACCTGATGATAGGAAGAAGTTAACTGTAATAATAAAGCACCATCCTCCTCTTTTTTTCGCATCCAAGGAAAAAAATTCTTTTTAGCAGTTGTCATCCACAAAAATACATCAGGAACGTTGGTATGAAAATAATGCAAGTCAGTCAGAAAGTCAGAAAACTCCACTTTTTTCCCCAGTTTCAATCCCAACGAAAACTGTGGAGAAATCGCCAACCAACTTTGGCCACCCTGATTATTAGCATCATCCGCCATATTAGAAAATGTAAACAAAGTTAAATTTACAATTTCAACAGTCCGAAAATAACTAAAATAACGTCTATCTTCCTGTGATTTATTGTGAACTATCACTCGATCAAGCCCAAGCCGCAGATCAGACTCCAGACAATGTGCACCAATGAACTGTTCCTCAAGAAAACAACTGTTATCAGGTAACATTGAAATTTGTATATTTTTCAAATAACTTGTAATCTGAACTTCTTGAAAAGTATTAGGCACAAAGGTATTATTTAAATAAATACCATCCCCTCTGCACTGAGGGTCAATCCCATACGTCATCATATCATCATACAGGATGGTACCATTTATGAAATAAGTCAGTGACCGGTCATAAAACGCTACAGGCAACCGTCGTCCATCTATGTCTAACACCCTCTGTTCCTCCATCCTTTTACAATCTTCACTAGAAATTAACTCATCACTACTAACAACAGCTGGTGCCCCTAAATGCAGATGGCTATATTTGCCGCAATACCAGGTGTGAACCGTTCTGTCGACGTGACATTGTACCGCGGGCAAAAATCTCACTCCAACTTTTTTTAACAGATGACCGCTGATTGTTCCATTAAACTCATGCTGACCAAATACTGTACATTCTGAAGCCCTCAACTCAGGACCGCCGCCAACACACTCCTTTACTAGCACAGGTATCACATCAGCCCCACAGGGTAACAAACACAATCCCCAAATTAAAAAATATTTACCTGATTTGAATTTATTATTATGACCAGACATTATTAGCTGATAACTGTTCACCAATTCACCCGCAAATATCAACTGATTTAGCCTTTCATTGCAGGGTAACTTTCTACCTACTAGCTTTGTCAGCACATATTTGTTATTAAAATAATCAAATAACAATTCATGAACTCTTATTATAATATATTTTTTAAATATTTATATGTATTTTTATAATATTTTTTTCTTCAAAAATAATTATTATCAGCTCTCCTTTCCCTACTTTCTCCGTCCTCGAGTTCCTATCTGAACATGTACCACAGGACCCCCTACCTTAACCTCCTTCCAGTGTCCCATAAATATTTCGCCACCCGTGATCCACTTTTCTTAATTGTAACTAATCTTTCAGGTGAAGATTGCGGCGGCGCCGTAGTCAAAAACGACTGTTCCGATGGAAGCTCAACCTCGTCAAAATTACCCTCAGCTACAGGAGCAGGCACCACAGATTCATCTGTCACTCCCACCTCTACTCCTTCACCTACAGGTATAATTTCTCTATTTTCATCCCCTGAAACTCTGTCATTATCAACCTCAACCTCACTCTCCTTCTCCTGAATCCTGAGGTTGATAATGACAGAGTTTCAGGGGATGAAAATAGAGAAATTATACCCTCAGCTACAGGAGCAGGCACCACAGATTCATCTGTCACTCCCACCTCTACTCCTTCACCTACAGGTATAATTTCTCTATTTTCATCCCCTGAAACTCTGTCATTATCAACCTCAACCTCACTCTCCTTCTCCTGAATCTCGTCACTCTGTCTTTCCTCTGCCAACTCAAAACCATCATTTTCAGATGACAAATACACAACATCTTCACTCTCTCTCTCCTCCACAGTTTCTTTCTCTACAGGCATATTGTCAACCTCCAAAAATATCTCATCGGACGGACAAATTTCAGGTAAAGGAAAAACGTTAAAATTAACCTCCTCCCCTAGAACTTCCGTTCGAGCATGAATTTTTCGAATTTTATCCCTAGCTACAACCTGATTTTTCTTGATGGGATTATTCCCAAAAGGTGCCAACTCATACAATGCATCCGAAAATTTCTTAACTACAATAAAAGGCCCTCCATAGAAAGACTGTAATTTCTTGGACACGTCAGTTTTTACAATATTAAAGAAAGCATAACAAACATCTGTCACTCTTAATGCTTCCCTCTGTACTCTGTGTTTATTTTGAACCTCTAAATATAACTTGGATTTTGTAGAAATTCTCTTAATTACATCCTCCATATTTTTCAGAAATTCCAAATACGACCGCGAGGATGAAGATTCAACAGACGGGACTGGTGATAGAAAATCGAGGGGAATACGTGGCTGCCGACCAAAAACTAGAAAAAATGGAGAATATCCAGTTCTAGTACTCTTGGAGCAGTTAATCACCAACGTAGCCAAAGGTAATTTTTTAGCCCAGTCCTTTGTTCCATGATTTTCATCTACTTTTAAAGCAGCATACAAACTTTGATTTTGCCTCTCTACAGGATTCGAATTTGGATTCCTGGGGGGAATTAGGACAGTATCCACCCCCAATCCTTTCATCACGCCTTTAAACACACTGCTTGTAAAATTTGTACCTCTATCCGATCTCAAAGCTCTAAATAAACCATAGGTAGGTACAAAATTTTCTAATATAGCCTTTACAGTTGTTTCAGTTTTAGCATCAACCAACGGACATGTAAAAACATACCTAGAAAATAGACAAACCATGATTAAGACAAATTTAACCGTCTGTCCCTGATGATAACATGGAGTCCAAGGTCCAACTAGATCCACTGACATATTAGCAAAAACTTCACTACTTTGAACAGAATGAGTTATAGGTGAAACATGTTTAGGATTACTTCCAGCCTTTTTCAAACATGTAATACAACTTCGTATTCTCGATTCCACAAACTTGTTTACGCCAGGCATAAAAAATCTCTCATTTATCTTACGTATTGTCTCCTGCACACCTCTATGTCCAGAACCATATCCACCATGAGCTGAATCAAATATATCATTGTATAAAGAAAGAGGTACCACAGGCCTCTCAACAAAACCCCCTTCGGCCAAAGGCTGTCTGAAAATTACAACC
Source organism: Acartia tonsa (assembly GCF_053477335.1). NCBI lineage: Eukaryota > Metazoa > Arthropoda > Copepoda > Calanoida > Acartiidae > Acartia > Acartia tonsa. The sequence goes on from NC_137268.1 coordinate 47,669,199, forward strand.
CCCTCTAGCACATACATATGGCCAATAAGATTGTATAATAGTTCTTTTCTGCCCGATAGCTCCGCCCTCTCATAAGACGACAACTGTCTCCTTTCCAATATCCATAATCTTATTTCATTTAGGATCTCGTCCTGCTGAAGACTACTTTGCCAGACAAACTCAACATCAGCCTCATCCTCTGCAGAATGTACCTGCATAATAGAATAGATTTGATCCAGAAATGGTGAATCATCCAGGTAAGGATCCAAAATTTTATTATCTGTCTCTCTACACCCCTGACAATCCTTCAGTCGATGGTCCTTACAATCTAACTCAGTTCTCGACAAATAATCTACATTCACATGCTTAGTCCCCTGTCGATGGATAACTGTAAAGTCAAAACTTTGCAAGAAAGTTATCCATCGATAGGTGACACCGTTTATTGATCCTTTAGCCCAACGTTTATAATGCACTAGTGAAATACTGTCTGTCCGAACCAAAAATTCACGAAACCTACAAAAGTGTAAAAAATTCTTTAATGCATATACTAATGCACCTAATTCTCCTTTATAGGAAGGATAATTTTGTTCTGCAGCATTACACTTTTTACTACAGACACCAAACACTCTCTCTACACCATCCTGTTCTTGCGAAATAATCCCTGCAAAATACTGAGAACTATAATCTACATCCACGATAAAAAGATTAGGATTATCCCATTGAGGATAGCCTTTACACATCTCAGTCTTGAACATTTCCATAAATTCAGTCCATACTCTGTTCAATTCCTCTGTCCACTTTATTATAGTGTCATTCCTGTGACTATCCAACATGCACGACTTCTTGGCATAATCAGCAAAATATCCTCTGTAGTAATTAGTAAATCCCAAAAATTTCTGCAACTCCTTCCCTGTCCTAGGTTTGCCCCAATCCTTAATCCGTTCCAAATATGCAGGATTCATTTTCAATCCATCGGCACTAATAATATGCCCCAAATAATGGCATTCTCTAGTCAATAAATCACACTTATCTAAATTCAATTTCAGGTTGACCTGCCTAAGAACTTGAAACAGTGCCTGCAGATGCTCTACATGTTCCTCTGGACTTGATGAAAACACGATCAGATCGTCCAAGTAGCTGATACAGAATCCATACATACCTGGCAGGATAGACAGCACCTTATCCATCAGAGCACAGAACAGGCTGGGTGCATTACACAACCCAAATGGCAACCTGTTAAACAAATACATCCTGTTTGCTGCACTAAAAGCTGTCAACGGTTTAGAGTCTTCATCCATAGTCATCGAATGGTAGGCAGCTGTCAAATCAAGAGTACTGAACACCTTGCCAGAACCCAGCTTCGTCAGATTATCCGAGATCAGTGGCAGCGGCCACGCCACCCGCTTAGTCACGTTGTTCAGGTTGCGGAAATCGATGACAAACCTCAACTTAGCCTCTGCTCCAGGTGCAGCCTTCTTTTTCACCGCAAAAATAGGACTAGACCAATCCGAGAAACCCTCCTCAATAATGCCAGCATCCAGCCATTTGGTTAACTGTTCCTTCAATTTAGCATCGTACTCTGGATTCAAAGGAATATTTCTGGCCTTCACAGGTTTAGCTCCAGGTAACAATTCTATATTATATGTCATTAATCTACAATCACCAATATCTGAATCATTCATTGAAAAGATATCAAAATTTTCCAAACAAATTTTAATAATCCTGGGTTTCAATTCTGGATTTTCCTTAATCATCTGGTTTTCATCTAACTTCAATTTTTGAATAATAAACTGTACCCGTTCATGCATTTTTTGCCCCGACAACTTTTCTGGCTTATCCAATTCATTAATTGTTTTATTACAGGTAACATCTTGACTATCCATGATGAAACAATGCCCCATCTTCACATTTCTCAGCAAGGTAATAGGTTTTATTGACGCATTAACCACATTAACCACGCAGGACCCATCTTTTCGTGGCTGATACACCCCCTCAATAATCATAATTCCATTGCCACTTGTCATCTTAGAAGAATTAGGGGACACGTACCAAAGCCCATCATTCTTTAATCCAGTCACATGCACCACAGCGGTAGATCCTCCAGGATAAAAAATAGTTTTCTCCAGCAACTTCACATTATACTTTGTTGAATATAACTCTCCAAACCCACCCCCCTCCTTTATCCCTGGCAAGGTAGGTTTAGATGGAATTTCAGAATTCATTCGTCCGGACAAAATAGGAATTTTCTGTATCTCTGCCACCACCTGTTTCTGTAAACAGGAATTAATAGGAACAGATTCCCCACAAAATTCAAACTTATCTTCATCCAAACAAATATTAATTTGATTCTTTTTCAGGAAATCAGATCCAAGATTTACCAACCTACTCGTCACCTCAGGTACATAAAATATCTCCGTAAACACAGCTTGAGTCCCAGCAAATCTAAATTTCAACTCAACATATCCAATAATATTAACTTTCTTTAAATCTACTGAATATGCTGATAATTTAGCAGGACAAAACTCAATTCCATGTTTATCAAGAATTTCTCTAGATATCAAAGAATTAAAATTATTTCCTGTATCAATAATTCCTAACTCCTTCACCGGAATATCAACCCCAGGCACAAGAAATTCTAAATCCGCACAAATAGGCATTTTAGTTATCTTCAAAAACTCCACATTCTCTTGAAAACACTAGTCATTATAATTAATTAATATATCCATATATTTTAGATATACATCATTCCACTACACAGCAGTCAGCCCCCCATCTGTCACCAGCCGCCAACATACTGTTCAATTTATTATACAAGTAAGTACCTCTCGAAGTATTCTACCTTGCATAGGTACCTATCAAAATGTAATATATAGTAAATATATATATATATATAAATATATATATATAATGTTTTCATTAACACGATCACACTTTGACTGAAGAATAAACAGGACAGTAATACTTTATAAAGTTGAGAGCAATAATATGAATACAAAACAGCAAAATTAACTATTTACAGTACTATAGCCTATATAATGAATATGAATAAAAGAACGATCTATAAATCTCATCCTAAAATGAGATTTATACATCGAATCAATCATATCCATTACATAGGATATTGCTGAAAATTGTTTCTGGCTATGTCAGCAATCATAGCCTCATACTGTTTCTCATCTCTGCTCTTTTCAGAATCCACAACAGGCCCCACCTGATTGCCCCACCTATCCACAACAGGCCCCACCTGATTGACTGTCTTCTTCAGAAACTGCTCAGGTATTACCCTATTATTAGGCACTCCAGGACCATCTTTCTTTTCGCTACCGGCTGAGAAAAACTTAGCTTTGGTCTTTCCTATGCGAGAATCAGGAGCTGGCGGCTTGCCATCTCTCTTCTGCCAGCAACTAGCCACTACATGACCTTTTTTCCCACAATACCAACAAATCATAGTTTTAGCCTTCGAATTCAGAGCCCCAATCACATTCTCAACCTGATCCCAAGGAATATCATCATCCCCTTCAATCCACGCATTATTATCGCCAATCTCAGTCCTGCCTTCCATATCAGATACATGCACTTCACTGATTACAGGCCTAGCTTTTACCTCCCTAGAATCCTCTAGCCTCAACCCTTCCATAGCCTGAGAATAACAGGACGTTACATTTTCAGGTGACACGTGTCCAGAACGAGCCCAGCTTATATAATGCTGACCTCTGCGAATCAAATAAGTCAAGAAAGCACTGTAATCTTCCAGGTAATGCATAGATTCAATGAAATTCGCCATATCTCTAGCTAAATCAGAAAACAGCAAATTCTTAGCCACATTATTGTAAAAATCACGCCAAGATTGTCTAGAAATTTGACCAGGATGCATAAGCCTAAACAGCCGCAACTTAGCATTGAAAAACACATCCACATTCTGACCACTCTTTTGTTTCAGGGCGTAAAAGAATTCGGTAGCCGACTCTGTATCAGCAAAGGGTATCACCAACCTTCTTATCAACAGGTAATAACCTAAAGCACTTAAAGAGGCATTAGCCTCCGGCGTAATAAGCCGCCCCATCTTCTTCCCTTTGCACTCAAAAATCCTATTGTACAGGACATCCTTGAAAAGCATAGGATCCTCCAACTTAGCGAACCTAGCAACCCTCCATAAGGATAAGAAATAATCCTCAAAATCGATGTTTCCATCCCAAAATGGAGCATCCCGCACAAAATCGCTATCCCACTTGACTCCTCTTACAAGACAAAACTCCTTAAACTGCTCCTCTACAGTCTGTTGGCTCACACTACCGCCGGCCACCTTTTTATAGGCCTTAAGCACTTCAGCCCTTTCCTCAATTAAAGGAAATATATCCAACAATTGATTCTCATATTCGGTCAGACAACTCTCACGAACATTCATCCAATTTCCATTCCCTACAGGACCCAAGAACTCAATCTGCGAAAACTTCAAATGTCCAGGAGCACTTCTCACCCTTTTAGCCTCAAAATTTGTAGAATCCAATTTAGCCTCCACACTCAAACGATTAATGAAAGATGTATTAAACGAATCATCTCCCGTCGCTTTGACTGCAGATACACTAGCCCCCATACTTGTCTCATACAAAAAACCGCTAATATCCCCATCCGCTGGCAATTGCGCCACCTTTTTCTTAATAGTAGCCAAATCAACATCATAACCTAACTTCTTATGCTCATCAGAGTTCTTAAACTCTTGCACCTTATTCTCCAGCCGTTTATTCGCCGCCGTTAACTTATCCACCTGACCTTTGACAGTCGTATGCTCCTGCAACATTGCCCTAACATATTTTTTTATGCTTTCAGGCACAACGTCATTCTCCACCTCGCCCAACGCCAACTCCACATTCGCATTGGCACCTGCACCAGCATCCTCAGCTGCAGCATCCTCCTCCTCCCAATGTTCGGGAGTTCCATCATCATCCTGACTGTCATTCTCCCGAGGACGTTTAGGCGGCCGTCCACGCTTGCCTTCAGTTTTACCCCGCTCTCCTTTTTCTCCATCAGCCATTTCCGAGCACTGGAACTAGATCCGCCGTGAAATTTAGATCAAAAGAGTTAAAGAATGAAATTCCACAGAAACCTGAAATATAAATCAAGTTAAAAAAATATAAAAATTAAAACAAAACTGTGAAAAATCCGAGATAAAAAAATATCTCAAAAAGTGATTGACTTCAAATTAAACACCACTTCCCCCACCCTTAACTCAGCAGCAGGTCTAAATAACACGTAGCACAATAAGACTGCGCCAAATGTGATACAGACAGACTTACATAAGTTAATGATAGAGTAGACTTAATGTTCAATTCAAAATGCAAACAGATTCTTAAGTATTTATTATGTTGGATTAAATGCAGTTTTTGAGTAAATAAGATTATATATTGATACTATATTTAGAAATGATTAAATATGTTAATAAGTCAAAACTACTGATTATTCAAAGCTGGATAGTTCTGAAGTAGCAGGATGTCTGTCTGTATATCAGGACACCAAACAACAGGATGACTGTCTGTTTAATTAATACAATGTATTAATTAACTATGCACTTTGAAGGGGTAGAATATCTGCTTATGCAAACTATATAAAGTAATAGGATGTCTGTAAATAGCTGTATTGGTCTTAATAAAGACTCGAACCCAAACCAGATAATGTTCTGTGTTAGGACTCTCAATATCAACTGACTTAAATATATTTTCTCTTTATTCTTTCTGAGAGCAATTAAAGAGTAATTAAGAGTAACAACTAACATATGGTCTGCAAGCTTAAATATATGACATCACAACACAAATATATGACAATGCACTTGGGTAACATTCTATCAAGTTCTTTGGATACTATTATGTAATGATAGATTTGTACTGTGTTGTATTGTACAAATATTAGGGTTAAGGTGTTATATCAATTCCGTATTAAAATTTTAAAATTCAAAATACAATATCTAATTTGTAAACTACCAAATGAAAATTCGTAGATACCTTCTTTCCAAAAAATAATCCCATTATTTTTGTTTTTTCTATATGGCCCTTTTTTAATGTTTAACTCTAAGCAGATTTGATAATTAAGCTAATGTGATCTAACACCATTTATATTTATTTTTTAGTAGCAAACAAATCATTATTTTTTCTAGAATTGCTGCTTCTAAAATTTCCGCCAATTGGTGATTGGTTGGTACAAAACAGGCCGATTCTTATTGGTTTAGAGCGATAGCTACTTGGGAGCGTCCGCCAGTTTGATAGGAATTTGTAAAAGTTGCAATATCCCTTTAGAATCTAGGCCGGGACCTAATTAATGGCCAGGTTTCCTATCCCTTATCCCTGGCTTTACTATGTTTTGGTTTAAATTAAGGATGAAACTTGATATATAGATGATATTTTAAATTGCGCATAATCTTTTGACATACAGACTTCTTGTCAAAGATTATAGTGTTGCTACCTTTTCTAAATTGCACATAATTAAGTTTCGGACGAAAGTAAAGACAGGCATAATATATATTTGTCGTATTTTTAAAATGGCTTTTTATAGGTTATTTTAAGTTAGGTTAGGTTATATTGGGTTAGGTGATTGCCCCACAGGGTTAGGTAATTGGCCCCGCAGGGTTAGAGCCCCCCGCAGGGGCTAGAAATAGGAGAAAAGCTACTGTGAAAAATACAAAGAATCGCCCCATAAGGTGCGATGTTACGAAAGAGACTATACCCTTTAGTATAATCTGTAGACTCTATATAGACTCTTGTAGACTTTTGTCTGAATAACATTAGTCATTTCTCTGCATTATGTGCCTTGCATATTCATCAATATGCAGTAAATATGTATTCTGTAAGGCTTACATAAGGTTTTCTTACTTACCGTGCTTCTAAAGGGGTTGGGTAGTCTTAAAAACCCTCTTATTCAAGTTAAACAAAGGGGGGTTTTATACCGTCCCCCCCATGCTATCTAAAAAACCTTAAAGATAACAAACCAAACTTAAAAGCAAAGTTGCTCTTAATTAGAAATTGTGAAAAATATCACTGGCCTTTTTTTACAGTACTTTTTTCACTTTACTTTTTTATTTTGTTTTTTTTTAGTTTAAAAATTTGATGGAGAATTAATTTTTAATATTGAAGCTACTCTTTACTTAAATTGTAAGCAGTTGTTGTTAGGGATCAGCAGCTACTGAATTGTTTAGTACAGTAATGGAAAAATAATACGTGGATATGTGTTGTCTATTTCGCTTGCTAATATGTTCATCATTTATTTCATTTATTTGTAAGTTCATTTATCCAGTGGGAGGCAATGGGATGGGGTAAATGAGGTAGGGGATTGGCTATTGTTAACCAGCTTTAAGTATTACTTTATTGTAGTATATCACAGATATATATTTCTATTAGAAATAAATTTAAGTAAACTAAAAGTAAAGGAATGTCGTCTTTCAGACTAAAATATTTCAAAATGTACACACTTATATGTTATGTATTTAAATATTAAACATTTAATAATACACTCAATGATCCAATACATAATACACAAAATAAGTATACATAATTTTATTATATAAAGTAATAAGATCAACATAGGTCATGTTAAAGTTTCAGATATATTTTACTACCCTTCTTCCCCTAGATGATAATGCTAATTTACACCAATGCCTGCCTAGAGTAATGTAATAATCAATTTGTGCTGGGAAATTGCAGTAAAGCAATGAGGTTTGTGATCACATTGGATATAAGGCTTCCCAGAGTTGAAATTCTCACTTCAAAGAAACCAAGACCAGAAAATGGTTCTTCCTATTAAAAAATTCATAAGTTAGGTCAGGGATTAGGCAATATTGAAAGAAACTGATCTATAGTTCTGATGTATATACAAATAACTACCTCTTTCCTTTTTCCTTATTCGCCTGCCACCAAATTATTTTCTGCTACTTGGCTGTGATAATTCATACTTCACCATTGATTGATTTTTAATGACCCAATTGAAAGACGGCACAAGGACAGTGCGAATGGGAGATACAGTTATTTAACCCTTACTCTAATATAATATATTAATCTTAACAAACTTCATCTGACCTGCTTGAATTATATCAAACAAAATTCACCTGTTCCATTGAATAAAGAATGTTGTCTAGCTCATCAATAATTCCACTTTTAACTTGAGTTTCTCTACAAAAATGTTAATCAAAAATTCCTTTAAAATATGCATTAATTAAAAATTATGTAGCACAAATTTTTGTTGTTGATTTCAACCGGGGTTTGAAAAAATAAGGTAAATTCCCATGTCAGTTTATTTCAACCCCCTACTGATTTTATTACCCCTTATGTCCCCGCCCCCCAAAAAATAATGCACAAATATATTTTCAGCACCTAAACTATCATTTAAATATCATTTAAAATTTACAGATCATAAATTCATTTACATAAATTTAGAATGGTTAATATTAAATATTACCTGGCAATGGTAATCATTTCTCTAAACCCAACATAGACATCTTCAAGAGTAAGACAAATGTATGCCAGGAATTGAAATAAACTGAGGATGAATAAACAATATTCAGGTTTTTCATCAACAATAGCAATGTACAAATAAAAAGTTATGCTGAAAACATTGCTTAGGAACTCTAGTAAAATTAGTGGACCAAGTCCCTTCTTCAAATTCCTGTAAAATAAAAAATAAAAATTTTGACTTTGTCAGAATTTAAACCATTTAAACAAACTTGAAATATCATTTTAAGTGAATTATAGCAACCTGTAGCTTCCAAGAACTTCTTTACAATAGATCAATACCTTCAATGGATCATTCTCTATAGTTTGCATCCTATGATTATTCTTTTTTAATTCCTAACCAATTTTATCAAATGCAAATAACTATAATACTAATTAAACTAATTACATTGTCTTTCAATAATGATTTACCTCACTTTGTATTGTAAGAACTTACTGGAACCACATCCGATTAAGCATAGTGTTAAAGTTGAAGTAAGAAATATCAAAAATAGTTCTGTCACTCTTAAAATTTTCATAATAACATCTCCAGTACTCACAGAAGTGAAAGAATTGTATGCAATAACACTACTGTAGTATACCGTTGAAACAAGAAAAAGCACAAACTTGTGTGGCATTGGTTGGTTGGTCTAAGAATAAAGGAAAATCTTGTCTTGTTATGTAAACTAGTAGGCTTTTATGTGTGTAGCAAAGGATCTTGTTAACTGCTGAACCGATATGGTTCTTCTTTACAGTGAAGCTTCTTATTGGCCCAGGGAAGGTTTTTAACTAGGAGTAGTGTATCTCCACACACTCCAAATAAAAAATGCCATCCCCCCCCCCAAAAAAAAAGAAGAAGATTTTCTAAATTTTTCTTTATTAAACTCAAATTGAAAATGGTATGCGGTTCGAGGTAAAAAGTTTACCTTTAGAATGTTAGTCACTTGGGCTGCATAATTGGCTACTGGCAAAACTGTTAACAATGTTATTTGGTATATGTTAGTAGCACCAAATCCAGATACAACATCTGCAATATCAGTGGAATTTGGGAAATATGTGTTTAATCTGAATCCTTCAGTTGAACTAATCCCAATTAATATGCCTAAAAGCAATACAACTAATTAAAAAATATGATTATTATTTAATTGTTTTAATATTCATTATTAACTTTTTACAAATTTTTTAGTAGCAAGCAAGTCTATAATTCACTTTTTCTATCCCTCTATCCAGCAGTTTGTCCGTTCAAAAGTGAGTCTGTAACTTAAAGGGGAAACATGATTTTCTCGGTCTATTCAAGATAGACAGCCAAAATGCATAAGGATTCTACATATTTCAACCAAATTTCATTAAGATTTGGGGTGCTAAATTGATTCATATGTGGTAATACGACACCCAGACGGACAGGCAGTTTACAGAGTTGCTTCGCTGTGACTTATGATAACAAACCCCCTGCACTAATCTTATTATATCACCATCTATCTCATGACCGCTGTTGACCCCGCAACCCAGCGGTCAAACTGGCCTGCCTAAATGTGGGGAGGGGACTCAAACATGCAACTATCACGCGTCCCTCACGCGCTTATATAACCGGGAGGCGCTGCCTCCCCTTTTACCACCGCTGCCCCCACAGCCTGTCTACCGCCGGGAGCTAAGCCCTAGCGTCCCACACCCCCTTCAAACCTAACCATTGTTATAATCTGTTGTATATATATAGTAAACATTGCTTGTAAATATTATTCAGTTTAAATATATAATTTCTGTATGATTGAATCCTGCTTGTTTGTTTTGGTAGAATAATTAAAGGCTAGGGCTCGTTGAACTCGAACTCGTTACCCTGTGGGCCGAGAACGCTCGGCTTACCAGAACTTGGTGTCAGCGTGTTTCAATCGAGCCTTACAGAAACTAGCCTATTCTACCTCTGATTGGACCCTTTGGCAAGTAAGGGGACAATCAGCCGCCAACTGAGAAGCCAACTGACCCGTGAGACGGCCTTTTTAGGTCGAATTTCCATCATTTTGAACGCAATATGTGGGCCTCTGGCCTACGGCAAGCAGATTTAGCCTGCTAAAAGCGCCAGTTAAGACGCTTTTTCCGTGCCGTGTAGGAGTAGCGCTAGATGCGCAGCCACGGCAATCGGATAATTTAGCTCAGACGGCTACAGAACTGAGTCTAAATTGGCAAGTGTAGCTGGGACAAGCCCCAGGACACCCAGGCCAAACCTACGAGACAGACAGCTGGGTGCTGGTCTCCCTAAGAAGGCAATGTGTGGCTGCGAAGCTTCAGCACACAAGTAAGCCCTACCACTGCGACGGATAGCAGATTTTGAGCCACAGGCACGGCAGGACGGGACATTCCCTGCCGCTGCCTTCCAGGATTCGAACCCGAGGCGCTGCAGGACGGGCCATTCCCTGCCGCCATTTTCGGGATTCGAACCAGCGGCGCTGTAGGACGGGTCATTCCCTACCGCCGTCACCCCTCTGAACCTTGCAGGACGGACATTCCCTGCTGCCAGTGCTTCCAGAATCACACCTAGAGCTCCTAGTGATAACAACACATAAGTGTGTATAAATGTCAACCAAGTGATAAAAAATAAATATAAAATTGTTGACCCAGTGATAATTAATAAGCTCTAGTGATTCGAAGCTACAGTCTAAGCCACCATGGTAAGCGATACCACCATAGCTGCGGTTCGGCCACCACCAAAGTTTCTGCCAACCCCAGCCGAACGAGAGGCCCCCTTGTCTCAAGGGCAGGACCTCCACTTCCCCTGCCATGTCAGGGTGAGGTTTCCTACTCCTGACCCTGCCCAGCATGTACAGGTTGATGCCATGATCGATTCTGGCAACCGTGTACCAGGGTCTGCTGTAATTTCTGAACACCTCATGCACGCGATGGGCGTGCAACGCATGTTGATTCCGGACAACACCCAAATCCTGACTGCTAACGAGGAAGGCCAGCCCCTCCAGGTAATAGGAAAATTAAAAGAGTTATATATGGCAGTCTCACACACCCTTATACTCCATCTATACCACGTGACTGTGGTCCGGAACCTCTCACACCCTCTGAACCTAGGAGGGTATTTTCTCAAGGAGTTCGGAACTAGGCTCTGTTTCGACATGCAACCACCTTGCTTGTGGGTGCGTGGGGAGTTTATCCCACTCCGTGGCGTCCCCATTGACCGGGAGACAGCCGAGAGAGAGCTAAGTTATGAGGGGCCTCTGCCAGGCCCCCTGCCAGAGCAGCCGCGTGTGGTTGAGAAAGGCACGCACTGGGTGGACACTGAGCTCAACGCACACAAGGGGGCCAACCTGCTAGCCATGGGGTTGCCTCCAGTGCCCAAGGTGCCGAGGGAGAGCCTGCCAACAACGTTCCCTGAGATTGCCAGCCCTCCAGAGCCCATCTTCTCCGCCGACACTTTTATCAACGGCCAGCCGTGTCCACCTGGCCCCCTCTACCTGGGGCCCCCGGCCAGTCAGCCAGCCCAGCCTGAGCCCAGACCCGTCAAGTCGCGGTCTGCGGCACCCGGAGCCACACTCAACTCCCAGGCATCAGCCTCTCCCGGCGCCGAGCCCGTCAAGTCGCGGCCGGACGCCCACGGAGCCAAGGCTGGACCCAACACCTCAGCCTCTCCCGGCGCCGAGCCCGTCAAGTCGCGGCCGGACGCCCACGGAGCCAAGGCTGGACCCAGCACCTCGGCCTCTCCCAGTACCGAGCCCGTCAAGTCGTGGCCGGACGCCCTCGGAGCCACCCCTGGCTCCGACACGTCAGCCCCTCCAGAAGCCGAGCCCGTCAAGTCGCGGCCGGTGGGCCCCGGAGCCAAAGCTGACCCCGCACCAGCCACGTATAGGCTAAGCGCTGTCACTCCAACTGATGGCCAGCCACCCCAGCTCCGCACAGCCAAGCGGGTGGTCCTGCCTGGCCGTGGGGTCATGGCAGTCCCTGTTGAGCTAGTAGGCCATCGCACCAAGGATGCCATCCAACTAGCTGCCCCAGAACAGAGGTTTGGGGAGGATCTTGTCATCCCAGAAGGCCTGTATGCCCACAGGCCTGGCTCCGCCACTGTGTTTCGAGTATTGGTAGTAAATGAAGGGGAGGTGCCCCTCCTGCTGGACGCTGGCCTCCCAGTGGCTGGGGAGCTGGTCAAGCCTGACATACTAGAGGTTTCTGATACGCCTCCCCCGCGCCTCCACTCGTTCCAAGAGCCTGCTGAGCCCCCAGAAATGCAGGAGTTGTGGGAGGCCCTGGAGATGGAAGACAACGAGTTCCTGCGCAAGGACCCCTTGCTCAAGAAGGAGGTCTGGACTATGTTATCAGAATACAGAGATGTCTTCTCCAATTCTACCCCCGGCTGCACAGATGTGGTCGAGCTGCAGCTGCGCCTCAAGCCAGGGACCCAGCCGATCCGCCAGAGATTCAGGGATCTGAACCCGCGGCAAGAGGCTGAACTGGAGAAACAACTGGACACCTGGCTACAGGAGGGAGTTATAGAGCCGTCAGACTCCGCCTGGAGCAGCCCCCTGGTGCCCATCAAGAAGAAGGACGGGAGCACCCGCTGGGCCGTCGACTACAGAGCCCTCAACAAGTGCCTGGAGCTGGACAGCTACCCCCTGCCTAGGATCCAGCAGTTGGTAGAACGAGCTGGAGGGCACCGTGTCTACAGTGCCTTAGACGCGGTAGCCGCATACTACACCATCCGTGTGTCCGAGGACAGCCGGCCCTGCACCGCCTTCACCACCCCCAGGGCTTGTATCAATGGAAAAGGATGCCCTTTGGCCTGGCTACGGCACCGTCTGTCTATTCCAGGTTTATTGCAGGGGTCCTAAATCCACTAGGCACAGCCAACCTCCAGTCATACCTTGACGACGTCCTGACCTTCCACCAGGATACCTGGGCCCACCTGGCCAGGCTCCGAGAGGTCTTGGAAGCCCACCGCAGGGGAGGAATCCGCCTCAAGCCAGCCAAGACCAAGCTGTTTCGATCCAAGGTGGATTATCTGGGCCACACCCTCAGCCGTGAGGGGATAGCCATGCAGGAGGACTATATTGACCGTATCCTGGACTGGCCAGCCCCCAGCACCCCCAAGGATTTGCTGGCGCTGCTGGGGTTCTTTGGATACTACCGCCTGTTCATCCCAGAGTATGCAGACCTCACCTACGAGATGAATCGGCAGAAGACGGCCAAGACCCTAACCTGGACGCCTGAGATGGAAGCCCAGCTGCTGCAACTCAAGGACAAGTTCCGCAAGGCCCCCATCCGAGCGCCGCCCAGGTTTGATTTGCCAGCGGTATTCCAGCTCACCACAGATTTCAGCAGCCGCGCCATCTCTGCCATACTGAGTCAATGCCAGGATGGCAAGGAGAGGCTGATTGCCGCCGTGGGGCGCAAGACAACCGACCCTGAGACGCGCTACCCGTCCTGGAAGGGAGAGATGGCCGCCATTATGTATGGGATCCGAAAATTCCACGGCATCTTGTCCTACCGCAGCTTCCAGATCAACACTGATTCCTCAGCCTTGCTGCAAATGAAATCACTGAACACATCAACAGGGATGGTGGCCCGCTGGCAGGAGGAGCTAGCGGCCCTAGATTTTACTGTCAGCCACCGGCCTGGCACCCAGAATACCAACGCCGACGCCCTCAGCCGCCGGGAAGACGCCAACATGCCAACGGCTAGCGCCGAAGAATTAGCAGAGCAGGCTGAGTATATCCACAACCTTTGCCAGCTAGGGGAGTCCACAGCCAGCCGGCCCCCTGCCGCCCGACTGGACCCAGCTAGAGTATTGGAGGCCCAGACACAGGACCCCCTCCTGCTCCGTGTCCGCCAATGGGTGGCTGATGGCAAAGCCCCAACTAAGGCTGAGCTGCGTGGCAAGGAACGAGACGAGCAGCAGTACGCCAGCCGCTTCCCAGCCTTGGGGCTTGACGAGCATGGCTGCCTCACCACCACTGACCAGACCCTGACAGGGGAGAGGACAAGATACCTGCTGCCTTCGGCCCTCCAGCAGGACGCGTTCTTTCTAGCCCATGGGACCCCCATGGCTGGGCACTTTGGGATGGACGCGACTATCGCCCGCGTGGCCATGCACTTCTGGTGGCCCAACCTGGCCTGTGACGTCCGTCTGATGGTTCAGACTTGCCCTGAGTGTGTCCAGAAGGTTACCAAGGAGAGACTGAAGCAAGGGATACACGTGCCCTCCCGCCAGGGGTATCCACAGCAAGTCCTATTTATCGACCTGGTGGGGCCACTGCCAGAGACCCCAGCTGGGAACTGCTATATCCTCACCTGTCAAGATGGGTTCAGCCGGTTTGTCAGCCTCTACGCCATCCCCAACAAGCGCACCCTCACGGTGGCTGAGACCCTGCTGCACCGCCACCTGGCCACGTTCGGATGCCCCCTGAAGATCCATTCCGACAATGGAATGGAGTTTACCGGCCAGGTATTCCAGGAACTGGCCTCCAGGCTTGAGATTGGCCTGACACATCCACCACCCTACAACCCGCAGTCCAACCGAGTGGAGAGGTTCCATCGGACGCTCAATACAGGCATGCGTCTGTTCCTAGACAGAGACGATAACAACTGGGAGCCCCACTTGCCTGCCATTGCCTTCGCCTACAACACCAAGGCCTGCAGATCCACTGGCGTGACCCCGTTCCTGGCCTTCTTTGGGAGAGAGGCCAAACTTCCGGTGGACATGGTACTGCGGCTGCCAGAGACCGAATATGCTTCAGTTCCAGCCAACGTCCAAGCTCTCTTGCAGCGCTACTATGCGGTGTATGATGCCATCCAGCAGAAGGAGGAGGGAGCCATCCGGAGGAGCGCGGCAGCTTATGAAGGCACGGCCAAGTATGAGGTTGGAGACTTGGTCTGGTACCTGGCCCCCCGCCTGGTGCCAGGGAAGGCAGCCAAGATTACCAAGAGATGGACTGGCCCCTGGAAAGTAGTGAGGCAAGCTACAGAAGTACATTATGTCATCAAACCTGCCTCTCCAGTAGCCAGGATCTCAGAAGTTACCGCGCATGTAGGCCGACTGCGCAAATACACTGGAGATGTGACTGCCCACCAGATCCCAGCAGACATCCAAGTTGATATGGACGGCGACGAGGATGCCACCGAGCTGCCAGTTGGAGCGGCGGCGCCCGCAGCTAGCGACCCAGGACAGCTCCCAGTGCACCAGCCAGCCGCAGCCGCCCCACAGCCTAGCGGCCAGGATCGTGACCCAGTAGAGGAGAACCTGCAGGAGCAGCCCAACGAACCACCGCCGCCGCCGCCCGCTCCAGAGCCACCCAGAGATGCCATCTGGAATCCTGACGCGGACATGGAGAACCTGCCAGCCAGCAGCGAGCCTGTAGGAGAAGAACCAGCCACTGCGATGGAAGAGGCCGCCCCAGAAGACGAAGCTGAAGCCATGTGCCCCCTGTTGATGACAGCCATCCCCATCCGGGTAGGAGCTAGGAGACCAAGCAACCTGAATCAAGCAGGCGCCCCCATGGAGTTCTATGCGCCCTCTGCCATCGTCATTCCCCCCTTAGGAACCACCAGAGTCAGCCTAGGCCTCCGTGTCCAGTTACCAGCTGAGGCAGAGCTAATCCTGCAGACGAGGCAAAATTTCCAGCGGCGGGGCTTGGCCGTCGCCAACCCACGCCTAGAAGCCAACCAGGAGCTGACAATGCTGATATCCAACCACAGTCAGACCGAGCAACGAGTGTCCCGGGGAGCCTGTGTAGCCCGAGCTGTCCTCCATCGAGCCGTGCCCCAAGAAAAGCCTGTCCTGCGCAGGCATAGGCTGTCGTATCCCCAGGTTCAAGGCCTGGTGGCTCGGGAGCCACGCAACCCTTGAAGGGGAGGTTGTGGTAATACGACACCCAGACGGACAGGCAGTTTACAGAGTTGCTTCGCTGTGACTTATGATAACAAACCCCCTGCACTAATCTTATTATATCACCATCTATCTCATGACCGCTGTTGACCCCGCAACCCAGTGGTCAAACTGGCCTGCCTAAATGTGGGGAGGGGACTCAAACATGCAACTATCACGCGTCCCTCACGCGCTTATATAACCGGGAGGCGCTGCCTCCCCTTTTACCACCGCTGCCCCCACAGCCTGTCTACCGCCGGGAGCTAAGCCCTAGCGTCCCACACCCCCTTCAAACCTAACCATTGTTATAATCTGTTGTATATATATAGTAAACATTGCTTGTAAATATTATTCAGTTTAAATATATAATTTCTGTATGATTGAATCCTGCTTGTTTGTTTTGGTAGAATAATTAAAGGCTAGGGCTCGTTGAACTCGAACTCGTTACCCTGTGGGCCGAGAACGCTCGGCTTACCAGACATAGATATTTACGTTTTTGTAATCTTCTTGACTCCTTTACAAGATAGCCAGCTGAAATTTTCAGGAATATTTTACAAATTTCCATCAAGTTTCATAAAGATTTGTTTATAAATTGGGTGCTAGATCAGTTCCTAGTTTTTATGATTTTCTCAACTCCTACACAAGATAGATGAATGAAACTTTCAGGGGTTGAATAATTTCATAAATAACATGTTTCCATTGAGATTTGCTTTGTGGTTGGGGTTCTAGATTGATTCCTAGATTTTCCTGACTCCTATTCAAGATTAACATATTAAGATTAAATACTTTCTACTTATTTTTACCAAGTTTCATTAGATTGCTTATTGGTGGGGGTGCCAAATTGACTCCTAGATTTACATGTTCCCCTTCAAAAGACCATTATAGAATTTTATAAAGTTTCGTGATTTATTTTATCAAGTTTAATGATTTTTTTTATGACATTGCTCTAGGTAATTTTTTTGGATGTCCATTCATATATTATTGTCTTTGTAACTTAGGAATGTTGTCATCCTTGCTTAAAGAATTAATAAAACCAATAATACCAAAAATTATCAACATCCATCCTATGATGATAACACAATTCAACAATTTACTGGGGAAATTCGGTAACATCAACAGAATTTTGAATGGCCACAAGAAGACTCCTCCATTGCAACCTTTCACCTCCATGGTTGGATATCAAGTGAACATAAGTGTTTGCAAACAGTAGGTAAAAACAAATTTAATTAATTGGAAGTGCACATTACGAAACAATTCAGAGCAGTGCATAGAGAAAAAAATAAAAGAGAGGAATCGAAGCAACTAGAAGATGAAAATAGGCAGTGGGCCCAGGGGCCTAATTAGCGCTGTTGCCGCGCTAAATTTTATTGCTATTCCACCACTTTTCAAATGGGAGGAAACAAAATTAATATGTAAAGTTTTAATAATCAGAACATAATATTTAAATTAAAAATAAAAAGAAAATTTTGTTCTTAAATATAAAAAATACTAAAATAACAACATCTAAAAAAATATTTTTTTTTACTTTTAGATATTGTCGTTTTAATGTTTTAATTAAAAATTACAAAGAATTTATTTTTATTAAAAAAATTTGTGCATGAAAGATGAATCCTTTCATTTCTAAAAAGGGGGAATTTTTTTTCATAATAAACATTCAGCTGATTCTGACCGCCCACGGCTGTTTGCTAAATTTTGCTTTTCTTTTTATTCACATTATTATTTATGATTGACATACAAAAAGCCCTGGGTGGCTTTTGATTTTCGTCTGCTAAATTTTCTTTCAAAATTTAGGGATGGGGAAGTAGTATTTTACCATGAAAAGGGGGTGAGTATTCATCCTCTTATCCTTTTTCCTTATGGAGCAGTGGCATGTTTAGGGGGTTGTGTCTTTACCTTTACAAAACTAAAGTTAGTTGATACACCTCCTTAGATAATCAACCACCTGATACAACTTTCAATAAAAGGTCTTTAAGAGCTAAGAAAATTGTTGCTTATTTTGATAAACTGATCATTAAGCTTTTTCTTAACTTTATGCCACAGTCTTTTCATTCTAAAACTGTTGTGGTTGACCATTAAAAGGTCACGTGTCCAAGCCATGGAGCTTTCTGTTACAATAAATCCTTTTTTTTTTAATGATAGTCATAGTTACGACGCACAAAAATGCTATCCTCTTTATAATGAACTAGCGGCTACGCCCCTAGAGGTCTCTAGGGGCACTTGAGGAGGAGAGAGTCGAATTTAATAACCCAATTTCTTATTTTAGATTTTAAAAGAAAAAGTAAAAAAAAATTTTCGCCCCCCAACAAATTTTTTTTTTTTTTTTGGGGGGGGGGGTTGCGGTGGGTGTCCCCCCCCCCACTCATTTTTAATTTTACTTAAAAAAATTTTTTTGGGTGGGGGGATTTTTCATTTTTTGGGGGGGTTGTAGGTGTCCCACCCCTCAAGAAAATAGTTATAAACTTTCCCGGGACCTATGAGAAGCTACCCTGTTAAAGAGAACCTGATCGGTTCAGCGATTAGCGAGATCCTTCGGTACAGACACACAGACAAATAAACATCCTATGTTTGCAGTTTTTTATTGTTTGTCTATAATATTGATTATCATTACAATCGTCATTAAATTGTTTGTTCTACAAAGTTTACTGTATAGGTAAATTTTCCTATACTTGCTACTTTATATAATACTAGCGGCTACGCCCCTAGAGAACTCTAGTGGCACTTTAAATGTTTTTTTTTTTTAAATGATACCTACGTAACTTTTCTTTGTTGCGTTCAAGTCTCTAATTAAAAATAGTTATAAACATTCCCGAGACCTAGGAGAAGCTACCCTGATAAGGAGAACCCGATCGGTTCAGCGGTTGGCGAGATCCTTCGACAAAAACATACAAACACAGAGACAAACATCCTGTTACTTTATTATAAGGATGATATGCTCTGACATAAGGAAGTAAGGGTTATTGTCTGAAGCAAAATATATATAAAACAAGGATGACAACATCCATAAAAGCGAAGCTCTGAAACGGTAGGACGAACGGACATTAACACTTGTATAATGTCAGAACTGAATAATCAGAATGCGAATGTATAAGAGTCAAAGCAAAATTGTAAGTAAACTTGTTGAAAAACTGCTTGATACAGGATAATGATTATGGACATACTTACATTTTTAGGACTTGATTATAGAGTTGCTTCGCTTATAATATTGTACTTTGTTGTCCCAGGAATCAGTATACCAAAAATCAGACCAATCGGATAATTAGGTCACATACAAATTTGATGTTAAAAATGTAAAAAAAATCAACATGTTTAAAATGGACGTACGGACATTTTGGTAATGATTATAGAGTTGCTACGCTTTCTATCTCGTACCTAACTATTACAGGAATCACCATGCAAAATTTGAAATCGATAGGACAATTCTAACTTGCCTAAATTAACGAAAAAAGCTATTTAAAAAAGTAAAAAAATCAACATGTTTAAAATGGACGTACGGACATTTTGGTAATGATTATAGAGTTGCTACGCTTTCTAAATCGTACCTAACTACTAAAGGAATCACCATGCAAAATGTGAAATCGATAGGACAATTCTAACATGTCTAAATTAACGAAAAAAGCTATCCGTGACGGACGTACGGACGGACCGACCCTAATTATAGAAAAGCTTCGTTTTTAAAAATTCTAGTCTGAATGGGTTGTAACTTTAAAGAAGGTTTTATAATTATTTTGGGTTGGTTTTAGCCCATTTTTCGGACCTCATGCGGTATTCACTATAGGCTAGAGGCAAACTAATATACCTACGAAGCTTAGTGTATTCATGATCAAGGCGCAAAAGAACTAATGTTGCATCTTATTCCTTTCTCTTTTTCTTGTTTCTTTAATTCACCAAGTTAACAAGGATGACAATATCCATAAAAGCAAAGCTTTGAAACAGTATAACAGGCAAAAATTAACCCTTGAAGAGTGTCAGAACTGAATATACAAAATATAAATAAATAAGTTTTGACAAAATAATACGTAAAATTTGTTGCAAAATTTCTTAAATACAGAAATATATTTAATGCCATACTGACATTTTTATGACTTGATTTTAGAGATGCTTCGCTTATAATATTGTACCTTATTGTAATAGGAATCAGTTCTCCAAAAAATCAGATCAATCGGATGATTATATCACATAAAAAAAATTAAATCGTACCTAACTACTACAGGAATCATCATGCAAAGTTTGAAGTCAATAGGACGATTCTAACATGCTATCCGTTACGTACAGACGTATGGATCTACCCTAATTATAGAAAAGCTTTGCTTTAAAAAAAATGTAATTCACCGAGATTTCCACCTATTTAGTTTATCGGTAAGATTTATTAATATATTTTAGATTAGCGGCTACGCCCCTAGAGGTTCTAGTGGCAATTTCAATGCTTTTCTATTTCAAATATCTAATTAGAGAAATAATTGGTTTATGTTTCGATCAAGTCTCTTTTTTGGGAGGAGTAATTTTTTTCTAGGGTCCATTTCTCTTGGGAGAGTGGGGCTACCGTCCCCCAAAATAGTTATAAACTATCCAAGGACCTATGAGAAGCTACCCTGTTAAGGAGAACCCGTTCGGTTCAGCGGTTAGCGAGATCCTTTGGTACAAACCAAAAGACAAACAAACATCCTGTTACTTTATTATAAGGACCTCTAGCGGCTACGCCCCTAGAGGCCTCTAGTGGCACTTTGAATGTTTTTTTTTATGTATAATATCTAATTAGAGAAATAATTGGTTTATGTTTCGTTCAAGTCTCTTTTTCGAGAGGGGTAATTTTTTTCCAGGGGCGATTTCTCTTGGGAGGGTGGTGGTACCCTCTCCCAAAATAGTTATAAACCTTCCCGGGACCTATGAGAAGTTACCCTGTTAAGGAGAACCCGATCGGTTCAGCAGTTAGCGAGATCCTTCGGTACAAACACACAAACACACAGACAAACACACAGACATCCTGTTACTTTAGTATAAGGATTTACAGAATAAAAAAGTTGGATGAGAAATAGTCTCTCAAATCAGACAATGTAATTTAATAAAAACTAATTTCTTGGATACTAGCTACGAAAAGATTCATTCCCCCCCCCCCCCCCCAACCATTAAAATTAGCACAAAAACTCTATCCTCCCCCCACCCTAACAAAATTTTTAGGTTTCGCCAGTACGGTCCTTTTTTACATATAACACCTGCAAAGTAAAAAAGTTTATTTCCCCCCCCCCCCACTAAAAAAAAATATGTGGTTGAAAATTAACCATTTACGCGTCATTTTACCCCACCCCCTACCAGATTTTTTAAACCTTAAAAAAGCTTAGACATCTTTGTCGAATACTGTGTTAATGAGTTAAGACAGACAGACGGACGTACATATATATATTGCATTAAATTAAAGTATAGCTTCGCTGATAAAATAGGCGTTGGCGAGACAGATTCTTTTAAGGTTGGTGCTAACAATATCTTACAAAATAAGTTAATGATTAGCCATATTTTATCCTGACAGCATTTTTTTATGATATTCCGAGAAATAAAACTTTAAAAACACTTTCTTCATATAACTTTTAGAGAAAAAGTGGCAAAATACTGGCTTTTAAGAAATATGCTATCAAAGTGGCGTTTGTCTGTAAAAGATTAAAATAATAGGGCAACATTATGGCTAGGGGATCGAGCTTCCCCACTTTAAAAAATAGTGAAAGATAAAAAGGGAAAAATGGAGGTAAGGTGTCATTTTTTCTATGTGCAATTTATCTTTATAGGTCGGAGGTAACCTCCCCCAAAATATGTTTTATATGTTAATCTTTGGTAGGCAGTGAAATTTTATAAGGCTTACATTTTTACTGTTTTAAGTGAACGTTGATTCGTCATTGTTGCTTTTCTTAAAGGTCATTTTATTACTTCACATAGTTTTGACGACTACGTTTCATAACCAGGATGACAATATGCATAATGAAACAATATAAAAGCTTTAAAGGTTACCATTATATATTTTAATAGTGGATACACCCTTAACATTTAGTAGCTATGTATTTAAAGGTTGAGGGAAGAAAAGAAAAAATACCCTAAAATCATCCTAAGACTTAATTCAAAACTAATATAAAATATAAATGGCCTAAATGACTGCGAAAACTATGTGAATAATTACTCCATTGGGTACCTCATTCGGTTCAGTAGTTTTTAGAATCTTAAGCTACAGACAAAAAAACCTTACTACAAACTTTAAAGAATAAATATCTCTTTTCCTTCTTTTCTTTTTTAAATCACTAGCGGCTACGCCCCTAGAGGCCTCTAGTGGCACTTTAAATGTTTTTGTTTGTTAAAGTCTCTATGATAATTCTTTACGTACGATACCTCTTTATTTTAAGTTTTTTTTTCGATTTTTTTGTCATTTCTCTTGGGAGGGTGGTGGTACCCTCCCCCAAAATAGTTATAAACCTTCCCGGGAACCATGAGAATCTACCCTGTTAAGGAGAACCCGATCGGTTCAGCGGTTAGCGAGATCCTTCGGTACAGACACACAAACAAACATCCTGTTACTTTAGTATAAGGATTTGTAAAGTTAATTCGAAAGTGTAAAAAAACACGAAACCTTTCAAATTATTTGCAGCCAAAATCAAGATTTTAATATGCTATGCCGCTTTCTGAATTCTTTTTGTCTAACCAGTAAATAAAAATCCCAATGTAAAAAAATCACGAAACCTGTCAATTTATAGTAGACAAAGGCTATAGATTTAGATTTTTGACGCCTCATTTAAGTATTGTTATATATTCTTTTTTCATCCATCCATACATTTTTAAAAGCGAAGCTTTTCTATAATTAGGGTCGGTCCGTCCGTCCGTAACGGATAGCTTTTCCGTTAATTTAGGCATGTTAGAATTGTCCTATCGATTTTAAATTTTGCATGGTGATTTCTTTAGTAGTTGGGTACGATTTAGAAAGCGTAGCAACTCTATAATCATTAACAAAATTTCCGTACGTCCATTTTAAACATGTTGATTTTTTTACTTTTTTAACAAAAAAATTTTATGTGATCTAATCATCCGATTGATCTGATTTTTGGTATATTGATTCCTATTACAACAAAGTATATTGTTATAAGCGAAGCAACTCTATCATCAAGTCCTAAATATGTAAGTATGTCCATATTCATTATCCTGTATAAAGCAGTTTTTCAACAAATTTACTTACAATTTTGCT
Source organism: Acartia tonsa (assembly GCF_053477335.1). NCBI lineage: Eukaryota > Metazoa > Arthropoda > Copepoda > Calanoida > Acartiidae > Acartia > Acartia tonsa. Next base: position 47,692,717 of record NC_137268.1, read on the forward strand.
TTGACTCTTATACATTAATATTCTGATTATTCAGTTTTGACACTATATAAGTGTTCATGTCCTTTTGTCCTACCGTTTCAGTGCTTCGCTTTTATGGATGTTGTCATCCTTGTTATATTAGTAATAGGTTAAAATACTCTTGGGTAGTTTTGATTTTGTATGTTAATGATTAAATGATAAAATGATTTTTTATGGGTTTTTTAGTGTGCTTTATGTATTTATCCCAGTATACAAAATTGGTAACTTATTTGCTAGTTTTTTTTGAGGGTTTTTGATTGGTTGGTTCACCAATTGTAATCTACAGAAGGGTAATTTTGTAAATCATCATTGAGTATGTTCATTAATTTATCGGCCATTGTCTTATCCCTATAGATACCTCTTTGGAGACGATTGACAATAATATAGGCCAACTAAAAATGAACTATTGGTCCAGTGGATACTATGATCATACTAAACACACATACATCCTATTTCTTTGCATTGTACTAGCTGCGCTCTTAGCATCTACCTAGGGAAGAACAGAAAAATGACCTAAAACCATTCTAAGACTTTAATTTTAAAATCAAATAGTTTAAAACTAAATTAAAATCAATGTAAAGCTGTCCTAAAATGAAAAAAAAACTTAATGGGATCAGAAGTCATCGAAATCTTAAGCTTCAGATAAAAAAAAACCTTACTGCTTAATTAATATAATAGGATATTTGTTGATCAAATTTAGAAAATTCCATTAACATGTAGCTTTTGAAAATAACTAGCTTGATTGTTAAAGATAAAAAAACTAATTTAATATGCACTGAAGCTTAATAATAAAATTAAAATCTATTAAACTAGCGGCTACGCCCCTAGATACCTCTAGAGGCACTATAAGTGTTTTTTTGTTTAAATAATATGATACCTATCTAAATATGTTGCTTTCAAGTTTCTACGATACCTAGCTAGGTTGCGTAGGAGTCTCTATACGTAAAAAATTTTTTTTGTGATTTCTCTTGGGAGGGTGGTGGTACCCTCCCCCAAAATAGTTTTAAACCTTCCCGGGACCTAAGTGAAGCTAAGTTAAGGAGAACCCGTTCGGTTAAGTGGTTAGCGATGCAGACACACAGACAAACACACATCCTTTTACTTTATTATATTAAATTATAAATAAGATCATGTACCATGGTAGGCTATAATTAATAAATAAATTCTTTGTCAATTTAAACCAGGAATTATAGTTATTGTTGAATTAACAAAAAAAATAAATTATTTTTATTTTTACAAAAAAAACTTGTAGCTTTTGCGCTCTTCTATTCAATGGCATAAATGAAGAAATCTTTCACAGACCAATTTCAAGCAAAAAAGCCAGAGGCGTGCAGAAAGGGGTTATATCGACCCACTTAGTAATATTTTCTACTCCATTTGATGTCTTCCCCTTACACCCTCTCAAGGGTGTGTCAAGGTAAAAAAAGTCCGACCCCTTAAATTTAAGGAGAGTTTTTGGCCAAAAGACGAAAAAAGTCCATCAAAAATTAGCCTGCTACGTCATAAAAACGATGGATTATCCGTCTCTTTTTTAGGGGTTTTCTTTTCCACTCCTCATCCCTCATTTTTATGACGTCATTAAGGGACTTTCTTCGTCGTCCAATGCATAAAACAATTTTAGAATAATACACGCACTTTTTTCCCTCTATAAAACATCCCTCCCATAATACTGTTAAAAAGTACTAAAATAGTATCTGAATATAAAAGTATGCTTCATCAGTTCTTTAAAAATGCAATCGAGTTTTAATCAGGGCGGGATGTTTATCATGAAAAATAATAAAATGTTAGTAAATTGTACATATGCTCGGTTGAGCTGGGGCCAGAGAGAGGAGTGATACACCCCCCTATAGGTGTTGAACCTCTACATATTCTTGAATCCACCCCCTAACTGATTGTAAAAAAACAACCCTCTCTTTGTGTAAGTTATAGCACCCCCCGCCCCACACAAAAATTATTTCCTACTCGATTTTTGTTTTTAGGGGGGTGTCAAAATTTTTGGATATATTTTGCCCAACCCTATATGGAGAAACCCTTGCTTGGGCTGTTTTACTTTTGCTGCTAAGGAGACTTTACAACTGATAAAAATTTCTATAATCAAAACTAAAATACGTACAAGCAAGGCTTTGTTTGTCTAGTTATTTTTTTATAGAATACTTATCCTCGCTTCAAGTTTCAATAAAAAAATTGAAAGGTCAAATTTGATGAAATTTTGGTGAAGCCTTTGCATCATGCTTCTCATTTACAGCCGAAAGTAATAATTGAATAAGCAAAAAAAACCTATTAGAAAAATAGATAAACAAGGATGACAGCATCCATAAGTAGCGAAGCACAAAGAAAGAAGGACTTAAAAATAGATAAATAATGGAAGTAGATTATACATACGTTAAATTTATGACAGGGGAAAAAATTTCCTCAATTTAGGTTGATGTTTTTCTTGTTCTTTATTGGTCAGTTTGTTCATCCATTAGGAGGGGAGGGGATTTGACAAAGGTTGGGATGAGGGTGGTATCGTATTTTTGCCCGCTACAAGTTTCACTTTATTAGAGTACATGGTAATCTGGTGTAAGATATAGTTTATAATAAATCTATTAGAAAAACGATATATAATTATATAAATGTCTTTTGATAAATGCTTTTTGTGGGCATGTTCGACGGACTAAGTAAGTTGTATGTTAGACGTTCTTAGGAAAAAAAATATGCAATATGCAAAAAATTCTAAAAATTTTACCAAAAAGCAGTTTGCTAATTGTACATTTTTAAGACAGAGTGCGACTACCTCATTCTAAAAATATGTCTCTCCTTTGCGCGTTAAAATCTATGATAATAAAAACTCATGGTATCAATGCATGATATTTTATTTACTAAGTATATTTGCGATAACTTTTATTTAATGAAATCTTCCAATTTTTAACATGTACAAAACGGCCTGCTTAATTGCTTCAAGATCCATGTCAGATCTATATAGGAAATAAATGTCTATAAACGAGCTCAAATTTTCCAAGGAATATTTGTTTAAAACTCATAGTGCTCCAATAATCCATAATAAACTCTCATTGCCCAGAACGATAAGACCCATTATTTTACTTTATTAAAAATAAATTCCTTTTTTTAATTTCATGTTGCTATTTACCTTATATTGATGTATTTAATTTCTAATAATAAAAAAGAAAATTTTAACTTATAATATAATAAATTTAAGAAAACTCTGTTTTAAAAGAATTCGATTGTGGCGACATTTTGTGTGTTCAAATATTAAACTAAAATTGTAATCATCATTATTAACCCTTTGGTGATGGTAATGTAAAGAAAAAAATATAATTTTAAAAATCTTTTTAAAATCATTTAAATTATTAAATATTTACTTTCTTTTATATAATAATGCCGGGTGAGGAAAATAGATTTATTGAGAAATAGATATGCATATAGAAAACTAGCCAATAGGGAGATAATTATATCGAGCCAACTCTAGTACATCATAAAAGCAAATCTTTTCAAGTATGGCTTCGAAACCGATCAATATCCGGTGGATAAGACACGGTTTTCCGCCCTACTTAAAAAATCATGTATAGCATCGAAATATACACAATTTTCTACAAATATTGAAAAAAATCATAAATTAATATCAGCTTTGTTACCCGGGCTTACAAATTTTACATTTTAATATAAGCGGAAAACTATCTGTGATACGTTGCTATGAATAAACAAATTTACAATTTTATATATAAATTGTTTATTCAATCTTTAATCAAATAAATGTAACTTATTTCTTAACAGTTCTTTAAAATATTGGTCCATGCAGCCGTTTGAGAAATATTAGTAGACACACACCTGCAGTACAGGATATGTTGTTTAATAATTAAACTTTAAATTATCTATTTAGCTTGTTATTGCTATTTATAAGACTAGCGGTTTCGCCCCTAGCCTCTAGGAGCTTTTCCCCAAGAGGTGATAAAAAAAAATTGGGCGAAAATACGTAAAAGGACCAAGGAAATCCCCTACAAAAAAAATGGGGGGGAATTTTTGTTTTTGGAGGGGTTAGGGGTGTCCCACCCCCCAAGAAAATAGCCTAAAACCACCACAGGACCAGTAGGTATATTCCCTGAAGAGTAGAATCCGATCGGTTCAGTGGTTACCGAGATCTTAGGGACGGACGGACGGACAGACAGACAGACGGACGGACAGACAGACAGACAGACGGACGGACGGACGGACGGAAAGACAGACAGACATCGTTCTACTTTGTATTATAGATGGTAAAAGTTATCCTAGTTTTTCTTCATATTTTAACAACTATGTTGCAATTGGTAAAAAGTGACAAATCTGGCTAAAAACTATCCCTTTGAAAAACAAATTTGTTGAATATTTAAGTTCAATTTAATTTGATCTATACTTAGATATTTGAACTTTTAATGACATTTTAACATTAAGTTTAAATCTTGTATTGCTGAATTTAGCTGTTTTCATTGCAATTCTTTCATTCTTGTGTATTAATATTGTCAGTATGGCTTTTGAAACCGATTAATATATATATAATATGTATTAGAACCGGTTCTCAGCCATACAAAATAATCATGTATAGCATCGAATTTCAGACAATTTTTCATGAATATTAAAATATAAATCATAATTTGTATCTTATAATTTTTCGTTTTAATATCCGCGGAAAATAACTATTCTAGGGCCAATGCTATTATATTAAGACTCTTTTTGTCACATATTATGTTTTATTTTTTAAATCTAACAAGATTAAAATATTTCCATAACTTTTTAAAACTTTCATTCTTCAATGTAGTTTATTTTTTTGGGTGGGGATTTTTTTTTTTGAGGGGGGGGAGTCGACCAAGCTTCCATTTTTAGTTTTTAAATTTTAGAGATCCTTCCGTACAGATAGACAGCGATCCTGTTACTTTTATATAAAGATTGTCATTCTACTGCTCTTCCAATACACTAAAAAGAAAGCAGAAGATTTTTAAAGACTCATTCTGCTATGAAAAAAAAGGCGTAGTTGGGATGAAAAGACTACAATTTCAGGAACTTAAGATGATTACGAACTATTTTGAGCAATTATTTGTTGCTTTACTGTTTTCCCCTCTCTTCTTATGTCTAGTTAAAAGTAAAACTAGGAAAACATTTTTTCTAAATGTCAATTTTTAATCATGGCTGCGTTTTAGGAAAATGGATCCGCGGATTTTTATTGGCTGGCGTTGAAGATTTTGCACCAATGGGAGGAGAGAAGAGGCGTTTTCCCGGGTATAAATAGGCCTGAGTGCGGGGAGACATCATTCAGTTGTTTGTTTCAACCGTAATCATGATGAAGTCAATCTTCTTTGTAAGTATCTAAATTCATTAATTTAATTGTTCTATAATTAATAATAAGTTAACATTTTAGTTAATATAATTATGAAAAGAATCAGAAGTCTTTGTAAAAATGTTAAAAGTTGCCTTAGTGTTTCAAGCAAATATACTAGTGGGTTCGCCCTAGCATCTAGGAAACTTTCCCTAACGTATGGAAGGGGTAATACCCATCCCTTACATAATCATTCTTTTATAAGTAAATTAGGGTAAAATATCTTAAAATTTATTTATTTTCAAGCTTACATTCCATATTAATGGCTTTAATGCATTAAACATGATGTTTCACAAATTTTCTTTTGTTATTCATTCTATGTGGACTATATTAATTCAGATATAGCTATTATATATCTTAAACATTAAAATTAAATAGATTTAGACATCATATATACTTTAGTTCGACTTCATTTACTCTTTTTCAAATTTCTGGCCAGCCATTTTTGAAAGTTTATATTATATTCTAATGTAAGAAAGTATGATTTTTATTTATTTTGATATGATTTTCTTTTAGGCTTGTCTTGTTGCCGCTGTGTACGCTGAGGCTACCGCTGAAGCTGATGCCGATGCCTGGTATGGTTCTTATGGCTACGGCTATGCCTCTCCCGCCTATGGCTACAGATCCGCCTACTCCTATGCCCCCTACTCCGCTGGATACGCCGGTCTGACCGGATACGCTGGATACGGCTACGGATACCCCACCGCTTATGCCGGTTACGGATACGGTCACGCCATCGGCAAGAGATCCGCTGATGCTGAGCCCACCGCTGAGGCTGATGCTGATGCCTGGTACGGCAGCTATGGTTATGCTGCTTCTCCTTACACTTATGGTGGATACAGATCTGCCTACGGTTATGCTGCCCCCGCCGCTTACGGTTATGCTGGTCTGACCGGCTATGCTGGATACGGTTATGGCTACCCCACCGCTTATGCTGGCTACGGATACGGTCACGCCATCGGTAAGAGATCTGCTGACGCCGAGGCTGAGGCCACCGCTGATGCTGATGCCGATGCCTGGTATGGCGCCTACGGCTATGGAGGATACAGCAACTACGGATACGGTTATGCCGCTCCCGCCGTCTCTGCCTACAGCTATGCTGCCCCTGCCTACACCACCGCCGCTGTTGCCGCTCCCGCTGTCGCTGCCGTAGCTGCTCCCGTCGCTACCTACAGCCACGCCGCCGTTGCTGCTCCCGTTGCCACCTACGCCCACTCCGCTGTTGCCGCTCCCGTTGCTGCCTACGGCCACGCCGCCGTTGCCGCTCCCGTTGCCGCCTACAGCGGATACGGTTACGCTGCTCCCTATGCCGCCAGAGCTTACGGCTATAACAGATACGGTCTGTGGTAATTTAAACAATTCTAGTACCTGTTTAATACATCAGCATTTTATATTACGCCAAACAAACCATTTATGAAAGCAAATCAAAATACAAGCAGTTAACCCAGAACAACACAACGCAAAGCAAAGAAAACTAGATTGAAGTTCATACCTCTGAAATAAATGGTGCATGAACAAACATCCACACTGAATCAAACCTTTCAGTGCCTTCATTTTTATTTATGATGTGTAGGAAAGATCATTTTTATTTTAATTAATAATAAAAAGTTAAAAATTGATATATCTGTGTTTTTCATGTATGAGTTCGAATTTTATGACATTTTATCAACTTCTTTTCAGCTTTTCAGTCTATATTATTTTTGTTTATTTAAAACTTTGAGGCCTAAATGGCTTTTAAATTTCTAACTATTTACAGAAATATTTTTATTGGGGGAGGGAAGCAAATTATTTTTAGACACTAAAATATTTTTTTTTTAAATTCGAAAATTAAAAAGGCATAGCTTTCTAAACAAAATTAAAATGCATATATTTTGCGTTTATTTTATATAAAGAAATGTAGATTTTATTTTTTATCAAAATAACGTTTTAACTTTGTACTGGGCGACTTTTATTTTATCTTTAAATGGCAAATTTTACAAGTTCTAGAATCTGACCTTTATAGAACACGTTTTTGCGAGTAAAATGTCCACGCTTTAATCTATATAGTCACAGATATTATGAAAACAAAGAAGGTTCATATTATTAGAAGCGCAGCTGAGCATGACAATTATAGATAGTTGTGGGAACTAATTGTATTTTGTACACTTTCAAAAATGTGATCAAAGATAAAGAAGCACATTTTTTTGCAGCGAGTCTAAAGTTCAACTAGTCTGTGTCTGTAAAATTCAGACATTTAAGTTTCATAGTTAATGAGAAAGTCTTCATCCTAGTATTTAAAGTATTACATAAATAAACACAGGTTATTTCTTTAAAGTAGTAAGGTTTTTTGTCTGAAGCTTAAGATTTTAAGAACTATGGAACTGTTTCTTTCCTTTTTAGGCAAACTTCACATGGTCAAGAGGCTATACTATTTTTATATTTAAGCCTTGGGATAATTTTTCTGCAATATCTTAACAGTTTGTATACAGAGCCCCTTTATGTTTAAGCGCAGCCGCTAGTAATGGATAAAATATTAAAATTTAAATAGCGCCAGTTCATTTTTGTTAGTGGTATAAAAAAAACATTGGAAATATAATGATAAAAATTATTAAATTTTGTCTCAACAAAAATCGTTTTGACGTAAAAATTTGTGTATAAATAGTTTATTTCACCAAATTATGCCTTTTTTTTAACACTCTCATATTTCTTGATATGGAGGTTATCATCCTTGTTAACCACAGGCTTTATAATATACTCTCAACCCATGCGACAACGTGTGACAATAGAAAAACAAGGATGTCAACATCCATGAAACCCAAACACACAAAACTAAATGTTATTTAACAAAAGGGCATTTTATTATTGAAGTTTAAGGGCAAAATCTCTACATGCCTTAGCAAATATGCTTATAAATCTGCTAAAACTTTAAAACATTGCAATAAAATCTTTATTGAAAATGAAATAAGCCAAGAAATTAAATGTTGTATGAAAGTCAAAAAGTACTGATTATTAATTATGAACATTCTTTTTTAACAAATTTTGATTTAGACTCAAAATGTTACCATTTATTAAACCTAATGACGTTAAAATGGTTCCTACTGCTGCTATGTTAGGTGTGCGGTATTAATTGTTTGGGCAGTGCGAAATATCTTGGCCGAAAACAGGCGCAATTCATTACCATGCACAGTTAAGACTTCAAGACACCAATATAAAATCTCGTGGTGTTTCCCAGGACGCTACAATTTAAAATAAATGTAGAAAAGCTTTGCAAATAAAAGAAAGCTAAAAAGATGATTTTACAAGATTTTTCTTTGATAAAGATTAATGTATCCTTTTAAAATATGATTGTAATAACTTCCTATTAGTTGATTCAAACATTTTATTTTTTCTAAATGACAATTTTTTTGTTCATTTTTGAAGTGTTGATTTTTTTAAAAATATGCCAAACGTGTATAGTATATGGAGTATATATTTCTCCGCTGATATTTGATGTAGACGTCCAATATGTTACTTAGAGATACATCTGACCAATGAGTAACTTTTTGTCTGTCAGACATCCAACTTTTTGATTACATGACCTTCGTCAAGAAGTCTTAACTCGCAAAAAAATAATCGCTGAGATTTGGCTTAGGCAGTCCCCCACACTCAATCTTTTAATAACGCCTTCCTGCATAGCGAAGGCAAAGAAAGTCTCTAAAAAAATCAGCATGTGACGTCATAAAAATGAGGGATTTTCCATCTCTTTTTTAGGGGTTTCCTCTCCTAATCCCTAATTTTTATGACGTCAGAATTTATGAGTGACGCCTTCCTGACATGGCAGCATTAGGCAATATTTTAACATCTTTAGTTGTAACACGATATTTGATCTAAATTTTATCCCACAACCTTTCCCGTCTACGGACGTGTGAGCTACAAACGCAGTCCTTGTCCACTTTTCAGCTCTTTATCAAATTTAATACAACATGATATAAAACAAGGATGACAACATCCATAAAAGCGAAGCTCTGAAATGGAAGGACAAACGAACATTAACATTTGTAGATTGTCAGAACTAAATTAGCAGAATATTATTGCATCAGTACAAACATATTGTAAGTAAATTTGTTGCAAAACTGCATAAATAGATGATACTGTTTAAGGACATACTTACATTTTTGAGACTTGTTTATAAAGATGCTTTGCCTATAACATTGTACCTTGTTGCAATAGGAATCAGTTTTCAAAAAATCAGAAGAATCGGATAATTTTAACATACAAAAATTTGTTGTCAAAAAAGGTAAAAATAGACATGTTTCAAATGGACGTACGGACATTCTGGTATTGATTATAGAGTTGCTACGCTTTCTAAATTGTTCCTAACTACTACAGAAATCTTCATGCAAAGTTTGGAATCGATAGGACAATTCTAACCTGTTTAAATTAACGAAAAGAGCTAACTCTCTGTGACGGACGTACGGACGGACCGACCCTAATTATAGATAAGCCTCGCTTTTAATAAGATTAACACCCATCCATTTAATACGTACTAATATACCAATTTTTTCATATATTTTTTTAATTTTCTTTAATTACTTCACGATTACCTCTTAACATTTATTTTATGACATTTTTTATGATATAACTATCATATTTATCGAGTTTTTTCATGGATGTTGTAATCTTTGATCAACATAAATTCTTTGATAAAATTAGATATTTCCAGTATATTTTAGGTGTTCATGAACTTTATTACATTCTAAAAATGCTTGGGGGTATAAAAATACATGCGTCGCTGATTAATAAAAATGTATCTAAGTATGGAAGCTACCCTATAAAAAAGTAAAGTAACAAGGCCTTCTCACTCCACAGGGGGAGCATAGGCCGCTGACAATTTGTCAGTGTTTCTGTAACAATGGGGCTTTTTATGAATATGGGATAGGGTTGTCAGCCCTAAGCCCTATGATTGCGATGTAAAGCGTCCATTTGCCCATCAGACAACCAACCCTTTGATTGCACGACCTTTGTCTGAGAAGTCCTAACTGTGCATGGTAGTGAGTTGCGCCTTTTTTGGGCCAAGGCATTCCCCCTACTCTAACTATTTATGTCGCGCATCTGACATAGCAGCAGTAGGAACCATTTTTAACGTCTTTAGTTATGATTAGTTATAATTCACTTTATCAGTTCGTCCCAAAATAAATTTAACTTTGTCGGTAAGATAAATTCAGATTATCCTTTCCAATAAGCATTCAATATTCAACTTAATTGGTGCTTCAGTCTATCGATTATGCTACAAAAAAAAACATAAATACAACACTTAGCCCAATTGTTCATTTTTATTTGTTTGTGCTTTACTGCATAATACTTATGAATGACTTCATCCTTATTTTTTTATTATCCAATTCAATAGAAACATGTTTTCAATGGTTCTAGCTTGTTTTCTTTTTATTACAATGCCATCGTAATATTACAAATTATGAGTGTAACTTTGGTTTGAATATAGATTTATAAACATCGGCTAACACTCCTAGTGGCCTAGAGGAAGGGATTGGGGGGAGGGTAGGGAGTTTGACCCTCCAATCCTTATAATAAAGTAACAGGATGTCTGTTTGTTTGTTTGTCTGTATGTTTGTACCGAAGGATCTCAATAACCGCTGAACCGATAGGGCTTTCCTTTTCAAGGTAGCTTTTAATAGGTTCAGGGAAGGTTTATAACTATTTTGGGGAGGGTACCACTTTCCTCCCAAGAGAAATCACAAAAAATCGAAATTCTTAAAAATATTCTCGCTTTTCCGTAGATACTTGACCGCATCATTGACAAATTATTTTCCCAAATAGATATTTGAAGTAAAAAAACACAAATATTTAAAGAGCCACTAGAGGCCTCTAGAGGCGTAGCCGCTAATTCCAAATATAGTATTAAACAGTATAAGGAAAAAATGGGGATTAGGATATTTCTCATAGGAGGATTGAGTTGGATTAGCGAGACCTTATATACATCATACAGGCAGACATCCTGTTACTTTTATATAAAGATTAACATCGTAACTAAAACAGTTGTCAAATACATTAAAACAAATGATTTTATTTTCTTTGTAAAAAAAAGTGAGATAAAATATTATTTAATAATTTAATATTTTATTATTGTTCATAGATAATTTTTAACAGATGCTAACTAATGATTTATATTAACTGTAATTCAATGATTTTAAGTAGCACAGCTTCTTGTTAACTCGCTGTCTAACGTCCACCCATGGATTTTATTAAACAAATCGTTATAAATATAGAAGTAGCAGAATCTGAGTGTGTACCGAAGGATCTCACTAATATTAAAATGTTTCTCCTTTACATTACAGCTTCTCATGGGTCCTGGGAAGGTTTATACCTATTTATAAAAATTAAATAATAAAGAGGGTGGTCGAATACAACCCCCAACACTTAGCCACGTAGCCAGTAGTTGTATATGTTTTAATATTTTTAAAAATAAATCAAAGGAACTCAATTTACAGATCTTATTTTTATAGATTCAACAAAACAAACAAAGCTGCGCTTTGTATATGCTTCACGGTTTCACAATTTTTGACAAAGCTGATTCTTAATGAATGTTGCCATCCTTGTTTAATTGTAGATTGCCTTAAAAAGATGTACTGAATTTTAGTTTCCGAAAGTGTACCTAGTTTTCTATTTACTACTAGCTAAAAAGGCTTCAAACTTCCAACAACAAAAAAATTGAAATTGAAAAATCAAAATTTTGAATGTATAATGTATAAATCTTTTATACATTATATCGCTTTTTTCTTTGACCGGAGTAATGAAAATAGTGTTTGCAATAATTGGGTTATCTGCTGTACAACTTTGGAAATTATTGAAGAAATAGGCAATCCATTTTCAGCACATCTTTAAAAAGAAACAAATGAACAATTTGTACAACATAAAAAAGAATTAATTTATAATTAAGTTATTGTAAAGACCCCTCTTGTTTTATATCTAAAAGTAAACAAGAATACCTTAGCTTCATTAGATCTTAATTTTGTGTATCTATGGACCAAATATTGATTAAACGTCCGATTGACAGTCAATTAACTCGTATTGGTTGCACTATTTTTGTCTGGAAGTCCTAACTGTATATGATAATGAGTTGCGCATGTTTTGACCCATATTCGATGATTTTGATCAAATCCACTCTGAACTATTTTATTCAAACAATCATATTGAGTATATTTGTAGTTACTACTTTATTGAATGTGTTGTTAATCATAGACAGAGGGGACAATGGGCTTTTTATTACAATAGTCCCTAAAGTTTTATAATAAGGTTTAGCAACTTTGGGAACGTTTCTAACCACTAATTAAAATCATCAGAAGGTGTAATTTTGTGTATCATCATTGGGGTATTCCTATCCAGTTTTTTGTTTAGGAATGAATATTTTTTTGCATAAAAATGTTACCTCAGGGAAAAAAATGACTACCTCCGGGAAATAAATGACTACCTCAGGGAAATAAATGAATATTTACACCCACTATTTAAGGGGTCGTTTATATGAGAATGGAGATTTATATTAATGTATTGGCAATTGTCTTATCCCTTTAGATCCCTGGTTTTTAAGAGTAATATAAATTGATATATTGGTATGGTTTTGAATAACCTTTAAAGTTTTAGTATCATCTGAAAAGAGGTTAAACAATGATGACAACATCCCAACAAGTAAAGCTCTGAAATCAAAGGGTAAGATATTAACGAAAATTATCACTTGTGGAGTGTGGAAACCTAATAAGCATAATATCTATCTTAACAAAATTGTATATAAAATTGTTGCAAAATTGATACGGGATATTGTTTAGGGACATACTAACATTTTTCGGACTTAATCATAGAGATGATACCCTAAGAATATTGGACCTTTTGTACAAGAATTCAATTTTTTTAAAATCATATGAATAGAATTGTTACATAATAAAAAATGTTTGTCAAATAAGTTAAAAATCAGCAAGATTTAAACGAACGTGGATTTTCTTGTGGCAATTATAGGGTTGCTACGATATAAAAGTTGTACCTAACTGTAACAGAAACCATTGCATTGTAGTAATGGGGGCAGGAGGGTGGAACAGAACCAACACCGAGTATGCTACGCTCATTTTCTCTACCTTCAATGATAAAAATACCCAGCTGTCATTAATATCCTGCTTAGGTGATTCCTGAAAATTCTAGAGGGTTACCCCTCCAAAACTAGCCCAGATTCACCTGCCTAAGGAAGGGGACGTCTATCCACTGGCGGATTAAGATAGTCTCCGCCACCATCTACCCTCACCACGGAACCTACCCCTCTACCTGGATGACCCCCAGCCTTGCAGGGCTCCGCCCCTACTTATGACTGTATTTATTTTGATTATTTTGTGTATAATCCTCAGTATGAATAAATGTGTTAAACTGACAACAATCTACTTCTCCTTCCCTCTATTAAGTAACCTCTGCAAACACTTACTGCGCTATTTAGAACGTACGTTTGTGCAGGGCCGCAGCCCTGTACTACACCATCATACAAAGTCTGAAATCGATAGAACAATTCTAACATGACTAATTCAACCCTTAGAACTTTCCGTTTAAGTGCGCATGGAGGTACAGACACTAATCATAGAAAAGCTTTGCTGTTAAAACAAAATGAAATAGACAAAATACACGATTATTTGTCTGTGGTCACATAAAACATTGCATTTATAAAAAAATGTTTCAAATATTGTTCACAAAAAGGAACGAAACGTCCATAAAAAATTAGTTTGAAAATCATTAAATGTTTAAAAACTTTAAAATAAAGCTACTATGTCTATCCGAAGTAGTTTTGTGAATTTCTTTCTTAATATATTAAAGATTTTTTGAAAGCAATATAAAGGTGAATTTATTAATTAAGAGATGCAAAGGCTTTTAGAACAAACTTAAAATGATGTTAAAAAAGTGTTTTATCATCGTGGCTAAGATATAAAAATGTATTGTTGCTTCTATTAGTAGTGTTTCTGTTATGAAACAAACTGTTTTATACTTGAAAATCAGCTAATTTGGTGTCATCGCAACTAATATATATAGTAATTTAAGCCAATAATAAAATGGCAAAACAGCCAGCCAGCACCCTAAGAAAAGAATACAAAATGTAGCTTTCGGAAAAAAAGACCTTTTAGATATGATTTAATTAAGCCTAGTTAGAGATCTCAATGGACAGATAAAAAGACATCGTATGTTTTGTATATTTTTAGGGGGGTTTATCAAATGTATTTTTTTTAAATTTTCACCTTGGTAAAATGAGGGGCTCAAAAGTTTAAGAGGGTAAACACCCCTTTACAACCTTTCCCCTTTATGTACTTTGTACGTCTAATAGAAATAGAAGAATAGAAGCATATTCTGAACCCTTTTTTCGTCAAATCTAAGAAGGAACATTTCTAGCAGACAAAAATATTGTTTACTTTCGACTCAAGCTGATGTGGATTCTTAAGAAATTATAGACTCGCTACTCGATAGTGAGGCAAAATTATTTTTGTGAAAAATCATCCAAAAGCACATTAAAAATCTACAAATATTAAACAAAATCATATGTTAATAACCGTTTAAGATTTTACTTAATTTTTGTAAATTTTTGTATTCGATTTTGGAGGATTTTTCACAAAAATAATTTTGCCTCACCAGCGAGTAGCCAGCCTAACTTTTTTTTTAAGAATCCACCTCGTTACTAAGCTTTCAAATTGAAACGAAATTTTTGGGCAATTAATTCTGATTCCGCAAAGCTTTCTACTAAGAAAATATACTGTTTACAGCTGACTTTTATGTATGTATGAAATGAAAAAAACATGCCTTTGTAGCAAAATGTGTACACAATTTCAACCAATGAGATCCAATGTAAATTCCGATGCGATTCTCCTATTGGCTCAATCAGACATTCCCTCTCTTTCTTAGTACCTTTATTGTACGTCTAACCTGATTAAAACCACTCAAGTTTTCGTCTTTGGTTTCGCTAGGCACAAAAAATTACGAAACTGATGAAAGTGCCTAAAAAGAATGACGTCATACAATACAAATAAATAAATGATAGGCGTCATTATTTTAGGCACTCATTGTCAGAAAAAAAGTGCAAAATTTTGCGGTTTTGCAAGACTTGTAAATGGAACAATTATCTATGGTAAAATGATGTAAACAAAACGTGATAAAAATTTGCAATAAGTTATTCCGACCAATACCGTAAATAGCAGAATGTAGATGGTTTTTGATACTGATTTTAAAACTATGTTTAATTTTCTATATCTTCTCTCTCTCTCTCTTCTTCTTGAACGAAAAATTAGTTATGGTGCTCTCCTGGGCCTTTGAGAAGCTTTATTGTAAAGAAAAACCATATCGGTACTGCGGTTAACTAGATCCTTCGCTAGTACAGATTTAAATCCTGTTACTATTAATAAGTAAAAGTGGCTACGTCCCTAGTGGCATCTAGGGGATCTTGTGGTTGGCAGGGGAAGTACCCCCCACAAAAAAATATTTTAGTTTTAAAAAGAAAAAGTAAAAAATTGCGGAGGGGTTATTATTTTCTAAGGGGCGATTTCCCTTGAGAGGGTGGTAGTACCATCCTACAACCCCTCCCCCCTCAAAAAATTATAAACCTTCCTAGGACCTATGATAAGCTACACTGTCAAGAAGACCCATATTGATTCAGCGGTTGGAGAGATCTTTTGGGACAAACACAGAGACACAGATCCTATAACTTTTATAAAAGGATTGTTCTATCTTTTTAGTAGCGAAGCTACTCCATAATTTGAAATGTCCGTATGTCTTAGTTTGGGGGAAACGTGATTTTCTCGGCTTCTATAAAAGATAAAAAGCTGAATTTTTTTGACAACATTCCCATTACAAAGGAGCACAATTAACTATAAAACATCAATGGCGATAGGACCCCTTTCTAGCAGGTTTTAGGCTATTTTTCACATTTTTCTCTATATCTTTGGTGTTTATGGTCCGATTTCAAAAATTTTTTCAGTTATAGTATCAAAATTAAATTTCTTGTCGTTTCAAGAAAACAACTATGACGGTCAGACTGCCTTTAAGCAGGTTTTAGGCTATTTTTGTATTTTTCACATTTTTCTCCATAATTTTGATGTTTATGGTCCGATTTTTAAAATTTTTGTAGTTAAAAATATCAAATTAAATTTCCTGCTATTTTGAGCATCCAGTATGTAATTTACTTTGACCGTAAGTCTGTTAGTCATTGTACTGAAATATAAATATTAAGAAATTAAAAACAAATGTTGAAAAGGTTTTGTGATTTTTTTCCTAATATACATGTTTTTGACAACTAATCTTTAAATTCTTATAAATATTTTTTGTGCTTCGCTACTTATGGATGTTGTCATCCTTGTTATCTTCTTATCTGTTTTTGTTTCTTTTTTCCTTTTAAAACCTTTTCTATTAGTTTAAAACAACTTGTTATCATTTTGCTGTTCAAATACTTTTACTAGATTATGCGAATTGTTCATCAGTAATTAGAACGTGACAAAATACAATAAAAACATTAACAATTTTCATTATCATTTCAACTATTTGTAAAAATCTTTGTTATCATATCAAAGATACATTTAATATAAAGATGTGTTTATTAGTTCATTTGGTATTTAATATTTATTTTACTTTAATCTATTTATGATTACTTGGATGTTGCACCAGATTTTCATGTACTCTAATAAAGTGACACTTCCCGGCTGGCTAAAATTACTAAACCCTCATCCAACCCCTTGACCTCATTTCCTCCCCTCCTACTGGACGGAAAAGCTTACCAATAAATGAGGTCCAATTAGCAACCTAAATTGTTAAATATTTTTTCCCTGTCTATATATCCATATATTCTGTATCAATTTAAACTAATTTAAGACTATTGAAATGAAAATTATAAATTAATTCCAGTTTTAATAGACCGGGCCAACCAAAACTGTTTTTCTTATCATAAAATTTTTCATTTTTATTTCCGTAGAAAGCTGTCTATAATACGATGCGATAAATAACTATTTCCTTATAGGAAGGACTACAAAAAGTTAAATTTATATTTTGATCTTTTAATACAGAAACGTGAACCAAACAAATAGTTTGTCTATCCATAATGTATTAAGTAAGGGGCCCCTTTTATTTTCCCATACTTTGTCAAATTGGCAAGTGTTGGATTCTTAAAAAAGACTTTGTTCAAGTTTGTTCTTTAAAAAATATGTATTGATTAAAAGCCAATGAATGTAAAATTAAATAATTTTAAAACAATAAGAGTTTATGTTTATATTATCTTTTTATACGAGTACAGTGGCTTTGCCCATAGTCCTTAGGGACTTGAGAGAAAGAGGGTGTAGGTAACCTCCGACCGTAACTAATTTTAACTGAAAAATTTATGTGTTGGGGAAAGGGGTTAAGGATAATTTACAGAGAGCCAGATCCCTTAGCAAGGTTATTTGTCGACAAACCGTCAAATTCAGGATCAGTCGTTTACAAAATCTTGCTGGACAGGCAAACAGCAAACCTCCTACTTTATAGGATAGTAAGATTTAATTTAGCTCCTAGATAATGTAAGGAATTTATTTTGGTAAAATCTGTATTTTTTAACAAAATCTTCAATGGTTCATTTAAAATTGTTATTTTGTTACTTTAAACAGTTGGGGAGTTGAATCCATTTTTATCGTTGTCAATTTATCTGACGCAATTAATTAAAGTAACATACTGTTGCTTTTTAACAGTTGGGGAGTTGAATTCATTTTTATAGAAGCAGAAATATAATCTATTATTACGGTTTTGACCCTCTAAAAAACATAATCTACCATTCCATTTTCCCCTCTCTTGGTGATGATATCATCAATGCCGATATGATTTTTGTAATTTACCATTCCAATTTTGCCTCTCTTGATTATGATATCATCAATGCCGATACGATTTTTGAAATGTACCATTCCACTTTCAAGAGAGGCGAAACTGGAATGGTGGTTTACACTTTTAATATCGACATAATTGAAATCATACATACTATTTTTAAATTATATTAATCATATGAATGTAAAGATACTATTTATAATACATTTTTTTTATATAAAGTAAAAATAATAACTAGAATATACCATTAGTATTATGTCGATTTAAATAAGAAAATCAATGTTTATGAATATGCTGATATGTAAACATAAATGTACCATTCCAGTTTCACCTCTATTGAAAGTGGAATGGTACATTTCAAAAATCGTATGGGCATTGATGATATCATCACCAAGAGAGGGAAAAGTGGAATGGTAGATTACATTTTTAGAGGTTCAAAACCGTAATCATAGATTATATTTCTGCTTCTATAAAAATGGATTCAACTCCCCAACTGTTAAAAAGCAACAGCATGTTACTTTAATTAATTGCGTTAGATAAATTGACAAAGCATTTTTTTAACAAATAGTACGAAATTTACAATATATTTTATTTAACATTTTACAGACAAAACATTTTAATGTTTTTTTGCTAAAATTTATATAATTTAAATTTTTTCAAGAGGTACATTAAAGGAGAAAATGTCTCTTTATTTTCTTCAATGTTATTTGCTTAAATGTGCATTATTCTTTTTTTCGTTTTTTTTGTAAAGCAAAGCTCTTATCATTAATTTAACGTTTGTTAAAATTGTCCTATCAATTTTAAACTTGGAATGACGATTGCTGTAGATGTTAGGTACGATTAAGAAAGCGTAGCAACTTTATCCAGTTTTATTATGCTTATTCAGTTCTGACGTTATACAGATGTTAATGTTTGTTTGTCCTACCGTTTCGCATTATGGATGTTATCATCCTTATTGTTATAATGAAAGATCAATTATTGTAACAAAACAACGAGCATTTAAAGATAACAATTATGTTGTGAGTTGTATAGCTACTCTTTTAGTTATTATTAGTTTTTAAAGTTAGGTTAGGTTAGGTTAATTTATCCCAATGGATATAGAATACGTAGATATATTGACAGGAGAAAACTTATCGTCAATTTTGGTTGCTAATATTGAATTCATTTTTGATCAGTTCATTTTTCTAGTAGGATTCGACGGGAATATTGTTATTTTAGCCATCTGGGATCTTCAGAGTACATGAAAAACTGGCGCAACATCCAAGTAATTATATATCGATTGTTATTCCTTATCAGCTTATAAGCGGGGGACAGGGTCACCGGTTCAAGAAATAGATGACATCTAACGAAACATATATATTACTTGAATGTTGCACTAGATTTTCATGTAGTCAAATAAAATTAATCCCGCAGCTAGCTAAAATAACGATACCCCCCATCCCCTTTACACCATCCCTCCTACTGGATGAAAAAAACTGACCAATAAACGAGGTCTATATTAGCAACCTAAATTGACGACAAATTTTCCCTGCATTATAATATTCTATATCCACTATGACATCCGTTTTATTTGCAATTGTATTTTGGATTGGATATTAAGATGCTAAAATTTCTTTTTTGTAGTTCTTAACATTTAAAACTAATGAAATTTGCTCCATTAGTTATTAAAGTTATCATCCTTGTTTCCTAATAAAGCTCCATCTGTTATTTAATGATAATATAATTGATTACTTTTTGATGATCACAATTTAGATGTTTTCATGGATAACTTTTCTGAAAAACAAGTAGTGCAGTAATACTAATACTAAATACTTAAACTCCTTACAACTTAAAATTGGTTTTGATTTACTTAATTTTTCGTCAATAGGTTTTGTAACACACCGCCTCAAATAGGTTATCCCCTTTTGCTTTTTTAATGTTAGTAAAAATAAATCATAATTTATGCCTTATTCGATCTTTACATTGTGCCGAATAGTCCGAGGAATCATAACTAAAAAATCTAGTTGATAATAATTGATTGATGTCAAAGGACAAAAATAATTATTTTGATTATAATGTACTTTTTGGTAATGTTTTTCAAGTTATTGCGCTTACTAAAAAATACCCTATGATAGATCAGGGATATTTAGAAAAGTTTAGCTTAAGGAATTGTGTTATTTGAAAAGATAGGATAAAGATACCATTTTCATCTATAATACAAAGTAGAACGATGTCTGTCTGTCTGTCTGTTTGTCTGTCTGTTTGTCTGTCTGTTTGTTTGTAGCGAAGGATCTCGCTTACCGCTGAACCGATCGGGTTCTCCTTAACAGGGTAGCTTCTCATAAGTCCCGGGAAGGTTTATAACTATTTTGGGGGAGGGTACCACCACCCTATCAGGAGAAATCGCCCCTAGAAAAAAATTACCCCTCCTGAAAAAGAGACTCCAACGAAACATAAACCAACTATTTCTGTAATTAGATATTTTAAATAAAAAAAAAAACATTTAAAGTGCCACTAGAGGCCTCTAGGGGCGTAGCCGCTAGTTAAACATAAAGCAGGAATGATTTTTTTTCTCTCTCTCTACAATTTAATATTTACAATACACTTCCCTAGCCTAGCAATTAATCTTTCTAAATCGCGTGCACTTTTATTACTTGCGCATTTTTTTTCAATCTTATTTTCCCCGTTTTCTTGGAAATATGATTCATTTTTTACAGGATTTACGTTTATCATGGAATCTCCACATTTTTATATCCTGATTTCTATTGAAATAAATGGAAAAAATTAAAGTTTTGAGCTATTAGAAAATTAAAAGGGAATTTAATACAGAATAATTTCAAATGACTTGATTATAGAGATGCCTCGTTTTCCATGAAAAAATAACATTAAAAAGTTAAAATATTTCAAATCTATGCTGAAATTTTTAATGATAGGACATTCCTACTATAGTCTACTATATTGTACAGGAGCTGTGCTACTAAGAAATGATTGAAATGCATCTTTTATTAGAAAACTAGAGTTGGCTCAATATAACTATATCGCTATTGGCTAGTTTTCTATAAGTACATATCTATTTATCTATTTCTCAATAAATCAATTTTCCTCCCCCGCCATTATTATCTAAAAGAAAGAAGTAAATATTTATTAATTTAGATGATTTTAAAAAGATTATTTTAACACAAAGGAAGTGTCGCCACAATTGAATTCTTTTAAAATACAGTTTTCTTAGATTTACTCTATTATGAACGTATATTTTTTATTCATGAAATAAGGATTAAATACTTCAATGTAATTCAAATATATACATGAAGTGAAAAACTTAATTCATTCCATAAACAAATAGGATAAAGGTCTTATCGCTTTGGTCAATGAGAGTTTAATGAGGATTATTGGAGCACTATGAGTTTTAAACACTTTACCATTGGAAGACTCGAGCTCATTTATAGACGTTTATTTCCTAAATAGATCTGTCATGGATCTTGATGCAATAAAGCAGGCTGTTTTATAAATGTTGAAAATTAGAAGATTTCATTAAATGAAAGTAATCGCAAATATACTTAGTTAATAAAGTAAATTGCAAAAGAATAAAACTCAGTCATCTTTGATTTTACAGTCAATTTCACTCTCTAAAGATAAAATTAAATTATCCTAATTTGTCGAATTGGCCAGGAATCCTTAGTAATAGGACAATTGGCGGAAAATTAATTTCTGAAAAAAACTTACACCATCTCTGTTTTAAAATATTGGTGTAAAAGATTAAACATTGATGAAGTGCTTCAAAACTTCAAGAATTTAAGCCAAAAAATGCTAGAACCTGATGTACAAAATTTTCCAGGACATTTTAATTTACATTCCAATGATCCCGCCCTCCCTGCAAACTAGTGCAATTTATTGGTTTAGTAATTGATGAACTGAAATTAGTTTCCGAATGTGAACACATTTTCCTAGGTGTTTCCCAATCCTATCTCAATATTTGCTACTAGCAAAAAAACCTTCAAACTTCAAAAAAAAAATCAAAATTTGAATGTATTAACGATTTATACATTATACATTCAAAGTTTTAATTTTTCAAATTTTGATTTTTTTTGGAAGTTTGAAGGTTTTTTTTTAGCTAGTAGCAAATATTGAGATAGGATTGGGAAACACCTAGGAAAATGTGTTCACATTCGGAAACTAATTTCAGTTCACCTTTAAAATTCATTTTCTTTATTCTACTAATTTCCAGAATAAAATAAAAGTATAGAAGCTACTCCTTATATGTTTAATCTTTTTCATTTGAGATAAATCATGATTTGCCTTGTAACAAATAAAGAAACTTTCTAAGGATGAGTAATGAAAACTTTTTTTAAGAAAATTTATTCTCGTTTCCCCAGACAACTGGCAACCCCAAAATTGAGTAAGAAAACATGAGCTATATTAGGATGTAGACTTCTTATTTACACACAATGAACAATGAACAAGGCTTACACACGAAATTGACAATTAAAAAGTAAATGCATTTTGGTACTATACAAAACTAATATACTTTTAAACTTGGTTTACTTATACATTATATTAAGATATATGTTGTAAATTGCCTAAAAGGAAAGAAAATTTATGAGTGCTAAACAATAAAAAGATTTATTAAGGATTTTCCTATAAAGTTTAACATATATTCTAACATGCTTTAATTATTGATAAAAGCAATCGCTACATTCAAACCTAACCTCAGTGTTTTAGCTTTGCATTTAAAGGTAAATTATTACTTATTTTCAATATTTCTTTTTATCGGTTTTTCTTTTACTAAACTGACAACTTTGCACTTGAATTGTGTTTAGCCCAGATATTTGACATTTAAGTAATAGGGCATGATGTGTAATTTTATAAATCGGTTAAAACTGGTCAAAAAATGGAAGGATTAACAAAATATAATACTATAATTACAAGGCATTTTTTGTTTGTTTTTTTAGATTATTTTAATACATTACATTAATTTAATTAAAGCATTGCTGGATAATTCTCAGGAATCTGAATGGATAAGACAAGACCGATAAGTTGATTTACATCAACAATGTTGATAAGCAATAGTACCCCTTATGTTGATTACAATTAGTGGTTGAAACGTTTGGACACTTAAATTAATGAGTCTATAAATCACAATTCGATAAAAGTCATCAAAGTTGTTAAGCTATCGAATATGAAAATATTATTATAAAACTTTTGGGACTAGTCAATAAAAAACTATTTTTAGAATAAATGTACTTATTTTTGTGTATAGAGATTTTTCAAGACTTTGAACAATTGAATTCATTGTGTTCTAATGAAGTTTTATATCATGTAATTATGGGTTATAACTTAATCTGGTAATTGTCTGTCTTCTTTTACCTTTAGAAATCAGTCTACAGTCTAAAAAATATTTTTCATGCAATTTTAAAGGCGACTGTTGTCAAAAGGTCAAACTAAGGAGAAAGATTTTGAAATTTAATCTATGCTGGCATTTTTTATATTTCTAAGGCGGACAAACCTATAGTGACTGATAATGACTGCACTCCATCTAATAATAATTTGTTTATAAATATATAAATTTTGTTATTAATTCCTTCCCCCAAAATGTTTAAAGAAAAGGAAAATATTATTAAATTAACCCATCCTAATTCTGTAGATATTGAATTCAGTATTGCTGTACTTGTGTATATGTGGTAGTCGGACAGACAGATTGGCCTATTCTAGAGCATGCTATGCTCTGAGACTACCGATAACACCCAGACGTTAATCCCCTCCTTATCACAATTCTAGCCAACCCATTCTGCCATTGTTTGACCATCACAGAAAAGCGGTCAACTTACCACCCGCTGATAGGGGGAGGGATTTGCCCCTCCCCTTTGCATGTTCCAGTAACCTACCCTTTTCCGGGGGACGTCTACCTTACTCCCTACTGGAGCCTACCCCTCTACTATTCACCTGGCTCCCCCATCTTCTCCACACCCATTTTCTACCTAACCCATTATTGTAATTTGTTTGTATATAAAGCTATTAACTTGTTGTATATATTCAGTTCAAATATAACTTTCAAACAGTTCCGGGGGCCCCCAGAGGCCGAACCAGTCAAGTTGTGGTTAGCTAAGTCCGGGACCAGGCCCGTCAAGTCGCGGCCTGATGCCCCCGGAGCCGCGCTCGGCCAGCAGAGTCCAGCCACCCCCGGAATCAAACCGTCGAGTCGCGATCAGCTAAGTCCGGGACCAGGCCCGTCAAGTCGCGGCCTGATGCACCCGGAGCCGCGCTCGACCAGCGGAAGCCAGCCACCCCCGGGACCGAGCCCGTCAAGTCACGGCCGGCCACCTTCACGCTGAACGCCGTCACCCCAACCGACGGTCAGCCGCCCCAGCTCCGGACGGTCAAGCGAGTGGCCCTGCCTGGATGCAGCATAGTGGCAGTGCCTGTCGAGCTGGTGGGGCAGCGCACCAAGGACGCCATCCAGCTGGCTGCCCCAGAACAACGGTTTGGGGAGCATCTCATCATCCCAGAAGGCCTGTATGCGCATCGGCCCGGCTCCACCAGCGTGTTCCGAGTGCATGAGGGGGAGCAGCCTCTCCTACTGGATGCCGGCCTCCCTGTGGCAGGGGAGCTGGTGAGACCTGACATCCTAGAGGTTTCGGATGAGCCTCCCCCTAGCATACACTCCATCCAAGAACCCGCTGAACCCCCAGACATGCAGCAGCTGTGGGCAGACCTTGAGCTAGAGGAGAATGAGTTCTTACGCAAGGACCCCCTGCTCAAGAAGGAGGTTTGGACGATGATATCAGAGTACAGAGATGTTTTCTCCAACTCTACCCCAGGCTGCACCGACGTCATGGAATTGCAGCTCTGCTTGAAGCCTGGGACCCAGCCGATCCGGCAGAAATTTTGCGATCTCAACCCTCGGCAGGAGGCCAAGATGGAGAGCCAGTTGGAGACCTGGCTGAAGGAAGGAGTGATCAAGCCCTCTGATTCAGCCTGGAGCAGCCCCCTAGTCCCAAGAAGAAGGATGGGAGCACCCGTTGGGCTGTCGACTACAGGGCTCTCAACAAATGTCTAGAGCTAGACAGCTACCCTCTACCCAAGATCCAGCAGCTGGTAGAGCGAGCTGGCGGACATGGCGTATACAGCGCCCTAGATGCGGTGGCCGCTTATTATACCATTCGGGTATCCGAGGATAGCCGACCCTGTACAGCCTTTACCACCCCTAGGGGGCTGTACCAATGGAAGAGGATGCCCTTCGGCCTGGCCACCACTCTCTCCGTCTACTCCAGGTTCATCGCCGGGGTCCTCAACCCCCTGGGCATGGAACCTCCAGTCCTACCTGGACAATGTCCTGTCCTTCCACAACGACACCTGGGCCCACCTGGCTAGACTCTGAGAAGTCCTGGAAGCCCACCGTTGGGGAGGGATTCGCCTCAAGCCAGCCAAGACCAAGTTGTTTCGGGCCAAGGTCGACTACCTAGGCCACACCCTCAGCCGCGAGGGCATCGCAATGCAGGAGGACTACATCGACCGCATCCTAGACTGGCCAGCCCCCAGTACACCCAAGGACCTGCTGGCCCTCCTGGGGTTCTTCGGGTACTACCGGCTGTTCATCCCGGAGTACACCAACCTCACCTACGACATGAATCGACAAAAAACGGCCGAGGCGCTGACGTGGACCGCCGAGATGGATGCCCAGCTGGCGCAGCTCAAGGATAAGTTTCATCAAGCCCCAATCCGGGCTCCGCCGCGGTTCGACCCGCCAGCAGTGTTCCAGCTAACCACCGACTACAGCAGCCAGGCCATTTCCGCCATTCTCAGCCAGTGCCAGGACGGAAAGGAGAGGCTCATAGCCGCCGTGGGACGCAAGACCATCGACCCCGAGACCCGGTACCTGTCCTGGAAGGGGGAAATGTCCGCCATCATGTACGGGATCCGCAAATTCCACGGGATCCTGTCCTAACGTAGATTCCAGATCAACACGGACTCCTCTGCCCTGCTGCAAATGAAGTCACTCAACGCCTCCACAGGAATGGTAGCCCGCTGGCAAGAGGAGCTGGCCTCCTTGGACTTCACTGTCTGCCATCGCTCTGGCTCCCAGAACACCAACGCCGACGCCCTCAGCCGCTGAGAGGATGACAACATGCCTGCCCCTTCAGCCGAGGAAGTAGCCGAGCAGGCTGAGTACCTCCACCACCTTTGCCAGCTAGGGGAGCCCGCACCAGCCGCACCCGGCAGGCCCGCCGCAGTTCGCCTGGACCCAGAACGAGTTTTGGAAGCCCAAACCCAGGATCCTCTCCTGCTACGTGTCTGCCAGTGGGTAGCCGATGGGAAGCCCCCACCTAAGGCCGAGTTCCGGGGCAAGTCCAGAGACGAACAGCAGTACGCCAGCCGGTTCGCAGCCCTCGGGATCAACGACCATGGGTGCCTCACCATCACCGCCAAGACCTTGACAGGGGAGAGGACCCGCTTCCTGCTGCCTCCAGCCCTCCATCAGGACGCGTACTTCTTGGCCCACGGAGCTCCAATGGCCGGACACCACGGGATGGAGGCCACTATAGCTCGCGTCGTGGCCCATGGTGCACCACGACGTCCGCCTCATGGTCCAGACCTGCCCAGAGTGTGTGCAGAAGACCACCAAGGAGCGGTTGAAGGCCGGTATCCACGTACCCTCCCGGCAAGGGTATCCACAGCAAGTGCTATTCATTGACTTGGTAGGGCTCCTGCCTGAGACGCCAGCTGGGAACCGCTACATCCTCACCTGCCAAGATGGATTCAGCCGGTTTGTCAGCCTCTATCCAATCCCCAACAAGCGCACCACCACCGTTGCCGAGGCCCTACTGCATCGCCACATCGCCACGTTCGGATGCCCCCTGAGAAGCAGCCACTGAGATGGAAGTTGCGGCCCCCGAGGACGATGCCGAAGCGATGTGCCCCCTCCAGATGACAGCTATACCTATCAGGATTGGAGCCAAGGCCACCAGTAACCTGGACAAGAGGGCGCACCCATGGATCTCTATGCGCCTACTTCCATCGCCGTCCCCCCTCTAGGGGCCTCCAGAGTGAGCTTGGGCCTCCATGTCAAATTGCCAGCTAAGACAGAGATAGTTCTCCAGACGAGGCCAAATTTCCAGCGTTGAGGCTTGACTGTCGCCAACCCCCAGCTACAAGCCAACCGAGAATTGACCATGTTGATCACCAACCACAGCCAGACCAAGCAGCGAGTGTCTCGAGGGGCCTGTGTGGCCCGAGCTATCCTACACCGCGCTGTGCCCCAGGAAAAGTCTGCCGCCCACCATGGTTCAAGGCCTGATGTCCGGAGGTCCCTCAACCCTTGAAGGGGAGGTTGTGGTAGTCGGACAGACAGATTGGCCTTTTCTAGAGCAGAAAAGCGGTCAACTTACCACCCGCTGATAGGGGGAGGGATTTGCCCCTCCCCTCTGCATGTTCCATTAACCTACCCTTTTCCGGGGGACGTCTACCTTACCCCCTACCGGAGCCTACCCCTCTACTATTCACCTGGCTGAGGCTCCCCCATCTTCTCCACACCCATTTTCTACCTAACCCATTATTGTAATTTGTTTGTATATAAAGCTATTAACTTGTTGTATATATTCAGTTCAAATATAACTTTCAAACAGTAACTACTTGTAGTACTTCATTGATAGAATCCTTAAGGCTAGGGGCTCTTTTGACCGAACTCGCTTTGTAGGGTTGAACCGCTTCACCCTACCACATATATAACCTCTGTGTTATTGGGCATAGATACAAAGCTTCTATACAGTTATACTGAGTAACGTCCGTCTGTCGTGTTCCACAGCTCGCACTTGTTACGTTAAATAAATCATAAAACATCCAAAAATGAATGAGAGAAAAAAGCAAGTGCTTCACAGACCTGTATCTTTTAAATAAACGAACAAATATTGACAAATAGGCCGAATTAAAAAATAAGGAAAATTGCCGAATTGTACTATACATTAAATGTACTAGAACCATTTTTATCTACCAGTAATTAAATATTACGAAGCTTGGTTTTTATTTTGCAAATGCGGTTATTTTGGCATATTTGTTGACCTTTAGTGCAACATTAATTCATGCTTTTAAAAAAATTCATGAAATAAATAAAATATGAATAAATTAGGATATTTGAACATAGTATTTTTTTAAATAATGCAAATACATATGAAACTTTTTATGCATTATGCCGAAAATGGTTTTTACAAATAAAATTATCTTTCTTAAATATAAATACATTTTTACTAATAATATTTACATAAAACAAATCTTTTTCTTTGATATTAATTGTATAAACACAAGATTAACAAACTTCTAGATTTTAAGTTTTATAAAGTTCATTTAGAGGTGATTTTTTTCAGGGGCGATTCTCTTGGAAGGGTAGAGGTACCCTCCCCATTAATAATTATAAACCTTGGAGTTATAAGAAGCCTCTCAGCAAAGGAGATAAGTACAGGTCAAGTGGTTAGCGAGATCGTTTAGTACACCTAGAAAGACATCCTAATACTTTTTTATAAAATGTTTTCCTCTCCATGAATTGCATTTCAACAGTACATTTTCTAATTCATTGACAGATAAATTTAACTTGTTTTATAATTTTCTGTCCCTACTGCAATTATTAGTCCCATTATTAGTTGCCAAAAATTTAGCTATTGTCCGTCTGTACCATAGAGAATTGTGTTAAGTTGGACCCTAAATACATACAAAAATTGTCACCCATGAGAATATTTTGAAAGTGCTTTTCTTCAAAGTGCCAAGCGAGAACAGGAACCCACCTTACCACACTTTATTTTTGAAATATATTGAAAATAAGAGGAAAGTAATTTTAACCCTGCAGAGGGCTTTAATCCTGCTGGACTATCATGTACCTAATTAAACCTAACCTTGGTGAACCTAAAGAAAAAAAACGAGGACCTAACCCTCCTTTATTGAAAATATGGGGTTTAGCTTTTTTGCTCGATTATATATGTAGTTAATATACTTTTTTTTTACTGTGGTCCTTAAACTAAATTTTCTTGGACCGTTGTTATTAGAAAGGACATTATGTAAAATTATAAACTATTCATAATTCAAAGTCATCTTGTTTTTCAATAATATGATATTATTTCAGTTACAGTACTAAGAAGAGAATAGTTATTTCTCGCATCGTATTATCAACAGCTTTCTGCGAACATAGAATATACAATTATAAGATTAAAACCAGTTTTTTTAGCCCGAGGTGCCGAAGGCACCGGCTAAAAAAACTGGTTTTAATCTTATGATTGTACATTTTTATATTCGTAGAAAGCTCGATATAATACGATGCTAGACATAGTTTTTTTCGTATGGATGAGAACCGGTTCCTATCCACCGGATTCGAATGCATATGAGAAAATGTTATTATTAGAATATAAATTTCTAAACTGTCCTGGGAAAGAATACACTATTTAATATAACAAATTATAAGAAGTAAAGACACATAAAACCAACTACATTCTTGTTTCAAGAAAAACTCACCACCAAACCAAATATCTACAATATTTCTTGATAGAGGAATGCAAATCTTTAAATAGTATGTCTATTATTAATAGACATTCGACATGAAGGCTTGAAGTAGATAAAGTTAGCTAATAAATTAACACTATCAGAGAACAAGAATTTTCTATCATACAGGATTACAAGCACTGAAAATAATAGCAATTAGTTTAGTGTCCTCGAAGATTCTAAGGCTTAGACGTAGTTTAATTTAGAAAATCAAGTGAATAATTATTTCTTGAAATATGATAATTTTATAAATTCTCTTCATGCTGGATGCGCTTAGGTCATAGAAATCTTCCCAACAAATCATTTTCAATTGAAGCCGGGAAAACCACATTCGTCCTGCAAAAACTACCGATAGACAGACGGCAAAAATAACGACTGGATGCGCATAGGTTAACTGAATAATAGAGTAGCTTTGCTACCTATTATAGCCGAGCAAACCATAGCTAGAAAATGAGACTATTTAAATCATTCAGCAGTAAAAAAAATTAAACTTTTAACATTGCAAAAATATATTTCCCAAGGAAAGAGCTAGGTACTATACATTCTTTTTTCATACTGAATCTTTGTGTGCTAGTTATTCATGGATCTTACAAGATAAGACTATGGCCAATAAATAGATGTACATCCTCAATGATGACACAAAAAATTACCCCTTCTTTAAATTTCAATTATTGATTGATTGAAAAGTTTAGACCATACTAATTTGGAATCAACCAGTTCAAAAGAAGTATTAGGGCAACGAATAAGGATGGTATACAATTTGGGTAGAAGTTTGAACTGCCACATACGTTGTATAAGTTCATTCATTATTGCACAGTTTTTTTTAGAATAACTGAATGTTTTAAGCAAGATCTTATTCATACGATTGTTAGCAGATTGCAGACTACAACAAAACAAAAAATGAATAAATCTACAACTTTAAATTAGATCTCAATAAAGTGACTGATGACTAGTAAGCTCCTGCGTTCCTAGCATAAAGCCGTCCAAAACCTACTTGAAGTTTGAATGAATTGGAGAAGCTACAGACACTAAAATTTTACTTCTTTATAATATACTAGCGGCTTCGCCCCTAGCCTCTAGGGGCTTTGCTCCTAGAGGTGATCCAAAAAATGGGGGGGGGATATTTTTATTTTTGGGGGGTTAGGGGGTGTCCCATCCCCCAAGAAAATAGCCTAAAACCACCACAGGACCAGTAGGTATATTCCCTGAAGAGTAGAATCCGATCGGTTTAGTGGTTACCGAGATCTTAAGGGACAGACGGACAGACAGACAGACGGACGGACGGACGGACGGACAGACATCATTCTACTTTGTATTATAGAAGATGCCATCACAAGTTCTTTGATAAAAATAAAACATGCTGATTTGCTATTATTGTTGTGTATACTAATCGATATATTATTACTTGGAGGTTGCACCAGATTTTCATGTACCCCGTACTCGCAACTGGCTACAATAATAATATCCCAATCCAACCCTCTACCATCTAAATTGACGACAAACTTCCCTTGTCAATACATCCACGCATATCATAAATCCATTTGTATATTTTACTCAACCAACCACTTATGCTGAGAATGTGACTATAAAGGTTACAACACAAAAAGAACTTTTAAACAAGGATAAGGAAGATTAAAGAAAAAGTAAAGACTAATTTTTTTGATTTTTTGGGGGGGAGGGGGGTTTTCTTTCCGAGGGTTGTTGGTACAAATTCCCCAAAATAGCTATAAACCTTCCCAGGACCTACGAGAAATCATACTGTTAAGGAGAACCATATCGGTTCAGCGATTTGCAAGACCCTTCATTACACAAAGACAGACAGACAGACAAAAATCCTTTGACTTTTGTATAAGGATTGCCAATACCAATGAGTTTAGAAGTAACTGCGCACAATTCAATGACTGCATCTGTCTCTTGATCTTTTAGGAATTGCAAACCTCCACTTTTTCTGCATAAGTAAGTCTGGTGTGGGTTTATTTTAACAAAATTTTAACAGCACAATATAATCATGTTTTATTAAATAGTTTAAAGGACGCCTGCAAGAAATACCACACTTTAACTGCTGAAAGACTGCCACAAGTACACCCAATGTCATTTTAAAATCTGGAACTTTTTTGTTATAGAAGCTGAAGGTTTTAAATTTGGGGTATTGGGTCTACTTGTGGCAGTCTTTCAGAAGTTAAATCGTGGTATTTCTTGCAGGCTTCCTTTAATATGTTTCAACCAGAGGCGTGCAGAAGTGGTGTGCATTCAACCCCAAGCTAAAATTAAAATGGTTGATACAACCTTCTTCACCCCCCCCCCCTTGGCAAGGGTCTGTATTGTCCTGCCACACAGCCAAGTAGCAGAAAAGAATTTGCTAGCAGACGAAAAAAATACATCAATACTATAGATCTGTTAGTTTGACAAATTAAGTGTATTTAATATATGCAAGGAAGCAGCAACAAAGAATACAATAAATTTCGACGCTCCTTTGCTTTTTTATTTTATAACAATTGTTCCTCAATCTTATTTTAATAAATTATTTCCACCTTTTTAACCTGATATTTTCTAAAATTAAAAATACAAGTTTTTAAGGGTTATGCTATTTGGGTTGTTACAATTATATAAGGAAAAACTGGTATGATTTTCTCCAGGGATCTAAGGGGATGAGACAATGACCGATGAATTAATATATGTAAATGATGATACAAAAAATTACCCAATCGGTAGATTACAATTATTGGCTGAAACGTTTGGAAACTCAACTAATCCAAGTTCAATTATAGTCTCCAAAGTTGTTACTCCAATTAATAATAAATGTTATTATAGAACTTTGGGAACTAGTGCAATAAACAGCCCAATGTCACCTCACTCCCTAAATTTTCTCGCTCAAGAAATGGAACAAGAACATTTTTTTTTTTGATTGCAAGAATAATTTGGGATAAAATTTGAAGTTAAGAAAAGACTGTAAACTTAATAAACATTGGGAATTTAAGTTTACCTACTTAAAAAAATATGGGAAATAAGCTCCTCCCACCTTATATAATCTTTTAAACAGTGTAAAACATTTTTTTGGGGAGGGGTAAAAAACCTATAATCCAAAACTTTATTGTGGGATTTGTAGAGTAACTTCAAATAGTTTTACAATTATTAATTTTTATTTATTTACAAGACTACATGCATATATACAGCAATTACAAACAATAAGCACATTTTAATCATTATGAAATCAATTTCAGCAAACATAAAACAATATAAATAATTAAAGAAATAATACAAATAAAACTTTATTTCATAAAATATTAATTTTAACACCAGGTTGGTAAATAAAAATTTTATAAGATTTTATTATTCTATATTAATGGATACTAGGCTTGGGCCGGATATCCGGCCATTTCCAATATCCGACCGGATACCGGATATTAAAACTATCCGGTTACATGATATCCGGCTGATTTTTGACGCCGGATATCCGGTTATCCGGCCGGATATCCGGTAAATTGCCGGATATCGAACGTTTGCCAGATATCCGGCCGGAAACGGATATCCGGCATTAGAAATCGGCCGGATATCCGGTATCCGGCCAAAAAAGTATCCGGCCCAACCCTAATGGATACAAAATATGAGGATATTGTGAGACATTTTCTCTTACCCTGATAAGATATTTCATCCAGCTAGGCTGTGTAATATAACGAATACCCAACCATCCCCTCCCCTGACAATGGAGGGACGTATTGTCCAATATCTGAGGACTATATTAGCAACCCGAATTGATGACAAAAATTTCCCTTGTTTCAATATCCACGTTTTCTATATCCATTGTTCAAATACAATATAGCATGGACTAGTTATTTCTCGTATCGTATTATAAACGGCTTTCCGCGGATATAGAAATGTACAAGTATAAGATTAAAACTAGTTCTTTTAGCCCCGAGGTGCCGAAGGCACTGGCTAAAAATACTAGTTTTAATCTTATGATTGTACATTTCTATATTCGTAGAAAACTGGATATAATACGATGCTAGACATAGTTTTTTCGTATGGATGAGAACCGGTTTCTATCCACCGGATTCGAATGAATACGAGAAAATAATATTTTTATGTAAGTCACTGGGTTGTTGTACTTTTTAAAAGCAAAGCTTTTCTATAATTAGCGTCCGTCCGTCCGTCCGTCACAAACGGATAGCTTTTTAGTTAATTATAGCATGTTAGAATTGTCCTATCGACTTCAAACTTTGCATGGTGATTCCTTTAGTAGTTAGGTACGATTTAGAAAGCA
Source organism: Acartia tonsa (assembly GCF_053477335.1). Lineage (NCBI taxonomy): Eukaryota > Metazoa > Arthropoda > Copepoda > Calanoida > Acartiidae > Acartia > Acartia tonsa. Next base: position 47,726,664 of record NC_137268.1, read on the forward strand.
TAGCAACTCTATAATCATTACAAGAATGCCCGTACGTCCATTTTAAACATGATGATTTTTTTACTTTTTTAACATCAAATTTTTTTGTGATCTAATCATCCGATTGATCTGATTTTTGGTATGTTTATTCCTTGGACAACAAAGTATAATGTTTCAAGCGAAGCAACTCTATAATCAAGTCCTAAAAATGTAAGTATGTCCATAAACATTATCCTGTATCAAGCAGTTTTTCAACAAATTTACACTTACAATTTTGCTTCAACTCTTATACATTTATATTCTGATTATTCAGTTCTGACACTATATAAGTGTTAATGTCCATTTGTCCTACAGTTTCAGTGCTTCGCTTTTATGGATGTTGTCTTCCTTGTTTGATCAATAATAAGCACAATGTCAAACATTAATTTTGGGGCAGTAATGTTAAGAATAAGTTTTTGTGTTAAAAACATATTTCAAAATTAAATGAAACTGAATCATATCAACTTAAAAACTAAAAATAAGAAAAGTTATATTTTTTCAGGATGTAATCTTAGGTTTGCTTTTTTATAGAATTTTCATAGATTCACTTGCATTTCAAAACAATTTAATTCAAATTAATTCATTCAAAATGAATAATAATGTATTATAGCCACACAGAAATAAGATTTATGACCTTTCAATTTTCTTTTCCTGATTTAAGTAACATTTTCTGTAAAAATGATATATTTAACCCTTAACGGTCGGGGGGGGGGGGGCGTTGAACCTAAAAACAAAGGTTGTTAAATAAAAGGGTGAAGGAAGCGAAAATTGACTTTGACTTACTCAAGGTCGGAAATTCATCATATCACAGGGGACTTGCACAGAAATGTTTAGCCCTTTAGCTCTAATAGGAACTGAGATAATTAAGGTGCGACAAGGGGCCCGACTGTTAAGGGTTAAGTACTACTAGCTAAATAAATTTAAATTGTTTTGTACTTTTACATATTACCTAATTCTTGATTTAAAACAAATAATTCTTGCTTTCTAATAATGTATGGGTAAATAATAAATAAAAGTATTTCATTCAATTAAAGTGATCATACAAAAAATCAACAAATATGTACTATTAGCCTTAACTTAAAATTTTTACTAAAATCGAACTGCTACTGCTTTGTTAAATTTTGGCTATTCTATAATTATAAATATATATAAAATTATATAACATAATATTCGTCTTTACGCCTTAAACTAATGTTAGGCATAGTCCCTTTCGTGGCAACGCCCCTTAAGGTGCGATTCGTCGTATATTTAAAATGACTTTTTATAGGTTATTTTAGGTTAGGTTAGGTTATATTGGGTTAGGTGATTGCCCTAGAGGGCTAGTCAATTGGCCCCGCAGGGTTAGAGCCCCACGCAGGGGCAATAAATACTGTGAAAAATACGAAGAATCGCCCCTTAAGGTGCGTTGCCACGAAAGGGACTATACCCCAAATTTTAAACTAACTGGAAAGGTTAAACTGTGAATTACAGATTAGAGAACATAGACATGGTTTTTCCTGTGGTAAAGGTCATTCAAAATGTTATGTAAAAATTATAGCTTCCTGTAAAATTGTAATAGTTACATATCGCATCGTATTAGAGACAGCTTTCCGCAGATATTAAAATTATAAGATAAAAACTAGTTTTGTTAGCTTAAAGGGGCCGAAGGCACGGGCTATCAAAACTAGTAAAAATTTTATGATTTTCAATTTAATATTCTTGAAAAATTGTCAGTAATACAATGCTATACATAATTTATCAGTATGGCTGAGAACAAGTTCCAATCCAGCGGATATTAATTGGTTTCGAAGCCATACTGGAAAATTAAAATATCGTCCTAGTAAAGTTTCAATTGAAACCTCTAAATAATGGCATTTACAAAACTAATTGACTAAAATTAGAAACTAAGAAAATCGATAGATATTAAATTGTGGCTTTATGCATTAAAAATTGGTAAAATTAGGTAAAACTATAAAACATGAAACTTATGAAATACTAATATACACTATATTAGGGTGGGTCGATTTTGGAATTTCACATTAGTAGACATTGGCAAGGGTTACTGGGCCAATAGAAAACCCTGTGAAATTTGAAATCCAAAATTTTTAATCCAAAAACAACGGGCGCGCCAGGGGTGTAAAATGTGCCCGCCCCCTTATAAAACCAAAAATTGAAATTCCTTCAAACACAGGCATGTTGCATATCAAAATGACCGCATTGAGATGCTGATTACAGATCTGAAAACCGTTTTGAAAAATATTGAATCAGTCTGAAATTATTTTCAAATAACCTACAAAAATGAACATTTTTTACTAAATCAGCTGTTTTTAGGTACTTAATGAGATTTTATTCGAACTAGGAGCAATATTTTTCAAAACGATTTTCAGATTCGTAATCAGCATTTCAATGCGGTCATTTTGAAATGCAACATGTCTGTGTTTGAAGGAATTTAAATTTTAAGTTTTATAAGGGGGTGGGCACTTTTTATATCCCCCGCGCGCCGGCAGCCATAAGAGCCAGGTCACTTTTGAAACTTGAATGGGGCTTATCATACATATATATGACTTCCGCAACTTATGATAACAGTAAAATCTAAAAAAAGGGGGAAATGGACCCACCCTACACTATATGCATATCAAGTCAGAGAAGGAGGGGACAATTGGCTGTTTATTAAACTAACCCCCAAAGTTTTATAATAACGTTTTTTTATTCGTTGGCTTAATAACTTTGGGGATTGTACATTAATTTATCGGCCATTGTCTTATCACTTTAGTTCTCTGATATCAAGTGGATTGACATAATAGCCATTACTAAACCACAAGGACTCTGACAGGAAATCGACAACTAATTCATATGTGCTGTACTAAATCAATCATTACTTGGACTAAATTTAACCAAATTAGGTTTTTTTAAGTTTTTGATAATTCATACAACCCCCTTAAGTTATTCATTACAATAAAATACAATTTTAAAATTTATTTACTGTGTAAATATGCATAAATATGACGTTTTTACTGTCAATTAGGTTGATTTTTACTCAAAGCCTATTTCTTGTAGACAATAAAATGATTATAACTTTCGTTCCATTTAAGATAAATTGATGAAATAAAAAGTATATTCAATTTTATTAAGCTGAAAAGTCACTTATTGATTTTAAGAAATAATAAACCCCTTTGAGTGGGGGGAGGGTGGGGGGCGTTGAGTATGGAAATAAGAAACTAATGTAAATTTCTTTTCTACGGTGGGTTTTAATGATTCATATAGCAGCCAAACTGTTTTAGGCAATACCCATTTGTCTGTCTGTCCCTCTGTCTGTCTGTCTGTCCTTTTGTCTGTCTGTCCCACCACTTGTCTGTCTATCTGTCTAACTGCCTCTCTTTTGGATTTCAATGAATCATCTAGCATAGCCTAATTGTAATTTGTTAATGCCTCAAAGACTGTCTGTTACTATTTACCTGTCCCTCTGTCTGTCTGTACGTCTTTCTGTCTGTCTGTCCCTCTGTCTGTCTGATCATTCACAGGATCTATTGGATTTTATCTAATTAATTGTCTATTTTAGTCAAACTTTGATAATTCTTCTTGCCTGTCTGTCTGTCTATCTGCTGAGTTTCTACCCTTAGTCTAACAGATTGATTCACTTAATTTATCAAAAACTAGCGGCTAAGCCCCTAGAAGCCTCTAGGGGTACTTAAGGTAGAAGGGGGAAAAGTCGACCTCATCACATTTTAAATTTGAGTTTCAAAAGAGTAAAAAAAAAAATTTTTGTGGGGTAGGGGGGTGAAGACACCCTCCCCAAAAATAGCTTAAAACCTTACCAGGACCTATAAGAAGCTTCACTGTAAAGCAGAACAATATCGGATCAGCGGTTAGCGAGATCCTTCGGGACAGACAAAAAACGCTTACTACTTTATATAATAGGATTATATTTAACTAATACTATGGTGGTATCTTGTACCAAGAGATACACAAATAACCTTGTGTTTAAAAAAACAAAAAAAAATGATTCAATTTCTTCAATGAAGAAAAGTGTAATACATGTTCCTTTAATCTCTTTGTACATCAAAAATATGTTTCAAATTTATAATATCAGGTTATATTCCATTAATTTATTAACAACTAAATTTTTTTACACCCCACTTATGACTTTTAACAGCCCCCTTTAACTAAAATCAAGGGTGATTTTATTAAGATTTTACCAAAACTACTTTACATAAGAAATTTATTACATTTTAAAAATTTTTTTATAAAAAGAGGATTGGGATATATCTTTCTCCCAGCATTAACTTTGAAAACTATTGTAAAATATATTAAAAGTTATAAACATATATCTATCAAGATCATTAAAGGAATTAACTCAAGTTTAAGTGTGGGGGGGGGGGGGCTTAATGCAACCATCTCGTAATCAATGCGCAAATTGCACTTAGAATTTGAATTTCGTTACAAAACTTGGCATGAGTTATCCTTGGTATATCTATTTTCCCAAAATGGAACAAAAAGTTGGAAAAGTGATGGCTAACAGCTGGCGGCTAAGTCATTTAGCCGTTTTTGGGCTATATTCTGGGCAAAACTATCATTAATTACATAGGAATCAACTTTTTGAAACATATTTTTGCTTTAAATATCCATTTTTAAAATTTCTTGTACCAGCTGCTAGAACTGGCTGAAAATGGCTGGGAGCGGCTAAGAGTATGAAGAGTATATAGGGCTTGTGAGATTTCTAGGGGTAGGTTTTTATTAGTACTGAGCTCAAAAATACTACTATGAATAGTGGGGGTCCATCCATTTGGCAGCTGGGGCTGTTACACAGACTGTTAAAAACCTACCTAGAGACACGTCACAAGCCCTATCTACTCATTCTACTCTTGGCCGCTCCCAGTTGAGCTGCGGCCATTAGCAAGCTGCCAAATGGATTTTTTGTGGTATTTTTGAGCTCAGCACCCATAAAAACCTACCCTTAGATACATCAAAAGCCCTATCTACTTATCATACTCTTGGCCACTCCCAGCTGTTTTCAGCTAGTTCTAGCTGGGAAGTGGGTGGTACTGAAAATTAAAATATGGTTATTGGTATAATTTAACATACATTAAAGCAAAAGTATGTTTTTGAAAAAACCTACCCTAGGCATGTCACATCTTCCAAAGTCAAAATTGCATACATATATAATACAATATTTGAGGCCTTAATTTACTATAAATATTAACACTATCCGTGTAAAAACTTTGAGGGAAACCCCAAATAAAGGGGGGTTTGGTGCTGGATGGTGAGCAAAATTGATTGAATATTGAGCTAAAATTTTGAAACTGCATGGTCCAGTAGTTACTGCATCTAAATAAAACAAAATTAAAATTTTTTTTTAAGTTAGGTAAGAAAAACTGCAAAAATGGAATTTGACTTTGCAGATTTCTTGCTACACCTTCATATGTTATAATTGAGACTGCTCCATTTTTTTAAAATTTCAGGTTTATATTGACATACTAGAATTGAAATTTTGTAAAAATCTTTAAAATTGAGATAACACAAAAGAACTAAAAAAACATTCTTTTTGCAGATTTCAAAAACTTTGAAGTGCTCGTGAAGTCACAATTATTGCATCACAGAAAAAAATATTTAGCATGGGTCATTTTTTTGCTTAAATCAACCACATTTTTACTGGGGGCAAAAAATTTTTCAAAATTTTTCCAGGGCAGGATGATTTAATCTACAATATATACTTTTGGCTGTTGACAGCTGATCTCAGCCATTTTTGGCAGTTTTCAGCTGTTATGACAGCGAAATCTAGAAATTAAAAAAGTGTTTTTAGTAATATGTCCATGACATAAAGTTATATTGTTAATTAAGAAAAGTTTAATTCCATGGAAATATTCAAGTTTTTCAAGCCATTACCCAGCTGCCACTATTTTTGGTAGTATTTTTCAGCTCAGCACCCATTAAAACCTATACCAAATGGATGATAACTATGTAATTATTGCTGGATTTGCCCTGAAAATAGCCCAAAAATGGCTAAACAGCTGAGCAAACAGCCATTAGCCATTACTTTTCCAACTTTTTGTTCCATTTTGGGAAAAACGATCTACCAAGGATTACTCATGCCAAGTTTTGTAATGAAATTCGAATTCTAAGTGCCATTTGTGCATTGACTACATGATGGTTGCCCCCCCCCCCCCCCGTTAAGCTTAACTTTTTGTTAAATTTTGACAAACATACCTACTAAGGATTATACATTCCAATTTTCATAACAAAATTTGGATTAATTGATTATGGGATGGTTGCATTAACTCCCCCCCCCCCCTACATATGTATGAGAGCTTCCTCATGTCTCAATTTAATAATTAAAAGTTGTACAGTACAGTTGTACAGAATATTGCAAGATTTTTTCTAGTAAAGGCTGGTAATTAATTTACCTAAAAAGAGATAGCATAGCATTATCTGAATCAGTAACTTGCTTATATACACCCTCCTTAAACACCCCCAACCCCACTTTATTGTAAGGGGTGTAAATTTATTTCCTTTACACCCCCTTGGAATTTATAGAGGGGTGTATCTGAGGGTGTAGGCTCTTGTCAAGAGGGTGGACACCTAGGGAGGTGTATCCATCCCCCTTAATTTTACAAGGGTGGTGTAAACAACCCCTATACCAACCTTTTGCACGCCTTTGATCTTAACTATACTTTCAAAGTACATAAAGTTGTAAATTCTGTAATTATTCTACAAAAATTATCTTCCTAAATTGATATATAATTTTCAGGGTAATCTCCGGTGGACTAAACATCAAAATTTTATGGAAAAAAAGATATCTTTAGAACATTCATGACTTGAAATTATCCCCCCTTTGTACTCAATACGCATTTTTTATTCTAAGTGCGTCAATTTTGCGTCTAAAGATACCCTTAGTTTAAGCATTAATTTCTCCAAAAAATGATGAAAAAAGATAAATTTTTTTTTGATAAGATGATGAAAGTATATGTAAAATAAAATAACCAGCAAAAAAAATTACAATATTACGTTAAATAGAACGAAAATTAGAGCGTTTTCTATGCCTTATAAAATGCGTATTTCTCATGAAAATTGTAACGATTTTGTACTCTGAGTAAAATATTTATAAACTTCCCGCTTTTAATTAAATAGAGTCCTTGTGAAACTTAAACCTTTTTGCAAATAGGCATAAATATATAGGCCATGGCTTATAATTTTTATGATTATTTGTTTTTCAAGCTTTATTTCAAGAAACTTAATTGTAGATTCATATGAGTAACTATTTCAAAATAAATCAAAACTAGAATAATAAGAAGTTAAATTGCTTAATTTTACAACACCCCTCCTTCTGTTTTATTGCTTTGAAGTTTGCTTTGAATTAATCTTTTTTTGTGAACTTTAATAATGTATTACATATCACATATCACGGAATAATTAATTTTCCAAGACATATAATAAGTTAATTTTAGAATATTATATTAATTACATATACCTTTAATGAAAGGAACAAATTTATCAAAAATTTTTTTACGTAGTTGAGGACAAAACCAATTAAATTAGATTTTGATTTATAGTATGATTAATCAATAAAAAGTTAGTGATTTAAGTTATACTTCCTGTAGAGTCACATAAATAGAACATAGTTTTTTTTTTAAATTAAATATTTAAAAGAGTAAGTTAAGATTATAATTAAATATTGCTCAAAAACATTAAACACTGTCAGCAGAAAAGAAATGGGACCACATTTGAGAGTTAGGTACTCCTGTGTAAATATTATTCATTTATCCTATTATATAAAGTAGTAAGGATTTTTTGTCTGAATTTCATGCAATTATTATTGGAGCTTTCTAAATATGTTGGGATTGTTATGCTATTTTTCAAGCCTCTCTGGTCCTCCTACAGAGGCTAGTGACGTAGATGCTAGTACAGATAGATTTTAGCTAATAGCAAAAGTAAAAAAATGCTTTTAGGCGTATTTAAATAGAATATGCAGAATCTAAGCAGTATAAAACAATATTTACATATATAAAAATTAAATATCAATCCGATGTTTTTGTACAATGTCTGATGGTTTAAAATAATTTTAAATATTAATATAAATCAATTTTAATGTTTGTTAGGCTTTTTATTTTTAATTGTATAGCAATTTACATACATATTATTAAGCATTATTGATAAATTTTTGAATAAAACATGGACAATCTAATACACAATTAACACACATAAAATATCTGCTAATTTTTGGTGCCTAAGATTTTAGATTTCTATAAAATCTTTTTTGATTTGAATTTAGCCTTTAAAGTTCAATAAGTATACAATAGAAATAAAATCATAGTTCTCTATAATTTCATTTTAATTATTAGGGTTATTATAAATCTATGACATTAAGACATGGACTCAAAAACTAAATAGTCTATATGATAAAAGCCTGTGCCTTTCCTTCCACAACCTTCTTGCCCTTGGAGATTGGCGGTAGCTTGGAAAAGGAGCTGTTCAAATCCTAAAAGTATTTATTCGTCAAGTTTATTTTTCATGCATAATAAAAAAAAATCTTCAAGATTGGAAATTAAATCAAAGTTGTACAGAAAACAAACTGATAGAAAGACAAAACAATTTGAGAACATCGTTTAGAGTTCACTCCAGAAGACATAAAAATGTAAGATGAATTAAGGGCATTTTTTGCAAGATCATATAAATAATTTCATTACATGATGGTTATTTGTAAGTTGAAAAATCTATTACTAAGTTTAAGGGAAAATATCTTTTGAGTTTGCTTTATCAACTCAACCATGATAACCTAAAATCTACACTGGACACTAAATAGTTCATAGGTATAAAGAAAAGACTGTAGGCTAAAGTAAAACAGTTGGCTAAATCATTCAAATAGATTCAATTTGTTCAGGTTGCGTGATTTCTCCTAATAAAATATACCTTTATTTGTTCCCTCCAATCTCCACTACTCCATAGGTCCTTTTCTACATCTATCAAAGTTATATCCTGAAATAAATCAATAAGTTAAAACCATTTTTTAAGGGGATTATGAGTTTGTTGTTTAATTTTATGTTAGTTAAAGTGAATCATTACAAAAAATATTGCTTTGTGAAAAAAAAAAACTGTCTATTACTCAATTATGAAATACTAGCGGCTTCGCCCCTAGCCTCTAGGGGCTTTGCCCAAGAGGTGATAAAAAAAATTATTGCGAGAGACCATAAAGGACCATGGAAACTCCTTCAAAAAAAAAAAAAAAAAAAAAAAAAAAAAATGGGGGGGGATTTTTTGGTTTTTGGGGGGGTTGGGGGTGTCCCACCCCCCGAGAAAATAGCTTAAAACCACCACAGGACCAATAGGTAGATACCCTGAAGAGTAGAATCCGATCGGTTCAGTGGTTACCGAGATCTTAAGGGACAGACAGACAGACGGACGGACAGACGGTCAGACGGACAGACGGACAGACAGACATCGTTCTACTTTGTATTATAGATGGTTTCAAAAATGGATATAGTATACGTGGTTATATCGACAGGGAAAAATTTGCTGTCAATTAGGTTGATAGTATAGACCTCATTTATTAGTCAGATCGTCATGTTATTAAAAAATCTGTTGTAACAACTAAGTAATAATATATCGATTTTTTAAGTGAAATCATTTGGAAAGCCGAATTATGGTCCAACAAAATTGACCTGAATTCTATCCTCTTCAGGTTTTTCTTTATCCATCTTTTCTTTCTTCTTCTCCAGCATTATTTTCCTTAAATATTTAATAACTTAACCCTTAACGGTCGGGGGGGGGGGGGGGGGGGCGTTGAACGCCCCCCCGCTCTTTTCGTTTTTTTCTATCTCATTATCTGTGTGTAAAAGATAAAGAGCCCAAACTGCGTGACTTTTTAAGTATGGGTATGACACATAACTGAGAGTTGGATTTTTTTGAATATCTCCATCCTGGCGGGCACAGGATGCCAGCAAACCTGGCAGGGTCATCCAGGTAAAGAGCAAAAATATTTTTTTTAGCTAAAACAAAGCATTTTATTATACCAAAATACTAAAATATCCTCTAGTAGTACATCCTTATATGAAATACAGGTGTTCAAGTCACTTTCAGGTTCCAGGTATGAACCTGCAGGTCCTGTTTCTCCAGGTCTCCAGAAACCTTTAAAAGGCTCCTGTGGCCGCAATTTTTGACTTAGAGACTTCAAATTTTAAACTTAAGCTTTTCTGACATGTCTACATAACGTATGGCAGCTGCCAAGTACAGCTGCGGCCGCTGAAATTTATATTTTGATATTTCTAATGTAAAATTTAAATAAAGATAAACATTTTCTAGAAAAAAATTGTTCTTCTAGCTTCAAAAATAAGAAAATTAAAGCCGTTTGCAATTTTTAAGTAAAAAATACCTAAAAACAAAGGTTGTTAAATAAAAGGGTGAAGGAAGCGAAAATTGACATAGACTTATAAAAGGTCGGATATTCATCATCAAACAGGGGACTTGCACAAAAAAATTTAGCCCTCTAGCTCTAACAGGAACTGAGATAATTTCATTTTTTGGGGGGTTGGGGGTGTCCCTCCCCCCCAAGAAAATAGTTAAAAACCTTCCCGGGACCTATTAGAAGCTACCCTGTAAAGGAGAACCCGATCGGTTCTGCGGTTAGCGAGATCCTTTGCTAAAAACAATCAGACAGACAAACAAACAGACAGACAGACATCGTTCTACTTTGTATTATAGATAATGGTACTCAATGTTTTGACAAAACATCTTCTCTCACTCTGTCACTTAAAATTTTGGGATCTTTTAATCAAATCTGGATTGATAGGTTCTAACAAGCAGCATAAATTTAATCTAAAGAAAGGTATTTTTTATCATTATTGATTATCAACTTATTATATATTGTCTTATCTCTTTAATATCCCTGCAATGATAATAATAAATTTGCAAGTAAGGTTGGAATGTGAAGGTCAATGAAAAACAAACAGGTAGTAAAATTCAAAATTCGCATGACATTGAAATTCTTGCAAATACTATCAACAGAAACAATTATTTTAAAAAAATACTCATATTAGTGCATTATGAATATAGAATAGGCATTTTATTACCAGAATGTCCGCACAATTACATCCAATTAAAAAATTATTAAAATCCTATTCATCTAAATTTTTTGAACAATGATTTCTATTACAACACAATACAATATTATGAGCAAAGTATCTCTAAAATAAAGTCCTAAAAATGTAAATACTTCCTAAACAGAATCCAGTTCAAAAGCTATTTTAAAAAATTATAGATTAATATTCTTCTTATTTAGTTCTGACACTCTACAAGTGTTAATGTCAGTTTGTTTTAATATCCGATTAAATTCCGATAAGCCGCTAGTGTCGAATATTGTACTAAAATTTCTATAACTATTTTCATAACCACACTCATCAATTAAAACATTAAACAAAAAGCTATTAACCAATAAATGACCCTGAAGAAAAGTATTAAACATTAATAAAATTGACTGAATACTTTACTCATTCCTTAACTTTTTTAGTGAATTAAGGAAGCAAGCATTATTCATTTTAAATGTTGCCTAATTCTGTAAGTTTGGACAAGGTAACTACTATACATAATCTTGCATACCCTAATTTATTCTAAACACAAATGCTAAAATCAAGGTGTGCAGGTACCTTTAGCTACTGCTCCCTCCAAGGATGCGGCTTCCAGTTTATATAAATATTAAACCTAACTTTTTAGGGGGAAGGGGGCTCCAAACACCCACCATTACTCGGTGCGGGGGGCATAATATGCCCTATTCTATCTCGGAAACTGTAAGAGAAATCTGGAGAAACTCGAAAGCAAAGTTTTTCATTTTTAAAATTCATGAAGATTTAAAATAACTTTACTGTCGTGGTACTGTTATTTACCGTTACAACAATGATAATTTGATGATGTTTTCTTGAATTTTCCCAATTAACCATCTTTATAGTAGTAGTTTATAAAATTTAGTTTTATTAATCCCTGTTGAAATGTCCTTGCTTCTAATGCAAATGCATTTAATTAAGGTTTAAATCATTAATACGTTTATGGTGGATTTCAAAAAGTCTTGTAAAAAAGAGGAAAATTACAAGAGATAAAGTTTATGAGTTTATTCGGTTGGTTCCCTCAAAGTGCCAAGTGGATAACAACGTACCGTACCCCCTTAATATATAAGTTAAAAATGAGGGGGGGGGCAGCTTTTCTGACATGCCTACATAACGTATGGCAGCTGCCAAGTACAGCTGCGGCCGCTGAAATTTATATTTTGATGTTTCTAATGTAAAATTTACATAAAGATAAACATTTTCTAGAAAAAAATGTTCTTCTAGCTTCAAAAATAAGAAAATTACAGCCGTTTGAAATTTTTAAGAAAAAAAAACATAAAAACAAATGTTCTTAAATAAAAGGGTGAAGGAAGCGAAAATTGACTTAGACTTATAAAAGGTCGGAAATTCATTATCAAACAGGGGACTTGCACAAAAAAATTTAGCATTCTAGCTCTAATAGGAACTGAGATAATAGGGGGGGGATTTGACGCCCCCCCCCCACCCCCCCGACCGTTTAAGATGCGGCAAGGGGCCCGACTGTAAAGGGTTAAAATGATCTAAAAATATGATTAAAGGATTTTTAAAAATATATATGTCCCCACAACGTATACCCTGTACCGACTTTCAATTGGGTCTTTGAATATCAGCCAATAGTATCGTAATATTAACACAGCAAAGTAGCTACAAAAGAACAGAAAGAAAAATGGTTCCCAAGGCCGGGGCCAGGATGTTGTCTGTGTTCTACATCTATACTTATTATATCTATTAATATAACAAAGCTAGGAACAAATGGATGATGAAACAAAAAAAGATAGGAGAGATTTTGTAGAAGAATAAAATCACACTTGAAAAATAATATATAAGGATCACGCAACCTTTTCTTCTCTTAACTTTTGATTTTTTTTTTGTTATATAGTTTTATTCGTATCCAAAAAGCACAAAAAGATATATTTTATCACAAACTAGCGGCTAATTAAGTCATCTAGCGATGCTTTAGAGAAAAGGGGGGGGGGGGGAAGGTTGGAATCGAACCAATTCCATTTTTGGGAGAGTGATTTATCTTTGAAGCTTCAAACCTTTCCTGGACCTGTAAGAAGCTTCACAGAAAAGTGGAACACACATAGACATCCTGCTATTTTTTAAAGCGAAGCTTTTCTATAATTAGGGTCGGTCCGTCCGTCCGTACGCCCGTCCGTCACAGAGAGTTAGCTCTTTCCGTTAATTTAAACAGGTTAGAATTGTCCTATCGATTCCAAACTTTGCATGATGATTCCTATAGTAGTTAGGTACAATTAAGAAAGCGTAGCAACTCTATAAACAATACTAGAATGTCTGTACGTCCATTTTAAACATGTCGATTTTTAACTTTTTTGACAATAAATTTTTGTATGTTATCCGATTCTTCTGATTTTTTGAAAACTGATTCCTATTACAACAAGGTACAATGTTATAAGCGAAGCATCTCTATAAACAAGTCCCAAAAATGTAAGTATGTCCTTAAACAGTATCATCTATTTATGCAGTTTTGCAACAAATTTTCTTAAAATATTGTTTGTACTGATGCATTAATATTCTGTTAATTCACTTCTGACAATCTACAAGTGTTAATGTTCGTTTGTCCTTCCATTTCAGAGCTTCGCTTTTATGGATGTTGTCATCCTTGTTAAATAAGGATTACCTTAATTCAATTTTCCTAATCTCTTTTTCATCCATGTTGGCAAGATTTGGCGAGCTGGTACTAGACTTCATACTATGTCTACCTGAGAGAGGATCAAGAATTTGTTTAAATTATATCCACAACTGCATCTTTTGCAGGGTCAGAGGCATGGGATTTTAACTAATTTCAAACGCTTTGGTGACTAGACGGACCTAAATGCCCCTAGGTTTGGTTGTATTGGGTAAAGGTTAGCCCAACAGGTTAGGGGCATCTCAGGAAAAGGCCTCATATTGTTATAGGACCCCTGCTGGAGTTATGCATAAGAGAAACATCCAACCTCCAACCTTCCAATATTTTCAATTTATAATAAGAAAGAGAGAGGGGGGGGGGTTTAGTGCTCTATAGGCACTTTGAGTGAGCAACTAATATACACATATTGACACCATAATTGATCTTCATTCCTGCAGTTGTGGCCCTGATGACTCCTTGGACAGATTGTTTTCGAGAATTTGCTTGCTAAAAAAAGTTAATTATTATTGTCAATTCAAAAATAATGCAAATACTCTATCATTAAATATTTTCTGGGGTTCTAAGAATTTATAATATGGTGATGTGTTCAATCAAAAAATAAATTCCAATCAATATAAATGGGTAGCTAGCAACTAAGGGCTCTTTTTCTTATGGGCATAATTATTCTTGTTTAATATCCTTTTATCTTAGGTATTAAGGTTTCTTTGTATTTCCATTAAGATTTTATTTACTAACTTAAATCTTTTTCAGCTCCAAAAATATCTAGCTCAGTAGTTGGCAAGATGTTAACGAACAGACAAAAAATCTTTCTACAGTATTATATAAAGTAACTAACGGTTTCGCCTCAAGCTCTATGTGTTTTAGTAAAGAAAAAGTAAAAGAGAAATTGGGGGGGGGGGGAGGGGAGAATTATTTTTTTTTTTGGGGGGGGGGAGTGGTCTGGTGGTACCTTCCCACAAAATAGTTAAAAAAAACCTTCCCAGGACCCATGGGAAGCTTCACCGTAAAGGAGGACCATATTGGTTCAGCGGTTCCAGAGATCCTTCTCTACAGACAAAAAAAACTTACTACTTTATATAATAGGATATTACAGACATAATTAAATTAATGAGCAAAACTAATCAGAAATAAACAAGGATGACAACATCCATAAAAGCGAAGCACTGAAACGGTAAGACAAACGGACACTAACACTTGTATAGTGTCAGAACTGAATAATCAGAATATAAATGTATACATGTCGAAGCAAAATTGTAAGTAAAATTGTTGAAAAACTGCTTGATACAGAATAATGTTTATGGACATACTTACATTTTTAGGACTTGATTATAGAGTTGCTTCGCTTATAATATTGTACTTTGTTGTCCCAGGAATCAGTATACCAAAAATCAGATCAATCGGATTATTAAATCACATAAAAATTTGTTGTTAAAAAAGTAAAAAATCAACATGTTTAAAATGGACGTACGGACATTCTGGTAATGATTATAGAGTTGCTACGCTTTCTATATCGTACCTAACTACTACAGGAATCACCATGCAAAGTTTGAAGTCAATAGGACAATTCTAACATGCCTAAATTAGCGAAAAAAGCTATCCGTTACGGACGGACGGACGTACGGACGGACCGACCCTAATTATAGAAAAGCTTTTGTTAATGTTCAAATTACCTTTACAACTTGTTCAATAAACTTCCTGTCTGTCCATGAAACTGGAGGACCAGGAGGTAAGCTTCGTACTGAGTCACTAAAAATAGTTAAAAATAATGCAAGGATGACAACATACATAAGTAGCGAAGCACAGAAGAAATCATGGTTTGGACAACGACAGAAGTTTAACAAATAATAAATTTATCGTAAATATTATAAAACTTTTCGCATATATCTATATTTTGCTTTACAAACTGACGTATAAATTAAATTAGTTACTCGGAGCTCATTGGTTTTGAAAAAATTTACAAATCAAAATCTTGATTAACATTCCCCCTCTATCATCAAATAATTTTGATATCACAAAAATAAAAAAAAACAATACAAAAATTCCGAAACTTTAAAATAAAACTTACTTTAGATTTGTAAAATTGATTGCAGCCTCTGTGTCTGCCATTACTAATGTTTTTTTTCTTTCACTGATTTATTTTAGATATTATTTATAATTTCTTTTCTTCGATTATCTAACAGGTTTTTGCAATCAATTAAACTATATTAACTTCATTATCACTTTATATTTTCCACAAATGAATTTTGTTCTGAAAATTAACAATCCTATTACATACATCATGTTTTGTTTTTCATAATTATTATAAAGGTTTTAAGCTAAATAAAAAAATATACCTAACAATAAAACGTTTCATTAGATTTTTTTTATACAACTCTGTTTTTTTTGCAATGCAAGTGTCTTTTGCTAAGGTCAAAAAGACAGAAAATATGTAAGCTGTGTAGAATAAACAGGTTGGAATGTAAATGGCATGTGAAGCAAATACATATTTCTAAAACGTATGTGTTGATTTATGAGCACTTTCATATAAAGGGATTCATTACAAAACAGCAAAAAAGTAAAATCTTCATATTTATTTATAGATATATAAATCTATTTTAAAACATTAGAGTAAAACACTAGAGGGGGAATGGGTTAAATAACTGTTTGTCCCCATCCAAAGGACCTTGTGCCGACTTTTAATTGGGTCTTAGAAAAAAAACCAATAGTGTCGGGATTATTAACACAGCCAAGTAGCATAAAACAATTTGCTAGCAGACGAAAAGAAGGGGAGGCAGTATGTTATAGATCGATTTTAAAACTCTAATTCGGCAGCAATTTTGTTTGGAATTCAAAATTCTATAGTTTGAATTAGTATAATAATTAAAGGTATTATACAATTTGTAACTTTTAGACAAGGGTTATACAATAAAATGTCTTGCTTTAAAAGAATGAGATGTAGCGTTATAGCTATTAATATTAAGCCATAAGTACATTTTATCAGATAAATCTAATATTGCTTTGGTCAAGCACAGAAAGCCTTCCAAAAAAGGAGGGTAGTTACCCCCCCTTAAAAAAAAAATTTTACCTTCCCCCCCCTATTTAAAATTTACCCCTACCCTAGTTAAATTTGCGTCGCGCTTTGCGCGCCATTTTACCCCCCCCCCAAAAACCAAATTAACCCCCCCCTTAAAAAAATTTAGCCCTCCCCAAATAAAAAATGGCATTAGATAAATTTGGTTAATGCCTTACAGATTAATGTTTCACGTTATTCTAGGAATTTTAATTGTTTGTTGTATTTGCTATTTACTTAGCTTTTTTACAATTTTGAAATCACATAGCAACGCCAAAGTAACAAAAGGAAAGCAGTTCAAAGAAACAGAATGGGTTGGTTTGGTCGGTCTCTAGCTTTGTATATACCTATGTTTCATTTATAAATTATTTTTACCCAGGGAGGGAGGGTACATTGGGTTATTTATCACACTAGTCCCCAAAGTTTTTTGATGACGTTATTAATTTGTTAGATTAACAATTTTAGGGACATTTATAAAATTTTTATTATTGGTTAATTTAGTTGAAAACGTTTTAATTACTAATTGTAATCTACAGAATTGTTAATTTTGTGTATCATCAAAGGGGATGTACATCAATTTATTGGACATTGTCTGATCCCTTTAAATCCCTGATTTCAGCTCACACATACTAATCTAATACACACTCACACAAAATATTGATATTGTACATTGAAAACAGCCAAAAATATATACCAAGTTGTTTCTTTATTTTTTAAAAGCGAAGCTTTTCTATAATTAGGGTCGGTCCGTCCGTCCGTACGTCCGTCCGTCACGGATAGCTTTTTTCGTTAATTTAGGCATGTTATAATTTTCCTATCGATTTCAAATTTTGCATGGTGATTCCTTTAGTAGTTAGGTACGATGTAGAAAGCGTAGCAACTCTATAATCATTACCAAAATGTCCGTACGTCCATTTTAAACATGTTGATTTTTTAAACTTTTTTAACAACAAATTTGTATGTGATCTAATCATCCGATTGATCTGATTTTTGGTATAGTGATTCCTAGGACAACAAAGTATAATGTTTTAAGCGAAGCAACTCTATAATCAAGTCCAAAAAATGTAAGTATGTCCATAAACATTATTCTGTATAAAGCAGTTTTTCAACAAATTTACTTACAATTTTGCTTCGACTCTTATACGTTTATATTCTGATTATTCAGTCCTGACACTATATAGGTGTTAATGTCCGTTTGTCCTACCGTTTCAGTGCTTCGCTTTTATTGATGTTGTCATCCTTGTTTTATATTTGTTTCATTGAATTTTATTTATTTGATAATTTAACCTAAAAATTACATTTAGATCCTTTGACAACGTTCTGTAATAAACCTTAATTAATCTATTAATATTAGTAGCTTGAATTTTTGGTATTTTGTAGCAGGGATCTAAAGGGATAAGACCATGACCGGTAAATTGATGTATATCCTCAATGTTAAAACAAATTACATCTTCTTTAGATTACAATTAGTAGTTGAAATGTTTGTACACTTAACTAAATAAACTAACCAATCAAAATCAAAGTTAAAGGTATAAAACTTTGGAGACTAGTATAATAAACAGCCCATTGTCCACCTTTTCTCTCAGATGGTGTAGTCCAAATATATGTACTATAACTTTATGTTGATTAAATTTAATAGCTTTTAAGAAACACCATGCTTAGAATTCCCAATAAAACTGTAAACCTACTAATAATGATGGGCCAATCCATGCTTTGCCCTGCACTGGAGGTTATTTCATAAATAATAAATCCAATGTTTTTTTTGCGAGGTATTCTAGAACTTTCCACGGGCGACTGAGACAAGTATTATGAAAATAAATAGTAAGATTGTGAACCAATAATTTATAAATAAGGAAACTTAAATGTTTAAAATAAAAAAAATTTGATTTTGTATAACTTTTACTAATTATTTGACATTTCAATTTGAATTTATGATTATTTTATTAACTTTTTAATTATTTTTGATAAGTTTTGTCTGAAAATGAATTCAATACATTGTTATATAGGCTACTAGCGGTTGTGGCCCTAGAATCTAGGTACTCTTTATATAGAGGGGCAGGGAGAGGCAGTTAAATAGCCTAAAACCATATTTAAAGATGGAAATTAAATAGCCTAATATCAAAATCTTTCAGTAGTTATTAAACTCTTAAGCTACATACAAAAACTTAACTACTTTATATAATAGGATAAAATAGTAATTAACCTTTTCCGGACCTAACTAAAGCTACCATATTGGTTCATCAGTTAGAGCGATCTTTCGCTACACAGAGACATACATCATGTTACTTTTATGCTTTTTTATTTAAAGATTTAAGTCTTAACCCCTTCGTATACCAAGATCCTTAATGCCACGAGTGTACCCGATTCTTGTTTTATAAAGTTAAAAATGAATGTATGTAAAATGAATTTGTCATTATTTTGCAAATTGATGACAGTTAACGTCATAAACTTGTTATATTAATTATTATTTCATGCAGTTGATAATAATATATTCCAGTATGACTCCGAAACTGATTAATATCTGCTGGAATAGTGCAGGTTCTCAGACATACGGAAAAATTATGTATAGCATCGTGTTACAGACAATGTTCTACAAATATAAAAAATAGAACAAAACTTACAAAGGTGGAAAACTCACAAAACCTTAAAAAATAAACCTTTTAAAAAAGTTTATTTTCTTGACATATTGGATGTGCATGTGTCACAGGAATCTTCAACTGTCTACTTACAATAGTGGAGATGCGATCCTCAATTTTCAAATTCTTTGAACGTACATATAAGACTTTTACAGAAATGCTTCGCATCCACAGCTATCCATCTATGCTTGATATAAAGTCAACACTTTATAGAGCAGATTATGAATATTTGATTGACGCGTGCCCTGCAATTATCTAGTAGCAATCAGGGGCAAGACACAATTACTTTAGCTAGGCCCAAGGCATTATTTGTATCAATTTATGCATTCATAGGCCTATCTCTACCTATATGACACCATATATGGGTAACGCTAGCCTATTCATGGTAATCTGTATGTGATTTGCTAATAGTATATGTTTATTAAAGACATTATGTTTATTGTTAAAGTAATCATATAAATAATCAGTACAAATATGTATGCCTACAACCATGTCTGATTTACGTCACATATTAACACACAGACATTTAATTGTACAGACAAACACTAAAATCCTGGTCCAGAGCTAATGTTATAGCATGTACCTCTTAAATTTATTCAGTTATTTATTGACTCCCCTACCATCAACTTCTCTTTCTGGCTTTAAAAGGTAATGACTTAGTTGTTTGGCATGCATTGTAGTTTAAATTTAGGCCCCTTAGTACTTAGCATGAATTGAGCTTAGGCCTTGTGTTAGAACTCTAACACTTAGCACAATTCACTGCTTGGGACTTAGGGCACATTTCTGTCCTACTCTACTTATAATTTTAACACTTATCCTGTAAATATTTTCATACTTAACTCATGCACTTGTAATATAAATACACTTTATAAAACATTTTCCTTCCTTAATACTTAATATACTTATATAATTCTGATCGAATATCAAAACCAACCATTTATTCTTAGGTTAAAGCAATATAATACTTCGCGTGGGTCTTTTGTTGAGCTTCCACCAGCTCAACCAAATTCGTATTATACTTGTGGGAATAGAGGGTCAAGCATTCTAAACAAACGAACCGACGATGAGAATGTCTATGTGTATTGCAGTAAAAGTAGGTTTTTAGTAGTACTCATAGAAGAGCGGTCTCCATACCTAAATTTGGACAAACGCCCCATTCGCACCCACAATGGTGCAACTTACCGGTTGTATCTTGGAAAAATTTTACTTCATAAAATTTTTTTTTCTTTTTTTCCTTACCGTACCCGAACCGCCTAAGGCTGGTATTTTTACCAAAATCGAATAATTGTAGTTATGGCAAAATCGGATTTTCCAAAACCTGTGAAACTATTTGAGAGCAAGGTTAGGACTATGAGGCGTTTGAAGAGATAGGGACTGAAAGGCACGACACAAATGCAATTGAGAGCCTCGTGTACGAGCAGTTGCACTAGCTGACACTCTAGAGGCCCTAGAGAATGCTAGCATATTTGTGGCCATTGGTCGCCGCCCTATAAGGACACTCGCACTGGTTGACACTCTAGAGGCCCTAGAGAATACCAGCACACCGGCACCTCCATGTCCGCCTCTCTTTAGTGAAACACTTGGGTTGGAATGATCTATGATCGAGCTATGTGCAAAATTTTGATTTTTGGACTTAGTCAGAATTTTGAAATCTAGGAGTTGTGCTAGGTGGCGGAGTATATATATAAATCTTCGGACTTAGTATGATTTTTACTTATTCGGAAATTCTCTAAGTATTGAAATACTTGAATCTTTGATACTTAAACCAGAACTTATTAAGAATCAAGCATGGAGTAACTTTTCATTTATAAGCTATCAAAATACTATTTGTAAAGGACCATTTTGAACTGTCTTATTAAATGAAAACTTAGGAGCAAATCTTATAGAACACGGGAAACGCTGTTAGTTGGGATACATATTGTCTTTGGAGCCATGTTTCTGAAACAATATGCCGAAAGCAGTTATTACTCTTGAGTCGTAGTAAAGGGCCAAAAGATTATTACAAACTTGTAGCACTTATACTCAAGTTAAATTGTACTAATACTTTGGTACCGTTAGAACCGATTTTCTGAGATTTGCACTTACTTATACATGCCTAGGCCTTATATTCCTAATGTAATTCTGATTTATATGCGGATGTATCAAAATAACTATTTCCTCCAAAATTTTGAGTTAAACAAAATATTTCAAAGTCTCAAAGATATTCTCAACATCGATCGGTTGGAATGATATAAGTGTAAACAAATTACTTTATGCAATTAACAATGATTCCAGAGACTTCCTGATGCTCTGAGCAAAATATTCCACTTTTTGGACTTAGCACCGTTCTATTTCTTTTGTTACAGAGAGAATTTTGAATTTTTGGACTTATAGTAATTTTCATGAAATTGTGGACTTGGTTGGAAATTTACCAAAAATTTGGACTTGTAATAATTGCAATTTTTCCAACTAGATTAACAAATTTCATTTTCCACACTTAAGAGAAAATTTTGTTTTAGAGTAATTCTGTCTTAGCCAAAATATTCCAATTATGGACTTAGAGAGATTCTATTTCTTTTGGTGAAGGATAATTCTAACACTCTAATACTCTATGACTTTAAAATCCTTAACTTAGCGAGATTTGCGCTTAGTCAAAATACTCCAATAGTGGACTTAGAGTGATTCTATTTCTTTTGACTTAAGGGCAACCTCTAAAGTAGCTTTGTGAATGAACTGTTAGGAAATTTCATCTTGGACAAAATATTCCACGTCTGGACTTAGAGTGATTCTATTTCTTTTGTCCCAGGATAAAGTCACTAATTTTGTACTTAGCATAATTTCATTAAAAAATTTTTTTTTGGACTTAGTCAAAATTCACTAATTTTGTACTTAGCATAATTTCATTGAAAAGTTTTTGGACTTAGTCAAAATTCACTAATTTTGTACTTAGCATAATTTCATTGAAAAAATTTTTTTTGGACTTAGTCAAAATTCACTAACTTTGTACTTAGGATAATTTCAATAAAATTTTTTTTG
This sequence comes from Acartia tonsa, assembly GCF_053477335.1. Lineage (NCBI taxonomy): Eukaryota > Metazoa > Arthropoda > Copepoda > Calanoida > Acartiidae > Acartia > Acartia tonsa. Next base: position 47,749,077 of record NC_137268.1, read on the forward strand.
GACTTAGTCAAAATTCACTAACTTTGTACTTAGGATAATTTCAATAAAATTTTTTTTGGACTTAGTCAAAACTTATTAATTTTGCACTTAAGATATTTTCATAAATTTTTCCCTTAGCCAAAATTTATTGATTTTGTACTTAGAATAATTTCATTAGAAACTTTTTGGACTTAGTCAAAATTTTCCAACTTTGGACTTAGAGTAATTCTATTTTATTCTGACTTAGAAAGTTTTTAATTCAATCTTAACTTATAAAATTTTTTTTGTATGTTCCCTACAAACATATACATAAATACAATAAACAGTTCACTCAACAATAAGTAGGACATGAAAACTAAATTTTTACTTACTTTGTTAATGCTAACATTTCTATTTCATGTACCACCAGGATTCAGCAGTGAAAGTGAAGACAAGTTAATTACTAGTGATAGTGACCATTAGTGATATAAAAGTATAGTCAACAATATAGGCCCTATATGTATTGAATAGCACGCTTTAAGAGACAAAGTTCTATAAACCAAACGCAGCAGGAGGTTGCAGCAGCCTACCTTGGGAGAGTAGGACGTCTCTAAAAGAAGTAGCAGAAGTACTACGGAAAGTACCCTACTGTCTTTAAATATCCGGAATCATAAAAATTTTTTACATATCGAGAAACGTATGTTTACTTAGGCTTATCAGCACATAGACTATAACCAAGTAACATAAAAGTGTGTCTACATATAGCCCAGAGTTTTTATAACCTAACAGATTACCTTTAGATAAATTAGAAAGAAGTGCACTAAAACCAGTTAGATTAGTTTTCAAAAGTATAAGTATCGTTTAATTCAAAGTTGATAGGCTCCTTTGAAGTTTGATTGACAACCTCCACATTATAGGTTGGCCACCTAGTGTAGGATCTCACACTTCCTCAGAGTAAACTTGCACTTGAATATTGTATTACTACTAATTATAATTAGATTACATCCGGTTAGATAATTTTGAAAACAATCTTTACATATATAAATATAGGTGTATCTAAATTGTATATCTTATTACAGTTATAAGAATTGAAGTCATAAGTGAAGCCCCAATTTTGCGCAAATTACTTTATAGGATTGGAAGGAAAAACCCCTAATACAACTATAAGTAAGAGGTGGCGAGATCTTTGACATTCAGGCAAAATTGTTGCAATATTATTAGAATATAGACGATCCTTTGGGAGTGAACCTTAGTAAGTTATATTCATAATAGCCTTACAGGAATAAGTAGATCGTAGGCTATAAACACATATCCTTAGAGTGAAGTACGAATTCAACAAGGATTATAAATTGCTGTTTCTTTTTCTCGACAACCATAATTTGCTAGGAAAGTCGACTCCTGGGCAAACTAAAGTTAATTTGTGATAGTATATAAGCATACCCAAATTAACTCCGCTGCAAACATTACTTAACTTGATAACTAATTTGAATAGCTAACTAGCTCAAATTGAATCTATAAATAAACCTATATAAAAGTTAAGTAGGGGTGTTTCTACAGTTGAGCTTAATTAAGGATAAGGGTGCATTAGCGCACATTTTAGAATATCAATCAAAGCTCACACGCAAGTATATACGACGTAGAAACAACTATAGGTGAAGCAGATACCACACCCATCTATAGCTAAGCAAATTTTAAAGCAAAGAATTGTTAGTTTAAACAGATTCTTGACCGTTTTAGACTACACCCATTATTTGTACTCCTCTCGAACTTTCGCTATTTTTATCTTAAAAATAGTACAACATCTCACAGGCATTTAAAGAACTTACAAATAGTTCTAAGGCTTTACAACAACTATCATGTCATCTTCCCGCAAGCAAGGCCAGAAGGATGATGAAGCTGATAAGGAAACCACTCCTTGTCGGGGACGCTCGACAACACCTGGTATAAAAACCCCTTCAGCTAATACAGACACTAGAGACTCTGATGCTTATGAGGAAATACAAATATCCAATCTAGAAGAGCCAGAACAAATTGGCGAGAAGACTATGAGCCCTGAATTGAATGAGATATCTCTGGACTCACTATCAACTCAAGCTAACTCACCAGACTCGTGGAAAACTGTTTCCCGTGTGCGGACAAAAGTAGCAGAGCCAGTAGAAGAACTTCTACTCTCACAGAAACTGAACACAATACAACTTGGTAGACCTAACACGAGTGGTTCACTTGAAGTTGGGATGAATCTCTGCACAAACTGTACAAAGAGTGTAGAACACAAGAGAACCAACAACACCAACATTTCGAAATCTAAAGAGAGAAGAGCTAACTACAGAGACAGACAAATTGCCAAAATAGAGGCCATCTCAAATTATCATAAAAGAAAATCCACTGTTAGAGAAATGGCTACAAAATCACCCAATCCCAAACCTTATCACAGGGATAACAGGGACAGGCATATTCAAAGGAATACCAAGCGGGATTATCGGGCTTCCTATAGATTATCACCTGGACGCTACTGTGTAGCATGTGGACAATATTCTCACAACATATCTGATGGATGTAGATTATTATGTGATGATACAGGAAGGTTATACCCAACTGTATTGACATCAGCTTTCTGCACAAACTGTTATAAGATATATGGTAAAGAGTTATACCATTCTCGACACCTATGTCCTGGAAGGCCAGCCATGATGGAACTGTACCATAGTGGTAAGGTGAAACCTAGTGGTGTCTTCAGGCAAACATATGAAGATTGGGCTAAAGCCAATGCTAAGGAATCATCTAAAGATTGTAACCTCAGTGGAATCAAAGCTGCTACAGCGGAAATAATTCCCAATGAGCCTAACGATCAAGTAGGAGACAACATTACACCAGCAAAGGAGGAAGAAAGGAAATTGTACCTCCATTGCTCTGGTTGTATGCCAGAAGAAATAGATTGTAAATATGACTATGACGTACGCATGACAGCCTTACTTGACTCAGCAACAGATAAAAACATCATATCAGCCAGGTACTATAGCAAGTTGTTTGGCATAGTAATGAACGATGATAAAAATCAGTTGGAAGAAAGTCATGAGCTGCCAGTCACATGTGCAGATCACAAGATCCCCGAACCCAGAGAAGTAACTCTTATGATTCGTCCCACATCATTTTCAAGCCGTCATTACCCAATTCTCTTTTCAATTGTAGCTGAAGACCATGAGGATGTCGCACCTATGATAATTGGACTGAATGGTATTAGAAGTCTACAGCTAACATGGACTCCTGTCACAGACAAGTACCGGTTAGCACCGTGTTTGTATTCTATTCTTCACCCTGAAGGACCACTGAGCAGTATCTTCTGTTCTGAACTCGAACTCCAGCTCTGTACAGGGGTAGTTAAAAAGATCAAAGCTAAAGAAACCCAAGTGATAGTGATGAATATCAACCACTTTTTCAACCTGGCACCTGGAACACAAGTGATCCTCAGCGACGATCATATTTCAAACGAAAACGCAGGAATTAAGATCTTACCTGGACAAACACAACTCATTATCAATGATGATGGACAACTCAGTGGCAGAGCTCTAATAATCAACAACTCCAATCACACTATCACCAACACAGTTATCACTGGTTACATAGAGTCCAGCGACCAATCTATTGTCAGAGAGGTAGTCGTTGATTTCGATTTCACAGGATCATTCATATATGGACTACCTATGCTACCAGAAATAGACGAATCTGATGACGAATTGGATCAACTTGCCATAGCCCGAAACACACCAGCTATTAATTAGATCACTCTAGTTACTAGTAACCAACCCAATAATACTCTTATACCAATCTGAAACACAAAATCAATAATCACATTGATTAACTTATCAAGCTGATAGATACACTTTAAATCATACAGCTATCGAACAGGGCACTCACATATCATGAGTGATCTTAATCTGATTATCATCTTAATGCTAATAAAATTTCTAGTCTCATCTATTCCTGAATGCAGTAAATTCGTTGAAAACAGAGATGATGTTGTAGAGTTTAGGTTAAGGTGTATGGTCAAGATTGACAATCTCACACACTAATATTTCAAATCAATATACAAAAAAAACTTGGGTAGTAATAAAGCTAATGCTTTACGGTATAGTTCTAGAATCTTCATACATTCACAAGTAGACAGAAAAGTCTCGGACAATCAGCTGTGCCAAAATGACTCTGGGACCTTGCCTAAAGACTGTTATTGCTTGTGAAGCAAATCTTACACTAAAATTCAACCTATGACAGACAAGACAAAATTGTAAAAAAAAATATATAAAACATAACCTAAATAGTACACTCCTCCACCCCAGGAGCCCAGTATACTTAGGGAGTATCATTAAATTGATTGAACTATCTAAGGCCGAAGTCAGAATTATTGAGCATACATTTTGAATATTCTGAGGAAAGTTGTGGAAAATACGCACATAAAAGATAGAAAATTAGTTTAAGAAAATTTCACTTACCTTGAAAAGTTGTAACTTTTCCTTAGTTCTAGGTTTACATGTCTATCGCAGTATAAATTGAAAGCAAGCATAGCGGTTTTCAAAAGATATATGGACTTACAGATTTTACTGAAAGAAGACTTTTTATGCGCATATTCACAACAGTAGGCATAAACGAACCAATAGCACATTCGATCTCACTTATATTTTCAGGTTAGACGAACTTTTGTCTCAATCCTAGCACAAAGGTGAAACTTAGAGGACATTAAGAAAGTTTGGTAACTGGACCAATTTTGGTAGATTAACTAGCATATTGACATGTAAAATAACCCTGTCAAATGAGGCTGGCACCACCTCTAGCTTTTATGCAATAGTCTTATTATAAATTGCATTGCAAGAACTCACAGACCACTTTTATCACCTGATCTAATCCTTATATGATCATACAATACTATATCATTCCTGGTGATAAGATACCAAGCTTATCGTTGCATTCGCAAGCTAAGGAAAACAGTATTGGACTGCCTGAATTTAATTTTTGATTATCCTGAAAACCCTATGAATTATAATTCTTAAGTAACCTTGCAGTTAACATTAGGTCTAAGAAACACATTTCGGATACTTAACCTATCAGCCTATAATAATGCCTGAAATATATGCCCAAAACCATATTGCGACAAAAGTGTATCTAATTTGTATGTAATAGTGATAAAGACAAAACTATCGATTAGGATCTGTACGAACAAAACTATACCTTTAATGCTTTTATTATAAGAACACAGCAACAGTATATATTGTGATATGCCACAATTTCACCCATCAATGATTTTATTTTAAAAATCTAATAATTAGGCAAAAGCCATTGCCTACCCTCAAAAAAAAAAAAAATTTTTTTAGTCAAACAAAATTAAGTTTTTTTTGCATATCATACTTAGACATCGTTAAAAACTTAAAAACAATTTTACGCGAAAATCCATTCAGACCTCTAATAAGATCCAAATACTAATGCAACTTGGCATCAAATGAATAACAGGCTTATTACAACTCTAACCAAATATAATTAGTATCGCTGAATATACCAAAGAATCAATTTATTACTTGTTTAACCCTAAGACTAAAAACAACAATGTCCTTCCTGAGAAGAAAAAACAAGTATTAATTTTTAACACAGACACATAAAACTAGGTTAACAAGCCTAAAATTAATGCAGTAACTCATCAAAACTGACGTTAAAAACACTAGTCCCAATATAAAAGCTTGAACTGTTATAACAACAAACACACTTAATAAAAATGCCATAAAATATTTAAGTTGTTAACGCATATGAGCTATATTATATTTCAGTCTATAAAAAGGAACTTTTACTATTCTTTCCTTGCAAGCGATATTATATGCTGTACGCAATTTCTGACACACAGGGATAGTTAAAAGTTTAAATAACAAAATTCCCCTAGTTCTAGTTTAAAAACACCAAAACGTATCAAAACCTGTTTTAATTGCTAATAATACAACTAAAACACATAATATATAAGGTAAATTTAAAGGAAATTCGTAGAATTAATTAAAGCAACACTTTCTACATAAGACCAAGTCTAAACATCACACATATCCTCTCGCAGTACATAGTAAATTGCAAGTTTTCAAAATAAACATGGTTGAAAGGAGATCTGATATAAATACAAACAAGTTAAATACCCTTTCAAAATCAAAGAATTTCAAACCAATTGACTAATATTTTGACACTTTCATAGAGGATACAAAAGAGTAATTATAAAGTCTCACAATAAACTCATGGACTAAAAGATAATTAACTAAACGAATACGTTTCCGCTTATAATTCCGGCTAAAGCAAAATCTGCGACCAGAAATATGTGCACAGTCATCTCTTTATGCACAAATAAGCAGCGAAATGATTACCATTATAACAAAAATGCAAATTTAAATAATACAAAACCTATAATTCTGGACACGTACAGAATTCATATCTATAGAAACATTGAACATAAATTATAAATATCAGATTTCAAGAGATATAAGTTCACTCCAATAACAATTACTTGCATTTCCGTTTACCCTGTAAACTCGGGAACAATATAATAGTATGTTATTCTAATCTGATAACCGAGATATCATAATTTATGTAGAATTTTCCCACTCAAGGTTATATATCCAGTGGTAAAATTTACGTCTTCTCTATTGGCAGGGGGAGACCAACCATATACAATACACGTCGACTAAATAAGTCGATCCCTTCAAAAATATTTATACGCAAAAATATATAGAAGGTAAATTGTATATGTATAAGTTTTGAATCTGTATAGTCTAAACAGAGTCAAACAAGTAAAATAAACTGTACAAATATACGCATGGTACTACATAACCCAATACATACAAAATTGAGTTAAAATACCTAACATGAACCATGTAAATTACACAGGCATAACAATATTATTAGACAACCTATATATATGCCTTGAACTGAGATGAACTTGATTAGTTATTAAGCCTATAACCAATCTACATACAAAAAATATGTCAAAACTTTAATTATAGTTAGAAACCGGAAACGCCCACTCAGGATCTAGCAGTAGCGAAAGTGGGATAATAAATAGATTTTGGAAAAATAAGTTAGTTTATCATAGAACTCCAAGCAGTGAAGACCTTATTTATTAGTGTAAGTGTATCAATCAGAAAAAGTAACTTTTGATTGTGGATATAAGCATTTATTAAATAAACTTAGCTGTTTAACAATGTATCCTAAGATAATATTAATAATACTAAGTATGTACTACTATAGTACAACAGCAAACACAATGACAGACTTGATACCCACTCACTATCAAAGTGGAGAGTATATAGGCTACACAGCTGTAGCAATTCAATCCATTCAAGTTGATATATCTGTAGGCAATACAGCGCCTGAAATAGCAATCTATGATGGCCTGAAGACTCAATTAGACATTAGCTACGATGGACGCACATTCACTTCAGCACAAACTAAACTCATAGGCAAGTTATATACCAAAAAGATTAAGGACTTGCTTATTGATGTAATGAAACTTATCCGCACAATCAAGGAAGCTATTGAAACAGTAACTCCCTTAATAAGTTCTAACCGCATTGAAGTGACTAATAACGTAAATAAACTTTCTTATAAGTTAGATCATGATAAGTTTGATTTTACACAGTTATTGCTTGCGGAGATAGTACCACAAATCGTAAGTGGTATAACTCTTCATGCCAAAGCAGCTAACTTTGTGCAAACAGCAGAATACTCTTATGTTGATAGCCTGAGCAACTTAGCCATCACAAACTTAGAAGAGCTTAAAGCAGACTTAAACTTCAGACTTACTCTAATTCAAGATCTTGCAAAGACGGATATCACAGACACTATTAAAACTTTTGTAAGGCAAGAGCTTAACCTGGACTATACTCATAATCTCGGATTGGAAGTCCAAAGCCGTTTAAGTGGTGGTACAACATCATTCACCACTATACTATCCATGGAATTAAGTTCTGAGCCAATAAAAATCTACAGATATGCACCAATTCCTTTTGATGAATGCTACATCGATTCCATTTATTATTTGGATAAAACCAAAAGAGTATACAGACAATCTTATTATAACGCTTATCTACCGGTTGAAGCTGACCAGTGCCTTAAGGGACTACTTAGCGTTAATGAAACATTGATAACCAAGCACTGTCCTTTGGCGAAACAGACTTATCCCTATGCTTGAGTGAGAATACTAATCACAGTTTAGAGAATGCATCAATAACTATTACATCCACTCCTTTTATTATAACAGGAGGATCATATAATCTCACATTGGGAGATACGATCACACAATTCGCACTAGGCTATGACCGACAGACCACGGCACGAACTTTACCATTTGCATCGGAATCACTGTGCCCACCTAAACCTAAAGAACCATTGACCATTAGAACCATCTTCGCTCATATAGAAGAAATAGCTATATACGTGTTGATAACAATTATCATGGTTATAATATTAGACAGGGTCACTACATTCCTAGTCAGACTCTTGAAAAGAATATTAAGAGTTTTTCAGAGGAGTTTGCGTATACGCGGTAGAACGCTTATCCCTCAACGACCAGATGCACATCATCATAACCTAACGGTAATCTACGGCAGGAGAGGTCACCCCGCCGCAACTACCGCTAGTTATCGACCTAGAAACTCAAACAGAATAGTCAGATAAACATACAAGTTAACCTGATTCTTATGACTTGATTTCTAATGTATCCAGATGGAAAGACTTACGGACATTCCCAATGATATAAAAGACTTTGCCAAACGGAAAATATAATACTCTCGTACTTACCTATACAATATTGTACTTATATTCTTGTACGTTCTTATAAAAATCTCTACGTTATTACTATATGATTTATCTTAAAAGGTAGTGATAGAAACGGTAAGAAAATAAACCGCATATATAGTAACTATGATACCAGAAGAACATAGCAGATAATGTTATTACTCATTTAATCGCTATAAAATAAGCGAATTTTAAAACTAGGCTAAACGCTTCATAAAGGTAACAATTTAATTTAATTATTATCACTACTAACGTGACAAACGAACAAGTAACGCTTATAGAGTAGCTACGTAAATGGGAATTTTACACAACATATATTAAACCAGTAATTAACAAGTATATATGTTACTTAAAAATCTCTATATTTATTTTAACAAAAGTAGATAATCTTTAGAAAAAGGTATAAAAATTTGACAAATACTTCTCTTTGGTGAAAATAATAAAGTTAAAACAATTTCGAAAACAGAATATAAACTTTCATTTAACAAATCTTTGGAAACAAAACTGCGATAATAAGAAAGATTTCTGACAAGTTTTAACAAATTTAGTTAATATATTTTTTGTAACTGTAAGACACAGCCGTTCTAAGCCTCCAACAATTCTCTCCGGCAAAGGGAACTGAATCTCACTACCCATAGAACCGAATTGGCTGGATGGGATATCGATCTCGAAAACGTCCACCAGAGGAATTGTACTTTCCGCTTCCTAAAATAGGGAAGTAAATATTAATTAAACAGAAAGTCTTAACAAACATTAGGGAGAAATATAATAATGTCTACCCATATAGATTATTGAGCAATCCTGATACTTTAAAAAAAAAAAAAAAAAAAAAAAAAAGATTATTACATAAATCCTCCAAAGTCATAATGCTAACCATTGGAAAGGGATACAACTATAGTTAAAATAAATTATTGTATATAAGCATAGCTAAAATCACCAAACCCTTTACTTTAAGTCACGTAATTTTGGCGAATAACAATATTAAAAGAATTTAGCAAACTTACCGCTGAAAGGTCTGCTGCAGATGGAGAATCAATGCGACTAAGGCATAGAGACGAACTATAGCTGGATCTCTCCGTGGACCCTCCAGTACTGGGCGGGCTAAACCTTAGCATGGTTGTATAATGCTGCTCCAGGTTAACTGAATTCGTCGCCTAAAATATAATAGATTTTATTAGCTTAATAGCAACACTAAAATAGAATCTAGGAAAATCAGGAAATGAGAATGCCTAAAATCCTGTAAAGCTATATGATTAGGTAGCGACTCAACCCACTTTATAATAGAATTAAAATCTTAAAACGGTTCAAAAATGCTTACGCAACCATACATTTTAAGGTTAATATTCTACCAATATAAGAATTTTAGTTGCAAAACACCTCTAGATACGTGTACAAAGATACAGCCTCTTTCTGAAAATTAATATAGAAAAACTAAAGCATCGATACTTACATGAAGACGCTCTGATTGATCAAATATCAATGGGCGGAAAACCAGGACTTCCCGACGGGGTGTCCAATCCCGCAGGCACATTACTTCCAGTAACTCGATCCTCAGTGGCAGATAGGCGGTGTACAGCAAACAGCCCGACTCTGGACCTCACCTCGGCTGGAGTTGATGGACTAGCAGAGGGAGCCTAAAACAAAAAGAAAACATTAAAGTCTTGAAATAACATTCAAAACCCCAATGAGAAGCGTGCGGCACGAGCAGACTCTCAACCTTCCCAGAGGGAAATAATATTAGCTTGCTAATTAAGATTATAGTAAATGTTAACTGGTATCTCAATTTGATTGCGGTAACCGAGCGGATTTCTCTGGTGACATAAAACGACGACAAACGGTGAGCGATATATATGGAAGAGCCGAAAGTCAACGTTGAGGAAGTGAGAATAGGACAGAACAATCCTGCAACAACATGATGCTTTACTAGACAAAACGGGTGGCTATACAAAAAAAAGAATACAAAACAGAAAAAAAATATACAAAAGAAGAAAAAGCTCACCTGTGTATCTGACAGAACATCATCCATCACAGAAGACGCGGCTTCATAGATGCCTGTATCCGACGGCTCCACGGTTGGCGACGTAACTCCAGATCTAGTCCTGTTACCGCAGTGAAGAAGCTCAATGGTCCGGACGCCTATATCACGGAGGCGCGTACATACATCTCTTATCCAGCGAGCCAGCGACCTGTCTGAGGTGTTGTCTAAACGAGTTAGAGTCTCAAGCCCTACAGCGCCGAAGAAGACAACTAAGAGAGCACAAGAAAATAAGCCTAAACCCAACAACATGTTGAACAAGCCATCCATGTTGAGTGCGTCCAGACTCGTCTTCTGGTCTCTCCTCGACTCGGCAGACCCAGAATCACCTCCGGCAACATCGTCACCAATGTCACCGCAGGAATTCCGCATCACCGAATTGAGGAGAGACCAGATGATTTGTATCGTTCTACTAAGCATCAGTGAGAGATGCTCGTTGCCAAACATCTCCCCTTGATCCCTTTCGGACTCTACAGTATCAAAAGTACTCCCATAGTCATCAACGTCAGCAAGGCTTGGCATCCCAGACGCGTCGCTGTACACTGAACTCGAGTCGTCTAAGGAGGTTTCGAGAAGCGAGGAATTGGCGAGAGTGGCCGCAGCCGCTCTCATCGACTCCTCGAATCTCTCCTTAATATTCTGATGCGCGTCCAGGCTGTCCGGAATATACATAATGAGCGGATGTAAATTTAAATAGAGGACTAGTGATTCTGAAAGGCAATATAGTAAAATTAATTTTATGAAAAAGACTGTACGCACGAATATTTTTTTTCAGTATTTAAAGCAACTATGGTTGAGCTACCTAACCATTAAAACTTTGATTTATCATTTAAAAGTAAACTTACTTAAGTTAACGAGTGTGTAATTAATCTTACATAATTCAACGCTTAAAAATAGCTATCGATAAGCTATTTAACCATTAAAACTTTGTTTTATCATTTAAAGGCAGATTCAATTAAGTTAAAGAATGTGTAATTAATTTTACATGATTCAACGCTTAAAAATAGCTATCGCCGAGCTATCAAAACATCTTCAGTATGATGTATCAAGCAACTAAAACTTATGTACTAGCTAAATCTGAATATTTTCAATGATGTTTTAAAAGTACCTACGATGAAGCTAGCTAAATATAATTTCTGTAAGCGACCACTTTAAAATAAATATGGTTGAGTTACTTGTAACGTAAATAACCTATTAATTAAACGTCATTATGACTGAATTAAGTAAAACGAAAATCTTCTTTTAAAATCTATAGCAAAATTGTTTTAGAAGATTTAAGTCAATATTCAATAAATTTTGATTACAAAAAGGGGCGCTGTAATCAAATGTTAAAACGAATAAAATGATGGAACATATCTGTGTCAATATAAGTTTTGCTTACGATGAACAAATTTAACTTTTGCAGACAGAAAACGTAAACAAAACAAGGTACGTCAATCTACCTGATGATTCAGATATGTCCTACCAAAACTACAAATATTATATAAAACAAAATTGTCATAAATTGAAGATATACCCATATTGTTTCTAACCCACTTTTGATCAAAAATATAGTGATAAAGGCCTTATCGACAAAGAAAATGAGATTCCTGAGTCTTAAATAGAGGCAAACGAATGCAATAATGGGCATATCAACAATCTATAACATAAAAACATTTATATAAAACAAACGAGTTACTATATTTTATCACTTTTATATAAATTCTCTTGGAATTAGCGGTAAAATTAAACACTCGAACGCAAGCTCCGCTCGCAAAGACAATTGTTGTTAAAATGAGCATAATTATTGGGCCGCCAGCTTTTTATAACCTCGCTCAAATCCAACCCCTATCACTTTTGACCGCCCAAACATAAACAAAGGGTTGACAACTTATTGTTACGTAAATTTTAATTACGGACGTCGAACGAGATACTTCATAGACATTAGGTCTAAAAGGTATACTTGAAAGCGATGTAACGTAAGATATTAGTCTTCAAATTGATTAAAATTTATTCATGTTAAAAATAAAATGAAATACAGCTAATACCAACAATGGTATAAACCATATGTACATATACAAAATATACAAACAAGGGTTACCAACTATTGTTAGTAAAACCTTATATTTATACATATATACGAATAATGTAACCAAAGAAATTAATACGATATGTAAATATTAATTGTACTTATAATTTTTATATAAAAATATTGTTTAAATTCAGGAAACAGTTATATTTAACAGAAATAGAGATAACTAATCAATCCATTATAGGTCTATCTGTAACGAAAAGAATTTCTAGAATATCCCAGGGATAAAATGATTAATAAAAGATTATTAAAAGTTCTTTTGTTTAGATTACCATAGCCAGGATACCCCAAGGAACCGGTTGGAGCACGCGCACTAACTCTTTTTAGGATCTACCATGGACCAGCCTGGAGATAACCTAGATGATCATGGAGTATTGGAGCCCTACCACCACCCTACCTTGGACGGATTGCGGTTGTGTTCCTGTCAACACCTTGACGCTATAGACAAGAACAACAACATTATCACCACACCAGAGTACGATGGATTCTCAGAGAACCTGTCCATCACCATCAGGAATTTCTTGTTAAATACAGCCCTGAATACCAGAGAAGAGAGTAGAGTGGAGACCGATAGTGACATTAGCTCCAGCAGCACACTATCCCTCTCTACCGATGACCTCAACCAACTCTACTATGACCTGGAAAATCACTCAATCACCTTGGACGAGAATGGCAACGAGGTAGCACAAGTGGACGCCCTTAGCTACATATCTACCTCACCCCCAACCTCAGTCTACACTTCGAAAGAGAGCATTTCACCACCTAGTTCATCATCAGAAGAAGCTGAACTATCCAGAATAACCAACGCAAAAACATTTATTGATGTGACAATGTTAGATAAAACTAAACCCCTCAAGAAAAGAATGTATTCTATTTGGGAGGTTTATCATCTTGTATACCCAGCCATGAAAATACGCAAAGCTTACTTTCTTAATGGAAAGCGTATTTAACTTAGCTTGGAATACATTTATAGTTTATTATATATGCCTATACTGGGACTACTAAACTTTTTCTTTTTCTCTTTTTTCTTTTTTAACAACTTACCCCCATTGGAGATGCGATCCTCAATTTTCAAATTCTTTGAACGTACATATAAGACTTTTACAGAAATGCTTCGCATCCACAGCTATCCATCTATGCTTGATATAAAATCAACACTTTATAGAGCAGATTATGAATATTTGATTGACGCGTGCCCTGCAATTATCTAGTAGCAATCAGGGGCAAGACACAATTACTTTAGCTAGGCCCAAGGCATTATTTGTATCAATTTATGCATTCATAGGCCTATCTCTACCTATATGACACCATATATGGGTAACGCTAGCCTATTCATGGTAATCTGTATGTGATTTGCTAATAGTATATGTTTATTAAAGACATTATGTTTATTGTTAAAGTAATCATATAAATAATCAGTACAAATATGTATGCCTACAACCATGTCTGATTTACGTCACATATTAACACACAGACATTTAATTGTACAGACAAACACTAAAATCCTGGTCCAGAGCTAATGTTATAGCATGTACCTCTTAAATTTATTCAGTTATTTATTGACTCCCCTACCATCAACTTCTCTTTCTGGCTTTAAAAGGTAATGACTTAGTTGTTTGGCATGCATTGTAGTTTAAATTTAGGCCCCTTAGTACTTAGCATGAATTGAGCTTAGGCCTTGTGTTAGAACTCTAACACTTAGCACAATTCACTGCTTGGGACTTAGGGCACATTTCTGTCCTACTCTACTTATAATTTTAACACTTATCCTGTAAATATTTTCATACTTAACTCATGCACTTGTAATATAAATACACTTTATAAAACATTTTCCTTCCTTAATACTTAATATACTTATATAATTCTGATCGAATATCAAAACCAACCATTTATTCTTAGGTTAAAGCAATATAATACTTCGCGTGGGTCTTTTGTTGAGCTTCCACCAGCTCAACCAAATTCGTATTATACTTGTGGGAATAGAGGGTCAAGCATTCTAAACAAACGAACCGACGATGAGAATGTCTATGTGTATTGCAGTAAAAGTAGGTTTTTAGTAGTACTCATAGAAGAGCGGTCTCCATACCTAAATTTGGACAAACGCCCCATTCGCACACACAATAGCAGCCAAAATAATCACATTCTCCAATAGCGTTACGACTGGCTGACGGACTGGCAAAGTGAATTATAGAGTAGCTTCGATACTCAAAAAGATAAGGGAAGATGAGAATAAAATGAACACACATACAATTACAGCCATTTTAAGGTTCCAGAAATGATCCTGCAGTTCCTGCAATTTAGAAATTAAAATGATAATTTTTATCTTAATTTTAAATGACAAGGTCGTACAAAACTGTCGGGATAGAAATATGAAGTGCCTGTTGATTCAACTGAAAAAAATGTATAAATACTGCCCCCCTCCCCTCATTTTTAATTTGGATATTAAGGGGGTACGGTACGTTGTGATCCACTTGGCACTTTGAGGGAACCAACCGAATAAACTCATAAACTTTACCTCTTGTAATTTTCCTCTTTACAAGACTTTCTGGAATCCACCATAAACTTATTAATGATTTAAACCTTATAATTAAATGCATTTGCATTAGAAGCAAGGACATTTCAACAGGGATTATTAAAACTAAATTTTATAAACTACTACTATAAAGATGGTTATTTGAGAAAATTCAAGAAAACATCATCAAATTATCATTGTTGTAACGGTAAAAAACAGTACCACGACAGTAAAATTATTTTAAATCTTCATGAATTTTAAAAATGAAAAACTTTGCTTTTGTGTTTCTCCAGATTTCTCTTACAGTTTCCGAGATAGAATAGGGCATATTATGCCCCCCGCACCAAGGAATGGTGGGTGTTTGGAGCCCCCTTTCTCCTAAAAAGTTAAGTTTAATATTTATATAAACTGGAAGCCGCATCCTTGGAGGGAGCAGTAACTAAAGGTACCTGCACACCTTGATTTTAGCATTTGTGTTTAGAATAAATTAGATTATGCAAGATTATGTATAGTAGTTACATTGTCCAAACTTTCTTACAGAATTAGGCAACATTTAAAATAAATAATGCTTGCTTCCTTAATTCACTAAAAAAGTTAAGGAATGAGTAAAGTATACAGTCAGTTTCATTAATGTTTAATACTTTTCTTCAGGGTCATTTATTGGTTAATAGCTACTTGTTTAATGTTTTAATTGATGAGTGTGGTTATGAAAATAGTTATAGAAATTTTAGTACAATATTCGACATAGAAATAAGGATGACAACATCCATTAAAATCGAATATTTAAACAAACTGACTTTAACACTTGTAGAGTGTTAGAACTTAATAAGCAGAATATTAATCTATCATTTTTTTTTTGAAAAAATAGCTTTTGAACTGGATTCTGTTTAGGAAATATTTACATTTTTAGGACTTTATTTTAGAGATCCTTTGCTCATAATATTGTATTGTGTTGCAATAGAAATCATTGTTCAAAAAATTCAGATGAATAGGATTTAAATAATTTTTTTAATTGGATGTAATTGTGCGGACATTCTGGTAATAAAATGCTTATTCCATATTCATAATGCACTAATATGAGTATTTTTTTTTAATAATTGTTTCTGTTGATAATATTTGCAAGAATTTCAATGTCATGCGAATTTTGAATTTTACTACCTGTTTGTTTTTCATTGACCTTCACATTCCAACCTTACTTGCAAACTTATTATTATCATTGCAGGGATATTAAGGGATAAGACAATATATAATAAGTTGATAATCAATAATGATAAAAAATACCTTTCTTTAGATTAAATTTACGCTGTATGTTAGAGCCTATCAATCCAGATTTGATAAAAAGATCCCAAAGTTTTAAGTGACAGAGTGGAAGAAGATGTTTTGTCAAAACATTGAGTACCATTATAAATTACAATCCAATGTCCCATTCTTTTCTGGATTATTATAGTTAATTTGTCCCTGAAGGAGAAGGCTCATAAGGTTGGAAGAATATCAGGAAAATATTTAAAAAAAAACAGGTCAAGACATCTATAACTCTTCCCTAAACTGTACAACCAATTCTGACCAATATTTTTCCTTCAGCTTTAGACTCAGATAGAAAAAAGCCTTACTACTTTATATTATAGAATAGATGTAATTATTTAAGTATTATTTTAACTTATGTGTAGTTTTTAAATCATAACTGCTTTTAAATCACACTTCAGTAATATATATGTTTATAAATAAAACAAAAGCAAAAGTCAGGACTTGCATATTATAGAAATGGCTTTGCCTCTAACTTTTAGGGACTGTTATTATGATTTTGGAGCACTGCATACTGTAAAACCCAACTACATATTTTTTAGCTTTTGTTTCATTATAAAATCTTACTACATTATTTCATAGATATTCTGCGTGGAAGATGACATTCTGTATTGCATTAAAGGTTAAAAAATGTTTTAAGTAATTTTATATTTCCTATCACTCTAATTTTCAACAGAACTTTTCAAATTTGAGAATGACTCAAAAAGATCGTTAAAAGATTTATTATTTACCACATCCCTTAATATCTAAATGTTAAATTTTTAAGAATTTAAATTTATTTATTCAATTCATCAAATATGAAATTTTATTTTATTTGAAAATATAAATATATATTTAGCAAGAGGCACCACCACAGTTCTTGAAGCATCTGTCAAAGCTGTTGACTTCACCTGAGTTGAGACCACTGGCAATACAGCAGGTGTAGGGAAGCTATATTGAATCACTGAAAATTGGTGAAGTCTTATTAATATTAACCCTTAACGGTCGGGGGAGGGGGGAGGGGGCGTTGAATGCCCCCCCCCCCCTCCGGTTTTTTCTATCTCATTTTCTGTGTGTGAAAGATAAAGAGCCCAAACTGCGTGACTTTTTAAGTATGGGTATGACACATAACTGAGAGTTGGAATTTTCTGAATATCTCCATCCTGGCGGGCACAGGAAGCCAGCAAATCTGGCAAGGTCATCCAGGTAAAGAGCAAAAATAATTTTTTTTACCAAAACAAAGCATTTTATCATACCAAAATACTAAAATATTCTCTGGTAGTACATCCTTATATGAAATACAGGTGTTCAAGTTACTTTCAGGTTCCAGGTATGATCCTACAGGTACTGATCCTCCAGGTCTCGATAAATCTTAAAGGCTCCTGTGGCCTCAATTTT
Source organism: Acartia tonsa (assembly GCF_053477335.1). NCBI lineage: Eukaryota > Metazoa > Arthropoda > Copepoda > Calanoida > Acartiidae > Acartia > Acartia tonsa. Next base: position 47,767,143 of record NC_137268.1, read on the forward strand.
TGACTTAGAGACTTAGAGACAAATTTTAAACCTAAGCTTTTCTTATATGTCTACATAACGTATTCAAATATCATAAAGATCCCCCGCCGTTTTCCCGCCGACCGCCGACTGCGGCGGCTGACAGCTGCTAAGTACAGCTGCGGCCGCTGAAATTCATTTGTTGATATTTCTAATGTAAAATTTACATAAAGATTAACATTTTCTGGAAAAAAAAAATTCTTCTAGCTTCAAAAGTAAGAAAATTACAGCCGTTTGAAATTTTTAAGTAAAAAAAGACCTAAAAACAAAGGTTGTTAAATAAAAGGGTGAAGGAAGAGAAAATTGACTTAGACTTATAAAAGGTCGGAAATTTATTATCAAACAGGGGACTTGCACAAAAAAAATTAGCCCTCTAGCTCTAATAGGAACTGAGATAATAGGGGGGAGGGGGCGATTAAGGTGCGGCAACTGGCCCGACTGTAAAGGATTAAAGAGACTGACTGACATACTTACATTTACTTCTTCAAATACTTACTAAGAATTAAAAATGTAAAGGATTTGGTGGATTGTAACAAAGATCATTTGACTTTTTTATCTCTTATAAAATTTATTTACCTGTCCATTTTTCAGGGTCAAAATACCTTGTCCAGTCCAGGTGATGGTTCCTTCAGTTACAGCATTTTGAAGATTAGACTGAAATTGAAAAAATTTAATCTAATCTGTATGTTCAGTCGTTTGGCAGCTAGCAGCCTTTAAATTCATAGAATTTTGTAAATATTTGTTACTAGGAATATTTTACCGTGAACTGCAATTGATCCAAAAATTTTTTATGACAACTTATTTGTTTTAGGTACAACTAGTCCTGACTCAGCTTGATCCAACCAATTACAATTCTTCTTTTCAATCTGACCAATCACATGCCTAGGCTAAACATCCAACCAGCCAATCACAACAAAGCTACAGCTTCTATTTAACCAATAGAAATCCAGAATTTAAAATCCAACAAAATTTAAACCAATTAGAATCCAGTTTTCAATCCTGTTGAGACAAACAATCTATATATTTTTGACAAATTATGAATTACAACCCCCTGACAAAAATGCATAAAAAGCTTCCAATAATCTGCTCTACAATATATGCAACCAAAACTGCTGGAAAGTAGTTCTAATTCCATCCACTAGATGACAAATTAAGTAAAAAATAATTTGGGACTAATGCTATGAATATTTTTACTAAGTTGTATTGCAATTTTTTTATAGTGTTAAGTGTGATAATTTATGGAAGAAACTTAATTCAAGACAACTCATGTATACATTGCTTTAAAATGCAATGCATGTTTCTTACCGCAAAGAAAACAGTGCTTGAATACAAATAAACATCTTTCTATACATTACTTTTTTTCAAACTTTTTGCTGCGTTGCAATTTTGAGTGAGATATTGTTGTGTTCATAATTAAAACTTTACACACAAAAAGTTTGGCTTAGAAAAAGAAACAAGTTTTTAGAATAACAAATGCTTATTTTATTTCATTTTCAAGCAACTTTGAAGGTCTTTTAAAAGAATTATTCTAACATATATTTTTCAGTCTTAAAAATAAAAAATATTTTGATAAGTCTATTGTAATAAAAAAAAGAATTTATTCTGATAAAATATTTTTATGTATTTCTATATTTTAAATGAATTGTTTAAATATGAAGGAGGTATCATTAAGTAGGAATAGATATTATTTGTTCAATGTTGATTGTTTATATTCATGTATGTGTATGTAATTTTTAAGTTTTGCTACTTTTTATTTCAGAGGTGGATTCTTAAAAAAACTTTTTGGCTCTCTGCCTCACCGAAATTAGTGAGGTTCGCTAAAAAAAATTTGTGAAAAATCCTCCAAAATTGCATTAAAAAATCTACAAAAATTAAATAAAATCATAAAAGGGTTATTAACATAAGATTTTGTTTAATTTTTGTAGAATTTAAATGCGATTTTGGAGGATTGGAGGATGAGATTTGGAGAATTATTAGCGAGCCTCAATAATTTTAGTGAGGCATTGAGCCAAAAAGTTTTTAAAGGATCAACCACAGGTTATATTTATTTAGAATAGGTTAGTGTTTTTTTTTATTTTAAATGATTGACAATTTTTACTAAAAATTCGCTGTTATTAATGTACAGTCTTTTGGCGAAAAGATATTTTTAATATTTTTTTTAGTTCTTAAATACCTTTTAATATTTTTGTAATTTAGAGCTTAGGACAAAAAAAGCTTTTAATTTAATTTGTATTGCATTTAGGTAACACTAACAAGGTCTCGTAGATAAAGTTACACTTTTGAAATAATTATTTTTTTTTCTATTTTTAAAAAAGAATATATTTTTCTGGCTTGATTAGAAATTTTCTCTTTGGGTAAAAAAGATATATTTTAAACCGTCACTGCTGATTTTTAGTATTTAAAATGTACCTCCCTTTTTTTAAAATAAAACAGATTTCCAAAACCATTTCTAAATCCATATTTTCTACCCAAATAGAATTGTTAAGCATAAAAAAACTGCTAGGTATATAAAAAAGAAATTTAAGTGTGATAAAACTGTGCGCGGCCAAAAGACTATACACATCCTAATTCTGGTGGTTTCTAAAGTAATGTGAAATAAGTTTGGCACATTTTTTTGCAAAATAAGGTTCGCGGATTTTTGCAAAATGATATTCGCTGATTTTTGGCAAAATTTAGAAAAATTTATTTTACATTATTAAACTTCATTAGGTATAGGGATCAAGTTTTAACTAGGGCTAAATTTTATAAATAAAAAACATATAAAATGTATATTTTTCAAAAACCACTTTATTTTGTTTTCAAGATTTTAGATTAAAATTTTCAAAAGGAGAATTTTTGATAAAGATTTTTATTTTTTATTTATGTTGTGGCGTAAAAAAAACATCGGATCATAGATAGAAAAAGAAGTAGCGGGTTGCGCCGCATTTTCACAGTAACCTTTCTCCTATTTCTAGCCCCTGCGGGGGGCTTCAACCCCTCGGGGCCAGTTTTCTAACCCTGCGGGGCAATTATTAACATTTTCCTAACCTAAAATAATCTATCAAAAGCTACTGTGAAAATACGACGAAACCCGCTACTTCGTTTTCTCTCCATGATCCATAACTTGGTTAAAAGCTATCTATCTATCTATAGTGCCTATTATTCTAAGTTATTCCAACAAAGGAAGTGCAAATCCAAGTGTTTTAAGTTGATTTGCCTTAATTATCATGCCTTTGAATATCACTTTATGTTATTCTTAAGTTTAATATTTTACTAAAATGGGGTTAAAAATGAACATATATGAAAATGATATAATTTTGTATAAAATCTTGTATTAGTTCACTCAATGATGTGATGTTTCAATGTAATGAAATTAATTCAACAGCGTGTCAGTAATTAAGTAAAATTTCATGGCAATGATCCTTAAGGGGCGATTCTTCATTTTTTCACAGTAGCGTTTCTCCTATTTCTAGCCTCTGCGGGGCCAATTGCCTAACGCTGTGGGGCAATCACCAAACCCAATATAACCTAACCTAACCTATCAAAAGCCATTAAAAAAAAGACGAATCGCCCGTTAAGGGGCGTTGCCACGAAAGGGACTATTCCCGAAAATACTTGTGCTATATTAATAATTTAATTCAAAATACTTTAATCATGAAATGTTTAAGGCAGCATAATAAATTTTCTAGTATGGCTTCGAAACCGATTAATATCTAGTGGATAAGAACTGGCTGTCAGCCACACTGAAAAATCATGTATCGTATCGTGTTATATCCAGTTTTCTTCTAATATAAGAATGTACAATCATAATGTTAAAGCAAATTTTGCTAGCCCGTGTCTTCGGTATCTAAAACTAGTTTGAATCTTGTAATTGTACATTTTTCTAACCGCGGAAAGCTGTTTTGTTTATAATACGATGCGATAAATAACTATTATAAACATTTTATACCAAAAAAAGGAAAATTATTCCTGACAATTTAAAAGAATATTGAGAAAAATATTCCTTTTCAGTTTGTCTTGAAATATTTACTTGAATCAATAATTTGTTGTATTATTTAAGCACACCACATAATACACGATGGATAGTAATAAAATGCCGTTTATCGAAGTCGTACACGGCCATACGCAATGTTGAAATTGTGACGCAAACTTCAGATTATCTAATTCGCTATGATATAAAGATGAATCTTTCTCAAATAGCGAAAACTGAGATTTGAAATTTGTGTCACCCTTCCTATATTGCGTATGACTGCGTACGATTTGGAGAAACGGCATTTAATTACTGTCCATCATATTACATATATTGCACATTAATATTCACCTCCTAAGTAATCTTGACAATGCTTTCTCAATTTAGCACCGAAATTGCATGGCATTTATTTGCCCCTTGTCCTGTCTATCTAATCCATTTTAGAATAGATATCTAATCTAGGTAGATAGATAATTTTCTATCTCATATCTCGCCTTTCTGTGCCCTATTATAACTAACTTATTTTTGGACTCCTAAATTGTTCTTTAAAAAAATTTTTTTTAGGGCAATTTCGGTTCATGCTTATGATTATTTATTTATTCTACATTCTGTTTTCTAGTTTTTGACTTCTTTTTTATTGCGTAATATGTTTATTATTATTATAATCTATAGAAAAATGTGTAAATATATTGAAAGTGACAAAATAAATGATGCTAAAATTGAATTTTGTTCCTATATTTCTTGATTTCATACTGGCAGCTACTTTGCTAGAGGCCTCTATAATCTTTACCAGAATATTTCAGTATTTCTTAAATTCCAATAAATTTGGCATAAATATGTTTTTTAAAGTAGGTCATTATGTCAGATTTTTACTTTACTTTCCTTTTGTTATACAGTATTTTTTTTGTCTATTAATAGATATAGAATAAATAGGGGGGGATAGGAACTGACACTTTTGCGTAAACAGTGATTATAGGCTTTGGCTTTGGAGTGAGAGGATAGGTTATTTCCCAAAAAAATTTCAAGTTAGAACAAATCTTATTTAACAAAAGTTACTACTTAATAGATGGTATGTAATAATTTAAAGAAAATTTTGAAATTAGGCTCCAGGTTCAGGTACTACAGGCCTCCAGGTAGATCCTTGACAGGTAAAATCTGAAAATTTTTACTTTTATAGTTACTTAAGCCATAACCTTTTTCCTTATGACAATTTGCCTTATATCAATTAATTCATTTTTAAGGAACTTAAAAGCAAAAATAGATTAAGATTTTAAAAAAATGCACAGGTTAAAATTTCGAAAGTCAGGTAATAATTCTCATTATTTTTTAGTGCACCAGATTTGGTAATAAATGAAAATGCTGAAATTTGTTATTTTCCATCTCATCTCTATGTGACCTTCTTTGAATTATTAAAGAACAGTTTAAGGGCCAGGTAATTATTTATTATTGTACATTTTAAATCATTAAACTTAGTAGTAAATAAATACATACGCCATACATGTAAAACATTTAATAACCAAATCATAAGTATTTAAATTTGAAGTTTATTTCCATTACAGTAAAAATTGTTTCCTATACAGATATGTACATTCCTCCGAGGTGGGTTTTTATAAGTGAATGCCGCGTTTTTTGACATTTTTTTTTAGACATATTGTCTTCGTTCAATCAATCATTATTATGAAAATGCCCCATGGAAATTAAACAGAGTATACAACTATTTATTTAATTATTTCGCTTTTGTTGGTACGGCCTTCTTAAAAGAAAAACAATTTATTTCAAATCCATTTTTGCTGCATATTTATTAATGCATCTTTTTATAGCTGTATTAGACATTAGACAAATGGCTAAACTAATAATTTTAAAATTTTGAATTCTTAAGTTGTATACTCTGTTGAAATCTCATCGTCTTCGTTCAATCAATCAATGTTGAAAAAAATGTCAAAAAAACGCAGCATTTTTTATAAAACCCTATCTCAGAGGTGGGTTTCTATAAGTGAATGCCGCGTTTTTTGACATTTTTTTAGACATATCGTCTGCGTTCAATCAATCATTATTATGAAAATGCCCCATGGAAATTAAACAGAGTATACAAATATTTATTTAATTATTTCGCTTTTGTTGGTACGACCTTCATAAAAGAAAAACAAATTATCTCAAATCCATTTTTGCTGCATATTAACCCATTAGTGCCGAACCGGGTTTTAAAACCCGGTGCCAGAAAATGTAAAAAAAAAACGGTTTTCGGCTTCATAATTGCATCATTCTCAGTATGAATCCCCCCTCTACTACCCTGGCTTTCATTTCCCCCTGGAGCAGGTAGTTTTGCTTACTTCCGTTTGCCGGTATAGATCAACAAAGTTTGAAAATCATGAAAATTCAAAATACCCCATCTAACTTTTTTGTTTTTATAGTAAAGTCGCTGATTTTTTTCGTTAAATCTAAAGTTTATTGACAAGTACATCTATTTGTGAATTCGTTTTATTTAAATTATTATTTTTTATATGATTTTTTTATCGTTTTCTTACGCCCTATATAGGCCCGGTTCGGCATTTCCATTTTGAGTCTGAAATTTTTATTACCCGGTTTCACTAATAGATCTTTTTTGACAACAACAACAAAACAGGGTTTTTTTACCCGAAATCGCCGGCTAAACACAAAACTTGAAATAAATCGCTTCGTATTATACTTGTAGCTCTTTAGATTACATGAGGTTGTGTAGTTTTCAATTACGGATCGTATCAAAGTTCTAAAAAGTGTTCATCTCACTTTTGGCGTTCAAAAATTACATTTTTCGATTTTTGGTCAAAATAACCGGGTTTATACAGGTCAACCGGGTTTTAAAACTGGGGGAAAGCACCAAAAACGGGTGTTAATGCCTGGTTGGTATTTATGGCCAAGCCGAACCGGGTTTTTTTGCAACTTTCCTGTGCACGCCACTAGAGCAAAACAAAAAAATACGAATTCCGTTTTGACCATTATAAAGCTTCCCTGAAACTTACAGCTCGATCGGCCCATAAAAGTGGCGCTCGGCACTAATGGGTTAATTAATGCATCTTTTCAGAGCTGTATTAGACATTATACAAATGGCTGAACTAATAATTTTAAAATTTTGAATTCTTAAGTTGTATACCCTGTTTAAATCCTACAAGGCATTTTAAATATAATGATTGATTGAGCAAAGACGTTATGTCTAAAAAAAATGTCGAAAATACGCGGCATTCACTTATAAAAACCCACCTCAGATGCTTGATATGATTTCAGATACAATTACATACATTTTTGTATGACATTATGTGATAATAAGTATATATGAAAATATTCAAATGGAACAAAACTAAAACTTTAAGTACATGAGGGGAAACATCTTTTAATTTACATTTATAACATTATTAAATCTTCTAGAAGAAAATATTTTCATAATATTTTTTGAAAATTCACATACATAACTAAATTGATTAATTTTAAATTGATTTATTTTGTGACAAGCATAAGAGTTAATAGAATCATGATGAATAACCCAAACAATGGGTACAATATGAATTGAAACTCTATGTATACATTCAAGAATAATACGTAAAGCTGATTTGAATAGCTCATTTTTGAACATGACCAAGCAAATGCAGACAATTGTTTGCAGTAATAAAAAGAAAACTAAAAACAACACATAATTGTATGAACTACTTTTTTCTCTTACAATAGACTTCTTGTTCATCAATTTCCATTTAATTATTACATAAAATTTTAGAGCAAGTTCAACAAGAAGAACAATAAGTAAGATTGTTCTACCAAGTGGAATGTTTGTAAAATTAAAATTCTTAAGTTTGACATCATTAATTTCTAGACTCCATATATCTACCACAAAAGCTTTAAACACCTCGCCTGTGCATATATGTCCATACACCATAATATGAACTATCACATACACAAAAGAGAACATTATCTGAATCCAGCAAAGTAACCTGCAAGAATAGTCAAATTATAATAATAAATTAATCTGGTAAGTCTAATACCTTATTGTGTAATAGCGGCTACGCCCCTAGAAGCCTCTAGGGGCACTTAAGGTAGGAGGGGAAAGTCGACCTCATCCCATTTTAAATTTGTGTTCAAAAGAGTAAAATTATATTTTTTTGGGGGGGAGGCGGATGAAGACACCCTCCTCAAAAATAGTTTAAAACCTTCCCAGGACATATAAAGAGCTTCGCTGTAAAGGAGAACAATGCCGGTTCAGCGGTTAGCGAGATCCTTCGGGACAGACAAAAAACGCTTACTACTTTATATATTAGGATTAAAGTCTATTACAGAGTAGATAGATAGGGTTTACTCCTATTACTCAATTAATTCAGAATACCAGAATACCATTAGCAGACGGGCTGATAGTGAAATAGAGTATATCCAATTTTTAATACAAAATAACACTGTTGGGGTATAGTCCCTTTCGTAACATCGCACCTTATGGGGCGATTCTTCGTATTTTTCACATTAGCTTTTCTTCTATTTCTAGCCCCTGAGGGGGGCTCTAACCCTGCGGGGCCAATTACCTAACTATGTGGGGCAATCACCTAACCCAATATAACCTAATCTAACCTAAAATTACTTATAAAAAGCCAATGAAAAAATACGACGAATCGCCCCTTATGGGGCGATGTTACGAAAGGGACTATTTCCCATTTTTGTTATCAAGATTTTTTTTATTTAATATTACTAAATAACCTATTAAATGTGGTAATGAATCTCCAAGCACACATCTCAAGATAGGAAATAAGGCTGAACGGGCCAGGGGCAGTGAAAGGGTTGCCAGTAGGAGTTTGGTGCTGTAGGCCAGGATAGTTTTCTTCACTGTAGGCAAGGTGGCATAATACTGGTACAAGAGACAAAGACAGGATCCGGTGATCACTGAGATTTCAAAGTTTTGTTTATCATTCTTGAACACAGCTAGCCCAGGGCATGTACAGATACACCTGATACACAACAGAACAAGGATGACAACATCCATAAAAGCGAAGCACTGAAACGGTAGGACAAACGGACATTAACACTTGTATAGTGTCTGAACTGAATAATCAGAATATAAAAGTATAAATATCGAAGCAAAATTGAAAGTAAATTTGTTGAAAAACTGCTTGATACAGAATAATGTTTATGGACATACTTACATTTTTTAGGAATCACATATAATTTAATTGTTAAAAAATTTGAAAAATCAACATGTTTAAAATGGACGTACAGACATTCTGGTAATGGTTATAGAGTTCCTACGCTTTCCAACTACTACAGGAATCACCATGGAAAGTTTGAAATCGTTAGGACAATTCTAACATGCCTAAATTCAAGCTATCTATCTCGGACGGACCGACCCTAATTATAGAAAAGCTTCGCTTTTAAAAACAAAATAACAGGGTTGTTCTAAAAAGCTCTGCGGGCAGGGTTAAAAATGCTTTATCATTGCACGGCAGGGAATAAAATAATTGTAAACTATGATAAACAAAATTGATTCCTGTGGTAATAAGAACGTGTATGATGCCAAAAATACTTGATGGAAGGGCAGGATAAGTTAAAGCATTTGCAGAAAGTAAAAGAACAAGTATTCTTGACTGAAATGACATTTTAATCTGAAGAAATGAGAAAAGTGTTATAGTTATCTAAAACGACCAAGCTAATATTGCTTGATTCACTTCTACAAGAGACAAAATGATTTGAAAATTATTGATAAAATCGGAATATCTTCATGTCTTTGAACAGTGTATTTTTTTAAATATGTTAAAAAACATACCAACTTAAAATAGATGTCCTGTATAAGTTTTTTTTTAATGCAACCATCTCGTAATTAATGAGTAAATGGCACTTAGAATTCGAATTTCTATCTGAAATTTTGCATGAGTAATCCTTGGTAGGTTTTTTTCCATTAATCGAACAAAAAGTTGGAAAAGTAACGGCCAACGGCTGGTGGCTCAGCCGTTTTGCCATTTTTTGGCTAATTTCAGGGCAAATTAGTCACAAAATCTACCTCCACATAATACTCTTTGCCGCTCCAAAACATTATCAAACGGTTCTAGCCGAATTCAGATCGAAATTCGAATTCTAAGGGCCATTTATTCATTGATTACGAGATGTTTGCATTAAAAACCCCTCCTTAATTTAACCCAAAATATTTATCAATCTTACATACTAGTGGCTGAGCCCTTAGTATCTAATGGCTATGCACTAAAAGGGCGGACAAGAAAATAGCATAAAACATGCAAGGCTATAATCTAAAATGATAATAGCCAAGAGCCATGTGAAGCTTCCCTAAAAGAAGAACTCAGTCATTTCAGTAGTTATTGGAATCTTATGCTTTAAACAACAAAAATTACTACTTTATATAAATTGGAAATTCTCTTTCACTTCATAGTACAACATGCTACGGATAACTGAAAAAAAATTGTGTAAATTGCTCTCTTTTTATTTTATTTGGATCCTCTCTTAAACTATAAAAAATTTATTAATGCTATAAAAGCAATTTTTTCAATTTACGAGAGGCTTCGTCCCAAGAGCTGGAGTGGTGGATGGTTCCCCAACATTTATCATTTTTGTTTCCAAAAAAAGAAGATTTTGGCGTTGAGAATAGATTTTTCTCGTAAGTTAAGGGGCAGATAGACAGACAGACATTCTACTTTGTTAATTCATATTAATTACGAGGTGATTGTAGTTAAAACAAGATAGAGATAAATAAATATAACAATAGTTATTTCTCGCATCGTATTATAAACAGCTTTCCGCGGATATAGAATGTACAATTATAAGATTAAAACCAGTTTTTTTTAGCCCCGAGGTGCAGTTTTTTTGTATGGATGAGAACCGGTTCCTATCCACCGGATTCGAATGAGTACGAGAAATATGTTTAAATAGATTGATAAGTAATTTAGTTAAAGAACAGAAATGCTTAATGAAATTGAGGGGTTGATATTTTCCATATAGATAGTCAAATAAGCATAACTTAAAAAAAAACAATGTGACACAATTAATATATCAACAAGGATGACAACATCCATAAAAGCGAAGCACTGAAACGGTAGGACAAACGGACATTAACATTTTTATGATGTCAGAACTGAATAATCAGAATATAAATGTATAGGAGTCGAACCAAAATTATAAGTAAATTTGTTCAAAAACTGCTGGATACAGGATAATTTTTATGGACATACTTACATTTTTAGGACTTGATTATAGAGTTGCTTCGCTTATTACTTTATACTTTGTTGATTCCTGGGACAACAAAGTATAAAGTAATAAGCGAAGCAACTCTATAATCAAGTCCTAAAAATGTAAGTATGTCCATAAAAAGTTTTTACAAAGTTTTATAATGAAGTTTTCTTATTCGTTGGCTCAAAACTTTGGGGACTTTTGTCATATTTTGGTTGTAGTGTTGCAATTTTGTGTATCGTTATTAGGGATGGATAAAAATTTATCTGCCATTGTCTTATTCCTTTAGATCCTTGGTATAATCAACTGAATAACAGTTTCAACAACAAAAATTAAGATATTGCTTCGCTTTTTATGGACAAATATCCTGTTATTTTATTATAAGGAAAAAAAATAAACTATCTTAAAATCATCTCAGGACTCAGCGGTTAGCAAGATCCTACGGTATAGACAGACAGACATACATCATATCGGTTTAGCAGCAAACGAGATCCTTTGCTACAGACAAAAAAAACTTTGTATATCGACTAGCGGCTACGCCCCCAGCATCTATTGGCTCTGTATTCAAAGGGGAATGAATAAAAGCCTAAAACCTTCCCAGGACTTAAAATAGAATAGCCTAAAACCATCCCTCGACTTAAAATAAAATAGCCTAAAGCCATTACAAGACAAATATTAAGCTTACCTGAAATAGAAAGCCCAATCTGTTTAGTAGTTATTGAGATCTTAAGTTTCAGAACAGAAAGCCTTACTAACGTGGACAAACGCAGGATATTTCGGACAAATGTTGGAGTGGACATTATATAAATAAAACGCAGAAGTGTCTATAATATCTTAAAAATTAGGTTTCAACAACATTTGTTTAGTTATTTCTACACAGGTTAGGTTAGGTTAAGATATAAATATACAAATAAGCCCCCTGCAGGGGTTAGGCATATAAAAAACATATTTGACAGTTGTAAACAATGTGAGAAAAAAATATGTTTTAGTTTAATGAAATGTTCTATCTGTTTCAAACCTTTGCCTTTCGATAGAACTTACCTACTTTGGAAAACTGTCAGACTGATTTTAAAATTTCAGTCTGTGAGAAAAGATATTCAAGATTTTTTTTTGTTTTGAAAGATTTTTATCTTATAAATAAAATAAAAGACACTCCTGCGTTTTATATAAGCAATGTCCACTCCGACGATTGTCCCATTCCTAGGTTTGTCCACTCCAACGTTTGTTTATGTTTTACTACTTTATATAATAGGATAATATGTATTCTTCTTTTATATTTCTCTTTTCTTATTCACTTGCAGCTGCGCCCTTTTTAATGTAAGGAGGCAGAAAAATAGCCTAAACCAATTAGGGGCTTAAATCTGAAAATGAAAAAGCAAAAAACCATCCCATGACCTATGTGAAGCTTCTCTTAAATGGAGAATTTAGTCAGTTTATGAAATTTTTAAGCTTCAGACCAAAAAAAATACTTTTTTTGTTAAAAGAGAAACTTTTCTACAATTAGGGTTAGTCCTTTCGTCATTGCTCTTCTCATTAAGTTGAGAATGTGGTTTTCTCTGCTATTGTTAAAGATAGACTGTTGAGATTTTTAGTGAATATTCCCATGACATATGTACATCTAGTCTATAAATTATTTTGTCTGTCTTTCAATTATGCTTCAAAAGACTTAGGTTTCGTGATAATCTTTGAGTAATAGCATATTCTCTTAAAGTCTGCTCTATAACTTACTTTGTCTGTTTGTCCATTATATGATCCTTATTCAATATTCTATTTAACTAAAAAATTTCATTCTCTTAGTTTATTTTTTTTCTTTATTTCATTATGTTATTATATTATTTATATTTATTTCATTAATTCATTATATGTTCATTATAATTTTCCTTTTTAAATGCGAAACTTTTCTATAGTAAGGATTGGTTTGTCCGTACGTCCAAACGGTTAGACGACATTTTCTTTAATTTAGACATGTTATAAATATCCTATCGATTTCAAACTTTGCAGAATGATTTCTATAACAGTTGGGTACAATACTATATTCATTACTAGAAAGTATGTACGTCCATTTTTTTGTATAATATCATTGTCCCATTCATCTGGGTTTTGGCGTAATGTTTCTTCAGGACAACAAGGTTTAGTATTATAATCAAATACTAAAAATAAAATTATGCCCTTTTACTATATTCTATACTAGCGGATTCGCCCCTAGCCTCTAGGGGCTTTGCCCCAAGAGGTGATACAAAATTTTTTTGGCGAAATTCGTAATAGGACCAAGGAAATCTTTAGCAAAAAAAAAAAAATGGGGGGGGATTTTTTTGTTTTTGGGGGGGTTGGGGGTGTCCCACCCCCCAAAAAAATAGCCTAAAACCACCACAGGACCAGTAGGTATATTCCCTGAAGAGTAGAATCCAATCGGTTCAGTGGTTACCGAGATCTCAAGGGACTGACAGACGGACAGACAGACAGACGGACGGACAGACATCATTCTACTTTGTATTATAGATTTACGCTAATTTTAACAAAATTTATGTTTGACCTCCTGATTTTAGAGCTTTGCTTTTATGAATGTTGTTATCCTTGTTATCTTGCTTTTTTTTCCTTTTTCATAACCTATTATATAAAGTAATCTTTTTTGTCTGTAGAAAAGCTAACCGCTGAACCTATATGGTTCTCCTTTACAGTGAAGCTTCTTTTAAGTTCATAGAGGGTTTATAATTATTTCGAGGGAGGGTATCTCCACCCTCCCAGAAAATTCACCCCAAGAAAAATATTACCCCATCCCCTCAAAAAATCTTTTTAACTTTTTAAAAGCAAAGCTTTTCTATATTAAGGATCAGTCCGTACGTCCATAACGGTTAGCTCTTTTCGTTAATTTAGGCATGTGATTCCTGTAGTAGAAAGGTACGATTTAGAAAGTCTATAATCATTATCAGAATATCCGTACGTCCATTTTAAGCATACTAATTATTAACTTACAACAAATTTTTATGTATCAAAATTATCCGATTAATCTGATTTCTGGGATACTGATTCCTAGGACAACAAAATAGAATGTTATAAGCGAATCATATCTATAATCAAGTCCAAAAAATGTGAGTACGTCCTTAAGCATTTTCCTGCATGTAAGCAATTTCTCAATAAATTTACTTACAATTTTGTTTCGAATTTTAAATTTATGTTCTGACTTTTCAGTTCTGACACTCTACATTGTTAATGTTCATTAAACTTTATTCTACTGTTTCAGAGCTTTTCTTTTATAAATGTTGTCATCCTTGTCATCCTTTTGAAACTTAAATTTAAAACTGTAGAGGGTCACATTCCTTCCTTACCTTAATGCCCTACCTTCTATAATGAAGGGGCTTTTGCACCACTTTTGACGTCATATTCTCCATTTCTTTTTTAGGGGTTTTATTTCCCAATTCTCCGCTCATCTTCCTTATTTTATGATGTCACAGGAATCAAAATTGACACAAAAGTAATGCAGTTTGGTCTTTGTCTGTTTTAAATGGAGGACTTTTTTTCTAGTGCGATTTCTCAAAAAGGATTAAATTAAATCGCTCTTGTTTATTTCATTGTTATGTGCTGAGCTGAAATTTCATACAGATCCGGCGAAAGCTAGAGAAAATTTAATCGGAATTTGATGTGGAAAAAAATGTATGTCAATGTAAGCAGGGATAAAGCATTGTTTATCTGGAGAAAAACTAGCTTTGAGCAACTTTAGGAGAAAGATTTAAATTTTTGGAGTCCTTATTATTATTTTAGACCCAATTACTTAACATTTTTTTTCTATAAAAGAATCTGTTTTATTACTTTTTATAAATTTATCACTGACAAAATGTAACTTTTCAGAAATAGAAATGCTTTTATGAATAAAATTCTAAATAAAAAATATTGAGGTAATTTCTTTTTAAAGTATTGATCATATTTTCTAAAAAAAAAACAAGGATGACAACATCCATAAAAGCGAAGCTCTGAAACGGAAGGACAAACGGACATCAACACTTGTATAGTGTCAGAACTGAATAATCAGAATATAAATGTATAAGAGTTGAAGCAAAATTGTAAGTAAATTTGTAGAAAAACTGCTTGTTACAGGATAATGTTTATGGACATACTTACATTTATAGGACTTGATTATAGAGTTGCTTTGCTTATAATATAGTACTTTGTTGTCCCAGGAATCAATATGCCAAAAATCAAACAATCGGATGATTTTACCAAATAAAAAATTGTTGCTAAAAAGTAAAAAAAAACATGTTAAAATGGACGTACGGACATTCTTGTAACAATTATAGAGCTGCTACGTTTCTAAATCGTACCTAACTACTACAGGAATCATCATGCAAAGTTTGAAATCAATAGGACAATTCTAACATGCCTAAATTAACAAAAAAAGCTATCTGTTACGGACGGACTGACCAACCCTAATTTTAGAAAAGCTTCGCTTTAATTATTTATTATAATTATTAATTTTTCCTTTTGTTCATTTATATTATAAATACATGATACAACAATTTTTAGAGGATACAATGGAATAATATACAATGGTGGAGGATACAATGGTATAGGATACAATAATAGGATACAATGTTAGAGGATACAATGTTATGGGATACAATGGTGGAGGATACAATGGTATAGGATACAATAGTTGAGGATACAATGGTAGAGGATACAATGGTAGAGGATACAATAGTATAGGATACAATGGTAGAGGATACAATGGTAGAGGATACAATGGTAGGGGATACAATGGTAGATGATACAATGGTAGAGGATACAATGGTAGAGGATACAATGGTAGAGGATACAATAGTATAGGATACAAGCTGACCAAAGTAAAAGATATTTAACCCTTTGAATCATTCACTGAAAAACTCATATTTGTGTGTTGGCAGTTTTTGTCCAGTTTTAGTTTCAATTTTGTCTGCTGCCATTGATATCACTGACCTAGAGAAAAAAATATGAGTTGAAAAGGATTATATCCAAAGAAGATAAAGTATAGAATAAAATCCAGTTATACGATTCTGCCTGACTAGCCTGAAATAAAATTGGAACTTTAGAATGTCCCAAACGTCGTCATGGATTTTAGTAAAAGTGCATGATTTTAGAAATTATCTAGATATACATTATTAAAATTAATGCCTTTTAAATAAATTACTAAAAGCCATACCGACTGGCATTCGGCCATTCACAATGGATTAAAACTTTATATAATGTGCAAAACCAAAATTAAGTACAAAATTAAATTTAAATGTGAATTTAGTAAACAATGACTAAGAAATATTTGAACAAAAATAATGATATTCTATGTATTTTCTTTAAGTATTATTTCAGTTTTGTCTAAACTGGACAATCATACAATTCCATTTGGTTACAAGTTTTTTATTGCGCAAGCGCGACTTTTCTTCAATTTTCCAATAAACATTTCAGGTTTTCAAATCTATACTTATCTTCTTTGATAAAATCAAATATATGAAAGACATGAATATTATTTTGGCAAAAATATTAAGTTAGATGAATAACAATAATTAAATTTTATAATTATAATTCAATAGTCTTTAAAATCAGATCAATATGAAAATTACTCAGGGCCTACTTTGTTAAATTGAACATTTAGAAAATGTATAATTAAGGGTTCAAAGAAAAAATTGCTCTTACATTACTGTGAATATTCTGTAATTGATCATAAAAACAAGGCCTTTAAACTTGATCATGCCTTTAAAGAAAATAAAAAATAAAAATATCAAGAACCAACCACAATTATCTTGATTTTAATTTTAACTTTATTGTCTGCCATTGTTTGTGTTGATTAATTTCATTTAGCTTTGTTTGCTAGAAGATTAATTATTTAGCGGCATCAAGCTTTTGTACTCAATCTAACAGAAATTAGCCAAAATAAGAAAATTTGGACAGGTTCTTGTACCAAAATGACCAATAGAAGCATGTCCCTGGATTTCTAGACATGATAATTTTTACACTAACCATATTATAAAAGGGGACTATCCACGAACAAGAGCAAGTGATTCTAAGCACCATCCAGCAATGATTTTAAATGTTTTTTTTTGTGAATATACTAGGGTCCTGTGTAATATCATTATATCGATTTCAAAAAATTAAGTTTCACCACGGTTTTATATGAAAAAACGTTGAATTGTTAGACATTTTTTGACTTAACACCATCAATGTTTTGTTGAGTTCAAACTGCTGTGACACAAAAGTAAACATTTTTCAATAAAAAATGTTAATCTATTTAAAGTGATGGTAACTTGTAATATTATAAACAGTTTTATTAGTGTACGTTCGTAATTTACAGCATTTAAATATGTTTTGGCATCATAGACATCCAAGGGGGGGGGGGGGTAATGGGGCGATTACCCCCCCAAACGATTTTTTTCATTTTACCCCCCCCCCCCAAAATAAAAAATCTCTAACATTTTTTTGAATTTTTGAACCTAACAAAACATTTGATGATATTTTGTCAAATAATGCTCAACATTTCAAGGTAATTTTCATATAAAACCATGGTGAAACTTGATTTTTTTAATGATATAATTACACAGGACTCTAGTATATTCACCAAAAAAATTTTGAATCACGACTGGAAGGTGCTTAGAATCACTTGCTCTTGTTCGTGGATAGTCCCCTTTCTACATTTTTACATCATCAATGATAAATGAAAACCTGAATACTGATTTCAAATCTTCTCGATACAAATTATTTGCTGAATGTTTAGCTCCCAAGAATTTACCTAACATAAAAAATATAATAAAAGTATTTTAATAATAAACAACAAAATTATTTTTATGATGTCAATGTCAAAAGAGTAAACCACCATTCAAGTTTTGCCTCTCTTGAAAGTGGAATGGTACATTACAAAAACCGTATCGGCCTTAATGATATCATTACCAAGAGAGGCAAAAATGGAATGGTAGATTACAAAAATCATTTCCAAGAGATAAAAGAATGAAATCATACATTACGTTTTTGTAGAGGGTCATAATTAATCATATATTATATTTTTGCTTCAATAAAAATGTATTCAATCTAATTGTATTAAATAAATTTAATATTTAATAAATCTGTCAATTAAAAACAATATTTTTTTAAATTAGCGCAACTACTCTATAATCCAATATTCGTCTTTTGATAAAATTTAGAATTATTGTTGCGTAGATAAATTTAACATATAATATGATTAATATAAGCATTAACAGTTATAAGTTATTACAACTTGGTTAAAATACTTATATTAATGTAAAAATATTTAGGTGTATTTTTGTCATCAAAACTGTGAATTTGACAGCCTCAGTGAATTTCATGAGTGTGAAAATGACAGTAAAACTGTGTTTATGACAGTATTGAAGGTGTAATATTGACAGTAGATAAAAAAATATTGCCAAAAATACAGGTAAAAACGAAATTGACAAAAAAATACCTACTTTTTTGTCAAAAACACAGTGGTTGTATTTTTGTTAGTGGTAAATTGGCAGCACCCCACTTACCAGGGAGGGAGGGTACATAAGGCTGTTTATTAAAAAGGGCCCCTAAAGTCTTATGATAATGTTTTCTTATTCGTTGGCTTAACAACCTTGGGAACTGTAATTAAATTTTTATTGGATATTTTATTTAGTTAAGTGTCCAAATGTTTCAACCACTGATTGTAATCTACAGCAGGGGTAATCTTCATTGGGAATGAACAGCTATTTATCCGCCATTGTCTTACTTATCCCTTTTGATAAATTAAAGGATACCTGTGGTAAATTTTCTAAGACATTCAACTCTTTTTGGATCCAATTGAAGTCCTAATTCTCTAAGTAAATGAGTTACAACTTCTATAGGATGTTCTACTAAATCTTCATAGAATACTACATGAACCTAGTCAATAATTAAATCTTATTCTTTATGTAAATTTTAAAAAACAATTCAAACATAATAAGATAAGTGCCAGCTAAAGTATCTATTAGACCTATTACTCAAAATACACTTTTTCGAATTTAATTCTTCTGCTGGCCTAAAAAGTTACTTTAGAGGCCTACAAACAAATATACAAAATTTCATCTCTCTATCTCTACTGGTTACCTAGCGCCATGCCTCTAAACAAATCAACATATAAACACACTATCAAAATCAATATAATAAAGTAACAGGATGTCTGTTTATCTCTGTGTCTGTACCGAATGATCTTGCTAACCACTGAACAGATCGGGTTCTCCTTAACAGGGTAGCTTCTCATGGTAAGGTTTATAACTATTTTTGGGGAGGGTATCACCGCCATCCCAAGAGAAATCGCCCCCCCCTCCAAAAAAAAATACCCCCCTCCCAATTTTTTAAAAATATTTTTTAACCAAAACTAAAAATGGGGGGGGGGGGAGGTGCTTTTTTCTTTTAAATCTGAAATAATAAATTGGGTTATCAAATTCGACTCTCTCTTCTCCTCAAGTGCCCTTAGAGGCCTCTAGGGGCGTAGCCGCTAGTGGCGAAGGCAAAATATAAAGTGAAATTAAGAAAAACTTACCTCTGATCCATTGGTCAGCCAGTCCTCAATTATTTCATACCATCTAGTCAGTGGTTGTAATTATCAAAATAGAGTTATTTTTCAGGGAGGGATAGGACATTAGGCTGTTTATTACACTAGTCCCCAAAGTTTAATTATTTGTTGGCTTAAATCTTTAGAAATTTTTAAATTAATTTAAATTGGTTGGTTTATTAAGTTGACCGTCCAAACGTTTCAATTAGTAATTGTAATCTAAGTAAAAGATAATGTTGAGAATGTGTCTGCGATTGTCTTATCCCTTAAGATACCTGTATTTTTTTTAGTAGCAAAGCTTTTATAATTAAAATGTCCGTCCATCTGTCAGAGGCAAAGTGGGAGAAACGTGATTTTCAAGATAGACTCCTGAAATTTTTATGGATTAAATAAAATCTTATTCTTCATACTCTCACCAAGTTTCATTAAGATTTGTCAATTAATTGGGGTGCAAGGTCGATTCCTAGATTTTTAAGTTTTCATGATTTTCTCGACTCCTAAGCCTAGTTCACAAAAGGCATAGGTAGACCTCTGGAAATTTTAGGTTGACCTAAAGAAGCTTTAGGTTGACCGATTTTATAAAGGCATTTGTTAGTTTTTACTTATATAGGTTGACCTACAGAATATTTCGGTCGACCTCTACAAGTTGTTTGGGAACTGGGCACTATTCAAAATAGACGACTGAAATTTTCAGGGATTGAGTCAGTTCAAATTCACTTTTTACATATTTCCACAGAGTTTCATTAAGATTTACTTTATGGTTGGGGTGCTGGATCGATTCCTAGATTTTTAGCTTATACATTTTAAAAGGTATTGTGATCTATTTTAGTTTGATATTTTGTAATGACACTGCTCTGTAGTTATTTTTTTCCGGATGTACATCCATAATTTTTTGAGCTTCGCTTCTTATGCATGTTGTCATCCTTGTTTAAACTATGTATTATTTATTTCAATGTATGATATATATAGATGGTATGAAGAAATTTGTAATTAATCGTAAATTTAATACCTGGTAATTCTTGTATAAGCAAATTGTTCAAAATCATCTATTGATATATTTTTCGGTTTAATTGATCCTGTGTGCCCTTTTGTACTAAATACATAATTCATATAAAATGATGTTAGCGCTTCTCAGGTCAGTTGAATTTGAGTTGCCGATTGTGTACACAGTTTCCTTGGTGTTTCCTCATCCTATCTCAATATTTACAACTAGCTAAAAAACTTTAAACTTTTGATTTTTTTTGAAGTTTGAAGTTTTTTAGCTAGTAGTAAATAGTGAGATAGGATGAGGAAACACCGAGGAAACTGTGTACACAATGGGCAACTCATATTCAACTGACCGTTTCTCATTTTTTTTAAGGGCAAAGCATTTCTATTATTAGGGTAGGCCCGTCCGTCCGGGAAAGTTTTTTTCGTGTATAGGTTAGCTATTTTAGTTCATTTAGGCATGTTAGAATTGTCCTATCGATTTCCAACTTGCATGATGATTCCTATAAAAGTTAAGAGGCGTAACAACTCTATAAGCGTTAAAAGGAAGTCCGTATGTTCAACAACCTTTTTAATAATAATTTTTTATATGTTATAATTATCCTATTCATCTTATTTTTTGGAACAATGATTCCTATTACATTAAGGTATATAAGCTAAACATTTGTATAATCAAATCCTAAAAATGTAAGTATGTCCATAAACAATATCCTGTACTTATATATAAAAAATTTTTTAGACTCATACATGTATATTCTGTTTATTCAGTTCTGACAATTTACTAGTGTTTATGTTCGTTTATCCTTCATTTTTAAGGATGTTTTCATCTTTGTTACTTTAAACTAAATTTGATACTTTAAATTACCTTTTAAAGTGGTAAAATGAAAGGATGGCTTCGAATGGATCTCGAATTATTAGAACACCTCTACCTTTATATTGAAAGTAAATTAAAATGAATAAATTTTATTTTTAATATGATTTTTACGCATAGAGAAAATAATAAAAGAGAGGAATCAAGGTATTAGGAGGACTAGAATAGGCAGTGGGCCTTCCCCAGCAGTATTAACAGCCAGAAATTTGAATAATTCGAATGAAATTAATATTAATGATATTGACATTATTCTACATCAATAATTTTTCACAATTTTGAGATTTTATCTTTGATTATTAATACAATTATGTTTTACCTCAAATCCTAACTACATTAAATTTCCTTTTCTAACATTAATCTATATTTATTTCCATAAATGTTTAGTTATAAGTATTCATACTTTAGTTTACATATTACGCATTTTTAGCACTTTAACATTGCGCACTTTTTAAAGTGTTTTTTTATATCGTAGTTTTTAGTTTTTTTATTTATATTTATATCTATATATGTATGCAAATTTAAATCTAACTGTTCTTATTTTTAGTTGTAAGGAGATGAAGTTGGAATGGAGCAGCTGTGTGGTGGCAGCTGGCAGAAACAAAGTGGGTCCGGGTATAGTTGTTTTTTTATTATGGTAGTCAATTATGATAATAGTGATGGTGTTCTCAATTATCTTAACTCTAACCAAAATTTAGATCTTATTAACAATAATCCTTTTCTTGAACCGTTTAGAGATATTATGCCAGAATGTAAATATGTCAATATTGATACTTTATCTAACAGTCTATCTAAAAATAAATATTTTTGTATGTCAATCAATATTGTCAATCTCTTAGAGCTAAATTTACTGCAATTACTAACCTTATTGATGATATGGGAGCAAAATCAATTCATCCTAGTCTTATTTGTTGCCAAGAAATTTGGAATTCTGATCATTCATTTAATAATATAAAAGGATTTAAATTTTTCCATGAATCAAGAAAGATAGGCCAGGGGGGCGGGGCATGGAATCTATGTAAATAAAAATTTTCATTCAGAAAAGTTAAAGAAAGAATCTAAATTTATTGAAAATATCTATGAATCATGCGCTGTCAAGATAGATATACCTAAAGTAAAAAAATGCATTGCTATCAGCTTATATAGGCCTAACACCCATTCT
This sequence comes from Acartia tonsa, assembly GCF_053477335.1. Classification (NCBI taxonomy): domain Eukaryota; kingdom Metazoa; phylum Arthropoda; class Copepoda; order Calanoida; family Acartiidae; genus Acartia; species Acartia tonsa. Next base: position 47,789,836 of record NC_137268.1, read on the forward strand.
ACTTTGACCAATAAAGAGCAACTTGACCAATTTTTTAATTATTTGTATGAACACTTGGAAACCCTTTCGAAGTATTCAATTCCCATTTATTTTTTTACTGATAGCAACATTGATCTTTTAAAATATAACAATGATGAAAACTCTACTTTATTTACAGATTTACTTTCATCTTTTGGATTTCATCAAATTATTAGTAAAGCTACTCGTATTAGTGGTGAATCCCACACATTAATTGATCATATTTTTACCTCAGATAATTGTAATGATATAACAAGCTCTGGAATTTTTATTGATAGTATTTCAAATCATTTTCATCCTTTCATTGACATCAATCTCAAAAAAGGTCCTAAGAAAAAAAATATTCCTCGTCATTATAGAGACTTTTCATTGGCAAATAAAGAAGTGTTCAAAGCAAAATTGCAAGAACAAACATGGAATACTGTACTTCAATCTAATTATCCCAATATTGCAGCAAATAATTTTCATCACACTTTTAGCGAAATTTTCAATATTTGCTTTCCATTAAAAATTGAAAAAGTCAATAGTAGATACAAACCAATCAATAAATTTATGACACTGGGATTGTTAAAAAGTAGAAGGAGGAAGATTAAGCTTGCTATCAAAGCTAAACTCCGCCCTACTGAGGAGAATAAAAATAAGTATAAAAAATATAGAAATGTTTATATATCTCTGATTAGGAAATCAAAACAACTTCTTTTTAATAGCGAAATTTCGGCAGCAAGTGGAGACTCTAAAAAAATCTGGAAAATAATAAATGAAAACATGAATAATGTTTCCAACCAGAACTCTATAGGACCAATTTTAGTAGATGATCAGTTAATCACAGAAAACAAAGAAATGGCAAATCACTTTAATTTACACTTTTCTAATGTAGGTAAAAAAGTCGCTGAAAAAATACCAGAGTCTTCAACTCATTTTTCTAATTACCTCCCCCCTCCTATAAGAAACTCATTTTTTCTTGGACCTATAACTCGGCTTGATGTCATATATTACATTTTTATGTTAAAAAAGAAAAAGTCTCAAGATATGAATGAAATTTCTACCGAATTATTACAATTCATTGCTTGTCCTATAGCTGCTGCATTGAGTCATATATTTACACTTTCAGCTCAAACTGGTATTTATCCAGAAATATTCAAAATGTCTATAATTATACCAATTTTTAAATCTGGTGATATGAAAGATATGTCATATCACCGTGGCGTAACAATAACAGATAATATTTCAAAAGTCTTTGAGAAAATTGTAAATGACAGATTAACAAATTTTCTTGATAAAAATAATTTTTTCTACTCAATATGGATTTTTAAAACATAGATCAACAAATCATGCAGTCATTGATTTTATTAACCACATTTCTGATAATTTGAACAAAGGAAATATAGCTTTAGGGCTCTTCATGGATGTAGAAAAATGTTTTGATTGTATATCGCATCCTATTTTATTTAAAAAACTGGAAAATGCAGGTGTGCGTGGCATTGCACTATCTTGGTTTAAAAGTTTTTTTTCAAACCGTACACAAAAAGTAAAAATTGGGGATGAATTTTCTGAAAATACTTGTAATATAGATATTTCTACTTTTCAGGGAAGTGTATTAGGGGTATTAATGTTTATTATATTTGTTAATGATGTACACAATTGTACAGATGCATTTGCAGATTTGTTTGCAGATGATATTTCTACCATCACTGCAGCAAAAAATTTAAAGGATCTTATGATTAAAGCAAACAAAGACTTAGATAATCTCTCTAATTGGTATAAAGCAAATAAGCTTTCTATACACCCTAACAAATCTTATTTTATGATCTTTAGTTCAAACAGAAATATTCTTTCTGATCTTCCTGTTCATGATAGCAATATTTATCTACCTTTGTTTATAAATAATAATGCACCAGGAGAATCTAACATAACTAAAATTTCTCGTGTACAAATGGTACCTAATAAAGATACTAAATCAATTAGAATGTTGGGTGTCTATCTTGATAGCAACTTGAATTTATCAGAACATTGTAAACATATTCATGGAAAAATTTCTAGATCCTTGTATAGTCTTAATTTAGTTAAAAACATTTTGAACAAAGGTTGCATGAAATTAGTTTTTAATGCTCACGTCCAATCACACCTTGAATATTGCTGTAATATTCTAGGTATGGCACCTGAAAAATATTTAAAACCATTAAAAATTGTTCAAAAAAAAGCCATACGCATTATTAGTGGAGCTTCATACAATGAACACAATCCACCCTTGTTTAAAGAAAATAAAATTCTTCCTCTAGCTGAACTTATCAATTATAATATATTCAAATTTATGCTTGATTTTAAATTAGAAAGACTCCCAATTTCTTTTTCTGGCACATGGATTCAAAACAGTCAACGTGGAACTTATGCTCTGCGCAATACAGATGATTTCTACATCCCCAATGTTCGATGCATTTCATTTTTTAAACACACTTTGTTTAATTTTCCTCGTGTTTATAACGAGTTACCTAATGATTTTAAAATCTTGAAACTAATAGAATTCTAAACTTGAAAAAAGTAAAGGATTACCTGTTAAATTCGATATAAATTTTTGTACTTTTGTTAAAGATAGAGAACACCATACTAAATTTTTTACCAACAAATATTAATATTAACATCATACGTGACTACTATAGTTTAATACTTCTATACCTGAACCAACCCACCTTGTCCTGCTTGTGCCACCACCAAGCCACCACTCCTGACAACAACATCACCATTTTACTATTAACCCTTAACGGTCGGGGGGTAGTAGTACATCCTCATATTAAATACAGGTGTTCAAGTCAATTTCAGGTTCCAGGTATGATCCTGCAGGTCCTGATCCTCCAGGTCTCCAGAAATCTTTAAATGGCTCCTGTGGCCGCAATTTTTGACTTAGAGACTTCAAATTTTAAACTTAAGCTTTTCTTACATGTCTACATAACATATTAAAATTTCATAAAGATCCGCCGCCGTTTTCCCGGCGACCGCCGACTGCGGCGGCTGGCAGCTGCCAAGTACAGCTGCGGCCGCTGAAATTTATATTTTGATATTTGAAATATAAAATTTACATAAAGATTAACATTTTCTGCAAAAAGATTTTTATTCTAGCTTCAAAAATAAAAAAATTACAGCCATTTGAAATTTTTAAGTAAAAAAGGACCTAAAAACAAAGGTTGTTAAATAAAAGGGTGAAGGAGGCGAAAATTGACCTTGACTTACTTAAGGTCGGAAATTCATCATAACACAGGGGACTTACACAAAAAAATTTAGCCCTCTAGCTCTAATAGGAACTGAGATAACATGGGGGGGGCGTTGAACGACCCCCCCCCCCCCCGACTGATTAAGGTGCGGCAAGGGGCCCGACTGTAAAGGGTTAATATTAATTACTCTATTCCGGAACCAGCTTTACAGGCAAGCTTTCCTTGTATCAGTGGATAGCTTACATGCCTTCTTGGAATCTGGATCACATGGATCATACCTTTTATGAACCCGACCATAATCATCATGATTTACAATATACAACAATAGTAATAATTAATAAAATATTTTATTTGTAAACATATTGTCAATTTGATCTCATATAATAAATATTTTAGTATTTTTTTTTTAGTGGGCCTAGAGGCCTGTTTTGCGCTATTGCCGCGCTGAATTTTTTTTGTTATTCAACCACTTTTCAAAATTGGAATATTTTGAAATAAAATGTAATTTCTAGAAAATTAAAGTTGCTATTTGAAGCATACATCTTATTTTTATAGGATGATATAGAAATATTACCAATTCTGATAAAACCTAATGAAACAATATAAAATTATCATTATTAATTTCTCTTAACTTTGCTACTGACTTTAATCATTACATACATTATTAGTTTTTAAGATTTATATTGCAGTCTATCTAACTTTTATTTCTTAATAAATAAAGTTTTTACAAATTAATATAAAAACTTGATTGTAAATCATAATAATCAGTTTTTCAGTGCCATCTAGCTTTGGATATCATAGCGATTATCTATTTTTAAAGGGAGTGTGAACGTAAAAATTTCTCATCTGATTATCAAATCTTAACATTTTCTAAGCACATTTCACTACACTGATTAACCAAAAACGTCCTATTAACAAAAATATCTAGGAATAATGTCTTGATTTTATGGTATTTTGGGAGGGAAAAAGGAAAAAACAGGGAAAATCTAAACGTTTTGGTTTCTTATAATGTTTGTAGGGATATTCAACTTGTCATATATAGTTAAAACAATTTACTTACTGTTAAGGATTTATTTTATGATATAAAATTGCCAATTTTTTCATAACGTAGTAATTAGGTAATAAAGATCTATTTTAAATTCGTATTATTGACAAAAAAATACCTCATTGTCTACAAAGGGTTGAATCTCATAGGTTATTTAAAATAATAATATCCTTTTTTATTGTGTTGGACAATAAATAACCCACTTTGGAGATTTAGTTTACACTTTTATCAGACTGTTTATAAAGAAATATTGCATCTTTATTATTTACAAATTTGTAATTAAAGGTGGGCAAGAGATGGGCCATCTAAAGTTACTTGGATACTAATAAAAAAAACCTTTTCTAGCTTTGTTATTGTATTTGGTTTTCAATAAAAAATATTGCTTATTTTATCAATTTCTAAGTAACTATACATTGGTTTAAAGCAAGGATTATGTTAAAAGTCAGCTTAAACGTTAGGAAAAATAGAGAACTATGTCAAAAAGTTTAGTTTTAGCTATAGAAGGAAAAAAAGACAATTAACTGCACATTTATATAGTCCAGAAATTTTTTCCCTAATCTTGGACATAGTAAAAATCGGCTGAAAAAACCGTTTTTTAAGGAAACGAGAGACAGTTTTGCCCTATATTTGAGATTATATGAATGAGATGATGTTAAGGTTTGATAATATGATAAGAAATTTTCTCGTTCACAGTCCCTTTTTTTACTAAAAACTAAAAATGAAGGGGCGTCAGCCCCCCCCCCCCCAAAAAAAAAAATCACCCCCGAAATTTTTACTTAAATCTAAAATAAGAAAAATAATTATCAAATTCAACTCCAATCGCCTCAAGTGCCCCTAAAGGCCTCTAGGGGGCGTAGCCACTAACAAACAATAAAGAACATGTACCATTGAATTCACGCGGTCTTGCTTTGTAGTGAGTTTTCTGAAGAAATGTTGTTCCATCTCTAAAAATAGTTTTCACAATTTTGTATATACTAGTATACTTACTAGGGTTGGGGCGGATATCCGGCCTTTTCAATATCCGGCCTGATACCGGATATTGAAACTATCCGGATACTGGATATATTCGTATACCGGATATCAGGACGGATACCGGATATTGAAACTATCTGGATTTTGGATATCCGGCCGGTTTCTAATGCCGGATATCTGGTTATCCGGCCGGAGTCCGGTAATTTGTCGGATATCGAGCGTTGGCCAGACATCCGGCCGAAAAAGTATCCAACCCAACCCTAATAGTTACAAATACTGGATAAGAATTAACACAAGGATGACAAAATCCATAAGTAGCGAAGCAATACAAATTTATGGAATGACAAACAGACAAAATGAATTATAGAGAAGATGTTCAGTTGATAAATGCGCAATAATACTTAGAAATCACGAAACCTTTCTAAAATATTAATAAAAAAAATATTTAAATTTCTTTTGTGCATGACCGACAGGTTGATAGACAAAAGAAATTATGCCCATTAGTACAGGGAATACTCACAACAAATTTCGAGTCGGGATAATCACGTTTCCCTAAGTGCAGCATTACGAACCGACTGAAGGACCGACAAAGTGAATTATAGAGTAGCTTCGCTACTAATAAATATGCCACATATTAGGGTTGGGCCGGATATCCGGCCATTTTCAATGTTCGGCCGGATACCGGGTAATGAAACTATCTGGATACCGAATATCTGGCTGATTTAGAATGCCGGATATGCGGTTATCCGGCCGGATAGCTGGTAATTTGCCGGATATCGAACGTTGGTCAGATATCTGACTGGATACCGGTTATCCAACATTATTTTAATCAGCCGGATATCTGGTATCTGGCTAAAAAAGTATCCGTCCCAAGCCTACTGGCACATATTACTTACGTATGATTTCTAGCCTCTCCATAATATCCAGATTTGTAGATTCTTTTATCCATATAAACTGATCCTATATAAATATGGGTCAGTTGAGTTTGAGTTGCCGATTGTGTACACAGTTTCCTCGGTGTTTCCTCATCCTATCCCAATATTTACTACTAGCTAAAAAACTTCAAACTTCCCAAAAAATGTATGATGTATAAATCGTTTATACATTCAAAATATAAATATTGAGATAGGGCGAGGAAAGACCGAGGAAACTATGTACATAATCGGCAACTCAAATTCAGTTTGAGAAATATAGAAGCTAATCAATTACGAATATTAACACTTGTAGAATTCAGGCAATTTCATAGCTATAAATAAGGAGAATATATATTCAAAATTGTAAGTAAATTTATTTCAAAACTGCTTGTATACAGGATAAAGTTTAAGGCCATACCTACATTTTTAGGACTTGATTATAGAGATGCTTCAATTATAAAATTTTCTTTGTTTTCCTAGGACTCAGTAATTATAAAAAAAATAAAAAAAATAGAATAATAATTAATCATATCGAATAAAATATGGTTTCAAAACCGGTTTTAAATCAGCATGTTTTGAATGGAAGTACTAATTGGATTGGACAATTCTAACATTCCTCAATTAACGATAAGAGCTATCTGTTACAGATGGACGGACGGACCGACCCTAATTTTACAAAAACAAGGATGACAACATCCATAAAAGCGAAGCGCTGAAACGGTAGGACAAACGGACATTAATACTTGTATAGTGTCAGAACTGAATAATCAGAATATAAATTTGTTGAAAAACTGCTTGATATAGAATACTGTTTATGGACATACTTACATTTTTAGGACTTAATTATAGAGTTGCTTTGCTTATAATAATGTACTTTGTTGTCCCAGGAATCAGCATACAAAAAATCAGATCAATCGGATAATTAGATCATATAAAAAATTGATGTTAAAAAAGTTAAAAAATCAACATGTTTAAAATGGACGTACGGACATTTTGGTATTGATTATAGAGTTGCTACGCTTTCTAAATCGTACCTAATTACTGCAGGAATCACCATACAAAGTTTGAAATCGATAGGACAATTCTAACATGCCTAAATTAACGAAAAAAGCTATCCGTTACGGACGTACGGACGTACGGACGGACCGACCCTAATTATAGAAAAGCTTCGCTTTTAAAAAATGTATAAAAAATTGAAGTTTACCTGTAAATAATCCTGAAGCTCCTTCAATAAGATACCTGTTTAAACAGATTAGAACAGTTATTTATTGCATCGTATTATACACAGCTTTCCGCGGATATGAAAATGTACAATTATAAGATTAAGACCATTTTTGTGAGCCGCGAGATGCCGAAGGCATGGGCTAACAAAACTGGTTTTATCATTATGATTGTACATTTTTATACTCTTAGAAAACTAGGTATAATACGATACTATACATGATTTTTCTGTTTGGTTGAGAACTGTTTCTTATCCACCGGATATTAATCAGTTTTGATACCATACTGGAACATATTCATAAATAATGCTTTATTACTTAAAGCTAAATCATATAAAATTTTCAAGGGTAGTTTCTTCAGAATTACAGAAAGAAATATGGACCTCGTCCTCGAAATCTCATTTGTTGGCTCCAAAACTTTGGTTATAAAGGAAAAAGTAGGTTGCGGGTAAAATCCGTAAATGGTGTGTGTTTTAAGTTAAAAACAATGGTAGAACGATAAAAATTTATGTTAACTTTAAAAAAAGTTGTCGATAGTTCTTTTCAATAAGAAATACACATATTTAGTGAATATTATTGTTATAATACTATTTTTAAGCCTTAAAACACACACCTTTACGGATTTTACCCGCAACCTCCTTTTCCTTATTGAATTTTGATTGGTCTGTTTTAAACTAGAAGTGTCTACTCTTTTTAAGTAAAAATTTAATTTTACAGATTGGTAAGAATGAAAACTCTTAACAAATTTAAAGGGCTCGGCAGCCGCGCGTCAGTCGCCTGTACCTCATGGAAATCAACCTTTTACATTTTTAAAAATCAGCTGAATGTCTAATAAACCTGACCCAAATATTGCAATCCCTCTTTTTAAAACATTTTAAAATATCGAAAATCGGAAAATGATTTAAATTTGAGGCTTTGTCATGGCTGACGCGCGGCTGCCGAGCCCTGCAAATATGTATATTATTACCTAAGCCAAGTATTGCCAGATCTAGGAAAAGAAGCCAATGCCATCAATGGAAGAGTTCCCTCTCTTTGAATAAAATAAAACAAGGATGACAACATCCATAAGTAGCGGACCACAAACAAATCATGGAATGAACAAACGGTGAAAGTAAGCTATAGATCATATGTTATTGTTCAGTTACCAAAACAAAGAAAAAAATCGAGAAAAATCACGAAACCTTTAAAAAAAGTATGACCGAGAGACAGACTGAAAAAAACAATGTTTAGATCAGATGCACATATGTTATAAGATTCTTGACTAAAAATTTCCACTGTCTATCTTTAATAGTAGATAGATAAATTACATTTCCCCCATTGCGTTATGGATTGAATGCCGGACTAACATACACAGTAAAGTATATAGTAGCCTCGCTAAGAAATACATTAATGTGAAAATTATTTGTCATGCAATTAAAACATATGTTTTTGATTTATTCACATATGTTTTTCGAAGCTTTTTATAGTAACTAAAAATTGACGTCATACTAGCCTACATTGGTCAATCAAAATATATACTGGCCTGCTAATGGTAATTTAGGCTGTGTTTTAGCATATCATTAATCAATAGGTCATTTGTATTGTATGGCGTCATTTTTTATAGTCACTATAAGGAGCTTCATTTCTTTGTCAAACCTTGCAATTCTAGTTGTAAAATTTCTACATTCTGCATCCTGAAAACACACAAAAGAGAGGAGTAGGTTTTGCTTAAAATCCGTAAAGGTTGTGAGTTTTAAGTTAAAACAAGGATGACAACATCCATAAGTAGCGAAGCACAAAAAATCGTGGATGGGAATGTATACAATTATGTTTAAAGTGTTTTTTTTTAAATCAAGAATAGATTTATTGGAGAAAATAAACATGAAATCTTGTTTTATTTTGATTGATGACGAAATAAAAGATGCTCATAACAATGGGAAAAATTAAATTTTAAAAAAAGTTTTTTTGTCTATAGTTCTTTTCAAGAAGAAATACACATATTTACATTTAGTGAATATCACCGTTCTACTACTATTTTTAAGACTTATAACTCACACCTTTACGGATTTTAGCACATCCTACTCCTCCCTTTATCTTATAATTATGTAGTGTTTGTGTATGGCTTCAAAACCGATTAATATCCGGTTGATTTGAACCGGTTTTTAGTCATACTGTAAAATCATGTATCGCATCAGATAATTTTCCACGAATATTAAAATTAACAACATAAAATCAAATTGTTTTTAATCTTATACATTTTATAATCCGTAGAAAGCTGTTTATAATACGAGGCCATAAATAAATATTCATTTAAAAAAAAAACTATTTTACTTACTCGAGGCCAGGGTCTATTTTCCTTCCAATCTCCCCACTCAATTTCAATCTTTCTTTCCATTTGTTTGATATCCGCGGAAAGCTGTCTATAAAACGATGCGATATATAACTATATAAAAGTTCAAAAGTGACAAATATATTTAGAATTGTTTAGCAGAAAATCTGAAGAAATAAGGATGACAACATCCATAAAAGCGAAGCACTGAACCAGTAGGACAAACGGACATTAACACTGGTATAGTGTCAAAACTGAATAATCAGAATATAAATGTATAAGAGTCGAAGCAAAATTTTAAGTAAATTTGTTGAAAAACTGCTTGATACAGGGCATACTTACATTTTTAGGACTTGATTATAGAGTTGCTAATGATTTTGTACTTTGTTGTCTCAGGAATCAATATACCAAAAATCAGATCAATCGGATAATTAAATCACATAAAACTTTGTTGTTAAAAAAGTAAGAAATCAACATGTTTAAAATGGACGTACGGACTTTCTGGTAATGATTATAGAGTTGCTATGCTTATTAAATCGTACCTAACTACCACTGGAATCACCATGCAAAGTTTGAAATCGATAGGACAATTCTAACATGCCTAAATTAACGAAAAAAGCTATCCGTCTCGGACGGACGGACGGACCGACCCTGATTATAGAAAAGCTTCGATTTTAAAAATTACCTGTACCTATAATTGTATGTAACACTGTATAAAGCACAGAGTACGAATACAATAATTGTTATCATCAATACTTTTTCTTTCATTTTTAAAAAGTATCTGCAATTGAATACTGCTGTAACTCAATAGTTTAAAACAGAGATCTAAAAATAGATAAGACAGTGGCCGATAAATTGATGTACATTCACAAAGATGATAAATAATATAACCCCGTATTTAGATCACAATTAGTGGTTGAAACATTTGGACACTCAATTTTATAAACAACCAATGAATATTCAATAGAAGTTCCCAAAAATGTTAAGCCAACGAATAAGAAAACCTAGTTATAAAACTTTGGGAACTTGTGAAATAAACAGCCCAATATTCCCTCCCTCCCTAAGTTCAAAACTAAAATTTTATATTAGACCTAAATTTATTTTAAACATTCCCCAACAAAAAAATGTATAATTTATAATAATATCAAAGAATATCTGCTTAAGACATTAACCCTTACAGATCGGGCCCCAATTCCCACCTTAATAGATCGGGGGGGGGGGTCATATTGACCCCCCCCTCTATCTCAGCTTCTGTTACAGATAAAGACGTAAAAATTTTTTCTGGTGGTTCATGTGTATTTTTAGAGAAAATTACTTTTTCTAGTCATAGCGGCCAGGCCGCTCCTTAGCCGCTTTTTAGCGGCCAGCCGCTAAATTTTAAAACAGCTGTAGAGCGGCCAATTTTGCAGCTAGGATGACCAAATTTTAGGACGAACTTTTATTTTTCATAACAAAAAAATTACTTTTTCTGATCATCGCCGAAAAACGGCAAATAACGGAAACCGCCATTTTCGGCGGTTACGGCGGTAAAACGGCGGTTGGCGGCGCCAATTAATATTTTTATCTGTTTATTGTTCCTCAAGAATTTACCAAAAAAAATTTTAGGTCTCTAGCTGCAATAGAAGCCATGATATTCAGGATATATGTCTGTAGTAAAAGCCGGACAAAAATCGGTCATAAAGTCGGTCAGGGTGCGGTCAAACGGTCATAACACCACTTTTCTCATAAGGTCATTGATATCTTAGTATTCACCAAAAAAAATATAGGTTTCTACCTTATACACAAAAGTATTTAGAATTTTTTTTAATTTTGGTGCTACCCAACCGACTTTGACCGGACACCACGACCGACACAGACCAGATATCCTAATAAAATTAACTCTTGCCGACGCATAATTACTAAACTTAAAAAGTCATGAAGTAACAGCTCTCCATCTTACCTACAAAAAAAATGACATTGAAAAAACAAGAGGGGGGGGTCAATATGACCCCCCCCCCCCGATCTGTAAGGGTTAAGAAACATGTAATATTATTGGTCCTACGACAAACGCAGGAGTCCCAAACGTCGGAGTGGACAAACGTCGGAGTGGACACTTAACCTAACCTAACCTATTTTAGACCATATTATAGGTTTTTAAATGCTTAACCCCTGCGGGGGGCTTATTTGTTAATTAATTTCTTAACCTAACCTAATCCGTATAGAAATACTTAATAAAATTAATATCTTAACCCTCCTGCGTTTGTCCACTCCGACGTTTGGGACTCATGCGTTTGTCCTGGAACCTTTATAACAATATTAAATTAAAACTAATCCAAGATATTCTGTTATAAAAATGTGTCAGTTGATTGTAAAGCAGAAGTAAAAAAAGAGAAAAAAAATTGCCGTCTAACATAAAAAGTGTACATTTGAATTAAGTCAAGACTTATTCAACATAATCAACATAGTAGTGTAAAGTGTGTTACCTTATTATATGTTTCATCATTATTTGGCCACAACTCAGTCAAAGATGCTTTTTAAATAGACCTTTTTCGACCTAAGAAATTTTTTGAAGATCATTTATTTCTACCCAATATTGTGTTTCTGTATAATCAAAGCATAAATCCCTTCAAGAACATTTAATTCAACAGAAGTATAAATAAGTATTTCTTATTATTGATTTAATCTATAATACAAAGTAGAACGATGTCTGTCTGTCCGTCTGACCGTCTGTCCGTCTGTCTGTCTAGATAAGATAAGATAAGATAAGATTTATTTTCCTCAAAGGTACAACATATTTTATTAGATATATATCATACGTTAAGTTACTATGCTTTGATTGGTTTGATTCTTCTTTTTTGTATGTTTGGTGCAGGTTTGATAGCAATATACATAATAACTATTATTAAGTACCTAGCATGGAATTGACCGAACTTCGTCTCCACCTAGTTGCCAGGCCAGTTCGAATATGATAAAAATAACATTTTTACAAGAAAAATTCCATGCAACATTGTACCAGATAGTTGGCATAACCCATTTAGGGTTGTGGAGCCACTGGTGTACTTTGACGCTTGCCAAGCCGATACAATGTTATATGTGCAAATAAATAATAAATAATCTTAACAATGATATAATACAATATCTTGCTGTGTATTTCAGACATCCTCCTACTATCAGTTGCAACTTCTCCAAGCATAAATTCGGAACAATTAGGGAACCAAAACCTTCAAAAGAAGTCGCTATTCCCGTTGTGATCCCTTTTCAGCTCTACCTAGACAGTTTCCTTTGTAACAAATTATTTTCATCATAGAGTGGAGTTATGTCCGGGTCTAAGGACATCTCCACACCAATAATTACAGGATAACGATAAATATCGCGACAACGCTGGTCCAATCCAAAAATCCAAAAATAAAATAAGATACTCTAATATATAACTTATCATGTACCTAAGTGAACAAGGTGTAATGATTGGTTTCGATTCCTACGGAATCTGATTTTTGTTTCTTGAGAATGGATATAATAATCCTCTGATGTACAAATGTACAAAATAAAAATAGGTCATGTGCGATTCCTACGGAATCTGATTTTGGTATTTTGAGATAATGGGAATGTATCCCTAGATGTGTAAGGTTCGATTCCTCCGGAATCTGATTTTTATGTTTTGAGAACTGGTCACAGCATAGCTGTGAATGGGGCATCAATATGAGGGGGGTGGGAGAGGGGGGGGGGGGAGGTGAGGGGAGAGTGGTTTGTGCTCGAAAAAAAACGTTTACATTAATCCATTAATCTCACTTTTTGAGAGGGAAGGGTAAAAGTGGGTCATGGTAAGATAAAAGATAAAAAGAAGGTGGCGTGCTATTGCGCGCACAATTTTATCATAGCTTAGCTTTTAGTGGAGTTTTAATCTTACTGTTGTTTAGGCACGAAAATGTTTGGAGAGGAAGAATACCAACAAATGTGGCAGCCGCTACGCAATAGATTGACAATAACATATCAACGACTTCTCAATATAGTTAATGGTGACAATGTCAGTGAGGAAGTGCGTCGTGAGGTAGCCCGTCTACTATACCATCAAGGTTATCTAGAAACCGAGTTGGCACTCACTCTGTACAACCCAAACAAGGACTCTGAGTATCATGAGACTAAATTAGGTGAAATTGCTCAGCGGATAACTATACAAGAGGGGGCCTGTCTCCAACTGTAGCTCCAGAAAGTGGCCATTACCGGTCGGGACCAGTTATGGTCAAGTTCTCTGCGACTTCATATACAAGATATCCGCAAAAATATCCGCGAAAACATCCGCAAACATCCACAAAAAACAACAATAATCAACAGAAAAAAAAAGCTGCAAAATCGTTACAAGATGTGTCTGATATGGCTATATAAAAAAAAAAACTGTTTTGTGAGAAATAATACTTTTAAAATTTGAAAATTTTGAAAAAAAAAAAAAAAAAACTTGAAAAATTTGTAAAAATATAATTTAAATTTACCATAAACTCATCGATTTGTTTTAATTAATAAATAATAAATCCTAGATATCTTGTTATGAACTTTCTTTTTATTATTTGAAAAATGTATAAAGCAATAGGATGTCTGTTAATATGTTAATATGTTGCTATGGAATAATCTTGTATTAGCATCAAAAAATAAGGATAAAAAATATAGGTTGATGAAGTGAGAGACTAGTTAATTAAGGGAGAGAAATCAAGGAATTGAAAAGGTATTGGGGAGGAGGGGGGGAAAAACGAAGAGAAGAAAATGGGGCGTGGTGAGTGGTTTGTGCGCGGTCGTGGCTACCAGCCAGACAGACGGAGCGGCGCTTATCTTTTGGTATGTGCATGTATTTGGGGGGGGGGGGGGGTAGAGGAAAATATGGGGTGGGGGGAAGAGTGGTTTCCTGGTATAGCACAGCAGAATAAAGAAAATGAAAATGAAAATGAAAAAGGGGCAATGAAAAAGGGCGGGAGGGAAACAATTGATTGTAAAGCATAGGGGAAAATTGCGCGGGAAACGGAAGTGGGGAAAGTGTTATTACTAATTAATAATTTGAAATAAAGATTGCATAATGCATGGTATTAAACACAAAGGGGGTATAAATATGGGGTAGGTAAGGTCAAGGGTCAATTGTTTCCAAGATGTCAGATCAAGAAGAAGAAGTAGGACAAGGCCAAGGTGCTATACCAGACGGGGCGCCGGAAATTCCGGAGGATGCTGGAGGTGAGGAAAATGTTCCCCTCCATGATCAGGTGCAGGAGCTCATCGCTATGCTCAATTCTAGCGATGAAGTCGATGATCCTGTACCCGTGCACGGCGTCCAGCAGCTGCTAAACCTCGCGGCAGTGCCTGATCTACTCCCATTTCCGGGGGTAGACAGGCGCTGTCTGGACCTCTGGTTTATGGTCAAGCGCAGGTTGATGGGCGTTGTGCACGAGGGCGACATGCTGATGTGGCGGAGATTCCGCAACGATGCCATCGATGAGGAAGTCCTCCGCATGCTGTATTCCAACTATGGGTTGGTCGTGAGGTTAATATCAGTAATGCCCACGTATGCCCGTTCCTTCCAGGCCAACATGGACGCCATCGCCACAATGGACCGTCTGGTCACCGTCCAGCAGGACCTTCTGGAGGAGCTGCTCCAACAGGAACCAGACGTCCTCGACGACTCCAGCGACTACGACGAGTAGATGGCTATGCCCACTACTCATGAGCTTAACCAGTCTGCGATAGTCATCATAATAAATTTCGATATCTAAATTTAAATAAATAAAATATATTTTCGGCCAAAATTCAATCAAAACTTTGTTATTTTTTATTATATAGATAGATAGAGGTTGCGCGATTCTTTAGCTACTGGAAAGAATAATATAAAGTCAAATGTAAAATGTATAACAGTAAAATGGATAAAAAACAAACTATGCCAAGCTACTCTATACTTGGGTATGTGTGTGTCGGTTCCTACGGAACCTATTCGGTGTGATTTGAGGTTAAGGAAATGCAGTTTTAATATATTTTAACAAAATAGTTTAATGCTTACAGAAAGTCGAGGGCTAAAAAGTACTAAAAAGTACGGATAGAAACTTGGTTAAAACAAAATTCAGATTCAAAATTCAAAATTCAAAAGAGCAGAGTTTTAACATTGGAAAAGCATTTGATGAGTAAAAGAAAGAAAGAAAATATTTGCACTTTAAAACTCAATCTTATTTAGGTAATAAGTAAAACATTTTTGCTTGAAAATATTTTTATTATCAATTAGTTTAATTTCAAGTGGAAGGTTGTTAAAAATAGTTGGGAAAGAGTTAAGAGGGGCGTGCAGGAGAAAGTTTCTATTGGTGCCCGGCTCGTAAGCAAAGTTGTTCCTGTTCCTTGTGCCATACGTATGTCTGTCTTGAACAAAGTTCCAAGTGTTTTCAAAGATTTTGGGAAAAATGCCTGATTTATAGGCGTGCATGAATTTACAAACATTGAATTCAATTAATAGGTTGAATGGAAGTATGCCATTAGATTTTAAAAATTCAGCTGTGTGAGCTCTGCTTGGCAAGTTTTCAATTATTCTAATGGCTTGCTTTTGTAACTTAATAATTGGTGCTAACAGATACATAGGGCAGGCAGTGAACAGGAGACAACAATATTCGATATTCGACTTAATGTAAGACGTATAGAGTAGCTTTAGGTGTTTCTTATCCAACAAATGACGCATTACTTTCATACTATAAATTATTTTAGACACTTTGCTATAGACTTTTTCAAGATGATAAGAAAACTTCATTTTCTCGTCCAATTGAATTCCTAAATGTTTGATACTACCCTCGTTGGTACCGCTCACAAGATCCAACTTAGTGATTTTTGACTCATCATTTTCATTGTGATTGTTCATGTTTACATAAACTTCGAAGTTGGTCTTAGCAGCGAGCTCAGCGGGGGTGAGTATCTCTCGGGGGGAGGAAAAGACCATACATTTGGTCTTGCGGGGGTGTATGAGAAGCTTATTGGCATTGTACCATTGGGTCAGTCTGGGGACAAGCTCCCTTGCAAGGTTAATTAATTGAATAATATTCTGCTTTTCAATGAAGCCCACTGCGTCATCAGCAAAGAGATTGATTAGGATCTCTTCACTGCATGAAACTAGGTCATTGATAAAAATCAAAAAAAGAATTGGCCCCAGGACTGACCCCTGAAGTACGCCAATGATAATGAATTCAATAGTAGAAGAGAAAAGGCCCTTAAAAAATACACGCTGCTTCCTATTTGAATAATAACTACGGAACCACTCGAGTGCAACCCCCCTTATCCCTGAATTCTCCAGTTTGCTAAAAAGGATGTCCCTATTTATCATGTCGAAACACTTCCTTATGTCCAAAAATATGGCCATGCAGGAAGCGTTTCGACTGAGTGCTTGGGTGATCATTGTGCTTAAGTTCAGTACATTGTGAAAGGTTGAGATCCCTTTCATGAAGCCAAACTGGCGATTGCTAAAAAAAGACCTATCCTCTAGAAACTTAACCAGCGTATCACAGACATATTTTTCGATGGGTTTGGAAAAGTTATCAATGAGAGAAATGCCTCGATGATTATCTGCCTCGCTGAGTGAACCTGATTTGTGAAGGACAACTATTTTAGAAGTTTTCATTTTTTCAGGAAAAGTGCCATTTTGAAGTGATAAATTATAAACATGTGTTAGGGGAGTGGCAATGGTATCAGCACAGCGAGACAGAACATACATCGAGACATCATTGATGTCTGTGGAACGCTTAGGTTTGATGCTACGAATAATATTAATAACTTTGAAGGGGTACAATGGTTCAAAGAAGAGGGAGTCTTGACTTGGGGGTGGTAAGTATTCAAAGAAATTTTTGGGGGTGGAAGGAATTTCAGGCCTTAGGGAAGACCCAATTTGACTAAAATAACGATTAAACTCGTTAGCTATTTCTTGGTCATTTTCAATTTTGTTAGGGCCTACTTGAAGGTATGTGCACTCAGGGGAAGACTTATTAAACCCAATGACTTCCTTAAGAGTTTTCCAAAGTTTTTTCCCATCCCCATTTGCATCTCTTATTTGTTTTCTATAATAGTCAATCTTTGCTCTTCTCACTTGCCTATTGTAATTATTCCTATAGACATTGTAAATACTTTCATTCTCAATTGTTTTATCTTTTAAAAAGTTGCTGTACAAAATATCTCTATGCAATCTACAACGCAATAAGTAATCTGACATGAAAGGCTGCTGGGGCTGGGTACGTTTGTTTTTTCGTTTTTTTCTAACTGGACACTTTTCATTATAAAGTCTCAAAAAGGTTGAAATAAAGTTATCGTAAGCTATGTTTGTGTTGTCCTGACTTAAAACGTGATTCCAGTTAGTGTGGTAGAGTGCATAGTTTAAGGCATCAAAGTTTTCATCATTCAATTCTCTTTTTTCAAAAAAATCTGGAAGTTTAGGTTTATTTACTTTGTCTATTCGGAATGAATTAATAATTGGCAAGTGATCGGAAATTTTTGAAGTTAAAACAAAAGATGACATTAGGTTTTGGATAAAGTTACCTACCCCGAACAAATCAAGAAGGGTTGCAGTGGTTCTAGTAACTCTAGTGGCTCTGGTAACAGTATTTATAATACCGTTAAAAGAAAAAGATTCAATAATTCTCATGGAATTACTGTTTATATTACTTATTTTAAAAAGGTCAAAATTGAAATCTCCTACAATGAAGTAAGGTATATTTAATGCTGCTATTCTATCAATCAAGTCTAAAAAAAGTTCAAAAAATTCCTCGATTTCAGCATTGCTTTGATTGGGTGGGCGGTAGCAATTCAATATACAAAACTTTAGACCATTGTAGGAAATTTTTAAGCAAATAGATTCAAGGATATTTTCTTTAAATGAGAACTTATCAAATAGTTTGTCTACTTTATAATATTTACTTACTAGAATACCCACCCCTCCCCCCCTGTTATTTGATCGGAGTTTAACATGCCAATCATAATTATTAATTCCATAGCAATCCATATTTACATCCTTATTTAGCCATAATTCTTGAAAGCACAGAACATTTAAGTGGATATCATGTTGTCTGAAGAAGTCTACAGTGGAGACAATATCATTATATTTAGAATGTAATGACTGACAATTAATACTAAAAATATTGAGAAGGTTTTCATTGAATGTTTTCAGTTTTTGTACGATACCTTGTTCACTTGAAAAAACACAATTTATTCCGAATTCATTTTCGAAGTCGTTAAAGTAGTCACCGTAAATCGGATTCATAAGATTTAGACCAATGTTATCGTTTAAGTTACCGTTATCCTGGTTAATTTGTTCATTAGGGAGGTTTGTCATGGTCGAGCTGGTCCAGGAGCACCGCAGGAGGAATCGTTTTAACGTCAAGTATGGACATCTGAAACACAGTAGATATTAATGGATAAATAAAGATAGTTAATATACAAAATATTATCGTTGAAACGAAAAAAATTACTATATTTACTATGTTTATTCTGATTGCGTTTAGTTTATGTGTGTGTTGGGGGTGGCAACACATTTAAAAGCTAGTTTAGTTCCCCCTACTCATTTTCATACAAGTTCCATATATTTTATATGCTAATCAGCGGAAAAAAAAGAGAAAAGAAAAGAAAACAGAGGTAATGATTGAGATCATAGTTTTAAGATTAATATGCGACATAGACGCTTTAGCAAATTTAAGTATTGTTTATATAATATTATTATTATTACTATAAAGTCCACGTCATATGGATCAGGATTAACTCAAAAATATTCAAATCGTTCCGAAAATAATAACTATGCTGAATGTTTTTAGTTAGGTACCTTTTTTCGCTGTACAAGATACTTAACTCATGTTGAGATTACCGCCTTTGTTGCTTTCTTGCTTTCTCTAGCTTTGGCCCTCGTGGCAACAGGATCAGAAGGTGCTGAGTCAACGGTAAATGCCCTCGTGGCAACAGGATCAGAAGGTGCTGAGTCAACGGCAAGTGCAGATGCGGCAGATGTGGCAGATGTGGCGGCAGACGCGGCGGCAAGTGCGGCGGCGTGTGCGGTGGTAGGTGCGGCAATAGATGCTGCAGGTACGGCGGCAGACGCGGCGGCAAGTGCGGCAGTAGATGTAGATATGGCGGCGGTCACGGCGGCGGGTGCGGCGGTGAGCGCGGCGGCAGGTGCGGCAGTGAATGCGGCAGTGAATTCTTCGGCAGCAGCGGCGGCGGATGCGGCGGCGGCAGGTGCTGACTGTGTAGCTGGTGCAACGGCGGCATGTGCGGCACTATGTGCGGCGGTTGCGGCGGTTGCAGTTGCGGCACTACTTGCAGCAGAAACTATGGGAGGAAACACAGCCAGGTCCTCAAGAACAGGGGCAGGGGCAGACGTTAAATTGTGTTGAATCGTGTTGGCTGGGTGGGCAGTAATTGTATTAAACTGCCTTCTGTCATCTTCTGTTAAATCAGCCTGGTTCGAGAAGAATGTTTTCCTTTCCTCAGGCGTTAGCTTGTTGAAACGAAGGATTGGCGGTGCTTCAGACAGAAAAAAATCTTCGCTTCCAGGTATGGGTTGAGCCATTTCCTTCAGGTCTTTGCCAAATGGGTTAAGGCAGCGTATCCAGCGGCTGCCGTTCTTGAGTTGAAATTGGACATATTGGCCAGCGACTTTGGCCCTCGAAATCTGGTTGGTGGCATATACAAAGGTCATGGTCTTCCTATTGAGGTCTGACATATCTTGTTTCGCCTGGACTAATCTGTTGGGAAAGAACGGGACCGGTGACGCGTTATTCCTGGGGTTGAACCTCTTGATCTCGGCGTTGTAACGGTCAAGCACAGCCTTCTTATTGTTCATCCACGCGTCGAGGTAGGATCTAGACATAAAACGAAAGATAAAAACGGGGATCTGGCCCTTTGTATATGGGAGCATATGAGCACGCTCAACGATATCACAAAAATGTGAGGGGATATATTCTAATTCCCCTCGTTTAACGGCGGCTTCAAGGGTGGGCCTTATAATGTTTCTGAATATTATAAACTCAGTGATATTTTCACGGCTCCATGGCTGCTGAAAGTTCACTATTCTACAACTCCAATCGCGACATCTTTGCTCTCTTATCGAGTTTTGTAGGAGTTGAAACTTTACGAAATTTTCTCTCGACGATTCGACAGAGTTTAAATAGTCTTTTTGTTGTGTAATCGTGGTCCTAATCGCTTTTTGTTCACTTGCAACAGATTTAGCATCGACGAAATTTTCAATACCTTCGATAGATTGAATTTTAACATTTAAATCTGAGACTCTCAATTTAATATCGTTTATTTCGGTTTTATGGCTGGCAAAAGTACTATGGATAAGCTCATCCCTTACCTTGGCTATATTCGCATCGTATTCTTTAAACTTAACATCCAAAGCTGCGTCCAAATTTGTTTTAAATTTTGACCAATATTCTGGGTTGTCACACGTACTACAGGCCATGATGAAGTGAAGATGGCGGATCCGAGGGTGCTGAGTGAGTGTGTGTCAGCTGACCAATAGTGGGACGCGAAAAAATGTTAGCCAATAGGAGAGCTTATTTGTCGGGAGTACTTTGCGCCGGTAAAATGTTGCCAGACCGATAAATTATCAAAAAATTTAGAGAGTGTTTTCACTATAAATTGTTCATTAAATTAAATTAAAGCGATTAGGTTACACATAAAATTAGATTTTTTAATTCATTAATGTTTTATTTTCACTTTTTGTGTTAACAATTGACCGATACGTTAACACATACACATTGCCAGGCCTAAATACGAGGTGCCCTCTGGCTACAGTGTCTTCCCTTTCCTCCAACTGCGGAGTGACCACGGGCAGTGGGGAGAGGGGAACTAGTTGAGAGAGAGGGGGAAGGTAGAACTGAGCTTAACACATGGGGTAGGGCGGGGAGAGCTTGCAAAATGCGTGTTCTCAGCCCGACTCCCTTAAGATCTCGGTAACCACTGAACCGATCGGATTCTACTCTTCAGGGTATCTAACTATTGGTCCTGTGGTGGTTTTAAGCTATTTTCTCGGGGGGTGGGACACCCCCAACCCTCCCAAAAACCAAAAAATCCCCCCCCATTTTAGGGGCGAAGCCGCTAGTGGTATTATATTTGTGCAATGCATATAAAAGGTAACACCCAAATTTGCCTTTTTTTTTGTAAATTTTCCTCGAAACATGGATATATCTCAAAACTGATTGGTTGGGCTTGTAAAGGATCTATTTGAGTATCTTAGGCCGAAAAAGGTCTATTTTAAAAGCTTTTTTGACTGAGTTGTGGTCAAATAATGATAAAACATACAATAAGGTAACACACTTTAATATCAATCACAAATGAATTATATTTTTACCTTTAAAAGGACTCTCCACAGAAAAATCAACTTTGGATTTTTGAAAATCTAACCTGAAACTATTATTCTCTGTTCAATTTTAGGCATTTTTTGTTTTTGTGGCATCGCGATCGAAGCCCTTTGAAAATTTTGTCCGCCGCCTATTTGTACTGCCGCTATAACAATATATACTACACTTTCCTCCACTCAATATATGTTTGCCGCTAAAGAACATTTGCTCCATTGCAACCGGCCGCTCTACGATTTATCCTCTTCCTTGACTGGACAATCCTGCCGCCTCCATTTTGTGTTTGCCTCCGCCAAATATAACCATCTTTTGCCGCAGTTGCCGCATTCATCGCCCTTCTCCGCCGCTACTCCGCTATACATTGCGTACGTCGCTATGCACAACACCCCCAGCCTCCATTTAATTTCTGAACAAGGGAGAGGGGAGCATGTATTGAAACGCGACGTACAGCAATGAATAGCGGAGTAGCCGCGGAGAAGGGCGATGAATGCGGCAACATAGAAGCTAAAAATCACTAAAGCAGCACAAATTGAATGGCGGGAGGATTCAATTAAAGGAGGTAAAAAATTTCAAAGGGCTTCGATCGCGATGCCACAAAAACAAAAAATGCTTAAAATTGAACAGAGAATAATAATTTCAGGTTAGATTTTCAAAAATCCAAAGTTGATTTTTCTGTGGAGAGTCCTTTTAATTTGAAGTTGAAGGCAATTACTGATAAATCAATTAGAATAAATAAATTATGATTAAGGCCATTGATTAAGACAGGTGTTTTATTCAGGTGTTTGCCATTATCTAGCTTGGTCAAAATAAATTTCTCTGAAGTATACATTTTCTTTTACGTGGACGTTGACAATTATGTCTAAAACATTACAAAAAAGTACTGTAGACAGCTTTCCGCGGACATTAAAATAAAAATTAAAGGATTAAAACCAGTTTTGTTAGCCTCAAGCGGCCGTAGGTCCTCGCAAATAAAACTTCAAGGAACATTGTCTGTAATACGATGGTGTACATGATTTTTCAACATGACTGAGAACCGGTTCTAATCCAGCGGATGTTAATAGGTTTTGTAACCAGTTACATTACCTGGAAAGATAATAAAACAAGGATGACAAAATCCATAAAAGCGAAGCTCTGAAACGGTAGGACAGACGAACATTAACTCTTGTAGAGTGTCAGAACTAAATGTACAAAATATAATTATATAAGTTATGACAAAAATTATACGTAAATTTGTTGCAAAACTTCTTAAATACAAAATACTGTTTTAGGACATACTGACATTTTTAGGACTTGATTATAGAGTTGCTCATAATATTGTAACTTATTATTATAGGAATCATTACTCCAAAAATCAGATCAATCGGATGATTATTGTTATTAATTGTTGTTAAAATGTTAAAAATCAATGTTTAAAATAGACTACGGACATTCTGGTAACGGGTATAGAGTTGCTACGCTTTCTAAATAGTAATTAACTACTACAGGAATCATCATGCAAAGTTTGAAATCGATATGACAATTAAAACATGCCTAAATTAACGAAAAAAGCTATCCGTTACGGACGGACGGACGAACGGACGGACCGACCCTGATTATAGAAAAGCTTCGCTTTTAAAAATGTATTTTCTAAGGAAAATAGTTCTAAATGGCAATAAAGAGACCAATACATCAAGTAAACGGTTTGTTTAATTGCATTTTGTAAAAATAATTATCATATTGATATTTCATGACAAGTAAAGAGGCCATTAAAGTTCATTTTGAGCACAAACATTATGTTTCCTTTCAACAACTAATAACATTTTTATTAAAAGCGAAGCTTTTCTATGATTAGGGTCGGTCCGTCCGTCCGTCCATCCGTCCGAAACGGATAGCTTTTTTCGTTAATTTAGGCATGTTAGAATTGTCCTATCGATTTCAAACTTTGTATAGTTATTCCTGTAGTAGTTAGGTACGATTTAGAAAGCGTAGCGACTCTATAATCATTACCAGTATGTCCGTACGTCCATTTTAAACATGTTGATTTTTTACTTTTTTAACGACAAACTTTGGGACTTTAGTGATTTTTTTTGGGTTGATTTATTGAGTTAAGTGTACAAACGTTTAAACCACTAATTTTTATCTACAGAAGAGGTAACTTGGTGTATCATCGGCCTGTGTCTTATCCCCTGGATCCCTGAAACAATTTAGTGAAGGCAATGGCGTGCAGAGGTTTTTTTCGGGATGTTTTGTCAATGAGTTATGTTCAAAAGATAAAGATCGCCGAAAAGCCTGAAACTATTAGGGAAAAGAAGCACTTTCTTGTTTTTAGTCTGCACAATCCATATTTTCAGAGTTTAATTTGTTTCACAATTAATTCGAGGCTTATTTGCTACTGCCGAGCCCTGGTTTTTAAGCTATTTTTCTGGTTAAATATAAAAAAAAATATTAGTGGAAACGTAAGAAAACAATAAAAAAAATTTTTTTTGTAAAAGTTTCACGGTTAAGGTCTCCACAGTTGTGTTCGTAATTGGCCAATAAAAGTTTACAAATTATTTCCCCTTTTTTCAACCAACTTTTGGTTGCAGTGCATGGATAAGGGATAATTCTATATTAATTTACAAGTTGCTTCGTCCCTACCCTCAAAGGGAAGGTGAGTGATGTCGGACGGGATTTCAAAATAGCTTTAAACCAGCTGACGACATTTATAACGCTTCACAGAAAGTACAACCCATTAAGACCAGTAATTTCCGGGTCTTAAGATTCAAAATAACCTTATTAATTTATATTTTAGGATATGTTAACTTATCACTTTTAATTATTAGAAAAATTTTTTTGCAATAAAGCTTTATATTGTAAGCATAAATTTTTGAGAAAATTTTGTAGTTTTATAAAACGTCACTAAAACAATCACAAAAGATATTAAAATCAATAGACAGAAAAGTAAATAGTGAACATGAATGGCTGTTTTCCACGCTGCATTTAAAACATTTAAACATAGAATTTATAACATATCAAGACTTTAATGGTTAATTATCGCATCGTATTATAAACAGCTTTCCTCAGATATAAAAATGAAAAATTATAAGATTAAAACCAGTTTTGGTAGTCCCGAGGAGCCGAAGGCCCTTGCTAATAAAACTTTTATTAATATTATGATTTTAATTTTGATATTCGCAGAAAACAGACTATAATACGAAACAAGACATGATTCTTCAGTATGTCTAAGAACCAGGTTCTAATCCAGCGGATATTAATTCATACTGAAAAGTACATTTTCCCTTTTAATGAATAGAATATTCCTAATATCTCCCTGAGCTGCATAAGGAAACAGTTAAAACTATAGAAAGTGGACCTCAACAAAACAGCTGAGCTGGATCTTTAAATCACTTCAATGGTGCGCCAAATCGGGGTGAGCCAACTTTCCACCAATGCAATGAGAGCACAGCATATTACAAAATGCCGCGCTGTGATTTGCTGAAATTCGGCGCATCCCGATTTAACGCACCATTGAAATGATTTAAAGATCCAGCTCTGAAAACTATTTTAGAAAAGCTACTCTTCAATTGATAATAGTTCTTTGATACTGACTCTTAAGCAAGTGATAAAAGAATTATATTAGTTTGAGAACATTATGTTGTAAAATAAATAAGTAAATTCTATGGCTCATTAATTTCCAAATAGACATCAATTATTCTAGTTGTTTCCAAGTAAAAATCTGAGAAATGATTATTTTTTTAATTGACCCTTTTATGGTTTTAGGCTATTTTCATTGGGTAAATGAATCTAGGGTATAATGTTAAGGATCCATAATTCATGAAGCTCATAATCTTCCCTAATAGTTTTGTTTAGTTTTTATTTGTCTCTCTGGGTCATAAGAGATTATATTATTCAATAGAAAGTTTTCTTTTTAGTTATTAAAGGTCATTTCCCTTCCGTAGCGCAGATTGATTTGTAATTACTACCTTTTCAGAGGCGAAACTTTTCTATAATTAGGGTCGGTCCGTTTGTCCGTCCGAAACGGATAGCTTTTTTCGTTAAATTAGGCATTTTAGAATTGTCCTATCAATTTCAAACTTTGCATGGTGATTCCTGTAGTAGTTAGAAAGCTTATCAACTCTATAATCGTTACTAGAATGTCCGTACGTCCATTTTAAACATGGTGATTTTTAAACTTTTTTAACAACATATTTTTATCAGATAAAATTATCCTATTGAACTGATTTTTGAATACTTATTCCTATGACAACAAAGTACAATGTTATGAGCAAAGCATCTCTATAATCAAGTCCTAAAAACGTAAGTATGTCCTTAAACATTATCCTGTTTTTAAGCAGGTCTTCAACAAATTTACTTACAATTTTGATTCGACATTTATACATTTATGTTCTGATTTTTCAGTTCTGACACTATACAAGTGTTTTAATGTTCGTTTGTCCTACCGTTTCAGAGCTGTCATGTTGTCATCCTTGTTAGTAGTCAATCAACTCTATAATTCACTTTGTCTGTCAGTCAGTTTGTAATGCTATTGGGGAAATGTGATTATCTCAGCTGCTATTCAAGATTGATAGCTGATTTTTGTGTTAAGATTTGCTTTACCAATGAGCATCCAGTATGTAATTTATATTGTCTGTTAGTCTGCCATTAATTCTACAAAATATGAATCTTAAAAAAATCTAAAAATACGTTAGAAAGGTTTCGTGATTCCATTAGTGATTTTCTTGTGCTTCGCTACTTATGAATGTTATCATCCTTGTTTTATAATTAATCCCTAATTTTATATATTTCTCGAATTTTCTTCTTATATTATATGAATACTAGCGGCTACGCCCCTAGAGGCCTCTAGTGGCACTTTAAATTTTTGTGTTTTTAAAAATAACACGTAACATTTCTATGTTACGTTCAACAAACGATTATTTTGTGATTTCTCTTGGGAGGGTGGTGGTACCCCTCCCCAACCTTCCCGGGACCTATGAGAAGCTACCCTGTTAAGGAGAACCCGATCGGTTCAGTGGTTAGCGAGATCCTTCGGTACAGACAATCAGACACACAGACAAACACACATCCTGTTACTTTGTTATGAGGATAATCTAATTAGGTTATAAGGATGAGATTGGCAATTGGATAATGTTTTTGGTCATTTATAATCTGCTTTATGTGAACAATTAGGACTTCAAACAAAGGTTATGCCATCAAAGATCTAGTTATTTAATTTATGATATGTTTTTTATTTGTTAAAGTTAAATTTAAATTGAGTTATCCCAAAATTATATGAATTAGAAAGAAAATGAAGTAGACAAAATTTTTCTGAATCCTGATTCCACAAAAAGTTTTAAAATGTTATTTACACCTCGTCCCGGCTCTTCCACATGTTCTCTCAGGTAAAGGTTTTCCAGTAGGCACAACCTTCGGTCCCTTGGGGCTAACAAAACTGGTTTTAATCTTGTAATATTGCATTATAATGTGATTGGAAAATCGTCTATAATGCGATGCGATAGATAAAATTGTTCCTTTCCTAATCTCGTGATATCCCTCAAAGGGGCTATCGAGTAGTGAAAACACCTCACTTTATTTTTAACTAGCGGCTTCTCCCCCTAGAAGCCTCTAGGGGCACTGCACTGGTAGGTGAAGGAAAAGTCGACCTCATCCTATTTTAAATTTAAGTTTCAAAAGAGTTATAAAAATTATTTTTTGGGGGAGAGAGGGGGATATAGACACCCTCTCTAAAAATAATTTAAAACCTTCACAGGACTTATAAGAAGCTTCACTGTAAAGGAGAACAATATCGGTTCAGCGGTTAGCGAGATCCTTCTGGACAGACAAAAAACGCTTTCTACTTCATATAATAAAGTTAGAGTATAGAGGGGTCGATGGTATATGGCTACATAGAACTATGGCAAAGACCTACTAACATATTCATATTGGTCAAGAAATTTTACAGCTTGGACCCTAAAATGGCCGAGTTTTATACAGGATTTTTCATTATTAGAAACAACGCCCTAACTATGAAATTTAACATATATTTGTGTTTTTCCTTAATAAATAATGGATATATCTTAAAATTAATGAAGAAAACAAATCAATTTTAGCATTGTCAAAAAATTTTAAAAACTGTAAAAATTTAGACTTTCAGTAAAATATTTTCACTTCAAGCTGCTAACAATACAATCATTTCGGAAAGTAGATATCAATGCCAATTTTTAAAAATAGCAATATGAAGGTTCAAATTAAAATCAATATAGGTTTAATTTGTTTTTTAAAATATTTTCCTTTTGAGGGGGCTTTTAAATGTTTTTCCCAGTAATAGATAGATAACTTTCTTCCTTTCCCCTTTCCGAAATATTAGAACTGTCCGTAGCCCCTACGTAGCTTCTGCGCATGTCTATTTATATGTTATATTTAGTAGAGAAGCTACTCTATAATTCACTTTGTCTATCAGTAAGTCCGGATTTTTTTCCAATGAATTTGCAAATAAAAATTAATCTGTATTTGACTTTGATAAAAGGATTTTACATCCTATTAAATATATGTAAATCATTGCAGCTCTTTTATGACTCTATACATGCCCTTCTCTTCTTTTTACATCAGCAACCAAATGAATGTAATTATTTTCAATTCCTGAAAATCATAAAAATCTGTACATTGCTATATTTTCAATATTTTATTCATTAAATCAATTGATTTTAGAAAGACATTTTTTTTAAATGCTGCTACACTTGATATTATCATCCTTGTTATAATGTTTTATAGTATTTGAATAAAAGGATTATTATTTTTTGTCAACACTTTTTTAGCTAGCTTTGTAATAATTACGTTTAAATTCTGTTAAATTTACTGATAATTATCATCTAATAATTTATCGCTTATTTTCAAGGTCTTACTATTCTAATTATATATACATTATTATGTTTAATAAGAAAATTCCGACATTCATCTCAGTTTATTTTTTAAAAAAATTAGCTATCTTTGAAATATATATTCAAATAAAATAACACAGTACAAATAATAATATAACAGGGTTTGCTTACAAAACACAAACAAATTAATGGAAACACTTTTGAAAAGATAGCATTGATTTTAAATGATAAATATGCTCAAAATTTTTTACAAAAACTAGGCAAAACATTTTTTTTGTCGCTGATAACAATATCTTATTCTTATACTCTTATTTACAAATAGTTTTACACTAAAATCTTTTGATTTAATTGTTTTAACTCTTGTACAATTGGGCAGATGACTTTAATTTATAATAAAGGTCCCCCAAATCCTTATACCAACAAGTTGGTGATTTTGATTATTTCTTCAAACCTTATTCCAATGACAGCATATGAGCTTTCTAGCAGCTAAGTGAGAAAGCAAAATTTCTATCAATAAACAACCTTCTGCAGAGCTTTAGGTCTTTGCCTAAGGAATGTTTGTAGCTATCTGTTTATACATCTATACTCTAAATTTATTCTCACCCCAGACCTGCGAGGGGCCATAACCATGTGGGGCCTGTAACTTTGAACTAAAAACTACCCTCAACTGCATTCACAATCTACTTTAAGAATTATTGTGGAGGTTTACAGGGCTCGACAAGGCACTTTGACGCAAATTGCCGTTTTTTTTTTCTTTTTACATAATTAACAATTTTATATGAATAATTGAACTAAATTAATGCCACTCTGCATGCAGGGAAATCCGCGAATCTGTACTCTTCGGAGTAGAAACAGAGGAAGAGAAAGAACAGAGATTAGCCAGAGAAATGGGAGTCATTAGGTAAGTAGCGTTGCTGCTCTATAATTGCAGGGATCTAAAGGGATAAGACAATGATTAATAAATTGATGTACGTCCCCGCTCCAGTAGATTAAAATTAGTGGTTGAAACACGCATAACTTTATAAATCAACCAATCAAAATTCACTTTATTCCCTAAAGTTGTTAAGCCAACGAACAAGAAAACGTTATAATAAAATTTTGGGGACTAGAGTGGTAGTGCGAATGGGGCGCTTGTCCAATATTATGGTATGGAGATCGCTCTTCTATCAGTACTACTTAAAAACCTACTTTTACTTCAATACACATAGACATTCTCATCGTCGGTTCGTCAGTTTAGAATGCTTTTCCTTTTACTCCCACAAGTATAATACGAATTTAGTTGAACCCGTGGTAGCTCAACAAATACCCACGCGAAGTATTATATTGCTTTAATCTAAGAATAAATGGCTTGTTATGGTGTTCGATCTATATCATATAAGTATATTAAGCACTTAAGAAGGAAGATGGTTTTATAAAGTGTATTTACATTACAAGTGAATAAGTTAAGTATGAAAATATTTACAGGATAAGTGATAATAAACATAAGTAGTGTAGGACAGAAAATGCCCTAAGTCCAAAGCATTGAATTGTGCAAAGTGTTAGATCTCTAACATAAGACCTAAGCACAATTCATGCTAAGTACTGAGGGACCTAAATTTAAACTACAATGCATGCCAAAACAACTAAGTCATTACCTTTAAGCCAGAAGAACTTGATGGTTTGAGAGTCAATGAATAACTGAGATTTTTTAAGAAGTGCAAGTTATAACAACAACTATTTATCAGGATCTAAGCCCTTGTCTGTTTAATAAAGTGTTTGTATGTTAAACTTGTGAAGTAAATGAAACTATGGTTGTAGGCATACATAGTAGTACAGGATGGTTACATGGTTACTTTAACAATAGACATAATGTTTTAATAAGCATATAACAATATTGAATCACATACACTTTACCATGATTAGGCTAGTTTTACCCATATAAGGTATTATATTGGTAAGAATAGACTAATAAATTCGTAAAAGCATATAAAAAGTGCCTAAGGGCTAGCCAGAGTAATTGTATCTTGTGCCTGAGTTACGCGCGATTATTACCATGGCTTGTCAATCAAATATTTAGATCAGAATTTTATATGGTGTAAAATTTATAGTAAATATAGGTAAGTGGACTAGATGCGAAGCATTTCTGTAAAAGTCGTGTTCGTACGTTCAAAGAATTTTGAAATTTGGGGATCGCATCTCCAAGCACGGTTGGTTTTTTAAATGAATAAGTTAGGGTACAATGTTTGGCACTTTCGATATAAGTAAATGATAATAAAAAACCCATAGAATGCAATAATAACTTCAGAAAAATCGAAGAAAATAGTTTTCATACTTAATTAACGTTTTTAAGTTTTTCTTCAAAAAGTTTAGATAAGATGCCTTTAAAAGTCGTCTATGATTTTGTCAGGGATAAAAATGTAACCTTAAAATAAGAATTACAACATATTTTTTCAATTAGTACAAAGTAAAATTTTGAACATTTTATTGATCAGTATATTTTTTAAAATGTGAAGTAGAAACCTGAATATTTTATCATGAAAATTGTGTTATGATTTGATTGTCTGCTAGATTACAAGAAAAAAGATACTGACAGTACTTGTTGGTTCTTTAAAAAAAAATAGGTAGATTACTTTCAGAACCCCTCTTTTTGCAACGTTATTTCAATAGAACAAAGCCGTAGTCTTAGTGTACTCAATATCTAGACAGCCAACCATTGTTGTAGAATTGTTAAATTTTTTTAACTTCTGATAAGAACATAATTAATGGTATTTTTGTAAATATTATACCTCCAAGAAATGGCTATACTTCCCAATCATATGTTGTGTGATATTTAAGAGGAATTATTTTGATATAATGTCATTAAAATATTCGTTGAAAAAAGTGCTATTCTAGATTATACTTTACATTTTAATGTGTATGATAATTCAAATAAAAGATAATGAAGATTTATATTATATTTAATTGTTATAATTATAAAGAAAAACCTGGAAACAGTAAAAAACTGACTTTATTTTATTGATGTAGGGAAAATTTTGTCAAATATTTGAATAAAAAAACAATATGAAACAAAATAAATTATTTTTAATATAGTCACAAAAAGGCTTAATGAGTTTAGGAAATATTTCATTCACTAATCATGTCATTTAAATTCTATTACACAGAATACAGTGTAAAAAGATGTTCTCGTTTTAATTTTAAGTAATTTCAAATGCATTTTAATACCTTTTAAGGATTTATTTTTTGAAACATCTTTTTATAAAATGTTATTGATTTTTGAAGTTATATGTTAAAATGTTTTTAAATTTTGTTAACAAATTGTTTTAAATGTAGAAAATTGGTAATTCTAAACATTCAAAAAATGATTTTATTAAATTTTCATCACTTAACCCTTAACGGTTGGGGGGGGGGGGGGGGCGTTGAACGCCCCCCCATCCGGTTTTTTCTATCTCATTTTCTGTGTGTGAAAGATAAAGAGCCCAAACTGCTTGACTTTTTAAGCATGGGTGTGACACATAACTGAGAGTTGAAATTTTTTGAATATCTCCATCCTGGCGGGCACAGGATGCCAGCAAACCTGGCAGGGTCAAGCAGGTAAAGAGCAAAAATATTTTTGTTTGACTAAAACAAAGCATTTTATCATACTAAATTACTAAAAAATCCTCTAGTAGTACATCCTTATATGAAATACAGGTGTTCAAGTCACTTTCAGGTTCCAGGTATGATCCTGCAGGTCCTGATCCTCCAGGTCTCCAGGAATCTTTTCAAGGCTCCTGTGGCCGCAATTTTTGACTTAGAGACTTCAAATTTTAAACTTAAGCTTTTCTGACATGTCTACATAACGTATTAAAATTTCATGAAGATCCGCCGCCGTTTTCCCGCCGACCGCCGACTGCGGCGGCTGGCAGCTGCCAAGTACAGCTGCGGCCGCTGAAATTTATATTTGTAAAGGGTTAATGAAATTTTCAACTGATAATTCAAGAAAAATCGTTTAAGTTTTATTATATTTTACTTTGAAATGTTAAAAAAATATGATTTTTGTCAAAAATGTGGAAGTAATACTTTCCTCAAAAAAAGACCTAAAACATGCAAATTAACACGTGTAATGAGATTTTTTTTCTTTCAGGTTTAATTTTAAGTAATTATTGATATTTTTTGTAAAAAGGATTTTATATAAAAAGTTTTAAAACTCGAGTTATGTAGTGGTTCTAAAAAAGGTTGCATTTTTCTAGGATTTTAAAAATAGCAATGGGTGTTATTAGACGTACTTACAGATACAATTGCTAAGTCATTTTGGCCAAACACTAAAATAAAGTTTTTACATCTGAGGGTCCAACCGTGCAAGTGTAATAAACAGCCCATTATCCCCACTCTCTCTCTCTGCTGTAATTGTCAATGTTTGACATTTTGTTCTGTCTAAGAATATGAGTTGTGAGGTACATGGCAAGGCTATTCTTTATTAACAGACTAGCGGCTACGCCCCTAGAGGCCTCTAGTGGCACTTTAAATGTTTTTGTTTGTTAAAGTCTCTACGATAATTCTTTATATTACGATATTTCTTTATGTTACTTTGAAGTCTTCCAAATATTTTGAAATTTTCGATTTTTTTGTCATTTCTCTTGGGAGGGTGGTGGTACCCTCCCCCAAAATAGTTATAAACCTTCCCGAGACCCATGAGAATCTACCCTGTTAAGGAGAACCCGATCGATTCAGCGGTTAGCGAGATCCTTCGGTACAGACACACTGACACACAAACAAACAAACATCCAGTTACTTTAGTATAAGGATTCTATCAATTGAAGAAACGGGTCAATTTTTAGGACTTCTAGACAAGTGTAGTGCTATCAAAGGGATAGTTTCTGTAGGAGGTTTGGCCGCGAAAACACGCACTTCAGTAGCAAGATTTGTTATCAAAATAAAACCTATTTGTGCATCCCGTCCTTTATAGGTTACATAAATTATCCAAGTTATCGTTATATGTAGCATTATATGCAGAGGAAATAAAGAATATTGTACTCAGTTAATTTATCTGATTTCTTATATTAAGATTTAGTTAGAAAGAGTGATATGGTAATTAATTATGCAATAGCTGCAATAAATCTATTTCATTTTCATGTAAATAAGAGGCAAAAAGAAACAATATAATGCAGTGGTGTGCACAGGGTTTTACCAGGGGGGGGGGCAAGCGCACCCAATTATTATCATGGGGTGAACAACCCCCCCTACATATCTACATACTTATCAGAATCAACATTCAACATAATCAAAAGTTAAACAAATAACAATCGTCCTTTGATTAGTAAATTAATCCTGGAAGTGCGCATTTTTTTTTTTCACAGCCGGACATTTTATATTTTAGGAGGTTTTGACTTTTTAACCTTGAAACCATGAAACTTAGGGGAATGTAGAACACTGAGGACAGTGTAGAGGGATGTAAACACTTTCCTTAATTTTGCAAAGGGATGAAAACCATCTTTTGCACCCTTGTGTTATAGAGTTAGGATATGAAATTGCCATAAATCAAATACTTTTCTAGTTGTAACTCTTAAGTCCTACTTTTAATGTTCTTTTTTTTATATTTTTGATAGCAGCCATTTCAAGCAACAAATTAAAATCATTTTAAAAAATCTATTTCTAGAAAGAAGAACCGAGTTAGAAAAATCATAAAAGACTGGAATGCCTGGGCCATAAGAAGACGACCTCAGATGTACTCAGAGTAAGTTTAAAATTAGTAGCGTAGCTACTTTATAATTTATGTTAGGTCCGTACGAACGTCACTTTGTCCATTAAAAAAAACTATTATACTTAAATGGAACAATTGTAGTTACTAGTTTTTATATTATTAAAAACATTTTCCAATTTACACTAAGTATATATACATTTATATTATCTTAGAACAAAATAAGCTAATTTTTTTATCTGCAGACAATGTTCTACCTACATATAAACAAATACAAGTATTAAAAAATCTTTTTCGTTTCGTCTATCAAAAAATCCAGAATTTACAATTTAAAAAAAGTACTTTATTTTAGAACTGACAGAATAGTAAAAACTATGGGATTAAAATGGAGAATAAAGGTAAAAATAAAAACTAAAAAAAATAAAATTAATAGATATTAAACTGAAAATTTTTCTGATTGTTTAAATTACAGTTAGGAGAAAAATCAACAATTACTTAATTAGAGTTAAGCATTTAACTTTTCTTCTGATTTGTAAATTTTATATTTTAATACTCAGCTTTTTAGTTTACAATAAGGGTTACTCTCTTATCTTTGAATTCATAAATGTATAAGTGTAGATGTATATTCCAGACAACTGCCTGGCCCAAGTTGCAGAGACCCTTTTTGTCTGCTAGCAAATTACTTTCTGTTCTTTAGTAGAAACCTGTTGGTAGAGTTACAGAGAGCTCGTGACCCCTTTATTCTTTTTCTTTTGAATTAAATGTTGTATTTTAGTCTCTATGTCAAAGGAAATGGCATGGTCCTCTGAGTGTTAGCAGTCACGGTTCTTCTATAGATATTTACATGTAAGTAAACTGTTTTACAATAAAACACAACAACAAAAATAACAAAAATTTTCATATAATTTCAAGTTTTGCTTGATTGATAAGCCATAGTTTCTTAGGGTTTGGGCCTAAGTAGTCATGGAGTAGACTGAGACACTTTTGTATTGCTTCGAAACTTATTAATGGATTAGATCCGGTTCTCAGCCATACTAAATAATTTTCTACAAATTTTTGTTTTTTAATTCTGTAATTTTTTTTTTTAATGTCCACGGATAGATGTCTACGATGCGATAAAAAAATCTGTTTTACTATTTTTTTATTGTTTAAATAAATGGTTTCCTAAAGACGTAATAATTAGTTTTGCTTAGAGGTTTTTGAAAGATAAATGCCGCGTTTTTTCGACATTGATTAAATGAACGAAGACGATAGGATTTCATGGATTGAAGATAATTTGTTTTTCTTCTATGAAGGCCGTACCAACAAAAGCGAAATAATTAAAACAATAGTTGTATACTCTGTTTAAATTTCGCGAATTGAAAAAACGCGGCAATCTTCTTTCAAAAACCCATCTCTGTACCTGGATGACAAATCAAAGTAGGGTGTTATCCTCTGGTCGTCTGGATAGTAATGGTACATATCACCAAAATAAAATCTTTAAAATTCAAAAAAGGAAAACTAAAAAATGAATTTATAAAATGAAAAAGTTTTTTTCCCCTTAATATGGAAAGGAAAACGCAGCTTTGTCTAAAGTTCCCCTATCAAGGACGTCCAAGCTTTTCAAATTTTATTATTTTTTTGGAGGGGGGGGGGGGGGTGAAATGTATGGTTTAATTATTTTCGGGGGGTTAATCTATTGTATTTCCAAAAAAATTGGACCCCAAATTTGTTTATGGGATGGGGGGAGATTCTATAATTTGAATATCACAGTTTGTTACTTTTGGTTAGGTACAACAGATCTATAGTATAGATGTATATACAAACAACTACCTCCCTTCATTTTTCAAAGACCTCTTTCGTCTGTTTCTAAATTTTTTTTCTGCTACTTGACTGTGTATTATAAGCGATACCATTGGTTGATTTTCAATGACCCAATAGGAAGGTTGCACAAGGCGGTTGCGATAGGGAGAACAGCTATTTAACCCTTTCTCCCTTTCTTTAGTGTTTTACTCTTATTTAGGTACCATGATGATGATGTCAAAGATGAGTGGGACAGATTAGCAATTGATAGAAAGGTAAAATATTCTTCAAATTTATAAAAAAACATAATCACGCAACCTATTAGTTGAAAAGGGAGAAATGTATTTTGAAGTTTACGAAGTATACGAAGTTTGATTGAGAAACTTCCCTCTAATGGCACACTAGAGATTTGTACCATAGACAATGATGATACAATTACTTGGATGTTGCACCAGATGTTCATGTACCTTAATAGAAACATACTTACAGCTGGCTAAAATAACGATAACTCCCCCCCCCCCCTTCACTCCATCCTCTCCCCACATACTAGATGAACGAACTAACTAATAAATAAGGGCCGTATTGACCTAAATTAACCACAAAATTTCCCTGTCAATATATCCACATACTTTATATCCATTATGATTTTGATACCTTTATTTTAGATGAAAAAAGATCGGCGGAAATCCATTTCAAAGCAGACTTATCTTTCAAAAGGAAGCAAACTTATGGAATCTACATCGGTAAGGTTACGAGAAGATCCATGAGATTGTTACATGGGCCCCTAGCTTTTAAGGGATCTGTATTCAGAGAGGGTGGCGTAATAGGAAAATAGCCTAAAAAACAAATTAATCCTTATAATGAAGTAAAAGGATGTTTGTCTGTCTGTGTTTCTGTTTGTTTGTACCGAATGTTCTCGGTAACTGCTGAACCGATCGAGCTGAACCGATCGGGTTCTCTTTAACAGGGTAGCTTCTCATAGGTCCCGGGAGGGTTTATAACTATTTTGGAGAATAGTAACACCACTCTCAAAAGAGAAATCGCCCATAGAAAAAAATTATCCCCCCCCCTAAATAAAATTTCTTAAACTAAAACCCCCGTAAAAAAAGTTTTTCTTTTAAAATATAAAATAATAAATTGGGTTATCAAATTTGACTCTCCCCTCCTCAAGTGCCCCTAGAGGCATCATCTAACAGCATCCTTTTGGAATCTTTCTAAAGTAGAGAACTGAAATAATTATTTGATTATTAAAAACTTACCAGACATAAGATCTTACTAATTTTTATGGTCCTAGGACAAACGCAGGAGTCCCGAACGTCGGTCGGACAAACGCTGGAGTGGACACTTAACCTAACCTAACCTATTCTAAACCATATGTTAGGTTTTTTTTAATGCCTAACCCATACGGGCGGCTTATTTGTATATTAATTTCATATCTTAACCTAACCTAACCTGTGTAGAAATACTTACTTAAATTAATATTTTAACACTCCTGCGTTTGTCCTCGAACCATTTATCTTAGTATCTCTATAATTTTTCTATTTACTTAAGTTTGTCGATATTTATAAAAATTTAAGTCATTTATAATTATGAATATCTAACCTAATTTATTTTCCTATTTTTAAAAATCATTGATAATTTTATTTGGTTTTTGCTTTGACTTTCGTTGTTTTAGGCGCTTTCTGCTTTAAGTTTAACTACTGTAAGGTAATAAAACATTATAACCCGCGATCGTGGCTCAACACGTAGAGCATCCGCTCGTCGCCGTTAGGTGATAGGTTTGAATCTCGGACCGACACCGCGTCATAACTAAAGACGTTAAAAATGGTTCCTACTGCTGCTATGTCAGGTGCGCGACATAAATATTAAGCGTATGGGGAATGCCTTGGCCCATAAATAGGTGCAATTCACTACAATGCACAGTTAGGACATCTCAGACAAAGGGTTGATTGTCTGATGGATGTTACTTAACCTAATATCCTTGGGTGTTAGAGTATCGCATCCCATTACATGCGGATGATGCTCTGGATTCTCTAGATGATCACTTTAATCGAAGGAGAATCCTGCCCTTACGAGGTAATTGTAATAAAACATTATTTTTGGTTAAATCATTTAACAAGAAAGCCTAAAGTATATATGATATTTAGTTTAGTGATATTTATATCTTCATCATATCTTTAATATATTTATTCAAAATTAAAATTAATTTTCTATGAAAAATACTGAAATATAGATATTTTTTATGAATTAAAATTTACATAAACGGCAAACACATATAGAGTTTACAAAA
Source organism: Acartia tonsa (assembly GCF_053477335.1). Lineage (NCBI taxonomy): Eukaryota > Metazoa > Arthropoda > Copepoda > Calanoida > Acartiidae > Acartia > Acartia tonsa. The sequence goes on from NC_137268.1 coordinate 47,828,403, forward strand.
AGTAGGGTTGAGCCGGATGTCCGGCCATTTTCAATATGCAGCCGGATACCAGATATTGAAACTATCCGGATACCGGATATCTGGCTGATTTATAATGCAGAACATCCAGTTATCCGGCCGGATATCCGATAATTTACCGGATATCGAGCCATTTTCAATATCCGGCCGGATGCAGGATATCTGGCATTATAAGTCGATCGGATATCCGGTATCCAGCCATAGAGTATCCGGCCCAACCCTCACAAAAAGTATGAATAAACAAAAACTCAATTTAACTTTTTAAATGTTTTTTAATGAAATTATTTTTTAGAGGACTTGACGACGCAAAAAGGGGGCCCTTGATTCTAGCCTACTCGTAAGTAACCTTTATATTCTTTAATCACACAATGTTCAACTGTTTATGGGATATTATACGACAAAGATTTAAAATGGATTTAAGGCTTTCAATTTATTTATTTGGAATTTATTGGTAGAAACCAGGAAGGGAGGGGACAATGAGCTTTTTATTACACTAGCCCCCAAAGTTTTATAAATTCATTGTCTCGACAACTTTGGGGACTTTTATTAAATTTTGATTGGTTGGTTTACTAAGTTGTGAGTCTAAACGTTTCAACCACTAACTTTAATCTACAAAAGGGGTAATTTTGAGTATCATAATAAGGGATGTACATTAATTTATAGGTCTTTGTCTTATCCCTTTAGATCCATATGTAGAAACACTGACAATCAAAAAAAAGGAATGCCTCGTTTAAAATCAACATTAAGAAAATTTGAGATATCAAGACGATAGGTATAACAAAAATCTTTTAAAATTGCTAATTTATAGTATCCACTACGGGAAAAAAGTTTAAACCGAAGTTTTACTTTTGAAAGTTTAACTAATTGAGATTGGCTGGAGACTGGATAGAAGCGTTCACATAAATTAATATTTGATGACATAATAATATAGGACAGCAGAGATCTTAAGGGACGAGACAAAATAAGTTATATTTATGTACAATATACATTATACACCCTCCAAATTACCCACTTTATAGATTTAAAGCATATTGTTTAAAAGCATAAAAACTGCTAGTTTTATCAAACCAATAATGTATTCAACGTGTTTATTATGAGAATAATTACCAGAATATTACAAGCTAATGTTCCCTCCCTACCTGTCGGGTACCAGAATAATTTGCAGATCATTATCTATAACTTTTGTAGAAATAGTTGTATCACCTCTTTTTTAGTCAACAAAATCTGTAAAACAATCTTTGAAAAAAGTAACAAACATCGGAGTGGACAAACGCAGGAGTGTCTAAAATATTAAGTTAATTATGTATTTATATACAGGTTAGGTTAAGTTAAGATATAAATAAACAAATAAGCCCCCCCCCCCCCCAGGGATTAGGCATTAGATTAGGTTAAGTGTCCACTCCGACGTTTGTCACTCCTGCGTTTGTCCTAGGACCCAAAAAATAATAATTAAGTACAGTTGGACTTGAGAATGGCATTTGATTTATTAATTTTATTGTAGTTTTGCCCACAAAGTTCATTTTATTGAGGAGATGAGAGATCTAAAACTCCTTTCTGAAATCAAGTAAGTTCTAATTAAAATAAAATTATTTGTTTACTTATGTAAAAATATTTTCTTGCAAAAAAGTTTTTTCATGTTAAATTTGTACATATTTACGTTGTACCTAATTGTTAAAGGAATGATCATGAAAATTTTGGAATTGGTAGGACAATTCTAATATGCTTTGCTTTTAAAAGAAAGAAAATTAAAGACGTAGACAGTCTACAATCTAAAGCTTAAAAAACGCACATTTCAATTTACATACAGGTATGTAAAAAAGCGCAAATAAATCCTTTTCATATTACCTTCCTCTCTGTTCTGAAAGTCTTTTTTCCCCTATCCAAAATTTTTTTTGCTTGTTTGAATTCTTAAATGTAAGAAACAACAAATAGTCAAAGGAGTTCTAGTGCGACATACGTACTAGAAGACAATGAACTAGGGGGACAAACGACCATTTTTAAAGTAAAATAATTTAGTAAATACTCTAGGATTTTTAAAAAATTGGTAAATTTTAAAAAATCTTCGAAAATTTTAGGCAAAAATCCACTAAGAGTAAAAATAATAAAACTGTTATTATGTATATATATAAAATTAAAGATTTTTAAGACTGTCTGTAAATATATAAAATTATTATTTAACTAGGCAAACCCAGAAGTAAGTATCACCTGTGTAAATTGGCTGGTTTTCCGCAATCCAGAAGAGCATGGTTTGTGAAAACCTTTATTATTTTTCATTTGTGCTACCTTCCAGGGAATGATATTCTGACAAACAACTCCAAAGGAAAATTTCCCCACACCCCCTTCCCCTTTTCCTCCCCTTCTTTATCCCCCCAACTCTTCACTTACAAGCCAAAAACAAAATATACCACTTGGTACTTAAAAGGTTTCGTGATTTTTTGTAGAATTGTTGGTTAGAATAGCTACCCCTGGCTATCTTCATTTTCATTTAATATGTACAAAATAAAGCTAAATTGTTTGTATAACAGAGCAACTTAACAAGCCAACCATGAAGTTTTTCATTATTACTAGCGGCTACGCCCTTAGGGCCTCTAGGGGCTTTTACGTTAGGGGGGTAGGGGTGGATGTTTACTCCTAAACTTTCAATTTTAGTTTCGAAACTTTTTCTTGGATTTCTATTGGGAGGGTGGTGTTACCCTCCACTAAAACAGTTATGTACCTTCCCATGACCTGTGAGAAACTACTCTGTAAAGGAGAACCATATTGGTTCAGCGGTTACAGATAGATCCTGTTACTTTATAACTTTATATTAGGATTAATTGCTTTACTTGCTTTTTTATTCTATTATTTCAAATAACAAAAAAAAAAACATATGTAAAACTACCAGATAAAGCTTTTTTTTACTTCTAATAAACAAATAATTATGCTTTGTTTTGTACATATGACATATCATAATCAATTAATATCTGAACAATTGTAAATACAAAACATTCATAATTCATTCTCACTCCTCATGATCAGTGCTCTGCAGCCGCGCGTCAGCCGCGACTAAGCCTCAAATTTAACCCAGTTTGATGCTTTGTAAATATTTTTGAGAAGAATGATTGTCATGTAGGGGTTAGGTTTACACTTCCAACTGATTTCTAAAATTGTAAAAGGTTGAGGCCCAAAGGTTGCTGACGCGCCAGTGCAGAGCCCTGATTTATCTTACAAGGTGTCTTAAAGAGATCTAGATATTACAGATATTTTTATGAACAATAATATTTTTGACAAAGCCCAAATTGTGCTAAAATTGTGTCAAAAATGATCCATGTGACGTAATAAAAATTAGGGATTATCCATCTCTTTTTTAGGGGTTTTCTTTCCCACTTCTTATCTCATCACCCTCATTTTATTACGTCACATGGATCTTTTTTGACACAATTTTAACACAATTTGGGCTTTGTCATATTTTTAAGACACTTTTTTTTCTTTATCATTCAATAATTGTAATAATTATTTATCGTATCGTATTATAGACAGTTTTCCGCGGATATTGAAATGGAAAATCATAAGATTAAAACCTGTTTTGTTGTCCCCAAGGGGCCGAAGGCCCAGGCTAACAAAACTGATATTGATTTTATTGTCGTCATTTTAATATTCGTGGAAAATTGTAATACGATGTTATACATGATTTTTCTGTATGCCTGAGAACCGGTTCTAATCCAGTGGATATAAATTGGTTTTGAGGCCGTACTGAAATTTTTTTTTATTTGTTAAAACCTGAATAATTTTTAACATAGAAAGCTACCTGAAGAAGTATTGAAACAATCTGATATCATGGAGAAACTTAGAAATGAGGTAGGCAGCATCGTATTATAGACAGCTTTTCGCGGATAGTAAAAGTGGAAATTTACGATTAGCTCTAGTTTTGTCATCCCCAAGGCGCCAAAGGCCAGGGCTAAAAAAACTGGTATATAATATTGTATATAATACAATATGTTACAGATTTTTCAGTATGGATTAGAACCTGTTCTAATTCAGTGGATATTAATCAGTTTCGAAGCCGTGCTGGATTACAAAGTCATCTTAAATAGATAAATAATATTTTTTCTCGTATTCATTCGAAACCGATTGATATCCGCTCGATTAGAACCGGTTCTACGCCATACTGAAAAAGTATGTATAGCATCGTATTGAAAAAGTATGTATAGTATTGTATTGAAAAAGTATGTATAGCATCGCATTACAGACAATTTTCTACGAACACTAAAATAAAAATCATAAAATTAGTATCAGTTTTGTTAAACCAGGCCTTCAGCCCAACGGGACTACCAAAACAGGCTTTAATCTCATAATTTCTCATTTGAATATCCACAGAAAGCTGTTTGCATTGGAGGGAAAGGGTCCGAAGGACACAATTACTGAGAATAGTTATTTGGAGCAATAGTTTAAAAAGGCTAAAAGAAAAAATCCCTAGTAAAACAATTAAAAAAATCTTGGGCTAATATTGATATTCATCTGTATAAAAATTCACATTCCCATATAAACAACCCCTTAAATAGTGGATGTAAATATTCATTTATTTCCCTGGTATCTCATTTATATCCCTGGTATGATTTTAGAAGATTTTTAATTTTCTTTTGGAAGATTTTAGAATTTTTATTAATTACTAAAAGAAAGAAAAATTATACCAGGGAAATAAATGAAAATTAAAAACCAAAATTAAACCACATTTTACTGGCATAAAAATGAGTTTTTGTTTAAATGAGAATGATATTCCTGTCCAGTTTTTTGTTTAGGAATGAATATTTCTTACCCTCGTGAATAAATGATGACCTATCGGTCCATCATTTATTCCCTCGGGTAAGAAATATTCATTCCTAAACAAAAAACTGGACAGGAATACCCCATTCAAAAAAGTTTGAATTTGAAGACATCTAGACTTTTAAACAAAAAAAATCAAATATGAAATCAATTTTTCAATTAGTTAATTCCATTTGTTAATTTATTAAAATAACCAAATTTTCCTTTTAGAATTATGAGAAGTTTGATACTAATTATGTCAGGTGAAAATATTTAGATTAAATCTGATTTCAATTTACTATTAGATTAACAAATTAGATGTTGAAATTTTAATATTTTTGATATAATTTTATAGAAAAAAAGTTAATTTTCAACATATTTTTATTCTTATGTGGAATTCTTTATATTTTTTTTTTATGTTGAAATGTTTTTAAACTTTTTAAAATGAAATTACACTATTCTAAAACATTGCTTAAATAAAAATAGCAATAAATTTTGTCTCTTGCAAGCAAATGAGAATCAAGCAATATTTGCTAGGTCGTTTATAATTTTATTATTTAATTATTATTTATTTGTTAGTAAAAAAAGAGCATAAAATAGTTTTAAAAATTATAATGTCAATAATTAAAATCTTAAAGTTTTAAGGGTCATGTATTAAATTTTTTTTACGTATTTTATTAAAAGCGAAGCTTTTCTATTACTAGGGTTGTACGTCTATTTTACACATGATAATTTTTTACTTTTTTAACAACAAATTTTTATATGATCTAATTATCCGATTGATCTGATTTTTGGAATACTGATTCCTGGGACAACAAAGTACAATACTATAAGCGAAGCAACTCTATAATCAAGTCCTAAAATGTAAGCATGTCCATGAACATTATCCTGTATCAAGCAGTTTTTCAACAAATTTACTCACAATTTTGCTTTGACTCTTATTCATTTATATTCTGATTATTCAGTTCTGACACTATAAAAGTGTTAATGTCCGTTTGTTCTACCGTTTAAGTGCTTCGCTTTTATGGATGTTGTCATCCTTGTTTTAGTTTGTATTGACTATACAGAAATGATGGATTTAATGGTTGTTTTTAGAAAAGAAATGATAAGAATAAATGAAGCCTACCAAACACTGAGATTAAAATACAAAAATAGATATCAGGTTAGAATTCAATTTATATTTTTCTAAAGAACGTGTCCTAACTTTTGTGATTTTGTTTTAACTCATTCGTGACGAGCTCCCAAAGTTCAAAGTTTTTTTATTCAACGGGGTTCAACAAAATAGATTTTTCCAATAATTACTCAACAGAATTAAAAAAGTAAGGTATCAAATTAAAGATCTTACTATTTTTGTTCATAATGGCAAATTTCTTCTATTTTTTGTAGCGTTTTAGTACCTTAAAACAAACTAAATTTTAAAAAACTTAAATTACTTCAAAAATTAGAGGTCTTCAAAAAAAACTAATTGCATATCTAAATGCTAGGGACCATTTTACATCTACTACTTACTAAAAGCCCCCAATAGCTATCTTTAAAAAAATCACAAAAGTTTGGACACGTTCTTTTATTCTTTTAACGGACATTTAAAGTTTTTTTTCAAACTATGTTAAGATTAGCAGTTTACAAAAAAATGCTTTTTTTCGGTCGCTAGATGGGGTTAGATATTTTTCTGCGATTTCTCTCAAAAGGGTTGGGGTAATAGTTATAAACCATCCCAGGTCATATGAAAAACCCTGTAATAAAAACCATATCCTATTATTTCATATAAAGATGATTGATGATTTTTGGCCTTTGGAAAAACCGGTTTTTAAGACATAATTTGTTGAAAAATCATTTTTAAATATTTGATACATATGTCCCACCCAGAACAGATTTTCCAAATATATAAAGCATTTAATATAATTGTTTTTTTTCTATGCATAATTAAGTTTAAAAAAAACGCATAAGGATGGATAGACGAACTGTACAGCAGCTGGGTTTATATAAATATTAAATCTGTCTAAAAAATATCGTTTATCAAACAAGGATGACAACATCCATAAGTAGTGAAGCACAAAAAATATGTATAAGAATTTAAAGATTATTTAATTTTATCAAAAACAAGAATATTAGAAAGAAAAAATCACGAAACCTTATCAACTTTTTTTTTGATTTCTTAATATTTAATTTATTTTAAATTTAATTTTTATATTATTAACCACAAATACTTTGCAAATCGGACCAAAAACACCAAAGGTATGGGGAAATAAGTGAAAATAGAAAATAGCATAAAACCTGCCAAAAAATAGTAGTCCGATAGCCATATATATAATTTTCATAATTATGCTCCACATAGTTGGGAATGTCGTCAAGAAGTTTCAGCCGTCTATCTTTTCTAGGAGCTGAGAAAATAAAGATAGGAGGAAATATATAAAAATGTTTCCAACGGACATATGGACAGACGGACATTTCAAATTATAGAGTAGCTTAACTACTAAATAATTACATTCTCCATTTTTCAGGGAAGACTTCCACAGCCAAGGTAAGAATGAATATTCTGAAATGTCACGAGTCGAGTCTTTTATTTTTATTAAAGACTAGCGGCTACGCTTCTAGAGGCCTCTAGGGACACGTAAAATTTTTTCTTTTCAATCTACTTTAAAATCCGCTATTTACCAAAAATATTTTTTTTCGCCGATATATGGTGTTAGTTATGTTTTTAGCTAATTGCAAAAATATCCGAAGGGCGGGTTTTAAATTTTTTTTTTCGATTTCTCTGGGGAGGGTGGTGCTACCCTCCCCTAAAACAATTATAAACATTCCCGGAAAATATGAGAAGCTACCCTGTTAAGGAGAACCCGATCGGTTAGCGAGATCCTTCGGTACAAACATACAAACACACAAACCACAAACATTCTATTACTTTATTATAATGATTTATATATATACTGTATTTATGTTAAGGTTTATAGGAAAATTTACCCAAGTAGATGAACTGGAGCAACATATTGAAGTACTCCCAGAAGTTGAAATGAAAGATTATGGCAACCTTTTAGAGTAAGTATACTGTAGTGCAGCAGCTTTATAACTGAAGAACGTCCGTCTGTCTACTCATCCAAAAATGTACCTTCCTCGTTTATTTACATATTGTAGATTAGACTATAAAAGTTGGAAAGATTTTTAATCAATATAATAGATTTGAAATCTGCATAAAATTTTAAGGATTTTTTATAAAATTAGTTTTTATATAATTCTTTATTTAAAGGCGCAAATACAAATTAAGTTAAATAATTTTAAGATCTGTGATTGGTGGATTGAAAACTATCTGCGCTCTGATTGGAGAAGCTTAAGTGACGTACATCATTCAACCAATTAGAGCGTAGGTAGTTTCCAATCCAGCTATCCTATTGGTCAAAATTTATTAACTTAAATCGTATTTGCGCCTTTAAATAAAGAATTATATAAAAAACGAATTTTATAAAAAAAACCTTAAAATTTTATGCAGATTTCAAATCTATTATATTGATTAAAAATCTTTCTAACTTTTATAGTCTATTGTAGATACAATTATTTGAAGTAAAAAACATATCCAATTGCAATCAGTATTATTAATGGATGTAGATTGTAGAATATACATGGATATGATGACATGGGAAAAAATTGCCTTCAATTTAGGTCAACATGGACACCATTCATTTGTCAGGTCGTTCATCCAGTAAGAGGGGAGGGGATGGTGGGGGTGGTGTGCTCATTATTTTAGCCAAATACAAGTTTCATTTTATTAGAGTACATGATAATCTGGTGCAAAATTCTAAAAAAAAAATCAATTGCATTATAATAAATTTTAGAGTTTATTTAATCTAGAGAAAATAGTTGTTAGTGCTTTTGTAGTATCCAACCTTGCTGGATATCTCTCGAGGGTTATGTTTAATTAAAGAAAATCAATATTCACAGGAGCGAGGCTTCTCTTTGATTAGCTCTAAACGGTGTGGAATTACTTCACTTTTATTCTTACTAGCGGATACACCCCCTAGAAGCCTTTAGGGGCACTTAAGGTAGGAGGGGTAAAATTCGACATCATCCCATTTAAAATTTGAGAGTCAAAAGAGTGAAAAAATATTTTTTGGGGGTAGGGGGTTGAAGACACCCTCCCCAAAAATAGTTTAAAACCTCCCCAGGACCTATTAGCTTTACTGTAAAGAAAAACAATATCGGTTCAGCGGTTAGCGAGATCCTTCGGGACAGACAAAAAACGCTTACTATTTTATATAATAGGATGGACATAGTCAAACTTGGTTTTTTTCAGATTAAATAATAATTTTCTATTTAATAAGACTGACATAAAAATAACAGATCTATAGTATAGATGTATATACAGACAACTACCTCCCTTCCCTTTTCAAAGGCCTTTTTCGTCTGCTTCTAAGTTATTTTCTGCTACTTGGCTGTGTTAATATAAGCGGCACCATTGGTTGATTGGTTGATTTTCAATGACCAAATAGAAAGGTTGCACCAAGCGTTTGCGATGGGGAGATACAGTTATTTAACCCTTTCTCCCTCTAGTGTTTTACTCTAATGTTTTACTCTAATGGTAATGTAATAATTTTCTATTTATTAACACTGACATATAAATGAAAGATTTACACGGAAATCTTTAGAAATAAGTTAATAACAGATCAACTGAAAATTGATTGTCTATTTCTTTCCTAATTTCCGAAGTTGTACAGCAATATAACCCAAATATTGCAAAACTTATTTTCAGCTACTCCGGTCAAAGGGAAAAGCGATATAATGTATAAACTATTTATACATTATACATTCAAAATTTTAATTTTTCAAATTTTTATTTTTTTTGAAGGTTTAAAGCTTTTTTAGCTAGTAGTAAATATTGAGATAGGATGAGAAAACTGTGTACACAATCGGCAATTCAAATTCAACTGACCGTTAATAACATTAACTAACTATCTTCTTCAAATATCTTTTATTAGACCTTTCATAAACATGTTTGATATATTTTCCAGTATAGCTTCAAACCGATTCTCAGTCACACTGAAAAATCATGCATAGCATCGTATTGCTGACAATTTTCCATAAATATTCTTTTTTAATCAAAAAGTTAATGCCAGTTTTGTTAGTCCGGGTCTTCGGCCCTTCAGGCATCACAAAACTGGTTTCAATATTATATTTTTTTATGAGTGGAAAGCTGTCTTTAATACTAGGCGATGAAAAAATATTGAATTAATTCTTATCCAGTAGTAATGGTTTTGCCTTGAGCATTAAATCTCTGGAACGGCTTAAGACGGGAAAATTGGGGTAGTTTATGAAAAAAGATTAATGCACCTAAATCAATGACTCTAATAACCTAAGACAAATTTAACAATAATATGAAAGAAAGATCAGTCTATATATCTTTGTTCTATACAAAAAGCAGAATAAACCAGATTTATATTTGGTGCATCCTGAATCACTAATCAAATTGAGGTCAGATAAAATGATAAATAATATGGATTAATGTGCCAGGGTCATCATTAGTTTTTTTTTAGAGAAAATGATTCTAAAATGAGAGCTTTTGACATGATAAAGAAATTGTCCTAACTTTTGTGATTTTTTAAAAATAGCTAGTCGGTGCTTTTAGTAAGTAGTAGATATAACATGATCCATAGAATTTAGATATGCAATAAGTTTTTTTTGTAGACCTCTTATTTTTGAAGTAATTTAAGTTTTAAAAAAAAGTTAAGTTACTAAATTAAGGTACTAAAACGCAACAAAAAAAGAACAAAAATAGTAAGATCTTTAATTTGACAACTTACTTTTTGAATTATGTTGAGTAATTATTGAAAAAATCCAGTTTGTTGAACCCCGTTGAATCAAAACTTTGAACTTGTCACGAATGGGTTAAAATAAAACTACAAAAGTTAGGACACGTTCTTTATACAATAATTATGCAAGAATATTAACCCGCCACTGTGGCTTAACTCGTAGCGCACCCGCTCGTCGTCGGGAAGGTTATGACTTGGAATCTAAAACCTGCGTCCAATCTAAAAATTAAATGGTTGCTACTGCTGCTATTTCAGACGCCTGACATTATTAGTTATAGTAGGAAAATGTCTTGGCCTAAATGGGGTAAATATTAAACTATTTTTAAAAATGTTATACTAGCTGATAAAGATTATCTAATAGAAAAAGTATATTTTACTTAAAGAACGTGTCCTTACTTTTGTGATTTTGTTTTAGCCCATTCGTGACGAGCTCCCAAAGTTCAAAGTTATGATTCACCGGGCTTCAACAAAATAGATTTTTTCAATAATTACTCAATAGAATTGAAAAAGTAAGTTGTCAAATTAAAGATCTTACTATTTTTGTTCATAATAGCAATTTTCTTCTTTTTTTGTTGCGTTTTAGTACCTTAAAACCAACTTGATTTTTAAAAAAATTAAATAACTTCAAAAATAGGAGGTCTACAAAAAAAACCGATTGCATATCTAAATTCTATGGATCAATTCACATCTACTACTTACTAAAAACACCGACTAGCTTTTTTTTTAAAAAAATCACAAAAGTTACGACACGTTCTTTTGTTGTTTAATTGACGTTTTTTAATTGTAAACATTTTAGAGGAAAACGGAGAGAAGACTTCTTCATGTGGACATCTAACTACTATAGGTTGGTCATACATTCCATCCCATGCTACTTATTCTAATCAAATCTGAAAATTTATCCAAAAAAAATTTTAAAGCTAGAAAGCTAAGTGTTACATTTCTGTTTATAAATTGAGCTAGTTTCTCATTCACCCCATAATGATACACAAAATTACCCCTTATGTAGCTTACAATTATTGGTTTAAACTTTTGGACACTCAACTTAATGAACCAGCCAATAAAAAATCATTAAAAGTCCCCAAAGTTGCTGAGCCTTTGAATAATAAATACGTTATTAAAAAACTTTGGGGACTTTGCAATACACATATAGTTGTGGGCAGTTATGTATTCCAGTTCAGGTTATTTAATACCCATATTTGCGACAACTTTTACTTCACAGAAACTTCTATTTTTTGATAATTACAAAAGAGCCCCCCCCCCCTCTCGGGTGGGTTGTTTATGTAAATGATTATAGACAAAATTACCCCTTATGTAGATTACAATTATTGGTTGAAACATTTGGACACTCAACTTAATGAACCAACCAATAAAAGTTCAACAAAAGTCCCCAAAGTTGTAATAAATACGTTATCAAAAAACTTTGGGGACTTTGCAATACACATGCAGTTGTGGGCAGTTATGTATTCCGGCTGTGTTTACACAGTGACAGTTCAGGTTATTTAATACCTATATTTGCGACAACTTTTACTTCACAAAAACTTCTCATTTTATATAATTACAAAAGAGCCCCCCCCCCCCTCTCGGGTGGGTTGTTTATGTAAATGATGATAGACAAAATTACCCCTTATGTAGATTATAATTATTGGTTGAAACATTTGGACACTCAACTTCATGAACCAACCAATAAAAATTCAATAAAAGTCCCGAAAGTTGCTGAGCCTTTAAATAATAAATACGTTATTAAAAAACTTTGGGGACTATGCAATACACATGTAGTTGTGGGCAGTTATGTATTCCAGCTGTGTTTACACAGTGATAGTTCAGGGGATGAAGAGGATGAGGAGGAAACTCCTCAGAAGGCAAGAAAATCCAGGAAAGAGAGCACATCAAACAATCAATCCACAGGCAGCAAATATAAACTTTAACATAGATGGCTTTAAGCAATAAATGTATAAGTATCTATTATACAAAGTACCTCTAGTAGATGTCTGTCCATCTTTCCCTTATGATCCCGGTAACACCCCCAAGAAAACAAAACAAAAAAAATCCCTCCATTTTTTTAAAAAAAGAATTTGCTTAAGATTTCCTTGGTCCTTTTACAAATTTCGCCTTTTTTTAAAAATCACCTCTTGGGACAAAGCCCCTAGAGGCTAGGGGCGAAGCCGCTAGTAGATATGTAATCTAGATAACTACATGATTCCAGTGGTGGGGACCTTTTTTGTCTGCTAGCATATTGCTTTTTGATCTTTTGTAGGAACTCAGCTGTTTTTATATTCCTTTAGCTCATGCCCTCTATCTAATACTTAAATGTATGAAACGCTTATGTTTCTGTATGACATGTGGAATTTAAAGTTTACTTCATCCATATATTTAAAATTTTGCAATACAGTTTATATTCTTTGCCAACAGGTCCTGCAAGAAAAATCAGCACAGTGACCAAACCTGACATCGTTCTTCCAGAAAGAAAAGAATCCATGAGTGTTGACAACTTGAATGATTCCAACAACAGCAATTCTAGTAAAAACAACAACAACAACAGCACTTCCGAATTGGAATCCAAGTTGGAAAACTTAAATATTGGTAGTATACCAGAGTCAACAGCTATGTGGGTTATGGGAGCCACACCATTTAAGGAAAACAGACAATTGGATACTGTTAATGAGAAACTAAAGCCAAAATCTGCAGGTATATTTGATCTATAAAGTGTGATAATAATATTTTTAAAATTGAAAATGTTGCAAATAACAAAGTTTACTTCAAAACTGACTTTTTAAAATTCAAGATTAAAATTAGATGATTAGAGTGAAAGAATACAGGGGGCAGGGGTTTAATAAACCAGCATGTTCACGGGGTGGGGACCCTGTGTCGACTTTCAATTGGTTCTTTGAATAACAGCCAATAGTGTCAAAATATTTCCTTCCTGACAAAAAAAGGCCCCCACCAAAGGAAACAGGTAGTTGTCTGGGTTATCTACATCTATACTTAAAAATTTATTATGAAATGAACCATTTTTTTTATCCCGTACCTTCGGCACCTCGGAGCTAAAAAAACTGGTTTTAATCTTATAATTGTACATTCTATATCCACAGAAAGCTGTTTATAATACGATGCGAGAAATAACTATAATGCAATTTAGGTATTACCAGCTTGATAAGCGCCAAGAAGGCAAGTAAGAAAATAAATACAAATAAATCAAACAGAGGTAGGAAATGATTTCAAGTTCAAGGGTCTTAGTAGATCAGCAGCGTTTATAAAAGTAATAGGATGTCCTTTTGTTTGTGTCTGTACTAAAAGATCTCATTAACCGGTGGACTAAATTTGTTCTGCTGTCTAAGGTAAACTTCTCAAAGCTGCCGGGAATGAATTTAACTATTTTAAGGAAATCTCTATAAGAAAATAAAAAACCTTTCTCATATACAAAAATGTTTACTTTTTAGTAGCGAAGCTACTCTATAATTCACAATGTCCGTCCGTCTGTCTGTCCGTCCGTCTGTCCGTCCGTCTGTCCGTCCGTCTGTCCGTCTGTCCGTCTGTCCGTCCGTAATTAATGAATTGGGGGAAACGTGATTTTCTCGGCTCCTATAAAAGATAGAGAGCTGAATTTTTTTGACAACATTCCCATCAATAAGGAGCACAATTAACTATGAAACATCAATGGCGGTCGGACTGCTTTTTAGCAGGTTTTAGGCTATTTTTTATATTTTCCAAATTTTCCCCATATCTTTGGTAATTATGGTCCGATTTTCAAAATTTTTTCATTTAAAGATATCAAAATTAAATTTCCCGTCATTTGAAGAAAACAACAATGACGGTCAGACTGCCTTTTTTGCAGGTTTTTGGCTATTTTTATATTTTTCACATTTTTCCCCATATCTTTGATGTTTATAGTCCGATTTTCGAATTTTTTTCAGTTAAAGATATCAAAATTAAATTTCCTGTCGTTTGAAGAAAACAACAATGACAGTCAGACTGCCTTTTTGCAGGTTTTTGGCTATTTTTATATTTTTCACAATTTTACCCATATCTTTGGTGTTTATGGTCCAATTTTCAAAAATTTGTCAGTTAAAGATATCAAAATTAAATTTCTGGCGTTTTAAGAAAAGAAACAATGGCGGCCAAACTGCCTTTTAGCAGGTTTTTGGCTATTTTTATATCTTTGGTATTTTTGGTCCAATTTTAAAATTTTTTTGCATTAACAGTTTCAAAATATTTTTTCCATCGTTATGTGCATCTAGTATGTAATTTACTTTAACCGTCTTCATCATACAAAATAAAACAAGGTTTCGTGTTTATTTTCTCCAATAAATCTATTCTTGATTTTAATAAATACACTTTAAATCTACTTCTACGTATTCCCATCCACAATTTTTTGTGCTTCGCTACTTATGGATGTTGTAATCCTTGTTTGAACTCTAATTTCGGATGTTCTTTTAAATGATCTCCCCATTCATTTAAAAGTATCCCAAGAGGCGCAGAATATAATATCTTAATAAATCAAAATAGGATAATTATGTCATACAAAAAGTTAAAAAACCCAGCATGTTTAAAAAGGATGTATCCCAAGAGGCGCAGAATATAATATCTTAATAAATCAAAATAGGATAATTATGTCATACAAAAAGTTAAAAAACCCAGCATGTTTAAAAAGGATGTAGGGGCTTTCTGAAAACAGTTATGGATTTGCTACGTTTCCTAAATTGTATCGTCATGCAAAGTTTTAAACCAATAGGACAATTCTAACATGCCTAAATCGACGAAAATAACCATAATAAATCAACCCTCCATCCTATGTATTTAGGAAACAGAATTTTATTACAAGCATAACAAACATTAATTAACTAAAAGAGCGCCTCTATTCTACAAATGTCCTTTGACACTTTCTATTTAAAAATGTTATCCTAGCTTTATCCTCATCCGCCAGAGCCGCCAAATCTCGATCTGACCTGAGAACAAGGAAAATGTCAACCATAGTTCCGCCAGTGGAAAGACCAACAGCTATCAGGATTGCATCTCAATTGTAGCATTGTTAGACAAAGACAATATATACATTACACCTTAATCTGATTTTAAAATGTTTGATACTCTAAATGGAGCAATTTCGATAAATGATTTAACAACGTTAAAAAAATGATTAATATAAAAACAAGGTCGACTACATTCATAAGGCAGCAAAGCTTAACAAATTATAGAGCAGATTTTGAATTCTCATAACAAAGGATAGAAACATATTTTTTTTTATAAGATTTATGTCTTTAGAAGGTTGACCGATAGACATATGGACAAAACACTACATAAAATAGATGTCTATGTAGATGCCTGTCTTACGCCAAAAGTAGCAAAGAAAGTCACATTTTCCCCAGTGCGCTACGGACCGACAGACAGACAAAGTGAATTTTAGAGTAGCTACGATACTAAAAATGTATAGGATGCTAAATCACAACCTAATTTTTTTTTGCTATTACATTTTTTAATTGTTTTATTATATTTACGTTAATAAATTCCAAACTATCAATATATATTCATTAAAGGTGTCTTATAATTCTTTTTTAAAAAAATGTTTGATACTCAAAGATAAAGAAATTTCTTTTTGTAAATGATTTAGCAGAACATAGGAGAGCTATATTAAAACGTTTTAAAAAAATATTATTGTAAAATCCGCGAAACAATCAGAAAAAAATCTTCCGAAAAATTTGATGTTTTGACTGTTACATTGTTTTAAAATAGTCAATCATATCTAATTTAGGTATTTCCTAATAAAAATTGTTGTACAGTAAAATCTTTTTGTCGTTTTTTTTTCTGTTTATTTTCGAGCTTATAAAATAGGCGGATAAAAAAGAATTATTTGATAAATGTTAATATATGATTTTGAAAGATACTTTAAAGTAAAACTTAAAATAAAATTATATACCTTGAATTGAAAAGACTGATGAATTTGATTGTAACAATGCAATGCTTATCAATGCAATTAAAAATTTTTAAAAATGTAAATATTATTCAATGATAAATAAAGTTTAGATTTTTGTTATTTTTTTTCCAAACCGATTAATATCCGCTGGAATAGATCCGATTCTCATCCACACCGGAAAATTATGTATAGCATCGTACTGACAATTTTCCACTAATGTTAAAATTAAATCATAAAATTAATACTAGTTTTGTTAGCCCGGGCCAATATCCGTGGAAATCAGTCTATAAAACTCTACAATAAATTGATATTATCTAATGTTTGTTAAGATCTCTTAAATCGGTATAGTCGTTTAAGGTTTAGGTTAGGTTTAACGTAATGGGACAAGGAATTCTGTCATCTTATTTTAAGATAAACTAGAGGCTTCGACCCAAGAGGTGATTTAAAAAAATATATAAAAAATAAGGCGAAATTCGTAAAAGCACTAAGGAAATCTTCAGCAAATTCTTTTTTAAAAAATGGGGCGATTTTTTGTTTTTTTGGAGGTAGGGGATGTCCCATCCCCCAAGAAAATAGCCAAAAACCACCACAGGACCAATAGGTATTTACGAGTAGAATCCAATCGGTTCAGTGGTTACCGAGATCTTAAGAGACGAACGGACTGACAGACGGACGGACAGACAGACAGACATCATTCTACTTTGTATTATTATGGCCCTATGAAAAAATACATTTTTGAGCACTGACCTCCACCTACTCTTATTTTTTTTAAAAATAGGTTAGGTTAGGTTATATTGGGTACTTGGTAGCCTTGGAGGGTTAGGGCAACGCATGTATAGGCCTCGATAGAGTTAAGCATTGGAAAACACTATACCTCATCCTATTTTCGGCACCACGGGGCTAAAAAAACTAGTTTTAATCTTATAATTGTACATTCTATATCCGCGGAAAGCCGTTTATAATACGATACGAGAAATAACTATTCTTTAAAACTTAGTTTTTTTTAAAGACCCACCTATAAATATATTCCAAATTTTTATTTATTTTATGAAACGATTTACTAAGACATTATACAATATAGTAAAACGCAGAGGGAGAAAGGGTTAAATAACTGTATCTCCCAATCGCAACCGCCTTTTGCAACCTTTCTATTGGGTCATTGAAAATCAACCAATGGCGTCGCTTATATTAACACAGTCAAGTAGCAGAAAGTAATTTAAAAGCAGGCGAAAGAGGTCTTTGAAAAAGAAAGGGAGGTAGTTGTCTTTGTATACATCTATACTATAGATGTGTTACTAAGACATTTCTTAATTAATGTGCAGAATATTGACGGATTGAATAAATTTTTGAAAAGCTTTGCTGCTATAAAATATGGAAATAAAGTCCGCAAAAAGTGCATAGATAAACAAAACTTCCTGCTGTACAATAGATATAATATATACATGGAGAAAATTATCGTCATTTATTAGTCTGTTCGTTAATCCAGTAGGATAAGAGGGCGTGGATGGGTGGTATCGTTATTTTAGCCAGCTGCGAGCATCACTTTATCATAGTACATGAAAATTTGGTGCAACATCCAAGTAATAATATATCGATTGTGGAATAATTTTTATCAACCTTCCTATAAATTATATCTATAAATAATAAAAGAATCAACCTAAATAAATATTTTATTAATATGCAATTAATTATGATTAAATGTTGATTGATATTTAATGCAAAAAGGTAAACCACATACTATTTTTAATGATATTTGACTGGTAGAATATTTTAATTTGAATAAATAAATATATGCACTTTTAACAGTTATAAATCTATCTCAACCATAACATTTGTAAACTAGTAACTACTGCTGCTTCAAAACGAAATATATATCAAAGAAAAAAAATCTTCATTATCAATCTCATCTGTAATAGAAAACAACAACATAAATAAATGAAAGAAAAAACATTAAGAATTATACAAAAGTAGTCGAAATGTTAAAATACATCATAAAAAATAAAATCTTAATTCACAGCTACAGCTTTACTTTATGAAAACCAAACAACAAATAAATGAGAAGTGATCAAACTAGCGCTGCAACAAGAGAGAGAAAGGGAAGGGTGTATAGTTTGAAAAAATATTTTTAAAAGCGAAGCTTTTCTATAATTAGGGTAGGTCCGCCCGTCCGTAACGGATAGCTTTTTTCCTTAATTTAGGCATGTTAGAATTGTCCTATCGATTTCAAATTTTGCATGGTGATTCCTTTAATAGTTAGGTACGATTTAGAAAGCGTAGCAACTCGATAATCATTATCAAAATTTCCGTACGTCCATTCTAAACATGTTGATTTTTCTACTTTGTGATTCAACTCCCCTCTCAAGTGAACTTAGAGTATTCTAGGGGCATAGCCGCCATTAATGGAATAAAGTAATGAATTAGAAACGAAAAGTTTGAATTTTAAATCCAAATAATATATTTTAGGGATCTAAAGAAATAAGACAATGGTCAATAAACTGATGTATTTCCCCAATGAATCTACACAAAATTACCCCTCTAGTGGATAGTAGGTGAAATGTTTGGACACTCAACTTAATGAACTAACGAACAATAGCCAACGGATAAGAAATTGTTATTGTACATTTTTTTGGACATTATCTTACATTAATATATTATAAATATTCACGCAACCTTTGTCTAAATTAAATAAAAAGCATTATAAGAAATACTTTAATTTGATACCACTAAAAAAAATAAAGCTTATCATGTAAAAAAAAAGGTTCAGGTGATAAAAGATGACGTCAAAAAAGATGCTTTTTTTACTCATACCTCTAAAAGGTCCACCTAAGTCCCCCCACTACCAACATCTTTTATTTTTTGAAAAGAAAAAAAAGAGGGCTCTAAATCTATGAAGTAGTGTCTCTTGGGGTACCATCTCTTTAGGCTTTCCTACCCCTCGCATCAACTAATATGCTCATACGCATGAGAATCTTAAGGGATAAGACAAAGAACTATGAATTGATGTATATTCTCAGTAGTGATAAACAAAATTAACCCTTCGGTAGAACAAAATTATTGGTCCAAATTAGCTTATCAAAATTCAATAATACAAGTTTGAAAATAAAGATTTTTCGGCTTTTATTTGGTTTAATAAAAATGAAATATTAATTAAAGGTAATGTTTTTTATTTTTAGGTCAAAAAATATATAATTATTTTTTCCATTGGCTTGGACTAACCCATAAACTTTGAAGAGACAGCTTTCCTTTTGGACACGTATCCATTAGACGTTAACACAAAACTTCCAATCAAATTTTACAATAATAGCTGCGCTCTATAATTGAAGAAAGATAAAGTGGCTTTAAAAACAGCCTAGAACCATCCAGGGAGCTATCTGAAGCTACCCTAAAATGAAGAAATCAATTAAAAAGGTTGACGAGATATTAATTGACCAACAAAATCTTTCTTTACTTAATATAGTAGGCTAACATAGAAAACACAAAAAGGATAATTAAGTCTAAATGTTAAGAAAAAAAACTATCAAGAATGTACAGTTAATTTAAGTTTTTTATTGTGACTCACACAAAGAGTAAATTCTTTTTAAGTGACTTTACAAAGTGTCTCAAAACTTAGCCATGTGACGTCATAAAAATCAGGGATTATCCATGCCATTCTTATGACGTCGCATGGCTGATTTTTGAGACTTTTTGTAAAGTTGTCATTTTAAAATGTAAAATTAATCTGTAAAATGTCTTACTGAATTCTAACTGTTTTAAAACTGATCTTGAAAAAAACGATAATAGTTATTTCTTGCATCGTATTATAAACGGATTTCCGCGGATATAAAATGTACAATTATAAGATTAAAACCAGTTTTTTAGCCCCGAGATGCCGAAGGCATGGGCTAAAAAACTGGTTTTAATCTTATGATTGTTAGTACATTTTTATATTCGTAGAAAACCGGTTATAATACGGTGCTAGATATAGTTTTTTTTATATGGATGAGAACCGGTTCCTATCCACCGGATTCGAATGAATACGAGAAAAGAATTTCCAGGGGAAGTGATTCAACTTGAATTGCCGAAAATTTCAACCTTTTTTACTGGGTAAACGTTCTTTTTAGATGTAATTAAGATAAGTGGCAGTAAACGTGAAGGGGTTATATTAAATGTAAAAAAAAGTTACACTAAAACTATATCTATAAAGTTTTGCTATTTAAGATTATTTGCTTAAACGTATTCATATAAATCCGTCGTTATGATGATATACACGGTTGTTAATTACACATTTATATTCAAACAAGGATTATAATATATATAAAAGCAAAGCTCTGAAATGGATGGAAGAGTAGAGTGTCAGAACTTAATAAGCAGAACATTAAATTTTCATTTTAGATCTAAGCAAATTATGCATAGATTTGGTAAAAATTGCGTAAATACAGGATACATTACAAGGACATACTTTCATTTGCCTATAGGAATAATTATTACCAAAATCAGATAAATATGATAATTATATCATACACAAATTTGTTGTAAAAAAAGTTAAAAATAAACATTTTTTAAATAGACGTACAGACTTTCTGTTAATGATTATAAAGTTGCTACGCTTTTTAAATCGTACATAATTGTTATAGGAATGATCATGCAAAGTTTTATACCGATGGAACAATTATAACATATCTAAATTATTGAAAAAGCTAATAATCTGGTCTGCAAGATTAAGCCTTCGAGAAATAACACATTTTAATGCAACTAACTCTTTAATTGCAATACTGTAAGTCCAAACTATACATAGTAATGAGCAAATGCTTTCCACTTACTATTACCTAAACTATTAATGTCTCGCATCTGACATAACAGCAGTAGAAACCATTTTTAACGTCTTTAGTTTTAATGTCGTGTTGGGCCGTGACGGGCGGAACCACTACGTGGTAAGCCACAGTCGCGGGTTGTGTTTAATGATTATGAAAAAAAAGGCGTGACAGACAGAAACAGGTTGATTTTTAAGTGGAGCCTTGCTACTGAACAATATTTACATTAAATGATATATATGGGTTTCCCAGTTTTAAATAAAAAAGTTAATTAAAGTGCAATTTGGTTTTAAGGATTATAGAATACATTAAGTTTTTTTTATTGAACTAACAAGAATGACAACATCCATAAAAGCGAAATAAGTCAATTTGTTAACTATAATTGAAAAAAAACCAGAAAGGTTTTTTCCGTCTGAAGCTTAAGATCTCGATAATTGGTGGTCCGAATATGTTGTACTCTTTAGAGAAGCTATATCAAATTCTTGCGGTGATTTTGAATTTTTTTCTGACCTCCCTATTACTCCCCTAGAGGCTAGGGGTGAAGAAACTAGTAATTAAAAAAACACTAATGATATTTTAGATTGCAGTTCTTGATATATTTTTACCCATTAATTGTGAATTATTTAAACAAGAGAACAAATTAGTTAAGCATACTGTAAAAAATAGATTTTTGAAAACTTCTATATAATTGATTTTTAAAAGTGGTAAAAATAACGACGATATGTGCAAATAGGTAATTTTAAATCATTGTATTTGCATTATTCATAAAAAAAGTATACTCAGTATATTTACTAAAAATGATATAAAAAATAATCTGATATAAAAAATATCGCGCTTTTTTACATAACTATTTACATAATTATTTTAAATAAAATAAATGTTATCAAATGTTTTACTAATGTCAAACTGTCTCGAAATGGATGATTGTATTAAAATCTTTTCTCGTATTCATTCGAATCCGGTGGATAGGAACCGGTTCTCATCCATACGAAAAAAACTATGTCTAGCATCGTATTATATCCAGTTTTCTACGAATATAGAAATGTACAATCATATCCGCGGAAAGCCGTTTATAATACGATACGAGAAATAACTATTCTTGTATTCATTCGAATCCGGCGGATAGGAACCGGTTCTCATCCATACGAAAAAATATGTCTAGCATCGTATTATATCCAGCTTTCTACGAATATAAAAATGTACAATCATAATATTCAAACCAGTTTTTTAGCCGGTGCCTTCGGCACCTCGGGGCTAAAAAAACTGAAAGAAATAACTATTACTGTTTCAACAATCTTCAGCCATTTTCAAAGATCCGCAATTTAACAACATCCAGGGATTTTAAAGGATAAACCCCCAAAGATGATACACAAAATTACCCCTTCTGTAGATTACAAATATTCGGACACTCGAATTAATGAACCAACTAATCAAAATTCTATAAAAGTCCTTCCCTGGATATTTCTTTGTGTGACACAGGTTTCACATTAAAAATAATAAATTAAAGAATTTTTTATTTCATATTTTTCATTTTTTGTTGGACAGATACTATTTTTAACAAGGATGACAACATCCTTTTTTGACAGTGTTTCACATTAAAAATAATAAATTAAAGAAATTTTTTATTTTACGTTGTTCATTTTTTGTTGGACAAGTGCTTTTTTTAACAAGGATGACAACATCTATAAAAGCGTATAAAAATTGGCATGTTTTAAAAAGAAGTATAGACTTTATAGTGATGATTTCTTAATCGTAGCTAATTGTTACAGGAATCAATTAACAATAAGAACCATTTGTTACTGTCGTAAGGATGTTTCTTTAAGTCCATAACAGAAGCTCTGATAAAAAAGCAGACAAGTTTAAATCTTTCCTTTAAGGAATTAAGAAAGACAAATTTTCAAAGCATAGAAACTCCATAATCAGTAAGTCCTATGTACTTTTAAAGCATGCTGGCAATTTCAATTTTTTCTCCAAAAAATGTTTAATCTTTAGTAATAATTTCATTAATGCAAAGGTGAGTCCTATAACGATTTTATAAGCGTGGCAGCTTTTACCTAAAAAGTATCTTCTCTCTATCTACTTTAATACAATTTTCAAATTGGAGGAAATATTTATTGAATTTCATGAAGAATTTGATGAAATTATCCCTTTGAAATCCCTTCTTTCATATAGATTCCCCCCGGGGATACAGACATACAGACACGTATGCTTGAGTCAATTCATTTATTTCTGGCAAATAGGGTAAGGTAAATACCTCGGGACTAACAGAACTGGTTTTAATCTTGTAATTTTTCATTTAAAATTCGCGAAAAGCGTCTATAATACGATCCGATAAATAACAATTCTTAAAAATAAAATTAATAATGAATATCCAAATCTTTTTAGTATTGTATAAAAAAAGAAAAAATTCAATAAATCCTTACAGATATACAGATCGAGAAATGGTATATGAAGTACGGTACGCCTCTAGAAGCCTTATGGGCAATCAAGGTGGGATAGGGAAAGTCCACCTCTCCCCATTTCAATTTTTAAGAAGAATTTTTTTTTGCGTGGGGAGGGGGGAAGTTTTATTGGGAGGGTGGAGATACCTCTCTAAAAATATCTAAGAAACTTTCATGGACCTTTAAGAAGCTTCACTGTAAAGGAGAACCATATTGGTTTAGCGGTTAGCGAGATCCTTTGCTACAGACAAAAAAATGACTACTTTATATAATAGGGGAGATAGCCATAAATATATTAATAACATTTATTATTGTTATTTCACCTAAAGTTTACATAGGAATGCCTATAACTCTTTCATAAACAATAAATTTTCTGCCAAATCAATATGACAGTATATTCTAGCAAAAGTAAACTGTGACTTTGCTGTTAGATAATGTAATAAAAGGTTTTTGGACCAATTTGTGTATCTACACATATTTTAGAATTCATGGAGGCTGGTTGTGTGTCTTCACATTCAATATACAAATAATTGAGTTAATCATTTTATAATATATAGAGTATCCATATCCGTTTTTTTAATAACCTTAAAAAGAAGCTAGTAAAAGTGGCGGCACGGATTATGACGTCAAAAAATTAACCAATGAGAGGCCAGTATTCACTGTAATTGATCAATGGTAAAATTTTCAGTGGCCTCTCATTGTTTAATTTTTTTTTACGTCAAAATCCGTGCAGGCACTTTTACTAGCTTCCTTAAAAAAAACTTTTTTACATTTACTGCGTATTTTTCAAGTATTAAAAAATAGTTTTGGTGCAAAATTAGGAATGGACGAATCCACTTTCAAAAATTTCAAATTACCAAATGCTATCTGTATCCGCTCAACTGATATGGTTCTATTTTGTAATGTAGCTTCTCATAGTTCCTGGCAAGGTTTATAACTATTTCTGGGGAACGTAACACCACCAACAACCAAAGAGAATTCGCCCAAAGAAAAAAAATACCAAATATTTTAAGTGCTGCCACTCGGGTTGAAAACATTTTAAAGTGCCGTTTGTCCGTCCGTCCGTCAGCCAGTCCGTAACGCTATTGGGAAAATATAATTTTCTCGGCTGCTATTCAAGATAAAAGGCTGAAAATTTTTGTCAAGAATCCCATCATTATTATACAAATTATGAATATTTAAAACTATAAGAATATGCGAGAGAGGTTTCGTGATTTTTCCCCTAATAAATATTTTATCTATTGCTCTTTAAATCTTTTCCAAAACTTTTTATACTTTGTTGCTTATGGATGTTGTCATCCTTGTTTAAAATGTGATTTTGTGAAGTTTTTGGATAATTATAATATATTCTATTGATTATTCTATAAATAATTTGTCTATTATTAAAATTTCCAACAACCACTGAGCTACGACACTATCAAGAACATAACTATAGTAGAGCTTTCTAAAAACCATAAATACTTAATTTTACAGATGTACAAGAGGTTGGCAATTGTGTAAATATAGTGTGTACTATTACCTTATCGGAACCGGAGTGTATATTATCCCCATAACGCTCCCAACAGAATAGAAAACCCGGGAACAACATCATGTATACAATTGCGGTGTGCGTACCTTTTTACAATTTTATTTAGTGGATTTTTCAGTAGCAAATAAATTTTGTTTAAGTCTTCAGTGTTAGTTTTTATTAATCCTATCATAAAAAGTAGTAAGGTTTTTTGTCTGTAGCTTAAGATTTCGATAAGTACTGAAACGATTGAGTTCTCCATTTTATGAAAGCATCTTATAGGTCCCTGGATGGTTTAAGGCTATCTAATTGTTCGAATACATAGCTCCTTGGGCCTAGATGTTAGGAAAAGGAAGATGTTAAAATCATCAACAAATCAATTTATGATTAATGAAATAAAAAAATGCTTATGTGGTATCCGCCTAGGATAAATGGCAGACACCAGAGTTCGAAAAGACTACGGCAGTGTGACAGACGTGGACACCTTACTATAGAGAAGCTACGCTTCTCTAACAATCACTAAATAACAAACAGCATCTATTCAGTTGTTCCTTTATTGAAGGTCTAAGAGTTACTAAAGTTATATACAACAAACAATAGCTACACAGATAGGAATAAATAATCATAACATAAAAAGCATTATAATACACATACAATAGTCAGTTTGGGCAATAATGATCCCCCATCCCTGGAAAGGGTGGGGGGAATTAACAATGCAGCTTAACCATAATAAAGCTTGTCAGATTCAATCATTAATTTTAGGTATAGGGAGGGGGTCGGCAGACCCCTTCCCCAGGACTCGGGGGAGGGCCTGTGGCCCTTCCCCGAACCCCGGTCAGGGGTGCCATAGGCATGGCTCACGGTTGCCGAATACCACACTTACATAAATGAAGGAAATTAAATCTGCCTATTTGTTACTTATGAGATCTTAAAATTAAATTGTTTAAAATATTCCATGTAAAACAAATTTGTGGAAGTAGATTTTTATGTAATAGTTCACAGAAACGTATATTACAACAAAAAGCCTGTCTATTAAAAGCAACTATTTACCTATAATTTGGGAGTGAAAATAAGTTTTAATTAAAATACAAAAGAAAAAATAAATATTTGTTGTGTTTTGTTAACATTTACGGGGGTACCTGAGTTGCGTAGACACATACACACACACACACACACACACACACACACACACACACACACACACACACACTCTTGCTCTTTGGGTGACTGGTTGGGTGTGTGGGTGTTAGGAACAGGGTGTATGTGATACATACATGGGTGCATTTTAACTCACAACTTTGGTCTTCAGTAGAAAGAAGTGGGAGTTAGTGTTTGGGAGGGGGGGGGGGGGATTCTCTATTTCTAATCATATAGTACCTCTAACAGAGCAACTTTTTTTGGAGAGAAAAGGGGGCAAGGAAAATGGTTTTTAAGAGAGAGAGAGAGAGAGAGAGAGAGAGGGGGTGAAAAGGAGTTTGGTTTGGTGTATTATGGTTCCTATTTGATGGTTAAACGGTGGTATTACTCTTAGTTTGATACTATACACCCACCAGACAACCTGCATTTATCTATTAATAATATTTAGTGACATTTGACAAATTAAATTACGTAAAAAGTGAACTAAGTTTTTGATAATTTTTCATATTACAAAAATATTATTTTTTTTCTACATATGTCGTAAGTAAGTTGATTTTATTTATTTATATTAATAAATGACATTAAATTAGAAGAAAAGTGTTATTACACTTATTTTGAAAGGATAGTACATTATATACAGTGTGTTTTTTTATCAGAACTTGTTTGAAAGCAATTTGACCCCCCTTATAGTTATCAGAATTTAATGATTAATGACTTATTTTCTTCGTTTTTTAAGACAATTAATAGAACAACAAAAAAATATTTCAGTTGTTTATTAAAAAGTACAGAAAAATCTAAAATTCAAAATTGGGGAAAAATTGCTTCAAAAAAGTTCTCATAAAAAATCACACTGTATAAACTTTTGCCCCAACAATAAAAAAAAAACAAAAAAAAGAGTGTTAAAACTGAATAAGCAGAATATTAATGGTCTAAACAAAATTGTAAATAGATTTGTTGCTAAACTTTTTGAATACATCATACTTTTTAAGGACATACTTACAATTTTAGGACTTGATTATAGAAATGCTTCGCTTATAACATTGTACTTTGTAATAATATAATTCAGTATTTCGAAAATCGGATAATTTTAACATACAAAAATATGTTGTCTGAAAAGTAAAAATTAGCATGTTTTAAATGGACATACGGACTTTCTGGTAACGACTATAGAGTTGCTGCTCTTTCTAAGTTGTATCTTACTTTTATAGGAATCATCATGCAAAGTTTGAAATCGCTAGGACAATTCTAACCTGTTAAAATTTAACGAAAAGAGCTAACCGTTACGGACGTACCAACACTAATTATAAAAAGCTTTACTTTTAAAAACATAAATAAATATAGTGGAATTACTAAAAGTTACCATTTATTTATATTAATCTCAAGAATAGACAAACTATAAGGTAGATAAGAATGCATGCTTATTTACAAATCTAAATGTAATTTCAGCTACACTAATATCTGTTATGTTTCTTTAGATCCTTAAACAAATTAAAATACTTAATTTTAAAAGCTCAATGCTAATTGCCCTTCTTGCATTTTTGTCAAGTTACACTTCTTAAAGTGCTTAGTTGTGCCCTTATTCCCCCTTTATTTTGAAATAAGTTCAAAAGAATAGGGGGAAGGGTTTAATGTTTTGGTGTTGTTGTTCTTTGTTTTTGGTTAGGTTAGGTTATGTTATTAATTATCAATTTATTTCTAAAATGATTCGGTAGGGAAAGCCACAGTAATTCAAAAATTAATCAATCCTATCAAGTTTGATAACTATCAGACAATTCTTTTATATCAAAAGATTTAACAGAACTATATTTTCGTTTGCATCATTCCAACAACTGAACCGTTCCTTATTTCAAGGAAGATTCACATTCCTTTTTGTGTATTTTTACCCCCTTACCTCATCGGAAATTAAAGGGGCGATACCTATATTAATTTATTCTCCATTGTTGTATCCCTGTCTGTCTCTTATGAAAGGTCAGGTACTAATAAGATTAATTTTTATTGTGGTCTATGGATTATTACACAGAGGGTTTATTTCGCACAATAATGAAAAAAAGAAAACAAGGATAACAACATCCATAAAAGCGAAGCTTTGAAACGGGAGGACAAACAGACAATAATACTTGTAGAGTGTCAGAATATTAATAATCTTAAATGTATAAAAGAAACAAAATTGTAGGTATATTTGTACATTGTTGTTATAGGAATCAGTATTCCAAAAATCAGATCAATCGGATAATAATGTAAAAACTCGCTATGTTTAAAATGGACGTAAGGAAATTCTGGTAATGATATTTGAGTTGCTACGCTTTCTAAATTATACCTAACTACTACAGGTATTTTTACTGTATTAAAAAGCGCATGCCTTCAAGAATGGATATAGAATATAATTATACGTGGATATTAGTACAGAGGAAAAATCATTTAGGTTGCTAACATGGACATCATTTATTGGTCAGTTCATTCATCCACAGGACAGGATGGGGTAAAGGGTATAGATGAGGGGAATCGTTATTCTAGCCAGCTACAAATTACTCTTTACTAGAGTACGTGATAATCTTGTGTAAGATCCAAGTAATGATAAATCAATTCTACAAGTTTTAGTGAGTCTTTTAACTTCCTTATTTTTACAGATTTTAGAGGGTACTATTAATCAATAAACATTTTCAGTAGTAATTTTTTTGTACTTCGCTACTAAAAGCTCTATTTATCCTTGTTTTAATTAAGCGTAATATACAGAAAGTACAAAAATATGTTTAACTAATGTAAATATTTATGTTCATGGTTTCTATATCTAGAGTGTGGATATTTTATTATGATTATAGATTAGAGTAAAACACTAGAGAGAGAAAGGGTTAAATAACTGTATATCCCCATCGCAACCGCCTTGTACAACCTTTCTATTGGGTCATTGAAAATCAACCAATAGTGTCGCTTATATTAACACAGCCAAGAAGCAGAAAATAATTTAGAAGCAGACGAGTTCTTTGAAAAAGGAAGGGAAGTAGTTGTCTGTATATACATCTATACTATAGATCTGTTGATTATGGCATGTTTTTACAGGGTTGGGGGGGGGGGGACACTGCTGGACAATTAAAACTGCTGGAAGAGGACATTTTTTTGGAGGATTTTTAATCGTCTATTGTCCTATCCCCTCAATTCCTGCATGTTATGAATAATAATTTTGACACATTTTGATTATTTTCAAGGACATGTTATCCAAAATATTATTTTCAGAGTTTAAGAAAATATTTTTTAATAAAAGTACAATGAGCTTCGTTTATTTATAGTAGCGAATCATCTGCGGCCCCTCAGGCCTAACAAAACTGGCTTTAATCTTATTATTTTTAATTTTAGTATCCGCGGAAAGCTGTCTATAATGCGTTGCAATAAATAACTATCATAACCCCTTAAAGATTGTAATTATTATGAGAGTTATAAAAGTTTTATTTAATCAAACGTTATTTTATAGTCAAACTGCCTAAAACTAAATAAATTGTCTATGGATATTTGATAAAGATACTGACATAAAAATCTTACAACTTTATATAATAGGATAACAAAGTAATTCATAATAAAACAAGGATGAGAACATCCATAAGAGCGAAGCACTGAAACAGTAGGACAAACGGATATTAACACTTGTACACTTGATACAGAATAATGTTTATGTACATACTTACATTTTTAGGACTTGATTATAGAGTTGCTTTGCTTATAATATTGTACTTTGTTGTCCCAGGAATCAGTATACCAAAAATCAGATCAATCGAATAGTTAGATCACATAAAAATCAAAAAAATCTACATGTTTAAAATGGACGTACGGACATTTTGATAATGATTATAGAGTTGCTACGCTTTCTAAATCGTTCCTAACTACTACAGGATTCACCAAGTAAAGTTGAAATCGATAGGACAATTCTAACATGACTAAATAAACGAAAAAAGCTAGTCATTGCGGACGGACGGACCTACCCTAATTATAGAAAAGCTTAGCTTTTAAAAAAGTTATTCCGTGATAATTTATTTGAACATGAAAAGCCTGAGTTAACCCAATATAAAAACACAAATTATATAATCATTAGTAAACATTATTAGACCTGCAATCAAATTATCTAAAAACAAGGAAGAATATGTATATAATTAAGTAGCACAACAATATCAAGCTAACAACATATTACATGATATAGAAAGTTTGGGACAGTTCAAAACTTGATTTTCACATTTCAGCAGGAATCTAAAAAGATTTTAATACATGAAATTACCCCTTCTGTAGATTACAATTAGTGGTTGAAACGTATGTATATTCAACTAGTTAAACCAACCAATCAAAACTCATTAAAAGTACTCAAAGTTGTTAAGCCAAAAACGTTATTATCAAACTTTTTGGACTTGTGTAATAAACAGCCCATTGTCCCCCCTCTCTCTGCTTTTTTAGGTACTTAAGGAACTAACCCTTTAAGTTAAAAATAACATTTACTAAATCATATTAAAAGCATAAAATTATATTTGTCTTCTAATAAAGCATAAAAAGCTATGCACTAGAACATAAAAAACAATATTTAGCATATTTATTTTATATGTTTCTCCTTGAATTAAGTTATGAAATATAGACACTAGGGAAAACATCTCAAATTATGTTCCATATATACAAAACGATACAGTTTTACACATTCTACAGTTTCTCAGCAGTTTTTTTTGTGTGCAGACAATCCATTTTTAAAGACATTTTTACGAAGCTCTTTATATTGCCTATAAAAAATGACGTCATACAATACAAATGACCAATGATAGACCTATACACAGACTAAATTACCATTTGCAGGCCAGTATAATTTTAATTGACTATACTATATAGGCACTATAAAAAGCTTAATTTTTACTTGAAACAAACATCTTGCATCTGAAACAATTATCTAATTGTAAACATTTTCTGTATATGTTGTAATTTATTTTACAGAATAACAGTTTATTTATCTATATTGATCAAAATTTTGGAAATAGGTGTTTTCCTTTTCTATATGACATAACTAGTGGCTACGCCCCAAGAGGCTTCTAGCGGCACGTACAATGTTTTCTTGTCATTCTATATGATCAGCTATTTACCAAAAAATATTAAAAAGGCCACTAGGCGGCTCTAGTTATATTTTTTGGATATTTATTGATTTCTCTTGGGAGGATGGTTAAATAGATATAAACCTGCCCTTGACATAAGAAAAGCTACACTGTAAAGGAGAACAGTATCGGTTCAACAGAGATCTTTGGACACACACACACACACAAAGAGACCATTTTATTTTATTATATGAATTTTCCTTAGTAAACATTTAATCTGATATATCTATTGCTAGTCTGCTGTAAATATCCAAAAAGGATAACAATGTCGAGATATAATTTAATAAAGATTCACTATCTATCAATAAAAAACAGAGAGAAAGAGAGGGGGGGGGGGACAATGAACTGTTTATTATACTAGTCCCCAAAGGTTAATAATAACATTTTCTAATTAGTTGGCTTAACAACTTTGGGGGCTTTTAATGGATTTAGATTGTTTTTTTTATTAAGTTGAATGTACAAACGTTTCAACCACTAATTGTAATCTAAAGAAGGTTAAAATTTATGTATCATTATTGGGGATGTACATCAATCTATCGGCCAATGTCTTATCCCTTTAGATCCATGAATTAAAAAGAAGAATGTATATTTTTTTCCTAGTCACTGCACAATCAAAAATGTAAGTAAATATGAATTTAAAGCCGAGAGAGAAGGAACTGTTTATTACACTAGTCCCCACTCATTGGCTGAAAAACTTTGGAGACTTAAGTAAATTTTGATTGGTTGGTTCATTAAGTTGAGTGTTCAAACGTTTCAACCACTAATTTTAATCTACAGAAGGGGTAATTTTCTATATCAATTTTCTTATATTTTAAGTTGTTAATTTTAGGGGGGCTTCACACAGATCTTAAGATTTTTTAGGCTTTTTGATTTTTATGTTTTTTTTGTAGTGGTTATTTTTCTATTCAGGGCATCTCGATTCTAGGGTCGAAGCCACTAGTACTAATATAAAAAGCCAATTTGAGTAACTTTAAGCAACTTTCTTTCTGAAATTTTAAAGTAAAACACCTGACATTTTCTAAACTTTTAAATAACTTTGTAGACTTCAATGACAGGGTTTATTATTCAAAAATTTTACTCCGTTTCAAGCGTGTTTTATTATGAAAAAGGGAAAAGTAAAAGTAAAAGTGTGTGTTTTAAGGCTTAAAAATAGTAGAACGATAATATTCACTAAATATGTGTATTTAACAATTTTTTTTAAAAAGTTAATTTTTATCGTTCTACTACTGTTTTTAACTTAAAACACACAACCTTTACGGATTTTACCCGCAACCTTCTTTTCCCTTTTTAAATATGAAATTTGAAAAGGGTAAAAAAGCTTACATTTTGCCTATACATGTTTTCACGTGTTATCATTGATTAATCATGTCATAAACTTTATCAATATAAAGTTTATTCCTTTCTACAAAAACCTATATCTACCAAAACACACAATTTAACTGATTTATGCTATAGCAAGTTGTCGTGACTGTCATTTTATCAACATAATGACTAACATTACATATTAAACTCCAATCCTATATCTACTACTAGAGGCCTCTAGTGGCACTTTAAATTTTTGGTTTTTAAAAATAATTTGTAACATTTCCTGTTGCTTTCAAGTCTTTACGCTAGATATCTATGTTGCGTTCAAGTCTCTACGTATTTTTTTTTTTTTTTATTTTTTTTATTCCTCTTGTGAGTGTGGTTGAACCCTCCCCCAAAATAGTTATAAACCTTCCCAGGACCTATGAGAAGTTACCCTTTTAAGGAGAGCCCGATCGGTTCAGTGGTTGGCGAGATCCTTCGGTACACACAAACAGACACTCAGACAAATAGACATCCTGTTACTTTATTTTATGTATAACAATCCCTTCTCCAAGGTGGACACTTGTAAAATATTCATTCTTGTAAACATTTGTCAAACATTTCCCAGAGTTTTTTTTCTTGAAGATATTAAAAAAGTTTTGAGACAGTTCTTGTTAGTGTCAACACTCTGGCTATAATGAAACAGAGATAATTATGTGCAGCGCTGCAATAACAAATTAACAATGATTCATAATTGGTTAATGGATATATTATTACATGGATCTTACACCAGATTTTTATATCCTTATAAAAAAGTAACAGGATTTTTGTTTGTTTGTCTGTGTGTCTGTTTGAACCGAAGGATTTCGCTAACCGCTGAATCGATCGGGTTATAACAGGGTAGCTTCTCATAGGTCCTGGGAAGGTTTATAAGGGTATCACCACCCTCCCCAGAGAAATCGACAAAAATAAATTAAATAAAAAAACGCCGCACTGAAATCAAATTTTGCAATAAGATAAAAACATAACTAACACCATGTATCGGCGAAAAAAATATTTTTGGTAAATAGCTGAATTTAAATAGATTGAAAAGAAACAATTTTACGTGTCCCTAGAGGCCTCTATGGGCGTAGCCGCTAGGTCTCTAATAAAGTGAAAGTTGCAACGGGCTAGAATAATGATTCGCCCCTTTTCACCCATTTTACTCCATCTCCCCAGCCCTACTGGATGAACGAACTGACCAATAAAACAGTTCCATGTTAGCAAGCTAAATTGACGACAATTTTTCCACTGGCATAGTATCCATGTATATTCTGCATCCATTATTAAGTTACAGCAACCTGTAATACAATTATACAGTTTAGATAAAGAAATATAGGGACACTGCATAGCAAATTTTGACTATGCTGTAATATGGAATATGGAAGATGATTAAAGTTCCTCCGCAGATTATTACGTCATACGGTAGAATAGCCAATGAGAGGCCAGTATACACTGTAATTGACCAATGGTAAAATTTATGCTGGCCTCTCATTGGCTATTCTATCGTATAACGTCATAATCTGTGGAGGGACTTAATCATCTTCTGGAATATGCTAAAACTATTCCTAACTGGAGTGTTAGACGGTGTTAGCTAGTGTTAGGATAGCATCGTTTCTGTAAATGATAACAATAAACAGTCGAATTAAATGATCTGAAAAGAATCTTTATTTAATATAGAGCAACTGCACAATAAATACTAGTTGATTTATTTACTAGCGGCTGCGCCTGTAGTATCTAAAGGCCTGTATTAAAAGCGTAAGATGGGGGGACAGAAAAATATTCTTAACCCATCTCAGGACTTCTAAAATAAAATATTGAAAAAAACATTATAAGAACTGGTTAGCGAGATCTTAACAAACAAACAGATAAATCTTACTAATTTATGTTATTTTATTGTTTTTTTTTACACTAGCGGCTTTGCCCCTAGCCACTAGGGGCTTTGCCCCAAGAGGTTTAATCAACCTATGTTTGTGTTATTTTGATTTAAAAGAAAAAAGTTATAAAAAAAAATTGGGGGGGGTGAATTTTTTTTTTTTTTTGAAGGGGGATTATTTTTCATTTTTTGGTGGGGTTGGTGTCCCACCACCCAAGAAAAAAGCTTAAAACCATCCCAGGACTAGTAGGCATATTCCCATTTCCCTGCAGAGTAGAGCCCATTCGGTTCAGTGGTTACTGAGATCTTAAGCTTTAGGCAGACAGACATCGTACTACTTTGTATTATAGATAATAAAAAGTCCTAGATTTGATTTTATTGATTTACCTACATTTAGTTGACCTGACCATGCATAGATAACCATCAGTAAATGAAATGTATCGTATTATGTACAGTTGTCAACAGGGCTCGACAGCCGCGAGTCAGCCGCGACTAAACCTCAAATAAAAAAAATCGAAAAGAGGGATTGGCATATTTGGGCCAGGTTTAGACTTCCAGTTGATTTTTAAAAAGTAGATTTTTCTGAGACTTACAGGCGGCTGTCGCGCGGCTGCCAGTTCTGGTTACAAACAAAGAAATAGACATGGATTGAACATTGTTTATTTTCTGTTTCGGTGACTACTGCCTTTGATGCTATACGATACATGTTTTTTCCTCTTAACTTAAATGAATCTGATTTTAAGACCTAACATTTATAGAAAACACTTTTCTCGTATTCATTCGAATCCGGTGGATAGGAACCGGTTCTCATCCATACGAAAAAACTATGTCTAGCATCGTATTATATCCAGCTTTCTACGAATATAGAAATGTACAATCATAAGATTAAAACCAGTTTTTTTAGCCGGTGCCTCCGGCACCTCGGGGCTAAAAAGAATAGTTTTAATCTCATAATTGTACTTTCTATATCCGCGGAAAGCCGTTTATAATACGATGCGAGAAATAACTATTATTTATTTTACTTTTATAACAATATGTTAATCCATAAAAGTAATCATATAAGTAACAAGATGTCTGACTGTCTTTATGCGTTACAAAGGCACTCACACATTCACTGAACCGAAATATGCAGTTCTTATTTCATTAGCCCAGGGAAGGTTTATTACTATTTTTGGAGAAAAAGAGAAATCGCCAATAAAAAAATTACCCCAACCCTCGCAATCGAATGTTGAGTGTATGGTAACTAACACAGCTGAAAAGTATTCTTGCTCTAAATGTTGAATGGAATAATAATTATTTATCGAATCATATTATAGACAATTTTCCGCGGATATTGAAATAAAAAAATATAAGATAAAAATCAGAGTGGACGAAGGCCCGAGCTAACAAAATTGGTATTGGTTTTATGATTTTTATTTTATTTTTCATGGAAAATTGTCTGTAATACAATCCTATACATGAATTTTCATAATGACTGAGAACCGGTTCTAATCCAGCGGATATTAATTGGTTTCGCGAAGCCATACTGGAATAATATGTATTATATTGTAAGATCATATGTTACCACTCAATAAAAGAAAATATCTCAATGTATGCGTGTTTTATTCTGGCATCAAGGAATATAAATTTATCTATATGTCTGTCTGTCTGTCCGTCTGTCCATCAGTACGTCAGAAACGCTATGTTTTACCTATGAGAATAAGAGAAAGAAGACCCTAAAAGGACCTAATAGACTTAATAAGCTATCTATCATAAATGGCAGACGAGAAAATCGCCTATTTTAATTGAGTAGCTTCAATTAAAAAAATATCAAAATTAATATAAGATCATTGTTGAAATAAAATCTTTGGCTTCGCATGGCTTCGAAACCGATGAATTTCCGCTGGACTAGAACCAGATCTCAGCCATACTAAAAATTAACTTATAGCATTGCATTACCGATAATTTTCCACGAATATTGAAATAAAAGTCTATGATTTAATATTTGTTTTATAAGCCTCAGGGTTAAAACTTTTAATAATCTTACAGTTTTTCATTTTTAAATCCGCGGAAAGCTGTCTATAATACGATGCGATAAATAACTATTAAAACTAAGTTTTCCTATATCTACATCCTTATGTATATTTTTTATCATGGTATATTGTATATATTTTATTAGTCTAAGAAAAGATAACATCAATATATAAAAAAGGGTCAACACAATATCATTATATGTCCTTAACATTAGTAGCGCAGCTACTCTACAATTAGAGTATGTCCAAAGGTTATAGGGTCTGTTAACCCTTTACTTTTCTCACACATTTATAATTCAACAGACCATTATACATAATACACACACACACACACACACATACACAAAAAACTTACAAAAAAGAAATATACTTAAATTAAACCGTAAATCATTATTTTAGTATAATTTCAAATGCCTTACTTTTTAGAAGGGAAGCTACTCTATAATTTGAAAAGTCCGTCTGTCCGTATGTCTTTATGTCTGAAACGTGATTTTCTCGGCTCCTATAAATAATAGAAAGCTGAAACTTCTTGTCAACTTTCCCATCAATATGGAGCATAATTAAGTATAAAACATCCGTAGCCGTCGGACCTCTTTTAAGCAGCTTTTAGCCGCTTTTATTTTTCACAACTGATTTTCTTGGGTCCTATAAAAGATAGAAAGGTAAAACTTATTGTCAACATGCCTTGCATTGTTTTACATTATTATATATTTCTCGTATGTTCAGAAGTTTACAATATGGTTATATGGCATTTACACCATTTTTCCTTCGGTATAAAACTCAATATAAAACTTTTATATTAAAAACACATAGAAAATGTACATAAAAATAATATGACCAATGCCTTTCTTTTTGTACTGGTCCCTCGGTGTCAACAAAACAGGAATTTGCAGTGTATTTATTCATTTTTGATTAGCCAATACTACATAAATTCTTTTAAATTATGTCTTGATAATAAACCATTAATTAGCCAAGAGGTGGGTCCTTAAAAACAAGTATCGCTGAATCGGTGTAAAATAAGGGGTTTCAAAAATTTAATCTAATAAACTTTTTAAGGTAGGTAAAAAATGCGGGGTTTTAAAGTTAAAAGGGGGGTAAACACCCCTTTTTCTCCTACATGAAGTTTTGACTGACCAACTTTTTGGTTGTTGATTTATGTCATAAATTTGAAAATTTTCTATATATTGTCAAATGTTTTTTTGTTATCCTGCTTTAAAACGAACACAATTTTCTGAAAAGCTTGAATGTTTGAAGAAAAAAAAGAATTATTATGCCTTCTTTGTAGTTGGGAGGTAGGCAGTTACACGCCCATATAAAATAGTAAGGAGGTTTACCGCTCCGAACCCTACCATTTGCACCTATGACTTCTCAAATGTTTTTGTCGACTGTATATTTGATACAATCGATATATCATCGCTTGGAAGTTGCACTAGATTTTCATGTATTCTGATAAAGTGATGCTCACAGCTGGCTAAAATAACGTTACCCTCTTATCCACCCCCTTTACCCATCCCCTCCCGTCCGATTAACGAAATTATCAATAAATGAGGTTCGTATTAGCATGATAAATTAATGACAAATTTTCCTCAGTCAATATATCCACGTATATATTATATCCATTTTAGATACACTATGTGGGGTCAGCAAAATATTTCAATTAAATACACTTTGACTTTACAATAGCATTTGACAACTAAATAAATGTTCGGCTCAGTAAATTCACAGGGATCTAAGGGGATAAGATAACTGTCTATAAATTGTTGTACATCCCCAATGAAGACACACAAAATTACCCCTTCTGTAGATCAAAACTAATTGTTGAAACGTTTGAACACTCAACCTAGTAAACAAATAAATCAAAATTCCGTAAAAGTCCTGAATATTGTTCATCTAACGAATAAGAAAACGTTATTGTAAAACTTTGGGGACTAGTGTAATAAATAGCCCATTGTCCCCTCTTAAGAGTTTAAGATTTGTGCAATATGGAGTAAGATTATAATAAATAATAATAAAAGGAATATTCTTTGTTTTTTGATGAATTTTAAAAATTAATAAATGTAAATTCTGTTATACAAAGATGATTATTTTTTCTGTAGCTTTAGATTTTAACACCTACTGAACCGATTGAGTTCTCCCACATAGGTCCCAGGATGATTTTGGGCTTTTAATTTAAGCCTTGGGATGGGTTAAGAATTTTTAGCTTGCCCTACTCCTTTTATGCAGAGCTCTTAGATGCTAGGGGCTCCTACATTAATATATCAAAATTCCAAAAGACACCGTTTTCGTGACTTATTGATAATGATTAAATCCTATGAGCAAACCTTTTAAATTCAGTTGAAAAAATCTGTAATAGTTTTTTACCGCATTGTATTAAAGAGGGCTTTTCGCGGATATTAAAGGAAAAAATAAAAGTTTAAAGCCAGTTTTGTTAGGCTCGAGGAGCCAAAGGCTGGTCTAACAAAACTAATAGATATTATTAGAAATCTGACTTTCACACGGTACGATACTGATTTTTCAGTATGGCTCAGAACTTGATCTAATCCAGCAGATATTAATTGGTTTCGAAACAATGTTGGAAAATTTTGTTGTTGGGATTTATTCCCTTTCCATGATATAACATTGGCTGAGGTTAAACAAATAGTAAAATTCTTGTTTACCTAAACGAATGGGCGGTAGGACAGGGATCTAAAGGGATAAGACAATGGCTAATAAATTGATGTACTTTTCCAATAATGATATCCCTTCTGTAGATTAAAACTAGTGGTTGAAACGTTTCAACACACAAGTAAATGTACTATCAATAAAAATTCACCAAAGTCCCCAAAGTTGTTAAGACATAAAATAATAAAATGTTGTCATAAAACTTTGGGGACTAGTGTAATAAACAGTCCATCATTTCCCCCTCTCTCTCTCTTTCTCTCTCACTCTGTCTCTCTATCTCTCTCTCTCTCTCTCTCTCTCTCTCTCCCTCTCTCTCTCCCTTTCTCTCTCTCTCTCTCTCTCTCTCTCTCTCTCTAGGAGTACATCTTTTTATAGAAAGTACATGTTTTTATTCTCTCTGTAGCTAAAGACCTCGACAATGGCTGTTTTTTTGCTATAAGTTTTTCAATGAAACTTTATAATTGTATTATGGAGTTCTAGAGAACGACTTTACTTTTCGCTTTTCCCAAGAGCTTAGGGGTGAAGTAAAAGGTGCAATAATTCATAGTACTTTAGTATTGCATTCTTTATTTGTTCGATTGACTAATATATTGAGTTTCGCTTAAATTCACTTAAATTTAATTAAAACTAAATTTTACATTTCTAAAAGCATAAAATGATTAGATTCAATTTATAAAGATAAATAAACAGGGGCTAATATGATTAAAATAAAGGGTTTCAATCGTTCTAATAATCTCTATTACAAATATTTTGAGATTAGAATTCTACCACACAATAATAGCAGCAATAAGAGAGGTATTTTTCAATAGTTTTTTTCCCTTATTTATTGCTTTTAATTTATGAGCTTTAACGTTATGTAACGTTATTAACGTTATATAAAGGGTAAAGGAAAAAAACAAAAGAGCCAAAAGTTTGATATTGCGATCTAAAAAGTTAAAAAATATGTAATAGAAGAAATACTTGTCAAATTATGTAAATGTTCAAAACCGACAGATAGACCTAACTACTAAAACTAAACAATGTTTGCGCATTTTTTTTTTAAATTGTTTTGATGATAGTTAATGTTATTTTGTCTGTTTCGATAAGTTTCACTCTTGGTGGTATTGTCAAGTTCTTAAATTTAGAAATAAGATCAGTAAAGCAAATGTAAGTATAGATTGACAGACAACGTAAATTGTATATTGTTTGCTCATTTGTTTTCAGAAATTTCTTTCGTCTATTATAAATAGCAGCCAAGAAAATTAATTTTCCCAATAAACGTATAATGCCAGACGGACATTTCAATGCATAAAGTAGGTTTGCTGCTAAAAAAAACAAATAAATGATAAAATATTGATACTTGGTAATGAAAGTTTATGGAAAAATATTAAAGCATACCCATTGAAGTGGGTCATAATTTATACTTTGAATAAACTTAATGGTTCTTTACTTTACACTATTTGGTAACATAGCTGCTCTATAGTTGAAATTTGCCCGTCCATTCGTCACTCCACACGTAAAAAAAAGACTACACAGCAAGCTTGAGGGATAGAGCAAAGACTACGTAGCTAACTACAGGGTGCGCCAAATATAGAGCAAAGACTACGCAGCTAGGTACAGTGTGCGCCCACAACGAATCTACGCAGCATTTAAAAGTTATTCAGATATTTTTTACTAACGGCTTCGCCCCTAGCCTCCAGGGGCTTAGCCCAAAGAGGTAATTTAAAAAAGAATAAAAAATTAATAAGTAAAAAATTGGAGGGTCCTCACTAATTTTTCGGGGATTTTTTTTGTTTTTTTGGGGGGTGTCCCACCCCCCAAAAAATAGCCTAAAAGTAAAATCACCACAGGACCAGTAGGTATATTCCCTGAAGAGTAGAATCCGATCGGTTCAGTGGTTACTGAGATCTGAATGGACAGACTGACGGACAGACAGACAGAAGGGCGGACGGACAGACAGACATTGTTCTACTTTGTATTATAGATATGATTCTCTTTAAACATGTACAGATTGTTTCAGTAGATTTATCTTTTTTTGGGTCTTTGATAAATGCTGCGATACTTATAGTCAAAATTAACCTTGTTTTATAGCTCTTTACATAAAATTTTTATAAAAATAAAGTAATTTTTCATGTTTTATCTCTATCATTCTAAAATTTTAGCTTTTAATAAATATGTTAATATAACAAATATAATAACAAATTTTCTTGGTATTATCCCTAGCTGGAACGCTCGGCCCCCTAGCCTGCCTAGCCGCTGGCGCTCGGCTCCCTAGCCTGCCTAGCCATGGGCGCTCAGCCTCCTATCCTGCCTAGCCGCGGGCGCTCGGCCCCCTAGCCTATAACCTAACCTAAAATAGTTGTTCTCTGCCAGAGTCATATAGTTGTGTCAGGGGGGTATAAAAATTTTCAAAATTGAAAAAAATATTTCTAAGTGGATATTACCACTTTCTTATTAAAATTGCCAGTTGTTAAAATAGTAAATACAAATTCTAAATGATAAAGTTGTTTGATGTATGCCAAGTAGACAGTTAGACTGGATTTAGGTCATTTCAAAAAAGAGTTATGCTCCCATAACATTCCTCCCCTTGTTTTTTTTTTGCTTTTTAAAATAAAGTCACTATATGTCTGAAGAAGTAAGGTTATTTTGTCTGAAGCTTAAGATTTCAATAACTACTGAACCAATTGAGTTGTACTTTTTAGGGATGCTTGACATAGGTCCCTTTAAGGTTTTAGACTATTTTAATTCTTAATCTAAGTCTTGGAATGGTTATAGGCTGTTTTCTGTCATTCTGCCATGGGTGAATATTTCATACAACTCTAATATTTGTAAAGAAGAGTTTTTATCAAAAGCTAATCTATGTTTCCTAAATTATGTCCTTCACAAAAAATCCTCGAAACTGCAATTATAGAACATTGTCATCAACAAAAAATATCAATAATTTTTAGCAACAAAATTAACCCCTTTTTTATTATCGTACAAAACAAATATTGGCAAAATGATTTGATCAAAAACTTTGGGTACTTTTATTAAAATTTTGATTGGTTGGTTCAAAACTGTGTCCAATCTTTTCAACCTAAACTCTTAATCTCCTGAAGAGGTAATTTTGTTTATCATCATTCTGGATAAATATCTATTGTCTTATCCCTTAAAATCCCTGCCAAAACATTCGACTTCCTTTACATTTAAAACTTATGAATTCAAAATTGGTGGGGGGGGGGGGGGGAGGTCGTCAAAGTGGTTTATTCTAAAACTAATGGAAATTGGACAAGACAAACTATATAATTACTTTCTTTTTATGATAAAAAGTACAAACAATTATGTTTAGTTGGTTTTAGTTTTATTTCCTGCTGACAGAGCAATTGTAAATTCTAAAAGCTAATTTTCTTTATGATTTTTCTTAATTAGAATTATATCTCATAGGCCATTGGTTAAAATTAGAACTACTGACTGCGCCCCAAGCGGATAAAACCTCTGTATTAAATGGGGTAAAAAGAGGGTTGAAAAATAGCTTTAAGCCATCCCAAGACTTAAATCTAAAATTTAATAGCCTAACACTATCGTCAGACCTATGTTAAGCTTTCCTTAAAAAGGAGAATTCAATCAGTTAAGTAGTTATAAAAATATTAGTTTTAGACAAAAAAAAACTTACTACTTTACATAATAGGAACCTAGTAATAGTGTTTAACTTTTTATCTTTGTGACGTAACAAAAATCGAAGGATAAGAGGGGAGATGGGAAAGGAAACCCCTAAAAAAGAGATGGATTTTTGTTTCGTCACAAAGATAAAAAGTTAGACACTATTACTAGGTTCCATAATAGGATATGTCCCTATGTCCATACATTCTTCGTAGTTTTCTTGTTTATAACTGAATTTCAAAAATGATAGAAAATTGAATAAAATTTTATCAGGAATATCATCTATAATACAAAGTAGAATGATGTCTGTCCCTTAAGATCTCGGTAACCACTAAACCGATCGGATTCTACTCTTCAGGGTAGAAACCTATTGGTCCTGTGGTGGTTTTAATATATTTTCTTGGGGGTTGGGACACCCCCAACTCCCCAAAAAATCAAATTTACCCCCTTGGGGGGGGGGGGGGAGTATGGTTTGCAGCACCCGAAATTTTTTTATTTCTTATTTTTTAAAACTTCCGCTAGTATTCTTTAATCTAATGACTAAATACTTAAACGATAATTGCGCAAAAGTTTACTATCTTTTTCAGTCCGTTTCAATCATAAAAATTTAATGTTCTTGTTTATTACATATTAATTTGTTAGCATATTATCCTTAAATGTAAAATTGCTCTTTAAATACATTTCATTCAAAATATGTTTAGGGTTTAAATGCTTATTTAAAACTTAACAAATTATACAAATATTTGGATAATTAACAATAATTTTAATGATGTGTAATAATTTATAATCAATTGGAAATTCTTTAATTTATAAAATCCTCACTCATATATCATTTTTATGAGAAAGCAACCACGCCCCCTTTTTATAGGTATGGGATTATAACACCCTAATAACAACAAGTGTCTTACAAAAAAATTGGTTGGTTTATTAGAATTAACTTAGAGTACCCGCCCTCTTATTTAATTTTATTCTTATTTAGGGTAAAATAGGATATTTCGTAATGAGATTTTGTTTATTATAAGCTTTTAATATACAAAAAAAATTAAGCAATTATAAAGCAACTAACGGCTTTGCCTCTAGCCTCTAGGGGCTTTGCCTCAAGAGGTAATTAAAAAAAAATAAGTACCTCTGGAGCTGCAACCAAAAATGGTTGGGGGTATCCCACCTCTCAAGAAAATAGTCTAAAACCACCCCA
Organism: Acartia tonsa; assembly: GCF_053477335.1. Classification (NCBI taxonomy): domain Eukaryota; kingdom Metazoa; phylum Arthropoda; class Copepoda; order Calanoida; family Acartiidae; genus Acartia; species Acartia tonsa. The sequence continues at coordinate 47,872,580 of NC_137268.1, forward strand.
AGACCAGTAGGTATATTCCCTGAAGAGTAATATCAATCGGTTCAGTTGTTACCGAGATCTTAAGGGACAGACAGGCGGACAGACATCAAGCTACTTTGTATTATAGATAACAACTTAAAGCCACCAATAGTCCTATTTTTAATCCAGTCAAAAACATAATTAACATAATAATAAAATAATGAATATATATATTATAACTTAAATATGGAGTAGCTGCAATAATATGTTCATTCTTTTTTTCGAAAAAATATTTTTTTTCCTACTTAACCATTAAGAATTGGTCTGAAACTGTTAACTCTAAAATAGTTGGTTATCATATCAAATTATTTCAAATATTATCATTCAAAAGTTAATCCTCTACCAAAAACCAAACAATAACCTCCCCTCCCCCCACCCAAAGACACCCATGTAAATCCAAACTTTTCTAAATGGTTGTAAACCTGCCCTGGACTAGCATAAAGCTGTTTTTGAGATCGTACTGGAAACATTTTTCTTGTAAATGTTGGTTACAGTTGCTTGACATATTTCATGACGGTCATCTTATGCGCATAAAATTCCGCAAAGTGGAACTTGTAGCTGGCTACTCCCTCTTTGCTATATCCCCTCCCCTCCTACTGGATGAACAATAAATGATGTCTATGTCAGCAACCTAAATTGACGTAAATTTTTACCCTGTCATAATATCCACGTATATTCTATATCCATTCATATCACCAAGAACTGGATATAATACGATGCTAGTATGAGTGAGAACCGGTTTCTATCCACCGGATTCGAATGAATACGAGAAAAAAGGTTAGTGGTTAAGACAAATGGCAGAACAAGTTTGAAAAATTGGTGGTGTGTGTGCCGGAGGGGGGGGGGGGAGAAAGAACCATTTACTGTACTGTCCCCTTATCCCCTTGCTCTCTGCCCCCACCCCCTCACCTAACCACTTTGCTCGCCTGCTTGACCTCCTAACCCAAGACTAAGCTAGCAGCCCGACCCCTTTCCCACATTATCTCTTTCCTGGCTCTGCTGTAACTGCTTAAGCAATAAAATATCAAGAAATTATGATCAAACACGCGCATAGATTGGATAAGACAAACGAGAAGTTATTTCTCACCTCATATTATAAACAGCTTTCCGCGGATATTAAAAAAATTCTTAGATTTAAATCCTTCGGCCTCGTAGGGCTAACAAAACTGGTATCAATTTTATGTTTTTATATTAGTGGGAAATTGTCTGTAATACGATGCTATACATGATTTTCTAGCATTGCTGAGAACCGGTTCTAATCCAGCGGATATTAATCGGTTTCTATAATGGAAAAAATAAATTATTCTCCCCATCCCAATTTTATAAAGTGCAAAATTATGTTATTGGTAGATTGAAAATTTAATACTCTGAAGTAGCATATTAACAACATTTCGTCTTAATGATAATGATTTTTACAATATGGCTTCGAAACCGATTAATATCCACTGGATTAGAACCGGTTCTCAACCCATACCTAAAAATCAAATATAGCATCGCATTACAGACAATTTTCCAATAGATAACTATTATTTATCAGGAAGTTGAAAGTCATATGTCTATTATGTTTACCTATGAAATCCAGATTCTGTCTTTGGTAACCTAAATATTGCGTGTAAGGATATGAAAGAACATTAGAATACAAAATAATGCCTATTCTTCCAAGCCTTTACAATTTTTTTAAAATCTTCCCAATGATTTCTGTAGTAGTTAGGTACGATTTAGAAACAACTCTATAATCGTTACCAGTAAGTCCGTACGTCCATTTTAAACATGTAGCTTTTTAGCTTTTTTAACAACACATTTTTATGTGATCTCATTTTTCCGATTGTTCTGATTTTTGGAATACTGACTCCTATAACAACAAATACATTATTGTAAGCGAAGCATCTCTATAATCAAGTCCTAAAAATGTAAGGATGTCCTTAAACAATATCCTGTATTTAAGCAGTTTTCAACAAATTTATTTACAATCTTCAACTTTTATTAATGTATATTGTGATTATTCAGTGTTAATGTCTGTTTGTCCAACCGTTTCATAGCTTTGCTTTATAGATGCTGTCATCCTTGTTGTTTCTTAGTAGCGCAACAAAATTTTGTCCTTTTTAAAAATATGACTTATGTGGCTTTAGAGTTGGATAGGGTTCGGAAATATATATTTGAAGATTCGTATAGTGACTGTTTTTTTCAGGCTTCTCGAAGAAAAGATACATTGAATGAGAACAGGTGTTAAGCTGCTTTTTAGCTGCTGATTTTTTTTTATATATTAAAATACATAACAATATATTATAAGCTGGTTTCTAAACTCTAATTAATTCGAATATTCTTTGCTAGTAAATAGTTACCTCACTATATAATAACAAAATTGTTCTTGCTTTTTTTACATTTTCATATCTTAAGCTTTTGTTAAAAGGCTTTAATATTGTGAATACTTATGGATATCAACATAATATAAGGGAGGGAGGGGACATTAGGCTGTTTATTACACTAGTCTCCAAAGTTTTATAACAATGTTTTCCTATTTGTTGGCTTAACTACCTTGAGGTTTTTTAATTGAATTTTGATTGGTTGGTTAATTAAGTTGAGCGTTTAAATTTTTGAACCACTATAGAAAGGGTAATTTTGTGCATTTATATTGGGGATGTATATCAATTTATCGGCCATTGTCTTATCCCTTTAGATCTCCGACATAAAATGAATGTAGATAAAACAATAATTTTTATTAACTATTAACTATCAGTTTAATTTTCGATTTTAAATTCTAATTAGTTTAAAATTTTGATTAATGTTTATTAAAATAGGAGGAAATCCAAATATAATCGAAACTCTATTAAGATTTAGCCATTTTTAATTTATTTCATCCTATGTAACTATTTAGTTATGGGGTATATGTAATCGCGGTGGAAGGGGATATTATTTAGAAATGGTTGGGAATTTGCAGGGGGCGGAGTCCAGTGGTTCATTAAAATGACCGCGCGACCTCGGTCCCTCAAGGGGGCGGGATATACAAACACATTACAACAAACTAACCCCCCCCCCCTTTTTTTCAAAACATCAAAACACTCCGGTCATTAAGTCTAACTTCCTTGACTTGCGGACTCCGCCCTCTTTGGGTCAGATTACCACACTTTCGGTCATTTTGACGGATATATTTAAGCCAGGGTAAGTCTGTCCTACAGTCAGTTTGTTTTCGAACATTAAACAGTTAACATCAAAGTTAAACAACAGTTATTTAGTTATCATGAAAATGAATAACATTTTAGTTATAATCATTGCCACAATGATTTGCTCTTGTGATTGCTTTTCTCGTCTGTGGAGTTTAAGCAACGCCCTGCTCTCCTCTGGCAATAATGTCAATTCATTTGCCAATGATGATCAGGCAGATACTGTCTCAACTGCTGTTATGTCAGGCGCCGAGAAAGCCATGGCTGAATGCGCCTACCAGTTCAAGAATGATGTCTGGAATTGCCCCACCGCCGCTTTTGATGCTGACAAAGCCGCGGCCGCCGCTGATAACCGCGAGGGTGCATTTGTTGCGGCTATTCTAAGTGCTGGTGTTGTACATACAGTCGCCCGCAATTGTTCCGCCGGTCAAGTTGAAGATTGCGGCTGTGAATTGAACGGTCCCGTGTCTTCTGTAGAGTCCTGGCAATGGGGAGGCTGCTCTGACAACGTCCTGTTCGGCTCCAAGATCTCCCGCCAATATTTGGATCAGCTGAGCCATGCTGCTGCCATGCAGGCCATGTCCAGCAGCCAGTCCGGGGAGTTGCCCAAGGTCATTGCCAACAAGCACAACAACGAGGCTGGCCGCGTCGCCATCCGCAAGACAATGAAGCGTGTGTGCAAGTGTCACGGCGTCAGCGGTAGCTGCGCCACCCAAACTTGCTGGAGGCAGGTTGGAGCCTTCAGGCAGACTGGAGACTTTCTAAAGCAGCAGTACAGCAGCGCCCTGAAGGTTGACTACAGCAACGGAAAGCTGCTCCGCCCCGAGGACGCCCGCATCATATCTAACAATGTCGGCCGCCGCAGCCTAAACAATGTTAAGGACCGCAACAAGAAAGCTGAAAGATCCATCGCCACAAAATCCGCCAAAAATATTAAGAAGAGGAAGCTTGTATTTCTGGAGTCCAGCCCTGACTACTGCCGCGTCAATCCTGTCCTTGGCTACCCTGGTGTTGTGGGCCGCAAGTGTGTTGTAGATCCGGCTGAGAGCGAGACCAACAAGGAGCACGGCATTGCCAAGTGTGCCCAGCTCTGCACCGCCTGTGGACTCAAGGTGAAGAAGGAGGTTGTGCATGTGTCCACCACGTGCAATTGCAAATTTGAATGGTGCTGCAATATAACCTGTCAGAAGTGCACCAAGGAACAGATTATCATCACCTGCGAAGCCCCCGCGCCCAAGTATAATTATGAATCCATCTTGAGCAATGCTACATAGTTTTGTTTTTTTGTATATATTTTGTTCTTGTTTTGTGTTGTGTTTACCAGTTACAATAAAATATATGTACTATAAAATCTCAAATAAGTTAATTTATTTTTTTGGTAATAATAGTAAATAGTATCATGGATCTAAAGGGATAGGACAATGGCCGATAAATTGATGTGCATCCCCATTGATAATACACAAAATTAACACTTCCGTAGATTAAAATTAGTGCTTGAAACGAACCAACCAATCAAAATTTAATAAAACTCCCAAAAGTTTCCTAGTCAACGAATAAGAAAACGTTATAATAAAACTTTGGGGACTAGTGTAATAAACAGCCCATTGTCCCCTCCCTCCCTGAGATACTTTACTTTTGTGTTTAACTAAAAAGGTGGATACGCGTCCACAAATGTTCATGTCCTTGTTTTTCTAGAGCGCGACATAAATTGTTTAAAATCTAAATTTGTTGGGGTTTAAACTGACAATTATTTGTAAACTGAAGATAAAAACCTTTTAACTTGATTACTTTTTGTGCTAAAATAATTTTATCATAAATTAAAGAATAAGTATGTTTGTAGAATGGTTAAGTTAAATCAAGCTAAGCTGTTTCATAGTTCTAGCCAGTGTTGCGGAGCCGGGAGCCGTAGAGCCGCCATATTTTGCCGGATCCGGAGCCGTAATTTTCGTTAAAAAACGGCTCCGGACTAGATAAACAAAGACATTTTTTTATAAATCATAACTCCATTTTTATCAAAAATTGAACCTTTAAAACCTTCAAAAGTCCAAAATAGACGTGGGGAAAATATATGTCGAGTTTTTCTTGATTTTAGGTCGGAGCCGAAGCCGCACCAAAATCAAACGGCTCCGCAACCCTGGTTCTAGCTCTAAATTGGTTAGTTTTCTAGTCTAAATCCCATTTGGAGTTTTAGTTAATGATTCCTATATAGATTAGGGAATATTCTATTAGCATTCAAGAATAGTTATTTCTCGCATCATATTATAAACGGCTTTCCGCGGATATGGAATGTACAATTATAAGATTAAAACTAGTTTTTTAGCCCCTAGGTGCCGAAGGCATCGGCTAAAAAAAACTGGTTTTAATCTTATGATTGTACATTTTTATATTCGTAGAAAGCTGGATATCATATGATGCTAGACATAGTTTTTTCGTATGGATGAGAACCGGTTCCTATCCACCGGATTCGAATGAATACGAGAAAAAAAATATCTTAATTTTAGGCATTTATAAAAACAAGGACATTAAGTTTCGTTAATATTTAAAGCTATTCTATTGCTAGGGTAATTCTTATTGATCAACCATCTAACGTTGTATAAATGTCAACTATTTTACTAAGCATAATATGAATATGTAAAACATTTCTTTATTACAATTTATTGTTTCTTTCTTTTCATCTAAAGTTATTTAAAATTCTATCGCTATTCGTATGGACATATTTATGATAAAAGATTTTATGTCTAAATAGATAAGGCTCGGCAGCTGCGCCTAACCCATCAATAAAGATTTAAGTAATAGAATAATCTTAATGAAAAGACATTTTTTCATATTAAGAACAGGTTAAGACATCCAGTAGATTATGTCATTGTATTATAGACAACTTTCCACATATATTAAAATAAAAAAATATAAGATTAAAAACAGTTTTTTTAGCCCTGAGGGGTTATAGTCCCCAGAGCTGGATCTTTAAATCATTTTAGTGGTGAGCCAGATCGGGGTGAGCCAACTTTCCACCAATGAGAACACAGCATTTTATGAAATGCCGCGCTGTGATTGGCTGAAATTCGGCTTACCCCGGTCTGGCTCACCACTAAAATGATTTAAAGATCCAGCTCTGCTAATGAAACTGGTATTAATTTCATGATTTTTATCTTAATATTCGTGTAAAATTGTATCTAATACGACGCTATATATGAATTTTCAGTATGACTGAAAGCCGATTCTAATCCAGCGGATATTAATCAGTTTTTAAGTAATACTGGAATAAAAATTCTTTATCCTTCTGGCTAACAGGTGACTGTCGAGCCCTACAGAAATAATAGATCTTATTTCTTATCTTATGAAACAAGACCCCAAACTATTTCTATAAAAATAGGAAAATAATAATTTAATTAATTTTCAGAGAAAATGTTATTTTTACCCAGATAGGATTATGAACATTATTTAATACAGGCAAAATTGATTAATTTTTAATGTGAAAAACAACAAAATATTATGGCGAAACAAAATTTATTAAAATCCTTTTATTTTTTGGAAAGTTACCAAATGAAAAATAAAATGATAAAGTGAAAAGGTAGAGAGAGGTAAAAAAGTGTAAGAAAGTGTTTGTGTGAGAGAGAGAGAGAGAGAGAGAGAGAGAGAGAGAGGTAAATAAGCTGAATTGAAAGACAGCAAAAGTGTAGTTGGTTAGCTAGATAGAATAATAGCTTTTATTTAGAGAAAATAAAAAGATAAACAGGGGCTGCTATTCAACCAATTAATTCCAATTGAAAATGCCGCAAAATTTTTTATTTTGTTAGGGTAATGTTGGTTAATACTTGTTTTTTATGTAACCGAAGGGAAGTGGGTAAGAAGGGTAGAAAAAATTGAAGGGGGTTGTGGGGAAATTTTCCTTTAGAGTTGTTTGTCAGAATTACATTCCCTTTTCCCTGTAGATAAAGAGAAAAAAGACAGAAATAGAAAGAGACTCAAATTCAGACTGAGCTAGGTTTTTTTCTTCAACTTTTATGTTTAAAAAAATAATCTTAATTTGTATGTTAGAATGACACACATACCCTACAATATCACAGAAGAACAGGTAAATTATTGTTCAGTATTTAATACGAGAAAGTAAGAATTACTGTGTCCATCTTGAATACAGGAATATGCCTTACAATCATAGAGAAAAAAATAAAAGAGAGGAATCGAAGCAACTAGAGGACGAAAATAGGCAGTGGGCCTAGAGGCCTACTTAGCGCTGTTGCCGCGCTAAAATTTATTGCTATTCCACTACTTTTCAAATGGGGGGATTAAAAATTATTAAAAAAAATTTTTTTTTTACTTTTTACTATTTCCATACTTAGGGCAAGAATATTAGATTAGATATTTTCGTTTTAATGTTTTAATTAAAAATTACATAGAATTTTATTTTTATTTAAAAAATTTGTTCATGAAAGATGAATCCTTCTATTTCTAAAAAGGGGGAAATTTTTTTCTTAATGAACATTCAGCTGATTCTGACCGCCCACGGCTGTTTGCTAAATATCGCTTTTCTTTCTATTCACATTATTATTTATGATTGACTTACAAAAAGCCCTGGGCGGTTTTTGATTTTCGTCTGCTTCTAAATTTAGGGATGGGGAAGTAGTATTTTACCATGAAAAAGGGGTGAGTATTCATCCTCTTATCCTTTTTCCTTATGCTTACAATATAATTTTATTGATGTCTCATTGGTTACTGATTGGTAGCATTTTAATTTAAATATTCCAACATTATTTAACTTGTCATTAAAGTAATAGTTATATCTCGCATTGTAAATATTATAAACAGCTTTCCGCGGGTATAAAATGTACAATTATAAGATTGAAACCAGCTTTTAAGCCCCGAGATGTTTAAGACAGTTGCTAAATTAACTGGGTTTAATCTTATGATTGTACATTTTTATATTCATAGAAAACTGGATAAACAATTCTAGACATAATTTTTTTGTATTGATGAGAACCGATTCTAATCCACTGGATTAGAATTGGTCTCGAATGAATACAAGAATATCCTTACAATATAATTTTACTGATGTCATTAGTTATTGATAGGTACCATTTTACAATAGATATTTCAACATTATATAGCTTGACATGTTATGCAGTAATGAATAATCCAGTATGGCTTCTAAACCAGATTAATATTTGCTGGTTACAACCGGTTCTCAGTCATACTGAAAATTTACGTATCCATTAATTAAGGACGGACGGACAAACAGACAGAAAAGCAAATTTTTTTTAAAGAAAAGAAGAAAATTAAAACGTGTTTAATTTGTTTGTTTAAAAGTTTGAATATACAAAATGTATTGTTGTTAACCCACTTCCTAGAAAATTTTAATTAATTACATAATTTGTCATGAAATTTCCTAATCTAATCTTAAATAATTAATCTAAATTTTCAGCATATTGTTTATATTAATATACATATACCAGCATTAACAACTAACAAAGCAAATTTAAATTAACATTTTCAAAATTATTGTATTAACCAGGGAAGGAGAATTGAATTTTAATTTATCCTGAACTTAAACGTTTTAAAAAATTAATTTAAGTGTTTATCAACAATAATTCTAATTCAAATAAAGTGTAATTTTGTTTGTCATAAATGGTAATGTACATCAATTTATCATCAATACCAACAAAAATATCTAACTTTTATTATAGATATCATGTCTAAACGAACGGCAATGGTGGAAGTTTCTTCTGGCCAGTCTTGGCACCTACTTCGGGGCCATATTTCTATACCTCCTGTCAAAACTTATACAAGGTAATTAATTTTCAAGTATAGCTTCGCAACCGTTTAATATCCGCTGGATTAGAACCGGTTCTCAGCCATACTGAAAAATAATGTAAAGTATCATATTACGGACAATTTTCCACGGATATAAAAAATCATAAAATTAATGCTACTTGGGATAACATTAACATAACCGACAGACTGACGGACTAAATAAGTAATATACTGAACAGTAAGGATTATATTCACCAATAAATCAGAAGGATATCTACCCCAGTACGAACGGACAAACATACAAAGGTAATTATAGAGTAGTTTCGCTACAAAAAAGAATACCAATAAGGTTAATCTAAAATAATGCAATGTACAAAAAGTACACACGTAAAAAATAATAATAAACAGGAAGAAATATGATATATCATTACACTCTTTTTCTGTATATTGTGGACATACATAACCATACCTTGATGAAGTTTATGCTAATAAACAAAATGTATTGGAGACAACGTATGTTGAATTCTTCCATTGTTGTAGGGAAGATTTAGTTGAGACGCGTCCTTTTTAGTAGTGAAGCTTCTCTATAATGTTAAAATTAGTGAAGTATTAGTGTGGTAAACAGATCTATAGTATAGATGTATATACAGATAACACCTGTTCCCCTATTTCGAGGACCTTTTTCGTCTGCTAGCAAATTGATTTCTGATACTTTGCTGTTTTAATATTCCTGACACTATTGGTTGATTTTAAAAGACCCAATTGAGAGTCGGCGCAATCAGATCAGTCCAAATAAAGATGTTTAAAAAAAAGAGTTAAAACATATATGTCTTTGCATTTTGAATCTATTAATGTATAGGTATAAATTTTGATATCTTTCAGTAAGGATTACTTTTAATTTATGTATAAAGTCATAAATATAGCAACAGTAGGTACTTGACTTGATAAAATCATCCCAATGATTTTAAACTTTGCCCACATAATTAAATGTTTTTTTTTCAGTGATTTTTCGGATGTGTTGTGGACCAAAACCTCAGGCAAAAACATAATCTAAATAAGATTTGCTAGAATTTTCTATTACAAGAGAGTCTTAACCCTGCTGGGGGCTACCTAGTACCAAATATAACCTGTTTTTAACAGTAATAAACGAAAAACTATCACCACTTATTTTCAATTTATTTCCAGAATGATGATGTAAGTATTGGTGCAAAAAATGGGGACGAATTTCAAATTAACTTGACGGGGCTGTTTTTTTACGTCACAAGTGAAGGTAAAGAAAAGGGAAGGGGGAAAGAAACCCCCTAGACAAGAGAAGGGGTTTTCTCTTCACTTGTGACGTAAAAAAAACAGCCCCGTCAAATCAATTTGAAATTTGTCCCCATTTTTTGCACTAATACTTACAGCATCTCCAGAATAAGGGAGAGACATTTGACTGAAAAAGTCGAATCTCTTAAAGTTAAAATCATTTTAAATTTGAAGGCTTCAATTCCGTATAAATTAGATAAATATCCTAATATTAAATTTAATATTTATTGTATCCAACAAAAAAATATTTGATCTGATCAATATTCTTTGAATAAGAAAAGAATTTAGGAATATTTTGAATATTTGAGATATTTTATTACAAAAATGTTAAGTGAGAAATAATTTGCATTTTGTAACTTTATATAAATTGGTATCTTATTAATTTAATGTTACACCAGATTTTCATGTACTGTAATAATTACTCGCATCTGGCTAAAATAAAGATACCTACTAAAGGGTGAGCAAAAAAAAATGCGTACCTTTTTAAAATCAAAATTGCGCGGCTTGTGTTAATAGTAAAAAAATGTTATGCATATCGTTATAACTGCTATGAAGTCTATTTTTAGGAAATATAAAAGCGATTCCTATGCTACACAAAGTTTAGGAGCTACGTGTTAAAATGTCCCAACTGCCTTAAAACTTGACTTGCGAGTAAATCATTAAAGATTAAAGTATATAAAAAAAATATGTACATTTTTTAAATTCAAATTGCGCAGCTTGTGTTAATAGTAGAACAACGTTATGCATACCATTAGAACCGCTATGAAGTCTATTTTGTGGAAATATAAGAACCATTACTGTGCTACTTATAGTTTAGGAGCTACGTAGAAGAATGTCCCAACTGACTTAAAACTTGACTTGAGAGTAAATCATTAAAGATAAAAAAAGTGTGTGCAAAAATGTGGACATTTTTAAAATTCAAACTGCTCGGCTTGTGTGAATAGTAGAAAAATTCTATGTATATCTTTAGAACCGTCATAAGCTCTATTTTTTGGAAATATAAGTACGATTTTTGTGCTATTTTTAGTTTAGGAGCTGTATTGATAAACGTGAGAAAAGTGGAAAAATTTAATCTTTAATGATTTACTCGCAAGTCAAGTTTTAATTCAGTGGGGACATTCTACCACATAGCTCATAAATTATACGTAGCACAGGAATCGTTTTTATATTTCCAAAAAATAGACTTCATAGCGGTTCTAATGGTATGCATAACGTTTTTCTACTATTAACACAAGCTGAGCAATTAGAATTTTAAAAATGTACGTATTTTTATTTGCATACCCTTTAATTTAATCTTTAATGAATTACTCGCAAGTCAAGTTTTAAGCCAATTGGGACATTTTACCACATAGCTCCTAAATTATACGTAGCATAGGAATCGTTTTTATATTTCCAAAAAATAGACTTCATAACGGTTCTAATGGTATGCATAAAGTTTTTCTACTATTAACACAAGCCGCGCAATTTGAATTTGAAAAAGGTACGCATTTTTTTTTGCTCACCCTTTATTTACCCCCTTTTACCCAATCCCCTCTTCTTCTACTGGATGAACGACTGACCAATGAATAAGGTCCATATTCTACATGTTTTCTTCAGGGATAAGGGATGGGAAACGTAGGAAAATATTATTTCAGGCCTATTTCAAGCCTAGGCCTAATAAACCAGTTTTGGGATGGCGCAGTGGTTCGTCCTAAACGCTAATGAAAAAGCTGTGTGTGTGTGTGTGTGTGTGTAGATAAAGTATAGAATCAAATTCAGGTAGCTAGTTTAAAGTGAAAAACATAACTTTTTATAAACCTATATATTAATGGCTTTTGTTAAAATGAAGTTTTTTCTCTCCCAAAATTTTTTTATCTTTTACTTTGGTAATTTGAACTGTCAGAAAGCTATCGTTGGGTTTCCCTCAGACAGACTTTAGTTTGAATTATTTGCATTTTTATTAATGAGTAAAAATTTTATTTGAAAATTTCATTGCTAATTAAAATTCAAAATAAATAAATAAATATGCACTTGGGTAACATTCTATCAAGTTCTTTGGATACTATAATGTAATGATATATCTGTACTGTGTTGTATTGTACAAAAATTAGGGTTAAGGTGTTGTATCAATTCTGTATTAAATTTTTAAAATTCAAAATACAACATCTAATTTATAAACTACCAAATGAAAATTCGTAGCTACCTTCTTTCCAAAAAAATAATCCCGTTATTTTTGTTTTTTCTATATGGCCCTTTTTTAATGTTTAACTCTAAGCAGATTTACTAATTAACCCTTTACAGTCGGGCCCCTTGCCGCACCTTAATCGGTCGGGGGGGGGGCGTTCAACGCCCCCCCTTATTATCTCAGTTCCTATTAAAGCTAGAGGGCTAAATTTTTTTGTGCACGTCCCCTGTTTGATAATAAATTTCCGACCTTTTATAAATCTAAGTCAATTTTCGCTTCCTTCACCCTTTTATTTAACAACCTTTGTTTTTAGGTCTTTTTTTACTTAAAAATTTCAAACGGCTGTAATTTTCTTATTTTTGAAGCTAGAAGAAAATTTTTTTTCTAGAAAATGTTTATATTTATGTAAATTTTACATTAGAATTATCAAAACATAAATTTCAGCGGCCGCAGCTGTACTTTGCAGCTGCCAGCCGCCGCAGTCGGCGGTCGGCGGGAAAACGGCGGCGGATCTTCATGAAATTTTAATACGTTATGTAGACATGTAAGAAAAGCTTAAGTTTAAAATTTGAAGTCTCTAAGTCAAAAATTGCGGCCACAGGAGCCTTTTAAAGATTTCTGGAGACCTGGAGGATCAGGACCTGGAGGATCATACCTGGAACCTGAAAGTGACTTGAACACCTATATTTCATAAAAGGATGTACTACTAGAGGATTTTTTAGTATTTTGCTATGATAAAATGCTTTGTTTTAGTCAAAAAAATATTTTTGCTCTTTACCTGGATGACCCTGCCAGGTTTGCTGGCATCCTGTGCCCGCCAGGATGAAGATATTCAAAAAATTCCAACTCTCAGTTATGTGTCATACCCATACTTAAAAAGTCAAGCAGTTTGGGCTCTTTATCTTTCACACACAGAAAATGAGATAGAAAAAACCGGATGGGGGGGCGTTCAACGCCCCCCCCCCGACCGTTAAGGGTTAAGCTAATGTGATCTAACACCATTTATATTTATTTTTTCGTAGCAGACAAATCATTATTTTTTCTAGAATTGTCTGCTTCTAAAATTTCCGCCAATTGGTGATTGGTTGATACAAAACAAGCCCAAATCACAGAACACTACTGGTTTAGAGCGGTAGCCAATATGATCCGTCCGCCAGTAAGGTCATTAAATTAGGCAAATGGTAAAAGTTGCATGATCCCTTTCAAAACCAGGCCGAGACCTAATTTATGGCCAGGTTTCCTATCCCTTATCCCTGGTTTTCTTATAAAGCTATTTTTGAACCTTGAAGCATACAATTATGATTGTTGTCAATCTCGTTTAATTATACAGAAACTATTTTTTGGGGGAGAAGGACATTGGACATTGGTAAATAATACATGTACCCAAAGTTTTAAAATTACATTCACTCATTCATTATCTTAAAAACTTTTGGTACTAATATATTTTAATTAAACTAGTAGATACCAAAATTTTCCAATGGTGATTTTAACCTACAGAAGAGGTAATATTGCTAATCATCAATGGGTATTATCATTTGACCAACATTGGATAATAAATGTTTGTTAATATCCGTAATCTATAAGGCCACATTAAGCTAAACTAATAATTTCTTTACTTTAGTTTATCCTTGTTTAGTTCACGATGTAAAACCTTACAAAATAGTTTTTTTTAATGTGTAAGGTTGGTGGAAATTTGCAAAAAAAAATGTTAACAGCGCTCCAATTGATGTTCAAGAAATTTTATCTAAGAAAAAAAACCGGGAGGGAGAGGTTAATAGAGCTAAAACCAATCAAATATATACCAGGTCCTACCCCAAACGTAAGAGTCCCAAACGTCAGAGTGGACAAACGCAAGAGTCCCAAACGCAAGAGTCCCAAACGTCAGAGTGGGACAAACGTCAGAGTGGGACAAACGTCAGAGTGGGACAAACGTCAGAGTGGACATTGCTTAAGTAAAACATCAGAGTCTATGCTATTTTAATTATATGACAAAAAATAGACAGTTAGGCCCCCTAGCCTGCCTAGCCGCGGGCGCTCGGCCCCCTAGCCTATAACCTAACCTAACCTAATCATAAAGAAAATGACTCTGGCTGCAGCACTCAGCACCCTGGCCTACCTAGCCGCAGCGCTTTAATGATTATAAAATCGAGACTCATACGTTTTACTTATAAAATGTCCACTCTGACGTTTGTCCCAAAAATCCTGCGTTTGTCCACTCTGACGTTTGTCCCACTCTGACGTTTGTCCCACTCTGACGTTTGGGACTCTTGCGTTTGTCCACTCTGATGTTTTTCCACTCTGACGTTTGGGACTCTTACGTTTGTCGTGGAACCATATACCATATAAGAATTTTTTTTTTAGTGGAGCACAGTGGGATCTTTTGAAAAAAATCGGGACATCCAAAAAATTTAAAATTGACTTTTATCTATCCTAGGAATTAATAATGGCTGTAAGTAGACAGCTAGAAAAGAAACTTTTAAAAAATATTCATTTTTGGCGGATTTATGCCATTTTTAAAAAAGGTAGTGAAAAATTTCTTTTCAGTTTTGATGATTTTCCAGATTTTTTTACACAATTTTTTCAAAGCAACAAAAAATACATTTATGTTCATCTTATGAAAAATATTTTTGATTGGGGTACTTTTCAGATACCTGTACCAATGTCTAATTAAAGAAAAAATTTAAAAAAATATTTTTTTGGTGGTGTAAATTGACATTTTGTGAGAAAATTTCACCAAAAATATTAAGATTTTTAACCCCAAAAAATCAGTTTTCTCCATTTTACACAAAAACGGACAAGAGGCCCCGGGTTTTGCAATAATAATATCAATATACAACATGTATTGTGTATTAAACAGTTTTCACAACCTGGGGCCTCTTGTCCGTTTTTGAGTAATTGAGCATTTTACATTGCATGGTTTGAACAATTTTGTTCTTGTTAATTTCAAATTTTTCCCCGTTAGAGGGGGAAGGAGTCATTTTAGAGCCCAATGTCATCTCTGCAATGTTTTCTAACTTTTAGAGGCGGAACTTTCTTTACTTCTGCATTATTTGCCTCCGGCCAACCGTTACCCCGTTATTTGCCGCCGTTGGCGAGATTTTTAACGATTTTTGCCGTTCTCGCGGTTTTAATGGACATTTAAGGGTTAAAGGAGTCGTTTAATAAAAATGACTTATAAATACTTTTATTTTAGCAATTAAATTTGCTAAATTTCATGTGTTCTAAAAAAATTTGTATTTCTAACTGGTTTTGGTCCAGCAGAAATTCAAATGTACGAATTAATTATAATATTGCAAAAACATTATATACGCATCAGAGAGAGAGAAAGAAATATACATTTGAGAGAGAATATAATATTAGTAATTATGTTTATATTCTTATACAAACTTTAAATGAAGATAGCTAGACTTAGAATAAAGGTATTAACACAAAATCAAAAGTGTTTTGAAAATTATGTTATTGTTGTTTATATCTGTAAAAAAAAACATTTGAAAACATGCCTTATAAGTGTCCTATTTTACTTATACTGGACCTACCTAAAAATGCCGGGACTCGAACTGGGTGCACCTGACGCTATATTCATGTTCACAAACATTGTTTGCATTGAAGAAATATTTACATAGACGTTGATTTTGTTAAAATATTCCTATCTTAACTAAAGTTATGAAGTTTTATAGATTTTTTAAAAATAGGGTAGCTTCGCTCCTCCAAAACAGCAAGACGTACATACCAAATGCACATTAGAAGTTAACAGGAGCAAAATTTATGTTATTTTTGAGTTAAAGCAAAAGAAATTACATCATTTCGTCAAATACAAGCTTTTTTATTGATGTTTACTTTTGTCTACCCTTAATGTCCCGTTTTTTGGCAAAAGATCCCACTGTGTGGAGGGGGGAATTGGCAGATTACTTTATCGGCCATTTATCTATGCTTAAATCCATGTAAACGCCTATAATAGTTACAGTACATAGTTATGCTCAAACTTTTTCAAGTTGAAAAACAAAATTAATTTTTTCAACATTATTTTGCAGATAAAACTTTGAAATTAAAAAAAAACAATTGCCAAAAAAATCCTGTTTTATATAAAACATAATTACGTGCATCACCTTTAAAAAAAAATAATTTGAAGTTAAGTTAATTTAGGTTTACAGAAAACAAAAATATGCACAAAATTAAAATTCAAATTGTGATTTTGTAATAAGTAATATGTATGGTTCTGCATAATAGGGTGAAATATATCTTCCGCATGAAAAACTCTTCAATACAAGAGAGAGAATGGGGTCAATGGGATGTTTATTACACTAGTCCACAAAGTTTTATACTAATGTTTTCTTATTCATTTGCTTAACAATTTTGGGGACTTTTAATGGATTTTGATTGGTTCGTTTATTAAGTTGAGTGTAAAAACGTTCCAATCACTAATTGTTATTTACAATTTTGTGTATCATCATTGGAAATGTACATCAATTTATCGGCCATTGTCTTATCCTTTTAGATCCCTGCTTCAATACATTCGCAAATATTAGAAAAACAAGAATTTTTTTAAATCAAACACTATCATAATTGTAAAGTATTAATATTATTAAATGATTAAATCTCTAAATAACTGCAAATTATTACATAAAATTCTTATATAAACTTTTTTGATTCAGTTGTATATTAAAATGTATTTTAAGATGCTAGCCAAATCTGATAATTTTTCACTGCGAATACTTTGTGCAAATGGGAGGTGAATGGGCAAACTAGGAAGGGTGGATAGATACCCCCCCCCCCCCCCCAACAACCTTCTACATTCCCCTTGACAATGTTCTACAAGTTCCGCCAAGTGGTGTCAATGTAGGAAAAAGCCATAAGGCACAAACCCCTTAATTTTAGGGATGTTATAATATTTGGGTCCGCTTCGCGCACCACCCACCCTTGTAAGTTGTAAAACCCTCTGCACGCCACTGCTGCGAAGTAACATTTAGACAATATGATCTTTTGTTATTCAAAATTTTACTTAATTTTAATTTGAAGTATTATTATTAGCGCGGCCGTGGCTCAACACGTAGCGCATCCGCTCGTCACCAGGAAGGTGAAAGTTTCGAATCTCGGTCCGACACCGCGTCATAACTAAAGACGTTAAAAATGGTTCCTACTGCTGCTATGTCAGGTGCGCGACATAAATAGTTAGAGTAGGGGGAATGCCTTGGCCCAAAACAGGCGCAACTTACTACCATGCACAGTTAGGACTTCTCAGACAAAGGTCGTGCAATCAAAGGGTTGGTTGTCTGATGGGCAAATGGACGCTTTACACCGCAATCATAGGGCTTAGAGCTGACAACCCTATCCCACATCCATAAAAAAGCCTGTTACAGAAATATTGAAAAATTGTCAGCGGCCTATGCTCCCCCTGTGGAGTGAAAAAGGCTTGTTACTGTTACTGTTACTATTAGCGCGGAAACCATAGCACATCTCATGCATATTATGTCTGAAATATTTTCCATAAAAACCCTAAATATCAATGAGCATAAGAGATTGGAATTTAAATTGGGAGAATTTCACATGACCTTCTATAATACAAAGTAGAACGATGTCTGTCTGTCCGTCTGTTCGTCTGTCTGTCCGTCTGAAGCTTAAGATCTCGGTAACCGCTGAACCGAATGGGCTCTACTCTTCAGGGAATATACCTACTGGTCCTGTGGTTGTTTTAGGCTATTTTCTTGGGGGTGGGACACCCCCAACCCCCCCAAAAACAAAAAATCCCCCCCCCATTTTTTTTTTTTTTTTTTTTTTTGTAGGAGATATCCTTGTCCTTTTTTTGCAGGATATTTCCTTGGGCCTTCTTATTTTTTTGTATTTTTTTTACGAATTTCACCTCAATTTTTTTTATCATCTCTTGGGGAAAAGCCCCTAGAGGCTAGGGGCGAAGCCGCTAGTTTAAACATAATGTAGAAGAAATTTTATAACATAAGAAATATCAAGTTTTATAGTTTTCTTCAAATGTAAGAAATTAAACAACAAACCTAAAATGGTTATACTTTATGGGGTAAGGATACTGAGATCTTAAGCTTCTAATTGGCGGATAGACATCCTGTTACTTTTATATAAGGATATGATAGGCTTATTGGCTGACTATTAACTGAATATATTTTTTCGCATTTGCTCCCAACAAAAAAACTTTTGTTAAAAAAAGTTAAGAATAGTTATTTCTCGTATCGTATTATAAACGGCTTTCCGCGGATATAGAATGTACAATTATAAAATTAAAACTAGTTTTTTTAGCCCCGAGATGCCGAAGGCACGGGCTAAAAAAACTAGTTTTAATCTTATGATTGTACATTTCTATATTCGTAGAAAACTGGATATAATACGATGCTAGACATAGTTTTTTCGTATGGATGAGAACCGGTTCCTATCCACCGGATTCGAATGAATACGAGAAAACAAATATACCAATTTTTAAAAAAAAAACCAATATTTTGAACTTAGTTGAACCTGGAGGTTTTGTGTAGACTTATTCCAATTCTTACTAAAAATAAGTGACTTTTTAAACCTGATTATAAAAAAAAACAGAGGTCACACACCACACTCCATAGACGTCCATAGAGTTCTTAGGAGGGGGGCGGTGGGAAAGGTTGAGTCGATCCTCCCCCATTTTCAATCTAGTGTTCTGTTGGGATGGTACCCTCCCCACAAAATAGAGATTAACCTTTCCACTACCTAAGGGAAGCTATACTGTTATACTGAGGTTAGCGATTTCCTTCGGTACAAACAGACAGACAGATTGAATCATAAACATCCTGTTACTTTTATATAAAGACATATAACAATGATTCCCTAAAAAGCCAACATTGGAAAGCTATTCTAATAAGAATCATTGCGAGTATTGTCCCATGTAGTATGGGGGGAAAGTAACTCAAAAATCCACTACGTGACGTCATAAAAATGAAGGATTATCCATCTCTTTTTTAGGGGTTTTCTTTCCCACTTCTCCTCTCACCTCCCTCATTTTTTATGACGTCGCGTGGCCGATTTTTTAGTGGCATTCTCCACCTATTCCCATGTTGATATAATAACAGATGTTATGTTTAACAGGAACTTTGAACATAAATAGCCTGGAGTGTAGAAGAATATACGCAATTGGGATTGGCAATATATGTATGTATACACTGTATATTACAGGGATCTTAGGGGATAAGACAATGGACAATAAATGATGTATATTGTATATATCCCATATGATGACAAACAAAAGTAACCCTTTAGTCTGAAAAGTGGGGAATGCAAATGAAAGAGAAAGTTTTTTTCTTTTTAAACTTCGGGTATCAGTACAATTATCAGTCCAATGCCCCCTCCCTCCCTGGAATAATGTATATTACATGTATATATTAGAGTTGCAGAAAATGCAAAATTCTTTGACTAAGAATAAAATATAGTTGTTTTTGATGAAATATAATGAGGTTTTATGGTGTGATTTTTATATTAAAAGATTATTGGACCCGGCCAGCTGCTAGCTGGTTGGGCAAGAATATGACTGCCCCTTTTTATTCTGTTTATTTTCCTTGCACCTTGCCCCATACCCCCACCTCCCTTATCCCCGTCTGCTACATTTAAAACTAACACAACGAGTAGTTATTTCTCTTGCCCCCACTTCCCTTCTACCCTTTACCCGTCTGCAATATTCAAAACAAACACAACGTGTAGCGGCATTTCAAGCGCTAGTACCCAAACTCAGTCAGAAACTGCTAAATTCTTGCACATTCCCTTTAAGCCAGTACCCAAAGTCTGAGACTCCTAAAAATTGAATATTCGATCCATTGTCCCCTCTCTTACTCCCTGATGTACCATATACGTGGATATTATGACAGGGAAAAACTGTCTTCAATTTATGTTGCTAACACGGAACTCGCCTATTGGTCAGTTTGTTCATCCATTAGGAGGGGAGGCGATTGGGTAAAGGGGTTGACTAGAGGTGTCATTATTATGAAAAATACTCATTGTAAAGAATTAAACATCTAATCTAATTTATTTGCTATGTCCTTTTTGCTTATATATAAAACATGTATGTTATAAAATGCGTAACTCATTGCATACCATATAAATATAATATAATACTGCAACCAGAAAAGTCAATTTTCATACAATGGACCACACTCTCAGGGCTCGGCAGTCGTGTGTGTGTGTGTCAGCCACCTTAAAAGCTGCAGCAAATTAACCTTAAATAAACTAAATGTCTAGTTATTTGTCTGATATGGCACACCTTTGGTTCAGTAATTTTAATAAGGCACCTAAGGGTTTTAATTTGCGAATCGGACGCGGCTGCTGAGCCCTATATACTCCATATTCAATTAACACAGCTGGCAGCTTCATTCACAGATATACACCCCCAAAATTGTGATTTCTTTCCCGGAGACCATATGTTTTGACTAGATGGAAATATGAGCTCCACTATAAAGATGCATATTTCATCTGATTTTGCCAGGTGTCCTAATTCAATGTAAATGATAAGGGCTAGTTTGAATTTAAATCATGACATCCTTGGGATGGACTAGAGCAGTCGATATATTATTGTTGCACCAGATTTTAACTTACTCTAATAAAGTGAGGCTCGAAGCTGCCTAAGATAACGATCCCATTCATCCACTGCCTTAATTCCATTCCATCCGCATTACTAAATGGACGAACTGACCAATAAGAAGGATCATATTAGGAAGCTAAATTGACGACAATTTTTCCTCTGTCAATGTATATTCACATATAACCTATATCCATTAATAAAACTGTTAATGAGCTGAAATTCCTCTTTGAACTGGTAGTTATAGGTTTATAGTACTGTAAACAATTATTGACATAATCACAACTTTTTAAAACAGCATTAGCTATGCCCTTATAGGCAGAATTGAACTTCATGTAAATACAAGCCTTCAGTTCTAACAGGGAAAGAAACCAGGGATAAGACAATGGCCAATAAATTGATGTACAAATCAAATAATAAAACACAAAATCCCCTTCTGTAAATTAGAATTAGTGGTTGAAACGTTTGAACACTCAACTTAATAAACCAGCAAATCAAAATTCACTAACTACCCCATAGTTGATATGCCAATGAATAAGAAAACAATATCATAAAACTTTGGGGACTAGTGTAAATAACAGCTCACTTTCCCCTCTCTCTCTGGATAAAAACTCTTCCACAATAATTTATATAAATTTTTTGACAATTTTCCCTATACAAAATACTTTTTATGATCTCTTACATTTAAGTTTCAGCTTTGTCCAGAGCTTTAAAAAATATCTTAGTGGACATATTATATAAAATTATGTTTTGAACTTGTGTAGAGAGAGAAATCTATTCCGAAGGTCCAACTTGAAACCAGTAAGTAATGTTTGTTTTAGAGAAGCTACTCTATAGAAAAGTATTGTTTGTTGTAGTAGTAGAGAAGCTACTCTATAGAAAAGTATTGTTTGTTGTTGTAGTAGAAAAGCTACTCTATAGAAAAGTATTGTTTGTTGTAGTGGTAGAGAAGCTACTCTATAGAAAAGTATTGTTTGTTGTAGTAGTAGAGAAGCTACTCTATAGAAAAGTATTGTTTGTTGTAGTAGTAGAGAAGCTACTCTATAGAAAAGTATTGTTTGTTGTAGTAGAGAAGCTACTCTATAGAAAAGTATTGTTTGTTATAGTAGAAAAGCTACTCTATAGAAAAGTATTGTTTGTTGTAGTAGAGAAGCTACTCTATAGAAAAGTATTGTTTGTTGTAGTAGTAGAGAAGCTACTCTATAGAAAAGTATTGTTTGTTGTGGTAGAGAAGCTACTCTATAGAAAAGTATTGTTTGTTGTAGTAGAGAAGCTACTCTATAGAAAAGTATTGTTTGTTGTAGTAGAGAAGCTACTCTATAGAAAAGTATTGTTTGTTATAGTAGAAAAGCTACTCTATAGAAAAGTATTGTTTGTTGTAGTAGAGAAGCTACTCTATAGAAAAGTATTGTTTGTTATAGTAGAGAATCTCCTCTATAACTAGTATAGTAGGATCTTGGACAAAGTAGCCTCGGACAAAGCAGCCTCCGGACAAAGTAGCCTCTAGGACAAAGTAGCCTCAGGACATTTACTTAAGAAAAGTAGCATCCTAAGAAACATATATAGGTGGTTTAGAATTTCGTGGATTTTTAAAAAAATGGTTGGTAGATTTTTATGATTTTTTTATATTGTTTTTACAATTTACAATTTTTTTGTTTTACAATTCTTAATATTGTTTTTACAATGTTCAGGTTAGGTTAGTTTAGGCTGCTAGGGGACCAAGCGCCCGCGGCTAGGCAGGCCAGGGGGCCGAGAGCTGCGGCCATGACCTTTATTAACACTTTCCTTAGGAGGGTACTTTTCTTAAGTAAATGTCCTGAGGAATGAGGATACTTTGTTCTGAAGGCTACTTTGTCCGGAGGCTACTTTTTCCAATATCCCTATATAGTACCATTTTTACACTATCCACAAATTAACATATTTGAATGCAAAATTTAAAAATATATTTTTACAGTAACAGCTCTATATTATTTTTTTGGGGATTAAATCCAGAATTTTTTTGGAATGGTAACATTTGAATTTTTCTTGTAGAGTTAGTTTTATTTTCTGGGTATATTATTAATGTTTTCACATTATATATGTCAAGGAACGTGCACAGGGTTTTGCTAGGGGTGGGGGGGTCAAAGATCCAAAAAGCGTTTTTTAACTGTTAATTTTTTTCACATCCACTTAAATTCAGTGTGGGTGTGACTTTTTACTTTACACCCCCATGGTACTGAGAGGGTTTATCAGGGGGGGGGGGGTGTAGACAATTGTCAATGGGGTTTATGGAGGGGTGTAGTGGAGTAGACATCCAACCATCTTTAATTTTAGGGGGTGAACATACCCGAGCCCCCTTTTGTACGCCTATGCTTATATCTATAGAATTTTTAACTAAACTGAATATCTAGCCTCACATAACTTATTCAAAATAAATTGAAGTTTTTTGTATATTTCTTATTCATTTTGAAACTATTCTTAAAATTTTCATTGTTAAAGTAAACTTTGCATCAAATAAAAAAATGAAAATCTTATTTGAGGATATTAATTTTGTAGGTTCCTTCCGTGAGGAGATCGAGGAATGGGCTGCAGGCCTCATCTCAGGACAAACTACAACAGGAAACCAATTACATTTTAATCATTAAATTGTTATTAAAGGCAACTTACATCAATCTAAAGTCAAGTTAATATACTAAAATTTAATACTAAATATAAAACTAGCGGCTTCGCCCCTAGCCTCTAGTGGATTTGCCCCAAGAGGTAATTAAAAAAAATATGTGCGTGCCTAAAAAATGA
Organism: Acartia tonsa; assembly: GCF_053477335.1. Taxonomy (NCBI): domain Eukaryota; kingdom Metazoa; phylum Arthropoda; class Copepoda; order Calanoida; family Acartiidae; genus Acartia; species Acartia tonsa. The sequence goes on from NC_137268.1 coordinate 47,896,308, forward strand.
TGCGAGTATGGGAATCATTGCATCTTCTATTACCTACCCAACTGAAAAAATTGCAAAAATGGGTCACCAAATTTAATTTTCACAAATAAAGAGCGAATTTATAAAAAACAATTTTAAAAAAATTATGGGGTTGGGGTGTCCCTCCCCCCCGAAAATAGCCTAAAACCACCACAGAACCAGTAGAGTTGAATCCAATCGGTTCAGTGGGTACTGAGATCTGAAGGGACAGACGGACGGACAGAAAGGCAGACGGACGGACAGACAGACATAATTTTACTTTTTATTATAGATTGAGAAGTTTATAAAAAAGATAAATAGAATATTATCTATAATACAAGTTAAAACAATGTCATTATAGTAAATATTCAAATTCAAATTAAATTCAAATATTTATTGGGATAAAACAACATATACATTTAATATTCAACATTCATAAATGGTAATTATGTGGTAGGGTGAAGCGGTTCAACCCTACTGAGCGAGTCCGCCCAAAAGAGCCCCTAGCCTTAAGGATTCTATCAATAAAGAACTACAAGTAGTTACAGTTTGAATGTTTTATTTGAACTGGATATACACAACAAATTAATGGCTTTATATACAAACAGATTACAATAGTGGGTTAGGTAGAAAATGGGTGTGGAGAAGATGGGGGGCTACAGCCAGGTGAATAGCAGATGGGTAGGCCCCGGTAGGGGGAAAGGTAGACGTCCCCTGGAAAAGGGTAGGTTACTGGAATATGCAGGGGGGAGGGGCAACTCCCTCCCCATATCGGCGGGTGATAACTTTGATCGCTTTCTCTGACGGTCAAACAATGGAAGAATGGGTTGGCTAGAAATGTGATAAGGAGGGGATTAAACGTCTGGGTGTTATCGGCAGTCCCGGAGCATAGCGTGCTCTAGGAAGTGACAGTCTGTCTGTCCGACTACCACAATTACATTGCATGAAATAATAGAAATAGGAGAGAAGAATTATAGTGTGAACCCCTTTTTCGTAAATCTGACAAAGGAACTCCTCCAGCTGACAAAAAACTTTAAAATTTTTCGAGTATATAATTTCTAGAAAGCTAACTTTATATTAAGGAATTCAACAATTCATAGATAAATTATTAAAGGATTTGTAATATGCTTTACACTATACTAGAAAATAAATTTTAACACAATATTATTTACGTGAGAAAAGCTTTATCTTAAGAAATGCGACTATTTACAGCTGACTCTTTATATGAACAAAATGAAAAAAATATGCCCTTTCCCTTTCCCATATGTGTACAGTGTATACACAGTACAACGCTAGTTCCTGTTGAAAACGTAACGAACGTACTGTTGTATTGCTATTTGTTGTTATTTTATTTTTGTCTAATTTATTTTGAGGTAAACATGAAACAAACTATGAATTTATGTATTTTAAATATTTATTATAGATACGAATTACGAATTAGAAGATTATAAATCATGTATATTTGAAGTCCGAGATATTATTTTTTTTTTTTTAATAGAAACTCAAGAAAAAAATATGATTTTATTAACTTAAATTCATAAAGGGATTTTTATTATTTTACAACGATTGCAATAGATGAAGCATATTAATTATTAATGCACAGATAAAACATAGATGTGAAACCACAATATGAAGGCAGTACTTCATGTGATGGACTTGATTCGAGTAAAAGTTGAAAGAACAGCTCTAATTAACTCTAATGAAAAAACTAGAAAACTTCAGTTTAATTCAACCAATGAAATTTCATGTATGCTCCGATGCGATTCATTTATTGGCTCAATCAGACATTACCTCTCTTTCTTAGTACCTTTATTCATTAAATAAACTATTTTATAAACAATGAATACTATAGGTTTAACACAAGATAATACAAGTATCCAAGGACTGAAAAACGCCTGAGGGTGGTGTTGAGTATTTGTTGCAAAATATTCAACATTAACATAATCATTAGTTATTAGTATGATAAATATTATAAGAACAAAGAAAACAATTTCCTTTAAACTATTTATCTGTATTTTGAATGTTTATAATTATTGAAGAAAAATAATGGTATTTGAAAAATGTAAGTAAAACTTAACCCATTAGTGCCGAACCGGGTTTTAAAACCCGGTTCCAGAAAATGTAAAAAAAACGGTTTTCGGCTTCATAATTGCATCATTCTCAGTATGAATCCCCCCTCTACTACCTTGGCTTTCATTTCCCCCTGGAGCAGGTAGTTTTGCTTACTTCCGTTTGCCGGTATAGATCAACAAAGTTTGAAAATCATGAAAATTCAAAATACCCCATCTAACTTTTTTGTTTTTATAGTAAAGTTGCTGATTTTTTTCATTAAATCTAAAGTTTATTGACAAGTACATCTATTTGTGAATTCGTTTTATTTAAATTATTATTTTTTATATGATTTTTTATCGTTTTTTTACGCCCTATATAAGCCCGGTTCGGCATTTCCATTTTTGCAACTTTCCTGTGCACGCCACTAGAGCAAAACAAAAAAATACGAATTCCTTTTGACCATTATAAAGCTTCCCTGAAACTTTTAGCTCGATTGGCCCATAAAAGTGGCGCTCGGCACTAATAGGTTAAGCAAGAAAAACCTAAGAATAAATTCAAGAAGCAAAACTCATTCAAAATAATTTATGTAAGCATAAATAAAGAAATTTCCTTTCAGCATATCTCCAGAACATAACACTGCTCAGCTAAATTGTAATACTGAGGTGGATTCTTAATAAACTTTTTGGCTCACTGGCTCACTAAAATCAGTGAGGCTCGCCAAATTTTATTTGTGAAAAATCCTCTAAAATCGCATAAAAAATCTACAAAATGAAACATAATCTTATGTTAATAACTCTTATATGATTTTAATTAACTTTTGTAGATTTTATATGCGATTTAGGAGGATTTTTCACAAAAACTTCTAGCGAGCCTCACTGATTTTAGTGAGCCAATGAGCCAATAAAGCTTTTAAGAATCCATCTCTGGCTGCTTCATAAAGTTTGGCACAAATATTCATAATTCCAACATTTATTTTCCACATTTCATTTCACACATAACCCTAAAAACTGTGAATAACAGACATACAAATGTAAATAATATAGTCTTGGAATATAAACTTAAAATGTAAATTTAAATTCATAAAAATAAGATTCTCTAAAACACACAAATAAAAGTACAAGAAAATAAAGAATATTATAAACACAACTTTTTTTACAATTCTAAAAGGATCATCATTTCCAAGATGCATAAAATGGGTTAAAAAATATATGTCTTTGCATTTTGAATCCTTTAAAGAGACTAACTAATAAGTAAGAAATATTTTTCAAAAATTCTACCACCAACAAGGATTTTTACAAGCTATATCCTGAGAGGGCTGGGGGGGATTTGCATTTTGATATGAAAAGAGGGAGTTGTTTAAAGGTAATTTTAAAGAGAAAAGATAGATTATATTTTATCAATAAGAGGCAATAACAATTTTTTATATTATCAATATTATTACACGCAATATAAAAAAATATTGCATTTCATATGGTTCACGTCATGTACTTTAAAAGGAGATATTTATCTCTGTGTGGACACTTGCTGAAGATTTCATTTCTGGTACGTGTTTAAAGTTTGTATGTCTGATTTAAAGGTTTTCATGATTTCAAAGCTTTCTGTCAAGCAAAGGTTGCATTTTGTGGAATTTTGATTGTAATAAAGAATATTATGGTTCAAATAAGTTCTCCCTAGTTTTAAATTTTAGATTAAGAGAAAATTTAAATGTAAAAAGATTGTTTCATTAAACATATTATACAGAATTTCAAATGCCCAATACAAATGTAAAATTACATCTATAAGTTCAGAAAACTATTGGAACCCTTGGAAGTCAGAAATTATGTTTTACCAAGACATTGTAGTGAGGAAATCTTCAAAAAAATAATATTTTGGGGAACTTTTAGAGAGATCTACAGACCAATAAAGCCTGTAGACTCTGAATATTATTTTCTATGAATATAACAATATCTGCTATATTGATATAGACACTATTAAATGTTAGCAGACAGCAGTAAATCTTTTCTTATGAATTAGATTATATTCATCCAGACAAATATATATATTTACAATTATTATTATATCCCATTATATAAAGTAGTAAGCGTTTTTGTCTGTCCCGTAGGATCCTGCTAATCGCTGAACTGATATTGGTCTCCTTTACAGTGAAGCTTCTTATTGGCCCTGGAAAGGTTTTAAACTATTTTTAGGGAGGGTGTCTAAACCCCCTCCCCCCTAAAAAATTGTGTTTTACTCTTTTAAAACTCAAATTTAAAATGGGATGAGTTCGACTTAATTGCCCCTAGAGGCTTCTAGGGGCGTAGCCGCTAGTATACATATATTGTATTATCTTGCTCAAAATTATTTCAAATTGAAATAAATGCTTTACATCCATCTGAATCAATGATATTATAAATGGATGTTCCTAATTTACAATTCAAATTAACATCTTTTTGAAACCTAATTTGTAAAATTAGAATTATGTATTTTGAAAGAAAAGTAAACTTTTTTAGATTATAATTGGGAAATTTGATATTCCTCTAGCTAAAAATACAAATTTAAAATAAAACATTAAATTTGATAAAAAAAGATTTGTGTATTCTAATTGTTAAGATAGAATTAATCAGTTAGAATATAACATTTTTGGAATTTTTATGAATTTTCAAATAATCAAGATACAGTATTATAGCAGGAATATAAATATATGGTAACAGTGCAAAGAATTGATTTGTATGTATAATGTACATAAATCTTGATACTGTATAAAAGTCACAATATACATTGTTGTATTCAATCCTTATAGTTGAGATTCATGAATATATTGACTTATTTTCTGGTTTTAACTGGTATAGTTTACATATACATGCTATATGCAGTATGACCCATAAAAAACATCAAAGATTTTGATACCTATATTGCATAGATTATTGAAAAATGTTTGTGGGTCATTGTTTAATGTAAAAACACATCTTTAAATATGATTCATTGTTTTTGATATCTTTTTTAACTACTTTAAGCAAGCACTTTTTGACACTTTGACTTAAAAGGGCCTGTTTTAAATTTGTGAAAAAAATAATTAAAAATCTTTTCCTCTTTTTAAAAACAAGTTAGAATTAATATAAAAAAAACTTCAGAATTTTTTTTGGAACACACTGAATATGAGAATAGTTTACAGCTGTGCTTGTCTTTAGTTTACAAGGTTCATATCACTTTGGATAATGTATTTGTCACAGAGAAAGATTAATAGAACAAAAGACAAGATCAATTCTAGATATTCTTTGACTCATAAAACAAATCTAACAAATTATTAAATTGAGATCTAAGCCACAGTATACAAAAGAACACTGACATGGGAAACTGATGCCAAGTTTTCATAAGTTATCACAGATTTGCTGCTTTTGTTTTGGCTATCATAAACAATATACTGCATTAGTGCATTCTGTTGTACAAAATTTGTTGGCTCTCTCAGTTTTAACCTGCCATAAAATAAACATGTTGTCCAGATATTGAATCATAAAAGAATTATTATAACAAAATGAAAATCCTTATAATAAAGAAACATGATGTCTATCTGTTTGTCTGTCTGTCTGTACTGAAGGATCTCGATCTCATAGGCCCTGGGAAGTTTCATAACTATTTTAGGGGTACCATTTAGTATTTACATAAGCTAAAACATTTTACAGAATGTTTTCAACCTTTTTTCAATAAACTAGACCTTTAATAAGCTAAAATTGCATTAAATATTAATAACTTAACTTAACAGAGCTGAGGGAGAAAAATTATTTCTAAGCGTTAGTGAAAAACAAAACCTAAAATAGTCATAAGATTAGAAGTAAAATTTTCATTTAAAATATAATTCTATATATGTTTCATGTTCATCTTTACTATTAAAAATGCAATGATGATAGTTATTTATTATTTAAAAGTTGACATGCATGTACTTAAACTTTGGTACAACAAACAGGAAAACCAACCACACAATATACAATACACAAAAGGCACTTCAAAGTTACACATTTGTATTAAACTTTGTTACAAAGAGAAAATTTTATTTGTTACACTTCTCTATTCTGGGACACAACATTGAATATTATGAACAACTTGAAATGTGAAATTAAAGCAATTGTTTTAATAAATAAACCAAAAATTGCTTTTTCTTTTTGAATCTAGAATCTTAAGTTCTTGACAGATTTTATATTATCATGAACTTTCTGAGTATAATAAAAATATATACATATAAAAGTTTCTATATTTAATGAACTAAAAAAAGATTTATTTGGTTCAGAATTTAGATAATGAGCATTAGATATAATACAATCCTGTTTCAATATAGCTTTGAAACCGTTTAATATATGATGGATTTGATCCGGTTCTAAGCCCTTCTTAAAAATCATGTATAACATCGTATTACTGACAATTTTTCACAAATAATAAAATGAAAATTTTGAAATAAATACTAGTTTTGATAGTAACTATTATTTTTTTTATTTATTTTAATAAACAACTGAAAATAAATATAGGTGTACCTTTTACTACTTAGTGTTTACTTTAGAAAAATAGAGAATAAAAAAATAAATTAGATAATTAAGATGTAATTATAAAGTAATTACTCTGAATAAAAAATTAATTGGTTTTGTGTGTCAGGGAGGTTGTTGGTTATGTTCCTATTTATCTGTAACATAGTTGCTGTAGTTGTTTATATCATAGATACTAATTCAGGTAAATAACTTATTGGTAGCAGAGCTACTCTATTTTAACTTTGTCAGTCAGTCAGTAACGCTATGTGGGACATGTGATTTTCTTGGCTGATTTTGAAGATAGACAACTAACACTTTTTGTGAATAAACCTATGACATAAGCGCATCTAATCTATACATTGCTTTGTCCGCCCGTCTGTTGGCCATGCTTCAAAACAAATAAACTTTATTTTTTTTGAGTTTCATGATTTTCTTTGAATATTTGCATATTATCTTTCATTTTTTTTGCTATGACAACTTAACATCTGCTTTAAAACTCACTTTGCCCGTTTGTCCATTCAAGGATTTTTTGCGCTTCGCTTCTTATGGATGTTGTTAAATATAAAGTTAAATAAAAAACAAAACATGAACATCACTTAATTATCAATGACTTACTAATTGCTAAAGCATGTTTGCATTCGTATAAATTTAGTTTTCCTCAAGAGAGTTGGAAAAACCTTTATAAATCAATAATGATAAATAAAATTTGTATTTCACTTTTGTCTTTAAAGAGGAGGAATTCTACTAGCTTTATCCGAAAAAGTTTTTGAAAATATTCCTGAGGTGGATTCTTAAAAAACTCTTTGGCCCACTGCCTCACTAAAATTAGTGAAGTTCGCTAAAATCCTCCAAAATCCCAAAATCTACAAAATTTATGTTAATAACCCATTTATGATTTTATTTAATTTTTGTAGATTTTTATACGATTTTGGAAGATTTTTCACTAAATTTTTTTGCGAGCCTCACTAATTTTAGTGAGGCAGTTAGCCAATAAGTTTTTAAGAATCCACCTCTGTTTAAAGTTTAGGAATGTTTTATATTGAAAATAATAAAACATTCCTAACAAAACTTTATTATATTTATTAGAATTTAAATTAGTGACATATACCTATCCCTGGTGATAATAAGTTTATTGGAATACATATTAAGGTTACTATCTGCAAGATTTCTAAATGTTTAATGTGCAAGTAATAAAGCACACATGTTGTATAACTGTTGTTAAAATGCCCATTATTTTACATAAAGAACTGCAGTTATTACTTTTTCTTTCTCACTATAAATCATGTAATATGGGATTTTATTGGTAAACTACTTGTTAAAAGGACTCTCCACAGAAAAATCAACTTTGGATTTTTGAAAATCTAACCTGAAACTATTATTCTCTGTTCAATTTTAGGCATTTTTGGTTTTTGTGGCATCGCGATCGAAGCCCTTTGAAAATTTTGTCCGCCGCCTATTTGTACTGCCGCTATAACAATATATACTACACTTTCCTCCACTCAATATGTGTTCGCCGCTAAAGAATATTTGCTCCATTGTAACCGGCCGCTCTACGATTTATCCTCTTCCTTGACTGGACAATCCTGCCGCCTCCATTTTGTGTTCGCCTCCGCCAAATATAACCATCTTTTGCCGCAGTTGCCGCATTCATCGCCCTTCTCCGCCGCTACTCCGCTATACATTGCGTACGTAGCTATACACAACACCCCTTGCCTCCATTTAATTTCTGAACAAGGGAGAGGGGAGCATGTATTAAAAAGCGACGTACAGTGGAGTAGCGGCGGAGAAGGGCGATGAATGCGGCAACGGCGGCAAAAATAGAAGCTAAAAATCACTAAAGCAGCACAAATTAAATGGCGGGAGGATTCACTTAAAGGAGGTAAAAAATTTCAAAGGGCTTCGATCGCGATGCCACAAAAACAAAAAATGCCTAAAATTAAACAGAGAATAATTTTTAAAGTAGAAAAAAAACTATTCATTTTGATGAATCTTTTTTCAATATCAAGATTTTATCAAAATAACTTAATTAAAAGAAAAATGTTAATTCCCAAATTTTTACTCTAGAATGCCTTTACTTAAAAGTAAACTGCTTTTTATGTTGACAAATCTGAAAAAAAATAAAATAGAATTGCTTCTAATTTAAATATAACAAGGCTGACAACATCCATAAAAGCGAAGCACTGAAACGGACAAACGGATATTAACACTTGTATGGTGTTAGAACTGAATCAGAATCAGTACTTACATTTTTAAGACTTAATGATAGGAGTTGCTTCACTTCTAAAATTGTACTTTTTTGTCCAAGGAATCAGTATACCAAAAATCAAATCAATCGTATAATTAGATCACATAAAAATGTATAATTCAAAAAGTAAAAAAAACAACATGTTTGAATGGACGTATTGACATTCTGGTAATGAATACAGAGTTAGTATGCTTTCTAAATCGTACCTTACTATTACAGGAATCACAATGCAAAGTTTGAAATCGATAGGTCAATTCTAACATGCCTAAATCAACGAAAAAGTAGAAAAACTTTGCTTTTAAAAAGTTATTATTTTCTAAACAATTACTTTTGTTTGAGTAAGAATATTATTCATGCTGGTACTCTAATTAATGTGGTTGTAGTCATGGATATAAAGGGATAAGATAATGGCAGATAAATTGATGTACATCCCTAATAATTACACACAAAATTACCCTTTCTGTATTTTACAATTAGTGGCGAAACGTTTAGACACTCAATTTAAAGAACCAACCAATTAAAATTCAATAAAAGTCCCCCAAAAGTTGTTAAGCCAACTAATAAGAAATCTATATTGTAAAGTAGTAAGGTTTTTTGTTGAAGCAAAAGATATGAAAGTGGCTGGTCTGAGTTAACATTTTCAGCGATGCATCATATATATCTTTAGGGGGATTTTAGGCTATTTTCTTTATCATTATAATACCCGTAGTTGCTACGTTCGAAACCACTTGTTTTAAGTAAGTTTTAATTTATTGCATCGAATTATATACATCTTTGCTCGGATATTAAATTGACAAAATATAGGATTAATTCTCGTTTTTATGGCCCGAGGGGACGAAGGCGCCAGCTAACAAAACTTGTGATAATTTTAAGATTTTTATTTTATGTTTTCAAGGAAAATTTTATCCAATACGTTGCAATACATGATTTTTTAGTATGGCTGAAAACAGCGGATATTTATATATTTTGATATAAATTAACATTCATTTACCTATCCTTGTATTACTATAGATTTAAAGAGTACATATCAAATGAAACTAATTAAAACAAATTATGCAGACAAAAATTCTTTCAAAATTACTCCAAAAAAATTTATCTGCAATAATTTTGATTAAACATAAATTCTGCTAACCATCTCTACAGCTATGGATGAAGAATATATGTGGATTTTTTTACAGGGAAAAATCAATTTAGGTTGCATGCTTACATGCTATTTTATTGGTCAGTTCGTGCATCCAGTAGGAGGGGATGGGATAAAGGGGGGTTCAGAGGAGAATCGTTATTTTAGCCCGCTGTAAGTTTCACTTTGTAATTAACCTACATGATAATCTGGTGTAAGATCCAATTAATAATAAATCCATTTCCCTGCATGAGCTATAAATATATTATCCAAATAAAAGCCAATACTTTTCAATAAAATGGGATGAGTGAATTTTTTACTGCTGTGTAAATTTGGCTTTCATTAACAGTAAAATATTTATGTGTTCACCTAATAAGGCCAGTCTGAAAAAACTATTCGGGTAGAATTATGTTTTACAGCACAGTTACTTTATAATTAGGGTCATTTAATATACATAGTATATATATAGATGGTCCATCTGACACCAAAAATCGTCAAACTTTATTTGAAGAAATGCGAATATTTATAGCTGACTTTATATGCAAACGAAGTGAAAAAAATACGAAAAAATCTACCAAAAATAACCAACAACATGTCCAAATTCTGTGATTTACTGAAAAAATTGCATATTATCGAAAACAACTATCTTTCTCAACTACTAATCATTAAAAGATGCGCTTAGATTGACACCTAGGTTTTGAATTTTTGATTTTACTGTACTTTTTTAATAAAAACTGAAATATTTTTTTGATGTTCTATAAATGGTTATACAAAACGAAGAAAATAAGCCATTAATCATTAAATTCTGATAACTATAAGTGGGGTAAAATTGCCTTCAAAAGGGTTCTCATAAAAAAACACACTGTGTTTTCATTTGGTTAATTATTTTACGCTACTAATTAGAATAATTGCCCTTGTTACAATATTAAAACTTTTTTTTGCAATTTGTGGGATTATATTTTGTCAATTTCAGAATTAGAATTATGGAATTATGTTATTTGGCAGGGATTTAAAGGGATAAGAAAATTGCCGATGAATTCATTTACATCCCCAATTATGTTAAACAAAATCACCTCATTTGGATCCTCCACTTAATAAGCCAACCAACCAAAATTCAATAAAAATCCCCAAAGTTGTTAAGTCAACGAAGAAAAAATGATATTATTAAAACTTGGGGACTAGCGTAATAAACGCTCTCTTCCTGATTATTTGGTTTATGTTAGACTAGCGGCTACGCCCCTAGAGGCCTCTATTGGCACTTTAAATGTTTTTGTTTGTTAAAGTTAATTTTTTATGTACGATACCACCTTATTTGACGTTGAAGTCTCCCAGATTTTAAGAAAATTTTCATTTTTTTTGTCATTTCTTTTGGGAGGGGGGTAGTACCCTCCCCCAAAATAGTTAAAAACCTTCCCAGGACATATGAGAATCTACCCTGTTAAGGAGAACCCGATCGGTTTAACGGTTAGCGAGATCCTTCGGTACACACAGACAGACAGACAGACACACAGACTGACAAACATCCTGTTACTTTAGTATAAGGATTATTGTAAAACATTTTTTATAAAGTTGAAATATCTCATAAAGTTTTACTGGGTAGGATTATGATAATATGCACAGCTTATGCTTGGTATAAAACCCAGGGGGAAAAGAAATACAAATAATAGTTACTTTAGACAGCTTTCTTCAAATAATTAAATGAAAAATTATAAGTTTTAAAAACAGGTTTTAATTCTATGATTTTTAGAAATTCGTGGAAAATTGTCTGTAATACGATTCTATACATGATCTTTCAGTATGGATCAGAACTAGTTATAATAGGCGGATATTAATCTACTACTGGAAAATTCTTTATAAAGTTTTGCTTTTAATAATTTTGGATTCTAGGGTATATTAATTATATTTTCTCGTATTCATTCAATTCGGTTCTCATCCATACGATAAAACTATAAAAGCATCGAATTATATCCAGCTTTCTACGAATATAAATATGTACAATCATAAAATTAAAATTAAGTTTTTTTTTAGCCCCGAGGTGCGGAAAGCTGTTTATAATACGATGCGAGAAATAACTATTATTTATCATTGGCCGAAAAACCTGTATACATCTTGCTCTAAAAGGAGCCGTGATAGCGAAAATGCCCCCTTCTCACTTTAAACTACTACTTTGCGCTTATCAATCTTTTAGGCTTTTGAATTGGATTGGACGCCATCGTTCCAGTTTTAAATAAAGTCCCTTGTAAATTGGGATTAAAGCTTGAAATTTGGTCAGCTGAATCCAAGTTTCCGATTTTGTACGTATCACCCTTATTCTATCTCAATATTTACTACTAGCTAAAAAAAAGCTTCAAACTTCCAAAAAAAAATCAAAATTTGAAAAATTAAAATTTTGAATGTATAATGTATAAATCGTTTATACATTATATCGCCTTTCCCTTTGACCGGAGTAGCTGAAAATAGCTTTTGCAATAGTTGAGTTATCTGTCGTACAACTTCGGAAATTAGAGAAGAAATGGTCAATCAATTTTCAGTTGATCTGAAATTTGACACATCAAATAAAGTTGAATAGGCATAATTTGAAACACAATTTCTTGCACAAATACATCTTATTTACATGTTACAGACACATTCTATTTTTTCTGCTACTCTATAATCTAGATATGTCCGCACGTCCAATGCAGTAAGTTACGTATAATTGACATTCTTATAAAAATTAATCTAAGAATTACACATTAAGTGTTTTATTGGCAATTTATATTTTAAACATTTATGAAGCTTTTAATAGTGCCTATAAAAAATGACTTCATGCTTGCGTACCATTGGATAATTAAAATGAATGCTGGTCTGCCATTGGTAAATTAATCTGTATATTAGCATATCATTGGTCATTTGTATTGTACTACGTTATTTTTTATAGGCACTATAAAAAGCGTCATCATTTAGAACTTATCTGAACCTTTTCTGTTAATACATTTTTTACCATTTTTCCTTGTTTTTACTGTATAATACTTTATTCTACGTTTTAAGTATCTTTAATAGTATCTTAATTTTAAAAGTTTATTTTTAGAAAAAGGAAAAAAAATATAAAAAAATATTTAATTAGTTTATCTTGTTTTCATAAGCTATGTTTATCCTTCTACTTATAAAGTTAATTAACTTAGCTTTAAGTATTTACATTAAAGTAAAAGAATAGAGGGGGCATGAGCTACATCAGCTAATAGCATTTTAAATATAAACACAGCCAAGTCGCTAAAAAAGAGCAGATAAATTTGCTAGCAGACGAAAAAGGTCCCTAAACACTTGGACCAGGTAGTTGTTTGGGTTTTACATCTATACCTGTACCTTTATTGTATCTACTATATTAGAAATCTACATATTTGCCCGTAGACTAATCCATTAATACCCGGGGATGGATTGACTGATTGATCAAGGGATCTAAAGGATAGTTTCTTATAAGGGTAAACGACTTACCGATTAATTTTGTAATCCCCCTCCCTCCCCAAGGGACGTCCAAGCTTTTATTTTGAGGGTGTAATATGAGGAATTACGATAGAAACTTTTTATGGTGCCTATAAAAAAATACTGGCCTACCATTGGTCCATTAAAATGTCAAATTATCTTCGCTACAATGGAAAATTTTGTCGCATCCTTAATATTCTAGTGTCACAAATTTTATATAATTTTATATTCATAATAAAATGCAGACATTTAAATATATAAAGAAGCTATGCTATTCTATACCTAGGGTATGTCCTGACGTTTGCACGACTAACTGTACCTTAACGATTTTTAAAAATACGGTCCCAAAAGTCTCGACACAAATTCTTTCAATCTAATCATTCTATTATAGTCATTGATTTTTAGAGATGAGACAATCCTTGTACTAAAGTAACAGGATGTCCATTTGTCTCTCTATTTGTCTGTGTGTTTGTACCGAAGGATCTTGCTAACCGTTGAAAAGGGTTCTCCTTAATAGGATAGCTTCTCATAGGTCCCGGGAAGGTTTATAACTATTTTAGGGGAGGATACAACACCCTCCCAATAGAAATCGCCCCTAGAAAAAAATCCCCCCCAAAATTTTTTACTGTAAATTGAAATTATTCGGTGGGCTCTGCTAATTTCTACCAACCAATCAAAAGTTATTAAAAGTCCACCAAGTTTTTAAGCAAACAAATTAGAGATTTTGTCTCCTTCCTCCTAGATTATAGTTAAATAGAAAGAATATTGTTACCTTGTTACTACTGCGCTAATAATGAAGATCTGAGCTGGATCTTTAAATCCTTTCAATGGTGCGCCAAATCGGGGTGAGCCAACTTTCCACCAATGAGAGCACAGCATTTTACGAAATGCCGCGCTGTGATTGGCTGAAATTCGGTGCACCACGATTTGGCGCACCATTGAAATGATTTAAAGATCCAGCTCTGTTCTTGTTTGAATTTTCTTATTAAAAGCGAAGCTTTTTTATAATTAGGGGCGGTCCGTCCATATTTCCGTGGAGGAAAGCTTTTTTCGTTAATTTAGGTACGTTATTTTGCATAGTGAGTCCTGTAGTAGTTAGGTACAATTTAAAAAGCGTAGCAACTCTATAATCGTTACCAGAATGTCCGTACGTCCATTTTCAATATGTTGATTTTTTCACTTTTTTACTAACAAATTTTTAAATTATCCGATTGATCTCATTTTTGGTATACTGATTCCTGGAACTCTATAATAAAGTCCTAAAATGTAAGTATGTCCTTAAACATTATCCTGCATCAAGCAATTATTCAACAAATTACTTACAATGTTACTTCGACTCTTATACATTTATATTCTGATTATTCAGTTCTGACACCATACAAGTTTTAATGCCCTTTTGTCCTACCGTTTCAGAGCTTCGCTTTTATGATTGTTGTCATCCTTGTTTTATATGTGAATAGCCTTGTTAGCAACAAAAAGTAAAACAGCAGCGAGCTAACTTTTAAATTTTATCCATAAATAACGAAGCAATAGCCATGAAATAAAAAATATTAGTAAATTATTTTTGATCAATTAATTCTAAGCAGTGCTCGGCTGCAGCTAAATAAAAATGTAGAAACCGGTCAGCTTATAGCAGTGTTGACTGCACGGCAGACGAAACGTCATAAGATTTATCTTTTTGATGTTTTTAAAAGCGAAGCTTTTCTATAATTAGGGTCGGTCCGTACGTTCGTCCGTGACGGATACCTTTTTCCGTTAATTTAGGCATGTTAGAATTGTCCTATCGTGGTGATTTCTTTAGTTGTTAGGTACGATTTAGAAAGCGTAGCAACTCTATAATCATTACTAGAATGTCCGTACGTCCATTTTAAACATGTTGATTTTTTTACTTTTTAAACAACAAATTTTTATGTGATCTAATTATCCGATTGATCTGATTTTTGGTATATTTATTCCTTAGACAACAAAGTACCATATTATAAGCAAATCAACTCTATAATCAAGTCCTAAAAATGTAAGTATGTCCATAAACATTATCCTGTATCAAGTAGTTTTTCAACAATTTTGCTTCGACTCTTATACATTTATATTCTGATTATTCAGTTCTGACACTATACAAGTGTTAATGTCCGTTTGTCCTACAGTTTTAGTGCTTTTATGGATGTTGTCATCCTTGTTTTTCATAAAATACAATATAATTACGATTAAATTTTATAATTTATACTTAAAGTTAGATTATAATTTTAAAGTAAATAAAATTTAGTGTTAATGTTTGTAAAGTTGTCAAGTAAAATGAGGAAAAGCAAACAAATTTAGTGAAAATATTGATTACTTTACCAACTTTGCAGGGATCTAAAGGGATAAGATAATTGTCGATAGATTAATGTACATCCCACATGATGATCCACAAAATTCGCCATTATGTAGGGTACAGTTAATTTTTTGAAATGTTTTGACAATAAACTTAATAAACCAAATACAATAAAAGTCCCTAAAGTTATTGAGACAACGAATAAGGAAACGTTTTTATAAAACTTTGGGGAATAGTGTAATAAACAGCCAAAATGCCCCCTCCCTCCATGTAACCTAGGCAACCTTTATAGAAATTATAAATTTTCATAAGATGCAGTAGATCGATATTTTTGTTCATTTTAGCAAATAATCCTTTGTAAAATCTGTTAAACTCGAGAAAAAAAAACAATAACATTTTTAAATTTTAGGAGATCTTTTTAGGGAATAAATAATTTTAAATTGGTGGGGGTTGGGGGAAGATTGTCAAACTCCCCGTTAAATTGTTTTTTGTTTTTTTACTCCAGAAGTAAAGGGGGAATTAGTTTGTACTTGTATTGCATAAAATTCGTGAGTTGGGCTCAGTCGAAAGCGATTATTAAGTCTAAGCTTTCTTAATATTGAAAAAACGCATAGTATAATTAAATGCATATTTAATAACAATTAGACTTAATAATAGCTTTCGACGGAAGCTAACTTACGGATTTTACACAATACAAGCACAAACTACTTCTCCCTTTATCCTTATCACAACCACAAAAGAAGGGAACATTTAGATGTACTGAATTTTAGTTTCCGAAAGTGTACCTAGCTTCCGCGTCCTATCTCAATTTGCTACTAGCTAAAAAAGCTTGATACTTTAAAAAAATCAAAATTTGACAAATTAAGATTTTGACTGTATAATGTATAAATAGTTTATACATTATATCGCTTTTCCCTTTGACCGGAGTACCTGAAAATAGCGTTTGCAATAAATGGGTAATCTGTAGTACAACTTTGGAAATTAGGGAAGAAATAGGCAATCCATTTTCAGCACATCAAAATTTATACCAGTATAGCCTGGTTTTTATCTTCCCCTTTGGGAAATGCAGGGCTGTAGGAGCTAATTATAATTACACTAGCGGCTACGGCCCTAGAAGCCTCTAGGGGCACTTAAGGTTGCAGGAGGAAAAGTCGACCTTATCCAATTTTAAATTTTATGTTTAAAAGAGTAAAAACATATTTTTTTGGGCAGAGGGGGGTGAAGACACCCTCCTCAAAAATAGTTTAAAACCTTCTCAGGACCTATAAGAAGCTTCACTGCAAAGGAGAACAATATCGGTTCAGCGGTTAGCGAGATCCTTCGTGACAGACAAAAAACGCTTACTACTTTATATAAAAGGATTAATCTACAACTCTCTTTTCCCACAAATGATCTAAATGCCCTCCAAAAATATATGAAGAAATAATTATTAAATCAAAGATTTTTTTTAACAAATGCCCTATCCTTGTTGGGTCCCCAACAACAACTTTGGGGACCTTTATTGAATTTTGATTGGTTCATTCATTTAGTTTAGTGTCCGAACGTTAATCCACTAATTACAACAAAATGGATAATTTTGTGTATCATCATTGGGGATATTACTCAATTTATCGTCCATTGTCTTATCCCTTTAGATCCTTGGATTATAATAAGTTTAGCAACAATTATAAATAATTACAACTTTGTACAACAAGTTCTTATTATCATGATAAACTTTTTTTTTACGCAATTTAATTTTTAACTTTTTGTATTACTAATAATTTTTAAAAATTAATAAAAAAGAAAGTAATCCCTGTCAAAAAGTTATACAAACATTAAACAAGGATGACAACATCCATAAAAGCGAAGCACTGAAACGGGAGGACAAAGTAAGTAAATTGCTTGATACAGGATAATGTTTATGGACATACTTACAATTTTAGAACTTGATTATAGAGTTGCTTAGCTTATAATATTGTACTTTGTTGTCCCAGGAATCAATATACCAAAAATCAGATCAAACGGATGATTAGATCACAAAAAAAATTGTTGTTAAAAAAGTAGATAAATCAACATGTTTAAAATGGACGTACGGACATTCTGGTAATGATAATAGAGTTGCTACGCTTCCCAAATCGTACCTAACTACTACAGGAATCACCATGCAAAGTTTGAAATCGTTTGGACAATTCTAACATGCCTAAATTAACGAATTAAAGCTAACTATCTCGGACGGACGGACCGACCCTAATTATAGAAAAGCTTCGCTTTTAATAATATCTTATTTTCCTTTTTGTGTTAACGGTTGTTAGTGAAACTTTAAACGAATATTAACCCTTACAGATCGGGGGGGGGGGGGCTCCAAGAGCCCCCCCCTCTAGTTTTTTCAATCTCATTTTTTTTGTAGGTAAGATGGAGTGCTGTGACTTCATGACTTTTTAAGTTTAGTAATTATACGTCGGCAAGAGTTGATTTTATTAGGATATCTGGTCTGTGTCGGTCGTGGTGTCCGGTCAAAGTCGGTTGGGTAGCACCAAAATTAGAAAAAAATTCTAAAAAAATCTTAATTTCTACATTATGACTTTTGTGTATAAGGAGAAACATAAAATTTTTTTGGTGAATACTTAGATATCAATGACATTCTGAGAAAAAATGTGTTATGACCGTTTGACCGCTCCCTGACCGACTTTATGACCGATTTTTGTCCGGCTTTTACTACAGACATATATCATGAATATCCTGGCTTCTATTACAGCTAGAGTCCTATAAATTTTTTTGGTAAATCCTTGAGCAACATCAAACAGATAAAAATATTAATCGGCGCCGCCAACCGCCGTTTTACCGCCGTAACCGCCGAAAATGGCGGTTTCTGTTATTTGCCGTTTTTTGGCGATGATCAGAAAAAGTAATTTATTTGTTATGAAAAATAAAAGTTCGTCCTAAAATTTGGTCATCCTAGCTGCAAAATTGGCCGCTCTACAGCTGTTTTAAAATTTAGCGGCTGGCCGCTAAAAAGCGGCTAAGGAGCGGCCTGGCTGTTATGACTAGAAAAAGTAATTTTCTCTAAAAATACACATGAACCACCAGAAAAAAATTTTACGTCTTTATCTGTAATAGGAGCCGAGATAGAGGGGGGGGGGCTCTTGGAGCCCCCCCCCCCCCCCCCGATCTATTAAGGTGGGAATTGGGGCCCGAGCTGTAAGGGTTAATGAGATAACGATTTAGAATTGTTATGTAGATAATTTGTCAGCTATAGCCACTTATTATTAAAACCAAATAGTCGACATCAACCATAAAAATCTTAGTGACTGTCCGAAGATGATTTTAAAGTAGCTGCGCCTTTTTAACTATGGCCATTCTTTTCAGATAGGACTAACCTTACAGGATTCTACCCGTGCTTTACTGAAAATTACTAAACCTTTAACTTTTAAACATTACATTACAAGGATGACAACATCCACAAAAGCGAAGCACTGAAACGGTTGGACAAACGGAAATTAACACTTGTATAGTGTCAGAACTAAATAATCAGAATATAAATGTATAAGAGTCGAAGCAAAATTGTAAGTAAATTTGTTGAAAAACTGTTTGATACAGGGTAATGTTTATTGACATATTTACACTTTCAGTTGTTTTGCTTATAATATTGTACTTTGTTGTCCTATGAATCGGTATACCAAAAATCAGAGTAATCGGATAATTAGATCACATAAAAATTTGATGTTAAAAAAGTAAAAAAATCAACTTGTTTAAAATGTACGTACGGACATTCTGGTAATGATTATAGAGTTGCTACGCTTTCTAAATCATACCCAACAACTACAGGAATCACCATGCAAAGTTTGAAATCGATAGGGCAATTCTAACCTGCCTAACTTAACAAAAAAAGCTATCCGTTACAGACGTACGGACGGATGGATCGATCGACCCTAATCATAGAAAAGCTTCGCTTTTAAAAACACTCAGCTAAAATGTAGTAATATATTTCTAACAGATACATCTAATCCTTATCAATTTCCTTAATCATTTATATACAAAAGTTTTTAAATAATAGAGAATTTTATTCATTTTTTATTTTGTTTTAGGTTTGATGGAAGAATGTGTTTCTTGGGTTGATTCTTTAACACTTCAGGTGCACAATATTGTAATATTTAATATGTCTCCAAAGTTTTTTTTATTCGTTTTGGGACTTTTATCATATTTAGATTTGTCGATTCATTAAGTTGAACGTTTCAACCACTATTTGTAATCTACAGAAGGGGTAATTTTGTACATAAATTTATCGGCGATTGTCTTGACCCTTTAGATCCCAGATTATACAGTCTTGACGCAGATTGATTCTCTTATTAAATTTTCTAGATCGTTTCAGTATTACAGCTAACTGTTCTTTTTAAATAAAAAACATTCTTAGATAGTTGTTCCTGTTCTAATAATTGTTGCATTTTTGAAAAGCGAAGCTTTTCTATAAGTAGGGTTTGCTCGTCAATATATGCGAATCAACCCTATAATCGTTACCAGAAATTCCGTTGGTCCATTTGAAACATGCTATTTCTTTATTTTATTCAACTCATTTATGGAAGAATGATTCCTAGACCAACATGATACAATATCTTAAGTGAAGCATTTTTAAACACGTCCCAAAATGTAAGTATGTCCTTTAACATAATCTTGTATTTACGTAATTTCCAACAAGTTTATATACAATTTTGTTTATACTTTTAGACTATTTCCCATTCTACATGTGTTCATGTTCGTTTGTTCTATCGTTTGATTGTTCTGCTTTTATGGATGTTGTCAACCTTGTTATATCTTGAAACTAGTAGCTAAAGAAAATTATCCAACAGTACTAATGGTATAAATTGTCTGTATAGGCAGTAATTATACCAGTTATATCTTTAGTACAATTGGCAACAAGTTAGTTTTATGGCAATTTCCCTTTTAAATGGGTTTTGTTACTAATTACACCCTCTCATGAATTTTTACTTGTTAACTATTAGTCGTTAAACATAAACGATTTATGGTAATACATTGTAGAATAGTAATCAAAACAACCTTTAAAACGAAGGAAACGTCACTAAATGAAAAAGGTTATTAATTAAAATAGTAAAGTATAATTTTAAAATGGAAAGAATAAATGATCTTAAAAAATGGCAACTGAGTTTAATTTTAATTTAACTTATTTTAAGTTATTTGTAATTCCAATAGGGTCTTTTTTTTATAAAAAAAAACATATAATAGGACCTAAAGGATAATTCAAAGACCATTTCTATATAATTTATTTTACCCTGCTTGCCAAAAAGTCTACCAGTTGAAATAGACAAAACCTGTCTACAAATTTGCCATCTGAGGCAGGGGGGAGGGGACTTTGGGCTGCGTATTACACTAGTCCCCAAAGATTTATAAAAACGTTTTCTTATTCGATGGCCTAACAACTTTGAGGATTTTTATTTAATTTTGAATAGTTGTGATTCTCTAATTATAGCGTCCAAACGTTTCAACCTTTAATTGTAATCTACAGAAGGTGATATTTTGTGTATCAACATTGGAAATGTACATCAATTTATCGGCCATTGTCTTATCCCTTCAGATCCCAGCATCTAAGGACCATTTATCGGGGATAAAGAAACAGTATAATGGATGTTAAAACATCATACCAAAATTTTTTTTTGTAATTCTGCCTGTAATAGCTTTTCTCGTATTCATTCGAATTTGGTGGTTCTCTTCCATACGAAAAACTATGTCTAGCATCGTATTATATCCAGCTTTCTAAAAATATAAAAATGTTCAATCATAAGATTAAAACTAGCTTTTTTAAGCCCGTGCCTTCGGCACCTCGGGATAAAAACTGGTTTTAATCTCATAATTGTAAATTCTATATCCGCAGAAAGCTGTTTATAATACGATGCGCGAAATAAATATTAAACGTGATTTTCTTCGCTTCTAATTAAAATAAATTTCTTAGATTTTATAAGATTTTCAAGTAAATTGCTACATTATTATGTCAGTAAGCCTTATCAATAATTTCTGATAGATATGAATTTTTAGTGGTAGTAGATTTATAAAAATAATATTCGACTTATTTGTTCAACTATCCATTAATTGCTTTAATGTTCATAAGCTTCGCTACATTTACATTATTCATATTACCATCCTTGTTTCTACCTCTAATTTCTCTGAAGAAACAATTATATTATAGAAATGGAAAAATATGGTTAAAGTTATTCTTTATTGGGCAATTATTCTTGGTAATGCTTTATGGTTAACTAGCGGCTTCGCCCCTACCCTCTATGGGCTTTTTTTCCAAGAGAGGTAATTAAAAAAAAAATCAGTACCTCTGGTGCTGCAACCACTACATTTTAAATTAACTAGGTACCTAAAAATAGTGCTACAGCCTACCTACTGCTGCTACAGAGTACCTTAAAATTTTGTTTTTGTTTTTTGGGGGGTTGTGGGTGTCCCACCCCCCAAGAAAAAACACCACCACAGGACCAATTCAATGAAGAGTAGAATACAATCGGTTCAGTGGTTACCGAGATCTTAAGGGACGGACAGACAGACAGGCGGACGGACAGACATCATTCTACTTTTCATTGGTAATCTTTAATATGAAAACTAAAACTTTTTCTTCAACTTACAAATTATAAAAATGGCCTTTGTCTCAAGAAGAACTCTTTTTATGTAGAAGCAGAGCTACCAGATAACTCACTTTGTCCTTCTGTCCGTCTGGCTACGATTTCTCATCTGCTTGTCACGATAAAAGATTGCAATAAAAATTTAAGATTCCGCAGTTAAATGATTATCCAGATTAAATGGCTTTACTTGGCTTGTATATCATAGATAGCTGAATTTGTTGTGAGGATTCTCTCACTAATGATTTTTTATTATTTTATTCTTAGGTTTTTAAGTATTGCTAATTGATTTATATGGAGTAAATGATTTGGTTGGTAGTTATTCAAGATAAACGGTTGAATTATAGCTAAATATCTAACTATTTTATTATTAACCTAAACGGTCTGCAAAAAATGCGGACCTTTTAAAATTCTAATTGCGCGGCTTGTTTTAACAGTAGAAAAATACTTGCATACCGTTAGAACCGCTATTAAAAAATGTGTTCATAGCAGTTCTAATGATATGCGTGATATTTTTATACTAATAACACAAGCCGGGCAATTTGAATTTTTAAAAAGTCCGCATTTTTTTGCACACCCTTTATCTGCTAAACTAAACAATCAATGATATGGTATGGAAAAGAGTAAAGACATTCTATATATTTGTTACCCTCTGAGCTAATATCAATACACAGCTGGTATTCCACCATAAAAAACAAACAAATAAATGAAAAGACATATACAGTATGCAGGGATCTAAAGGGATAAGACGATGGCCGATAAATTGATATACATCGCAAATGATGAAACACTTAATTAAACCATCTGTTGGTTACAAATAGTGGTTGAAACGTTTGGACA
The DNA here is from genome assembly GCF_053477335.1 of Acartia tonsa. Taxonomy (NCBI): domain Eukaryota; kingdom Metazoa; phylum Arthropoda; class Copepoda; order Calanoida; family Acartiidae; genus Acartia; species Acartia tonsa. The sequence continues at coordinate 47,919,433 of NC_137268.1, forward strand.
CTCAACTCAATGAACCAACCAATATTAATTCACTAAAGGTTTCTAAAGTTGTTGGGCCAATTAATATGACATATCTATTATTAAACTTTGTAATAAACAGCCCATTGTCCCCTCCCTCCATGTAAAGATGTAAATAATACATAAGAATAAAAAAAAACTACGAAATATGACAGATATTGTTTTCGTAGGCAGTAGTATTTGTGTCTATGTTAATGAAATTTTGTGTTTCTTCGCCATTTTTTTTTTTGATTATCAATTTTTTGATTAGTCAGAATAGTTATTTCTTGCATCGTATTATAAACAGCTTTCCGCGGATGTAATTGCAAGTTGTAATTTAGTCTGTGTATTGGCCTATCATTGATGGTATTGTATGATGACATTTTTATAGGCACTATAAAGGGCTTGTTAACTCTTATATATATTTTCAGATTGATTTTGCACTGGGAGTAATATTTACGCTGGGCATGTTGCTCAGATTTCTGGCGGCAGAAACAACCTGGAACTTTCTCACTGAACTAGAGACAATCATAGGAACATTGTTATAACAAGTCAATCCTATTATATAAAGAAGTAAGCGTTTTTTGTCTGTCCCGAAGGATCTCGCTAACCACTCAACCGATATTGTTCTCCTTTACAGTGAAGCTTATTATAGGTCCTGGGAAGGTTTTAAACTATTTCAGGGGAGGGTGTTTTCACCCCCCTCCCCCTAAAATAATTTTTTTACTCTTTTGAAACTCAAATTAAAAATTTTATGATGTCGACTTTTCTCCTCCAACCTTAAGTGCCCCTAGAGGCTTCTAGGGGGCGTAGCCGCTAGTCTATTATACAAAGTAGAATTATGTCTTTCCGTCTGTCCGTCCGTCTGTCTGTCTGCCCGTATGTCCGTCTGTCCGTCTGTCCGTCCCTTAAGATCGCGGTAATCACCGAACCGGAAGCCGCTATTCCTATTATATAAAGTAATACGTTTTTTTGTCTGGAGCTTAAGATCTCAATAACTATTATAATATTTGGTCCTTTATTTTAGGTAAGCTTCACACAGGTCCCGTTATGATTGGAGGCTACATTTTCAAACTATCAGATTAAAGTTTTTGGATGGTTTTAAGCTTTTTTTCTAGCTACTTTAAATACAGAGCCGCTAAATGCTAGAGGCGCAGCCGCTAGTAATGTATATAGAATATATGTGGGTATAGTGGCAAGGCAAAATATGTCGTGAATTCAGCTTGCAAATATGAACCTCATTTATTGGGTCAGCTCGTTTATCCAATAGAAGGAGAGAAGATTACTATATCATTGTATAAAAGTTACAGGATATTTGTCTGATGTTTGTCCCGAATAATCTCGCTAACCGCTGAACAGATATGGTTTTCCTGTAAAGTCAAGCTTCTCAAAGGTTCAGGGAAGGTTTATCACTATTTTTGGGAAGGGTACGACATAGGGAATTTATATGATTTATCCTATTTACATTGTATACTTACAAAACAAACCATATGAATATTTCATTTCATCACTTGTCATGGTATATACTTCCTGTTTTAGAAGTAATACAAATTCTAGATCAAAGACATTACTTCAACAATAGATTTAATATAGAGACATAATCTCTAAATCAGCCAATAGAATAATATTTATGGAACAAACCAGCCATGCTATTGATTGAAATTATGTACAGATTTTGGTAGGAAAGGGAACACAGTAATAGTGTCTGACTGATTATGACGTAACAAAAAAAAATTAGCCAATGAGAGGCCACTATAAATTTTACCATTGGTCAATAACGGCCTCTCATTGGCAAATTTTTTTTTTGTTACGTCATAATCAGTCAGACACTATTACTGTGTTCAGCAAAAAGCATTTTTTTTTCATTTCTTTCAAATAATGAGTCATCTATAAATAGATGCATATAAAACTTTTCTTAGGTGAATTATATCTTGTAAAAATCTATTTCGATTATAGTGTGAAGCACAAAACAAAACATATAATAAGTTAGCAATAGATAATTAAAATGCTTAGGATAATTTTAGCTTTCTACAAATTTCGTCGCCTCATTGCTTAAATGTAAAAAATAAACAAAGGTGTTTGTCTGCTAAAGGAATCCCTTTTTAAGTTTTATTGACGTTATTTGGGGTCAGATAAACCATCTAGATATATTATGTCTATCACTTTAATACAAAAACGTAGACAAACATACCTACATATTCGATCCTTTTATTTATTTTACATACTTGTATTTCAAAGAATATATGTAGTATACTTACTACATTAGAGTTCACTTACAAGTTTTGTGAAAGGCTTTCCCTTAGAGTATCTAATGAGCACTGTACTCACTTCGGGGTCTTTATATTGCGGGGCTACCCTGTACATAATATAACCGAACCCAACCTAACTTGAACTAAAATAAAAATACCAAAAATTAACCTCTCTCTTATTTACAATGATAAGTAGCTGGACAAAGTGTATCACAAATCAGCCATGTGACGTCATAAAAGTGAGTGAGATGAGAGAAGAAGTGGGAAAGAAAACCCCTAAAAAGAGATGGATAATCCCTCATTTTTTGATGTAACAAAGCTGATTTTTAAACACTTTGTCCAGCTAGGTGAATAAATACAATGTCCCACGAAGGTAATTTTTTTAAAAATTAATCTACAACACTTTTGTCTTTTAGCATTATAGTGTTGTGTAAAAAGTTAGATCTATTCTGGCAATTCCATTTTACCTGTAAATCCAAAGTGTTTACATTAAAGGATTTTCTTCACGGGATAAAGGGATAATTACTTTAATTTTAACCTTTCAGTATTCAACCTTTGCATGGTGATTCCTGTAGTAATTAGGTACTATTTAGAAAGCGTAGCAACTCTATAGTCATTACCAAAATGTCCGCAAGTCCATTTTAAACATGTTGCTTTTTTACTTTTTTGACATCAATTTTTTTTATGTTAGAATTATCCGATTCATCTGACTTTTGGAATACTGATTTCTATTACAACAAGGTACAATGTATAAGCAAATCATCTCTATAAAATGTAAGTATGTCCTTAAATAGTAAGACGTATTCATGCAGTTTTGCAACAAATTTACTTACAATTTTGTTTATGCTTATGCAATAATTTTTTGATTATTTAATTCTGACACTCTACAAGTGTTAATGTTCGTTTGTCCTTCAATTTCAGAGCTTCGCTTTTATGGATGTTGTCATCCTTGTTTTTTTGTTGTTGATTTTATGAAATTTTCTTGTCTTCTCTTTGGGTTTTGTCCAAAATATGTTCGTTTTAATTGCAGCAGTAGATTGTTTAGTCGATTAAATATTACAAAAAAAAAGTAGCTGCGGCTTGCAAAAAAAACTTTAAAATCTACACGGCAGTGGTCACATGTCCATTTTATAGCACAACTTTTGTCTGAAAGTTAAACACAAAGAAATTCACCGGCTGTTTTATAGATGAATGAATTAAACTACCTGGCCCAAGTGGTGGAGACCCTTTTCCTTTGCTAGAAAATTGCTTTCTGTTCTTTTTTGTAGGGACTTTGCTGTCCAATAGCTAATGTATTCTTCTTTTTCTAAGATACACCAGTTATTAATTAAGGTTCGAACCCGACAACAAGCGTAAAATCTGAAGAAATATCCAGCTGACTACTTTTTATGATATTAGTGATTTTGTCCCTTGCATGAGAGTGAGGAGGTAGAAGATCTAAAACGTTCAATTTAGAGATAAAATAGCCTAAAACCATTCCTTGAGCATTTTGAAGCTTCATTTCAAGGAAAATACAAAAAAATCATTACTACTTTATACAATAGGATATTTTTTTTTAAATATCATGAATAACATTTTTTTTTATTTTCTTTACCAAAAAAAGTGTACTTGAAAAGAACAAAGTTTGCTTTTATTAGTTTTTTCCCTAGAATTGACACTTTGCAATAGGAAAATTTTAGTTGATAATAATTTTAACATTTCATTCTATAGAATTATTCCTGTACCCCAATTTCTTTCTGATGTAGAACCATATATAATACGAGCGGCTTCGCCCCTAGCCTCTAGGGGCTTCGCCCTATGAAGTAATGGGAAGTCAACCCTCCTATATAGAAATATTCAAAAAATTTATTCTTTGTTAAATTACACTGTGGTAAAATTAAACCCAGGTTGTGCGTTTTGTGCACAAAAATTTCAATTCGTACAAATTAAACCCAGGTTGTTTGCTGGATACACAAAATTTCAATTCGATAAATTAAACCTAGGTTGTTCGCATACACAAAAATAAAAAAAATTTTGGGAGGAGGGGGGGGGGGGGGGGGTTCATGGGGGCTGCGCCCCATGGAGCAGTGGGGTTCCCCCACTTTCCAATTACTGTTTTTTGTTTACAAAAGTAAAAAAAATAAAAATTTTAGAAGTTGGGATTTTTTTTTATTTTTGGGGGGATGGGGTGTCCCACCCCCCAAGAAAATAGCTTAAAACCACTAAAGGACCAGTAGGTATATTCCCAGAAGGGTAGAGCCCAATTTGTTTAGCAGTTACTGAGATTTTACAAAAAATGTAAAAAAAATTTTTTGGGGGGTGGTTTTTTTAGTTTTTTGGGGGGGGTTAGGGGTGTCTCATTCAAGTGTTTCATTATAGCCAAACACAATAGTAAAGAATAAAGATAGAGTTAAAGGGAATGTTTAGTAAACAAGGATGAAAACATCCATAAGTAGCGAAGCACAAAAATTATGTATAAGAATTTAAAGATTAGTTGTCAAAAACATGAACAATTGGGGAAAAATCACGAAACCTTTTCAACATTTGTTTTTAATTTTTTAATGCTTATTTAATACTTATATTTGCGATTACTTTTATATAATGAAATCTTCCAATTTTTAACATTTACAAAACGGCCTGCTGTATTGCATCAAGATCCATGACAGATCTATATAGGAAATAAATGTCTATAAATGAGTTTTCCAAAGGTCAGATGTTAAAAACTCATACTGGTTCAATAATCAATAATAAACTCTCAATGACCAGAATGATAAGACCCATTATTTTACTCTATGAAGAATAAATTAAATTTTTTATTTCATGTTGCTATTCAAATTATATTGAAGTATTAAATTTCTATTCATAAAATAGAAAATTTAAGTTTATAATATAGTAAATCAAGGAAAACTAAGTTTTAATGTAATATGATACTAGCGAAGCGCCCGAATGTGTTCAGATATTAAACTAAAATTTAACATTTAGCTAAATAGTTTAACCCTTTCAGGACAATAATTTTAAACAAAAAACATTAGGATCCTAAAATATTTTAAAGAAAGAGAGACAAAATTATAAATACGGTTTTAAGTAAAAATAATGAAATTAAAATAAAGACGGAATAAAAGGGAAGTGAGAGAGAGGGACATTAAATCTTTAAAAAATGATGAATAAACGAAACTATAAAAGTCATAGAAATCTTTATGAGTAACTTGATTTATAGTACGGTTCGGAGAGAGATAGAGATTGAGGGATAGGTCAATGGAAGAAATAAGATTAATAGTCGGGGATAGGTCAATGGAAGAAAAATGATTAATAGTCGGGGATAGGTCAAGGGAAGAAAAAAAGTTAATAGTCAGGGATAGGTCAATGGAAGAAAAATGATTAATAGTCGGGGATAGGTTAAGGGAAGAAAAAAAGTTAATAGTCAGGGATAGGTCAATGGAAGAAAAATGATTAATAGTCGGGGATAGGTCAAGGGAAGAAAAAAAGTTAATAGTCAGGAATAGGTCAATGGAAGAAAAATGATTAATAGTTGGGGATAGGTCAATGAAAGAAAAAAGGTTAATAGTCGGGGATAGGTCAATGGAAGAAAAAAAGGTTAATAGTCAGGGATAGGTCAATGGAAGAAATAAGATTAATAGTCGGAGATAGGTCAATGGAAGAAAAGAAAATTAATAGTCGGGGATAAGTCAATGGAAGAAAAAAGGTTAATAGTCGGGGATAGGTCAATGGAAGAAAAAAAGGTTAATATTCAGGGATAGGTTAATGGAAGAAAACTGATTAATAGTTGGGGATAGGTCAATGGAAGAAAAAAGGTTAATAGTCGGGGATAGGTCAATGGAAGAAAAAAAGTTAATAGTCAGGGATAGGTCAATGGAAGAAATAAGATTAATAGTCGGGGATAGGTCAAGGGAAGAAAAAAAGTTAACAGTCAGGGATAGGTCAATGGAAGAAAAATGATTAATAGTCGGGGATAGGTCAAGGGAAGAAAAAAAGTTAATAGTCAGGAATAGGTTAATGGAAGAAAAATGATTAATAGTCGGGGATAGGTCAATGGAAGAAATAAGATTAATAGTCGGGGATAGGTCAATGGAAGAAAAAAGGTTAATAGTCGGGGATAGGTCAATGGAAGAAAAAAAGGTTAATAGTCAGGGATAGGTCAATTGAAGAAAAAAGATTAATAGTGGGGGATAGGTCAATGGAAGAAAAAAAGGTTAATAGTCAGGGATAGGTCAATGGAAGAAAAAAAGGTTAATAGTCAGGGATAGGTCAATGGAAGAAATAAGATTAATAGTCGGGGATAGGTCAATGGAAGAAAAAAAGTTAATAGTCGGGGATAGGTCAATGGAATAATAGGGTTAATATTCAGAAGTGAGATAACGTAGAATATAATTTTTTAGGTGGTGCCTGCACCACCGATTCACTAGTATATCATGACATGACATGACGTTGTGATATTTTCGACGAGTGTCAAAAATAGATTCGCTTCAAAAAAGAATTATATTAGTTATTTCTCGCATTGTATTATAAACAGCTTTCCGCGGATATAAAATGTACAATTACAAGATTAAAACAAGTTTATTTTAGCCCCGAGGTGCCGAAGGTACCGGCTAAAAAAACTGTTTTTAATCTTATGATCGTGCATTCTTATATTCGTAGAAAACTGGATATTACGATGCTAGACATAGTTTTTTTGGTATGGATAAGAACTGGTTATAATCCACCGGATCAGAATAGGTTTGGAATGAATATGATAAAGTATTTAAAAAATTGACTTGTTATGAATTTTGTCAGATTTAATAACTCTGCCACCATTATTCCTCTCTGTATGGTATGAAAGAACCTGGATAGGACTTAGGTAAGTGTCATTTTACATTTCCGTTGAACTGAAACCGTTTTTTGGCCATACCATTAAATAATATGTATTGTATATTAACCATTTTCCATAAAAATAAAATTAATCCATGTTTTGTTGGCCCTGGCCATTGCACTCTCGGGGCCAAGAAAACGGATATAATACTGTAATATACATTTATTTTGTCTTCCGTGGAAAACTGGTTATGATTCGATGCGATAAAAACGTCCAATGGCTATCGAGATCTAAGATAGGCAGACATCCTGTTACTCACAGTTAAGGATTAAAATACTTTTTTTCCCCGCATTTAATTTGAAGGATTAAAGCAAACTTTATAGAGTAAGCCAAATTCATGATTGTTTGAAGTCTTAAAAGTTTACAACTTTTACATATAGGTTAGGTCAGATTTATTAATAGGCTGAGTATACTAAAGCCTTATTAATGGGAAAACATAATACTTAATGCTTTTAACTTCAAATTAAGGCTTTTAAACCAAAAAACTAAAAAATAAGAAAAACATTTAAGTAAAAAGTATTCTGTTATTGCTTTCAATAAAGACAAAAAAAATCGTAATGTCAAGCTAACAGATAAGTTTTATGTTAAAACTTATGTGGCAGGACAAAGTGTCTCAAAAATCAATCATGTGACGTCATAAAAAAATGAAAGGAGAAATGGGAAAGAAAACCTCTAAAAAGAGATGGATAATAACTCATTTTATGACGTTACAAGGCTGATTTTTTTAAACCTTGTCCACCTACAAACTTATTGATAAAATTCACCAAAAAGCAAGTTTTTATTTTTAGATTTTTTCGTTGTCTGTTTGTAGCTGGACTGCCCAATGTGCTAGTGTACCTTAGACTTCTTACACATTCAAGCAGTATTCGTTTAGCCCAGGTAAAACTTTCTGGATATTTTACTATCTACCTAAATATCTATCTGTACATCTAGTTTTCTATCTATCTATCCATATTTATCTAATGTGCTAGTGTACCTTAGACTTCTTACACATTCAAGCAGCATTCGTTTAGCCCAGGTAAAACTTTCTGGAGTTCTGACTATCTATCTATCTATCTGTACATCTAGTTTTCTATCTATCTATCTAATGTGCTAGTGTACCTTAAACTTCTTACACATTCAAGCAGTATTCGTTTAGCCCAGGTATCTATCTATAAACCTTTCTGGCTATCTAACTATCTATCTATCTATATCTATCTAATGTGCAAGTGTACCTTAGACTTCTTACCCATACAAGCAGTATTCGTTTAGCCCAGGTAAACCTTTTTGGATTTCTGACTATCTATACATCTAGTTTTCTATCTATCTATCCATATCTATCTAATGTGCTAGTGTACCTTAGACTTCTTACACATTCAAGCAGTATTCGTTCAGCCAAGGTATCTATCTATAAACCTTTCTGGCTATCTGGCTATCTACCTATCTATCTGTACATCTAGTTTCCTATCTATCTATCTATATATATCTAATGTGCTAGTGTACCTTAGACTTCTTACACATTCAAGCAGTATTCGTTCAGCCAAGGTATCTATCTATAAACCTTTCTGGCTATCTAACTATCTATCTATCTATATCTATCTAATGTGCTAACTTGTACCTTAGACTTCTTACACATTCAAGCAGTATTCGTTTAGCCCAGGTATCTATCTATAAACCTTTCTGGCTATCTAACTATCTATCTATCTATATCTATCTAATGTGCTAACTTGTACCTTAGACTTCTTACACATTCAAGCAGTATTCGTTTAGCCCAGGTATCTATCTATAAACCTTTCTGGCTATCTAACTATCTATCTATCTATATCTATCTAATGTGCTAACTTGTACCTTAGACTTCTTACACATTCAAGCAGTATTCGTTTAGCCCAGGTATCTATCTATAAACCTTTCTGGCTATCTAACTATCTATCTATCTATATCTATCTAATGTGCTAACTTGTACCTTAGACTTCTTACACATTCAAGCAGTATTCGTTTAGCCCAGGTATCTATCTAAGCACTATACTGTAAGTTTTTTTTATAAGTTCGATATTTCGCCATAACTCTGCCAAAAATGCTTTCAAAACAGACCCTTTTCGACCTAAGATACTGAAACAGTTCCTTTATTTAATACTTATATTTGCGATTACTTTTATTTAATGAAATCTTCCAATTTTTAACATTTACAAAACGGCCTGCTGTATTGCATCAAGATCCATGACAGATCTATATAGGAAATAAATGTCTATAAACGAGCTCAAGTTTTCCAAAGGTCAGATGTTAAAAACTCATACTGGTTCAATAATCAATAATTAACTCTCAATGACCAGAATGATAAGACCCATTATTTTACTCTATGAAGAATAAATTAAATTTTTTATTTCACGTTGCTATTCAAATTATATTGAAGTATTAAATTTCTATTCATAAAATAGAAAATTTAAGTTTATAATATAGTAAATCAAGGAAAACTAAGTTTTAATGTAATATGATACTAGCGACGCACCCGAATGTGTTCAGATATTAAACTAAAATTTAACATTTAGCTAAATAGTTTAACCCTTTCAGGACGATAATTTTCATTAAGACAAAATTATAAATATGGTTTTAAATAAAAATAATGAAATTAAAATAAAGACGGAAGAAAAGGGAAGTGAGAGAGAGGGACATTAAATCTTTTAAAAATGATGAAAAAACGAAACTATAAAAGTCGTAGTAATCTTTATGAGTAACTTGATTTGTAGTACGGTTCGGAGAGAGAGAGATTGAAATAAGATTAATAGTCGGGGATAGGTCAATGGAAGAAAAATGATTAATAGTCGGGGATAGGTCAATGGAAGAAATAAGATTAATAGTTGGGGATAGGTCAATGGAAGAAATAAGATTAATAGTCGGGGATAGGTCAATGGAAGAAATAAGATTAATAGTCGGGGATAGGTGAATGGAAGAAAAAAAGTTAATATTCGGGGATAGGTCAATGGAAGAAAAATAGTTAATAGTCGGGGATAGGTCAATGTAAGAAATAAGATTAATAGTCGGGAATAGGTCAATGGAAGAAAAAAGTTTAATAGTTGGGGATAGGTCAATGGAAGAAAAAAAGGTTAATATACAGGGATAGCTCAATGGAAGAAAAAAAGGTTAATAGTCGGGGATAGGTCAATGGAAGAAAAAAAGGTTAATATACAGGGATAGCTCAATGGAAGAAAAAAAGGTTAATAGTCGGGGATAGGTCAATGGAAGAAAAAAAGGATTATAGTCGGGGATAGGTCGATGGAAGAAAAAAAGGTTTATAGTCGCGAATAGGTCAATGGAAGAAAAAAAGGTTTATAGTCGGGGATAGGTCAATGGAAGAAAAAAAGGATTATAGTTGGGGATAGGTCAATGGAAGAAAAAAAGGTTTATAGTCGGGGATAGGTCAATGGAAGAAAAATAGTTAATAGTCGGGGATAAGTCAATGGAAGAAGAAAGGGTAATAGTCAGGAATAGGTCAATGGAAGAAAAAAAGTTAATATTCGGGGATAGGTTAATGGAAGAAAAATAGTTAATATTCGGGGATAGGTCAATGGAAGAAAAATGATTAATAGTCGGGGATAGTTCAATGGAAGAAAAATTATTAATAGTCGGGGATAGGTCAATGGAAGAAAAAAAGTTAATATTCAGGGATAGGTCAATGAAAGAAAAAAGGTTAATAGTCGGGGATAGGTCAATAGAAGAAAAGAAAATTAATAGTCGGGGATAGGTCAATGGAAGAAAAAAGTTTAATAGTTGGGGATAGTTAAATGGAAGAAAAAAAGGTTAATATACAGGGATAGCTCAATGGAAGAAAAAAAAATGTTAATAGTCGGGGATAGGTCAATGGAAAAAAAAAGGTAAATAGTCGGGGATAGGTCAATGGAAGAATAGGGTTAATATTCAGAAGTGAGATAACGTAGAATATAATTTTTTAGGTGGTGCCTGCTGCGCACCACCGATTCACTAGTAAGCTATAAAATCAAAAGAAAAATCTTACACCCAAAATTGCATATTTTTTTGTATTTTCATTAGTTTCCCATGAAATAGAAAGATATTATAAAAATAATTACATGGGCTTGTAAAGCAACTGTTGTAGTATATTAGGTCAAAAAAGGTCTGTTTTGAAAGCTTTTGAAAGAGTTGTGGCAAAATATATGATCGAACATATAAAAAATTTACAGACTGTAGTATCTTTTTTGATTTTCTATCTAACTAGAAATCCATCTATCTAAGTCATTAAATATTTCAACTTTTCCCGCCGTCTAGCAACATATATGTATAGTATATCTGTCTTTATAACAGATCTATAGTATAGATGTATATATAGACAACTACCTGCCTTCCTTTTTCAAAGACCTCTTTCGTCTGCTTTTAATTAAATTTTTGCTACTTTGCTGTTTTAATATAAGCGACATCATTGGTTGATTTTCAATGATCTAATAGAAAGGTTGCACAAGGTGGTTGCGATAGGGAGTTACAGTTATTTAACCCTTTCTCCCTCTAGTGTTTTACTCTAATGTCTGTATATCCAACCAATTAATTTTCAACACGGTCAAAACTAAAAATAAACCAATTTATTTATATGTTTAATTAACAACAGTTTGAATAAAACAAAGCGTTTAATACATGATCAATCATAATGTAATTAGATATATTCAAAATAGGTCTATACTATGAATAGAATATAAGTATTTCAGTCAAGTACGGCTTTCAAAAAACTAAACTACTTTGTTTTCATAGAATAATTTGAAGAAAAAAAACACTAAGATCTTTTTCAGTATGGCTTCGAAACCGATCAATATCCGCTGGATTAGATACGGTTTTCAACAATATTGTAAAATCATGTATCATATTATAAACAATTTTCCCAAATATTTTCAAAAGCGAAGCTTTTCTATAATTAGGGTCGGTCCGTCCGTCCGTACGTCCGTCCGAGATAGATAGCTTTTATTCGTTAATTTAGGCATGTTAGAATTGTCCTATCGATTTCAATCTTTGCTTGATTATTCCTGTAGTAGTTAGGTACGATTTAGAAAGAGTAGCAACTCTATAATCATTACCAAAATGTCCGTACGTCCATTTTTAATATGTTGATTATTTTACTTTTTAAACAACAAATCTTTATGTGATCTTATTATCCGTTTGGTCTGTTTGTCCTACCATTTCAGTGCTTCGCTTTTATGGATGTTGTCATCCTTGTTTTTTTTAAATTACAAGTTTTGTTAGCCCTGACTATCGGCTCATCGGGGCTAACATTACTGGTTTTAATCTTTAATATCCGCGGAATACAATAATATAAATAACTATAATACCGATTGATATGAAATATTGAATGAACTTAGTTTAAAAGTAAAAAAACGGATGCATGAATAAAAATCATCTAACGTGAAATATTTCCATATATGTAGAATTCAAATTAATTCTTCTAAAAGATCAAGAAAGAAAAAATAATAAAAAAGGCTTTAATATTGTTTGATAATATTGAACTCTGAAAAAGTACATTAGACGTAAACTTTTTTATACCTTTTACAATTTTTCTCTTGGTACTGTTTATAAGGTTTGAATAAATTTAGGTATTTTCGACGAAGCCCAATCTGTCCTTTTTTTGATTCCCGTGACGTCATAAAAATGAGGGATTACCCATCTCTTTTTTAGGTGTTTTATCTCCCACTTCTCCTCTCATCTCCCTAATTTCTATGACGTCACAGGAATCAAAAGTAGGACAGATTGGGCTTCGTCATATTTTTCCGTATTCTTAATTTTTTTGAAATAAAAGAAAGAAATGTAATAAAAAAATATTTTAAATCAATTAAATCAATTTTTGTACACCCTAAAAAGTTTTTTATTCAATTTTTTTGTTGACACTAAATCAGCGCCTCTTTTTATTATTTATATAATTTTATTTTAAACAAGGATGACAATATCCAAAAAAGCAAAGTTCTGAAACGGTAGGACAAACGAACATTAACACTTGTAGAGTTCAGAACTGAATAATCAGAATATAAATGTAAAACACTCGAAGCAAAATTATAAGTAAACTTGGTAAAAAACTGTTTAAATACAGGATTATGTTTAAGGACATACTTACATGTACTTGATTATAGAGATGCTTTGATTTGTACACTGTACTTAGTTATTATAGAAATCAGTATTAAAAAAATCAGACCAATCGGATTATTTTATCACATAAAAATTAGCTGTTAAAAAGTTTAAAAATTAACATGTTTAAAATGGACGAACTGACATTCTGGTCAAGATTATAGAGTTGCTACGCTTTCTAAGTCGTACCTAACTTCTACAGGATTCATCTTGCAAAGTTTGAAATCGATAGAACAATTCTAACATGCCTAAATTAACGAAAAAAAGTATCCGTTACGTACGGACGGACGGACCGACCCTAATTATAGAAACGCTTTTCTTTTAATACTTTTATTTTAAACAACATCTAGAAAAATCTGTGAAAGCCTCATTGTTTTTTTGGGGGAAGATTAATTAATTGTTCAAAGTTTTAAATAAAATAATATTGTGTAATTGTACTTTCAATAGAAGCTAAACAAGTCTGGACAAAAAGTTTATTACAACTTGTTAAAGTTCCTAATTTTGAGTTTCTTGATGCGTTTTTATATCTGCTAAAAACTAGTTCTATTTTGTGTCACTAGCGGCAGCACCACTGGCTTCTAAGGGAGCGGCAGGGTAATATTATAGCCAAAACCTTAAAGAATAAGTTTAAAATAGCCTAAAACCAACCCTGGATCTAAAATAAACCTTTCTTTAATTGTATTAAATGTCAGTTCTGTGGTCAGCGATATTTGAATAAACAAACAATTTTTATGCTGCTGTTAGGGGGGGGGGGTGTTTTATCTATCTACTAGCGGCTACGCCCCTAAAGGCCTCTAGGGGCACTTGAAGAGGGGGGAGTTGAATTTGATAACCCAATTTCTTATTTTAGATTTTAAAAGAAAAAGTATTTTTTTTTTTTGGGGGGGGATGGCGTGCCCCCCCCCCCCCCATCATTTTTAATTTTAGTTAAAAAAATAGTTACAAACCTTCCCGGGACCTATGAGAAGCTACCCTGTTAAGGAGAACCCGATCGGTTCAGCGGTTAGCGAGATCCTTCGGTACAGACACACAGATACACAAACAGACAAACACCCTGTTACTTTAGTATAAGGATGTAATATCTACATTTCTATCTTTCTATCTATCTATTTAGTTGGTAGCTAACATGCTTGGAGGACTGCTGGTGGGCGGGGGAATGTTTTATCTCCTGGAGAACAGTGGAGATCCTTTCCATGATCATCTCAATGCCAGAGAAATTGGAGAGCTGAGGTTAGTATTGTTCATTATCTTAACAAGGATGACAACATCCATAAAAGCGAAGCTCTGAAACGATATGACAGACGAACATTAACTTTTGTTGAGTGTCAAAACTGAATATACAAAATATGAAAATGTAAGGCTTGACAAAATTATACGTAAATTTGTTGCAAAACTTCTGAAATGAAGAATTCTGTTTAAGGACATACTGACATTTTTAATACTTGATTATAGAGATGCTTCTCTCATAATATAGTACCTTATTGTAATAGGAATCGTACCTAACTACTACAGGAATCACCATGCAAAGTTTGAAATTGATTATGTAAATCATGTCGGACGATGGACACCTAGAGAGGTTTATCCATCCAACTAGAAATACAAAACACCCCTCTAAAGCCTACAACCACCTTGATTTTTGTATCAAAAGTGAGTGGTTTACCTCGTACACCCCAAGAAAAAAACATTTGTACTTTTTCATAATATACGAGTAACTACACTGTGAAACAGAACCATGAAGATTCAGTGGTTAGCGAGACCCTTTGCTACAGACAGACACACACACACAAACCAAATCTATCTATCTATCTATCTATCTATCTATCTATTAATTTATCTATCGATTAATCTATCTATCTATCTATCTATCTATCTATTTATCTATCTATCTATCTATCTAGGCTTGCAGACGCGCTATACTGGTGTGTGATTACTGCCTCTACTATGGGCTATGTAGATTATTTCTATCTATCCATCTATCTATCTATCTATCTATCTATCTATCTATCTATATATCTATCTATCTATCTATCTATCTATCTATCTATCTATCTATCTATCTATCTATCTATCTATTAATTTATCTATCGATTAATCTATCTATCTATCTATCTATCTATCTATTTATCTATCTATCTATCTATCTAGGCTTGCAGACGCGCTATACTGGTGTGTGATTACTGCCTCTACTATGGGCTATGTAGATTATTTCTATCTATCCATCTATCTATCTATCTATCTATCTGTCTATCTATCTAGGCTTGCAGACGCGCTATACTGGTGTGTGATAACTGCCTCTACTGTAGGCTATGGAGATTATTTCCCGACTACGGACCTGGGCAAAATATTTGCCATTATCTACCTTTCAGGTAAATACCACTAATAGATATATTGTTTCTTGGATATTGCATAACATGTTAATGTACTCTGATAAAGAAATAAGCTTCTACTGGATGATTTTACTTCATAATCTTTATTTTAAAATTCTGGTACAGTATTAGTTTATAGGTATATATTTTTTTTATTAATTTAATTCCTAGATTTTTTACGTTTTAGGTGAGGTCATATTAGGAAAAGGTAAGCCCAGTAGATATAGGCCTTGCACAGTTAGGGCTCCATGAAGGGGTTAGGCTTGACTCACATGTTATAGGAAATATATTTATATTAAATATAACTTATTGGAAAAGAAAGTATATGAGACAAACTTATATGAATTAACATTATATTATTTGATACTGAACCAAAATGCTAATTAAAAAATATTTGTTGTCTGTTTATTTCAAGTCCGTTTCTCTGTTCGCTTTTTAATTACTGTTCTTCTAATATCTTTAGTATGACGATATTTAGTCACATTTTATACCTAGATTATTTAATACTTATATTTGCGGGAACTTTTGTTTAATGAAATCTTCCGATTTTTAACATTTACAAAACAGCCTACTTTATTGCATCAAGATCCATGACAGATCTATATAGGAAATAAATGTCTATATATGAGCTCAAATTTTCCAAGCGATAAATGTTTAAAACTCATAGTGCTCCAATAATCCGTAATAAACTCTCATTGACCAGAACAATAAGACCCATTATTTTACTGTATGAAGAATAAATTCATTTTTTTATTTCATGTTATATTGAAGTATTAAATTTCTATCCATAAAACAGAAAATTTAAATTTATAATATAGTAAATAAAAGAAAACTTAGTTTAAAATAATTTGATACTAGCGATACATGAGTAATGTGGTAAGATATTGAACTAAAATTTAACAGTTAACTAAATATTTTAACCCTTTCAGGACGAAAATTTGAAATAAAAAATATTAAGATCCTAAAATAGTTTAAAGAAAGAAATCGTCAGGGAGAAGATAATGGAAGAATAGGGTTAATAGTCAGAATTCAGATAACCAAAAGAAAGTAAATAAAACATTGAATAAACCTAGCCAATAGCGAGATAATTATATCGAGCCCAACTCTAGTCAATATAAAACATATCTTGCCTATAGAAAAGCAATATTGTATTATATCCAGTTTTCTACAAATATAAAAATGTACAATCATAAGATTGAAACCAGTATTTACTATTTAGCCCGTGCCTTCGGTATCTCTCGTGGCTTATGATTGTACATTTTATATCCTCGGAAATTTGTTTATAATACGATGCAATAGATAACTATGTTCATCTTCTTTATCTTCTAATAAGACTTTTTGCTGTACTGTAATTATCTTTATTAGTGTTTAATATCAGGGATCTAAAGGGATAAGACAATGGTCAATAAATTGATGTACATCTCCATTGATAATTCATATAATTCCCTCTTCTGTAGATAACAATTATTGGTCAAACTGTTTGGAAGCTCAACTTAATTAATCAACCAATTAAAATTCACCAAAAGTCCCCAAAGTTGTTGAGCCAACGAATAAGAAAACGTTGTTATAAAACTTTAGGTACTAGTGTAAAAAACATTCCATTGTACCTCCTTCCTTCCTGGTTTAATATTCTTAACATAGACGAGAAGTAAATATATTATCTAGTAGAGATTACAATTAAGTAGATGATCAATATAATCAACATTGGAAATTGTATCTAAGTAAAAGTAACCGGATGTTTGCCTGTCTGTGTTACGAAGGAACTTCTTTACATTAAAAATTCTTATTTAGGCCAAACGAAGATTTCTAAATGTATTTTAAAATCACCGCCAGAAAAAAGCCCCCAATAGTTTTTTACTTTCAAAGACTGAAATTGAAAGTGGAGAGTCGACTTTCCTTCATCCCCTCCCTCAGGCGCTTCTAGAGGCCTCTAGGGGTATAGCCTCAAATAAAATTAAGATTTTATTTTAAGCCCGTTTTTTTACTTAAATAGAAAGAAAGAGTAGAACATGAATTATTTGTCAAATCTCAAATAATGATTTTTAAGAGGAATACATTTGGCTGGAGCCAAAATGAAAAAAAAACTAATTAAGATTTAGTAAAAATATAAAGATTTGATATGATATTTGCATTTTGTGGTTGTAAACCTTTTCTGTAAAGATTTGATTACATTAATATGGTATCAAACCAAGAAAAAGGAAATTAATTTCTATAGAAAATGCATCATAGTATCTAAACAGGAAATATCAATTATGAAAGAATAAAAAAAATGTTTAATCTTTTTTAATTAAACACTTCTTGTATAAAGTTGTGAAAAAAATTTAAGTTTGTTAAAAGGTTCAAGTATTAAAAATTTAGAAATTTATAGCAGTTGCACCAATAGAGGCCTTTAGGGGCCCTTGGAATGGAAATAAAATTATTTGCAAAAACAGATGGTTTTTGATTTTGAGGGATTTGGTATTACATATCAGGGGGCGAAGTTTCGCTTAGGGTTCTAGCTCTTTCTTTGCGCCTTGAAACATTCTCTGCATCTTAGAATTGTGTTCGGTTACCCAACAGACAACCACCCCTTTGAATGCATGACCTTTGTCTGGAATTCCAGCATGCCGACACGTTAACAATGAGCTAATGCCACGGGTTATTATTGTTTGACTTTAGGTATTTATTTACCTACTAGCGGCTTGTCCCTTAAGGCCTTTAAGATTGTTTCTTTTCAATCAATTTGAAAATCAACTATTTACCAAAAATAATTTAATTCGCCGATAGATGGTGTTAGTTATGTTTTTAGCTAATTGCAAAAATTTCCACAGGGCGGTGTTTTTTTATTTTTTTATTTTTGTTGATTTCCAAAATAGTTATATACCTTCCCGGCTAAGCTACCCTGTTAAGGTGAACCCAATCGGTTCAGTGGTTAGCCAGATCCTTCGGTACAAACACACAAACACAGAGACATCCTGTTACTTTATTATGAGGATTACGTTCCTTTGAATTCTCTAAACCTTTAGAATCTTTATTGTTAGACTAAATGTATTCATGTTTTTCCTTGAAAACCAATTACCATGCAGTTAACAAGTTAACCTCATTAGCTAATTACAAGAGTCTATAAGCGTAAATTAATTACTCAAAATTATCTAATTAGTATCTTATTTGGGCAGATGTTAATGATAATTATAAAACACTTCTCATAAAAACATTTTTCATAACAGTACCCTTGCCATAATAGCATTTACCAGAAAAAAATTGATTAAAAAGGTACAATTGGTACTCACACCCAATAAGTGAATTTTAAAACTTTTTCACAAGCCGAATTTAAAGATTCGACCATACAATTCTTTTCAAAATAGGTTAAGGCTGTCCAAATTTTGGTCTTTATAAAAAGTGCACTTTTCTGTGAAATATACTGTGGTAGGGTGAGCCGTTTCAAACCATACTTAGCGGCGCAATGTCTGATAGATTCCGCAAACTTAAATGGCGGCCGGATTGAAACTGCAGATGTTGATTCAATGATGGCTTTATTAGAACTGACTTTAAATACAAAACAGATCAATATAAATAGCAAAATGTACAAGTTATAGATAGATAATGGAGGGCGGTGTTGTCAACAATAGCCTGTCTGAGGTGGTCATGTACACAATGATGGGGGAGAATGGGGGTGAGATAACAGTGGTGCGAAGGCGTAGCTGAGGAAAAGGGAAGGCTTCTTAGCTGGTATGAGAAAGGGGAAGGGGGAAGGCATTCCCCCTGCCCCTCTGGTGAGCTGCAGCTGGTAAACAAGGATAAAGCATAAAACCTTTATCTAGATTCTGTTTATAGCTTGGTCTCTTGATAACAATGGCAAATAAACAAAGTAGGAGCGTAGCAACTCTGTGATACCACATTACCTTTAAGACAATTGTTTTTTATGACAAGTGTACTTTTATGACAAATATATCTTTATAGGGTAAAAAAAATCCACTCAATACATTCTAAGTAATAAAGTTAATATAATTGTTTTTTTTTCCAGGTGCTATTGCCAGTTTTGCCAGTAACTTGCCAGAAGTAGTCGAGCTCATTGGCAACCAACCCAAGTATGATGGATCATTTAAGGTAAGCAACCATACTTAATTTACAAACAAATGCTTTATTCAACTATCAAACATTATCTAGAACCGCGATCGTGGTTCAACACTCATCCGTTCGTTGCCGGGGAGGTGATAGGTTCGAATCTCGGGCCGACACCGCGTCATAACTAAAGACGTTAAAATAGTTCCTATTGATGCTATGTCAGGTGCGCGACATAAATAGTAAGAATAGAGGAAATGCATTGGCTAATAAACAGGCGCAACTCACTACCATGCACAGTTAGGACTTCTCAGACAAAGGTCGTGAAATCAAAGGGTTGGTTGTCTGATGGATGTTACTTAACCTAATACTTTTGTGTGTTAGAGTATCGCATCCCATTACATATGAATGATGCTCTGGATTATCTAGATGATCACTTAAATCGAAGAAGAATCCCGCCCACACGAGGTAATGGTAATCCAACATTATCTCAACCATATTTAAGTTACAAAAATGCTTTATTCGACTATCCATCATTATCTCATTATTCTATTATCCTGTTTGATTAGTTACCTTTATGTTCTTAGTATTTATATCTAAGGATTCATGAATTAGATCACTTTTAAATAACCACTAGGGCCAGTAAATGGTAGCTTATCGTTATTATCCAGTCGAGTTTTAGTATGGCGGGTGTCTTTTGGGGCCTAAAACTGTTTCATACTTTTCACAATTGGGTGGTAGAAAATGTGGTAACATTTGTCCACTTTTTTTTTGGAAACAATATCACCAGCTTCTAGAACGTAATAAAACAGTTATAACTTCTTGATAAAGGTCTTTACTCATCAATTCTTTCATACGAGAAATTTTGAAAAATATACAATTATATTTATGTATCAAAACGAACTTTCAATTTTCATAAAAAAAAACTTTGTTTGAATTTGAAGCATTATAAAAGATGAGGTAAAACTTAAATAAACAAGGATGACAACATCTATAAAAACGAAGCTCTGAAACGGAAGTACATACGAATATTATTACTTGTAGAGTGTCAGAACTGAATAATCAGAATATAAATGTATAAAAGTCAAAACTTGATTATAGAGATGTTTCGCTTATAGCTTTATACTTTGTTGGAAGGAAGGACGTACGGGCCGACCTTAATTATAGAGAAGCTTCGCTTTCAAAAAGTTTAAGAAGAAGAAAGTATAAAAGAATTATTAATCCTTAAAGATAAAACTTTTTTATAATCAATTAATGGAAAGTATTTCTATTAAAATTAGAAATATTCTTATGCATTTTTAAAAGCGAAGCTTTTCTATAATTAGGAGTTGTCAGTCCGTCCGTCCGTTGCAGTTAGCTCTTTTTGTTAATTTAGGCATGTTATAATTGTCCTATCGATTTCAAATTTTGCATGGTGATTCCTTTAATAGTTAGGTACGATTTAGAAAGCAACTCTATAATCATCACCAAAATGTCCGTACGTTCATTTTAAACATGTTGATTTTTTTTACTTTTTTAACAACAAATTTGTATGTGATCTTATTATCCGATTGATCTGATTTTTGGTATATTGATTCCTGGGACAACAAAGTATAATGTAATAAGCGAAGCAACTCTATAATCAAGTCCTAAAAATGTAAGTATGTCCATAAATATTATCCTGAATGAAGCAGTTTTTCAACAAATTTTCTTACAATTTTGCTTCGACTCTTTTGATACTTTTATATTCTGATTATTCAGTTCAGACACCATACAAGTGTTAATGTACGTTTGTCCTACCGTTTCAGTGCTTCGCTTTTATGGATGTTGTCATCCTTGTTTCTATCATATTTATTATGAGCAATGGTTATTTATAAAAATTATAAACACCATGTAACTAAATACAGAATTTATCCAGGGCCCGGCAGTCTTGGCAGTCTCAAATTAAAAACCGTTTGATTAAAAAAAAATCCAAAAGGTTGGATTGTCTGTTCAGGAGCAGGTTTAGACATTCGGCTGAATTTTAAAGTTATAATATGACGATATTACTGAGGCTTACATGCGGCTGCCGAGCCCTGGTTTTATCAAAAGTATCCTCAATTAGAGGCTATAAATCAAAATTTGTCAGGATGAAAACAAAAAATTTCTTGCATCGTATTATAAACGGCTTTCCGCGGATATAGAAAGTACAATTATGAGATTAAAACTAGTTTTTTTAGCCCCGAGGTGCCGAAGGCACTTGCTAAAAAACTGGTTTTAATCATATAATTGTATATTTCTATATTCGTAAAAAGCTGGATATAATATGATGCTAGACATAGTTTTTCGTATGGATGAGAACCGGTTCCTATCCACCGGATTCGAATGAATACGAGAATAGTTATTTCTCGTATCGTATTATAAACGGCTTTCCGCGGATATAGAATGTACAATTATAAGATTAAAACTAGTTTTTTTAGCCCCGAGGTGCCGGAGGCACCGGCTAAAAAAACTGGTTTTAATCTTATGATTGTACATTTCTACATTCGTAGAAAACTGGATATAATACGATGCTAGACATAGTTTTTTCGTATTGATGAGAACCGGTTCCTATCCACCGGATTCGAATGAATACGAGAAAACCTTTTATCCATATTTGTACCATAAATAAAAGTGTTCCATAGTCAGGAAGGAAGGGGACAATGGGCTGTTCATTACACTAGTCCCCAAAGTTTTATGATAACGTTTTCTTTTCGTTGGCTTAACAACTTTGGGGACTTTTATTGAATTGATTGTTTGGTTCATTAAAATAAAACATTTGAACCACTAATTGTTGTCTACAGAAGGGGTAACTTATATCAATTTATAAGGTTGAATTTATAGGTTGAAAAACGTACTAACTTTAAAATATTAATTCAACGGCAATTGTCTTATCCCTTTAGATCCCTGGATTATAATAGGTATAGAGGCCTGTAGTCTAAGATAGAGTCGATAGAATGCAATAATTCAAAATGTGTGTCTATCTTATTTACTTTAGCCCTTTTTTGCTGTCTAGTTAGTGTATGTGTAGATTGAGAAGGTTGTAGGGGGAGGGGGGGGGGGGGGGGTTAATCCAACACCATAAAAAACCTCAGAACACCCAAAATATTGTTTATTGCAAAATATGCGTAATTCCCCCCAAAAAAAAGAATTTAGGGTGGGAAGAGGAGGGAGTATTTAGCCCTTAATGCAAAACATTTTTTGAGAGTAGGTAAAATTCTCCCCCCCCCCCCCCTCCCCTAAAAATTTTAATAATTTAACCAGATTTTTTTTCTTGATATTCATCCAATTTTAGAATGGTAGTTATAAAGTTTGACGTATCTATCTTCTTATTAATCTAAAACTAGAAATAGATAGATAGATTAATAATCACAGCTATAGACTGATGATAGATAGATAGTCTGAAGTAGCCCCTCTTGAGGGATATAATTTATACTTTGTCATAATCTGCTCTCTCTTCAACCTACTACAGGTATAGTAGAGATAATATTATAGATTGACATTCCCCAGATTTTAATTAGGAAATATAATTACATATTTACTTTTTAGCTAGCCGTCAAAAATCAAATTTCATTTTTTCCACTTATTTGGTTACTTTATTTTTCTTTTGAAAAGGGTATTATTATTGTTTGATTTTAAATTTTCTTTGAAAAAGGAAGGGATGTAGTTGTCTATATATATATCTATACTATAGATCTGTTATTTGAATTTTATTTCAACATAATTATTTTAGGCTAGACTTTTTAAACATAAATGAAACGGGAACGGTTTGAACAAATTTTTTTTTCAACAAGAAGGCTTTTAAAAGAGAACGCTTTTATTCTATTTTACGAGAGAACAAAAAGGTAAAAATAAAAAAAAGAATCAACGAGTATAACTATATAGATAGACTAGCGGCTGCTCCCCTAGCATCTAGGGGCTCTATATTTGAAGGGCAGAAAATAGCTTAAAACCATACCCAGACTTATTTATAAAAATAAAATATCCTAAAACCATCTTAGGGCTTATACTAAGCTTCCCTCTAAAGGAGAACCATATCGGTTCAGTGGTTAGCGAGATTCTTCGCTACAAACAAAAAAGCTTAGTACTTTATATTATAGGACTAGCGGCTATGCCCCTAGAGGCCTCTAGGGGGCACTTGAGGAGGAGAGAGTCGAAATTAATAATTCAATTTATTTTTTTAGATTTAAAAAAAATTTAAAAAATTTTGGGGGGTTGCGAAATTTTTTTTTTTTTGGGGGGGGGGTGCCCCCCCCTCATTTTTAATTTTAGTTAAAAAATTTTTTTATTTTTTTTTTTTTTGGGGGGGGGGGTTCCCCTTCCCCTCATTTTTAATTTTAGTTTAAAAAATTTAAATTTTTTTTTTTTTTGGGGGGGGGGGATTTTTCATTTTTTGGGGGGTTGGGGGTGTCCCACCCCCCAAGAAAATAGTTATAAACCTTCCCGGGACCTATGAGAAGCTACCCTGTTAAGGAGAACCCGATCGGTTTAGCGGTTAGCGAGATCCTTCGCTAAAAACAAACAGACAAACAAACAGACAGACATCGTTCTACTTTGTATTATAGATAAACAAACAAGGTTGTTATTGCCCATACAAAGAAAACACTTATAGCTCATGAAATTTCTGTTCAGTTATACTTTCAAATATTTCTATTTTAACCTCTTACACTACCTTGCATTGCTATGCGTCGCAACACAACTAAAAGGCCATTATAGAAAACCCTCGTTTTTATATAAGACAACTAAATAAGGTCAGAAAGTGAGAAAGATAGAAAGATTAAATAATCCGCAGTCCTATCTAAAATTTATCTTTACAGTAAACATTATATATACACAAGTTTTGGACGCATGAATTTAGACTCGTATGAAACAGGTTTTTCACTATTTTTGAGGTAAACTATTTCCTAGAACATATACATATTTTTGTTTACAATCATTAAGTAGAGCTGATATTAAACGCTTTAGTTTAGTCGAACTGATGTAAATTATCAATTAACCCGCGATCGTGGCTCAACACGTAGCGCATTCGCTCGGCGCCGTGAAGGTGATAGGTTCGAATCTCGAAAATGGTTCCTACTGCTGTTATGTCAGGTGGGCGACATAAATAGTAAGAGTAGGGAGAATGCCTTGGCCATAAACAGGCGCAACTCACTACCATGCACAGTTAGGACTTCTCAGACAAAGGTCGTGCAATCAAAGGGTTAGTTGTCTGGTGGTTGTTACTTACCCTAATATCCTTGGGTGTTACAATATCGCATCCCATAACACTTAGATGATGCTCTGGATTCTCTAGATGATCACTTAAATCGAAGGAGAATCCGGCTCTTACGAGGTAATGGTAATGGTATCAGTATCATGAAATGTATCACTCTTATTAAATCTAATTTTTAGACACTAAGTAATAGTATTTATTCTATCTATGGCAGGGGCGTCCAAGCTTTTTATTTTGGGGGGGGTAAAAATTTTTGAAGGTTGGGGTAATTCGTTTTTGGGGGGGGGTAAAATGGCGCGCGAAGCGCGCCGCAAATTCTTTTTAACCCCCCCCCAAAAAAAAATTTTTTAACCCGGGGGTAAAATTTGCTTGGGGGGGGTAATTACCCCCCCAGAAATCTGTTGGCAGGGGTAAATTTAGTTTACCCCCCCCCCAAAAAATTTAGCCCCGGGGTAAAATTTTTGGGGGGGGTAATTTAAATTTTATTAAATATATAGTATTAAAAATGCGCGCGAAGCGCGCAAAATTTTTTTTTATTAGAGATTTTTTATTTTGGCACCCCCAGGGTAGGGGTGAATTTTAAATGGGGGGGGGGGGTAAAATGAAAAAAAAATTTTTGGGGGGGGTAATCTCCCCATTACCCCCCCTCCCCTTGGACGTCTATGATCTATGGGATTATATTTTTTAAGGGAAGGAGAGAATATTAGACTGTTTATCACACCAGTCCCCAAAGTTTTATAATACGCTTTCTTTTTCGTTGGTTTAACAAATTTGGAGACTTTTATTGAATTTTGATTGGTTTATTCATTAAGTTGAGTGTCCAAAAGTCAACTACAAATTGTAATCTACAGAGAGGGTAATTTTGTGTATAATCGTTCGGGACGAACAAATATTAATTTGTCTTATCCCTTTAAGTCCCTGATTATGTAGATCTGCATTTGAAGATCAACTTAGGTTTTTAGAGGTCATTTATAATGGTACAGGGTGTTGAAAAAAAGTCCTGGTAGTCCCAAACGTCGGAGTGGACAAACGCAGGAGTGGACACCTAACCTAACCTAACCTTTTTTAGACTATATTATTGGTTTTTAAATGCCTAACCCCTGCGGGGGGCTTATTTGTACACTCATATTTTAAGTAATCCAATCTGTATATAAATACTTGATTAATATTTTTACACTCCTGCGTTTGTCCATTCCGACGTTTGGAACTCCTGCGTTTTCCTGAATCCGAAAAAAATATTTTTTATAAATTATTTAATTCCTTTAATGGATGTAAAATATACGCGGATATCATGACAGGGGAAAAATTGTCGTTGCTATCATACACATCTTTTATTGGTCAGTTTATTTATCTATTAGGAGAGGAGAGGATGGGTTAATTTAGCCAGCTACAAGCTTCACTACATTAGAGTACATATTAATTTTGTGTAAGATGCAAGTAATAATAAATCACTCTTCGTTTTTTCCCAATATAACAAATGAAGTTTTTTAGTAATATAAGTGTCTTTAGAGATGTCTAGTTTAGAGAGGTTTAGAGTGCCACCCCCCTTAAAAAGCCTCTATTATTTATTTATCGCATCGTATTATTGACAACTTTTAGCGGATATCAAAATGCATTGGCCAGGCTAAATAAACTGGTATTAATTTTAAATTTTACAATTCGTGAAAAATTGCCTGTAATACGATGCTATACGTGATTTTTCAGTACGGCTCAGAACCAGCTCTAATCCAGCGGATATTAATTGGTTTTGAAGCCATACTGGAATATACTTTGATACGTTTATAATTACTTATATTTCTGAATTAAAAAAATTTTCGGTAATATTTTGTTAGATTATTAACATCAAACCTTCAGACATTGAAAATAGTCTAGTGCCATCTAGAGGCCAGTAAGAAGCTTCCCTAATTTTTACAGTTTTAACAAACATCCAAACATCTGATAGCCATTTCCGAAATAATTTTCTACTTAATTATTTTGGCTGCAAGTTCAATATTTCTCTACTTAAGGGATAAGACAATGGCTGATAAATTGATGTACATTTCCAATATGAATAAACAGAATTAACCCATCTGTAGATTACAATTACAACTTATTTAACCAACCAATCAAAATTAGATAAAAGTCCCCAAAGTTACTATGCTAAGGAATAAGAAAACGTTATTATAAAGATTTGGGGACTAGTGTAATAAACAGCCCAGTGTCCCCTTCCTTCCTGACTTATACTAAATCAAAGCTAGATAAAAGTCCCCAAAGTTACTAAACTAAGGAATAAGAAAAGGTTATTATAAAACTTTGGGGACTAGTGTAATAAAGAGCCCAGTGTCCCCTCCCTGACTTATACTGTAAGTGTATCTACTCGGTATCTGATATTGGAAGTTTTATCTAGTGTTTGTAAGTGCTTCTTATATACCTGAGCTGGATCTTTAAATCATTTTAGTGGTGAGCCAGATCGGAGTGCGCTGAATTTCCGCCAATCACAGCGCGGCATTTCATAAAATGATGTGCTCTCATTGGTGAAAAGTTGGCTCACCCCGATCTGGCACACCACTAAAATAATTTAAAGATCCAGCTCTGTATAATTTTGGATAGTTTCGATAAAAAGACCTTTCAGCCGTTTTAATTTAATAGGTTTTATGATTAAGCTGGAATTTAAAAAGGATTTTTAATAATAATATTACTAATCATTCTGACAAAGACCAAATTGTGTCAAAAATCATCCATGTGACGTCATAAAAATGAGGAATTATCCATCTCTTTTTTAAGGGTTTTCTTTCCCACTTCTCCTCTCATTTCCCTCATTTTTATAACGTCACAATTTTCCAGCAATTTGGTCTTTGTCATCATTCTATTAAGAATTTTTTAGAAAAATCATTTTTTTTTATCATTTACAGATAATCTATCCTTGCATTGCACGACCTTTGTCCTAACTTCTTACATAAGAGCACCATTTTAATGTTTTGAATTACAAAGCAGTTTGAATAAACTTAAGCAGATATCTTAAAGATAAATTTTTTTTGTTTTTTTAGTAATTAAAGATTTAATTATTCTATGTAGAAATATAAAGATTTTTAAGAAGCTTTCTTTGACAGAAAAGAAAAATGTTTGAAAAGGTTAAAATCTTTTCCAAGAATCCATTAGAAACAGTCGGAATTATCTATCTACCTATCTATCTATCTATCTATCTATCTATCTATCTATTTATCTATCTATCTATCTATCTATCTATCTATCTATCTATCTATCTATCTATCTATCTATCTATCTATCTATCTATCTATCTATCTACCTATCTATCTATCTATTTATCTATCTATCTATCTATCTATCTATCTATCTATCTATCTATCTATCTATCTATCTATCTATCTATCTATCTATCTATCTATCTATCTATCTATCTATCTATCTATCTATCTATCTATCTATCTATCTATCTATCTATCTATCTATCTATCTATCTATCTATCTATCTATCTATCTATCTATCTATCTATCTATCTATCTATCTATCTATCTATCTATCTATCTATCTATCTATCTATCTATCTATCTATCTATCTATCTATCTATCCTAGGGAAGTGGGCAGCGCCAGTACGTGGTAGTGTGTGGAAATATAAATTATGAGAGTGTCAACAGTTTCCTCAAAGACTTCTTTCATCCCGCCAGGTATAAAATGCTAGCGAATTATTTTAACAAAAAAATCAATATTTTATATAGTTGAAAAGTACAGTAAACTTTTATAATGTATATATTCGTTTATACATTCAAAATTATACACCGAGGCAACTATGTACACAATCGGCAACTCAAATTCAGTTGACCTAAAAGTCAAAACAATAAAGTATATCTGAAGTAAATGGCAGGGATCTAAAGGGATGAGACAATGGCCGATAAATTGATGTACATCCACAATGATGATACACAAAATTACCCCTTCTGTGGATTAAAATTAGTGGTGGAATCGTTGGAACAACTAAGTTAATGAATCAACCAATCAAAATTCAATAATGTCCACAAAGTTGTTAAGCAAACGAATAAGACAAAGTTATTATAAAACTGTGTAATAAACAGCCCATTGTCTCTCTCTCTCTCTCTCTCTCTCTCTCTCTCTCTCTCTCTCTCTCCTCTCTCTCTCTCTCTCTCTCTCTCTCTCTCTCTCTCTCTCTCTCTCTCTCTCTCTCTCTCTCTCTCTCTCTCTCTCTCTCTCTCTCTCTCTCTCTCTCTCTCTCTCTCTCTCTCTCTCTCTCTCTCTGGGTAAATGGTCAGAAAGTAACATTTATGATAAATGATGGACTATCCTAAAATTAATTTACATTGTTGTTTTTCTTGGAGGCAAAGAATAGTAAGTCTGTGAGATGGGAAAAGGAAAAGTTTTTAAAGCTAAATAGGCAAAAAATGCAAGGACCTCTTTTATAGCAGAAAAAATGGGTAATGTATAGTCCCTTTCGTGCTCTAACCCTGCGAGGCCATTTGCTTAACCCTGCGGGGTAATCACCTAATCCAGTATATTCTATCCTAACCTAATCAAACCTATCAAAAGCAATTTTTAAATACGACAAATCGCCTCTTAAGTGGCGTTACCACAAAAGGGAATATACCCCAAAAAAATATAAGGGGCAAACAGAGAATTTGCATAATCAACTAGAAATTATATATTTATTTCATACTAGCGACTGCGTCTTTAGCTTCTAGGGGCTGTTTATGCAAAAGAGGTAGGAAGGAAACATAAAAATAGTTTAAAATCTTTCCTATGCATAATTGAAGCTTTGCTAAAAGGAGACCTTAATCGGTTCAGTAGTTATCGAATTCTTAAGCTTGGACAAAAAAAACCTTACTACTTTATATAACAGAATATACTAAGGTAATATGATGTACAACCGTATGTCTGTATCTATACTTATCAGATATTAAAAATTTCTTTGATAAATCACACTGTATAATATTACTAGCGGCTTCGCCCTTAGTCTCTAGGGGTTTTGCGCCAAGAGGTAATTTTAAAAAATCAAAAAAATCTGCACCTCTCTGGTGCAACAACCAACACATTCGCATATCGTATATCTTTATTTTTTGGGGGGGTTGTGGGACGGGTGTTCCAACCTTCTAGAAAAGAGCCTTAAACCACCACAGGTCCAGTAGGTATATTCCCTGATGAGTAGAATCCAATCGGTTCAGTGGTTACCTATATCTTAAGGGACGGACAGCCATCAAGCTACTTTGCATTATACATAGATATCTTAGATAAATCACACTGTATATTTATAGTGTTGACTCATTGTCTCTCTTTTCTACGACCTTTATATTGAAAAGCTTTATTTCGGAGATCTAGTTGTCATTTATCATACATATTTATGATGACAGGCACCCAGTATAATAAAAATGTACACGAGTTTTAAAAGAACAAATAACCACTAAAATACTACTTTCTATAAGACTATTACTATTTGGTTATAAAAATATAAAAAAATGTAAATTTTAGTAACTAAAATAAAACTGTTTGAAAATTATTTGTAAAATGCTAGAAAATAAAAATTTACAAATTAGGACCTTAAAATTACCTCCCATAATATCTATTAGGTAATATATGGTTAGTGTTTTTTTAGATAATTTCCCTCGGATACGTAAAAAAACCAAGTTTCTCTGGAATATCTAAAAATATTTCATATAATAAAATTGAAAAATGTATGGTTTTAATCCCTATATGAAAATAACAGGTTTTCTGTCTGTACTAAAGAATCTCGCTAACCATTGCACTGATATGGTTCTCTTTTGCAATTTAGATTCTCATAGGTCCTGGGAAGGTTTATAACTTATTTTATGAAAGATTACCGCCACTCAGCACCAAGAAATCCCACCTTGGAAAAAATGCATCCCCCCACCAAATTATTTTTTTAAAAATCAAATTGAAAATTGTTTGGAGGCCGACTTTACCCCCACCTAAAGTGCTCCCAAAGGCCTCTAGGGGCATAGCCGTTAGTATTGTACACAAAACAAGAATGATATATTATTTGTAGGGAAGACGTAAACTGTGAAATAGTATTTCTGAACAAGAACGAGCCTGACCTAGAGTTCGAAGGTCTGCTCAAGAGAGAGAAGACAAGAGTCTCCTACTATCAGGTAATTGTCTTGCCGTTTTAGAGATTTAAAATAACACACATATATCCTTGTATAAAAGTAATCTTTGTTTGTCTGTCTGTTTGTGTGTATTAAATGATCTCGTTGACCGCCAATATTGTTCTCCTTCACAGCGTAGCTCCTCACAGGTCCCGGGAAGGTTTATAACTATTTTGGTGAAGGGTACCACCACCGTCCCAAGAGAAATCGCCCCTAGAAAAATTACCCCCCCCCCCCCAAAGAAAAAAGGTATCTTTTTAACTAAAATAAAAAATGGGGTTTTGAGACTCAACTCCCCCCTCCTCAAGTGCTCCTAGAGGCCTCAAGGGGGCGTAACCGCTAAAATTATATAAAGTCAATTTTATATTTTACATAAAAGTGACTTTTTGTAAACTTCATGTTGCTTGAAAATTATATTTGCTTTTAATGATACTAATTATACGCACATAAATCATATTTTAAATACACATATATAACTTGTTAAAAGCGTATCTTTTCTATGATTATGGTTTGTCATTACTACAAAAATAAAGTAGAAAACTTTAAAACATGATGATTTTTTTAGCTATTTTTCTGCAAATTTAAAATTATGAATCATAATATTGGTTAGGAATTGTTATTATATATTATACTAGCGGCTTCGCCCCTAGCCTCTAGGGGCTTTGCCCCAAGAGGTTTGATCGAACTAATGTTTCGTATTTTAGATTTAAAAGGAAAATAAAGAAAAAAAATTCTGGGGGGGGATTTTTTTGGGGGGAGGGGGGTAGTCGACCCCACTATTTCAATTTTAGTTTTAAAAAGAAAAATTAATATTTTTTTTTTTTGGGGGGGGGGTTATTTTTCATTTCTTGGGGAGGGTTGAGGGTGTCCGACCCCTCAAGAAAAGAGTTATAAACCTTCCCGGGACCTATGAGGGCCTAACCTGTAAAGGAGAACTCGATCGGTTTAGCGGTTAGCGAGATCCTTCGCTATAAACAAACAGACAGACAGACATAGTTCTACTTTGTATTATAGATAATTACTTTGACTATTAGGTATTATGTTATAAACATAACTTGCTAAAATATGACTCAAAGGGTCATTCTACTTAGGGATCTAAATGGATAAGACAATGACCGATAAATTGATATATATTTCCAATGATGATCCCTTTTAACATCCCTTTTTTAGATTACAATTAATGGTTGAAACATTTGGACACTCTACTTCATGAACCAACTATTTAAAATTCAATAATAGTCCCCAAATGTGTTGAGGCAGTGAATAACAAAACGGTATTATAAAACTTTGGGGACTAGTGTAAAAAACAGCCCAACGTCCCCTCCATTCCGGTTTCCTCCTAGTGTCTGATTCGCTTTTAAGTATTTTTTTATCCTAGTTACAAATAGCAGTATTATGCTTCTATATAAATTTTGGCAAATAAATTGTATAATATTTTTATATTCATGCTTCCTATAGAAATTCGATAAAAGCAAAAAATGTGTATTTTCTGCATAGAGTTAGTAAGAGAAGAGGCGTAAAGAGGAGCTTTAAGAAATGAAATAATTATAAATGAAAGATAAATTAAAATTTAAAATACGCAGAATTATGCTTCTTTTAGACTAGAAAAAGGATATGTCTGTGTGTCTGTCTGTACTAAAGAATCTCGTTAACCGCTGAACCAATATTGTTCTCCTTTACAATGTAGTTTGGGGGTTTACAGCTATTTTGATGGAGGGTACTATAACCTACCAGGAGAAATCACCCTAAAAAAAGAAATATCAAAATGCCTTACTGGACTTCTATTTAAAACTACAATTCCCACCCAATTTAAGGGCCCCTAGAGGCCTCTAGGGGGCGGAACCGCTAGTGTTTACATTATACAAGAAGGAATTACACCCCCCTTCTTCACGCCTCTGGATATAAATATATTGTTATAAATAACTTTTTATACATCTTTATGGTTTTACTCATGTCAACCCATTGTTGTAAAAAAAATTCAATAAGTTGAACATAAAGGCATTTACTAAAGTTAGAACAGACAGGCATTGTAATTTTAAATGTTTATAGTTGATAGCAACGAAGCTTTTATATATATATTTATATTACTAGCGGCTTCGCCCCAAAGAGGTATACATCTTCTATTACCTACCCAGCCGAGAAAAAAAAATGCAAATGGATCCCAAATTTCGCAAATTTCTTAAACATAAAGTTATTATAAAACATTGGGAAATATTGAAATAAACAGCCCAATGTCCTCTCCCTCCCTGGTGCTAATGTAACATTGCAAATTTAGTTTCCACCATGGTTGGTAATCTTTGCTAATGGATGTAGCATACTTGGATATATTGACAGTGGAAATTTGTTGTCTATATGGGGAGTTTATATGAACCTTATTTATTGGTCAGTTCGTTCATCCAATAGGAGGGGAGGGAATGGGGTAAAAAAGATGGCCAGGGGGCATTGTAAGTGTAACCTTATTACAGTACATAGAGATCTTGTGCAACATCCACGTAATAATTTATCGATTTCTTTGCTAAAGAAAATAATGGTTGGCAATTACTTCCGCTGAATATACCAGAACATCAAATTAGTTTCCCCATGAAAATTATTAACAAAGCAAAAATCTAACTGGTCACCCTTGCTTTACTCTAATCAATAATTTAATGTGTCTTTCTGTTAAAGTAAGTTATAGAAGGATAGGTAAGGGAAGAAAAATTACTCCCCCTCCCCACTCCACCAACCACGATATTCAAAATTGTAGATTTATTTTGGGACACCCTTTGTTATCAAATACTGACAGCAAATTAACTTTCAAAAATGTCAAGCTCTTGAATTTAAGATTGGGTTCATAAACTTTAAATGCAATGTAATTACCAATTTCGTTTCTCTGTTTGTGCGAAACACTTTGGTGTAAGTGATGACACACCATAGAAAGAAAATTATAGAGCGAAAGTGCCTGGAGTACAATCAGATAGAGAGATAGGGTACAATGGGCTGTTCAATAATTAGAGTAAAACACTAGAGGGAGAAAGGGTTAAATAACTGTATCTCCCCATCGCAACCGCCTTGTGCAACCTTTCCATTGGGTCATTGAAAATCAACCAATGCAATGGTGTTGCTTATATGAACACAACCAATTAGCAGAAAATAACTTAGAAATAGACGAAAGAGGTCTTTGAAAAAGGTAGGGAGGTAGTTGTCTGTATATACATCTATACTATAGATCTGTTGATCAATACTGCACTAGTCCCCAAAGCTTTATATTAACGTTTTCTTATTCGTAGGCTTAACAACTTTGGGGACTTTAGTAAATTTTCATTGGTTGGATAATTAATTTGAGTGTTCAAACGTTTCAACCACTATTAAGTTTTATTTTATTTGTGTATTATCATTGGGAATGTACATCCCCTTACAATGTACAATCTCTGGGGTACAATACAATTGCACAAGAAATACCAACAAAAACATTTTTATCTCTCTAACAAAACAGCTAATCTTAACAAAATTTTATAGGTGATAAGTCAACAACTCCAATATTGCAATGATTACAAAATACTAATGATTTGATATAAGGTTCATAAAAAGTCCTGAGTTGGAACCCCGAATAATTAAACGGATTACATTTTTAATGTTCAATATGGATGTTTTAATAAAGGAAAACTTAACCACTTCCTGACTATTGTTAAAAAGTTTTTAAAGGAACCATTTTGAAATAAACTTTACATAATACTTTCATTATAAAAACTAAATGATATTACTCAATTCGATCATGTAATATCCTCCTAAGATTTAAAAAAAATCTCTGCATGAGTCACAGCTTTCTGTTGGGGGGGGGGGGGGGGCGGGAGAGGAATGTACCTAAGGAAATAAACGGCAGATTTTTATAGCAACCTTTGAATAAAGTTTAATTGATAAAACATTTTTCCAGTATGGCTTCAAAACCGAATAATCGAATAATATCCGCAGGATTAGAACCGTTTCTTAGCCATACTAATAAAAATCATTTTAAGCATGTTATTACAGAAAATTTTCCACGAACACTAAAATCAAAATCAAAAGATTAATGCCAGTTTTTTTTCATTTCCGCGAAAAGCTTTCTATAATACGATGCGATACAGTACTATTATCATCTATGATAAGGAAGCAATAAGAAAATCCAAGCCTTAAGCGGGGAGACTTTTAATCATATAATCTAAAGGGGTAGTTTCACGAAATGCATTTGAACTTAATTTAGTGAACCGCATATTTGCATATATCACAAAAAGACGATTTTCAAAAATTGCGGTTCACTAATTTAAGTTCAAATGCATTTCGTGAAACTACCCCTTTGCAACCGTTATACTGTAGCTCCCTGATTTTCCAAATAACCAAAATATGTGGAATAATATTATTTGGTGCATCAAAGCTGAAGTATACACACATACATACTACCAGGGACAAAGGGATAAGACAATGGCCGATAAATTGATGTACATTTCCAATGATGATACACAAAACAAAGATAAGATTAATTATAAGATTAAAACCAGTTTTTTAGCCCTGAGGCGCCGAAGGCACGGACTAAAAAACTGGTTTTAATTTTATGATTGTACATTTCTATATTCGTAGAAATCTGTATATATTACGATGCTAGACATAGTTTTTTCGTATGGATGAGAACCGGTTCCTATCCACCAGATTCGAATGAATACAAGAATAATTATTTCTCGCATCGTATTATAAACGGCTTTCCGCAGATATAGAAAGTACAATTATGAGATTAAAACTAGTTTTTTTAGCCCTGAGGTGCCGAAGGCACCAGCTAAAAAAACTGGTTTTAATCTTATGATTGTACATTTTTATATTCGTAGAAAGCTGTATATAATACGATGCTAGACATAGTTTTTTTCGTATGGATGAGAACCGGTTCCTATCCACCGGATTCGAATGAATACGAGAAACATTATTATAAAACTTTGGGTTTTTAGTACAATAAATAGCCCAATGTCCCCTGTCCCTGACATACTACAGGGTGTCCCACGTAAACTGTTTTTTTTGAAACACTTATTACTCCCTTAATATTTGAGCTATCTTAGTAAAATAAAAAGTATTTTGCAGCCTACTACTGACCATTTTATAGGATAATGATGAAAAATCCACAAAATAAACAGGAAAAAATCTACGAGGTATTACATAAGAGGTTCATTTTATTGAATTTAGACTAACCCACAAAAAATATTTGCTTTGTGAACTTTAAGATTAGTTTGGGTCCAAACTGCTGGTCGCTCAGACTTTCTAAGCACAAAAATAGAACAATCTTGACATGGCATACTAGAAATTCTCAATATTCAAGAGTCTGAAGTGTAATATAAGTGAACAATATGTAAAAATAGGCATAATATTGATCTTCTTTATGTATTTTTCATGTGAGCTCGCTTTAAATGCACACAAGAACCTGAAATATACCCGATTTTTTAATTAGACTACAATGCTAGTTCTTACAATGTCAGAGTAAGTCTTTGTGATCCACCGTTTGACCACCAGCTGCTTTAAAAGTTAACTAAGGCATATTTTTCTTGTGGATTAGTCTTATATTCACTAAAATCAGCCTGTTATGTATTACCTTGTAGATTTTTTTCAATTAACTTTGCGGATTTTTCATCACTATATCATTAAATGGTCAGTAGTAGGCTGCCAAATACTTTTTATTTTACGAAGATAGCTCAAATATTAAGGGAGTAATAAGCGTTTCAAAAAAAACAGTTTACGTGGGACACCCTGTACATAGTTTCTACAGGGAATATAGGGATAGGTAATGGAAGATAATTTAATTTTAGAGTTATTTTCCCCATTTTGTAGTTATTTGGTAAGTTTGTCTGACCGTCATTGATAGACATCTGAATATATTGTTAGTAAAGATTTATTCGACTAATAGATAACTTATGATTCACTCTGTCCCTTAGTCCAATTTCTTTGTTAATATTTTTTAAGCAAAGACAATTTTGGGGATATTTAATTTATCTCTTATATACCTAGCAATCCTTGTAGCATGGAAACTAATAAATTCACCCATCTATTTAAATATCAAAGTAGAATTATATATACATTCATAGTTCAGGCAAAACTAATAGAATTTTGTATCTATTAATCTATTTAAAAAAATTTAAAATCTAAAAACACCATCAGCAAAGCCCATGATGGGAGGAAGAAGTCACCAGCCACGATTTTTAGCTTTAGTTTTTAAACTACTTTTGGGTATAGTCCATTTCGTAACATCGCACCTTAAGAGGCGATTCTTGATATTTTTCACAGTAGGTTTCCTCCAATTATTAGCCCCTGCGGGGCCAATTACCTAACCCTGTGGGGCAATAACCTAACCTAACCTAAAATAACCTATAAAAAGCCATTTAAAAATACGACAATCGCTCCTTAAGGTGCGATGTCACGAAAGGGACTATTCCCCTACTTTTTCTATGGGAGATTTCTGTTTGAAAAATAGTATCATACCTTTTCTGGACCTATGGGTAAATACATTGTAAAGCAGAACCATATCGGTTTAAATTATTCAGTAAATTCAGAATCTGAATCTTGTTTTTCGTGTATCTTTTTTCTAAAATATTTAAATGACAAATACTGCAACATAACAGTGACCTATTTTTCTTCTTGAATGTAAATCATATTTTTAAGCCAAATCTGGGCAATAAATCTTTGAAGTAGTGGAGCTACTTTTTAATTCACTTTGTCTCTACATCTCTATAGCTGAAATAAAATTTTCTCTCTTTTTTTATGAAATTTGATCATGTAAATTTTCATTATTGACAAAAATCTAAATCGTATATTATTAAGTAGTAAGGTCTTTTTTTGTCTGAAGCTAAAGATCTTGGAAAAAGCTGGTCTGAATTGTTTGTACTCTTTAGAGAAGCTTTATCAATATCTTAGGGGTGGTTTTAGGCTATTTGCCTGACCTCTACCACCCTCCTCTAGAAGCAAGGGGAGAAGCAACTAGAACTCAATAACTTACTCTGTCATTTATTTCTAGATATTTTCTTATTAAGCTTTGCTTTGCTACCTATGAATTTTGTTATATTTGTTTTTTCCCTCATAACTTCAGTTTAGTTCAGACTTTTAATGTTTCCAGCAGTGGAGGTCACAGGATTTCATCACCCCCTTGGGTTTTTGACAGGGATTTCGGGGTGTATGGTTTTTGATACCCTAAATGCACCCCTTGGTACGCCCATGTTTTCTTTTTTTAATTTAAAATAAAAATAAAGCAGTAGTAAGAAGGAAAAAGTTATATTTTAACAAATAACAATTATATTTTTACAGAAATAATTTAGAAAATTCCCAAGTAAGTAAATTCAGATGCGATACTTTTAGTTTTTTGTTTTCCATTGTTTTAATAACAAAGATATTACAATCCCAGTTTTAGAATTACGAATTAAAGCAATTTTTGTTATCAAATAACTAAGAAACATGGATGACAACATCCACAAGTAACGGAGGACAAAAAATCATAGATGGACAAACGGACAGTGTAAGCTAAAGAGCAGATGCTCAGTCAATTTCATGGTCATAAAGTATAAAGAAAACAGAAAACAATAAAACCTTTATTCATATGTTTATCTTAAGAAAATTACAATTCCCCAAACATGCTTCAAACAGATGGACATTTCAAATTAAAGAACAGCTTTATTTTAGTAAAAATATTCTCAATTATCTCTGAGAGGAATAAAGATTTGATTACTTGGTTACAGAAATCTTATATCCTTTTGCAAAATTAAACTTATTATAATAGAGCTACAGTTTCTAGATTAATCAGTTTTGTCTATAGTGATTTCTTTAAATATGATTAATAGGGTGGGTAGATTTTGAAATTTCACATTAGTAGACATTGGCAAGGGTTACTGGGCCATTATAAAACCTAATGATTAATATGTGTTAATTATCTAAAGAAAAAATATATGGAAGTCTTAGTATGAATCATTTGCTATTTCTTAAAGGACTTGATTTCATTTTCATAAGGCAACACCAAACTTTAAAAAGTAAGCTGGAATAAGAAATAGCCAACAAGCATAATAAATCTAAAATTATATTGGGGGGGGGGGGTCAAACAAAAAGATTGTCTTTGCTACAAAGCATTACCTCAAAAATCTTGAAAAAATCTGCTGATCTTTTAAATATATTTCTAAATTAATTCAGTTGTTTTCACAGCTCCTATAAAACTGGAATTTAGTCTAAAAAAATTTTTAAGATAATCTGTTTTTTCAATAAATTATATTAAAAGTAACAGGATGTCCGTCTGTCTGATTAGTGTGTTTGTATCAAATAATCTTGCTAACATATGAACCATTATGTTTCTCCTTTACACTGTAGCTTTTCATATGTCCTCTTAGAAGGTTTATAACTATTTTGGGACACATTACCACCAACCTCCAAAGAGAAATAGCCCCTAGAAAAAAGACTGAAATTGAATTTGGTGGAATCAAATTACATACCTTTCCCCC
The DNA here is from genome assembly GCF_053477335.1 of Acartia tonsa. Lineage (NCBI taxonomy): Eukaryota > Metazoa > Arthropoda > Copepoda > Calanoida > Acartiidae > Acartia > Acartia tonsa. Next base: position 47,958,808 of record NC_137268.1, read on the forward strand.
ACCTTAGAGTACTACTAGAGGCCTTTATGTGGCATTACCGTCAGTAAACATTAAAGAAGCAACAGAATATAAAAAACCTAATAATCTAAACAAATCAAATTATCAGTTTTGATATAAAATTATCTTTCATATACTTCTAATTATAATTCTGGATAGTTAATTAATACGTAAGAAAATGTTAAGATGTGGGTATGATGTATAATCTGTGCGCAAAGTTCCTTGAAATATCTAATTTGCATCTATTCCAAGATTATAAGTTTGCAGAACTTGTAAGGAATAATAACAGGAAATTATCATTACATAGGAGGACAAAACAATGAACTGAAAAAGAGGTTTTTTTCTTACTTATCTGTTGATTTAATATCTTTGAAATTATTCAAAATGATTAAATTTAAAGGGTATAAAAACACAATCATTTGTAATTTAATAATATTTTTTAATCGTTGTTTATATTACTAAAAAATCTTTGAAAACTGCAAGTTTTCAGGTTGTCCCTCCAAAAAAAAGACAAAATAATATACAGAGAAGCTGTATCTTATAAAAAGTTTAAAACTCTATTCTGTCCACAGATCGCATATTGTCAATTTAATTTTTCAAGGTAAATTTATTCAGGGACTTTAAAGATCTATCAATCAACATGAAATTCAAAAAAAATGTAGCTCTACTTTTTTTTTAGATAACATAAGTAAAAGCATTCAAAATATACCAAAAAACAAATACCATTTATCCTTGAGAGTTTTTAAAACTTATCTTGATCATAAACTTTTAACCTTTTCTCTAATTTGCATATTGCATCTTGATATAGATAAACGTGATCACATGTTATGCAGATTGAGTAAAGAATAATGTACTTAAAGTACAAAATGAATGAAACACCTGACCAAACTAATCAAATATAAATTAAATACAAATGTTTTTAATACAAATTATTTATGTATAAAAGTGAATGGATGTTTGTTTGTCTTTCTGTGTGTATCTTTCAAGACTGAAGGATCTCACTGACCATTGAAACAATATGGTTCTTCTTTACAATGTAAGGATTATAACTATTTTGGATAAGAGTACCACCGCCCTTACAAGATAAATAGCTCCTTGAAAAAAGACCTACCCAATTTTTTTTTTAAACTAAATTTGAGAATGGGTAGGGGGGGGGGAGGTAACTTCCCCCAAATCTTTAGTGCCACTTTAGTCCCCTAGTATTACAAAAAGATGTCTTTGTTGAAGTACAACATTGTACTAAAATATTCTGTTATTGATATGTCTGTAACTAATTAGTCTGATGTCTGGAATTAGTGCAGTAATATCAGGAAGGACATTAGCGGTAAAAATAATCTACTCTTCTTTTTTACTTCCATTGTTTTTAAGCTATCAAAGGCATGGTTTTGTGTTTTGGAATATTGAAAGTTTATTTGATCATCCATTAACCTATTCTCATATCGCTGAACAATATCCCCCAGCCATAATTATCTATAATACAAAGTAGAACGATGTCTGTCCGTCTGTCTGTGTGAAGCTTAAGATCTCAGTAACCGCTGAATTGATTAGGGCTCTACTCAAAGTTACTTGTCCGGCGGTGGTTTTAAAATAATATTATTGTATTGACCAAAGTAACAATGTTTAAACTTTTCCACTAAATTTATTTTTGATAAAGAACGTGTCCTAACTTTTGTGATTTTTGTTTAACCCATTCGTGACGAGCTTCCAAAGTTCAAAGTTTTCATTCACCGCGCTTCAACAAAATAGATTTTTTCAATAATTGCTTAACAGAATTCAAAAAGTGAGGTGTCAAATAAAGATCTTACTATTTTTGTTCAAAATGGCATTTTTCTTCTTTTTTTGTTGCGTTTATTACCTTAAAACCAACTTAATTTTCTTTAAAAAAAGGGGTCTAAAAAAATGATTGCATATCTAATTCTATAGATCATTTTACATCAACTACTTACTAAAAGCACTGACTAGCTATTGTTTTAGAGGTATACTTAAGTTATCGTTTACAGTCCCTTCCCTTAAATTTCTCTATATTCTACAGAAAGCCTCACTACATATCATATCGTTCTTGTATTTATTCATTGTAATAATAAATGTATTTATATCTGTACTGCATATATATACGCAATACGCATAATTACAACATCTAAGAAAACATAATTTTTCATTCAACATATTTAAGCACTAGCGGCTACCCCCCCCCCCCCCCCCTATTTTTTCTAGGGGCGATTTCTCTTTGGAGGGTGGTGGTACCCTCCCCCAAAAACCTTTCCAAGAACTATGTGAAGCTACCCTGTTAAGAAGAACCTGATCGGTTTAGCGGTTAGCGAGATCCTTTGGTACAGACACACAGACAAACAAACATCCTGTTACTTTAGTATAAGGATAATTATTATCCAATGGGAAACTTTTCAAAGTTTGTTTCAATTTTAAAATATATACACGGTGTTTCAGAAAAAAACGGCGTTTTCCGTTTTTCTGACACAACAAGAAGGAATACAGAAAAAACGATTATATGTCCTTATTCTTTGTAAAAAAAAGTTCATCAAATTTATAACAGGTGTTTTTCATTATCTCTAAAAATACGGCCTCTATGATAGGTACATAGTTTCCAAAAATGCTTCATGTGAAAAATGTCGTGCAAGAAAAATTAAAATAACTCTTCTATTATGTTACTTTATTTTAAGCATTGTTGAACATATATTTTTCATAAATTTACAACATGAATATGGACAACAATATAAAGATTACCCATTTCTTATTTGGACATGAAAGTAAAAGGATAGAGGGAGGTTGGGTTAAGTAATTGTACGTTCACAAGGTGGGGACCATGTGCCGACTTTCAATTGAGTCTTAAGATATCAGCCAACAGCGTCAGAAATATTAAGGCTGTCAAGTCGCTACAAAAGGGTAGAAAGCAATTTTTCTAGCAGACGAAAAAGGTCCCAACTATTGGGTCCTGGTATACTGGGTTATACTTCTATAATTATACACTAATTGTTTGGACATAAAATACATTGCTTATATTTCTTAGAAGCTGCGGCACTTAAAACAGCAGAAAAAAGGGGACGAACCTTAAAATGTCCCACTTTGAGAAATACGATTCCAGTGACGTCATATACGTTCAGGGAAGGGGGGAAGAAAATCTCTTCCCTTTTCTCCCATCTCTTTTGAAGAGATTTTCTTCCCCCCTTCCCTTTTTCTTTCCCGAAATGTATATGACGTCACTGGAATCGTCTTTCTCAAAGTGGGACAGTTTGGGGTTCGTCAAAAAATGGTCTTTCAATAACGGACAGTTGATCCTATTTATTTATTTTTTTTTTTTTTTTTAGGGTACAATGTTAAGTCCATTTGACTTGCAGAGAGTTGGTGCTGAAAAAGCGGCGGCGGTTCTGGTGCTCTGCAATAAATTTTCTCCAGATCCATGTGAGTATGGTTTTACATTTGATTGCTGCTTTGTCAGGCAACAAATCACATGAACAAAGATATTAAAATAACAGTTTCTGTGTTTCAAATTTCCTTGTTAATGATAGATTAATGAGATCGAGGGGCATTGCTGATAATATAACAATTCTTCATACCTAAATGTTTCAGTAAATATCTTTAAACGTCCAAGCTTTATATTTTAGCTGTTGTACAAAATTTACATGATTTGTAAAAAAAAAATATTTTAAACTAGGAGTGAAGTGCTAATATCATTTTTAGGGGGGGAGGAGGGGTCTTACAATTTTAAATTTTGGGGGTAATACCTCACTCAAATTATTTGGGAATGCCTCTACCCCCCAAAAAATAATTTTTTTCCTGCTGGACGTCCTGCTTTGATGGTTATGTAATGGTTATGGAACTTACGTGGATATATTGACAGGGAACATTTTGATATGCATATTTTGCTGATATGGGCCACATTTATTGGTCAGTTCGTCTATCCAGTGGAAAGTAAGGGGAAAGTAGTGTAAAGGAGGTGGATAGTTGTACCGTTATTTTAGCCAACTTCGAGTTTATCACAGTACATGAAAATCTAGTGCAACATCCAAGTATAATATATCGATAAGAAATTTCATGTAGACATAATAAAATTGGGTCAAAAGAATGACAAACATTGACAACAACCATCAAAAAGAACATATACACTTGTAGAGTAACAAGACTTAAAAAGCATGATGGTTATTTTTGCATGATATAATAATTCTATTTATCTCAATTTTGGTATAATGATTCCTAGGCTTATAGGCAAAGTATATATACATATAAACAAGCCCTAAAAATCAGTATGGATTTATGTAAATTTGCAACATATTCATATACAATTATGTTTGGGCTTGTATATCTAAGTTTGTTATTATTATAATATAACTTCTAACAATTTAAAAGTTTGTTTAGCTTTAATAGATTCATTATATAATCCTTATAATAAAGTAACAGGATGTCTGCCTGTTTGTCTGTACCGAGGGATCTCGCTAACCGCTGAACCGATCAGGCTCTCCTTAACAGGGTAGCTTCTCATATGTCCCGCGAAGGTTTATAACTATTTTGGGGGAGAGTACCACCACCCTCCCAATAGAAATCAGAATAAATCGAATTTTTTTCTCGAATAGAGACTCCTACGTAACTTTGCAAGGTATCGTAAAAACTTGAAAGCAACATAGATAGGTAGCGTATTTTTTTAAACCAAACATTTAAAGTGCCACTAGAGGCCTATAGGGGCGTAGCTACTAGTTTTTAAAAAAATACTAAAGATACACTTTATTTTCTACTAACATTGCTAACAGAATAAGCAATATGGTAGCTATAAGCGTGTTAGCTATGGAGTCTACTGAAAACTTTACTATGAATCATTTTAGATTCCAAGTTTACCTACACTAACACACAGAAACACCAGAAACTGTAGGATAGCTGCGCTACTATGAACGAAAGAGTAGAGAAAGCGTGTAAACGTCAATAAAAACAAGGATGACAACATCCATAAAAGCGAAGCACTGGAACGGTAGGACAAACGGACATTAACACTTGTATAATGTCAGAACTGAATAATCAGAATGTAAATGTATAAGAGTCAAAGCAAAATTGTAGGCAAATGAAGGAAACACCATGCAAAGTTTAAAAATCGATAGGACAATTCTAACATGCCTAAATTAACGAAAAAAGCTATCCGTTACGGACGGGCGTACGGACAGAAGGAGCTACTCTAATTATAGAAAAGCTTTGCTTTTAAAAAGTACTAATCTCAAATATTTGCATAAAAACAACATATCCTGGATATCAGGATACACATACAGGGATATAAAGGGATAAGACAATGGACATTGAATTGTGCATATCTCCAAGAGGAGAAAAAACGCCTTGCCCGCCCCATGTAGATTAAAATTAATGGTTGCAAAGTTTTGACACTTCTAATTTAAACCAACCAATCTAGGATTAATTTAGGTACCCAAAGTTTTTCGAAACTAATAGAAAACTTTGAGTACCAGTATAATTTTTGGGTCCCCTTTCTTCCTGTAGGAAAATGATATTTTTTCTCTTTCTCCTCTTACGTATTCTGTAAATAATATTATCACTTAATTTGTTTCTAGTTGCTATGGGATAAATTATCTTTCACATAATAAACACATTTTTTAGTAGCGAAGCTACTCTATAATTCGAAATGTCTGTCCATCTGTCCGTCAGTCAAGAAGTGGGAGAAACGTGATTTTCTTGGCTCCTATAAATGATAGAAGGCTGAAATTTTAAGTGAATAATTTGTACCTATGAGAAATGCCCATCTAATCTTTACTTTGTTTTGTCCATCTGTCTGTTATTTGGGGTGCTAGATCGATTCCTAGATTTTCAAGTTTTCGTGTTTTTAAAGGTTGCGTAATTTTACAGGTTTCGTGATTTCCTTATTCTATTAAGTTTAATGTTTATTATGTTTATGACACTGCTCTATAGTAATTTTTTCCCCGATATCCATTCATAATTTTTGAGCTTCGCAACTTAAGGATGTTGTCATCCTTGATTTAGTTTAAAGATTTTAGTCACTTCTTCTTTGTTAGTCCTCTAGATTTAAAAATATCCCTAGACCTGTCTGTCCGTTTGCCTGTTAGCTACGTCGTTTATTGGGAAACGAGACGGACGGACGGACAAAGTGAATTATAGAGTTGATTTGCTACTAAAAAATACTATTAACATAAAAAATATAAAAAAAACTACATAGATTTTTTCATAATTCTGTTATTTGTTAATTGGTAGAAATGTTTTTGACAATCTTTAGAAAATAATTAGACAGCTAGAATATAATAATATATCCTTATACTAAAGTAACAGGATGTCTATGTGTCTGTCTGTGTGTCTGTACCGAAGGATCTCGCTAACCGCTGAACCGATCGGGTTCTCCTTAACAGGGTAGCTTCTCATAAGTCCCGGGAAGGTTTATAACTATTTTGGGGGAGGGTACCACCACCCTCCCAAGAGAAATGACAAAAAAATCAAAAAAAAATCAAATTTAGAGGAGACTTCAACGTCAAATAAGGTGGTATCGTACATAAAAAATTAACTTTAACAAACAACAACATTTAAAGTGCCACTAGAGGCCTCTAGGGGCGTAGCCGCTAGTATATAATATAATAATCAGGGTTCTGTAGCTGCGCGTCTAAGCCTCAGTGAAATTACCATAATATTTATAATACAAAGTAGCTTGATGTCTGTCCGTCTGAAGCTTAAGATCTCAGTAACAACTGAACCGATCGGATTATACTCTTCAGGGTATAAACCTATTGGTCCTGTGGTGGTTTTAAGCATTTTTCTTGGGAAGTGGGACACACCCAACCCCCCAAAAAATGAAAATTTTTTTCTGGGGAAACTAATTCCCATAAAATTAGCAGCACCAGAAATTCTTTTTTTAATTACCTCTTAGGGCAAAGCCCCTAAAAGGTTAGTGGCGAAGCCGCTAGTAACTTTTAAATTCAGCTGGATGTATAATAAGGTTGGTCGATTTTGGACATTTTTTTCTGATGCCAAAGCGGGGATCTGCAAATGATTTGTATGAGTATAATACACCTCTGGATGATTTAAAATTTATCCTAAGTCTTAAAACCGCTGTCAATTGTATAGCTATTTGTAAATGGAAGTCAAAAATTTATTGAATCAGAACTATGGCTTCATGGTGCTCCCAGGAAAGGCATTGAGGAGTAGAATCAGGAACTTTTGACCGTTTCAAAAAATCTCGTTCCTAGCCTGTGAAAATCTAAAAAACCTCTACAAATTGGACAAATCTCAATAAACCTTTAAAAAATGAGGTTTTTTAGTGATTTTTAAGGCTATGAACAAGATATTTTGAAACGGATAAAAGTTCCTGATTCAGCTACTCAAGGCCTTTCTAGGGAGCACCATGAAGCCATAGTTCTGATTCAAAAAAAAATTTAAATGTCGTCTTTGCATATTAATAAGTAATCAAATATATTTTTTAGTGGTCGCGTTCTAAAACTCAATTTTTAAAATTCTTTTTCGGTCAGAAATGTTTTAAAGGTTAATTTTATTTGTTGTATATCCCCTCTTTGTCTAATTCCGATATGAACCCGCCCTAATGTATAAACCCATTCCCACCCAAAACAATCCATCTTTTCAGAATTTAGGTTTTTGCACATAAGCGGGTTTAAAGTTGGGGCTTATGCGCGGCTGCCGAGCCCAGATAATAATAGTACTATTGAATCAAATAGTTTTTCGTGTCCTAGATTTTAAAAAAATTTGGAGGGGGGTATTTTTTCATTTTTTTTTCGGGGGGGGGGGGTTAGGGGTGTTTCATCCCCCAAGAAAATAGTTATAAATCTTCCCGGGACCTATTAGAAGCTACCCTGTAAAGGAGAACCTGACCGAAAAACTTCAACATGTTTGAAATGGACGTACGGACATTCTGGTAATGATTATAATGATTATAGAGTTGCTAAATTTTCTAAATAGTACCTAACTACTACAGGAATCACCATGTAAAGTTTGAAATCGAAAGTACAATTCTTACATGTCTAAATTAACGAAAAAGCCATCTGTCTCGGACGTACAGACGGGCCGACACAAATTATAGAAAAGCTTCGCTTTTAGAAAGTTTAACATAAATTAAATTTTTTTTATTTTCTTCTTTTAAATAATTCTGCTAATATCGCCAACCACTGAACCAATTTGGTTCTGCAAGATTATTGAATAAGTAGAAAAGAAACGCTTTTTTATAAAGTATATCTTTTAAACTTAATTGAAAAGTTCCAATTTTAATTTTAATTTTAAAAAACTAAAAAAAACCAAAATAAATAAATTATGAAAATTATAATAGTTTTTACAATAAATTATAAATGATGTATTAAAATAAAATTGGTTAATATATTTTAAATATTTGATGGTCAAATTGTTTAATAATTGAAAACTTTTGCACAAAGAACGTATTGTCCATTTTTTTGCGCAATATTTCAACCAAGGTTCTTATACAATGCAATAAAATAGTAAGTTTTTTGTTTCTCGGTTAAGATCTCGGGAAGCACACGTTAAGTTTACTAGTTTAGGAATGCTACACAAGATGTTTTAGAAACTTTTTTATTACTAAATCCAAGTCTCGGGATATTTGTTTAATTTTATAATTTATTTCTAATTATCTAGTAAGTATAATTATAAATTATCATCAAATGCTTTGTTTTAATCAAACTGACTAAAATTATTAGTTTCTAAATAATGAAAACAACGAAAAACGAAGTTTTAAATAGAAATGACAATTTAAACATTCCTAAATTTACCAAAAAAATCTATCCGTTAACGACAGATGGACGTAAGGACGGAAAGACCCTAATTATAGAAAACCTAAACCCTATGTCATGAACATTCTAATTTAAAAATTCAGAGCTGAATCTTTAAATTATTTTGATGGCGCGCCCCGATTTAGCGCACCATCAAAATGATTTAAAGATTCAGCTCAGGCAAACAGCCTCTAGAGGTGATAAAAAAAAAAAAATTAAGGCAAAATTCGTAAAAGGACCAAGGAAATGTTCTGTAAAAAAAAATGGGGGGGGGATTTTTTTTTTTGGGGGGGGGGGGGGTCCCACCCCCCAAGAAAATAGCCTAAAACCACCACAGGACTAGTAGGTATATTCCCTGAAGAGTAGAATCTGATCGGTTCAGTGGTTACCGAAATCTTAAGCTTCAGACGGACGGACAGACAGACATCAAGCTACTTTGTATTATAGATTTATTGTATATGAACAATAAATAAAATCCATAAAAGTGGAACACAACGATTCGATTGGCTTCAGAAACATCCCAGGACGGATATAATACCATAAAAAGACCTAGTTTTTACCACTTTTATGGTAAAATTTTACCAGCCTATACGATGTAAAAGGTGGTAAAATTTTACCGTAACCGTGGTAAAAACACTTTTTGTGGTACTCCGAGACGCTTTTTACCATCGATTTTTACCACAATTATCGGTAAAATTTTACCAGATTTCCGGTAAAATATTACCATTTTAGGACGCAAATTTATACCAGATTTTGACCAATTTTTACCACTTTTTTGGTAAAATTTACCGCAAATTTCTGGTAGATTTTACCGAAAAAGTGGTAAAACTGTTCAACACCTGGTAATATTTTTGCCCTAAACTGGTAAAATTTTACCAGAAATAGGGTAAATATGGTAAAAATTTACCAATAATTGTGGTAAAAACGGGTGGTAAAAATCACGAGAAAGTGGTAAAAAACGACCTTAATTATAGAAAAACCTCGCTTGTACACAAAACGCAAAAATAAAAAAAAAATTGTTTTCATTATTATCTTTATTGATTGAAACAACACTTAAACATATTTTTCTTGATTCTACTGCTCTGGCCGCGAAAACTGTTGCGCAACCTCCTGGATTTGCTGGGCACCGGCCCCATTCGACCTCGGTATCACTGATATTCAACCTGGAATAAAATTGCTCATTAGTTAATTAGATAATTACAGGGATATAAAGGGATAAGACAATGGCTGATAAATTGATGTTCATCTCTAATGATGATACACATCGTTACCCCTTCTGTAGATTACAATAAGTGATTGAAATGTTAGGACACTCAACTTAATGAACCAACCAATAAAAAATCAATAAAAGTACCCAAGGTTGTTAGGCCAAAGAATAAGAAAATGTTATTTGAAAACTTTGGGGGCTAGTGTAATTTACAGCCCAATGTCCCATCCCTCCCTACTAAATATCTAATCTATAATACAAAGTAGAACGATGTCTGTCCGTCCGTCTGTCCGTCCGTCCGTCCGTCCGTCCCAAAGATAAAGCCTATACTCGCTGTTTACGCAAATGTGTCAGAACTTCCCCCCCCCCCCTTACTCTCACACCTAAATTTTTTCTTTTGAAAGCAAAAATAAAAGTGTGTAGGTTCGACTCCCCCTCTCCCCCCTCATTCATTTCCTACAGGCATCTTGACACGTGGCAAAAAAATCAGCAAACTTATCTAACTAAACATCTTTGAAAACGCAGAACGAGAAAAAATAAAGGGAAAGCTTACCTGGAAAACATAAGCAGTAACAACATCCCTGGCTAACAAGAACATGCTGTGTCCATACTACTCGGCATCATAACAGGGAACCCGATCTTGTCTGCCTCCGCCTTCAAGGTGTCCAGGCTCTGGTCCTCTCCGTGGTAACCGTGGATTACAGGTACGTTAGCGGCTTCCATGATCATCTAAAAAACAGGTTAAATATTAGAAAAATTGTAACGACAGACTTCTTTTAAATACACAGTTGCTTTTCCTAGAGCCTACTTGTGTTTCGTCTTAAAAGAGGATGGTTGGAGGGTTTTTACCAATGAAAATATTCGAGGTCATTTTTCCAAGAAGCGGTGTCATACCCCCCCCCCCCCCGCCAAAAAAACAGCATAAACATTCCCTGAAAATTATGGAAGACCAGAAGATTGAGATCGTACAGGACAAATGAACAGACATCCTGTTACTCCGGTATAGTATAGAGTGTTATTTTTTTCTACTTGAAATCAACCAAAATAAGTTCCTGAGTAGCTACTCTATCATTTACCTTAGATGTAGACTTGATACCCATATCTCTAATGGCAGTGGACGGTGGACCAACAAATATAACTCCTTTCTCCTGATAAAAAAAAAAATTTAAATTAAAAGGTAGGTATCATTCTTATTAATATAATATTACATTCTTGAAATTAACCAGAAAAAAACGTAAGCAGTACAGTGGCGTGCACAGGGTTTTTACGGGAAGGGATGTAATCTTAGAGGTTTTTAAAAAACGGGGGGGGGGGGGAATCTACATAATTTTAATTTTAAGGGGTGTGTTGTCAACCCCATTCCTCACACTAATGACCGTGGACAAGATAATGAACGAAATATACATATATAAATCCCCAAATATATTGAACAAAACAACACCTTAGATTAGTTCAGACACTGCTAGTTTGAATGAACCAATCAAGATTTAAAGTTGTGAGCTAACGTGTTTATAAAACTTTGGGTACCAGTATAACTTCCAGTCTAATATCCACTCCCTCCCTGCAGTCAAATGGAAAATATTACCTGTCCAGGGATATAAAATACACGTGGATATTATTAATGACATATCATGGAAATTTGTTGTCATGAATTTAGGTTCCTAACATGGACTTCATATATTGGTCAGATCGTTTACCCAGAAGGAGGTAAGGGGGTGTTGTAAGGGAGGAATAAGGGTGTATCTTTATTTTAGCCCGCTGTGAGTACCGCTTTATTAGAGTACATGAAAAACTGGTGTAACATCCAGGTAATAATATATCCATTTACCCAAGAATCTTAAGGGATAAGACAATGGTCGACAAATTGATGTACTGTACATGTACAACCCCATTGATGATACACAAAATTACCCCTTACATAGATTACCTTTTGTGGTTGATACGTTTGGACACTCAACTTAATGTACCAACCAATCAGGGATCACTTAATCCCCAAAGTTGTTAAGCCAACGAATAAGAATACGTTATTATAAAAGTTTGGGGACACGTGTAGTTAACAGCCCATTGTCCCCTCCCTCCCTGCATTTACCTGGCAAAGATTAGCAAACTCGACATTCTCGGAGAGAAATCCATAGCCAGGATGTACAGCATCGGAGCCGGTTTCCGCCGCAACCTAAGATAATACAGTGTATGGTCAATAGTAACTAAGCCCCTAGAGGCCTCTAGGGGCACTTGAGTTAGTGGTGAGTTGAAATAGATCCCAACATTTTTTTATTTTAGTTTCAATAGAAAAAGTAAAAAAAATCCATCTTAAGGCTTAAATATGATCAGAAAATAGAATAAAACCAACTCAGGACCTATGTGATGCCTACCTAAAATAGAGTACTCAATCGGATCAGTAGTTATTTAGAAAAAAAGTCTTACTGCTTTATATAATAGGATGATGCATATAAGAGTTATTTTAAATCTTAATAGGTAGATTCTTCCAAGTTTCAATTTAAATTATCAATCACACCATTAAGCAAAAAACAACACCCATTTTTTTTGCAATGTGAAAGGTGTGGGGAGGGGGGGGGGGGGGGCTGGGAAAGAGCCGACCCACTACCTTGAATTTTAATTTTTCAAAGTTTTTAAAAAATAAAATTTTTGGGGTAATTTTTCTTAGGCCTATAAAAAAATCCATGTATAAATTAAAACCTTTCCGAGACATACAATAAGCTTCAATGTAGAGGAGAGACGTGTACGTACGCTAGATATTTCGCTACAAACGAAGACAAACAAACATCCTGTTACTTTTATTTAAGGATTATTTTAATCAATCAATTCTTGTAATGTCCATCTAAAACTAATACCTAACAGTATAATGTCAGAGATATAAAGGGATAAGAAAATCTTTAATAAAGCAATAAAAGAGATGGTAGGCATTTAAAGTTAGCAAATTTGGAAATTACACTAATATATTTTGTTTATATACTAAATTGTTTAAAGTAAAAAGGTTCTTTGTCTTTAGCTTAAGATTTCGATAACTACTAAACCGATTGAGTTCTCCTTTATAGGTAGGAAAGCTTCTCATATGACACGGAATGGTTTTAGACTATATTTCTGTCCCCTATCTATCCTTTTTAATACAGAGCCCCTAAATGCTAGGGCCGCAGCCGCTAGCAATATCTAAACTAATCTTAAAATTTAAAATTTTACCTTGGTGGAGGGGATCTACCACCCCCTCTGCCACCACGTCCTCTGAAACCACCCCTGTCCCCTCCACGGTCTCTGCCTCTAAAGCCACCCTTATCACCTCCCCTTCCTCTAGAGCCACCTCTGTTATTTTTAAATGTTTTCATTTTGAAAAAAAAAAATTCGATGATTTTTAGTAAGTATTTTGGAAGATTAATTTTAAATTTTTTTATCTTAGGTACTGCTGTTTTATTAGCGCAGCAACTTTATAACAAAACTGTACGTCAGTCCATGGCGAAATTACAAAAAATGCATTGCTTTTAAACGTTACATTTAATAAATAGGCCTACCTAAAGATTTTCTAACTTTTACTTTTTAAAACAAAAACTTTCCTAGAGTAATGTGGGGGGCTGCGTCTTTCATACCTATCCCCGCCCCCACCCCGGCCTCTACCTCTGTAAGAACTGCGCCCCCTATCACCTCCGCCTCCACGTCCCCTGCCTCGTCCCCGGGATATTTCCACTCTCAGCCGTTCACCGGCATATAATGTACCGTTCATTTCCTTAAAAAATAAAGTGAAGTAAAAATAACTTCAAGACCTGAAGTTTGTTTAATAACAATAAGGTAAAAATAAATCAAAACAATTCCCTATAACTTAAAAATACCTCCTACCCTTGTGGAATATTCTAAACCCTTCTTGATCTCCCTAAACCTAACTAAAAGCAGTAGTGAAAGTTTCAAACAAAAAATTCAAGTAATGAAAAGGTGAAGGCAAGCCTTGACTTTTAAGGGGGTGGCAACACCCAGCCATTTTGTTGTAAAGAAACCAAAATATTGTTTGTATTATTATACAGATCTACAAAGATAAATATAAGCTGCGAAACTTTTCTGTAACTTACTTCTTCAACTGCCCCCTATGTTTCAAATGCTGATCTGAGGTCTTGTTTCTTTACAATCTAAATAAAAGAATTTGTTATAATCAAAAACTATAGGTATGAAACTAAAAAAATACGACAAAAGTAGAAACCTTATACTTTTTAGCTAGACCAAAATAATCAGTAGGTAACAAGTTTGAAATAGATAGGACAATTCCTACATGCTTGAATTAATGATAATAGCTATGAGTTTCGTCCATACAGACCGGCCATCCAACACTAATTATAGAAAAGCTTCGCGTTTACAAAAAACATAATTCCCTTCCACAAAATAACAATGATAACGTTTATGAGAGTAAAGCTCTCAAATAAGACAGTGGGACAAACGGAATTTTGTTGGTAAAACTTCAAGGATTTTAAGGGATAAGGCAATCCCCGATAAATTGATCCACATCATTAATGATTATTAACAAAATTACATCTTTATAATTATAATTTTTTTTTCAATTTTTTTCAATTTTGTACCCCCCCCCCCCCCCCCCCCCCCGACTACCGACGAACAAGTATTTTAGGTTAGGTTAGGTTTTAGGCTAGGGAGCCGAGCGCTGCGGCTAGGCAGGCAAGGATAATACCACCTACTCTAATGAATGTAGAATATACGTGGATATTACGACAGGGGGAAAAAATTGTCGTTATTTTAGCTTGCTAACATGAAATTCGTTTATTGGTCAGTTTGTTCAACCAGTAGTAGGGTAAGGATTGGGTTTAAAGAAGGGGGGTATCTTTATTTTAGCCAGCTGTGAGCATCTCCTTATCAGAGTAAATGAAAATGTGGTACAACATCCCAGTAATAATATATCGATTATTTTTATAAACTTTAATGGAAAAAACATTAAAAAAATAATATACCTGTCTAGCTAACACTCTGGTAAGGGTTTCCATAGTCTTAAACCACTCCCGGATTAATTCTTCCCATAAAGTTAGTCCACTCAAAACCTAAAACAAACGAACTTATTTTGACAAGTAGAAAAGTTGGTGGAAAAATAATTCATCTAAATTAATGAAGCAAAAATTCGTCCCCAAACTTCATTTTTAATTCTTGATACAGATTTTAAAGGGTGGGGCTTAAAGGGTGTTAACTCCACTCAACCCGTAAAACCCCTTATTTGTTTCCCTTCAAAATTAAAAAAAAATATATTAGATTACCAACCTCAAACCTTTGAAATCCCTCATTTTATCCCTCTTAAAATTAAAAGCTTGACGTACAATCAACCATTGGTTGTCTTTAGGACGATTGGCAAATAGATCTGATTCCTGTACTGTAGAACAAATAAAACATTATGGAATGGATATAGAATATACGTGGATATTGATGACAGTGGAAAAATTGAAGTCAATTTAGGTTGCTAACATGAAACTCATTCAATGGTCAGTTTGTTTATCCAGTAGGACGGGACGGAATGGAGTAAAGGGGGCGAATTAGGGTTATCGTCATTTTAGCCCACTGGGAGTTTTACTTTATTAGAGAAAATAAAAATCTAGTGTAACATCCAAGTAATAAAATATCTATTTCTGCAGGTTATCTTAATTATAGTATAGCTAACATTACCTCTAGAAACTGATCCCAAAGTTCACAGGACACAACAACATAGAGATTAGCCTTGATCCATGTGACAATGAGGGTCTGGAAGATGGCCTGGGTCAACCTTCCTCCAAGGGTGTCCTCCCTGATAAGCATAGATAACTATTAACTAAAGATCTAAGAACAAATTAAATATAAATAGGCTATTTTTATTTAAGTGTGTAGGTAGGTATAAAGTATACTTTTTATCTAAAAATGGTATTTTTGTCTCTGATTTTATTTATCGCGTCGTATTATAGACAGCTTTCCGCGACTGGTAAAATGAGAAATTTTCAGATCAATAGCAATTTTGTTAGCCCCGAGGGGCCAAAGGACTGGCCTAACAAAGCTGGTATTGATAATATAATTTCTAGACTATTGTTCATAGAAAATTGTCTGTAATACGTAATTTTTCAGTATGGCCCAGAACCATTTTTAATCCAGGGGATATTTATCGGTTTCAAAGCCATACTGGAAACTCTTTGTTTTCAAATTTTTCAATATTGAAAAAAAAATTTCTAAGAGGATAATACCAAAAAAACAATTTAATGGACATTTTATATAATACGAAAAATTTCTTCCTTTCCCTGTACCTTATAAAAATCGTCGGAAAAAGCCGTTTTTTAAGCAAACAAAAGCGCGTTTTGCTCTATCTGTGAGATATTATGAATAAGATAATGTTAAGATGAGAAAAATTTACGTTCACAGTCCCTTTAAAGACACAATACCTGTAATAATAATGTACAAACTTTTCAACCACTAATAATACCCTGGCCTTTCTAATTAAAGCCTAGGCAGAGCAATGCTGGTTAGCTCAAACGTGTACCGTGGTTTCTGTAGAACTGTTCTTCTGAAGCCAATACAGGGTTACGAAAGTTTAAATTGATGTTTTTTTTTTTTAATGTTAATATTAAATGTAATATAGTTTTGTAATGACATATAAAATATATATTCGATAGAATATAAAAAAATATAGTGCATTCAATATTAAAAAAAATATTTAAATATATATATAGTTGTTAACCATATATGATCCATATAAGAATCTATTTCCGGCCGGGTTCTTAAAAGATATTGCCGCGTTTTTTCGACATTTTTTAAGCTATGAATAACAAGCGCGACATTCGCGAAATCTAAAAGAGTATACAATGATTTATTTAATTATTTCGCTTTTGATGGTACGGCCTTCATAGAAAAAAAAAGATTATCTTCAATCCATTTTTGCTGCATATTAATTAATGCATCTTTTTAGAGCTGTGTTAGACATTAGAAAAATTGCTAAAAAAATAATTTAAAATTCAGTATTTTTATGTTATATACTCTGTTTGAAATTCTATCGTCAACGTTCAATCAATCAATGTCTAAAAAACGCCGAAAAAATGTGGCATTCATCTTTTAAAAACCCATCTCGGTGGTATTTCCGGTTGGCAAAGACAACATAAATATAGAAATCATGAAACATTGTTGTTCCACAATTTTGCCACATTTTTAAACATCTTGCTTAAAAAAAATCTTCCTTGTAAATTCTACAAATTTAAATATTTAGAGAAAATTGAGTAGTAATTTACTTCTTGATTCAAAATATTTGATTAAATTGAATCAAAACTAATAATTATTTTTGGCACTCTATATTCAAATAATCATAAGCTTATCCATAGTGCGCATGCGCGCACAGAGGTGCCATAAATTTCAAAACTTAAAAAATAAGTTTTGTAGCGAAATTAATTACTCTATAATTCGAAATCTCTGTCTTTCTTTTAGAAACATTCAGGGGAATATACGAAAGCTTATATTTATATTAAAGATGAAAAGTCGATAAATTCAAATGCACACGGCACATCTGCGTAAACACACCCTG
The DNA here is from genome assembly GCF_053477335.1 of Acartia tonsa. Taxonomy (NCBI): domain Eukaryota; kingdom Metazoa; phylum Arthropoda; class Copepoda; order Calanoida; family Acartiidae; genus Acartia; species Acartia tonsa. The sequence goes on from NC_137268.1 coordinate 47,976,281, forward strand.
GATTTTTTTTCTTTTAATTTTAATTCGTATGAAGCTAGCTCAAATAAGTAAATATTAAATTTGATATATTTTTGATGATGCGGGAGGATGTTTTAAAAGAAATGATGAAATAATTTTCAAGGTTTTAAAAAAAAGTTAGCTTCTTTTATGCGAAAAAATTCAATAAAAAGTAAAAATTTTTACCAAAAAGTTGGTCAAATTTTACCAAGTTTTTTTTTTTGTTAAAGTCCAAAAATTTGGACTTAGCCTAAAAATTTACCTTGTCAATTTTTACCAAAAAGTTGGTCAAATTTTACCAAGTTTTTTTTTTTGGCAAAGTCCAAAAATCTGGACTTAGCCTAAAAATTTACCTTGTCAATTTTTACCAAAAAGTTGGTCAAATTTTACAAAGTTTTTTTTTTTGGCAAAGTCCAAAAATTTGGACTTAGCCTAAAAATTTACCTTGTCAATTTTTACCAAAAAGTTGGTCAAATTTTACCAAGTTCATTTTTTTTGGCAAAGTCCAAAAATCTGGACTTAGCCTAAAAAAATACCTTGTCAAATTTTACCAATTTTTTGGTAAAAATTGACCAAATTGCGTTTTTTTGTCTAAGTCCGAAAATTCGGACTTAACCTGAAAAATAGAGTTGTAAAATTGACCACATTTTTGGTAAAACTTCCAAAAGTGGTAAAATTAAAAAAAAAAAAAAAATTTAAATTTAGGCTTCATTGTATAGAAGTCATTATTTTAAAGTACTACAACTGATTATGAAGAGCTGTTTTTTATTTAAAACACCAAAAACGGGTTTTTTTGTTTCGTCAAATTTTACAAAAAAAATGGTAAAATTTGACTAATTTTTTGGCTAAAATTTTTGCTGGTAAAATTTACCACGAAACTGGTATATTTTACCAGGTTGACCAGCTTTACCACTTTTCTGGTAAAACGATTTTTTTTTCTGGTATTTCGTAGAACCTGGGATGCAAATTAAAAGCTTTTTAAAACATGCCTTTGCGGGTTTAAATAATAATAAAAACTGAATATTTGAGCAATTTACAATATTCTACATATTAAATATCTAATTTTCCCATTTAATGGTCTACATATTTATACATAATGATACTAAATATTTGATATTATAGCCAATTATAAAAGTAATTTTCTGTCCTAATAATTTTGTAACAATGTATAATTATAACAAGAGTGACAATCCATGAAAACGAACATTAACGAGGGTCAGAATACTATTTAGACGATAGGATATATAGATAGACGATAGATATAGGGCGCAGTGGTAACACACTGAGTTACGGTGTTTAGAGTTCAAGTCCCCATGTGACAACTCGAATTTCTCAGTCGCAATTTATTCACGCAACTTCCCCTTGGTTGTGTAAGAAGGGTGATAATTGGGTAGTTTGGATACTCAATAGTCAAGTTCATAATATCAGTACAACCCTTACCTAAGCTCCTCTGTTGAGAGCGTCATTCATTACGGTGACCTAATTTGGGACACCTGCCATACTAAGCGGGGGTGAGGTAATAAAGAGTAGATCCCTTGAGACAGCGGGTCAAGTACTTGTACTTGAGCGTGGATCTTGAGCTGGCCTTGGTGATAGCATACAAAAGTATCTCTTCCTACTCCATGACTACTTAGGTCCAAACACTAAGAAACTATTGCTACAAACACACACACATACATGATCTGCTCAATCTTATAACATTTTGCCTCGAAGTGAACTGATGTGACATAGTAAAAAATTTGATAAACAATTCAAATGTCCATTTCTGAAACAATAATATGGTTATTACGCTTTAATATAGCTAAATTTAATATCAAACAATGGATATATTATTACTTGAATGTTACACCAGATTTTCATGTTTTCTAGTAAGGTGAAACTGGCAGCTGGCTAAAATAAGGAAACCTCCCATCTATCTCTTTACTCCAGTTTTTCCCCTCCTACTAGATGATCGATTTGATCAGTAAATAACTTCTATGTTAGCAACCATCTGACAGACGTCATCAATACCATAAATGTAGAAAGGTTTCGCATTTGAAATTCATTATTCATAGTCCATTAAGTCCATATAATATTTAGTTCATTAAGAAAACAAGTTTTAAGTACCTACTTAATTTAATATATTCTTAAAATCAATTTCATTTAATTTTAAGGAAAAAATTATTGTACTCAGCGTGGTAAATGATATCAAATAATTTTTTTCATTTAAAAAAGAAAACTTAAAAACTTAATTAATTATTAATTGTTTATATTTAATCGGAAATTAAGTGTTAAAGCTGTTCTAAAAGTCACTAAAAAGTTATTTTTTTGGCTTTTTTATATAACTTTAATTAGAGCAGCAATAATGAAAGAACAATATTTTTCTATGACAAAAAAATATGAAGTACATTAGAATGAAGTAATTTTATTGTTAGAAATAAATACCTAATAATTTATAAATTATAAATATTCTGTGTTTACAAAATTTGTTTAGACTTTGCCAAAGTCTCTATAAACATTTAATGATTGTATAGTAGCTACACAAATCATAATGTTGAATTTCCCCAAAAAATAAATTGATTTCACAAATTCATTAATTCAATAAAGAAACTTTATGAATTATAAATGGATTTAGCCGGTAAATTCATTTATAAAAATTCCTAAATTATTGCTTTCTTTGAGTTAACAATTTGACACCAAACCCATGTTGGTTAATCAAATATATTTTGTATTTTTTTTACTTTAAATGTTTCTTTTTTTGAAAATTTTAGGATGATTCTAACATACTTAATATTACGGACTTCTGGACAAAGGAAGGACGTACGGACAGACCTAATATGAAGAAAATATCTGCTAGTTTATTATCGCATCGTATTATAGCCAGCTTTCCGAGGATATTAAAATGAAAAATTATAAGGTTAAAACCAGTTTTGTTAGCCTCAAAAGGTCGAAGGCCCAGGCTAACAAAACTATTATTAATTCTATTATTTTTATTTTTATATTTGTGGAAACTTGTCTGTAATACGATGCTATGCATTATTGTTTTGTTTGGCTTAGAACCGGATATGATAAAGCGGATATTAATCGGTTTGGAAGCCATACTGGAAAACTTCTTTCTCGATTAAAAATTGGCATTGGTTTAACGCTGAGAAAAGTTTGATTTCTTTTTTTTAATTGATAGAAGATAGAAATAGTTATATTTGTGCCAAATAAATAAGTAAGGTGCACAAAAAGTATGGATCAGAGGTGAGTTCTTAAAAAAAGAATTGTATTTAAATTGGCTCTGATAGTCAAATCACCAAATTTTATTTTGCACAATATATAAATCTAAAGAAAAGTGTCTAAAACAAAACAAGGATGACAGCATCCATAAAAGCGAAGCTCTTAAACAGTAGGACTAACGAACATAAAAACTTGTGGGGTGTCCGAACTCAAAAATCAGAATATGAATAAACAAAAGTAGAAACAAAATTGTTAGTAAATTTGGTAAAAAATATAGGATATTTTTTAAGGACATACTAACACTTTTAGGAATTGATTATAGAAATACTTCGCCTATAAAATTGTATTTTGTTGACCCAGGAATTATTATTCCAAAAATCAGAAAAACGGACCATTTTATCACGTAAAAATTTGTTGGTAAAAAAGGTTAAAAATCAACATGTTAAAAATGGACGTACGGACATTCTGGTAACGCTTATAGAGTTGCTCCGCTTTCTACATCGTACCTAACTACTACAGGAATCATCAGGCAAAGTTTGAGATCGATAGGATAATTCTAAAATTCCTATATTAACGAAAAAAGCTATCCATCACGGACATACGGGCCCTAATTATAGAAAAGCTTCGCTTTTAAAAAGGAGTTTTAAAACACATGATTTTATCCAACTTTTGAAGATTTTTAATTAACTTTGGTGATTTGGTTACCACAGCCAAAATTCAGCGATACTTCTGAAATTTAAGAATCCACCTTTGACATAGGTATCGACTGCTAAGTTTATTAATTATCATTTTAGCTATTGCAAAACCAACCCTTTGATTACATGACTTTTGTCTAACAGACAATAAGTTGCGACTGTTTTAAGGCAAATAAACCTATTCTTGCTCTTAATTTTGTCCATCTGATTTATTAGCTGTAGGTACCTCTTTTTACACATTTAGTAATGACTCAGAATTGGTCAAGATTTGAAAAGAGCACTATAAAAACATTATGAGTTTAAGCTTAACCTCATGAGTTTTATCTGGTTAACTATGAATAATGGATGTAGAATATACATGGATATTACAGTTATGACAGGGGAAAAATTGTCACCATTTTAGGTTGCTAACATGGACATAATTTATTGTTAGTTCCTTCATCCTGTAGGAGGGGAGGGGATGTGGTTAAGGGGGTTGATTGTTATTTTAGCCAGTTACAAGTTTTAATCTGGTGTAAAATCCAATAATTATATATCCATTCAATGAATATATATAACAGGCTTCAGTTGACAATCATTGTTATTGGCGTGGACAACAAATAATAAAAAAACTAATAATCAGTTTTTTGTGGGCACTGCTAGCTAACTGTGTACTTTCAAGTTATTATTTTTCTATTATTATTATTCTATGATTTTTGACTATACCTGGTAATAATTTTTTTTTCATTTATTTATTCAATTTCTTATTTTAGCCTGGGAGGACGCAGCTAACATCATGCGGGTCATCTCACTCAAGAATTATTGTGAAAATACAAGAGTTGTGGTTCAGCTACTTCATTACTCTAGCAAGGTATAACTATATCTATCTATCTATCTATCTATCTATCTATCTATCTATCTATCTATCTATCTATCTATCTATCTATCTATCTATCTATCTATCTATCTATCTATCTATCTATCTATCTATCTATCTATCTATCTATCTATCTATCTATCTATCTATATATCTATCTATCTATCTATCTATCTATCTATCTATCTATCTATCTATCTATCTATCTATCTATCTATCTATCTATCTATCTATCTATCTATCTATCTATCTATCTATCTATCTATCTATATATCTATCTATCTATCAATATATCTATCTATCTATCTATCTATCTATATATCTATCTATATATCTATCTATCTATCTATCTATCTATCTATCTATCTATCTATCTATCTATCTATCTATTAATTCTTTAGATTAATGCAAGTAAAATTATAAAAACATATTAAAATCATGTTTTAATGATAAAACCAAAATTTCATTGGGTTATTTATTTGTTTGTTCTTTTGCCGAACCATTACTCAAATTTACACTCACAAACAAAAGAAACAAATTGAAATAACAAAGGGTAAACTTAGGTAATGTTGAAGAAACAACAGAAAGTAGAATGATTTTAACATGACATAGATAGATCATAAGAAAAGTTATCTAAAATACAAAGTAGAACGATGTCTGTCTGTCTGTCTGTTTGTTTGTAGCGAAGGATCTCGCTAACCGAGACACCCCAAACCCCCGAAAAAAATGAAAAAATACCCCCCCCACAAAAAAAATTTCTTTTTAAAACTAAAATTAAAATAGTAGGGTCGACTAGCCCCCCCCCCCCAAAAAAAAAAAAAAAAATCCCCCCCCCAAAGAAATGTTTTTTCTTTTAAATCTAAATAAACGAAAAATTGGTTTGATCAAACCTCTTGGGGTAAAGCCCCTAGAGGGTAGGGGCGAAGCCGCTAGTTTATTATAATACCATAATATATTTATCATTAAAGGAAGATTAATTCAATTGACTTATAACTTTCTGGCTGACGTCATACAAGAAAAATACCCAATAATAGGCCATCTTACATTTATATTGACCAATGGTAAAATATATACTGGCCTATTTTTGGCCACTTGTATTATATGACGTCACTTTTATTAGGCACTTTATACTGCTTCTATCTAAATTATTGTTCTAAAAATTTAAAATTAGCTGTTTTACCTTGGCACTAATTAAACTAAGCATATTATAGAATGCAATTTGCAATGTGGAATGAGAAATTAATCCTCTGGAATTGCGCGATATACAGGAATTGAATTTGTTTGTTTATATTTATGGCCCCATAATAAGGACAATTCTAAATCCTTATACTAAAGTAACAGGATGTCTATGTATCTATGTATCCGTGTGTCTGTGTGTCTTTGTGTCTGTACCGAAGGATCTCGCAAACCGCTAAACCAGGGTAACATTTTCTTAAAATATTAAACATTCTACATAAAGAATAAGGTTAATCATATTGAAATTCCTTTACGTAAAATATAATGCTAATATGCACTTTCTGACAAAATTTATGAGCTACATTCTTCATATTTTATTATTATATCTTACATAATATTTTGGAAAGAAGTGCAATCATTTCAGATTATTTTATATAAATAGAGTCAGTCCGTCTATTACATACAGGGTGCGCCACATATCCTCGGACTTTTTCTAAATTGTAAACAAATGAACATAAAATCGTCAATTTTAAAGATTTTATTAAATTTTAAAAACTGGGAAGCAAACTAGGTATATGACTATTAGATTATTGATTAAAATCGCCGCCAGCATCAATCATCGCCTTTACCCGCCTCCTCAACCGCCGGCAGGCCCAGGTCAAAATGTACCTGTCCAAGATGGCGAAGTTCTCCTTGATAGTGGCAATGGGGGAGGTCTTTGTGGCATGATTCAAAGTAGCCCTAGGCCCAAAAGTCCATTGAATTAAGATCAGGCTGCTGGGAGGCCCCATTTCCTTAGGAATGTGAGTAACCGCAGGATCCTAATTCACCCAACTTTCAAGCTACCATTTGACACGGAGGCTTTTATTTAAACCACAGTTGAGCTAGAACGACGTTCTATACCTTTTTAGAAATGGCATGAAGATTCAAATAGGGTTGTCAGTGCAATTCATAGTCTAAAATGAGTTTTTAAGTTTCATATGGGTCTCTAAAGTCGAGAACCGAGAAATTTTCACAATTTTACACGATTTTTGACGTTTTTGACATCTCTAAATCTGTCACGTTTCACTTTGTCGGAGTACTACAGCCAAGCCATTTTAGATAGAGAGCTCTAGTCTTTTCTAGTGTCATACTTATGTATTTAACAGTATCCCCATCAAGTTGCATAACTCTACCTCATCTACAGATGGGCTGAGGTCCGATTTATTGGGCCCTAGTCGAGAATCCAGATTATACCACCGGCGCAACTCGAATCTGCCTTGTTGAACATAAGCGCGGCCAGCTAGGAGTACGAGCCCATCTTCGTCCAAAGATTTTTTTGTGCTTAAAGGTCATTACCTAAGGTTTTTATAGTGGGGTCAAACGTCCTGATTGGTCAAGTAGTTTTGACGCTATGGCCGTTTAAAGAAAGTCCGAGGATATGTGGCGCACCCTGTATATCTCTTATCTCTAATGTAGGCATGTTAGAAATGCCCTATAGATATAAAATTTGGCATGACGATTATTTAATTAGTTAAGTAAGATATGAGTAACGTAGCTACTATATAATCGTTACCAGAAAGTTCGTACGTTCATTAAAAACTTATTGTTTTATTAAACTTATTTGACAAAAATTGTTCAAATGAAATTTTTCTATTTATCTGATTTTTGAAAAATGTAGGGAAAACAAACAACAATGTCAATCATCTCTATAATTAAGTCCTAAACATGTCAGTATGTTCTTAAACAGAATCCTGTATTTTAGCGTTTATGCAACAAATTTACATATACTTTTGCTCATATTATCCACTTACATTTTATAGTTTCTAAGTTCTGATAATTTTAAGTGTAAATATTCGTTTTTCCTAGGGGGTGAGAACATAGACGTCCAAGGGGGGGGGGTAATGGGGCGATTACCCCCCCAAACGAATTTGGGGGTGCCGTAGGCACCCCCAACAAATTTTTCATTTTACCCCCCCCCCATTTAAAATTTACCCCTACCCTGGAGGTGCCGTAGGCACCCCCAACTATTTAGGAGGGGATAAATACCCCCCCCAAAATAGAAAATCTCTAACCAAAAAAAATTTTGCGCGCTTCGCGCGCATTTTTAATACTAAATTTTTGATAAAATTTAAATTACCCCCCCCAAAAATTTTACCTCGGGGGTAAATTTTGGGGGGGGGTAAACAAATTTTACCCCTGCCAACAGATTTCAGGGGGGGTAAATATCCCCCCCAAAATAGAAAATCTCTAACAAAAAAAAATTTTGCGCGCTTCGCGCTTATTTTTAATACTAAATTTTTGATAAAATTTAAATTACCCCCCCCCAAAATTTTACCCCGGGGGTAAATTTTGGGGGGGGGAAACAAATTTTACCCCTGCCAACAGATTTCAGGGGGGGTAATTACCCCCCCCAAGCAAATTTTACCCCGGCCCCGGGGTAAAAATTTTGGGGGGGGGGGAAATTTGCGGCGAGCTTCGCGCGCCATTTTACCCCCCCTAAAACCGAATTACCCCCTCCTTAAAAAATTTTTACCCCCCCCCCCCAAAATAAAAAGCTTGGACGCCCCTGGGTGAGAACGTCGCTTTTATGGATATTGTCATCCTTTTTTATTTATATAAAAGTCTTTTATAAATAGCCTAAAATATTTGAAATAATTCTAATTAATAGACAGCGCAAAATGGCACCAAAAAAATCATACGATAAAATAATCAATGAGAGGCGAGTATAACATTTGTCAATTACAATGTAAACTGGCCTCTCATTGGACAACTTTTTGGTGCCATTTTGCGCTGTCCCTCCAATTAAACATCCAGACCGGCAAATAAAATGTTAAAAGTTTGTCTCTCATCTAAACAATCCTAATCATACATTTTCCTGTGAATGTAAAAAATAGATAAATCTCTATTGTCAAGAACATTCCTTTGTTGTTTACAAATGTATAGTTTCTTGTCTACTTTTATTTTTTAAATTAAATATATTTTATCTATCTATCTATTTATTTACTTATCTATAAAACTAAATATCTTTCTATCCATCTGATTCTGCACATCTAACAATAATATAGTAATTAAATACAGTTACTTAAAAACAAAGTAATCAACACAAATCTTTCTAAATCTAAATTAGCATTGCTATTTATCTATTTTCTATCTATATATCTATCTGTCTGCAAATCTATCTTACATCTTATATATAAGATGATATCCTTTATTCTATTTTTTTCACAAATGGTAAAAAGTGCATATATAATATCAGCCAGACTTAAACGAAGTATCACACAACGAACTTGTTCTTAGGGGTCGCTGACAATTCTACGAATAGCAAAATTACAATCGATGTGTTTTTGACAAAAATTGGTTGTAGTTTTGTAAATTTTGTTTATTCCTGTAATTTTGGGAATATTTTTTTACCTACTGTTGTTTATTTCTATTTACACGTTTAACTGCACATATATATATTTCTGTATTTTCTTTTGTCTATCTATCTTACTTTTAATTGTTTATAAAATATTTATTTAAATCACAACAATTGGACTAAAACAAAGCGTTTGACACTTGATAACCATATTTAGTCAATGGATATATAATATACGTGGATATTGAAGTAGGAGAAAAACTATTGTTGGGGTGGTGAGGTAAAGGGGTTAATCGTTATTTTCACTTTATTAGCAAACATGAAAATCTGGTGTAACATCCAAGTAATATTAAATCCATATATTTTTAGTCTTTCCTGTTGAATATACATGGTGGTATGATCAAGCTGTATGTCTGTCTGTCCATCTGTCTGTCTATCTATCTATCTATACATCTATCTATATGTACCATATGGTAACTGTGTTTAGTCCTTCCTAATATATATACCTGGTTGGGACTGGAGGCGGGATGACCTGGCTGTTTGTCTGTCTGTCTATCTATCTATCTATCTATCTATCTATCTATCTATCTATCTATCTATCTATCTATCTATCTATCTATCTATCTATCTATCTATCTATCTATCTATCTATCTATCTATCTATCTATCTATCTATCTATCTATCTATCTATCTGTCTATCTATCTATACATCTATCTATATGTACCATATAGTAACTATATTTAGTCCTTCCTGCTGAATATACCTGGTTGGGACTGGAGGAGATATGACCAGACTGTTTGTCTGTCTGTCTATCTGTCTGTCTGTCTATCTATCTATCTAGCTATATATCTATACATCTATCTATATGTACCATATGGTAACTATATTTAGTCCTTCCTGCTGAATATACCTGGTTGGGGCTGGAGGCTGGATGATCAGTCTGTTTATCTGTCTGTCTATCTATCTGTTTGTCTGTCTGTCTATCTGTCTATCTATCTATCTATCTATCTATCTATCTATCTATCTATCTATATGTACCATATGGTAACTATATTTAGTCCTTCCTGCTGAATTTACCTTGTTGGGACTGGAGGCGGGATGATCTGACTGTTTGTCTGTCTGTCTGTCTATCTATCTATCTATCTATACATCTATCTATATGTACCATATGGTAACTATATTTAGTCCTTCCTGCTGAATATACCTGGTTGGGACTGGAGGCGAGATGATCAGGCTGTTTGTCTCAATGAAGTCAAGTTTGGACTCCTTGCCCAGGTATTAATCCTTCTTTTAGTAGCGTAGCTACTCTCAAAGAACTACTTGTTGGTTAGTCATTGTATCATTGTGGACGACAAACAGACCTAAGCACTTTGCTTGGAGGATTTTAAAAACTTATTAAAAATACTAAATTTATTAGGCTACTCTTATTGAAATTTTTTTTTTTAATTTAAATTCTTAAATTTTTTTATCTCTTAGTTTCAGAGTTGTCTAGGGCCAGGTCTGTTCACCCTAGCGTCCAATATTGTAACCACAACTGGTATACAAGAATATCTATCTATCTAATTATTAGCCTATCTATCTATTTCAGAGATGTCTAGGGCCAGGTCTGTTTACCCTAGCGTCCAATATTGTAACTACAACTGGTATACAGGAATATCTATCTATCTATCTATCTAATTATTAATCTATTTATCTATTTTAGAGTTGTCTAGGGCAAGGTCTATTCACCCTAGCGTCCAGTATTGTAACTACAACTGGTATACAGGAATATCTATCTATCTATCTATTTCAGAGTTGTCTAGGGCCAGGTCTGTTCACCCTAGCGTCCGATATTGTAACTACAACTGGTATACAAGAATATCTAGTTATCTATATCAGAGGAGTCTAGGGCCAGGTCTGTTCACCCTAGCGTCCACTATTGTAACTACAACTGGTATACAAGAATATCTAGTTATCTATATCAGAGGAGTCTAGGGCCAGGTCTGTTCACCCTAGCGTCCACTATTGTAACTACAACTGGTATACAAGAATATCTAGTTATCTATATCAGAGGAGTCTAGGGCCAGGTCTGTTCACCCTAGCGTCCACTATTGTAACTACAACTGGTATACAAGAATATCTATCTATCTATTTCAGAGTTGTCTAGGGCCAGGTCTGTTCACCCTAGCGTCCGATATTGTAACTACAACTGGTATGCAAGAATATCTATCTATCTATCTATTTCAGAGTTGTCTAGGGCCAGGTCTGTTCACCCTAGCGTCCAATATTGTAACTACAACTGGTATACAAGAAATTAAACCTGAAATGCCAAGGTAATTGGATTTTAAACAATATATTCATTATTCTATTTTGACTTTTTAAAAGCGGCGCTTTTCTATATTTAGGATCGATCCATTCTTACGTCAGTAACGGATAGCTCTGATTGCTAGAATTGGCACGTTGTTTCCCATAGTGGTTAAGCACGATTTAGAAAGTATAATCTTTGTCAAAATGTCCAAATGTCTATTTAAAACATTTTGACAACAATATTCCATGTCATATAATTATCCTATTCGTACGATTTTTGAATACTGCTTCCTAGGACAACAAATTACAATGTTATAAGGGAAGCATCTCTATAATTAAGTTCTAATATGTTATTATGTCCCTAAAAAGTATCCTTTATTTAAGCAGTTTTACAACAAATTAAAAACAATTTAATTTAGACTTATACATTTATATTCTGCTTATTCAGTTCTGACACTCCATAATTGTTGATGTCCTATTGGTTCAAAGCTTCGCTTTTATTGATGTTGTAATCCTTGTTTTATTTAGAACAAAATTTTACATTAGATAAATGGAGCTTTGCTTTTATTTACGTTTTTTATCCTTGTTCTAATTAAAATATATTAATATCCGGTTTTATCTATAATACAAAGTAGAATTATGTCTGTCCATCTGTCCATCCGCGCGTCCGCCTGTCCGTCCGTCCGTCTCTCCCTTGAGATCTTGGTAAACACTGAACCGATCGGATTCTACTCTTCAGGGAATATAACTATTGGTGCTGTGGTGGTTTTAGTCTATTGCCCCCCTCCCAAAAAAAATCTCCCAATATTTTTAAAATTTTTAAATTACCTCTTGGGACAAAGCCCCTAGAGGCAAGAGCGATTCCGCTAGTTGTATTATATAAGACTTTGCTATCCATATAAAACTGTATTCATCCAATTATCTTATTAATCCATGTAAAGCTTCAATATAAAGATGAAAAGATTTTACTAATATTTGATATCATGACTTGCTATTTGCTATATTAACAACGAGAGGCTGCGCCCTTAGCATCTAGGGTTATATATTGAAGGGCAAAGGTAGAAAAAGAGAAAAAAACATTACAAGACACACAAGAAAAAAATTGCCTATAATCATTCAGTGACCTATGTAAATCTTCCCTTAAATTTAGAACTCATTTAGCGTAGTTGTTTGATTTTAAAATAAATAAGTTTATTAGGTAGCTTACCTGAAGACCATTCTTTCTATAATACAAAGTAAAACGAAAACGATGTCGTTTTGTCCGTCTGTCCGTACATTCGTGACATGAGCTATTTGCCATTGAGAAAGGGAGGAGACAATGGGCAATTAATTCAATTTACGAGTTTTTGCTGAAGGGCCATGAAAACTAGATTTATCCAGAAAATTTGAAGAAAATTGTAAAGTGTTTATGGTTATCTAAATTAGAAAACTTAAAATGAGAAAGAGTTCTAAGAAAATTGTGTTAATTGCTGTTTTTTTTTATTTTTGTCTGCTAGATTCATAACAAATTTTGTGGCATTTGTGCACTAGTACCCAAAGTCCCCAAATTCAGTGTAAATACTTCATGAGCACTTCAACCTGGTACCCAAGGATTTAGACCCTAAAATATTGAATATTTGATCCATTGTCCCCTCCCTTCCTCCTTGGATATTAACAGTTTTAGTAAATTAAATACATCTTGACTTCAGCATAATGTTTGATTGTAATTGTTAATTGTCTCTTATATTAAATCACTTCATCATATTAAGAGGATAAAAATAATAAAGTTGGACTTACTAACACTGTGTATTAACATACTTAAGATAAGGACAAAGCCTCTAATATCATGAGATTAGCGTCAGTATAAACCGACTGAATTTGTATTTCGTATTTAACTTTTTCCGATGGTACCAGGGGTAGCTATTCTAACCAACAATTCTAAAAAAAAATCACAAAACCTTTTAAAGTATCTTGTGTTATATTTTGTTTTTGTCATACAACTGAATAGGGGTGGGAATGAAGGGGAGGAAAAGGGGAAGGGGGTTGTGGGGAAATTTTCTTTTAGAATTGTTTGTCAGAATCGCATTCCCTTTTCCCTGATATTATATGCATGTTGCTGTGCTTGTTTGAAAATAAGCCGTGGGATAAAGCTATAAAAACCATAAAAGCAGCGGTCAAGTGTCAATAAAAAAGGAAGGGGGGCGGAGGAAAATGTTCAGAAATTTATACTGGTACCCACATATTTATGAACACGTTTTCTTAGTAGTTTATTTAACAACTTTGGGTACTTTTATCAAATCTTTGTTCTAGATTATCAGTGTCCAAATTTTTTAACCAATAATTTTGTTAATCATCTTTGGGAATGGACACCATTTTATAAATATTGGTTCGCGTAACTCTGTAAAGTTGGGTGTTATATTAGTATATTAGATTGTATATAGATATTAGCGACTTCGCCTCTAGGGGCTGTGCCCCAAAAGGTTTAGTCAACCTTTTTTTGTGTTCTTTTTAATATTTTTTTTAAAGTAAAGAAAAAAATTTGGGGGGAGGAATTTTTTTTAGTTTGACTATCAAGAGCATTTGACTACAATTAAACACCTAAAATTACGCAAAAAAATGACCTTACTAAGTGATGACCCTCCTGAAGAACCCGGTATTAGTGTCTTAGAAATTATCTTAGTGACGTAAAAAAAATAGGATGTGTCGATACTACTAGGATTTTTAAGAATTGTTAATATAGGCCTGAAATCAAGATTTTTTGTGCTTTTAAAAAATATTAAAAATATTTCTAAAAATTCTACATTATTTTTGCTCACTTTTAAAAAACAAAATCAACTTTTTTTTATTTTTTTTTATAAAATTATCTTTCAAAATTGAAATAAGATCTATCAGCTGATATTGTACTTCTTACATAACTCAAGAGTTGACTTACAATGTGTAAATATTTTATAGATTATTTAGCAAAATAATAAAAAACCTATATGTAATTTCGTGATTAATAATTGGCTTAATCTTACATTAAACATTGAATGATTTTAAATAATTTTCAAATATTTGCTTTTATAATTATACTTATTGTATAAACCCCTCATAAGTTAGCGCAAAATGCTATATATTTTATCACATATGAGCTATTTTTTAAGCCAGCTTTTTAGTCAAAATTTCAAACCAATAACAATTAAATCAAAAGATATTAGGTTATAACTATATATAAACGAGAGTAAAGAAATAAGATATTGCTATCAACAACAACAAAAAAGGGTTTTGTCTAGTTTTTGGTAAAAATAACGCATATTTATCATTTTAAATTAAAGCTATCTTTTCAAGATTACATCTATAAATTCGTCTGTATTTTATAACTTATACCTGTTACCATGAAAAATCAATTGATTTTCCATAATAATTTTATTACTATATTAAATTTAGAGACAGCTAATTTTTCTTTAAATATAATGATATGTTTATCAGAAATTTTTAATTAAGCATAATAATGTATATATAAAAAAGACAATTACGAATAAAAACAAAACAATCAATTATTAGATTATTTATATCAATAAATTTAACGGAATTTGAACGTAATTGTTAAAAAAGCTAGCTTAAACAGTTTTGCCATTAAAAAAATAACCTTCTTTATGAATGGTACATTCTAACAAGGGTAATGATATCCAGTAGAGCAACATATTTAACAAATATGTCTTTAAATAATCAGTCTATTTAACAAATATCTTTTTAAAATGCATAAGTTATATTACCTCTCACAAGATTGTTTAGTCCTTTGACACTGTACATAATTATTATTTGATTGATCTATCCTTAATTTTTATTCATATTCAATTTTATTGTATATAAATATTTAATACCTGTATTATAATACGGTTATTATTTTTTTTGCTATGTTTTTATAAAATAAATATCTAAGCAAATGTTACCAATTCTTATAATTATCTGGAATTGAAAAGAATTACTTTCATTCGGTTGCTAAAAAGAGGAGAAAAAGAAATGTATTGAGTCAGATAGTAGCCTTAACCTGTACAGCTTTACATTTATTTCATAGATAAATTGAAATTGAAATTAGATAAAATTATTAATTGATTTTAGATTATTAAACAAGACATGTTAGAATTATCCTATCAATTTCAAACTCTTCATGATGATTCCTATGACAGTTAGGTATAATTTAGAAAGCAACTCTATCATTGTTAACAGAAAGTCAGTACGTCCATTTAAAACATGCTTTGTGTGTTTTTTGGCTGCTATTGAAGAAAGACAACTGAAATTTTAAGTGAAAAGGTCTTTTAAGAGGTGTTTTAATGTATTTTTTTTTACAGTAGCTTTTGATGGATTATTTTAGGTTAGGTGATTGCCCTGCAGGGTTAGGAAAATGGCCCCGCATGGATAGAGCCCCCCCCCCCCCCCCGCAGTGGCTAGAAATAGGATAAAATCTACTGTGAAAATACCAAGAAACGTCCCTTAAGAGGCATTGTCATGAAAGGGACTATACCCAAGATATATGTGCATCTACTTAACGACTTCCAAAATTTGAGGGTGCCCTCAAGTAATCACCCCTTCCCCCCCCCCCCTGCATCTACTCTATACATTATTTTGTCTGTCTGACTGCCGCTCTACAGCTGTTTTAATATTTAGCGGCTGGCCGCTAAAAAGCGGCAAAGGAGCGGTCTGACTGCTATGACTAGAAAAAGTAATTTTCTCTAAAAATACACATGAACCACCAAAAAAAAATTTACGTCTTTATCTGTACCAGGAGCCGAGATAGAGGGGGGGGCTCTTTGAGCCCCCCCCCCCCCCCCCCGATCTATTAAGGTGGGAATTGGGGCCCGATCTGTAAGGGTTAAGATTATGATAGTTATTTCTCGCATCGTATTATAAACAGCTTTCCGCGGATATAGAATGTACAATTATAAGATTAAAACCAGTTTTTTCGGCACCGGTTAAAAAAACTGGTTTTAATCTTATAATTGTACATTTTTATATTCGTAGAAAGCTGGATATAATTCGATGCTAGATATAGTTTTTTGGTATGGATGAGAACCGGTTCTTATCCACCTGATTCGAATAAATACGAGAAAAAAAAATTACACTGACATAAATACAAATTTACACTTGATATAAACCACAAATACAAACTATTTTATTTCCATACAATTTTCCTAGCTTCATTCTGATGGCAACATTTATCTTTATATACATTTTATGCCACTTTTGTTTTACAATGAATTTGAAGAAAAAACACGCTCATATATCTGTAATATAAAGTAGAACAATGTCTGCCTGCCTGTCTGTTCGTCTGCCTGTCTGTTCGTCTGTTTGTCTGTTTGTCTGTTTGTCTGTCTGTCTGTCTGTCTGTCTGTCTGTCTGTCTGTCTGTCTGTCTGTCTGTTTGTTTGTCTGTCTGTCTGTCTGTCTGTCTGTCTGTCTGTCTGTCTGTCTGTCTGTCTGTCTGTCTGTCTGTCTGTCTGTCTGTCTGTCTGTCTGTCTGTCTGTCTGTCTGTCTGTCTGTCTGTCTGTCTGTCTGTCTGTCTGTCTGTCTGTCTGTCTGTCTGTCTGTCTGTCTGTCTGTCTGTCTGTCTGTCCGTCTGTCTGTCTGTCTGTTTGTCTGCCTGTATGTCTGTCTGTCTGTCTGTCTGAAGCTTAAGATCTCAGTAACCACTGAACCGATTGGGCTCTACTCCTCAGGGAATATACCTACTGGTTCTGTGATCGTTTAAAGCTATTTTATTGGGGGGGTGATACCCCTTACCCCCCCCCCCCTCCCCCCCCCAAAAAAAAGGTTTCTTTTAAAAACTAAAATTTAAAAAGGCGGATGTCGAATAAAAAAAGATAAAAAAAACTCGATATATTACGATACGATACATGATTTCTCAGTGCGGCTGAGTGCCGGTTCTGATCCACTGGACATTCATCGATTTCGAAGCCATACTGGAAATGAAAATATAATATTTTAGTTGGAAGAAACAATATTTCCGGACTGTGCACAAGGTTATCCTGGCGGACACTCTTTCACCAACCTTTGTAGGCAGCACTTTCGAGGTAAACTATATTATAATGATATCCTATTATATAAAGTAGTAAGTTTTTTTTGTCTGTAGCTTAAGATATCGGTAACTACTGAAACGATCGAGTTATTCATTTTATGGTAGCTTCTTAAAGGACCATAGGGGGGGGGGTTTAGGCTATTTTTATATTTTTATATCCAAGTTTGGTTTAAGGCTATTTTACTCCTTTTGTTACTGAAAACGTTTAGTTTGCTGATTTAAAGATTTTTGACGAACACCGTAATAGTGTCTGACTGATTATGACGTAACAAAAAAAAATAGCCAATGAGAGGCCACTATAAATTTTACCATCATTGGTCAATAACGGCCTCTCATTGGCTAATTTTTTTTTGTTACGTCATAATCAGTCAGACACTATTACTGTGTTCATTTTTGACAAGTTGTTTAATTTCTTTATTTTATTTAGTAGCAACAAAAAACTTTTGGGCCAGGGACGTTCAAGTATTTTATTTTCGGGGGGATAAATTATGGGTTATTTTAATGTATTTTTGAAAATTTTGTGGAGGCAAAATAATGGGTAAACTCCTCTTTACCCCCCACCCTTGGACCCTTGTTATGGGCTATGATTTAGCAGTATAATTCAACTTAGAAATTTTTAAAAGTTCCGTATAATTTCGGGTTAAAGATGGTTTTGTGATGACTCCAGGGACAAGTAAATATCAAAAGGGTAAAATATAACCACACTCTACCATTAATTTTACTCAAAATTTATAAAGCTTAAAGATTAATTCATGATTGGTGACAGTTTTTAACTTTTTTTTCAATGATTTTGAACATCATAATTAAGGATTAATTATGTTTTCTATAAACACGTCTGTAAACCCCACAAAATTAAACAATACCAGAGGTGGATTCTTAAAAAACTTTTTGGCTCATTGCCTCACTAAAATTAGTGAGGCTCGCAATTTTTTTTTTTAAATCTACCAAAATCGCATAAAAAATCTACAAAAATTCAATAAAATCATAAGAGGGTTATTAACCTAAGATTTTTGTAGATTTTTAATGCTATTTTGGAGGATTTTTCACAAAAGTTTATAGCGAGCCTCTTTTATTTTAATGAGGCAGTGAGCCAAAAAGTTTTTTTAAGAATGCATCTCAGTTTTTCTTCCAGTAATACTTTAACCTCATCACATTTCAAAGGCAAGACAAATCCTATTAGACATTTCTGTAAAAAGATTCCAAGAAAAATCTTGCAAAAGAAAAAATCCGCAAAACTAAATGGTTTTCACAAAAAAAAGAACAATAAAATGATGTAGCAAATTCTTTCATAAGTACTTTTTTTTTCTTGATGCTAAATTAAGTCGACAAACAGTGCAGTGGAAGGCAATATCTTATTACATGAAGTAATAGGTTTTTTTTTTCTCTGTAACAAAGGATCTCACTAACCGCTTAACCGATTTAGTTCTCCTATTCAAGGAATCCTTATAAATGTCCCAGTATGGTTTTAGGCTATTTTATTTCCGGATTTTGTCATAGGATGGTTTTAGGTCATTTTTTGCCATTTAATAGCTCGTGAAATACAGAGCTTCTAGATGCCAGGGGCGCAGCCGCTAGTTGCTAAATTTAGTAGCCTTGCTAATGAACAAAATATTTAAACCTTTTATAAGAAGGAATATGATTAAAGTCCCTCATCAGATTATGACGTCATACGATAGAATAGCTAATGAGAGGCCAGTATACACTGTAATTGACCAATGGAAAAATTTATGCTGGCCTCTCATTAGCTATTCTATCGTATGACGTCATAATCTGTTGAGGGACTTTAATCATCTTCAAAAAGAAGCATCCAAGTGAGGAAATTGAAAAAAATATTTAAACTTTTTAAATAATCAAAAAATGTATATAAAATGTTTTGTTCTTTCAATAATGACCTTTCCAATTGGGATAAAAGTTGCTGGTATATTTTTTTTCTTTTTTAAACTTTCACCTGGAAAAATGTCAAAGCGCAAATTGTGTTAAAATTGTGTCAAAAATTATTTATGTGACGTCATAAAAATGAGGGATTATCCATCTCTTTTTTAGGGGTTTCTTTCCCACTTCTCCACTTCTAAAGAAAAAACAGTTCTTGTATATAAAATATTTTGTTCTTATAATAAGGACCATTCCTATTGTAGAAAAAGTTGAAAGTATAATTTTTTTCCTTCTTTAACCTTAAAACCCTTTCCTGGAAAAATCATTTATTGTTATGTCTAAAAGTGTAAAAACTTCAACAAGAAGTTAAAACTTAAGAGTCTTCAGATGCTTTAAGACAAAAAAGTACTAAAACAAATGATCTGATAATATTAAAAAATTTATTTTGGTTTTATAGTCTAAACTAGCAGCTGCGCTCCTAGCATATAGTAGCACTGTATTCAAGGGAAAAGGATAATAGCCCTAAACCATCCAGGGCACTATAAGAAGCTTTCATAAAATGGAGAATTCAGTGGTTATTGAAATCTGTAAAACTGTACCTCTCCAAATTACTTTTAAAGTTTAAGGTGCTTACTTTTTTTTTTTAAACACCCCTCTTTCCCCACCATCTCATTTTAATTTTAAATTTATATATTTTTTTTAAATTTAATAAACTTTTTAGATGGGAATATATAATGGAAATCTTCACTAAAAATTTCAGTTGTCTATCTTGAATAGGAGCCGAGAAAATCACGTTTCCCCCATAGCGTTACGAACGAACTGACGGTCATACAAAGTGAATTATAGAGTAGCTTCGCTACTAAAAAGTAAATTAAACATTAAATTAATGATTCTACAAACATTAAGAATCTCTAAACAAAATAAATGATGACAATTTACCTAGATAACAAGATTACTTAAAACAACAACAATGGCTAAATCTAAAGACATTAAAGTTAAATACCTTGTCTCAAACTAGTGGCCTCATCCCTAGCCTCTAGGGGCTTTGTCATATAGAGGAAGAAATGAAGAAAAATTTCCTATAGTTGGTTTTTTTTTATAAAGGACGCTGCACCACATGATGTGCAAAAGTAGTTATTTTTTTTACAAAAAATGGTATGACAATTTTTTTTCTTTTTCGGAGTTGTGAGGGTGTTCTACCTACACCCCAACAAATTAGCTTAAAACCATCACAGGACCAGAAGGTATATTCTCTAAAAAGTCGAGTCCAATAGGTTTAGCGGTTATTGAGACAGTCAGACATATTGATGGATGTACGGACAGATGAACACCCATCGCTCTACTTTGTATAATAGAAAAATGTCGGAATGAATTTAAGATTATGATATCGAAAAGTCTTTTTGTACAAAGCAAGTCAAGATTTGTTTATCAAATGTTTTGTTCAGGTTAAATTGTTTGAAAATATTATATTATTGTTTGTTGTTATTACTTAAACTTTTCCCCTTATATTTCAATGGAATATTCAAGCCTAGCTTAAACATTACCCATGCCGATTTGTAGCTTTAATTAAACTGTTGAGGTCTTATCAAACACAAATTCTATGTGAATCAATGTTCTCCAATATTTCAATTTCAATGTTTTAAAATTTTTTAGGAAGTAGCTGAGATCTGTTTTACCAAACTGAATCTGATCCTGATAGCTGTTGAGGCAAGAAAATACGAGGGAGGAGAAATTCTTATTTGTCCCAGGTAAGTTAATAATTAGAGTAAAACACTAGAGGGGGTAGGGGTTAAACAACTGGATGTCCCCACCAAGAGGATCCTGTGCCGACCATCAATTTGGTTGATGAAAATCAACCAATAGCATGGGGAATATTAACACAGCCAAGTCGATACAAAAAAATCAAAAAGCAATTTGCTAGGGACGAAAAAGGTCCCCAACAGGGGGATCCAGGTAGTTTTTTAATTATACATCTATATTTATAGATTTATAAGAATCCCTTTTACCCCATCCCTTCCCCTCCTACTGAATGAACGTCAAAGAACTAACCAATAAGTGATGTCCATGTTAGCAACCTAAATTTATGACAATTTTTTTCCCTGTTATAACATCCACAGATATTCAATATGCATTAAACAATCAAAGTAAGTATTAGCCATTAGGTGTATGCAGTGTTGCGGATCCGCATTGGTTATAAGCGGATCCGGATCCGCAACACTGGGAGTATGGATAGAAATATCATAAATATTTTAAATGAAGAGAAATATAAACTTCATTTTTCAAATATTTTACAGCAATTTTTCCAATCAATTTTATGAACCGTTTAACAAATAAATCCAATTTAGAATAATATTTGCTTTTGATTGAACAGGAATGTTACTTGAATTAAGCTAATTTTGACCTCCTAAGTTGAAAACAATATTTGCATTGCTATTCTATAATTAGTGTATACCTGTATGTTTGAAGGTAAGTCTTATAGACTCATTCAGACCAAAATATTATTCTTTTTTGTGCTGTGTGTAATTACTATTTGGTCAAATGATCTTGTTAAGTCAAACTGTTCTTAGTTCTTGACTAAAAGTATACTTAGCGTTTGGTCATAATTAATAACAGTTTGACTTAATAAGCGCATTTGACAAAATGGTTACATACAACATTACGAAAGATACCAAAAATGACCCCCTTTGCTAATGCATTATTTTAACCTTAACATAGAGAAAGCTCAAAGTGTCATGTATGACATATTTTCATGACACTTTGAGCTTTCTCTTAATATCGAAGAGTCCATCTTTATAAAAATAAATAGGCTATACTATTTATAGACACAATTTTCAATCTTCAGCATATTTTTGCTGTTTCTATAGATAGACAAACATTACAATGTTGTTGTCTCCTATCTCTGCCAAATAATTGGAAATTAATGTCTTTGTGTGTATTATTATTTGTTTAGATAATACAACAAAATCATTTTTCATTTTGCCCTGCATTGTCTGCTGACATTATCTAGATATTGGCTGAATAAATTTTCTTGGAATATACCTATTATCATTGTTGGGAAAAGAGATGAAAAGGGTGACCCATGGTGTAGTGGTTAGCGCACTACGCTTTGGTTGGGAGAAACCGAGTTCAAGTCCCCCCATAGACTATGCACTTGGTTGACAAATGCTGTCGCAATTTGTCAAATTCACGCAACCTTCCCTGAGATGCCCTAGGGTTGTAAGAGGGGAGATTTGTAGAAAGTTAGGATTCTATATATCAAGCAAATTATATCATGCTTTCCCTCGTCCATGCTCCTCATTCATATGAGAGTGCCATTAATTAGAGTGGCTTAATATGGAACACCTGCCAAATCTCTAGGCCAGGGTGATGTAATAATTGAATAGCGGGTCAGCTTATAACGCATCATAGAATACACCCAGCTGTGCGTGAAGCTTACCAATCTATGATTGGCCAAAGGATTCACACCTCCAATCTCCATGTGCATCTGAATCCTAACTTCAGAGAATCATGGCTACAAACAACAACAACAAAGTTATTTTTAACTACACCCTCTTTTTAACCCAAAATTTGGAGCTTGCAAGGGAAGATGAAATCATCATTCTATTTAATTTCCTGATATCCTTTTCGCCCTGCTAAAAAATATAAATTAATTTTCTTGTTGTATATTTTTTATGGTCACCAAGAAAACTCAATAGTCTTTTTCTTGTTTGATAATAAGGATGTTAACATTAAAAAAAAGCAAAGAGAAAGCTTTAAAAACATTAAATTTGAGATATTATTGATAATAAAATTACTGTAGTTATTTTGAAATATATATCAATTACTTTATTGTGACTGCTAGGAATCTTCTTGTGTACCTACTTAACACACAGAAAAGTTCAGATAAAACTAGTATTTCCGTTAACAATGGTAAAAAATAGAATTGGATTATTTGTATGTAAATATAGATTATCTATAAAGAAAACACTAAGAATAATAATTGATACATTAAGTATCACAGAGTTAGAGATAGGCTAAATAGAGAAAAGATATTCTTTATAATTTTGCATGCAGATGAAATAATCTAAAGCTATAAATGAAGAAATTTACACCTTTCAATTTATAAGTCTGTTCTTGTAGGGTTATTTAATTATACCTTTTTATTTTACTTTTTACTTTCTATTTAGAAACAAGAAAATATCTGTGAATGCTATTGGTCTGTTCCTGGCTGAGTCTAGTGACGCGGCAAAACGCGCGTGGTTCTACTGCAGGATAGTGTTGCCAGATTTTTAAATATGTTTGTAAAATGTTAATTTTTATACTTTCAGGTGCATTTATTAACTATGCATGTATATTAAATTATGTGTTATTTCAGGGGTTGGCTAAAAACAGCTTTACTTTTATGTTTTATATGGAAATAAATGTCAAATGTTTTACTTGAAAATATTTTTTATTTAAAAATTTAAATCAATCTGGCAACTTGTTATAGAGTATGTCACGAGAACATCAATGACGTGACAGAGATAAAGAAATGTTCGTGTAAGAAGCTGGCCAAGGCCAGATATGAATATTATAACTATGGACGTGATAGAAATGATCAAATGAATGGGTAAGCATAAATTAATATCATAAAATTTTGTTTATTGTTGTACATTTTTTACTACACTCAAGGATATATGGATCCATATGGAGATTTTGTGAATGGTTGAAAGTGAAGCAGCTAATAGTGCTTACTAAAAAGGATGTCATACAATACAAATGGCTAATGATAGTTTAGTATATATTTTTATTGACCAACAACAAATGTAAACTGTCCTTACATTGGTCATATGTATTGTATTTTTTCTAAGCACTATAAGCTACATCGTTGAAAGTCATAAAAAGAACATTTTTAAAGATTATAATCATATCTCACTCCATAACCAGAATATTTGTAAAACAGTTTATTAAAGCATATTTTAAATCAGGAATAAAGTAATATTGGTTATGCAATCTAAATTCAATTTTTTGTTAGTTTTTAAACAGCAAAAAGTTATGAATTATATTACCTCTCAGTGCCTTCATCCCAAATATAATTATAATGAATATTAGACATATAAAATAAATTTTTGTGTAAAATAAATGATCTTCTTTTAAGACAGAGTGATGAGGATAAGTTTATGACAAAGTAAGTCCCTGACAAATAGGAGCATGCTTTATTTAAGGGACATAAAAGTAGTAAACACAATCATACGCATAAGTCTATGAGCTATAACAAACTTCTAAATCTTTATAAAGTATGAACAATTTTTGAAACTTTTTATTGATGCAAAAAATTATGAATTTATTTGATGAATGTTTCAAATAAGTTTCTGAATTTGACATTAACGTTCCAATATGTCTTAATTAACAAATCCTAGATCTAGAGTTGCTGTGCTACTTACACTACAATAGGTGGGCATGCACAATATTTTGGATAGAGGGAATGAGGGGGAGGTGGGGACTTTCATTCTCCATCTTTATTAAGGAATTTATACTCTAGGTTAAACTCTAGGCTGAGAGAGGGAGGGGGGTTGTAACTTCTAAGACCCCCAAAAAAGCTAAGATGTTTTATCCTGTGTCATATGCTGACAAATCTTTTGTGGCACTTGTTTGCATTTTTTTACAGTGTAATACTTAGCTTTTTCTTTCTTACAGTGTGATACTACGCTTTTGCTTTCTTACAGTGTGATACTACGCTTTTGCTTTCTTACAGTGTGATACTAAGCTTTTGCTTTCTTACAGTGTGATACTACGCTTTTGCTTTCTTACAGTGTGATACTAAGCTTTTGCTTCCTTACAGGCAGTGTGATACTACGCTTTGCACTTATTATGAGCCTCACACAAATATGTTGCTAGAAAATAAAGGAAAAATGGATAAGTAAATTTGGTATATCTAATATTAAGTTAGGAAAAACAGGACTTTCTCAAAACTGGTTATTGATTATTATTGACCTATGGCCTATGAAAATTATATTTTTGAAGAATTTTACACATCTTTTGACAAATTTTCGCCATAAAGAAATAGCTTACTATTTTTATCAATGGAAATTTTGTTTTAAATTATGAGATGTTTTGTTGATATACAAAAATAAATTGCTTCATCTCTAGCAATAAATATATACAACAAATTACTTTCATCTTTTTTGATTTATATGATAAAATTTATTTTAATACTAAAGATGAATTTACCTCACTTTTGATGATTTCTCGATTTTTTCAGCACTGTACTATCTAAAAAAAAAACTATCCAATTTGTCAACTTGCCTATCCTTGGGTGAAAAAATGTTTGTTGCAGCCACTAGCAATGTGCATTTTTATATGAGTGTCACATTATTTCTGCAATAAAATAAGTTACCAAAGTAAATTAGAAAAAATATAAAAATTCTAAAAGCAATGATTAACTATTTCAAGATGTTTAATCCAGAGACAACTACTGAAACCCTTTCCGTCTGAAAGTCAATTGTTTTTTTTTTCTACTTTTGCAGTGACTCAACTGTTTTTATATTTACGATGCTATTAACTGATTTTAAAGACCCCATACAAAATTGGGACAGAGTACTATCCTGAGGGGAGAGTTACATATAGCTCATGTCCTCTCTATTATTTTATTTTAATAAAAAACAAATAAAAAATCATTACAAATACCACAAGAGGATTGATATCAGTCTTTTTAATATAAGAAATCTTTGTTTATTCTTATTTTTTGCGGTAATGTCTTGTAGCTCTATTGATATTTATGCGGAGACTGTGGCACACCTTTTATATGACATCTCTGTGATCCATTCAAATATGGAAAACTGCTCCATAGCAATTTTGCAAAATGCTTTTTATGAGAAGTAATTTGGATTCGTTTCAACGCAACATGAAAAGAAAATTGATGTATAGCAAGTTGTTCAGCTACGCATAAAATTTTGTGCAGTTTTTATTGTGTGTATTTTTGTTGGCTTATCTATCTATCACTTTGTTTATACTTCAACTATTTTTGATTAACTTAGATATTTGCTGAAAAAACTGTTAGTAACGATATATATAATACATATCTATGAAATACTCATTTTTGTCTTAATAATATCTATAACACAAAGTAGAATGATGTCTGTCCGTCCGTCCTTCATTCCTTTAAGATTTCAGTAACCAGTGAACCGATCGGATTCTTCTCTTTAGGGAATATACCTACTGGTCCTGTGGTGGTTTTAGGCTATTTTCTAGGGGGATTGGGACACCCCCAACCCCCCAAAAAATAAAAATCCCTCTCCCAATGGTTTAGGCTGTTATGTTAAAATTAGTGGTTGCACCACCAGAAGTACCTAATTTTTTTAAAATTACCTCTTGGGGAAAAAAAGCCCCTAGAGACTAGGGGCGAAGCCGCTAGTGTAAACTTATAGTACATAATTTTTGTGTAATTTTTTCTATTGTTTCTAAAATAGAAAATGGTTTAAACATTGGCTCCTAGTCGGTTTTATTATTAACCAATGGGATACTTTTCAAAGTTTGTTTCAATTTAAAATATAAGTACATCTATATTTCATCATTAAAGTAAAAGAATAACTCAACCCACAGGGTGGAGACCCTCTCCTGACTTTCAATTATCAGCCAATAACGTCGGAAATATAATCACATCCAAGTCGTTACAAAAGAGCAAACAACAATTAAAGGGTGAGCAAATAAAAATGCGTAGATTTTTAAAATTCAAATTGCGCGGCTTGTGTTTATAGTAGAAAAATGTTACGCATACCATTGGAACCCATAAGAAGTCTATTTTTTTGGAAAAATAAGAACGATTCCTCTGCTACGTATAGTTAGGGAGCTACGTGTTAAAATGTCCTAACGGACTTAAAACTTAACTTGCGAGTATATAAGTAAATAATAGACAATAATTCTTGCAAAAAGACGTGCGTACATTTTTAAAATTCAAATTGCGCGGCTTGTGTTAATGGTAGAAAAATGTTACGCATATCGTTAGAACCGCTATGAACTACATTTTTTGGAAATATAAGAACGGTTCCTGTGCTACAAATAATCTAGGAGCTGGGTGGTAAAATGTGCCAAAATTTACTCGGAAACAAAAACACATACAAAAGAGCAGACAACAATTATCTAGCAGACGAAAGGGGTCTCCACCACTTGGGCCACGTAGTTGTCTGGATTATACATCTTAATTAATAATTATTATTAGCATTATTATTATTCTTGTAGGTTACCACCCTTACCGTTCACTCGGCATGATTCTCTGCAGCCCTGGAAAGAAGAATTCTCAGACGTAGAGAATGGGCTGAGAATGAGGAGAAAATTCGGTAAGAATTAGGTTTCCAGGTTGGCCAAGAATCGGATTAATATCCGCTGGATTAGAACCGGTTCTGAGCTATACTAAAATTATGTATCGCATCGTTTAACAGACGAATAATAAAATAAATGTCATACAAATTAAAACCAGTTTTGTCAAGGACGTCAAGGAGGGTAAAGGGGTGATAACTTATTACCCCCCCCCCCACACCATTTTTTGATTTTCATTATTTATCCCACCCCGCCACAATAAAAATAGCTTGGACGTTTCTGAATTTTATTAGCCCAGGTCTTTGGCCACTCGGGCCTAACAAAACTGATTTTAATCTAAGCTTTTCATTTTAATTTCAATTCTGCGGAAAGCTTTCTATAATACTATGAGATAAATAACTATTCTGGGTTTAATTTAAAGATTTTGTCTTTAAAAGCAAATATGTATAGTTCAGATATAGCTTAGTGGTTTAACGCCTGTTTATTTGTTAGGAAAATATCTGGTCCGAGTCCCCAGACCACATCAATACTAAAGATGTAAAATTTGTACCTACTGATGCTCTTTCAGGCGTTAGATCCTTACAACAAGAAAAATTGTGATATGATAAAAAAAAATATTTTTTTTCTTTAAATTATTTTTAATTTTGAAATATAAACTTTATCACCATTCTTGCGGGGCCCTTCTCATCTTTACTTAACCTATCCTAACCTAAAAAGAAATTTTGATTCAATATTTGAATTGTTACATTTTTTAATGCAATTTTAATAGAATTCTTTATGTAATTCAAATTGTTAGATTAACAATACTTTTATAGTAAATACTAGGGTTAGGCCGAATATTGAAAATGACCCGATACCCTAAAAATTACCGGTAATCCGTTATTATATATCAGCCGGCACAACCCAAGTAAATACAAGTTGGTACGTAAACACATTTAAACTTTAAATTTACAATCTAAACTTAAATTACATTTAATTTGAATTTCATGTAGTGTAATATACTAATGTATGTTTGTAAAAAAATAGGTTTTCAAAAAATATATAAGGAAAAACATGGCTTAAAAGTAACAGGATGTGTGTCTATTTATCATAACAAAATATGTACATACTATATAGCGGCTTCGCCCCTAGCCTTTTTTGGCTTTGCCCCAAGAGGTAATTTTTTTAAAAATAGAAGAATAAAATTATGTATTTCTGGTGCTGCCATTTATTTTTTAAATAGTTTCCCAAAAAACAATTTTTTAGGAAGGATATTTTCATTTTTTGGGAGGTTGGGGGTGTCCCACCCTCCAAGAAAATTGCTTAAGGTATATTCCCTGAAGAGTAGAATCCAATCAGTTCAGTGGTTATCGAGATCTTAAGGGACGGACGGACGTACAGACATCGTTCTACTTTGTATTATAGATAATAGTTATTTCTTTCATCGTATTATAAACCGCTTTCCGCGGATATAGAATGTACAATTATAAGATTAAAACTAGTTTTTTTAGCCCCGAGTTGCCGATGTCATTTCTAGATTCGTAGAAAGCTGGATATAATACGATGATAGACATAGTTTTTTCGTATGGATGAGAACCGGTTCCTATCCACCGGATTCGAATGAATACGAGAAAAGTAATTCAAAGTATTACAATTAAAGATTGTCTGTTAAATGAAGTAATATCAAAACAGCAAAATATAAAATTACTTTCTAAGTATATTGAAACAAGGATGACAGCATCCATTAGTAGAAAAGCAACAAAACATTATGAACGGACAGAATGATTTATAGAGCAGATGCTCAGTGGTCATAATTCAAATATAAATTTATAGAAAATCACGAAACCTAACATGTTTTAATATTTATATTTTGTAGCCTGACTGACATACCAACGGAAATCTTCAGACTGTATGCTCACTTGTATAGGAAACAGCTGAATAACGGTCGAGGAAATCACATTTCTCACTAGTACTGCATAAAGGACTGACAGAAGAACGGAAAAAAAACATAATTTACAAAGTATCTTCGCTAGAAACAAGTCCAACTTTAAATTTGACATAAAAAGGAAAATCCAGGAAGATGATTAAAGTCCCTTCACAGATTATGACGTCATACGATATAATAGCCAATGAGAGGCCATTATACACTGTAATAGTCCAATGGTAAAATTTATGCTGGCCTCTCATTGGTTATTCTATAGTATGACGTCATAATCTGTGGAGTGACTTTAATTATCTTCAAATCCAGGTTTTATTTCAGCTAATTAAACATTATCAAACGGCACAAATCTAATTGAACAATTAAATTGTCCATTTCAGCATAAAATACTGCAAATAAATTCTCATCAAAGGGTTTAAGTATAATAAGTAGGGCTCGGCAACTGTCCATGTGTAAGGCTCGGCTGTAGTCGGTGCTTTTCTTATAATATGACGGCCGGCTTGATGAAAAACAGTGCATGGTTGCGACTTTGGTTGCTAAGTCCTAATGAAGCACAAAAGTTGGACAATCATAACATTTTATACAAAAATATTCATTTAGAGACGATCTTTCATCCTTTAGAATTGAACATATATTGAACAATTTCAAATGCATTGTTTTAATAATTTTTGTTATAAAATGAATATTAAATACGTGGATATATTGACAGGGGAAAATTTGTCGATAACTTAGGTTGCTAATATTGACCTTATTTACTAGTCAGTTCATTTATCCAGTAGGAGGTGAGGATATGTGGTAATAAGGGTAAATGAGGGGTATCTTTATTTTAGCCAGCTATGAGTATCACTTTTTTAGAGTACATGGAAATCTGGTGCAACATCCAAGTAATTATACATCGATTGTTATAAAACACTAATGAAATCATTACAAAAAAATCCTTTGATTTTATGTTAGTTTGAACTTATCAAAGCGTTTGATAATGTACAGAGTCAATTAGATTTTTAAATTGGGTTTTCTAAATAATGAATATAATTTAATTTTTTTTTATATAAATAAATACATTTTAATAAAAAGACACATTATAAACAGCTATTCTATATAAATAATGGGGTATAGTCCTTTCGTGGCAACGCCTCTTAAGGGGCTATTCGTTTTATTTTCACAGTAGCTTTTGAGAGGTTATTTTAGGTTAGGTTAGTTTAAGATGGGTTAGGTGATTGCCTCACAGGGTTAGGTAATATACCCCGGAGCGTTAGAGCCCCAGAAGGGTCTAGAAATAGGAGAAAAGCTACTGATAAAAAAACAACGAATCACCCTTTAAGAGGCGCTACCCGAATAATGTATAACAAGGATAACAACATCTATAAAAGCGAAGCTCAACAATCAGAAGGAAGGACAAACGTAAATAACTCCTTTAGAGAGTCAGAAATTAATAAGCAGAACATTAATTTCTAAGTCGAAACTAAATTGCACATGTATCTGTTGCAAAATTGTATAAATATAGGTTACAGTAAAACGTACTGAGTTTCTACACTTCCTAAATCATACATAACTGTTATAGGAATCATCTTGCAAAATCATTTTTTTTGTCATATCCAATTTAAGTTCTACAATGAAGCTTTAATAGTGCCTATAAAAATAACGTCATATTTTCCTACCATTGTTTAATTTGTCATTTGTATTGTATGACGTCATTTTTGTGTAGGCACTATAAACAGCTTCTTCTTTAATTATACTACATAAATATTGTACTTTTTTTCTAGAAGTTGAGATGAAGAATGATGAAACTAAAAGTGATACAGCGAAGGTAATTTCTTTTTCTCGTGTTCATTCAAAACCGATTAATATCTAGTAGATTATAATCGGTTCTCATCCATGCGAAAAAATTGTGTGTAGCATCGTATTATATCCAGGTTTCTACGAATATAAAAATGTACAATTATGAGATTAAAACCATTTTTTTAGCCCGTGCCTTCGGCATCTCGGTGCTTAAAAACTTGTTTTAATTCTACCATTGTATATTTTATATCCGCGGAAAGCAAGAAATAACTAATATAGTTTTTGATGATACAAATTTACTATTATTGTTCGTAAAGTTCGTAAGTTTGAAATTAAAAACTCTTAACGGTCGCGGAGGAACTGAGGGAGGAGGGGGGGTAGTGGAAGGCATTCGTCTCCGGTACTTTTGCCAAAGAAAAAAGAGACTTTTCAAGTCTTTGAATTATACACAAATAAAAAGTAATGTTTTTTACATATTGACATCCTGGTAGTTCCAGGATGCCAGCAACCCAGGTTGAGAGTAAAAATATTTTTACTTATACAACAAAGCAAAACTTAGAATGCATTCATGGCACAAACTTCATATGATTAGCATTAAAGTGACATGAGCTATATGTAACTTTTCCCACAGAGCATAGTACTGAGTATTTAAAGTATTGTCATTCTTGTTTAATTATAAAATCAATATTGAATATGAAGGGCAATTTTAATTTCGACAGTAAATATCAAATTACCAGAAAATTATATACTACTAGTCACTCAATAATGCGCATTAATTTTTAAATTGAGGATAAAGCATTTAATATTTGTCATAGCAAAGCTTTTCTATATTTAGTGCAGGTTCGTCCATACATCCGGATAGCCGAAATATCGTTATTTTAGGCCTTTTACAATTACTCTGTAGATTTGATGATAATTTCTGAAACAGATAAGAACTATAATTCAAAATAACGAAAACATTTTTGAAATTAATCAAATCTAGGGCAAAAAATCTAGCAATTCCTCGTTAGGGCGGGATTCTCCTTCAATTTTCAAGTTCTTGCCCAAGGGTATTATGTTAAGTAACATCCAACAGACAACCAACTCTTTGATTGTACGATCTTTGTCTGGAAGTTCTAATTGTGCATGGTATTAAGCTGCGCGTTTATATTGGCTAAGGCATTCCAAATATTTTTACTATTAGTGCAACATGCCAGATATAGCAGCAGTAGATACTATATTTATCGTCTCTAGTATGACGCGGTGTGGACCAGACTCGGGCCCGACACCTCCCCGACACTTATCAAAAATCACTTTTTATTTAGATGTTATATGATTCAACTGGTTGTTTTCACTGGTGTACTGGTCGTACAATTGATGAGTGTACCATTACAAGGTAGGAAGCAAATTTACATTATGGCTTCAAAACCGACTAATATCCAGTGGATTAGAACCTGTTCTCAGCTATATTAAAAATCATGTATAGCATCGTATTAAAATAAAATTTTCTCAAATAATAAAATGAAAATCATAAAATGTATTCTAGTTTTGTTAGTCCGTAGCTAGTGTATACTGTTAAGTTGAGCTTTTACTCAAATATCATATACTAGCGGCTTCGCCCCTAGCCTCTAGGGGTTTGCCCCAAGAGGTATAATTACATCTTTTATTACCTGGAGATTTCCCACTCCACCTCTATTTTAGATAATTTAAAAAAATAGCGAGGGGATTTTTGGTTATTGGGGGGATTGGGGGCGTCCTACTTCCTAAAAAAATAGCCTAAAATCATCACAGGACCAGTAGGCATATTCCCGAAGAGTAGAATCCGACCGGTTCAGTGGTTACCGAGATCTTAAGGGACAGACGGACCTGCTCTAATCATTGCCTCCGAATTATATTCCTTGTGCTTTGTTACCTATAAAAGTTGTCATCCTTGTTTTATTTAGACAAGAAGCGACAGTGACCATGTTTGCGGGGCACATAATTGTCGCAATATTTGCTGAGGAAACTTCACCTTTACTTGGATTAAGGTAATCAATCAATCAATCAATCAATCAATCAATCAATCTATCTATCTATCTATCTATCTATCTATCTATCTATCTATCTATCTATCTATCTATCTATCTATCTATCTATCTATCTATCTATCTATCTATCTATCTATCTATCTATCTATCTATCTATCTATCTATCTATCTATCTATCTATCTATCTATCTATCTATCTATCTATCTATCTATCTATCTATCTATCTATCTATCTATCTATCTATCTATCTATCTATCTATCTATCTATCTATCTATCTATCTATCTATCTATCTATCTATCTATCTATCTATCTATCTATCTATCTATCTATCTATCTATCTATCTATCTATCTATCTATCTATCTATCTATCTATCTATCTATCTATCTATCTATCTATCTATCTATCTATCTATCTATCTATCTATCTATCTATCTATCTATCTATCTATCTATCTATCTATCTATCTATCTATCTATCTATCTATCTATCTATCTATCTATCTATCTATCTATCTATCTATCTATCTATCTATCTATCTATCTATCTATCTATCTATCTATCTATCTATCTATCTATCTATCTATCTATCTATCTATCTATCTATCTATCTATCTATCTATCTATCTATCTATCTATCTATCTATCTATCTATCTATCTATCTATCTATCTATCTATCTATCTATCTATCTATCTATCTATCTATCTATCTATATATCTATCTATCTATCTATCTATTTATCTATTTATCTATCTATCTATCTATCTATCTATCTATCTATCTATCTATCTATCTATCTATATATCTATCTATCTATCTATCTATCTATCTATCTATCTATCTATCTATCTATCTATCTATCTATCTATCTATCTATCTATCTATCTATCTATCTATCTCTCTATCTATCTATCTATCTATCAAGGAACCTGGTAATGCCTCTGAGAGCCTCCAATATCCACTACAATGATATCCGACATATCATCATAATTGGAAAGTTGACCTATATTAAAAGGTAAGCTATTAAGAAGCGTAGCTGCACTATAATCTAGATCGTCCCATTTGTTCGTTTGCATTACACTTTTTTTAGTTTATTTTTTTATTTTAATATTTTAATAACACTGTTTGACATATATTTTATTTTTTCCATATTACATCATACACTTGTATTCTAAGTTTAAATAATTAAAGATGAAATTTTACGCTATTCTTATAATTATAGGGAATGGTATTTATTGAAAAATCTCCCAAAGATATCAGTTCTTGATGGTGATCCTCTAAGTCGAGCAGATTTGAGGTAAGTTAATATGATAACATAAGTAGCAAAGTTAAATGATACCAATCTAACCTTTAGTTGTTAACTATTGATTAAGCTCGCTATAATAAATAGATTTATTGCTTTAGATGATCAATTAAACAAAATAATCTGTTCAACTTACAGAGGACTGTCACTGGTCGCCAGAAGGGAAAAGCAGTTTTTTTTGAAAGGGGCTATCTGAGATTATTACAGATTCTGATTTATACATATATAGACAAATAAAAAATGCAAAAAACGAAATCAAAAGCGTTCCTTCTTGGGAGAAAATCCGGGAAAAAGTTTTTAGCTATTTTTAACCTAAAATTCACATTGGGAATCCTGCAAAAAAAAATATACAAATATATTAAACATGTCATTGCTCAGCTCCTAGAAGTGGTAGAAAAATGCTACGCATACCATTGGAAAGCTCATAACCTCTAGTTTTCATAAAGGTATAAAACGTTTGTGTACTATTATTAGTTTTTGAGCTATCCTCTAAAGTATACTAAAGTTTTAAAAATGCAGTTTTTTCATGAATTTTAAGTTTGATACTAGTTACTCAAACCTTTTAAAATTATATTGCTTAGCACTTAGGAGTTATATATTTATTTTATATAGGTACATTTGTATATTTTGTGTAATTTCAATTTTAGCTTAATTAAAAATTGTCTTTGAAATGCGTATAGTTTGTAGGGAGGGCGGAGTTTATACACTTATAGGAAATGAAATGCAGTATAAAATTTTGCCCTGGATGTTTTTGGGCTTGTTGTTATAGTTATTAACCTGATTATTTTTGTAAAATAACATGATTAAATATACCAGTAAAACCTTGAAAATTGAATTTTGGCACTTTCCTTCTCGGGGCTAATGGGGTAAAACAGCCCCTAAGACACTAAAATCTAATGTCTAAGCTTATTTTTAGAGATATAACAAAAACAACCAGGGCAAAATTTTATACTGCATTTCATTTAGTAGTGTATAAACTCCCCCCCTCCCTCCTTGGTTCTTACTAAAAACTATACACATTTCAAAGCTTAAATTGAGAGTACCTAAAATATACAAATATACCTATATAGAATAATATATATAACTCCTAGGTGCTAAGCAATTTAATTTAAAAAGATTTGTGTAACAAGTATCAAACTTAAAATTCAATAAAAACTGCATTTTTAAAACTTGTGTATACTTCAGAGGATAGCTCAAAAACTAATAATAGTACAAAAAAGTTATATACCTTTATGAAAACTAAAGGTTATGAGCTTTTCAATGGTATGCGTAGCATTTTTCTACCACTTCTAGGAGCTGAGCAATGACATGTTTAAAATGTCTTTATATCTTTGCAGGCTTTCCAATGTGAATTTTAGGTTAAAAATAGCTAAAAACTTTTTCCCGGATTTTCTCCCAAGGAGGAACGCTTTTGATTTCGTTTTTTGCATTTTTTATTTGTCTATATATGTATTAATCAGAATCTGTAATAATCTCAGAGAGCCCCTTTCAAAAAACTGCTTTTCCCTTCCGGCGACCAGTGCTCAGAGATTTAAAAGGATAAGACAATGGCTGATAAATTGATATATATGCCCACTGATGATACACAAAACTACCACGTCTGTAGATTACAGTTAGTGATAATACTTGGACACTCAACCTAATGAACCAACTAATCAAAATTTAATGTAAGTCCCCAAAGTTGTTGAGCAAACGAATAAGAAAACGTTAACATAAAACTTTGGGGACTAGTGTAATAAACAATCGAATATCTCATCCCTTCCGGCATGATTTTTCATTCACCAAATTCCTATTGGACCAGTTAAAGGATCTAACCTTTTATTTCTATTGTATTATTAAGTTTATGCGCATTTTCTTGAAAAACAAGGATGACAACATCCATAAAAGCGAAGCACTGAAACGGTAGGACAAACGGACATTAACACTTGTATAGTGTCAGAACTGAATAATCAGAATATAAAAATATAATAGTCGAAGCAAAATTATAAATAAAATTTGTTGAAAAACGCTAGATACAGGATAATGTTTATGGACATACTTTAATTTTTAGGACTTGATTGATTATAGAGATGCTTCGCTTATAATATTGTTCTTTGTTGTCCTAGTAATCAGTATTTAAAAAATCAGATTAATAGAATAATTTTATCTGATACAAATTTGTTGTTAAATACGTTGAAAATCAACATGTTTAAAATGGACGTACGGTCATTCTGGTAATGATTATAGAGTTGCTACGCTTTCTAAATCGTACCTAACTACATCAGGAATCATCATGCAAAGTTGAAATCGATAAGACAATTATAACATACCTAAATTAACGAATAAAAGCTATCTATCTCGGGCGGACTGACCCTAATTATAGAAAAGCTTCGCTTAAAAAAATAATTATTGACATTTTGACATTAGAATGGTGTTTGACAACCAAATAAGAATTAAGAAGAAATAGTTGTAATGAAAAGAAATATAAATGTATAGTACATGCACATTAATTTTATCTTAATGTCATTTGCAAGATTTTCAGATTATTTCACTATCTCTCTTTTTGCAATTAGGCATTTCGGGCCCCTTTTATTTTTTAAGAAATAGGATGACTACTTCGAAAGAAATAAACTTAATCTAAAAAATGTTGAACAAATTAATTTCTTATTTTGTATGCATTTTATTCATATTCCCAAAATAGAAACGTAAAAATAAAAATTAGAGTGACATAAGCACACAGCTTAAGATAAAGGTTAAATAATTAAGCCCTTGCTGAGCACTGATCCGCTCTATCTTAAATAAGAATGAGGTTTTTTTTATAGGTTAGGTCAGGTTGGATAAGGTTTTATTGGGTACTGGGTAGCCCCAACAGGTTAGAGTCCCTCATAGCGACTATTTAAACAAAGAACCTGCATCCCTCTTCCTATTTTATTTTATTAATTTGTTTTTTTAAATAAGGGGAGGGGTATTATAACTTTCTTCGGTAGCTTTTAAAATGCAATTAACCCTTAACGGTCGAGGGGAGGGGAGGGCCCCCCCCCCCCTTCGTTTTTTTCTATCTTAAATTACAGACCTAAAAACAAAGGCTGTTAAATAAAAGGGCGAAGGAAGCGAAATTGACTTAGACTTATAAAAGGTCGGAATTTCATGATCAAACAGGGTACTTGCACAAAAATTTTTAGCCATCTAGCTCTAATAGGGACTGAGATAATAGGGGGGGACCGATTAAGGTGCGTCAAGGGGCCCGACTGTAAAGGGTTAATGGTTCTAGTTATTTCCATTTACAAAATATGGGAATTACCAATTTTTTGTTTCTAGTTTTGTACATGACAGTTACACAAAACTGCATTGTTAATTTCTTCTTCATGAACATGTTACTATAACAAGGATGACATCACACACAAGTAAAAACAGCACAAAAATTCATGTATGGAGTTAAATTTTCAGATGCTATAAAAAAGAAGGAGAAGGAAAGGAAAATAAGATATGATAAAAAAAGAAAATCATGAAACGTTTACATATCAATATAAAAAAGTATTTAAGAGAATGACCGACAGACTGACAGACTAAGTAATTTGTATAATGATGCTCTTTGGTATACAAAAAATCAACAAACTATCAAAAAATTAGCCTGGAAAATAGCATATCCCCCATTGCGTTACGGACGGACGTACAGACAATGTGATTTATGGTTTATGTTTACTACTATAAAACAAAATATTCTATATTTTAAAGTACTTGATTTGTATTTTGGTAAGTTAAAATCTTCCGATCGCATTTCAAATCTTTGAATGCAATCAACTCCCATGAGTCTCTTTATAGTGCTTATATAAAAGTGGATAAATTTTACAATTTTTGGCCAAAGTTTGCCATATGACGTCTTATTTTTTAAAGGCACTATAAAGAGCTTCATCCCTCATTTATTTTCAGAGCTGCTAAAGTAAACCTGTGTCGAACCTGTATCATACTTTCTGCAAAGGTAAAAAAATAGGTTTTCGCCGGATATCCGGCCATTTTCAATATCCGGACGGATACCGGATATTAAAACTATAGGGTATTCGGATAATTTCAAATATTGGATATTCAATAATTTGCCGGATTTCAAACGTTGGTCAGATATCTGGCCGGCTCCGGATATCCGGCATAATAAATCAGCCGGATATCCGGTATCCAGCCAAAAAAAGTATCCGACTCAACCCTTGTAAATAATAATATCTAAAAGCATAGCTTGTCTACAATTATGACTGGTTCGTCTGTCCATAGTGGATGTAGATCCTTGTTTTTTTTTATCTTATTCTATATGTAACTCTGCCCAGAGAGAAGGGACTCTATCCCAATTTTGTATTGGGTCTTTGAAATAAGCTAATAGCGTAAAAAATGTAAAAACACCCGAATCCCTAAAAAGAACAGGATCAATTTTTTTTTTGTTCTTTTGTAGGAACTTGGCTGTGTTTATATTTCCAACGCTACTAGCTGATTTCAAAGAATCTATACAGTGTCAGGACAGGGTCCCCGCCCTGTGGGCAGAAGTACATATAGATCATGCCCCTTTTATTAGTTTACTTTAATGCTATAATAAACGGAATTTGGACATAGTAGCCTCGGATTAAGTAGCCTCCGGACAAAGTAGCTTCTAGGACAAAGTAGCTTTATGACATTTACTTAAGAAAAATAGCCTCCCAAGGAAAATAGGAAAATTTCTACAAAGAAAGAGATACATAAAGACAGACAGACAGACAGAAAGGCGTACAGAAATTGTAAAAAATATAAAAAGTATTTTTAAAAGAATTAGAATTGTAAAAAATCGCCCAACCATTTTATTAAAATCTACGATCCACTTTTTGTAAAATCTTCGAAATTATGATTTTTCGACACCTATACATCATTTACGTCAATTTGTTATGCATGTAAATATATCAAAATTTACACTTTTCTAGACTCCTGAGAAATCTGAGCCGGTTCTGGCGGATAAAGAGATAATAATGGCAGCGCTCAATATCAAATACATGAACTTTGGAGCAGATTTCATCAAGGTGAAAATTTTAAGTTAGATAGATAGAATGTTTTCATATGCATTTATACTGTTATAAATAAAGACTCTATAATCAATTTTGTTTGTCCTTCCCTATCTCTATGGGACAGGTGTGATTTTCGTCGCAGCTATTCTAGATAGACGACTGATTATTTTTTTTGAAGATTCTCTAAGCTAATGAACATCCAGTATGTAATTTATTTTCGTCGGTCTGTCAATCAAGCTACATTATCCAAATATTCATGTTTTTTTTTAAGACAGTCGTAGAGACAATAAAACCCAACTAATTATCTATAATACAAAGTTGAATAATGTCTGTCTGTTTGTTTGTTTGTCCCGAATGATCTCGCTAACCACTGAACCGATCAGGTTCTCCTTCTCAGGGTAGATTTTCATAGGTCTCGGGAAGGTTTATATCTATTTTGGAGGAGCGTACCACCACCCTCCAAAGATAAATCGCCCTTAGAAAATAAATTTCCCCCACCCCCCCAAAAAATTTAAATTTTTTTACTAAAATTAGAAATGGGGGAGGGGAACCTAGGGGCCTCTAGAGGCGCAGCCGCTAGTAAAATGTAAAGCAATAAGAACAGTTTGGATAAAATTGTACATTAAAAGTTTAGTTCAAACGTCATTTTCTTAAAAATAAAATCCTTTCAAATATAAATATTTACTTATTAATAATCTAGAGATTTATTTTGATAAACAGTTCTGAGAAATCTAATTGTAAATGTTGAAAACAAATTTAAAATTTGAAAATAATCTTATAATCATAATTTAACAGCTGAAAATTGAAGATAAATGGATATATTACAGCTTGGATATTACACCAGATTATCATTTACTCTATAAAGTGAACCTTGTAGCTTGCAAGAATAACAATCCCCACCCTTCCCCCTTTTACCCCCTCCCCTCCTACTGGAAAACGAACTGACCAATTATTAATGCCGATGTTAACAAACTAAATTGACGACAACTTTTTACTTGTCATAATATCCACGCATATTTCATCCAATACAATAAATAAATGTATATAAAATCTACATTGACTAGTTCCAGTAGTCAGGGCTTAGCAGCCGTAAATTAGCATCAAATTTAAACCTGTTTGGATACTTTGAAATTCTAAAAAAAGAGGAACTGTTATACTTGGGTCAAATTTAGACTTCAAGCTGATTTTATAAATGGTAAAAGGTCGATTCCCTGAAGGCTAACGTCCGGCTGTCGATCCCTGGCACTAGTTATATTTTGTTTTACAGAAAAAGAATTATTTTTATGCGTAAAATCATTATGAATAAGTAAAAATATATATAAAGCATTATATTTAATCAAAAACATTTTCGAGAAAAAACAAATTGGATTTTAAGGAAATATGAAAATAGAAATAATTTCTGAAATTTAGAAGTCATATTTTTAGAGACTTTTAAAAAATCATACTATGTCTTAAAATAAATGTATAAGTATAGATGTTTAACTCAGACAACTACCTGTTGTTGAAGACCTTTTTCGTCTGCTAGCAAATCGCTTTCTGCTTTTGTGCAGCGACTTGGCTATGTCAATATTTAAGACGCTATTGGCTGATATTCAAATACCCTATTGAAAGTGGGTACAGGATCCCCGCCCCGTGAACCGAGTAATATATAGTTCGTGCCCCCTCTATTCTTTTACTTT
Organism: Acartia tonsa; assembly: GCF_053477335.1. Taxonomy (NCBI): domain Eukaryota; kingdom Metazoa; phylum Arthropoda; class Copepoda; order Calanoida; family Acartiidae; genus Acartia; species Acartia tonsa. The sequence goes on from NC_137268.1 coordinate 48,017,697, forward strand.
AATGGCTTAAACATAGGAATGAGACAATTTACAAAAACTCGTTTTGTTAAAAATCATATACATACATTCTTTTAAAAAAATATTTGTTCCATGGCCCTTTTCATTTTCTTATCAAGTAAAATGTACTTTACAATTCTTATAATAGATATTTCTCGTAACGTATTATAAACAGCTTTCCGCGGATATACAATGTACAAGTACCAGTTTTTTAGCCCCGAGATGCAGAAGGCACGGGCTAAAAAACTGGTTTTAATCTCATGATTGAACATTTTTATATTCGTAGAAAACTGGATGTAATAGGATGCTAGACATAATTTATCAGTATGGCTGAGAACCGGTTCTAATCCACTGGATATTAGTTGGGTTCGAAGCGATACGGGAATAGTTATTTCTCGTATCGTATTATAAACGGCTTTCCGCGGATATAGAATGTACACCACGGGACTAAAAAAACTAGTTTTAATCTTATGATTGTACATTTCTATATTCGTAGAAAACTGGATATAATACGATGCTAGACATAGTTTTTTCGTATTCATGAGAACCGGTTCCTATCCACCGGATTCAAATGAATACGAGAATAGTTATTTCTCGTATCGTATTATAAAGGGCTTTCCGCGGATATAGAATGTACAATTATAAGATTAAAACTAGTTTTTTTTAGCCCCGAGGTGCCGGAGGTACCGGCTAAAAAAACTGGTTTTAATCTTATGATTGTACATTTCTATATTCGTAGAAAACTGGATATAATACGATGCTAGACATAGTTTTTTGTATTGATGAGAACCGGTTCCTGTCCACCGGATTCGAATGAATACGAGAAAGACAATTAATGAGTTAACTTTTTGCACTACACATGTCCTATTAACAATCTACATAATAGGATATAAAGATTAATGATAAAAAGTGTTTTAATGAAGCTCATTGGAAAATAAATATATGGACAGAACATAGCAAGACTAATTTAAGACTAGATGCTCAGTAAAATTACTAGTGGCTACGCCCCTAGATGACTCAAGTGACAGTTTTGGTGTGGGGAGAGTCAACCCTCCTCATATTCAATTTTAAGTTTTAATAAGAAAAAGTAAAAAAAAATGTGGCAGATGATTATTCTAGTAATGATTTCTCTTAGGAGGGTGATGGCACCTTCTCTCCCAAATAGTTATAAACCTAGAACCTATAAGAAGCTACCTTTTAAGTAAAGGAAAACCATAACGGTACAGCTGATTTAAAATAATCCAATAATATTTTTTTCCATTAACTCTGTACAAACTTAGGTTAATTAATTACATTCTTTCTTCTACACTTTTTCTTTCTTCTTGATTTTCCAGAAATTAACCCTAATGATACAACTAGAAATAATAATTAATTAAGAAACTATTTAGATGTTGAATATATTTTCCACCAAAAGTGTAATAATATTTCTCGTATTCATTCGAATCCGGTGGATAGGAACCGGTTCTCATCCATACGAAAAAACTATGTCTAGCATCGTATTATATCTAGCTTTCTACGAATATAAAAATGTACAATCATAAGATTAAAACCAGTTTTTTTAGCCGGTGCCTTTGGCACCTCAGGGCTAAACAAACTAGTTTTAATCTTATAATTGTACATTCTAAATCCGCGGAAAGCCGTTTATAATACGATGCGAGTAATAACTATTCCAGTATGGCTTGGAACCCAATTAAAATCCGCTAAATTAGAACAGGTTCTCAGCCGTATTAAATAATCATGTATACCATTGTATTACAGATAGTTTTTTTTACAAAAATTTAAAAAAAAAATCAGAAGATTAATTCCAGTTTTGTTTTATTTTTTATAATTTTCGTTTTAATATTTGCGGCTTCTCTAATTAAAACAATGCTGTTAAAACATAAATTTTAATTAAAATTTGTCCACTTTAAATAAAACTCATGCATACAGATATTCTTGTTAAATCTGAGTGCAAATTATATTAGGGATATAGGTATGTGATTATGGGCAAAAAATAGGTCATGTTTTCATATAGCTCTGAGACTAGATGTCTCTTGAAAGTTTAGTCTTGCCTTTTTGTAAACTTTTTTTTATAAAAATAATGTGTAAAAAATGTTTGGAAATTCACAGTTACCCAATGTTAGTAAAATATGTTTGAATGGTGTACATTTTAAATAGTTTCAGAAATCATCAGTGGCGTGCGAACCGAAGGGGGCATTTGGGGCAATCGCCCCCCCCCCCCCTAGCGACCAAAACACACCCCCCTGCCCCCCCCCTAGCCACCGCCCCCCATGCCCCCCCTAAATGTTGAAAAATGCCCCATTTTGCCCCCCCCCCTGGTCAACAAAAATGCCCCTTTTTGCCCCCTACCCTACAAAAAGCAAGACTATCCCAGTTTCCAAAAAAAGATCAAGAAATACTCAACAAAAAAAATTGTTGGCGCTTCGCGCCAACCAGACAGTTACTATTCATTTAACCTTACCAAATTTTTTAATTAGTGTAGAAATTAGGTTATAATCTTTTTTCACTGAACATAACAAACCAGGTAATAGGAAGTATTTTATTTGGTATAATATAAACTTTTTACCAAAGAAATTTTGTACATCCCCAATGATGATACACAAAATTACCCCTTATATAGATTACAATTAGTGGATGAAATGTATGGAAACTTGACTTAATTAACCAACCAATCAAAATTCCATTAAAGTCCCCAAAGTTGTTGAGCCAACGAATAAGAAAATTTTATATGAATTATTTGGGATGAGTGTGATAAATAGCCCAAAAACCCCTCCTTCCCTGCATTTTTGAAGAAAAAAAATTGCGCTTTGCGCACTTCCAAATGGTTTCTGCTTTTTATCACATGCATTGTATATTTTGTTTTTATTTCTATAAAAACATTTGTAAACAACAAATATTTAATCAAAAAGTTATTTTATATAAAAAAGAAACAGCATTGATATTTATCTAAGCCTTTTTCTCAACACTGTATGTCTGTCTAAATGAATAACTATATATGATGTCATATTATTTTCAGGATAAGTTTATCATTTTTTTGTTTACATACCCTTACAAAAAGACATGTTTTTTATGGCAATTTTCATTAAAAACCCTTAAAACTAACTACACTATATATTCCTAACTTGATAAAATACGCCACTCTTGTTGTCTTTAATTGATTTTAGTTCAAAGGGGGAGTAAATATTTTTAGGTGCGCTTCACGCACCGCCCTTATAAATCATTGGAAACACCACTTAATGAAAAATTAACAGAGTTTTAAAGTGCCATTTAAAGAGGGTAGGATATGTTGATATAACTTTTTAGCTTCTCTATAATTCACTATGGCTGTCAGTACGTAATGCTAAGGGGGAAATGTGATTTTTTCAACTGCAATTAAAGATAGAAGGCTAAAACTTGATGTTAACATTCCCATCATTATGGAGTATAATTAACTTTTAAAAATTTATGGATGTTGGACTGCTTTTCAGGACGTTCTTGGCTATTTTTGTATCTTTTAAATTTCGGGTATAGTCCCTTTTGTGACATTGCCTCTTAAGGTGCATTTTGTCGTATTTTCACAGTAGCTTTTCCCCTATTTATAGCTCCTGCGGGGCCAATTGTCCAACCCTACAGGGAAATCACCTGCCCTAACTTAACCTAGAATAACCTATTAAAAGCTACTATGAAAATACGACAAAATGCCCCTTGCCACAAAAGAGACTATACTCCAAAGTTTTCCATATTTCTAAGAGATTTTTATATCTGTAGATGAAAGGACAAGTAATTTTTTTTATTTTTTACATAGTTCTTTATATCTTTGGTTTTTATGGTACGATAAATTTTTTTTGTGGATTATAATATTAAATTAAATAAAATTTCTCGCTGTTTCAAGCATCCAGTATGTAATTTACTTTGACTGTCATCACACAATATGCAGGAAAAAGGATTTGTGACTTTTTCTACCTAAAATGTATATTTATTTCAACAGATGCTCTTTAAATCTACTTGTCTGTATTCTTATTAATGATTTTTTGTGCTTTGCTACTTAAAGGTGTTGTCATCCTTGTTGTCATACAATAAAGAAATATTTAAAATCAGTTTTACATATTAGGTTAATTTTTGGTAAAATATTTCCAAAATGAGTGTTTTTATCTCCTCCCCCCCCCCAAAATTTTTTTTTAATGGGGTTATTCATCCTTCCTGCTGAGATTTTATAACATCCCCTTCCACCCATAAAAAATGTTTTGTGGTGGGGGGGGGGGGAGGTTGAATTATATTCTGTACTTTTTTTTCAAAGATGCTTTCTAGCTCCCTTCCCTTCGGTCATTGCAGGGTGGGGAGAAAGGATGGGGGAGAAGAGATGGGGGGGGGGGGAAGAGATAGGGGATATAAACGGGAAATAGGGATGGGGGAAGGGATGGGGAAGAAGGGATAAGGACTAGAAGGCCCATAATCAAATAATCCCACCCCTTAAAACACCCTTATTTAAAATTAGTATATGTAATCAAAATCTTCAAAATGCCCCCCCCTAGACAAAGTGCTTCGCACGCCACTGGAAATCATATGTATGTTGTAAATAATGGCAGTTGTACAACATTATCATATTATCCATCTTCCACCTCAATTCATTAATATAATAATTATTTTATTTATGATTGCTCTACCCACAATGTCTAAAATTAATAGATAGCTTTTATTTTTGTCTGAACCCTTTCCCCAGATATTAAATGTGTTAAACTTAAGTCATGGCACATTTACTTTGTGCAATTCTCTCTTACAACTTTATACGCAGAGCTTTGCACTTTTTCCTTTAATTCAAATATCTCTTTTAGCTCTCCTTTCTAAAGCAGCATAGAAATGTTTTATCATACTTATATAAGTCTATAATAGTTATTTTTAGACAGCTCTCCAAGAATATTCAAATGGAAAATTATTAGAATAAAACCAGCTTTGTTAGCTCCGAGAGTTAACAACGCCTTGATTTTGCCAGGGGGGTAGATATACCCCCTCCCTCCTCCGCCGAACACCTCTTTTTGTACTTGACAACTATAGCTCAGATATTTCTTTAGAACCAGTGATTTCGCCTCTAGCATCTAGAAGGGAAGGGTATAAGAATAGACTAAAACCAATTCAAGACTTGACTCTGAAATAAACACCATCCCAGGACCTATGTAAAGCTTCCCTAAAATGAAAACCCCAATCGGTTTATTAGTTATTTGCATTTTGACTTTAATTACAATTAAAATATTTTACTAAAATTGTTTGCTGTGTTCTGTTTTCTATTTTAAATTTCAATGAATACTTGATTTTTTTTTATATATTTAAGTATGCAATCCTAACTGCATTTCAAAGGACCATTAATTCTGCAATTTCCAGTAATTGTCTATTTGCATCCTAGCTATAGTTGAATGTATTGTACAGTGTTTTGTTTCTATACAAAAAAAATCTTATTGTTAAAATTTTAAATTTGAACAATGAGATGTTCAACTTATCTCTCATTACTATTCAATGTTTTCTTGTTTCATACAATTATGTTTTAAATTATTCTTACTATTTTAGAGCTGAATAAATTAATTTTACTTTCCCCATTTTTATAATTTTGAGGAAAAAAAAATTGCATATGGATGTTGTCCCATTTCCTAAAAATATCTTAAAACCACCACATGATCCGAAGGTATATACCATGATCAGTACAACCTAATTGATTCAGCAGGTAGAAGGATTTCAAGCTTCAGACAGACATTGTACTACTTTGTATATAACTAAGGGGTATGCCCCTAGCGCATCAGGAGGGTCAGTATTAAAGTGACAGAAAAGGGCTAGAAATAGCTTTAAACCATCCCAAGCGTTAAGTAAGAACATAAGATAGCCTAAAAACATCATATTACCTATGTGTGTAAAGCTTATCTAAAATAGAGAATTCAATCTATTCAGGAGTCATTGAGATCTTTAGCTTTAGACAAAAAAAATCTAACTACTTTATATAATAAGATCGATGATATATTGTTTAATTCAAATGTTTATTTAGATGGATGAGGATGGACAGGAGGAGCCAGAGAATTCTGATATCAATATCCACAATGTACCTATTCTACTTGACCTTGCATTTGCCAATAATGTTAGGTACCTAGGTAACTAAACTTTCTAACAATATTAGGTACCTAGGTATCAAAACTTTACAATTATGTTAAGTACCTAGGTAAATAAACTTTCCATTAATGTTGGGTGTCTAGGTAACTAAACTTTCCAATAATATTAGGTACCTAGGTAACTAGGAAACTAAAATTTCCAATAATAATAGGTACATAGTTAACTAAACTTTCCAATAATATTAGATACTTAGGTAACTAAAATTTCCAATAATAATAGGTACCTAAGTAACTAAACTTTCCAATAATATTAGGTACCTAGGTAACTAAAATTTCAAATAATAATAGGTACCTAGGTAACTAAACTTTCCAATAATATTAGGTACCTAGGTAACTAGGTAACTAACATTTCAAACAATAATAGGTACCTAGGTAACTAAACTTTCCAATAATATTAGGTACCTAGGTAACTAAACTTTCCATTTGCCAGTAATGTTAGGTACCTAGATAACAAAACTTTATACTGTGAAATTGGATGAAAGAGGGTAATTTTTTTCGGGTAGTTTTGACAAGTTATGTGTTTGGGTTCTAGTCAAATGCTCTCATTAGGTCAAACTGTTCCTAATTACAGACTATTTTACATTTAGTTATAATTAAGAAAACTTTGACTTAAGAGCATTTGACTACAACCCAACTTGCAGAATTATGCAAAAAAAATGACCCTCTTTAATTAGGTTATTAACAGAAGGTAATATTATTCTTGACCTTGTGAAAGCCAATAATGTTTTGCATCCTTTAGCATTACTAAGATTAAATAATTAATCTAGCATGTGTCAATTCTATTTGTACCTAGTTAACATTTGGCTTGTTTTATATCATAAATATTATCATTAGAAAATTAATCATAATTAAAATTTATGTAAAATAAGCTCCAACAAGCAATGACAGGAAGGCAAAGTGTTATTACAAAGAACTAATAAAAGTTATTTTGTTGATAGAAAAACTGTATTCAGATGAGCAAGAGATGTATATGTCTGATGTTGAATTGTATAAAACATTGCCTTTTGCTGGTGGAGTTGCCATGGCTAGGTAATCTAAATTGATATATTTGCATCAAATTTCATGTTCTCTAATGAAGTGATACTTTCAGCTGGCTAAAATAACGATACTCCAATTAACCCCCTTGAACCCATCCCCTCCCTTCCTATTGGATAAACGAACAGGCCAATAAATAAAGTTATTAATAGCAAACTACATTAAAGACAAATTTTTACCTCTCATAATATTCAAGTATATTCTATACCTATACATTTGTAAATTACAATAATCATAATTTTAGGGGTTTGTTAGATTCTCTGATGTCTGCAACATATTTTAATGCGTCTGGTAAGAAAATTTTTAACTTATTCAAATTGTGAAATAGGTAGAAGTCCTTTTCAGATCTCATTCATTCAGCGGACAAATTACGGATCTACTGCAGTTCACGGTAAAATATTGCTGGTAAGCAATATTACCAAAAATATATGAATTTTAAAGGCTGCTAACTGCCAAACGGCTGTACGTACAGATCATACCCGCACACTGTTTTAAGCGGCAAAAGAAGGCCTACAAATAATCTGGAATAGCCATAAATCAATAATGCATAATTATCTCGCAGTGCAGAGAAATGCGCGAAAAAGACCTATTTTACGTGTTTTTTCTTCAGTGAAGCTTTCCCTGTGCATAATTAGATCTTGGCTATTCCAGATTATTTGTAGGCCTTCTTATGCCGCTTAAAATGGTGTGCGGGCATGATCTGTACGTTCAGCCGTTTGGCAACTAGCAGCCTTTAAAATTCATAGATTTTTGGAAATATTGCTTACAAGCAATATTTTACCTTGAACTGCAGTAGATCCCAAATTACTTTTCAGAGAAGCTTCATACAGATTCTGGCAAGTTATACCTAATTTTTAGATTGGTAGAAACATTTTTAAACCTTCTTCCTTTTTCTAACCAAAGCAAGAATTTGTTCGGGTTAATAACCCTCTGGCTCCCCCTTCCTTTCTTTTGAGTTGACCTTAATTATGTTAGCTTAACAAAAAGTATTTGTAAAAACTAAAAATGTTCTATTACATATTTGTTATCATAATTACAAGAAAAATCTAAGTTGATTTATCTAAGGTCAAAGATTTTAGTTGAAGCCTATAAACATTTTTTTGCTATAATTAACTCACCTAATTTAATATAATTTTTTATTTCAGCATTGAGACTGTTAAGACAATGGGTTACAGGTAGAAATATTATTAAATTATCTATAATACAAAGTAGAATGATGTTTTTTCGTCCGTCCATACGATTGTTCCTTAAGATCTCGGTAACCACTGAACCGATTGGGCTCTACTCTTGAGGGAATGTAGATACTGGTCCTGTGGTGGTTTTAGGGTATATTCTTGAGGGTGGGACACCAGGGGCGTCCAAGCTTTTTATTTTGGGGGGGGTAAAATTTTTTTAAGGGGGGGGTAAATCGTTTTTTTTTGGGGGGGTAAAATGGCGCGCGAAGCGCGCCGCAAATTTTTGTTACCCCCCCCAAAATTTTTACCCCGGGGGTAAAATTTGGTTTGGGGGGGGCAATTTCCCCCCCTGAAACCTGTTGGCAGGGGTAAATTTAGTTTACCCCCCCAAAATTTACCCCCGGGGTAAAATTTTTTGGGGGGGTAATTTAAATTTTATTAAATATATAGTATTAAAAATGCGCGCGAAGCGCGCAAAAATTTTTTTTATTAGCGATTTTTTATTTTTGGGGGGTATTTACCCCCCCCAAAATTGTTTGGGGAGGTAAATTTTAAAGGGGGGGAGTAAAATGAAAAAAAATTTTGGGGTGTCTACGGCACCCCCAAAATCGTTTGGGGGGGGGGTAATCGCCCAATTACCCCCTTTTGGACGCCTATGTGGGACACCCCCCCCCCCAAAAAAAAACCCCTCAATTTCTTAATTGTTAATTAACTCCTGGGGCAAAGCCCCTAGTGGCTAGGGGCGAAGCCGCTAAATATTATAAAATATTATGCATCCAGGGTATGTATTGCAAAATAGGTGTTGAAAATTTCAAGATTATGCATAGATTCAACAAAAATTAGCATAAAATGCAATGGTAAACCTGAAAATCTATGCAATGATAATAAATTTCAATTTGGTATTATCTAGCAGAATATACATACTTTTTTCATGGTGTATATGTTTTCTTCTTGCTTTATATGCTTTCTAAAAAACACTAAAAATAAAAAAAAATTGTGCGTTTATTTAAAAACTGTGTACATACTTTTTTTCAAGAATGTTACTTAATTTACCCTAATTATATAAAAGTTTTGATACTTACAGAAAAAAAGAAATAACATATATAAAGCAAATTTTCATTGATATAAAAATTGCTTTTTAAACAGTGCATGTATATTGATATCTATCTATCTTTACATAAATAAAATTATTTCTATTACCCATAAGGGCTTTTCAACGCCCACAAACTTGCATTCTCCTCCAATTCTCATTAAAAGTTGTCATTTTGCATTTTGGCATGTTTACACAATTCTAATATTTAACTCACTTTGTATAATTGTCCAATCCATGATTTTTTACCTCGCTTTTTATGGATGTTGTCATCCTTGTTTGGATATCTTTACCTTTCGTCTGTAAATAAAATACTCACTAAAACTTACTTTAGTCATTCTAAAAGCGAAGCTTTTCTATAATAAGGGTCGGTACGTCCGAGACGGATAGCTTTTTTCGTTAATTTAGGCATGCTGAATTGTCCTGTCGATTTAATACTTTGCATGATGATTCCTGTAGTAGTTAGGTACGATTTAGAAAGCGTAGCAACTCTGTAATCGTTACTAGAATGTCCGTATGTTCATTTTAAACATGTTGATTTTTTAACTTTTTAACAAAAAATTTTTATTTGATATAATCATCCGATTGATTTGAATTTTGGAGTACTGATTCCTAATACAATAAGGTATAATATTATAAGCGAAGCATCTCTATAATCAAGTCCTAAAATATCAGTATGCACAGAAATCTGTATTTAAGAAGTTTTGCAACAAATATACATATATTTTTGTCAAAACATTTATATTTTGTAAATTCAGTTCTGACATGCTATAAGAGTTAATGTTCGTCTGTCATACCGTTTCAGAGCTTCAATTTTATGGATGTTGTCATCCTTGTTTAAATTGCATGTGAAAAAAAATTAATGTTAGATAATTATTTATAGTTTAAGTAATGGGGCATTTATCTATACCTATTTTTAAGAACATACACACAAAAAAAATTTCTTCCAAACGATCTTAGATAATATTTTAAAATCCTCAGAAGCCCGCCAAAAATGATACAGAGTGGGTTAAAACAGGGTCAAATGAATGAATAAAATTTGTTGGTGAATTTTGTGCCATCTTTATCCCTATGCAAATCCAGGAATAAATGCAAGTTTGCACTTTGCAAAAAAATACAGACATATACATACACACACATACGCACACACGCACTCACACACACACACTCACACACACACACACACACACACACACACACACACACACACACACACACACACACACACACACACACACACACACACATAGACACAATAATAAAGTAAAAGATTAAAGGGGAGAGAGTTAAATAGCTAAACTTTGATTAACCATTGAACCCATATATGATTGAAAGATTTGTAAGTAGCATGTAAAAAAAAGTTTTTACATGGTTTTTGAAAACAATGCTATAAATTTAAAATTAATGAGATATTTTCCCTGTAACAATGTAATGCAATACATTTAAGTATAGATGTATAACCCAAGTGGTGGGGACCTTTTCTACACTTTTTTTATCGACTTCGCTGTCTTTATATTTCCCACTCTGTTGGTTAATATTCAAAGACCCAATTAAAAGTCGGAACAGGTTCCTACCCACGTAGATAGAGTTACATATAGCTCGTGCCTACTCTATTATTTTACTTTAATATTGACACAATACTACGCACAAAATTATATCACATACACACATCATAAAACTACATAAGTAAGTAATTGCAAATAATCAATAACTCAATAAAGTTAACGTACAAAGGATGAAATATGCATTAATTTATAGGTGTAAATATTTAGTAAATAAAAAAGGCGCAGTCAACAGTGAAGTGATATATAAAACAAATCAAGTAATGGGTTTTATTTTCTGACGTAATCTTTATCTTAAAATTATCACTGATTTTCTGACACTGTAAAAATTTCATGTTAATATTTTATAAACCTAAACATGCAGTCATAATATCATTGCAATACCATGATGAAGTTAAATGTAGTCAGCAATGGCCATTTTTGATTATTAAATACTAAATATTAAATAAATATTATTAACAAATAGTCGTAAATATATCAGACCAAAGTCAGTAAATCAATTTAACTATTGAGACTGGAATTTATAAGAATTATATATCTTTCAATGGATGAAACTTGATTAAATCTTAAATAATTTTCAGCTGAAAGATACTGAAGATTTTATTAAACAAGGATGACAACATCCATAGAAGCGAAGCACTGAAACGGTAGGACAAACGGACAATAACAATGTATAGTGTCAGAACTGAATAATCAGAATAAAAATGTATAAATGTCGAAGCAAAATTGTAAGTAAAATTGTTGAAAAATTGCTTATTACAGAATAATGTTTATGGACATACTTACATTTTTAGGACTTGATTATAGAGTTGCTTTGCTTATAATATTGTACTTTGTTGTCCCAGGAATCAGTATACCAAAAATCAGATCAATCGGATTATTAGATCACAAAAATTTGTAGTTAAAAAAGTAAAAAAGTCAACCTGTTTAAAATGGACGTACGGACACTCTGGTAATGATTATAGAGTTGCTACACTTTCTAAATCGTACCTAACTACTAAAGGAATCACCTTGCAAAATTTGAAATCGATAGGACAATTCTAACATGCCTAAATTAACGAAAAAAGCTATCCGTTACGGACGGACGGACCGACCCTAATTATAGGAAAGCTTCGCTTTAAAACAAGGATGACAACATCCATAAAAGCGAAGCACTGAAACGGTAGGACAAACGGACATTAACACTTGTATAGTGTTAGAACTTAATTAGCATAATATAAATTTATAAGAGTCAAAGCAAAATTGTAAGTAAATTTGTTGAAAAACTGCTTGATACAGGAAAATTTTTATGGACATACTTACATTTTTAGGACTTGATTATAGAGTTGCTTCGCTTAATACATTATACTTTGTTGTCCCAGGAATCAATATACCAAAAATCAGATCAATCCGATGATTAGATCACATAAAAATTTGTTGTTAAAAAAGTAAAAAAATCAACATGTTTAAAATGGACGTACGGACATTTTGGTAATGATTATAGAGTTGCTACGCTTTCTAAATCGTACCTAATTACTAAAAGAATCACCATGCAAAATTTGAAATCGATAGGACAATTCTAACATGCCTAAATTAACGGAAAAAGCTATCCGTTACGGACGTACGGACGGACGGACGTACGGACGGACGGACCGACCCTAATTATAGAAAAGCTTCGCTTTTAATAATTATAGAAAAGCTTCGCTTTTAAAAAACAGTATAACTTTATGTATATAGTGCATTAATAATAGTTTCCAAGGTTGGAAATTTATTCTTATAATTAAAGTTCTAAGTTTTATCCATTTAGATATCGCTAACCATTCAACCAATTTAGTTTTCCAGTTTGATTCACACTATCTTGGTATTGTTTCAGTGCTTAGCTTTATGGTTCTAGGATAGTTTTCATTATCACTGGTATTAGGTTAAGTAACACTAAACAGGCAAACAAATCTTTGATTGCACGACCTTTGTCTGCAATATCTAACTCTGCATAGTAATGAGTTGCGCCTGTTTTGGGTTAGGGCATTACCCCTTCTCTATCTATCTTACATAACAGTAGCAGGATCCATTTTTAAGCCAGGATGTGTTAAGCCAGGATCGCGGGTTAAATGTAGTGCATACTAATATGTCAAATTTTGCAAGATCAAGATATAAATTTTAAACATAACCAAATGAACCCAATTTTTTCAGTTGCAATATCCCCATTATTTTCCAACTTTAAAATTAAAAATTCATGGTTTAAAGTTTTGGATCGAATTGAACATTTTCTACATATACTATACTATATATGTATGTATGTATAAGTTTGCAGATATAAAGTTAGGCAAAGTTAATTAACACTTATATGTATATACATAAAATCTTGTAATATCATGGACTGGAATAAATATTTTGAAAAGTGAAGTGAAAGAATAGAGGGGGGAACGAACTATATGTTTCTCTAACCACGGGGTGGGGACACTGTGCCGACTTTTAATTGGGTCTTTCAACAGCCAATAGCATCGAAAGTATAAACACAGCCAAGTTGATAAAAACAACAGAAAGCAATTAACTAGCAGACGAAATAGGTCCCTGATACTTGGAACAGGTAGTTGTATGGATTATACAATAAACATCTATACTCGTACATTAACATTTAATTACAAATTAAAAGGATGAATACAGGAATCTACATGGAAAACAAATTAAACATGGATGACAACATCCATAAAAGCGAAGCACTGAAACGGCAGTACAAACGGACATTAACACTTATATAGTGTCAGAACTGAATAATCAGAATATAAATGTATAAGAGTCGAAGCAAAATTGTAGGAAAATTTGTTGAAAAACTGCTTGATACAAGATAATGTTTATGGACATACTTACATTCTTAGAACTTGATTATAGAGTTGCTTCGCTTATAACATTATAATTTGTTGTCCCAGGAATCAACATATCAAAAATCAGATCAATCGGATGATTAGATCACAAAGAAATTTGTTGTTAAAAAAGTTTTAAAAAATCAACATGCACGGACATTCTTGTAATGATTATAGAGTTGCTGAGCTTTCTAAATCGTACCTAACTACTAAAGGTATCACCATGCAAAGTTTGAAATCGATTGGACAATTCTAACATGCCTAAATTAATGAAAAAAGCTATCTCTCTCTGACGGATGGACGTACGGACGGACTGACCATAATTAAAGAAAAAGCTTCGCTTTTAAAAACTAAATATTTATCTTTCCTGCTCTTAAATCTAAAATTTAGAAACTACGTTGTGTGTTACATAAGATACTGTATATCTAACTTATTACGTTGAAATATGTAAATTTACATCTGCTCTACTTTATTATAAAGTTTTATACTTCCAGACTTTGTTAATAGGTGTAGGATATATATACATACAAGCAGGAATTCAGGGTGGGCTTGCTTCGAAACTGATTAATATCCGCTGGATTAGAACCTTATATCAGCCATACTGAAAAATCATGTATAGTATCGTTTTACAGACAACTTTCCACGAATATTAAAATAAAAATCATAAAGTTTATCCTAGTTTTGTTAGCCAGGGTCTGTGGTCCCTCGGGTCTAACAAAACTAGTTTTTGTCTTTTATTCTTCCATTTTAATATCCGCGGAAATCTGACTATAATACGATGCAATAAATAATTATTAAAGTTATCAAGAGAGGGCATACAGTGCTTTCCCTAAGAGTGCCTAGAAAGCACGGAAACCAATAAAATAATGAGAAAATGTATTCAGGCCTATTGGTTTTAGGAAATTTTGTTTTTAGATTTCAGTCTTTGAATGGTTTCAGGCCTTTTTTTAAAAATCTTCGAACACATTGCGTTTAGATGTTAGGGGCCCATCAACTAGTTATGTATATATTTTGTACAGATTCAAGTTTTCAATAGAAAAGACAACTAGAAAATAACTAAATTATTTGAGCAGGGGGAAAGCCATGGCCCAAAACAGGATATGATTTCCATACAAAGATCGTGTAATCAAAGGGTTGGTTGTCTAAAAGGGCCTTATGATAATGCACAGCAATTCTATTTGGTTCAGAGATACACCAAAATAAGATCTTGTGATGTAGCCCGTCCTCATAGGCTACATTAAAGACTTGTAAAGGGGGGGTTGAGTCTTTTTTTGTTTTGTTTAAAATAACAGTTTAATTAGATTATTGATCCATATACCTTTTTCTTTATTCTAAATGACTATAGCGATAATATTCTCCATTACCAACTTTATTTTACATGCTTGATCATGATAAGTAAAATTTTAAGAAAACTTTTGTATAAATTTGCAACTAAAAAGATATAAAAAGATAGTATAAGATAGAGAGGTGAAACAAATTGATACAATTTGAAATTTGAGCAGGGTTAGTAAAAGGTTTTTTTTTTTAAAGAACAAACCCAGTTTTTTTTTGGTTGAAACCGTTTTTTTTATAAAAAAAAAAAAATTTTTTTTAATAATATCTAAATTATAGTATTCTAATTATCTGTATATTTTGTTTTGTTGAAGTACCAGAAAGTCATCTTGTAAGTTTTCTTTACTAAGCTAAAAATGTGTATGTCTCTATTTCACTGTGCATACTGTTGTATGCTATTAGATATAATTACCAAAGTACAAGATTCAAACTATTAAAAAAATTTATATCAGGTATTTAGGTTTTTGACACTTATTTACTGTATTATTTACATTATAAATTGATATAACTAAAAATATTTTTTTAAAAAACATTCCACCTTGTTTTTTGGTTTAAACCACTTAATTTAAACCAAGTGTTTTTTTTAATGCCAACTCTGAATTTGAGGAGAGGTAGTTTTTATTGTATTTGTGTGTTTAGTTTAGGTTAGGTTAAATTAGGTTATTTGGATACATTAAGTTAGTTCATAAGGTCAGGGCATTGTACGGTAAGGCACACAAAGAACCCCCCCTAACAAATTAATTTTAAGTAATTTAAATAAAGGGGGGGGAGGAGGTTCTGAGCTTGATAGATATTATCTATCAAGCTAAATATAAAAGTTTTGTTTTGCTATTCAAACATAATTTGTTTTTATTATGTACTCAACCAGACAACGCTGTACTTTGGTGTTTTCATACAAAGTACATTGTTAAGTACTAATACCCCCCCCCCCCCCTCTTATTTGTTAAATATTGAAAATCTAGGAGGGTAGGGGATGGTATGTAGTTTTGTTAGCTTAGGTTGTATTTGATACTGGATAGCCCCATAAGGTTAGGGCAACGCAAGTATAGTACACATTAATAAACCTCCCACACTGCCTTATTTTTTGTTTATCTTACAAATAAGGGCATAAGATGGAGGGGGGGGGGGGTATCAGTGCTCAAGAGGCACTTAATGTGAAATCACCCGTACTTTACATGCCGTGTAAAATATTCCTGCTCATAATCCCTAATAGGTGACTATCAGTCTCAAGAATGAGAACAAATTATTCCCCACAAAATCTGAGTCAGGGAGTGAGATTGAGACTTATGATGTATTTAACACAAGCGGCTACGCCTCTAGAGGTGGATGGAGGATTTTCTTTAGAGGAGGGTAATATCTCCCCTAAAATAGCTATAAACCTTCCTAGGACAATATGAGAAGCTACATTGTAAAAAAAAACCATATCGTTGCAGCGGTTAGCAAGATTCTTTTTGGTTAAGATTATAGAATTGCGATGCTTTCTAAATTATACCCAATTATTGCAAAAATCATCATATTTGAAACATATATAAATATTTTAACATGCCTAAATTAATAATCACATATTTTTGAGGAAAAAAAATCGAGACCCGTTTGTAATTTAATTTCTAGTTTTTTCAAAATATATTTCCTTATTTCCTTGTATAAAGCTTAAAATTTTTCACAGTACAGACGTAAAACGTAAATTTGAAGTGAAAGGCCAATTAATTGCCATGCTAACCTTACTAAGATGCATTGAATTTAAAGGATAAGACAATGGATGATGAACTTATGTACATCCCCAATCATGATAAACAAACAACACCTTTGAAAGATTAAAATTATATCGGTTGACAAATTGAACACTTCTAGATTTGACCATCAAGATTTAATACAGTACCCAAGGATTTTAAGTCGACGATTGTTTTTTAGAGGATAGGTACCATAAGTTTCAGTCAAATAGTTCCCTTCATCCCTCGCAAAATATGAGGAAAACAAATACATAAATAACCAACCTAGGGCAGTATCCAGGAATCTAAAGGGATAAGACGATGGCCAATAAATTGATGTACATCCAATATGATGATTACACACAAAATTACCCCTCTTTAGATTACAATTAGTGGTTGAAACTTTTGGAAACTAAACTTAATGAACCAACTAATCACAATTCAATAAAACTCCCCTAAGTTGTTATTTTAACAAATAAGAAACCGTAATCATAAAACTTTGGTGCCTCTTATGATAAACAGCCTACTGTCCCCTCCCCCCCCCCCCCCCCCTTGGCAATCTCTTTACCGTTGAATTTAAACTGGTTCTGAGCTATACTGAAAAATCATGTTTCGCAATATATTATAGAGAATCTCTTTTTAAAATTAAAATATTAACATAAGATATATCCCTGTTTTATTGGACCGTAACTTTGACCCTTAAGTCGCTAGTTAAAATATTAAATCATTAATGTATTGGTTTGTGTAAAGGCTTCTTAGTATCAAGATAATTTTATTGAGTTATTGATAAAAAGGTTGATTAATATTAATCAATATTCCCTAATATTATGTCTATATTACAAACATAGATAAGTTCAAGGTAAAAAGAAAAAAATAACACCCTAAATAACAGACAAATGGTCAAAACAATGTATAGATTAGATGGGCATATGTTAAAATAATCTTCACTAAAAACTTCAGCTGTCAATTTTTTATAGGAGCCGAGAAATTCACGTTTCCCCCACTTTGTCTCAGACAGACGGACGGACATTTCGAATTATAGAGTAGCTTCGCTACTAAAAAATGTATTTTTTTTCTATCATGAAGGGATGGGACACTAGGCTGTAAATTACTCGGGTATCCTAAGTTTCATATCTTTATTAAAACACTTTAATTTCATGATAGCGCTAATTTTTTTTTGCAAAAAATGATTTCAAAGAACTAATTTTGTCATAATTATTCAACTTTCAGGCTAACATAAGATTACCTAAATTTGTAATAAACATATTTTCTGATAAGTTACCGACAAAGCCCAATCTGTACCACTTTTGATTCCTGTGACGTCATAAAAATGAGGGATTTTCCATCTCTTTTTAAGGTTTTTTTTCCCCCACTTCTCCTCTCGTTTTTATGACGTCACAGGAATCAAAAGTGGTACAGATTGGGCTCCGTCAGTAAAACCTTCTCCCTGGAACAATGAAAGATCATTTGAGGTTTAAAATGAATAGAATTTAAGGATCTTAAAGTATAATACAATAACAGATAGATGTAAACAAAAAAACTACCTCCCTTTCTTTTTACAGACCTCTTTCGTCTGCTTCTTAATTATTGTCTGCTACTTAGCTGTGTTAATAGAAGCGACACCATTGGTTGATTTTCAATGACCCAATAGAAAGGTTGCACAAGGTGGTTGAGATGGGGAGATTTAACCTTTCTTTCTCTTGTGTTTTACTCTAATAATACAATGAACGATGAATTGATACATAATAGTTATAGACAATTTTTAGATGAAAGTTAATGGTTAAACAGTTGACACTACTAGTTCAGAATCAATAAACAAAAAAATCAATAAAAGTACCCAAAGTCCTTGAGCTATCGAATGCACTAACAAGATTATACAATTTTGGGTACTATTTGGGTGCAATCTACAATCCTGCAATGTCTCCCTCCTCCCAGACAAAATTTAAATCATATATAATTCTAGGCGGGGCAAACATTGATCTGGAGAAGAGTCTGGCAGAAGGAGCTGGTTTACGGGGCGGATACACAACCCCCAAACTTCTAGCTGCAAGGGACAGAGCCAGGGTGGAGGAAATTGTACTTAGGGATAGCCAGTGGTCCAGGTAGATAGATATAGATAGATAGATAGATAGATAGATAGATAGATAGATAGATAGATAGATAGAGAGATAGATAGATAGATAGATAGATAGATAGATAGATAGATAGATAGATAGATAGATAGATAGATAGATAGATAGATAGATAGATAGATAGATAGATAGATAGATATATATATAGATAGATAGATAGATAGATAGATAGATAGATAGATAGATAGATAGATAGATAGATAGATAGATAGATAGATATATAGATAGATAGATAGATAGATAGATAGATAGATAGATAGATAGATAGATAGATAGATAGATAGATAGATAGATAGATAGATAGATAGATAGATAGATAGATAGATAGATATGATTTATCATTTATTAAACGCTTTGCTTCAGTCAAAAATTTGTTAATCATGCATTTAATTGATTTAGATTATTTTCTGTTTTCACCGTATTTAAAATTGGTTGTTAATACTAAAAGATAAATGCATTTTACTAGCTATATAGAAATACTATCAACTTCGCCACTCTAGCATCTTACCGCTATGTATTTAATTGAGTAACTAAAAAACTAAAACCAAACTTAAAGCCTAAAACCATCTAAGGACCTATAAAAAGCTTCTATAAACTGGAGAAGTCAATTGGTTCAATATTTATCGAAATATAAAGCTACATACAAAAGCCTTACTACTTTATATAATAGGAGAGATAGATAGAGACTGATAGAAAAGAGAAATAAATAATAAAAGAAAGTAACAAAATTTAAGAAAGAAAATCAAATATTTATTCTTTATTTCATAATTTAGAAAGAATTTTCGGGTATAGTCCCTTTCGTTATAATGCCTCTTAAGGGGCGTTTCGTTGTATTTTCACAATGGCTTTTGATAGGTTATATTAGGTTTAGTGATTGCCCCGTAGGAAAACAATTGGCCTCGCAGGGTTAGAGCCCCCCGCAGGGGCTAGAAATGGGAGAAAAGCTACTGTGAAAATACGAAGAAACGCCCCTTAAGAAGCGTTGCCACGAAGGGGGCTATACCCGAATTTTCCTTTTTCTTATTTTGACAAACATTCTATTTAATCCTTTTGCACATATGTATAAATAACAAGGAAAATCATGACAATAAGTAGTGCAGCAATATAATCTTACTATATTTAAATTGAACATGCTTAAAAATAAGTATACATATATATGGAACATTTTAGAAAGTCAGCATTTGTTGGAATGAAGGAGAGAGAGAAAGAGAAAGAGAGAGAAAGAGAGAGAGAGAGAGAGAGAGAGAGAGAGAGATAGAGAGAGAGAGAGAGAGAGAGAGAGAGAGAGAGAAACTGAAAAAAGAGGGATAGATAAAAAAGATAGAGAAAAAAATGATAGAGAGAGAAAGGGTTAGAAAGAGAGAGAGAGAGCAACTTCTACAAAGTGTACATATATTCCTCTTACTTTACAGTAGTTGTAACAGTCGGACAAATTGACGGAAGAAAGGCCTTGATTATAGAAAAACTTTCCTTTATTAATACTTGCAACAAATAAAATAACAAGTTTTCTTTGAACCATGGTTCAAGAAATGCATTTAGTTTTTATAGACAAACCTTCTATAAGAAAATGTATGTTGGTTAGTTTTAAATGTTAACGCAGTCAAAATATTTTAATATTGAATCAGAACATTCCTAACTGTGCATGGTGATGAGTTCTGCCTGTTTATAGGCAAATGCATTCTAACTACTCAATATTCGAATGTGAATAGTCCATTATTCTAATTTGACGTCATTTTGGAATTCCGGCCAAAAATTTAAAATTTACCCCATTCTTAAAGGCACTGTAAAGAGCTTCTATTTGATTTAAATATTTGCTACTAATGGATTTAATGATCCTTGCTTTTTATTCAAATATAATTTTATTTCTCCTACATTTCTGTTGAGGTTCATAACTCCGTGTACATTTTCTACAAAAATCTTCAAAGAAATTTGAATTTTCTCTAAATTGTAAAATGTCAGAATTTACATAGTAAATGTTCATGATATAGAATTTGCCAGGGATGCACGGATAGATGAAATAGATAGATACACAAATAATCTAGTTTTGTTGTTGAAAATTTTGAGTTTGGCATTACCCAATTATTATATAATGGGAGAATAGTCCCTTTCGTGGCAACGCCCCTTAAGGGGCGATTCGTCGTATTTTTAAAATGGCTCTTGATAGGTTATTTTAGGTTAGGTTAGGTTATATTGGGGTAGGTGATTGCCCCACAGGGTTAGGCAATTGGCCCTGCAGGGTTAGAGCTCTCCGCAGGGGCTAGAAATAGGAAAAAACCTACTGTGAAAAAAAATAAGAATCGCCCCTTAAGGAGCGATGCCACGAAAGGAACTATACAAATAGAAAGTTATTTTTGTCTGAAGCTTAATATTTCAACCACTGCTGAACTGATTGAGTTCTTCTTTTTAGGGAAGCTTAGGATAGATTAAGGGAATGTTTTAGACATTTTTTTTAGATTTTAGACTTAAGATGTCTTAAAGCTACTTTTCTGCTCCTATATGCTAGGGGTGCAGAATGATCCATGTGACGTCATAAAAAGGAGGGAGATGAGAAGTGGTAAAGAAAACCCCCATAAAAGAGATGGATAATTCCTCATTTTTATGACGTCACATGGATGATTTTTGACACCTCAGTTTTGCGCTTATTTTCTGCCAGTCGGATATAACAGTCTCGTTTGAGTAGTTCTTTAGTTCGATGAAAAGGGTAACTTGTTAAAATTAATTAAAATTATTGACTTGTGAAAATTAGCGTAATTTGGGTAGGATAGATTTTCCATAGGATGTAACATCCTTTTCCCCAGGCCTAGCTATTCTAACAATCAATTCTACAAAAATCGCAAAACCTTTTAAAGTAAGGTGGGGGTATATCTTGTTTTTTTTCGTGTAATTGAAGAGGGGTTGGTAAGAAGGGAAGGAAATGGGAAGGGGGTTGTGGGAAATTTTTTTTTATAATTGTTTGTCAGAATAACATTCCCTTTTCCCTGCTTGTTCCTTTACTTTATATAATACCTAATAAGATTATACTATCATAGCTGTCAATTACCTATCCTTATTCCCTGATAATTCATTCTAATGTATGTGAAAATTTGAAACGCAATACAGTACTGAGTACATGCATTGACCATTCTTTATCTGATTTTCTTCAATTTTCTATATTTATCCAATCAAAATCTCTGAAACAACTTGATGTTATTGCTTTAGCTGTTTTAGAAATATTAAGTAACAAACTATCACTCATGCCACTACTTTTACTTTAACAAGAATGACAACATCCATAAAAGCGAAGCACTGAAACGGTAGGACAAACGGACATTAACACTTGTATAGTATCAGAAATGAATAATCAGAATATAAATGTATAAGAGTCAAAGCAAAATTGTAAGTAAATTTGTTAAAAAACTGATTGATTTAGGATAATGTTTATGGACATACTTACATTTTTAGGACTTGATTGTAGAGTTGCTTCGCTTATTACATTATACTGTGTTGTCCCAGGAATCGATATACCAAAAATCAGATCAATCGGATCAATCAACATGTTTAAAATAGACGTACGGACATTTTGGTGATGGTTATAGAGTTGCTATGCTTTCTAAATCGTACCTAAGAATTCTAACATGCCTAAATTAACGGAAAAAGCTATCCGTTACGAACGGACCGACCCTAATTATAGAAAAGCTTCGCTTTTAAAAAGGCCTGCTATACCTTCGAAAATCTCTTATAATTTCAACTTAAACATAACTTTTAAATTAAACATTGTATTTATCATATTTCTCGAAAACAAATACTAATAAAGAAAAATTAAAGGAAAAACAATATTAAAAATATTTCAGCATAAGAAAAGATTTATGAGGGAAATATAGTGTATATGAAAATAGTGTAGTAATAGTCAGGTTTTAAAACAATCATACAAGTCTTTCAAACCTATTATTTATCACATCCTATAATATAAAGTAATAAGCTTTTTTTGTCTGTAGCGAAGGATCTCGATAACCGCCCAACCGATATGGTTCTTCTTTACAGTGAAGCCTCTTATAGGGTCTAAGATGGTTTTAGGCTATTTGATTTTTTTAATAAGTCTGGGTATGGTTTTAGGTTTTTTTCTGCACTTCGAATATACAGCCCCTAGATGTTAGGAGCGCAGCCGCTAGTAGGTCATAAAGTAATGATTTTACAGGTTTATTATAGAAAAGTTATACAATAATTTTACGATACTTTTATTTAGATATGCTGAATATGGAGCAAGATTTGCTGATTTATTTGCATCTGCTTTGAGAGATAATGGCACGCTGTGTCTGGGTATTTACAGGTAAGTTGTTTATTGCATCGTACTATAGACACCTTTTCGCGGATATCAGAATGAAAAATTATAAGATTTAAACTAGTTTTTTTTTAGCCCAGAGGTGACAAATGCCCGGTCTAACAAAACTGGTTTTACATTTAATAATACTATCAATTAAAAATTATACTATACATGATATTTCAGTATGGCTGAGAACCGGTTCAAATCCAGCGGATATTAATAGGTTTCGAAGCCATATTGGAAAGCTTTTTACCTCTAAAATTGGATTCGAAATTTCCGTCTGTTCGGCAAAATCTTTTTGTGAGAATACTATTTAAGATAGAAGTCACATTTTTTTGGAAGATTCTTTGACCAATCTACAACTTGTTTGTCTGTTGGTAATGCTATGGGGATTTTTTTTATATTTCTATTGGGAAGTTTTGATTTATTCTGCATATATGAATAATATTGTTTACTATGAAAGAGGAAAGTAAAAAATCCGTGAAAATCTGTTAATAATGTTATATATTCACCTATTCCCTCAACCCCAACAATGCTATAATACTTGTAATATTATTTAGATGTGCTGAAAATGGATTTCCTATTTCTTGCCTTATTTCTAAAGTTGTACAGCAGATAGCCCAATTATTGCAAACGCTTTTTCAGCGACTCCGATCAAAGGAAAAAGCGATATAATGTATAAACGATTTATACATTATACATTCAAAATTTTAATTGTTCAAATTTTGATTTTTTTTTAAGTTTGGAGCTTTTTTAGCTAGTAGTAAATATTGAGATAGGACGCGGATGCTTGGTACACTTTCGGAAACTAAAATTCAGTACATCTGATAATAGTATCATATAAAAGCCAGGATTATGCATAATGAAGCGTGTTATTACTTACTGTCTGCAATATAATAATATTGACATATATATTATTTGATATTTGTATTCATAAACACATAATATTCATCTTACTAAATGTTTATACATATTTTCTACACAAAAAATTAATAGTTATATGGATTTTTTATTAAATTAAAAGTATTAGCTTGTCAGAAATTAATCATATTTTTTTCATTGGGGGGGGGGAGGAAGTTTAATATCAGAAATAAAATAATTAAAGGTTTTTAACCAGTTTTTCCAAAGTTTTTTTTAAAAATATTTATTGATACATTTTTTTAATTTTTACCAATAAAATCGCAAATGAAAGGTTTAAAAGAATTTTGAATTCAATATTTACTAAAAATACTTAAATAAAAGAATTTGCGCATTTTTGATGTTATGCTTTATAAGTTTTATAAAGTTTATGAATTTTATTTTTGAAATTAACTTATTTAAAAATTGTAGAATGTTAGACGAAGATGCAGAATTAGAAGAAACGAGCGAGGTAAAGAAACTTTAAATGAATTAGCTAATGACGTATAGTAATAGCAAGAACAAACAGCTAAATATTCTTATAAAGTGTATTAATTCAATACAAGTTTAACATACAATAATAACATTAATATTAAGACAACTGTTCACTTTTATGTTCGTATCCTGTTGCAGAGCAATGACTTGCTCCGAAACCGTGGATACCAGAACTAAAAGCTAAACTATATAATACATGCATTGCTCTTAAGTCAGGAAGAAAGGGACTATACATCACATTTCTCCCTGGCTTTAACATGAACCTGGATTTCAAACTGTAATATTTCAGATTAAATATACAATAGGTTTTACATGTTATTTATCATAGATATTATAAGTAGCGTTGAACGCTTATTAAATAGATAATAGTTGATCTGGTATGACACCTGTCATATTTTTTTTTTTTTTTATATATTTTTATTCCAGATCTTTAAACACTTCATATACACATTTTTTTTATTTATTTTGGTTCCTTAGAACTCTTTTTGTGTTTTTTTTTTTATTTTCCTTTTTTCTTTATGTGTTTTTTTTTCTTTTTAATATTTTTTTAAGAAAAAAACATTGATTAACATATAATCATTGAAAAATGCATTGATTAACACCTAATGCATTAATTACATAGTTATCATAAATACATGATATAAAAATAACATTGGTTAACATATAACCATCAGATTTAAGCATGGTATTATAGAGCATTAATATGAAACATGAATTTTAAGCTTTTTTGAGACTACTACTGCCTCAACAAATATTAAATACATAAAATAAAATAAATATGAATTAATACACATAACTATAATTATTATTTTCTTTTTCCAGATGTTCTGCTCTTCTTGCCAGATTCTTCAATATCCATGGGCATGATAGCTTCATCATCATTCACTCCAAGTTTTGCGGTCTCATCACACAAGCCGTCTTGAGACATCCTTGCCTCAGTATCACCAAGCATATGAAGACATCTTTCAAATCCACTAGTAACCGCAACCGAAATCGAGGTTGCAACGTTATCAACCTCCTCCTGATTAT
The DNA here is from genome assembly GCF_053477335.1 of Acartia tonsa. Lineage (NCBI taxonomy): Eukaryota > Metazoa > Arthropoda > Copepoda > Calanoida > Acartiidae > Acartia > Acartia tonsa. The sequence goes on from NC_137268.1 coordinate 48,043,418, forward strand.
CCAAAATCTTTTGATGCTTACGACTAACCTCCTCTCCAAATTTATCCAGCATCATCAATATTCCAGGCGTGTGTTCCATCCTCATTTCCTCCCTCACTTGTTCATCAACACGCCATTGCTGATTTGACAATTCAAGGTCCAGACAAACAGGAATGTTCGGATTTAAGGGCTGATCCATCTGAACACAAACAGGATCCCCAAACCGAGTAACCAATTTGAAATCACCTTCGAACCACTCATTTACTTTGTGTTCAGGATTAAACTTCCACTCAATATTGGTTGTCAACAAATTTGTATAAACGTTTCCATCCAACTCCAATCTGATTTCCTTCACTACATTCTCTAAAGTGGTACTTGGATCGCATAACAATATCTGTTTGGCTAGAGTCGGACGGAGACGCTTGCAGCGCATCTGCATTTCCCAGGTCAGAACTCTTGCGTCTACTTTATCATTCAACAGACTACCTGCATATGTGGCACTCACCAGGTTATCAATTATTTCTCTTTGACCATCCAATCTAACATAACGTATCTCAGCAGGCATCTCTCCACTGGTGATTAAACTCACCGAATTCATGTTTACAATGCGTGGAATGTAGACTGTTAAGTTCATGTATTCATTCACCTGAATGGAGTCAATAAACACTTTAGCACTCAAATCCTGTTCAGACTTTCCATCAAGCCAATCTTTCTGTAACTCTAACAAAGTTGTGGATGGCATTTGCTTCAGAATAAAGCTTACTTTATTCACGACATCTTTCCAATGTGCCAGGAGCCGGATAGCTGACACAACCTGCGTCTTTAACCTCGGATCAACGCTGTTACCCACCGTTCTCAACACCGTCTGAAGGCTCATTTTACCATCTGCAGGTATGACGTCAATTTTTGAAAGTTGATGCCAATCCTCAAGTTCCCCCATATGTTTGATTATGGGTAACAATTCGCCCAACGTTTGACAGCTTTTTCTCTCATCTCCATCCAGGTATTCAATCTTAGCAAGCAACACCAAACTTGGTAAATTTTCGCAAACAAGCTTAGAGAGAAATATGGTCGCACTCAACTTATTCAAACTAGTTGTCTCGTTCCATGACAACTTTTTATTTATAGCTTTAGAATGCTCACCAGCCGCCATCAGGTTGAGGTATCTTGAATTCTGGCTGGTAAAGATAGGGATCCTGTCCACAGGCCAGTCTATGGAGTGGATGCATCTTCCCATCTCCAACTGCACCGATAACATGTTTATCAAATTCAACTTAAACCTTGGCTCATTATCAATAAGACGAGCTAAATCTGCCAGTGGCATGTCCTCACTGCTCAAAAATATGTTCCTTGTCGCCCTGCCCACACTCAACGTGGGCAGCTCAACGCGCGACATTACCAACACCAGCCGGGATGCAGAGTTGCTGACCAATGCAGATACTGGTAGACCAGGTTTGACTTGATTTCCTTCATTGTCAGATTGTTTGTGACGGCCATCTTCTTCATTGCTCAATAACTTTTGATTCATTGTTGCCGCCGTAACCAACCTGCAAAAATACAATATAATTAAATTTCAGCATAAAAATTTAAGATCTAGCATTAAATTCTTCCTCAGTAAATCTTTTTTTATGACACCATGAACAACAGCAATACAACAATGCCAACATAGGAATTATACCTAACAACAACATTAACACAATCAAAACAAACTTGGCAAACAATGGTAATATATCTTTGAACAAATGTTCTAGACCAAACCAAGGACCTGTAACCTGTTCGAAAAATGACAACTTATGATCAACAAAATCCAATTTAGAAGCTTGTCCATTAAAATCCTCAAAATCCTCTAATCCCTGATATTTAATAGTCTTATTAAAATCAGCAATAAACACCTTTTCGTCGTTCAGAAAAATCTTTTGTCCCACGTGTTCTGATTTTTCATTGGCAATATGCAGAAGTTCGAGTCCCTGCCCCTGATTCCCAAGGAACAAATTAGCTGTCAACTTCAAAAATACCGGACTTTGCGAACAATTTAACAATTTTATATCCTCTACTGCTACAATCATTCTACTATATTCTTGTATTCCAACTGTTTCGCCTTTATAATCCACCATCAAGTGTCCTACTGCACATCCATAATCCACACCTAACTTTACTGGAATTTCAACCGCTGTACACTTTTCATACTTAGCAATTTCTCCCAGGAATATAATTCTAAACCCATGATGCATCTGTACATTTGACCTAACTTCTGTTTGAGCACATCTAGAAATACTAAAAAGTTCCATCATCCTCTCATTCCTTTCTCTACTCGCCAAAAACATAGCATTCAAATCAAATCTAGCTTCCTGTTTTAACAAATCCCCAAAATAACTTCTAACAGCCGCCTTTGGTTCCTCTAAAAACTTGATACCCTCCAATTCTGTTACAAAAATGTTGAAATCCAGATGCTGCAAAGTAAGTTTCTCTGTTCCCATAATTTTAACTAAAATATTCCTTTCCAAGTTAGAAACAAAAAGTTGTTCATTCCAAGTAGTCAAATTGAATGTATCTTGAAAAACTACCTTAAAATTACTGGCCGGTTTTCGTACTACATACGGAAAATATGGAGAAGTTGATGTTGCCCACAAATGATTATCTTCAAAATTCGCCACAATCGTCTTTTTATCATAATCCATAACAACGTTTCCCTTGATCAAAACGGGTGTATTTTTTACTAAAATATGCAAAGTCCCAACAGCAAAACCTAAATTGAACCACATATTGTGCGCGTATATTCCCAGTGTCTTGCATTGAATATTTTCACCACCAACATCCCAGAAAGGTGACAATGTTCCATTAACTGTGAAACTGTGAACAGTTGGCAAGTCTATATTTACTTTAAAACTAATACCATCATGCTGATACTTTCCAGAATGAAAAACCCTTCTACATTCGTCCATACTCAACTCTACCTGTTTTTCATGTGGCACGTCTAGTACGTGCACATGACTCGCGGTACCGCAAAACCAGCGCTCCAATTTTAGTCTAACCTCACAACTAATGGCTTCTGACAATATAAAATCGGTTTCTGCTAACCCCAATAATTCCACAGATCTAACCGGTTCCATCCTATCATGCAAACAGGCAGCTGATCTAAGTTCAACATTACTTATTTGAGAACAATCATAAGCTGCTAACCGTGGATCCTGTGACGTATACATACCACCAACAACAATCAAACAATAAAACTGCATCACAACAACAAATAACAAAATATCCAAGTACCTGACTCCTCTATCATCCTTGGATTTCTTCACAGGTACTGGTCCAGCACGTCCACTCTTTGAACTACAAGCGTCCGGTGATCTCTTGCGCATACCACGATCTCCATCTCGTCTATTGCGGTCATTCCGGTCATTCCGGTCATGTCTATCACCGCCACTTCCTCTCTTGTCATCACGCTCCCTACGGTTCTCGTGGTAATCTCTTCTCCTGCAAATATTATACAAATTATTACAAATATTATTTTTTAATCAATTTTGCGAGGTTCCTAGTTACTACATCGGCTACTGAATAACGTTCTAATCTGTCTTTTTCTCTGTTTTGTCTATCCTCTTCTAATTTTTGTAATTGCACTTCATTTGTAGAACCTTTAGGACGACCTTTAACAGGAATAGTCTCAGACATTTTTTGCAATTTTGCATTATCTAACGATCTATCTAATTCATCCTCCTCAACATCTCTACCTCGTTTAACACTTCCCCTTCGTTGTTCCAAGTTTACAATTTTACTTTGCAATTTTGGAAAAGTGTCCTCTAAAATACTCATCCGAGACTCTAACTCTCTAGCAGATTCCATGTTAACATCCTCTACACCCAAACTGTTGTCTACTAAGCTATTATCAGAGGCATAATCTCCATGAAAAACACTATCCTTACTAATAGTAGAATATGTAGAATCTAACTTAGTTTTGTCAGTCATATCATTTGAATCTACACTATCAGAAATATGAGTACTTTCCAAAGTATCACTAAGATCCTCAACTAAATCATCTAAATTTTCATTATCCTGAGATACATTTGACCTTTGCTGTGACAACCCAACACCCAAAAAAGATTTCTCCAAAAAATCTGGTGTTACCTGTCCATCCTTCCGCCTTCCAACCACTTCTGGACTAGCGCCACAACTATTCTCCTCTTCAGAAACGCCTGAACAAGTTAAATTTCTCAAAGTATTGGGAAAGTCATAGTTTACTTTCAAGGTATTATCCACAGAGAAACATTCATCTGTAATCACTAAGTCAATCTTTTCATCTGGAGTCAAGTCTAAAGTACTCTCAATAACATATATTTTATCTCTTGGTACAATTCTCACCCCTTTATCTTTCAATCTACACTTTTCTAGGGGTTGAACCTCGAATAAACTATCAGAAATTGCTTTTGTCACTAAACACGGACCCACCCATAACGAGCAGAGTTTACGAGCTACACCAATCGTTGTGACGTCATAAAAAATATAACAATAGGAATTTATAGCTACCGGCCGACCTATCCTTTCTGTATTTTCTACCTGCAAATACTTCTCAGTTCTATCTTGTCCAGTCCTCCAATTCTTGTCAAGGCACTCCAATAACTCTGAAAAATTCATATGTTTAATTTTCGAGCGTGTTAACGGGTCAAATGAGTCAAGTGGAAGCTTAGGGTTTCTTAGAAACATCTTAAAATACGGGGAACATCCTAACCTCCGATTGAAAGAAGTGTTCATACAAAATTGTGTAGCTTTAAGTTTATAAGCCCAATCTCCATCTTGAAAACGCAAATCAGTCTTAAGAAACGAATACACCGATTGGTTGTATCTTTCACTGTAATTTGAATTTGCTGATCTTGGAGGGATAAAAATTTGTTCAATTCCCAACCTTAAACAAACTTCCCTAAAAACTTTTGATTTGAAGCTTTGTGCATTGTCAGTCCTAATTCGCTCGCATAGTCCCCAAACAGAAAATAAATTAAACTTCAGACATTCAATAATTGTTTCAGCTTTAACATCCTCAATAGCAAACAACCACACATATCTAGTACAACTGTCAACTACTATTAAAATGTGCTTACAAATGACTCCATTATATTCACACTCATTCAAAGGACCTAAAGCATCTATGGCTAACTCTGCCATAGCTTCCCCAGCCAAAGGAGAAAATTCTATATTATGATTATGTTTAGGTTTTTTACGTCTATTCAAACAAATGACACAATTTGCAACTGCCGCCGCTACATATTTAGATACATAGGGAAAAATGAAGTGACGATTAATCCTGCTCAAAGTTTCCAAATAACCCCTATGCCCCGCTGTAACATCTGCATGAGCTAACAAGAAAACTTTATTGTACATTCCAATAGGTACCACTACCCGTTCAATAAATTGAAATTCTTTCTGAAGCCGCATAGGTGAAGTCAGGATAATTAAACCATCCTTATAACTCAGATGTTCAAAAAATCTTAATATTTGTTTACCACGATAAGGCATTTGAGACAATTCTCTGGACGTAGGTTTGACATTATTTACAATAAATTTCCTCACCTCAACTAAAACAGGATCCTTCTCCAGGCTACGACTAAATTCTCTCGCCTTCAATCTGGATGATATTTGACTGGCCGTCTCTGCTCCAATTCCTGCAATAAGACATAATTTAGGATCTTCTAATTGATATACAGTATCCAATATTAACTCTCCTTGTTCGTCTGTCGATAATTTAGATATCCTATCTTTACTATCCTTTAATGCAGTACGTGACAATATATCAACATTAGTATGCATCTTGCCCTGCCTATGTACAACCTCATAACTGAAGGTGGATAAAAAATTTATCCACCTTATGGTGAGACCAACAAAATATCCGTTCTGCCTCCAAGTAGATAGATGTTTCAGTGCAGCTGAATCAGTTCTCACGATAAACTTCTTGTGTCTCAAATAACATTCAAATCTTTCAACAGCATTTACTAATGCACATAATTCTCCTTTATGTGCTGCATAATTGGCTTCATGAGTTGAACAAACACGTGACCAACACGATATCATCTTCTCTTGTCCATTTTGTTTTTGACTTAACACCGCAGACATAGCTGTAGATGACCAATCTGTATCCAACACAAATGGTTCAGCCTCCATTCTCCAATCCGGAAACGATTTACTTATTTCTTTACAGAACAATTCTCTAGTCTTTGTAAAAGCTTCCATACTTTTTTCATCCCATTCTATTTTACTACTGTTTCTAAATTTGTTCAATGGTGCTGTAATATCAGAAAAATTCTTGAAATATGAACCATAATAATTTATGAAACCAGTAAATCTTTGAATATCTTTACCTGTTTCAGGTACTGGCCAATTCTTAATCTTTTCAATATATGCTTGGTCCATAAATATGCCTTCTGCATTTATAATATGGCCCAGAAATTTCACTTCCTCTGCAAACAATGTACATTTTCCAAGATTAATCTTGAGGCCTGCTTCACAGAATGTTCGTAGTAGAATATTCAAATGTTCCAGATGTTCCTCCACATTCATACTATATACAAGAACATCGTCCAAGTAAACTAGGCAAAATGCCCTTAATTCAGGACTCAAATCCATTACTCTATCCATCAACTTTACAAATGCACTTGGAGCATTGGTCAATCCAAACGGAAGCCTCTTGAAGCAATATTGCCGTCCATTAGAACAAAATGCTGTATATTTCCTGACAGATTCCTTCAAATGCATTGAATTATATGCTGAAGTTAGGTCAATAGACGTAAAAATCTTCTTTCCTCCAAGTTTGTCAAATAGCTCACCAATGTTAGGCAAAGGGTAACAGATCTTCTCAGTTATCTCATTTAATGAGCGGTAGTCCAGGACAAAACGAACTTTCACCTCGTTAGTATTTCCAACCTTCTTCTTAACAGCAAAAATTCCAGAATTAAACGGTGAATTACATTCTTCTATCACATCTGTTTCCAACCATAAATCAATCTGTTCTTTTAGTTTCTCTGCATGATGAGGATTGAGTCTAATCATCCTATTCTTGAAAGGTTGAGCTCCAGGAACCAACTGAATATCATACTCCTCCAAAGTACAAGATCCAATATCCGTAGGATCAATCGATAATGCCTTGAAATTCTTTAAAAACAAACCAACTATCCTTCCTTTCAAAGAAACATTATCCTTTAAAAACGGAACTTTATCTAACTTCAATTTATCTTTAATAAAACGAATCTTCTTTAATGTTGTTGACACATCTTCTTTAACCCTGTTCTCTTGCAGCATTGCTATCTTCTCCGCCACAAACAAATTTCCAACCAAAGTACCAGCAGGAACAGATTTCGTAACAGTTTCAAAATTCGTGATTTTAGTCATAATTTTACCGTTCTTTCCCACCTCAGTAATTCCTTCGTTTATCAACAAGTTGTTTCGGCTACAGTAACCTTGTCTAGGAGCTATATAACACAACTGTCCTTCAGGCATATTTCCTTTAGTTGAAACTTCTACCACCACTGTACTCAATGCAGGAATTTCTATTCGATTTTTCAATGAACAAATCCATTTTTGGTCTTGTAACTCAGCTACATTAATCTCAGGTTTCTTAGTTCTTGCTTTCTCCATTTTCTCCAAAACTGTATGAACCAAATTCTTCACTACAATTTTCCGTTTAGCTACTAAATTCACACTGATTCCATGCATCTCAATCCTGTTGCCGTCTTTGGCAAATATCGTCTTCACGTTATTTTTGTTCAACCAATAACTGCCTAGGTTCATAGGTACAGTCATGTTGGAAATAACAAAACAATCTTCTCGAAAACTGTGACCTCCAATCTGAAATTCAACATTCCGAACAACACCATCAATCTTGATGCTGGAACCCTGCACGCCTGTAGCTTTCGAATCCGTTTCTTCAATCACACAATCAAGCTTTCTAGCCAACACTTGAGATATCAGGCAGCCTCTTGCATTGCCGCTATCAATTAAGGTCAGGATCTCCATGCCACCAATCTTTGTTGGAACATAGACTTCAGCCGCTCCAGCCGCCATCTCAGAATCTTCATGAAACTTATAAAACAGCTATCTAACTCACACCAACAGTTATGAGGTTGTAACTATCCAATTGTCTATCAAATAACTATCTATCTATCTACAACAAATAACAATAACAAAAGAACTGAATAAAACAATTCACTCACCGACAATATTTCATCCACCAACAGAAACGTCCAAAAATTCTTAATCCACAATCAACAACAGAAATTCTCCGTCCAACAGAAACTCCCCAAACTATTTGTTAATCCACAATCAGTAAACTTCTCTCCGACCAATCTAAAATATTACAAAATTTTAGATGCCAATTGATGGAAAATCACTGTACATAAGAATTAATATTGATATTAATATATATATATAACAAATTTACAAGACTATTTTTCGAACAGCAATATATATATAATGGTAATCAAATGGTAACAACATGAAATCATAACAACTCACCATCAAATAAATAATGATGACAGTATCTCCCAATCAACAAAAACACTCGTCTCAGCCAATCTAAAATAAATACAATGATTTTAGATGCCATAAATAAATGTTTCACTGAACCAATAACTTGTAACACAATAAAAGAAGTTGTATTAAGAAATATGACATGATCAAACATTATCAATCACCAAGCAAATTAATATTTCCAAATACCATAAGTTCAATTCTTTGAAATTCAATAAAATATTACCTAACAAAACTATTATTGTCAGATTAAACTGAGATGTATAAAAGGTTTAAAAGTTGAAATTCAACTAACTATATATCTCAATACCTGAGAGCACTTTCTTGCGCAGCTTTGCTTCTCTGCGCAGCTCAACTTTCTGCGCATGGCGCGCTCCAGGCCCGATAATCATTTCAGCTACCTCTATACACCGCCCCATATTGCGCATACCAGCTCTGAGAGACAGTGCAAATTTCTTTGCAAATATGGTCACTCCCCCTTTCTCTCAAACAAAAGAGACAGCTCCCCCATATCTGCGCATACCAACTCTGAGAGGTAGTGCAATATTCTTTGCAAATATGGTCACTCCCCCTTTCTCTCAAACAAAAGAGACAGCTCCCCCATATCTGCGCATACCAACTCTGAGAGACAGCCCCTCCCTTCCTTCATAGAAAGAGACTTCTCCACGATTATATCTAATGCATTATAACAATTTTGCTTCATGAAATTCTAAACTTCATTAAAAATTTTGCTGAATCAACATCACTAAATCGCAATATAATTGTTTTAAAATCGAATACTTTAAATCACAATAACTGACTCATCTTTTAAAACAATTTTCCACATTTCATCAAAATTTAATACTTTTCAAATATCTAATTTCACATTTTTATCAAATTTAATTCAATTTAAAATTCAATTTAATATTTTTCAATAGCAATTTTACAAAATTGTATTCCTAATTCATTTTTCATTTTCACTTTTTATTATTCTTATCCCTGTTAGACTCCACAACAGTCTGAAACAAAAATGAATTTTCATAATTTCAACAAAACATAATCAAAAACTAAATTAATTATTTTGATTTCCATTATAACATAATCTCGTAATTTCATATAGGCTTATAAACAATATGTTATCTTTTCATAATTCAAAATAAACCATCAAAATAAATTATCACAAAATTAGAGTTGCTTCGTTCACTCTTTATCATTAATTTTGTTTTGTTGTTGTTTATTTACAATGCGCATAAATCAAAACAATGCCGCGTAACAAGTAGAAAATGGAATAAGGTTTTATGATTATAATACATTCAAAACATTAAAACCATAAAATGTCATCTATAATAGCATTATTCCATGCCTCGACTTCCGCTACAAGGTCGTCTTCATAATCGCTTGCCCCTAAACCATCGACATGCGCCACTTCCTTCGTATCCTCCCCTTCATTCACCTCTCCTTCAATTTCACCAACCAATTTCTTTTTATCCAAACTATTTTCATTCTTTTTAAAACTCTTTTGCCCCGTCTTATAAGGAACAAAAGGCTTGTTTCCCCACCGCAAAAAGTATTTTCCTTTAGAATTAGGCAACTTTTTATCTCTAATATCAAAACAATCCCTCATCATGTGACCCTTTCTGTTGCAATAATAACAAATAAAACCACCTTGAATTGCGCCAATTAAAGGAATAAGTTCAGCTGGTCCACCAAATTCATCAGCTAAATCAATTTCACATTGATTTATTTCATATGACAAATTATCTTCATCACTAACCTGATCAATAGTTACAGGATTTGACTTGGAACCAACGCCACCAACCATCGTCTTAGCCAAAGCCATCTGGTTTGTTGTACATCCTCTAGCCATTGACCCTGAAATTTGATTAAATTGTAGCCCTTTAACAATCAATTGTGCTTTAACTATTAACTCTGTCCGAAACTTCGTTATCATTCGCACTTGTCCGTCACGCTCCAAATCCAATGCAAATTGACGCATCTGATTAGCCAAAAGTGGAGATAAAACCACATTACACACTTGAGAATAGAAATCCATAAACATATCATCAGTTGGTTTCGGATACGCACGTTTCCAGAAAGATAGTATCTTATCAAAAAATGCATCAATCTTATCATTCTCATGTTGCTTAACACTCAAATACGCATCTTTACACACATTTTTCATGTCGGGTGGTAAAAATGTCTCCCGCATCTTACACAAGTACCCCTTTAATGTTAATTGTCTATTCTCCATATCAGCAGGTTTTAGTGTATAACCACAAGCGGTTCTTACACCCACACATTTATCAAACAAAATTTCCTTACACACTTGATGATTAGTCATATGATAACGTCTAGTAGTCATCCAAAATCTCTCCAAATAATCATCAAAGAAAATCACATCATCGTCAACTGCAAATTCAGGCGCATTTTTTCTGAACTGATCATCAAGTTTAGCACACGTTTCATTGTACCTATGCACATTCTCCTCCCCCTGCGAAACATACAGAGATCTATCTGGTACATAAACAAGAGATTTACACCAACTAACCTGCGAATCACTCAGTCCAGCTTCAAAAAAATTGAGCGTATTAAAATCCTCCGCATCAACCTCAGAAAGGGCTGGCCACCACATGAGAACTCCATTATAGATATTATCCACAGCATCAACTCTAGACAATTCCCAAAGTTTTATGATCTTATCTTCATTTCCCTGCATACCACCAAAAATAGGTCGAGAACCACCAGCAAACAATTTAGGCTTCTCTTCTGATCCTCCAAATCCTCCAGATCCACCAGCCGTCCTCTGCCACGGCATAGAGTTATTTAAACCATTCTGCTGGTTATTCGACCCATTCTGCTGGGTATTCTGCTGGTTATTCGACCCATTCTGCTGGGTATTCGAACCATTCTGCTGGTCATTCAAACTATTCTGCTGGGCAATCTTTTCAAGAATTCGCTGCTGGCCAGTCATAAACTCATTCTCAACGGTCACATTCTCAGTCTTGATATCATTATCAACACTAGGCTCCACCACCTTATTAAGACGATCTTCCAAATCGTCCATCCGAGTAGCCAGTCCAGTAACCGCAGCAACATTAGTATCAACATTATCCGTCAACTCTTGAATTTTCGTCTCCAGTGGCGCTATACGCCCACCCAGCTCCGCCGCCACATTATCAATTCTAGTCCCAAGAGCATGGATCTCATTAACCAAATGCAAATCCTTCTCATCCTGAGACAACTTCCTCCACTCTTCAATGGTCAATCCCATCGCTCAACACAAAAAAATACCTGAACAAACTAAAAAGAAAAGAAATAATACAATTAAAAGAAAATCTGAGCTATAGATTCGTACTACACTACTGCGCCAAAATGACGTATAGTAATAGCAAGAACAAACAGCTAAATATTCTTATAAAGTGTATTAATTCAATACAAGTTTAACATACAATAATAACATTAATATTAAGACAACTGTTCACTTTTATGTTCGTATCCTGTTGCAGAGCAATGACTTGCTCCGAAACCGTGGATACCAGAACTAAAAGCTAAACTATATAATACATGCATTGCTCTTAAGTCAGGAAGAAAGGGACTATACATCACACTAATAACGACTATAACAGATAAAGTCATGAAATTTGAATGACCTATGATAGGCAAGAATATATATTTTTACCATTGGTCAATTAAAATGTATTCTGGCCTATCATATTGGTCATTTGTATTGTGTGACGTTATTTTTTCATAAGCTGCTTTATTTTTTTTTATTTTTTTTGGAGGGGGGGGGGAGGGTGATTTTTAAAGCATTATTTATATTCTTTCCTGTCAAATAGAAAGATTTGATAAGTTTTTTTTGTTGCAATTTTATTCTAAAAGTCTTACAATTTGTTCAAGACAGTAATCAGTCATTTATTTAATAGAGGTTTCAATAAATGAAAATATTTTTAAAAACATCTTGACTCCTTCGTTTTTGGATCCATAAAAATCTTTCTTTTCAATTATTGAACGCTCTTTGGTTTACATAATTGTATCGAAGGGAAGGATTCTCTTGAGGCATTGGTCGTGCCCTGTGTGAAATCCCATAGGACGTCCGAACCTTATCCTAATGCAGTAAAGACGACAATTTCCCTTTTTCTCCGGTCCCCGATTAGCGCGGCATGTGCATTGTTTTGTCTCCGACCCGCCTATCCCTTTAAGAAAGGTAACAGCTGAAAAATGGCATCTACTGGAGGCGCCACACAAACTAATCCTTACTTAATTCAGATACCTGATGGTGAATTTGGGATGGCGGTAAGTATTTGATGTCTGTTGAGTCTTCACATAAAAAAAATCCATCAGCTGGTAGAATTCCTTATTTTGTCAGTGGGCCATCCATTATTCACTTTGGGGCTTATTTTGAAAAAAAAGAAAATTTAGGAAAAATAAGTAGTTGTATGAGATTTTGGTTTCTTAAAAATTAAAACCAAATCTGCATAAGATAAGGAGGTCAATCTCTGCAAGCATGCACCATCAAATATTCCTCCCCCTAGTTTTTTTCTTTAAAGATAAGCCACTGTGAAAAATGTGTGGCAAGCTGACAGATTAAGGGATTTTGCCTCTAATCTTAGTCTTGCTATGTTTGGTCATTGGACGAATCATTTCATACACATCATATCCTTTTACAAAGTCAAAATATTAATTTTTCTCATAAACAGGAAAATGCAAAAAAAAATCATCAGCCATCATAATTTAGTTAGACAAATCCACTTCTTTATAAAGCAAACAATTTTTGTTAACCAAAAAATTCCAGCTAGTTTTGTATTGGAAATAAGATCATAGGAAAATAATTTAACATGCTATTTCTAGAAAGTAAACTTGTTTTTTTTCCTTCAAAAAAAATCTGTAAAACTATTTTTTATGGAAAATAATGATGTCTTATGCATGTAACTGTATGCATGCCTTCCTTAACCATCCATCATGCGAGTTCTATTAAGAAAAAAACTACTAATCACTCTTTTATTATTCAAATTTTCTATTAGGCAATTTATAAAAAAATAGAGTTGTTAAATAATTCATCATTTATTCAACCTAAGCTATTTTATCCTTATCAAAATAATTTAAGCAAAGGTTGAATTCATAATCACTGAACTGTCTGGTGTTTAGAAAAATCATTATTTATAGCAAAAATGTGCGCATTAGAGCATTTTGAATAATCTTGTATATTAGTGATCATTACTGCTTTCATAGTATCCACTGCTTCTTCTCATAGAGAAAATAATCTTTAAAAATATTTTGCACTAGAATTTGAAAAATAAGTTGGATTAAAAATCAGGTTTAATGCACCATGTTACCCCCCCCCCAAAAAAAAAAAAAAAAACTAACCTGACCTAACCCTTACAAGCCCCTATTTTTAGAGACATATTTAACCCTGTGGGGTTTTAGCAAACATTTAATATTTGCAATGTGAGTGTTTAATTGTAGAATAGAAAAAAAATAAAGGTTTGGTGATAAAGTAAATCACATTTTTAAAGCAAAATAGTTATTTCTCGCATCGTATTATAAACAGCTTTCCGCGGATATAGAATGTACAATTATAAGATGAAAACCAGTGTTTTAGCCCCGAGGTGCCGAAGGCACGGGCTAAATAAACTGGTTTTAATCTTATGATTGTACATTTTTATATTCGTAGAAAGCTGGATATAATACGATGCTAGACATAGTTTTTTCGTATGGATGAGAACCGGTTCCTATCCACCGGATTCGAATGAATACGAGAAATATTAATAGATATATTTTCAGACCCGGTTTCTGATTGGTTGTCCAAATAATGACACTCTGCTCCAGCCTATGGATCATATCCTAGCTCTGGTTCAGTTTGAAGATGAAAAGGAGAAAGCTGAATAAATTTGCAGTTACAGAGTGTCTCACAAAAAAGTAAATGTGTGAAAAATAACTTATTTTTTTTCGTGAGATATTATGTATTATATTTTGTAAATATATGCTATTTTAAGAGTGAAAGTATTTTTATTAATGATTAAAATTAAATGGTACTTGCTTGATAACTTGAAATGCCATATGCACAAAAAATTTTAAAATTAATTTTTAATTAAAAAAGCCAGCTTGTTTTAAATTACAAAATGCTCAAAAATATTTTTTACATGGAAAAAAAAGAAAATTTATTAAATTGCTTGAATAAATTTTATCAGAATGGAATGAAATATACTTTTATAGAAAAAAATCTAAAAAACTTTATGATAAAAAAGTTGAAAAATGAATAACACTGTACTGTGATCAATATTTAATAAAAAAGAAAGTAATTTTATTATATGTAATTTTTGATGATCACGGTTTTTTAAAAAAAATGTTTGTAAAAAGGGTGTTCTGTAAAATGTCTAGATTTTAAACTTAAATGTTTTTTTTTATAGAATTAGTTTCTAAATATACACACTTTTTTTAGAATCACCCTGTACTACTAAATTGAATTAGTTATCTATATTCGGGTAAAGTCCCTTTCGTGGCAACGCCTCTTAAGGGGCGCTTCGTCGTATTTTCAGAGTAGCTTTTCCCCTATTTCTAGCCCCTGCAAGGGGCTCTAACCCTGCGGGGAAATAGCCTAACCAAACTTAAGCTAACCTAAAATAACCTATCAATAGCTACTGTGAAAATGACGAAACGCTCCTTAAGAGGCGTTGCTGCGAAAGTGACTATACCCTTATATTCTTATTTGTGAATGTATCTTTAAGCAGTTTTACTAACCCACCATTGCATCATTAATTTGTCCACATACTCTTGCTCATACTATTTCATTTATTTTTAAAAACAAATGTCTTTCATATAATTTTAATCTAATCAGAAAATTAAAGAAAAATACTTCAAGCTTTAATTATCGAAAAACGCACCCCTTATGGTTTCCAATGTTTTCCTTACACACTTAATAAAAATAAAAGACGTTATAATTATTTCTTTAAATCAATTATTTTTTTAAAAATAAAATCTTTGATAGTTAATTGCAGTAATAGTTTATTGCATCGTATTATAGCCAGATAAGCTAAAAAACAGTTTTGTTAGCCCCGGGGTGGCGAAGGCCCAGACCAAAAACTGGTATTTATTTATGATTTTATTTAAATATGTGTGTAATACGATGCTATAAATGATTTTTCAGTATGACTGAGAACCGGTTCTAATCCAGTGGATATCAATCGGTTTCGAAACCATGCTGGAAAACTGAATCTCATTTCATTAAATAGAACCAAAAACTAAAAGCTTTAGTTTGCTCAAGCCCAACTGATTAACTTTTAATGTGATTTTGCTTTTATTTCTAAAATATGTATTGTATAGATTTTTTGGTGAAATATATTATAACCTTTCAGTAATATCATGGTGTTCCTATTTATAGACAGATAGATAGATATACAGAGAGGATATATTGGGCTGTTTTTTTAAACACTAGTCCCCAAAGTTTTATAATAACGTTTTCTTATTGGTTGACTTTTATTCAACATTGATTGGTTGGTTCATTAAGTTGATTGTCCAGACGTTTCTACCACTAATTGTAAATGAAGGGATAATTTTGTGTATCATTATTGGGGATGTACATCAATTTAATGGCCATTATCTTATCCTTTATGATTCCTGTTTCATAGAAAGAATTCAGTATCCATAGAAGCATACCTGAATAAATGAACAGATACATTTTTTTGGGCATTAATCAATTAATATCTTTGAATTAATTTTCTAGTAATTACATATTATTAATTTAATACTGCGCAATATTCCAGAGTTGCTTCGTTTTCTAGACAATAATACAACAGAATTGTTCTTTAACAAGGATGACACATCCATAAAAGGAAAGCTCCAAAATCAGAAAAAAGTACAAACCAACTATAACTCTTGTAGAGTGTCAGAAAATATCAAACAGAACATTAATTTGTGATTCAAAACAAAATTTAACATAAATTGTGTAAATACAGGATAAAAGTAAAGGGACATACTTTTTAAAAGCGAAGGTTTTCTTTAATTAGGGTCGGTCCGTCCTTCCGTAACGGATAGCTTTTTTCGTTAATTTAGAATTGTCCTATCGATTTCAATCTTTGTATGGTGATTGTAGTTAGGTACGATGTAGAAAGCGTAGCAACTCTATAATCATTACCAAAATGTCCGTACGTCCATTTTAATCATGTTGATTTTTTTACTTTTTTAACAAATTTTTATGTGATCTAATCTTCCGATTGGTCTGATTTTTGGTATATTGATTCCTTGGACAACAAAGTATCATATTATAAGCGAAGCAACTCTATAATCAAGTCCTAAAATTGTAAGTATGTCCATAAACATTATCCTGTATCAAGCAGTTTGTCAACAAATTAACTTACAATTTAGCTTTGACTCTTATACATTTATATTCTGATTATTCAGTTCTGACACTATATAAGTCCGTTTGTCCTACCGTTTTAGTGCTTCGCTTTTATGGATGTTGTCATCCTTTTTAAAATTTGATCATAGAGATGACACGCTTATAATATTGTACCTTGTTATCCTAGAAATAATTGTACTACAGATTAGATAAATAAGATAATTATATCATACAAAAAGTCAATAGTACAGGCTTTTTGATAAACATTATAGAGTTTCTACGCCCTCTAAATCGTAACTAACTGCTTCCGAAAGTTTGAAATTAATAGGATAATTCTAACATGTCTAGAAAAGAGCTAACCGTTACGGACAAACTAATTGACATTAATTATAGAAAAGCCTCGCCTTAAAAAATTCTAAAAGCAGACAAATAACAATAAATATTACCTTATCTGTAAGTAGAACATTAAGAAATAAAATACAATAAATATTTTTCCAGTAAGGCCTCGAAACCGATTAATATCCAATGGATTAGATTCGAGTCTCAGACATACCTAAAGATAATGAATAGCATAGTATTACAGTAAATTTTCCACGAATATTAAAATAAAATCAATACCTGTTTTTTTACCCCGTGCTGTCGGCCCCTCTAGGTCAAAAATTATTTTATTTTCATAATTTTAAATGTCCTCGGAAAGCTGCCTATAATACGATGCGATAAATAACTAGTTTCTATTTGTTGTAAAGTTTTCCCAAATGTTTAATACAATTTTGCTAAATTGTCCTGAGCATTACATTACTTTACATTTTACACAAACAAACATAATCTATTAAATTTAAAATAATTTTTAAAATTCATGAATAATAGTCATTTATCGCATCGTATTAAAGACAACTTTCTGTGGATATTAAAAAAAATACAAGACTAAACCAGTTTTGTTAGCTCAGTTTGACCGGGCTAACCAATTTTTTGGTAAAATTTCTGTAATAAAATGCTATACATCATTTTTCAGTATGGCTGAAAACCAGTCATAAACCAGCAGATATCAATCGGTTTCGAAGCCGTAATGGAAATATGATTATTATATATTCTTATTAATTTAATTTTTTGGCGCAATTAATTCCATGTACTGCACATTAAGGACATCCAGAACTTGAAGCGTAAATTCGCCCCTCGAGCGAGAGGTAAAAAAAGTTATTTGTGTAGGTTAGATTTTAACAAAGCATTTGATTTTTAAAAATATATTTTTTATTTGCGTTCATCTAAATTACTTGGATGCTTCACCAGATTTTCATGTACTCTAATAAAGTGATACTCGTAGCTGGCTATATTAACAATACCCTCCTCATACACCCCCTTTACCCTATCTCTAACTAAATGAACGAATGACCAATAAATGAGGTCCATATTAGCAACCTAAATTGACCAATTTCCCTGTCAATATATTCACGTATTCTATATCCATTTATCATTTAATACTTATATTTGCGATTACTTTTATTTAATGAAATCTTCCAATTTTTAACATTTACAAAACGGCCTGCTGTATTGCATCAAGATCCATGACAGATCTATATAGGAAATAAATGTCTATAAAGCTCAAGTTTTCCAAAGGTCAGATGTTAAAAACTCATACTAGTTCAATAATCAATAATAAACTCTCAATGACCAGAATGATAAGACCCATTATTTTACTCTATGAAGAATAAATTAAATTTTTTATTTCATGTTGCTATTCAAATTATATTGAAGTATTAAGTTTCTATTCATAAAATAGAAAATTTAAATTTATGATATAGTAAATCAAGGAAAACTAAGTTTTAATGTAATATGATACTAGCGACGCGCCCGAATGTGTTCAGATATTAAACTAATATTTAACATTTAGCTAAATAGTTTAACCCTTTCAGGACGATAATTTTAAACAAAAAAACATTAGGATCCTAAAATATTTTAAAGAAAGAGAGACAAAATTATAAATACGGTTTTAAATAAAAATAATGAAATTAAAATAAAGACGGAAGAAAAGGGAAGTGAGAGAGAGGGACATTAAATCTTTAAAAAATGATAAATAAACGAAACTATAAAAGTCGTAGTAATCTTTATAAGTAACTTGATTTGTAGTACGGTTCGGAGAGAGAGAGAGATGGTAGAAAAATGATTAATATTCGGGGATAGGCCAATGGAAAGTTAATAGTCGGGGATAGGTCAATGGAAGAAAAATGATTAATAATCTGGATAGGTCAATGGAAGAAAAAAGTTATTATAGGTCAATGGAATAAAAAAGTTAATAGTCGGGGATAGGTCAATGGAAGAAAAATGATTATTAGTCGGGGATAGATCAATGGAAGAAAAAAAGGTAATAGTCGGGGATAGGTCAATGGAAGAAAAAAAGTTAATAGTCGGGGATAGGTCAATGGAAGAAAAAAAGTTAATATTCGGGGATAGGTCAATGGAAGAAAAAGGATTAATAGTCGGGGATAGGTCAATGGAAGAAAAAAAGTTAATAGTCGGGGATAGGTCAATGGAAGAAAAATTATTAATAGTCGGGGATAGGTCAATGGAAGAAAAAAAGTTAATATTCGGGGATAGGTCAATGGAAGAAAAAAAGTTAATATTCGGGGATAGGTCAATGGAAGAAAAAAAGTTAATAGTCGGGGATAGGTCAATGGAAGAAAAAAAGTTAATAGTCGGGGATAGGTCAATGGAAGAAAAAAAGTTAATAGACGGGGATAGGTCAATGGAAGAACAGGGTTAATATTCAGAAGTGAGATAGCGTAGAATACAATTTTTTAGGTGGTGCCTGCACCACCGATTCACTAGTATGTAATATGTTACTAGCTGACTTAATGTAAAAGTAATTTAAGTGCGTACGCCAAGTTTGTTTGGGATCAAAGTGACAGTTTGATAAAAATTCCTTTAATGGAAAGGAGGTTTAACTTTTCTTCTTTCTTAAATATCTTAAAGTTAGTATGTTTTTCAATCTATTTTTAAAAAATTACACTATTCTAAGATATGAAGATATATTTCGATTTTAGCAATCATTTTCAATTCATTTTGTCTAAAAAATATAGGTATGAGACATTAGATAACAGCAAATATGATCAAAGATATTAAACATACATTTATATAAAAGGTTGTGGATTTATTTTTGTCCTTGGTTGTGCTTGGGTGGAGATTTGGATTTTGAAATCTGTTAAAAAAATGGGTGGAGTTATTCTTGAGATGGGAAAAATGTTAATCTTTATGACTTCCTGCTTTGTTTGGGTTTTAGGATGGAGGAAAACTTGATGTTCTTTTGAAATAACCAAAAAAGTGAAAAAATGTGTACATTTTTTTGATGAAACATGAAATGAAAAGTACATGGTGAAAATTGTTGACTCATTTGAGTTTTTAGGAAGTATAATTTGATGATGCAAAAAATTTCTTTTAAAAAATTTACTGTAAAATACAAAATTATGAATTTCATGACAAATTAGGACAATGACCAAACTGTTTAAAAATTGTTACATGTAACGTCATAAAAAAGAGGGAGATGAGAGGAGAATTGGGAAAGAAAACACCTAAAAAAGAGATGGACAATTCCTAATTTTTATGACGTCACATGGATCATTTTTGACACAATTTGGTCTTTGTCAAAATCATTAACCTGTTACAATCAGCTTTTTAGTCTACTTATGACCAAGGACATCATATTTTTTGGGAGAGGGGGGAGGGGGGTGTAGTATTTTCTCAATAGGTGGTGGGAGTATGAAAATGCAAGCTCTTGAGTGGGGGTGGGGGGTTAAAACCAACATTTCGGGATGATGGGTAATAAAAATCTGAAAATTGAAATGACGCAAATGACGCAAATTCTGATGCAAATTCTGAACGCAATTCTCACGTTTATCTAAAAATGCAACATATAATAATAGCTATTAAAACAATTTTCAAGCATAACTTTTATCTTATTAGGATAACAATTAAATAAGAAAAATATTTTTAACATATGAAATTCGTGATCAAACACCTAATTGAAAAAAATGCAAGACATAGCTTTTATTTTAAGAAAGACTAGGGGCAACGGACGCCCCCAAGAAGCCTCTAGGTGTTCTTAAGGTGGAAGGGGGATAAGTCAACCGCCCTTCTACTTTTTAACTGAGTTTTAATAAGAAATATTCAGAAAAAAATTTGGGGGTGTGATTTTAAATTGGGAGGGTAGAGATACGCTCTTCCAAAATAGTTAAAAACCTTCCCTGTACCTAAAAAAAAGCTTAATTGCAAAGGAAAACCAAACAGATGTCATTTTTTAACAATTTAAAAAAAAAAACATTGGCGCACTTGTATAAACACCTTATCGCTATCAAGTTTTGGAATAGATAATCCAGAAAAATCCAGTTCAAAGGGGAATGCATAAAGAGATGGGGCGAATCGAACCGAAAATAGTTATGATGGACATCTTCCTTCATCCATTTCGGGTGTATTGGGTAGATATTTGAAGAGTTGGGGGAAGGGTGAAATAGCGATGAAGGAAGATCTCGATCATAACTATTTTCGGATAGATTCACCCCCTCTCTTTCTGTATTCCCTTTGAACTGGATGGTTCTAGATTATCTATTCCAAAACTTGTTAGCGATAAGGTGTTTATACAAGTGCGCCAATGTTTTTTTTTTATAAAATTGTTAAAAAATGACATCTGTTTGGTTTTCCTTTGCAATTAAGCTTTTTTTTAGGTACAGGGAAGGTTTTTAATTATTTTGGAAGAGCGTATCTCCACCCTCCCAATTTAAAATCACACCCCCAAATTTTTTTTCTGAATATTTCTTATTAAAACTCAAATTAAAAAAGTAGAAGGGCGGTTGACTTATCCCCCTCCCACCTTAAGAACACCTAGAGGCTTCTTGGGGGCGTCCGTTGCCCCTAGTTTTTCTTAAAATAAAAGCTATGTCTTACTTTTTTTTCAATTAGGTGTTTGATCACGAATTTCATATGGTAAAAATATTTTTCTTATTTAATTGTTATCCTAATAAAATAAAAGTTATGCTTGAAAATTGTTTTAATAGCTATTATTATATGTTGCATTTTTAGATAAACGTCAGAATTTGCGTCAGAATTTGCGTCATTTGCGTCATTTATATTTTCAGATTTTTATTACCCGTCATCGAAATAGCACTAAAAACTCTAAGGGGTAAATTAAGAATAATGGGGATTGAATAAGGTGGAATCACCCGTTTACCTCCTTCCCCCCCCCTTCTTATTAATAACTTTGTATCATACATTTATGAAAAAATATGCTTCTAGAAAATCTTAAATTGTAGTTTTAAGAAAGAGAATATATTTTCACTGTCCCAACTCTTAGCTGTAAGACGTTTAGCTTGCAGTATTTGTGCTTCATTAGCACCTCAATGAAACTACTAATGCTATCATATTTAGTTGCATACCTACTATTCAATTCAACGTTGACATTTTATAAAGTTTTCTGTAATTAGGGTCGGTCCGTCCGTAAGTTCATCTGTACGTCCGTCTATCTGTCCGTCTGAAAAGGAATCAGTTTTATAAATTTGTATTATGATTATTTAGTTTTGACACTCTACAAGTGTTAATGTATGTTTGTCCTACCGTAACAGAGCTCGCTCTAAAAGATGGTCTTTGTTCTAATTTAAAAAAAGAAGAAAAAGTTGGGGATTGACAAATTATTTTATTGACATTTATATAAAAAAAACCGCTTAAATCCTGAGCTTTTAATTTTGAATTGTTCCTTGTTTAAAAGAAAGCATGACGTATTGAAATTGTACTCATTTTTATGAACATTTTTTCCTTTTCATTTCTGTAAAATATACAGGTTGTGACATCTAACTTGCCTAAGTTAGACTTAAAAACTGTTAGTTTTATTTAGCTAGGTAGATGTATGTATCTAGCCTTTTTAAGATTTCTTTTCTATATTATTTTTATCAATGGAACATGCAAAAATTTTATAAATAGAGTATCTTAAGTAAAATTATTCTAAAAAAGTAAGTAATATTTCAAATGTTTGAATTGATACTTTATCAAGCTTGAAAAATTTGGACAGTTTACAGGCTACTACCTGTAAACTTCTTAGGACCTCAGGATTGGATCATATCGGAATGCAGAAACTTCATCCAAAAATATTTAAGTTTATGCAAAATAATATAAATACCAAATTCAAAGTTTACAGTCAACTTTCAAGTATTATGCCTACTGTAAGGTCCTTGAAATTTAAACGCTTTGGATAAATTTTTCCAGTTTGGCTTTAAAACCGATTAATATCCGCTGTATTACGACCGGTTCTCAGCCATACTAAATAATTTTTGTATAGCATCCTACTACAGACGAATTTTCACAAAAATTTAAATAAAAGAAAACATACAATTAATATCCATTTTATTAGCCTGGGAATTCGGCCCCTCAGGACTAACAATTCTGGTTTTTATCTTAATTTGAATAATTTTTATTTCAATACCCGCGGAAAGTTGTACACTTCAATTAGATTTAATAACTATTCCAGATAACAATGCGTGAGAGATGCAAAATACTATGTTTTATTATTTTTGTACAAATTTTAGTATTTGGGGGTCAGGTATCTGTACTACAACTCGACCCAATCCTTGGAATCTTTACTGTACATGCATATTCTTTGATGCTGGTCAGTTGAATTTGAATTGCCGAAGGTGGACACAGTTTCCTCGTTGTTTACTCATCCTATCTCAATATTTACTACTAGATAAAAAAAGCTTCACATTTTGATTGTCTATGGAAGTTTGAAGCTTTTTAGCTAGTAGTAAATATTGATGAGGAAACTATGTACACATTCGGCAATTCAAATTCAACTGACCTTTGATGCTAAAGCATATGCGTATCTGATCAGGGAGTAAGGGAGGGGACAATGGATCGAATATTCAATTTTTAGGAGTCTCAGACTTTGGGGACTGGCCTAAAGGGAACATGCAAGAATTTAGCTGTTTCTAACCAATCTTGGGGACCAATTATGAATGACGTCACGCAAAATCATGCATAATCTCGCGGCAAACTAGCGCGTCAACAAAAAGATAAACAATAACAAGCAGACAGAATATTTTGATTTTGAAAATTATTTTGTAAATTGAATCATTACATTTTTTATATCTAATTCTTGTTTAATGTTAATTCATTCCAATTAGTGCGTTGTAGAAAGAAATTATATTAAGATTATTAGTTATTATGAGCAAAGCCTTCCTATAATTAGGTCCCGCACATTTTCACGTCCGTAACGGTTAGCTCTTTTCGTTACTTTAGACATGTTAGATGTTTCTTATTGATTTAATGTAAAGGCAAAAGTTTTTTGTCTTTAGCTTAATATTTATGTAATTAATGATCCGATTAATTTCAAAATTTTAGGGAAAATTCACGAAGTCCTGAGTTGTTCAAGGTTTGTTTATCATTAAAATCTCAAGATGGTGTTATTTTATTTTTCTGTCCTGGATGCTAGGAGCGCAGCTACCAGTTATCCTAAGATATGTTACTTAAACCTTAAGATCTTTAAAATTAAGATGTACCTATGTTCTCAACTATTTTATTTATGTAGTATGAAATTTTGACGCAAGGTATCTTATTTTTATTTCGTTAAATGGAATAACTTGAGTTAAAAGTTCTGTAGGAAGGTAATTGTTTTAGTAAGTTTTGTAATATAATTATTTAAAGGCTTTTTCATGTCAAAGCTTTTTAATAAATACAATAAAAAAATTTGGGTAAAAGATGTTGTAAAAGTAAAATGGTATGTTTCCTTAATTTTCCGAAATTTAAATAATAACAATTATGGAAATGAATTGTAAACAAGGGTTTGGATCTCTAGAATCAAAGGCTTGTAGTAAAGCATCAGTTTAAGGATGGTGCATTTCGAATTAAAAACAATTCAAAAAGTCAAAAATTTCCACTAAAGGTTGCTATATTGCAAATACTTGTTTTATCTGGAAATATGTGGGTTTTCAACCTTAAAGGGTCACAACTATAAAATTGAATTAACTGCCCATTGTCCCCTCCCTTACTCCCTGGTATCTGATATAGTAACTGGAAATTTTGAAAGCTACGACGGAATGAGTAAATCAATTTAAGGTGTCTCATCACGTCAACCTAAGTTTTTGATCTGATCATTAGCAAAAGCAATTACAACATCATATGCTCACTATAGCCAAAAAGATACCCTTCTATAAAAATAAGGATGACAAAATCAATAAAAACGATGCTCTAAAATTAGACAGTATGCATGTCGGACCTTAATAAGAACAATAAGAATATATAATGCAATGAAAGATGGCCTAAATTCTACCTTACTGTTACAGAAATCATAATGTTAAGTTTGAAATTAAAGATAATAGCTAACCATTATGTGCGGACGATCGGACCTATGGACAAGCCTTGATTATAGAAAAGCTTCGCTTTAAAAAAAAAACACCCTTCGAATCTTTAAGTATACTTACATGGCATCTTTTATACGGTTGTGATTGAAAACCTTAATTTAATACAAATATTGAATATTACAACCTATATGCCCGATAGTATGTCTGTGTGCTTGTTTCATACTCAGATACTTTGGCGTGTGGTATGAGGGTGGGGAGAGTTGTCTAAACCCCCCTATTCGCCTCCTAATGAATTTAATCGCAGTTTACAATTCTGGTTATATAGATACACCTAGATAGGCAGATTTGGGAGAAAAATAAATTTATAAGTATACATAGATGTATAATCAAAACAACTTCCTACCCCAAGTTGTGGAGACCGTTTTCGTTTGGTTTCTTGTAGAGACTCAGCTATGTTGATATTTTCGACGCTATTAACTGACTTTAAAGACCAAATTCAAAATCGGGACATTACACTAGTTCTCAGAGTCTTATAATAACGCTTTCTTTTCGTTGACTTAACAATTTGGGGACTTTTATAGAATTTTGCTTAATCGATTCATTTAATTGAGTGTTAAAACGTTTCAACCACTAATTGTGATCGACAGAAGGTGTTACTTTGTGTATGATAATTGGGGATGTACTGTACATCAATTTATTGACCATTGTCTTATCCCTTTAGATTCCTGGAACGGAGTAACCTAAAAGACACACACACACACACATACACACACACACACACATCGAAACACACACACACACACACACACACATATACACACACACACATACACACACATACACACACACACACACACACACACACACACACACACACACACACACACACACACACACACACACACACACACACACACATACACACACACACATTCAGACGAACAGACAGAAAAATTCTAGACAAATCAAGAGGAAAGAAAATATTTGAAGGGGAAAGAATTTATTTGATACTTTGGAGTGACAGTTTTGATAATTCTGATCATATGTGAATGTTTATTAATCTAGTTAGAGGCTAATAGGCAGCTGAACATATGTTTACGTGACGGTTTACAGCTTTTCATTTGATATTTTTTGTATTTTTTAAAATGTTAAAATGTTTTACCATTTTACAACAATCCATAGACTTAACTCAATTTTATAATGATTTTTAAATTTTTTTATATTATTAATTTTTTGTATAATATAATATAATAAGTAAAATTAAGAGAAGTCTTAAAAGAAATTACTTCTGTTAAATTATTGTTTGTAAATATAATATAATTCGGGTCATATGAAGGAAATGAAGTTGCGGGTTTCGTAGTATTTTCACAGTAGCTTTTGGAAGTTTATTCTAGGTTAGGTTAGGTTAAGTTATGTTAGGTGATTGCCCCGCAGGGTTAGGATATTGGTCACGCAGTGGCTATAAATAGGAGAAAAGCTACTGTGAAAATATGACGAAACCCGCAACTTCGTTCCCTTCACATGGCCAAATAATTCTAGAGAAATTTAGCCCTGAGCTTAAAAAATGCAAATAACTGTGATAATTTTCTAGTTCTAATGAAGCAAAAAATAAGTAAGTAAAATCAAAATGGATTCTAACTGGAGGCTGGAACGACAATTAAAACGTTCCCAGGTAATCTGTATTTGAAAATAATATTGCATCTGGCAATAGATACATTATTACTAGGATGTTGTACCAGATTTTTATGTATTCTACTTATTCTAATTACTCACAGCTGGCTAAAATAACGATACCTCCAATCCATCCCCTTTACCCCTCCTAATGATTGAACAAACTGGCCAATAAATTAGGTCTATATTAGCAACCTAAATTGAAGACAAAAATTACCTTGTCAATTTATCCATTTATACATATATGAAAGATATATTCGATAATATAGATGTATTTTGAGAAATCAACCTTTAGAATATAATGTTCATGAATTTTCCCTTTTAATGATAATATAAATAATAGATAATATAATTATACTAAAGTAACAGGATGTTTGTCTGTGTGTTTGTAAGTATGTAACAAAGGATCTCGCTAATCGCTGAACCGAATGGGTTCTCCTTAACAGGGTAGCTTCTCATAAGTCCCGGGAAGGTTTATAACTACTTTGGGAGAGAGTACCACCACCCTCCCAAGAGAAATCGCCCTAGAAAATAATAACCTCCCCCCATAAATAAAATTTTAGTTTTTAAATTTTTTAACTAAAATTAAAAATGAGTGGGGAGTGGGGTATCGCCATCCCCACCCAAATTTTTTTATGTCTTTTCTAAAAAATTAATCTAAAATATTAAATTGGGTTATCAAAATCGAATTATCCTCTCCTAGAGGCCTCTAGTATTACATAAAGTAAGTTTAATGAACATTTATTAAATCTAACATCTAGATGAGAAGAGAATTGATTAACATTGACAAGGCATTCAAAAGGTAATTACAAGCAATAAAACAAGTCATAGAACAGTGTACAAATTTAGTTAATAGTGAATGATTATGACAGTATTATAATGCAGGATCTAATGTAATGCATATTGATTTATATATCTTTTATTGTTTAACTCAGTTACATTCAAGGAATATATCTAAATTTGTTAATCCTGAAAATTTGAATAAAGTTGTCAAATAAGCCCAGAGCACTAAGACCCAACCATAATCCAAGAGAAGATCCCAGATCAACTATAAGACTAAAGATGTCATAAGCATACACTTCTGTGAAAACAGTAACTTCATTGTAAATATGATACCTCACATAAGCTGCTGAGTGTCTGTTAGAGTAATGAGATATTAGGTTCATATTCATTTGCATGGTCAAGCATGGAGGTAGACATTTATTGATTGTATTGAAGTCCAACCCATCAATTAGGTTTGATATTTCATTTACCAGCATCCTCTGTTCTTCTTGACTAGGCAACCTGATCTTTCTTCCAGTTTCACAGATCATTGTAGATGATGTATTTGGAAACCAAGGTGGCAGACAATCATACCACTCAAGAAATCTTTGTTTCATAGCATTTTCAATACATTCTCCATAGCTTGATCCAATACTCTCATAATTTGTGCATGTAATTCCATTGTGGATTAGATTATCATTTATCTGTAGTTTTATTTCGTATATGAATCCGTTGAACTTGCCATTGGGGATTGGACCAAATTCTGATATTCCATTATCCATCCGAGCCATTGTAACAGCATTCAATTTACCTGGATCAACCACAAGAGCAAATGCTTTCTGTTTGGATCTAATAAAGATTCCCCTCTGAATCTGTCTCATTTTTATACATACACCGTACTGTGGTATGTAAACTTGATCAACTTCAGCAGTATCCCAATCATCTTTGTCTCCAGTGCTAGAGGATTTAATTGGTTTCTCCAGGTATTCTACATTAAACAAAAGTTCCTGAAGTTTATTAAAAGTTGCATTTCCAAATTTTCCTTTCCATGAAATTTCTTGAGAATCCATGAGGTGGCCTATAACAAATTTTGTATTAGATGCATAACCAAAGATTTTGGCTGTTGTATAGTTGAACTGAGCATCCTGGCAGAAAAATATAATGGGTTTTTTAATATCTTTGAAACTTTTTGTTGAGGTCTGCTTGACTACTGGTTTGTTTGCAAACTTTATGATTGAATTCTTCATTTGAAATATAAACAATCCCAGGGCAACTAGTTGAAATAATATTCTTGTTAACTTCATAATGTGTTGACTAAATTATGTCCTCAATAAAACTGCCACAAAATTTTTATTTTAAGGTTTAATATTTCCTAAAATCTTGTAATGGGTGTTTGAAAAACATTTGAACATCCTATTAAGGGCAGTTTTTAAACCAGTTTTATAAGTACTTAAATATTTAAGTATATTTAAGACAGCTATCCTATATAGTAATATATCCAGCCCTGCAATGTCAATTAGAAAATTAATTATATTGAAAAAAGTTTGTACACCCAAAAAATAAACACCTTTTGAATTAATGGGTTTATATGCTTTTAAAAACTTTAATATTAATATAATTAAAAATATATTTACTAAACATTGTTTCATAATTAAATTGTCAATGTTACATATTATTTTTTAGAGCTGATGAAAAGTTGATACAACTTAGGTCTAAACCAGATGAAAAGACAACAAAAGAAATTCCAAAACAATCAAAGGGTAGGTATTTTTACAAGCTTGTTACAAAATCAGTGTACAAATATGAATTTATTTCTATATAAGATAAAAATTATATCTGACTTCAAAATTTTAAATATTAAAAGAGAACTATTATTATCTCCTCCAGAAATGTAAAAATATTTAGATATGATTATAAAATGTCCTAAATAATTTAGTATCTAAATTCATATATATGATAAAACCTAACAAACCATGGTAACTAAAATAATAATTCTTTTCTAAATAAAACTTTTCTTTTTGGTCTTGACAATACAAGATGACACTTAAATAGATTTCTTTATGGTAAAAACATGTAAACACAACAGATTTAGAATAACTTTATAGCCAATTTTATTAATTGCTTTTTGAGTTTTCTATTTGTACATATACAATTAATTTCAACAAGAAAATTATTGTTCAACAATTATTTAAATTTTTTCATGAAAGAATAATAATCTAGTAATAATTAGAACATTATATGTACTGTGTATACATTACCTCACTGTTAGTTTTCTTTTCAAATATATTTGTCATTTTTATTAGTTATGTTTTGCAAACTATTCTCCAGATATCGTAATACAATACATAAAAGTATAGAAATACAATAATAACAATTACAAACTTTACAAACAGAAAACTCACAAACTTTTGTTTGAAGAAACAAATAGGGTTTGCTGACATATTTCTTGTGCAATATCTTTAAGCAGGGATAATCTGTTTCTAATGCAATATGATATACTAGCGGCTTCGCCCCTAGCCTCTAGGGGCTTTGCCCCAAGAGGTGATAAAAAAATTAATATTTATTGTTTTTAGTGAGAGAATGTTGCTATTCTTTCATTCAAAATAAATGCTGGAATAAAAAATAATAAAGGGCAGCCTGCGGCAGCCTGTAGCAGAGCAAAATAAAAAATAAGGGGGGGATTTTTTTGTTTTTTGGGGGGTTAGGGGTGTCCCACTCCCAAGAAAATAGCTTAAAACCACCACAGGACCAATAGGTATATACCCTCAAGAGTAGAATCCGATCGGTTCAGTGGTTACCGAGATCTTAAGCTTCAGACAGACGGACGGACGGACGGATAGACAGACAGACAGACAGACATCGTACTACTTTGTATTATTGATGTTCAAAAATCTATTGACTATTTTGTAACTCAATAGCATTAAATCTCACTTGAAAACCAAACTTTTGCCATGCATTATTAAATACTATTTAAAATTACAACAATATGTACTCAATTACACAAATGATGTTTGATGTCAAATCCTAGGATACGGGAAAAGGGTTGATAAATTGATAAAGTTAATATTCTTAAATTTATTGTGTGTTTAATATCTTGATTTCAATGCTCATAGTTAGTTAGAAAGAATAAAGATAAATAGTTGGATTTTAATAGATTTTTTTTTTACAAATTTTGTAAATAATACAGTATAGTATTTAATTTTCAAAAGTATTATCTAGTATATAGATTTAAACAAGGATGACAGCATCCATAAGTAGCGAAGCTCAGAAATTATGAATGTATATTATGAATATATTTACAATATACCAGTGTCATCCTATATATTTGATGAAATAGGGAAATGACAAAAACTTCAAAATCACGCAACCTTTCAAGCACGAAAAATGAAAAATCTAGGAATCTATCTAGCACCACAATTTATAAACAAATCTTTATGAAACTTGATGGAAATATGTAGAATATGAGCATATTCAATCCCTGATAATTTTAGCCGCAAATCCTGAATAGGAATTGAGAAAAGAATAGAAAACCTAAAAATCTAGGAATCGATCTAGCACCCCTATTAATATAAAAATCGTAATAAAACTTATGTAAAATATGTAAAATGTAAATTTAAGCAATCCTTGAAAATTTCAGCCCATTATCTTAAAAAGGAGTTGAGAAAATCAGAAAAACATGAAAATGTAGGAATCGATCTAGCACCCCAAATAACAGACGGATGGACAAAACAATGTATAGATTAGATGTGCATATGTTATAAGAATCTTCACTAAAAATTTCAGCTTTCTATCTTTTATAGGAGCCGAGAAAATCACGTTTCCCCCACTTTGTCTCAGACGGACAGACGGACGGACATTTCGAATTATAGAGTAGCTTCGCTACTAAAAACTCAAAATCTAAGTTTAATGTTTTATTTTATTTAATATACTTTTAAACCTGCAAAAAAAATTATATAGGTTATATGTTAGAAATTTTAGATTACCCCTTTACATATCTAAGCAAACAAATATAGGCACACATGAAAGGCCTAGTTCAAATTTTAAATCTAGTGAGGCAAATCTTTTGCTTTCATGTTTCAAATAAATTGATAAGGTAATTATTTGATGACATATTTGAAATAAAAAGTGTTGACAAGGTCAGCAAAAGTATGGGAAAATGGTGCTTATGCATAAATT
Organism: Acartia tonsa; assembly: GCF_053477335.1. Taxonomy (NCBI): domain Eukaryota; kingdom Metazoa; phylum Arthropoda; class Copepoda; order Calanoida; family Acartiidae; genus Acartia; species Acartia tonsa. The sequence goes on from NC_137268.1 coordinate 48,075,161, forward strand.
TTAAACAAATCTTTTTATCACATAGTTTCCTAAAAAATAGGGTACAAAAAAGATTGTAAAGAATCATGTGTGTGTTAGTTTTTCCCTGGTACATCAAAAGTTATGTAATCTATATAGAAAGCTAATACAAAAACAAAATACATTTCAATTATTTTTTTTACATATAAAATATGGATATTGAAATTCCATTAAAAAAAGTATAGATATGAATGTCTAGTTTATAAAAATCATGTACAGAATGATCAGTTGCTATCAACACCTTGTTAGACAAGGTTCATATGTTTATTTTTTTAAATTTAATTAAAAGAGTAAGTGAATTGTTTAAATAAAATGTTATTTCAGGTTTAAAGTCTATTCATCTATTCATTCTTACTTAGATTTTTTCACAGAAACAATTCCAAGACCGTCTTTGGCTCTCATATCAAGTTATAAATCATATTTTGAAATTAAAACAACTTCCGAAAAAGTTAAAGAAGTCGCCCCAGTAGAAATTGAAAATATAGAAATCAAAGATCAAATTAAGCCAGTTGAAGTACATTCCAAGGAACCGCGGAAGGAAAGCATGAGTATTCAAGAAAAACAAGTTAAAGGTTAGAAATTTTTAATAAAAATAATATACAAAGAAAAATATCTACAAATTGAAATTAAATATACCATTTCTTATTGATCATTTTGTATCACAACTCTGGATAAAAATAATGTATTGTAATTGTATAATTTAATACAGGGATCCAAAGTAAAAAGACAACGGACAATAAATTGATTTATATCTCATTATCCAATGATGATTTACAAAATTACTCATTCTTTAGATCAAATTATTGATAGAAAAGTTTGAACACTTCTAATTTGGATTCAAATTATTGTAATTTTCAGTCAAATATCCCCTATCTCTTGGTTTTATAACCCTCTGGTGAACCCGACCTTATGATCCAAAATTTTCTATCTGCAAACAAATGTCTATAAAACAATAGATAATCTATAATAAAACATACTAATTGTAGATATTGAACCCAAAACAGTTCCTCTAAAGCCTGTTGAGACCAGACCTTTACCTATTCCAAATCCAAAGGACACCAAAAAATATATTGAATTAACTGATATCAAAAGAATGCAACTAAGGCAAGATTTATTCTATTACATGAGGTAGTAAGGATTTTTTTAGTCTGAAGCTTAAGATCTTAATAACTACTGAACTGATTAAGTTCTTTTTAGATAAGGTTTATATAGCTCCTGTGTTATTTTTAAACCATTATATTTTCACACTTTTATAGCCCCTTTCTGCCTCTTGTAATATAGAGCCCCTAGCCTCTACGGTCAAAGCAACTAGTAGATTATGAATCAAAATGTTTTTAAAAATGACCTAAATATTGAAATATTTTCTAGAGCGTGGATTGAATGTATGAAAAATGTTAACTTTTCTAAACCAAAGGTAGTTAAAATTTTTCTAATAAGACAATAACTATTCAAGTATGGCTTCAAAACCGATGAATATCCGGTGGATAAGAACCTCACTGAAAAATCATAAATCGCATCATAATGTATCAATTTTTCACAATATAAAAGTAAAGAATCATAATATTAAAACCAGCTTTGTTAGCCTGTACCTTCGGCATATCAGGACTAACAAAACTGGTATTAATCTTATAAAAATACATATTTATATCAACGGAAAGCTATTTATAATATGATCAATAACCATTTTGATATTTATTTGTTTAATTTAGACTGAAATAACCGGAGTTGCCCGAGTGCTATTTAGCAGAACTGTAGATAAGAATTCTATGCTGAATTTAGCTTATACGTATAAGGTAAAGAATGTTATGTATTACTAAACAGACATATAATTCAAATAGAACTTAAGGAATGCGATCTCTCATTTTGCAGATACTAATTAATGGTTGAATAGTTTGGAGACTCTGGAATAAATCAGTATTTTAGTCTACAAATGGCAGAATTTATTTGAAACTTTAGAGTCGGCAAAATTTGCAGTACATCTAAATATTAATCACACAATTTTAGGATTTTTTCGGCTACTCCTTAGAGTCGACCCCCCCCCCCCCCTCAATTACCATCAATCATATTAAGTTTTATTTATCAAGAAAAACAGAATGAAAATTAAGGGGGGGGTTCTAGGGGTTGTTTCTCTTGGGTGGGTGGTAAAACCTTCCCCCAAAATAGTAATAAACCTTTCCAGGATCTATGAGAAACTACCCTGTAGAGGATAACCATATTGTTTCAGCGGTTAGTGAGATCCTGTGATACAGACACACAAACAGACACAGATCTTGTTCCTTAAACCTATGTCTAACGCCAGTTCATTTCAGGGTGAAAAAGACTGTCATGGAATGCCTCATGGCCATGGAGAGGTTATATTCAATTCCGGTGACGTATACAAGGGCAGATTCAAGTAGGATAATCATTTTTAACAAAGATTAGTTATTTATCTAATCGTATTACAGACAGCTTTCCGCAAATAGTAAAAGTAAAAAACATCAGCCCCTTGGGGCTCACATAACTGGTATTGATTTTTATTTTAATATTTGTAAAGTTACACAATACACGATTTTTCAGCATTGATGAGACCCGGTTCTAATCCAGCGGATATTAGGCGGTTTTAAAGCCATACTGGAAAAAAAAGATAATGTGCATTAAATTTTCTTGCATAGATTTGGTGTAAGAGATGGAGTTGGTATTTTTAAAACTTCAAGACAATTAGAAAGGTAAGTTACAATTGTTTTTCTTAATTTCAAAAGCGAAGCTTTTCTATAATTAGGGTCGGTCAGTCCGTCCGTCCGGAACGGATTTCTTTTTTCCGTAGTATAGGCATGTTAGAATTGTCCTATCAATTTCAAACTTTGTATGATAATTCCTCTAGTAGTTAGGTACGATTTAGAAACCGTAGCAACTCTATCATCGTTAGCAGAATGACCGTTCATCCATTTTAAACAAGTTGCTTTTTAACTTTGTTAACAACAGTTTTTTATGTGATATAATCATCCAATTGCTCTGATTTTTGGAGTACTAATTCCTATTACAATAAGGTACAATATTATAAGCGAACATCTCTGTACTCAAGTCCTAAAAAATACCTAAACAGTATTTTGTATTAAAGAAGTTTTGCAACAAATTTGTATAATTTGTCAAAACTTGTATATTTATATTTTTTATATTCGGTTTTGAAACTCTGCAAGAGGTAATGTTCGTCTGTCATACAGTTTTAGAGCTTCGCTTTTATGAATGTTGTCATCCTTGTTCTTGTTTTTTTTATACATTTATAATTATGTTCTTTAATCATATGTTTTAATATTAGGTATCTAAATGGAGCTCTGGAAGAGATGTCTGTTGAATACATAGAAGCATGTTATACCTCGGATCTTTTACAAGGAGAGGGAAAGGTAAAAACTATTTCAATCAGATAGGAATCAGGATGTCTGTTTGTCTGTTTTAACTGTTATTAGTGTCTCTTTAAGATCTTGTAAACTGCCGATCTAATGTTTGGAAAGTTATGTGTTAGACTATATAAGACCTGTTAGGATGCATGGTAATAAGGTAAGTCAACCCTCTAACCCCCCCTCCCTATAAGGAACCAAATTTTATTTTTTTAAAGTTTAGGTTACCTTGTACCAACCTTCCAAAAAGAATGCATAAAAATAGTCATAATATCTACTACAAACAAAAAAAGTTTATTTACTATTTGCTCATTGCAAAGTTTAGAGCTAGTAAGTTGGGTTATTTTGTTGAGTAAACTTGAAAGACAAACACGAGGAGGCTAACAAGTTTTCCTTCATTCAAACTATTTCCCTCATTTTTATAGATTAAACATTTATTTATAGACTGGATTTTGATATAATTAAACTATCATACAGAACAAAATCTCCAATTATTAATTAAAACTACTGCTCTTTTGATGTTTCAAAATGCAAAGCTTTTCTTACGTCCTGTAGAAATTATGTGGTATAATTTTTCTTAATCAGCCCGTATTGGAATACTGATTCATAGGACAATACTGTACAATGCTTATAGGTGAAGGATCTCTATAATCAAGTCCTAAATATGTAAGTTTGTCCTTGAATAGTATCCTGTATTTCAACAGTTTTGCAACAAATTTACCAGGGATAAGGGATGGGAAACGTAGGAAAATATTATTTCAGGCCTATTTCAAGCCTAGGCCTATTTCTAGCCTAATAAACCAGTTTTGGGATAGCGCAGTGGTTCGTATAAAATGCTAATGAAAAAGCTGTGTGTGTGTGTGTAGATAAAGTATAGAATCAAATTCAGGTAGCTAGTTTAAAGTAAAAAACATAACTTTTTATAAACCTATATATTAATGGCTTTTGTTGAAATGAAGTTTTTTCTCTCCCAAAATTTTTTATCTTTTACTTTGGTAATTTGAACTGTCAGAAAGCTATCGTTGGGTTTCCCTCAGACAGATTTTAGTTTGTATTATTTGCATTTTTATTAATGAGTAAAAATTTTATTTGAAAATTTCATTGCTAATTAAAATTCAAAATAAATAATTAAATATGCACTTGGGTAACATTCTATTAAGTTCTTTGGATACTATACTGGATATAATGTAATGATATATCTGTACTGTGTTGTATTGTACAAAAATTAGGGTGAAGGTGTTGTATCATTTCCGTACTAAATTTTTAAAATTCAAAATACAACATCTAATTTATAAACTACCAAATGAAAATTCGTAGCTACCTTCTTTCCAAAAAAATAATCCCGTTATTTTTGTTTTTTCTATGTGGCCCTTTTTTAATGTATAACTCTAAGCAGATTTAATAATTAAACTAATGTGATCTAACACCATTTATATTTATTTTTTCGTAGCAGACGAAATCATTATTTTTTCTATAATTGTCTGCTTCTAAAATTTTCGCCATCTGTGATTTGGGCTTGTTTTGTATCAACCAATCACCAATTGGCTCCGCCAATTGGTGATTGGTTGATACAAAACAAGCCTAAATCACAGAACACTATTGGTTTAGAGCGGTAGCCAATATGAGCCGTCCGCCAGTAAGGTCATTAAATTAGGCAAATGGTAAAAGTTGCATGATCCCTTTCAAAACCAGGCCGAGACCTAATTTATGGCCAGGTTTCCTATCCCTTATCCCTGAAATTTACTAACAATTGTTGTCATCCTTGTTTCACATATAAATATTGCATATTTTAGATAAACTGGAAAAATGGTGATTTTACACTGTGTACCTTTTCTAAGAGTTGTCTACACGGTCTAGCAAGAACATTCACCTACACCAACAATTTAATTTATGTAAGTATATTTTATTTTACATTTTTCAGATTTTTTTATTTTATTGGATAATTAGTTTTAAATATTTGATTTTACATTTTATCCCTTTTTACATCCCCCTTTAACTTTAATCATCCTGTAAATGTAAAATTAAAAAATAATGTAAAACCTTAAATCCTATTATATAAAGTAGTAAGCGTTTTTTATTCTGTTGCAAAGGATCTCGCTAACCGCTGATCCGTTATGGTTCTCCTTTACAGTGAAGCTTCTTATGGTCCTGAGATGGTTTTAGGCTATCTTTTTAAAATAAATAAGTATGGTATGGTTTTAGGTTATTTTTCTGCCCTTCCATATTCATTCGAATACAGATTCCCTAGATGCTAGGGACTCGGCTGCTAGTATTCTTTAATTTATCATTATCTTATGTAAAAGACTTTTCTTAACATGATTGCAAAACTTTTGGCTTAAAATGGATTATAAATAATATATTATATATATATAATCCTGATAGTTACATGGATCTAGTGTTGGAAACCTTTTTCGTCTGCCAGCAAATTGCTTTCTGCTCTTTTGTAGCGACTTTGTTGTGTTAATATATCCGACGCTATTAGCTTATAGTTATTATTATTATTTGATTCTTTATTTGTCTTAACTATATACAAAAAAAGTTAACATATGAATTATAAGAGTTATTATAACAATATTAAATAAAGACTAATCCAAGATATTCTCTTATAAAAAGTGTAAGTTCATTGTAAAGCAGAAGTCAGCAATACAAAGAAAGAAATTTTGCCGTTTAACATAAAAAGTGTACATTTAAATTAGGTAAATACTAATTCAACATAATATCTTCTCAAAATATGTCCAATTTATACAAAAAAAAAATAAAACTTCAGTAAGTTCCAGAAAGAAAAATAATCGTCATCGAGAAGTAAAATATAATATTCATGATAAAAATATTAGGTCAATAGGTACTAATCCTTAATATAAAAAACGTGTATAATGGATACACAGCTGAACTTAAAATTGTTAAGGAGGGATAAATAAGTGTGGCCTGTTAAATGAAAACTGCAGAATGCTTTAATGGACAGATCACCAAAAGCTCCACCTCAAGATTATTGTTATAGTCAAATACAAAATTAAAAGTTGGCACTTGGTCCACAAGGTCGGGTACATTAATTAACCCTTACCCCTCTATTACTTGACTTTAATGAAAGAATAGTACATAAATAATCTGTGTAAAACTGAATCATTTCCTACAAATAATAAACTGTACATTTTGCACAAAGAAGAGCAAATAAATATTTTCTTTGCCACGGAGAATTAATTAGTAAAAAAGGTTGAGATAATATTGGAACAAATGAAGATTATATCAAATTTCTATTATAATCATCATCAGTTTTAAAAAGCAAAGGCGAAGCTTTTCTATAATTAGGGTCAGTCCGTCCGTAACGGATAGCTTTTTTCGTTAATTTAGGCATGTTAGAATTGTCCTATCGGTTTCAAACTTTGCATGATGGTTTTTTGTAGTAGTTAGGTACGTTTTATTTAGCCTAGCAACTCTATAATCGTTACCAGAAAGTCCGTACGCCCATTTTAAACATGTTGATTTTTTACTTTTTTTAATACAATTTTTTTATGTAATAAAATCATCCGATTGATCTGATTTTTGGATTACTGATTCCTATTACAATAACGTACAATATTATAAGCGAAGCATCTCTATAATCAAGTATTAAAAATGTCAGTATGTCCTTAAACAGAATTATGTATTTCAGAAGTTTTGCAACAAATTTATATACGTATAATTTGTCAAACCTTATATTTCCATATTTTGTATATTCAGTTCTGCCACTCAACAAAAGTTAATGTTCGTCTGTCATATCGTTTCAGAGCTTTGCTGTTGTTATCCATGTTTTATTTTACTTTAATCAAAACAAAAAGGCAACATTGAAGTACCAATTTTACTTTTGTGAATCTTATTGATTCAATTAGAGACTTTCCTTATTTTCACTTGTTGAGAAAACATGTTTTGTTTGTGCAAGGTTTTATTACACTTTCAATTCATTCTTTAAAAGGGAAGCTTTTCTACAATTAGGGTTGGTCCGTTTGTATCTCCGTCCGACTGGGATATTTTTTCTTTTATTTTAACAGGTTATAATTGTCCTATTCATTTCAAACTTTGAACAATGATTCCTATTACAACTAGATATAATTTAGGAAGTGTAGTAACTCTATTACGCTACCATAATGTCTGCAATTCTATTTAAAACTTGCTGATTATCCTATTCATCTGATTTGGAATACTGATTCCTATTACAACAAGTTACACTAATATAAGGGAAGCATCTCTATAACCAAGTTCTAAAAATGGAAGTACGCTTTAACCAGTGTCATGTATTTCCGACACTCCGAAGTGTTAAAGTTCGTTTGTCCATCCGTTTCAGAGCTTTGCTTTTATGGATGTTGTCATCCTTGTTTCTATTTTCTTTTGGTTTTTATCAATGTACTTTAAGAGTATTGTTATTAACACTTGAATTGTTCTTTCAAATTTAATGAAACATTGGAAAATTTTAAATTAAATATATCTACGTCATTAAATTAAAATAAATCTTAAATAAATTATTAAATTTCACCTTTAAAAATGTATTGTTGATTCATTGAAACTTTTGAAATTAAATTATAGTCTTAATTTTCCTAAATGTAATTTACTATTTTTTTACTATTTGTTTCGAAGATGATTAAATTCCCTCCACAGATTATGACGTCATACGATTGAATAGCAAATGAGAGGCCAGTAGACACTGTAATTTAAAAATGATAAAATTTATGCTAGCCTCTCATTGGTTATTCAATCGTATGACGTCATAATCTGTGGAGTGACTTTAATCATCTTCATTTGTTTCCATTTAAAATTAAATTTTATGTTTAAGGTATGTTGGTATGAAAATGGATTCCCCAAAGGGTCTATGTGGGTGTTCTCAGAGGGTAAGATACTATGCAGTTTTTTTATAAATGTATGTTTCCACCTGGGATGAAGGAGACTGTGCTGTTTTTTACAGTAGCCCCAAAGTTTTCGAATAACATTTTCTCAGGGATAAGGGATAGGAAACCTGGCCATTATTTAGGTCCCGGCCTAGTTTCTAAAGGGATATTGCAACTTTTACCATTACCTAATTAAATGTCGTCACTGGAGGCAGCTCCTACTAGGCTATCTATACCAATAAGGATCGGCTTGTTTTGCATCAACCAATAGACAACTGGAGGCAGCCGATATAAAAACCGCGGCATGTGAACTTGAAGAAAATATTTGAAATGGTCTGCTACTAAATGAAAATAAGAAATAAGAAAAAAAGGTGTTTAATCATATCAGCTTAATTTTCAAATCTACCCAGAGTTTTGCATTAAAAAAATACCATTTATAAAAAAAAATATAGGGATTATTTTTTGGAAAGTGGGTAGCAATGAATTTTCATTGGGTAGTTTATAAATGAAATGTTGTATTTAAATGAAGGCGTCTTAACTTTTTTGCTTTTTATTTAAGATAGCTAGCCGGTTCTTTTCGTAAGTAGTAGATGTAAAATTGTCCTTAGAATTTAGATATGCAATCGGTTTTTATGTAAACCTCTTATTTTTGAAGTAATTTAAGTTTTTCAAAAAAATAGTTAAGTTGGTTTTAAGGTACTAAAACGCAACAAAATATAAGAAGAAAATTGCCAGTATGAACAAAAATAGTAAGATCTTTAATTTGACACCTTACTTTTACAATTCTGTTGAGTAATTATTGAAAAAATCTATTTTTTTAACCTCGGTTTAATAAAAACTTTAAACCTAACTATTTTCTCAAACAGACAAAAACAATATGGGTTCATATATACCTTTAGAATCAGAAAAATATTGCGAATCCATTCTAAGCAAAATTGAAAAAAAGTAAAAACTTAAAAAAATAAAAATGGCCTAAAATATTATATTTTTACAGGCAACACTTAATTTTAACTATTAAACTAGCCAATCAAAAATCTCAAAAATTGACAAATCAGGAAGCTTCACCTCAAAACTTAACCAATAGAATTGACAAAAAAAAGGATAATGTTCATACAATATATACAATAGATACTACAATAAAAATAGTGATACTTACATAACATGTAAAGAATGAAAAAGTATGAACAAATATGCTTCAGTCTGTTTATAAACTTCAAAACAATGCCGTTAAAAATGCATTATTGTTTCTTGTGTTTAAAAAATATTTGTTACAGTGTATGTACATTTGTTTAGGTTTTGTTCAGGTTTTGTTCAAGTCAACCCTTTAAAGCCGAAAATTATGATTCTTAAAATAAACTTATATTTTTTATTATAGTTTTATAAAACTTTTTCAATTTTGCTTAGAATGGATTTGTAATATTTTTCTGATTCTAAAGGTATATATGAACCCATATTTTTTATGTCTGTTTGAGAAAATATTTAGGTTTAAAGTTTTTATTAAACCGAAGTTAAAAAAATTGATTTTTTCAATAATTACTCAACAGAATTGTAAAAGTAAGGTGTCAAATTAAAGATCTTACTATTTTTGTTCATACTGGCAATTTTCTTCTTTTATTTTGTTGCGTTTTAGTACCTTAAAACTGACTTAATTATTTTTTTAAAAAACTTAAATTACTTCAAAAATAAGAGGTCTACAAAAAAACCGATTGCATATTTGAATTCTATGGACCATTTTACATCTATTACTTACTAAAAGAACCGGCTAGCTATCTTAAATAAAAAGCAAAAAAGGTTAAGACGCCTTCTTTTCAAAATTTTATACAGAATTGATAAAACACATTAACCTTACCTTTTGTACTTTACTAATCAGTACAAATCTATTAATTACATAATAGTATCCATAGAACTTGATAGAATTTTAGTCAATTTCTTATTTATTACTTGTTTTATTTTGAATTTTAATTAGCAATGATATTTTCAAATACAATTTTTACTCATTAATAAAAATGCAAATAATACAACCAAAAATCTGTTTGAGACAACCCAATGATAGCTTTCTGAAAAATTCAAATTACTAGAGAAAAAGAAAAAAAAATTTGGGAGACAAAAAACATCATAACTAATTTTAACAAAAGCCATTAATTTATTGGTTTATAAAAAGTTATATTTTTACTTTAGACTACCTACCTGAATTTTATTCTATACTTTATCCACACACACACACATTCAGCTATTTTATTAGCACCATCCCAAAACTGGTTTATTAGGCCTAGGCTTGAAATAGGCCTGAAATAATATTTCCCTACGTTTCCCATCCCTTATCCCTGCGTTTTCTTTTGAATTGAGAAACAACTTCGAGGACTTTCACTGGATTTTGATTTTGACCAGTGTCTAAATATTTTAACTATTAATTCTGATCTACATATGGGGTAAATTTGTGTATCCTCATTTGTCTTGTACATCAATTTATCGCTTATTGCCTTATCCCTTTAAATCGCAAAGTTTTACAACAAAGTACAGTTAACAGTTACATATTATCATTGTACTGTTGTACTTTATCATGTTTTACTTATTTTGTATATATGAGGTGGATATATCATCAATATCGGATTTTGTCTTATCCCTTTAAATCGCAGTTTTACAACAAAATACATTTAACAGTTACATATTGTCATTCTATTATTGTTCTTAATCATGTTTCACTTTTTAGTATATTGAAGGTAGATATATCATCAATATTGGCTATTGTCTTATCCCTTTAAATCCCAGTTTTACAACAAAGTACATATAACACTTACATATTGTCATTGTATTTTTGTCCTTTTCATGTTTCACTTATTTGGTATATATCGACAATAATAGCTATTGTCTTATCCCTTTAGATCTCTATGTTTTCCACAAATTGCATTTAACAGCTTCAAATTGTCATTCTAAATGTTGTACTTTATTTTGTTTCATTTAATGTCTATAAAGGAGGTGGATTTATTGTTGGAAATCTGTCAGATTCTGGACAGTTAACTGGAAACAAGATTACATTCCTCTATCCTGATCTTAAAACATGTATAACAGGTATTTTTATTTGATAATACTAGTAGATACGCCCACAAGAGGCCTCCAGGGGCATTTGAGGGTGTTGGGGGCCGGGGGGAGAGTCAATCACCCACTTTCAATTAAGATTTTTAAAAGCAAATAGAAAGGAAAAAATTGGCAAGGGGGGTATTTCTTTCTAGGGCGATTTTTTAGGAAGGGTGGAGGTACACTCTCCAAAAAATAGTTATAAACCTTCCCAGCCCCTATGAGCAGCTTCCATGTAAAGGAATAAGAGTCTGTTCAGCGGTTAGTTAGATCCTTCACTAAAGACAATAAAGCTTACTACTTTATATAATAGAATTATATTTAACCATTAAGAAACTATTTAAATATTGTAGAACTAAATCGTCTATATGTTCACCTTTTATTTTCCTAAAACTAAAACTATTAAATAGCAATAAACTATTCTGCTTGTAGGAATGTTTAGCAGAGGTCGCTTGGTAAGTGCTAAAGCTTCTGTAGTAACTGATGTTCTGTTAAAGTAAGAATTATTTTTTTAAGTTTACAGGGATTTCAGGGAAATATTTAGAAGCAAGTTAATGATAGTAACGAAAGAAAACGAAGTAGTGGGTTTCGTCTTATTTTCACAGTAGCTTTTCTCATATTTCTAGCCCCTGCGGGACCAACTTCCTAACCCTGCAGAGCAATCATTAACAATTATCTTACCTGATCTAATATGACCAAGCCACGGTTAAAATATGACGAAACCCGCTTCTACGTTTTCATTCCACGATCCACATTTTAACTAAAGATTAATCTTGCTTTAACAATCTTTATTTTTAAAATAGTTTAAAATAGTGAGCAATGTGAGTTTAACTTGTGAAATCAATAAATAATTTGACAAAGCCCAAATTTTGTCAAAATTGTGTCAAAAATGATCTATGTGACGTAATAAAAAAAACAAAGATTAATTATGAGCGTCTTCTTATATTGCTAGAAATCGAGTGTATGAGTTGACAGTTGAAATAATTCCTGGTAGGAGCTTTTCTTTTGAACCTGGAACTTGTGATAAAATATGGTAACTTCACTTCTTACAAATTCCTGTAAAATATCAAATTTTTCAAAAATGTTGCTGAATAAAAAATAAGCCAAAAAGGTTGAGTAATTTCTTATTAGCAGTAAAAAATTGCCTGAACTTACAAATGTTTGATAAATAAGTTTTATTAGATGAGATAATAGATAAGTCTAAATAATTCATATTTTGGTTCAGCTTGGTATTAGTTCTAAGTAATGTTTTGTATATTGTTTATTTTTATGGAATGTGAGAAAGGTAATTTAATACCCCTTCCTTAACATACTCAAAATTTAATAAAAGTTATATTAAATTTACTTACCTATATGGATAGAACAAATTAACTTAGTTTTGTTTCAGGAGTGGGTAATGGAAGAATAAAAGAATGTTTATTATTAGACAAAATGGGTATAGCTTTTAACTTTGTCATTTTTAGAGCAGTAAAGGTGTTTTTTCTTCTGTTATATGATTACAAAAAACCTATTTTTTTTGTTCTAGTGATAACCCATTATTACCAGACCCATATGAACAGAAGTATGTAATAGTCAAACTTTCAAAGGTATTAATTAATAATATTTAAACTAAAAACACAATTCGAAGATTTATAGCAAAAATTGGAAGATTTTTTGTGGTATACTTAAAATAACAAACACTCCAGCCTTTTACTTAAAAGCAATGTCATCTTCAACGTTTGGAACTCCTCCGTTCGTACACTCCGACGGTTGGGACTCCCCCGTTTGTCCACTCCGATGTTTTGGCCTACTACGTATATCAAGAAAAAATATCAATTAATTAAGAATTTATACTCTTTCTTTTGAATTCCTTATAAAATTAATTTTTTTTATTTACAGAAAAACTATGGTGAAGGTTTATTCACTGTGGAAGCTGTTCCTTCCAATACAATTTTGGCTTTCTATAATGGAACCAAACAATCAGCTGGTGATTTGGTCAGGTAAAAAATACAAGAATGAGTGTCATTTCTTTAATATGGTTATGGTTATCATATCAGTTACAATCTGATTGTTGTTGTAAAAGGTTGTTTTTACTTGTAAAATAAATTTTAAAAAAAGAGAAAATATGCAATAAATTATAATAGAAAAATCACAAATCCTTTATAAGAAACTAGCGGCTTCGCCCCTAGCCTCTAGGGGCTTTGCCCCAAGAGGTTTAATCAAACTAATTTTTCGTGTTTTAGATTTTTTTTGGGGGGCGGGGGGGTATTTTTTTATTTTTTAGGGGTGTTAGGGGTGTCCCACCCTCCAAGAAAATAATTATAAACCTTCCCGGGACCTATGAGATGCTACCCTGTAAAGGAGAACCCGATCGGTTCAGCGGTTAGCGAGATCCTTTGCTACTTTGTATTATAGATAAGTCTTTTAAAGCATGACCAACAGACTGACGGACCAAATAAATTATATACTGGATCCTTATTGAAACGGAATCATCACCAAAAGTTCCAACAGTCTATCTTAAAATTCAGGCGAGAAATTTACATCTCTTTCACTGGCAGACAGACAGAAAAAGTAAATTATAGAGTTTTTAATAAAGGTACTTCGTTTTGAGCTTACTTTAGACAAGTGAGTCTGTAAAATAGTAAACTTTGCATGGTGATTCCTGTATTAGTTAGGTACGCATTAGAAAGCATAGCAACTCTATAATCAATATCAAAATGTCCGTACGTTCATTTTAAACATGTTGATTTTTAACTTTTTTAACAACTAATTTTTATGTGATCTAATCATCCGATTGGTCTTATTTTTGGTGCACTGATTTCAAGGACAACAAAGTACAATATTATTAGCGAATCATTTCTATAATCAAGTTCTAAAAATGTAAGTATGTCCATAAACATTATCCTGTATTTTTAACAAATTTACTTACTATTTCCTTTCTACTCTTGTACATTCATATTCTGATAATTTAGTTCCGAACCTGTTAATATTCATTTGACCTACTGTTTCAGAGCTTCGCTTTTATGGATGTTGTCATCCTTGTTTTTATTTAGAGATGATGATTGGGAGAATGATGCTTACAAGATTCTTAATTCTGCTGGTTGCAGTGACAAGGATGAAACAGGTATACACAACACATAAATTCTGCACTAGTAATCCACAGCAATAATTAACAGGGGAGGGCAATTGGACTGTTTATTACACTATGATAAACAAAGGATTTTTGTATTGTATTAAAATTAGTTAAATTAAGGAAAGAAAGTTTATTGCTGTTTTTTTTCTTTTTCAAGGAAATACCTTGTAGGACTTGATTATAAAGATACTTATGTTGTCCTAGGAATCATTATTTCAAATAGCATATGCTTATCATTCACTAAATCATACCTAACTGTTAGAGAAATCATTATACCAAGTTTGATATCTATAAGACTGTTCTTACACGCTCTAATGCATATTAAGAATTATCCATTACGGACGGACGGAAGGTCGTATGGACAGACCCTAACCATAGAATATATTCGCTAAAAAAAGCGCAATTTTTAAATTTTGTCGACCTAATAATACACCGTGTTTATCTGAGATGGGTTCTTAAAAGATGCCGCGTTTTTTCGACAATTTTTTCGACATTGATTGATTGAACGAAGACGATGGGATTTCAACACAGAGTATACAACATAAGAATTCAAAATAATACAACTTAAATCCATTTTCGCTGCATATTTATTAATGCATCTTTTTAGAGCTGTGTTAGACATTATACAAATGGCTAAAATAATAATTTAAAATTTTGAATTCTCAAGTTGAATACTCTGTTAAAATCGTACGGGGCATTGATCTTCGAGATGGAATAAGGTTTTTAACAGAGTATACAAATTTAGAATTCAAAATTATTATTTTCGCCATTTGTATAATGTCTAATACAGATCTTAAAGGATGCATTAATAAATATGCAGCGAAAATAGATTTAAGTTGTATTAGACATTATACAAATGGCTAAAATAATAATTTTAAAATTTTTGATTCTTATGTTGTATACTCTGTGTATCGTCTTCGTTCAATCAAGCAATGTCTAAAAATTGTCGAAAAAACGCGGCATCTTTTAAGAACCCATCTCTGGTCTTTTTAACCGCTGAAACGAATAAGCTTTGTTCTTTCCATTTCATTATGGTTTTTTTATTTCAATCCAGAATCAATTACAAAGACATTTCATCTTTTTCCTCATTTCACATCAAATTTTCCAATCTATTAGCAAGATTTCGGATCAACTGCAGTTCACGGTAAAATATTCCTTGTAACGAATATTTCAAAAAATCTAATAATTTTAAAGGCTGCTAGATGCCAGACGGCTGTACGTACAGATCATACCATTTTAAGCGGCATAAGAAGGCCTACAAATAATCTGGAATAGCCAAGATCCAATGATGCACAGGGAAAGCTTCACTGAAACAGAAAATCGCGTAAAATAGGTCTTTTTCGCGCATTTCTCTGCACTGCAAGATAATTATGCATTATTGATTTATGGCTATTCCAGATTTTTTGTAGGCCTTCTTATGCCGCTTAAAACAGTGTGTGGGCATAATCTGTACATTTAGCCGTTTGGCAGATAGCAGCCTTTAAAATTTTTATATTTTTTGAAATATTCGTTACCAGGAATATTTTACCATGAACTGCAGTTGATCCAAGATTTTTTAGAAATCTAAATTACACCCATTAGATTGGCAAATTGAAGATTTTGTTGTAAATGCACTTTAGGCAGAAATATGTTTTATTGTAATTTCCATTTATTTGATTTATATATCTAAACAAGGAGGAAAATATCCATAGAAATATGTTACCAATTAGGATGATATTATCTAGTAAGCTAACAATATTCTTTTTGGTGATACATAACAGGAAAATTTGTTCAGAAGCCTGGGTGCTAGATATACCACTTAAATACAGAACTTATTTGTTTAAATAGAAGCTTGGGTGCTAGATATACCACTTGAATACAGAACTTGTTTGTTTAGAAGCTTGGGTGCTAGATATAACACTTAAATACAGAACTTATTTGTTTAGAAGCTTAGGTGCTAGATATACCACTTGAATACAGAACTTGTTTGTTTAGAAGCTTGGGTGCTAGATATACCACTTGAATACAGAACTTATTTGTTTAGAAGCTTAGGTGCTAGATATACCACTTGAATACAGAACTTGTTTGTTTAGAAGCTTGGGTGCTAGATATACCACTTGAATACAGAACTTGTTTGTTTAGAAGCTTGGGTGCTAGATATACCACTTGAATACAGAACTTGTTTGTTTAGAATCTTGGGTGCTAGATATACCACTTGAATACAGAACTTGTTTGTTTAGAAGCTTGGGTGCTAGATATACCACTTGAATACAGAACTTATTTATTTAGAAGCTTGGATGCTAGATACACCACTTGAATACAGAACTTATTTGTTTAGAAGCTTGGGTGCTAGATATACCACTTAAATACAGAACTTATTTGTTTAGAAGCTTGGGTGCTAGATATACCACTTGAATACAGAACTTGTTTGTTTAGAAGCTTGGGTGCTAGATATACCACTTGAATACAGAACTTGTTTGTTTAGAATCTTGGGTGCTAGATATACCACTTGAATACAGAACTTGTTTGTTTAGAAGCTTGGGTGCTAGATATACCACTTGAATACAGAACTTATTTATTTAGAAGCTTGGATGCTAGATACACCACTTGAATACAGAACTTATTTGTTTAGAAGCTTGGGTGCTAGATATACCACTTAAATACAGAACTTATTTGTTTAGAAGCTTGGGTGCTAGATATACCACTTGAATACAGAACTTGTTTGTTTAGAAGCTTGGGTGCTAGATTTACCACTTGAATACAGAACTTGTTTGTTTAGAAGCCTGGGTGCTAGATATACCCCTTGAATACAGAACTTTGGACAAATACTGTGCTTCTTTAGCTCATAAGGTATGTAAATTTACTATTGTGCCTTAGATACAGGGTTGAAATGATTTGGTAAATAAATAATTGGGTGTATGTGGCCTTTAATGGACAAAGATCAAAATGTCCCAACAATCATCCATGTGACGTCATAAAAATGAAGGAGATGAGAGGAGAAGTAGGAAAGAAAACCCCTAAAAATAGATGGATAATCCCTCACATGGATATTTTGGTCTTTGTCCTTTTCATCTTGACTTCCGCCTTGGATGTATTAGGGGAAGTTTATATCAGATAGATGAATAAAGATCCCTAGAATCCTGTGTAAAGGATCTTTATGGATTGAGGGGGTGAAATAAACCACCGTTAATTTTGCCAGGTCTTTTTTACACATTCAACAAAATATAAATTTTAAAACATAAATAACACATATATAGAATGTTCCTTGACTTTTTCACATGTAAATATTTTAAATTAAGACCACTGCATATCTGCCTTATAAATAAATTTGTTTGTCGATCCCTGATTTTTATACTTGCGCGGCTTCTGAGCCTTGAAGAATACATTTAGAATAGAATTATTATAAAAGAAAAAAATACAATCATTACACTCATAACAATTTATCTTTTTTACAATGGAATATTAAATCCAGAGGTAGGAGGGGTATAGGGATGGATGTAAATTATATGTGGATACTATGACAGATTAAAAGTTAGCGTCAATTTAGTTTGCTAAAATGGAACTCATGTATTGGTCAGTTCGTTCATCCAGTAGGAGGAGAGGGGATGGGTGAAGTAGGTGAAAGGGGGATATCGTTATTTTAGAACGCTACAGGCATCATTCTATTAGAAAACATGGGAATCTAGTATAAGATCCAATTAATATATACAACTACAACTCATTTGGTCCATCAGTATCTATGTAATATATAACGTTATGCGGTATCTCTTCTAAACTGTTTAATATCTTGTGGATTAGAACCGGTTCTTAGCTATACTGAAAATTATGTATAGTATCGTTCTATATCCAGTTTCTACAAATGTAAACTGGTTTTAATTCTAAAATTTATATTTTAATATCCGCGGAAAGCTGTTTATAATACGATGCAATAAATAACTTTGATATTTAAGTTGTCTAATGTTTAGTATGAATTGTGCTGATCAATGTTTTTCTACTCAATAAATCATTTCATTTATTAGAATATAAATATTTCTGCTCTTAAAGTCATTAGATTTTTATAAGAAATATTTGATTTAAATATTTGACATTAAAGCTTGACTGGTTAATTTGGTGTAAAGACAATATAACCCCTTATCATTACTTACTCCACAACTTATTTTGTCCCTCAGCCTGTCTATAACCCTTACCTTTTCCTACACAACCTGCTCTTCTCCAAACTTTTTATTTAAAAGATACGCAACTTTTTGGATGTTGTGATACTTGTTATTATTTTGTCTGATATAAATAATTCTAGTTGTAAACCATGCACACACACAACAATGTCCATTAGGAGCGAAATCATAATTTTAATAGGTTCACTTTTCATGAACGCCTAGGGTGGTTTTAGGCTATTTTCCTGACCTTAAAATCAAAGCAGTCACTGTTGATATATTTTTGATATTCCTTGTTCTCATATACAGGAAGAGATAGGACTTTAGTCTGTAAATTACCCAGGTACCCAAAGTTTTATAACCACAATATCTTCTTTGTCATTGGCTTAAAAACTTTGGTTTTACTGAATTGTAATTGTTTGGTTTAAAAGTAACAATGTCCAAACTTTTCAACTAATAATAGGATTACTGGTCAGAGAGAGAAGGGACAATGGGCTGTGTATTACACTAGTCCCCAAAGTTTAATAATATTGTTTTCTTATTTGTTGGCTTAACATCTTTATGAACTTTTGAGTTGGTTAGATCATTAAGTTGAATTTTGAAACGAAACCATTAATTTCAATCTACGGGAGGGGTAATTTTGTATTTCATCACTGGGGATGTACATGAATTTATCGGTCATTGTCTTATCCCTTTAGATTCCTGATAACAGGTACAATAACAGATCTATAGTATTGATGTATATACAGACAACTACCTCCTTTCCTTTTCAAAGACCTCTTTCGTCTACTTCTAAATTATTTTCTGCTACTTGACTGTGTTAATATAACCGACACCATTGGTTGATTTTCAATGACCCAATAGAAAGGTTGCACAAGGTGGATGCGATGGGGGGAAACAGTTATTTAACCCTTTCTCCCTCTAGTGTTTTACTCTAATGGCACAAGTATAAAGTAGCTACGCTACTCACAACTTAAATCTGTGTTGAAAACCTAAAACAAATTGCAGAAAAGAAAAAGAATATGTATTATTGTACAATTCAATTTAAATTTTAAGTTGGATATCTCAGGAGAACAAAATGTAAAAACTAGAAAACAAAATAAAAGTAGCATATTTTTTTCATACGTTTTTTCCGAATTAATAATTTTGAGGAATTTTTTATGTAAGCATTTCTATAATTAGGGTCTGTCTGTACGTTCGTAACAATAAGCTCTTTTCGTTAATTAAACAGGTTAGAATTGTCCTATCGATTTCAAACTTTGCATGCTGGTTACTATAGCTGTAAGGTACGATATAGAAAGCGAAGCAGCTCTATAATCGTTACCAGAAAGTCCGTACGTTCAATTCAAACATTCTGATTTTTAATTTTTTTAACTTCAAATTTTTGTATGTTGAAATTATACTGATTCCTATTACAACAAGGAACAATGTGATAAGTGAAGCATCTTCAAAATCAAGTCCTAAAAATGCAAGTATGTCCTTAATCATTATCTTAAATTTAAGCAGTTTTGCAACAAATTTGTTTATGATTTTGTTTATACTTATGCATTAATAATCTGCTTATTCAGTTCTGACACTTTACAAGTGTTAATGTTCGTTTGTCCTTCAATTTCAGAGCTTCGCTTTTGTAGATGTCGCCATCCTTGTTTTAATTGTGAAGGTTACATTTTTACATTTTTTTTAATCAATGTCATATTTTATCCCAAGTGTTTATAACAGGTTTTCATGTTCTCTGATAAAGTTAACCAGGCAGCGGGCTTAAATAACGATGCACCCCTTCCACTCCCTTTACCCAATCCCACCCATCCACTGGAAAAAAATGAACTGACCAAAAAATGACAAGAGAAATAGCAACCTAAATTGACGACATTTTCCCCCTGTCAAATTCTCCACGTCTATTCTACACCCATTATCAAATATGACTGGCAGACATGCCCTAACAATAATGTATCTTTGCTGCTATAAATAAAACATATAAAGTATTTATCAATGTCTGACCTATAGAAAAGTTGGAGAGAAGGTATGAATTTGTAAAGAATTTGATATGAAGAAAGTTTTCATATTTATAATAATACATTCATTCTGAGCAATTTTCTTATCCTTATATAAAAGTGAAAGTATCTGTACCGAAATATCTCGCTTACTCCTTCTTAGCCGATAAAGTTTTTTCATGTGTCCTGGGAAGGTTTATAACTATTTTGGGCCAGGGTACCATTAACCCCTCCCCAAAAACCAAAATAAAAATGGGGGTTGGGTCGAATTCAACCCTCCACCACATGGAGTGCCCCTAGAGGCCTTGAGGGGGCGCAGCCGGTAGTTTTAGCTAAAGAAGAACTCGCTTTGTACTTACGTCCGCGGAAATTAAATTTAAGCAGCTGCTATATGGGATAGATAGTGCTAAAATCACATCTCGCCTATAGTCTGCTGCTGTTTGATACAGCCTTGTAAATTTTCTTATGAAAATAATTATGTTTTTTTAGGCCAACCACAGTTTTGTACCAAATGCAAAGTATACACCATTTCAACATCCTAGGTATTATTAATTTAAATTCGAAAAATCAAAGCAAATAACGAAGATGATTAAAGTATACACAGTATAATTGACCAATGGTAAAATTTATGGTAGCCTCTCATTTGTTATTTTATCGTATGACGTCATAATCTGTGGAGGAGCTTTAATCATCTTCACCAATGATATTTTAGGCCACAACAGTTTTAAGGTAAAAAAAAAATGACAAGACCTATTACAAAATTGACTAATATTCTTTATATTTTTTTCATATATCATTTCTGTACATATTTTTTACTAACACTTAAAAAAAAAGTATATTATAGAAAACTGCCCACCACACTTAAATCTAGAAAAAAAAGCTTAAGCCTTAAAAGTCAAACCCCTTTTCGCACCTTAATCTTATTATCTCAGCTCCTATCAGAGATGGAGGGCTAACAAATTTGTGCATGTTCCCTGTTTTATAAAAATTTCCGACTATGAGTGAGCTTCCTTTACCCTTTTATTTGACAACCTTAAGATCAATTTTTAAATAAAAATAATTAACGGCTCTAATTTTTTTATATTTTGAAACATAAAACAGCCTAAAACAATTTATGGATCTATGTGAAGTTTACCTAAAATGAATAAAAAATGAATCAGTTTCATCGTTAGTAAGATCTTAGAAGACAAACTATGTAATTAGATAATAATTTATTTAAGATTTGGGAAAGTGCCGAGCCTAATAACTCTGAGAGATTTGCGCGCTGGAGAAGAAATATTTGTCAATTATGAATACTCATTTGATGAAGCTCCACCTTGGTAACAACATAACTATTCTTATATAAAAGTAACAGGATGCCTTTCTGTCTGTATTTATGCAGCTTAAGACCTCGCTAACTGTTGGATTGATATTGTTCCCCTTTACAGTAAAGTATTATTTAAGTGAGGGTTTATGAATATAATTTGGGAGGGTACACTCATCCTCCTAAGAGAACCATTATACTGATATGGTTCTCCTTTACATTGCCAGTGAAGGTTTATAATATCTTGGGGGAGGGTACCTCTACCTTCTAAAGATAAATCGTTTCCTGGAAATATAAATTTTTTATTGCTTTTTCTGAAACTAAAATTAAAAGTGCATGGTAGACTCCCCTCCTCAAATTCCTATATGACATTTTTAGATTAAAGATTTGCTCTCTTTATTTTTAGTAATGAAGCTAATATATAATTCACTTCGTCCGCCAGATATTTCGTAACGAAGAATTCTGTAGAAATACCAACAGATTTATAGTATAGATGTATATACAGACAACAACCTCCCTATCTTTTTCAAAGACCTCTTTCGTCTGCTTCTAAATTATTTGATTTTCAATGATCCAATAGAATGGTTGCACAAGGTGGTTGCGATGATGAGAAACAGTTATTTAACCCTTTCTCCCTCTAGTGTTTTACTCTAATGAAATACCCTATAACCATTAAGCATGTAATTTTTTTAGTTCATTGATTTCTTCTCTATGATTTACTTTTTCCTTAATAACGTCAATGATTTATTAGTGCTTTACTGCTGTTAGATGTTGTTATCCTAGCTAAGGACTACCTGTTAACAATTATAGAGTTGCTACGCTTTCTAAATCTTACCTAACTTTAAAGAAATCATCATCCAGTGCTTGAAATCAATAGGACTATTCTAACATACCAATATAAATGAAAAGAGCAAACCGTAATGTACGGACATAAGTACAGCCGTATAGACCCTAATCTTAGAAAATCTTCGCTATTAAAAAATTGTATTTAGGTACACTGAAGCCTATTCACTGAAAGTATTGAATTCCTACAAAGAATCACAAAAAGGATATGGTCTTAACTACAGATAAAACTAAATTCAACATGATAAAGGATGACAACATCCATAAAAGCGAAGCTCTGAAACCGTATGGAAGACGAACACTTGATTATAGAGATGCTTCGCTTATAATATTGTACCTTATTGTAATAGGAATCAGTAGTTGAAAAATCAGATTAATAAAATATATAACATAAAAAGTTGTTGTTAAACTGTTTAAAATGGACGTACGAACATTCAGGAATCATCATGTAAAGTTTAATATCGATAGGACATTTCTAACATGCCTAAATTAACGATAAAAGCTATCCGTTACGTACGGACGGACGTACGGACTGACACTAATTATAAAAAAGCTTCGCTCTTAAAAAATCTATTTCTGGAATCATTTGATAACAGTGAAGTAATTAAACATTGAATTATAAATTAAAATATTTTTGTTCTACTTTGAAATAAATATATCTAGTAACAACCTAAATAGTTTTTTGTTTGTTTAATCTATGGCAATTTTATTATTTAAAGCGAAGCATTCTCTATAATCAATATTTAAACTGTAAGTTTGTCTGTGTAATGCCCGTTTATAAATATCTCGCTAAAGATAGAGCCAATAACTTCTCTCTTTCAAGAAAGCTTCACATTAGTCTCCAAACTATAGCATTATTTTATATCTACTAAAAAATCTTCGGTGGCTTTAGGCTTTTTTCTCCCTTGGTACATCCTCATCCAATAGATTTTCCAGGATGGCTTATTTTTGCAATATATTCAATAATAGTAAATTAAAATGGCAAATAATCTTATTTTTGCAATATATTCAATAATAGTAAATTAAAATGGCAAATAATCTTCTTGTGATAGGGAATTTAGTTCTACTCTTTGTATGTAGTACACAAGTAAACTAAAGAAGACGTTCAGTGATCATAATGGATGAACATGACCTAAATACCAACGGACTAATTTGGTCATATGCTAAATACACATAAGTATGGTGAATCATGCAACAAAAATTAGACGCCTATCTCAAATAGGAGCTAAGTAATTCACTTTTCTAAGAGAAAGACTGCCATTTCGAATAAATAATAGATTTGCACAGGTAAAAAGTAATTATCTGATATTGCAATCATGGTTGGGCCGGATATCCAGCCGAATACCGGATATAAGGTATTTGAAATCAGCCGGATATCCGGTATCCGGCCAAATATGTATCCGGCCTAACCCTAATAGAAATGTATTTACAAATTGTTGGCTAGTTATAATAAGAATCAACCAATATGTCATACTTAAGGAGTAATATTTTGGCATGGATATAATTTCTCTTTTGAGCTGGAGGTTATTTCTGAGATACATGTATGTATCATATCCTTATAATAAAGTAACAGGATGGCTGTTTTTTTTATTGTTTGTCTGTACCAAATATCTCGCTAACCGCTGAACTGATCAAATTTTCCTTAACAGGGTAGGTTCTCATAGGTCCCGGGAAGGGGTATAACTATTTTTGAGAAGGTTACTTACTGTGGGCTAGAATTGAATCAAGACAAAAGTAAGTGCCGAGCCCTGGGACCTATGTATGGTGAAAATAGACATAAAACCATGATGATTCCAGGTAAAACCAAAATATTTCAGCGGGGGCTTTTTGAAAAAATTAGATTTGAAAATTTAAAGTTCAATTTTCACCCGCTAGGAGTTGCCGCATAATCATAACAAGAAAAGCAAATATTATTCATTTTAAATTTTGAACAACTTTGCTTTTATGAAGTCCTTCTTAAAACCTCTCCATGTATGATTTATTTTAGGCTGAATTTTCGTGACCTTTGCAAAGCAAGTGATAAAAATGGCAATTTATTAACTCCCTTCAGGAGTGGTTTTATGAAGAACTTTATAAAAGCAAAGTTGTTCAAAATTTAAAATAATAATATTTGCTTTTCTTGTCATAATTATGCGGCAACTCCTAGGGGTGAAAATTAAACTTGAAATTTTCAAATCTAATTTTCTCGAAAAGCCCCCGCTGAAATATTTTGGTTTTACCTGGAATCATCATAGTTTTGTCTATTTTCACCATACTTAGGTCTCAGGGCTCGGCACTTACTTTTGTCTTGATTCAATTCTAGCCCACAGTGTACTACCACCCTCCCAAGAGAAATCGCCCCTAGAAAAAAAGAAAACTAAAATAAAATGTGGGATTGGAATGGTCGACCCCCCCCCCCGCCACCCAAAAAAATATTTACTTTTTATTTAAAATATAAATTTAAAAAAATAGTTTTGCGATTCTATTCCCCCCTACTCAAGAGCTCCTAGAGGCCTCTAGGGGCGTATCCGCTAGTTTATGTATAATGAGATAAATAATACCTTGTCGTGCGAAGCATGTTGAAATTTGTATCCCCCCCCCCCCAAAAAAAAAAAAAAAAAAAACTTTTATTAGTGCCTCAGAATTAAAAATCTAATTGACATTCTTTTCTTTTTTTGGGAGAGGGGAGGAAACACTATAACCCCCCCCCCCCTTTGAACTTTACTTTAGACAAAAATTTATTGTAAAAAGTAGTCTTAAAGACATAAAAATTTTTAAATTTTAAAGTTGATCTTAAAAAACAAGGATAACAACATCTATAAAAGCGAAGCTCTAGATCTTTTGGTTGTTGGCCAAACGAACATTAACACTAGTAGAGTAGCTGAACCTAATAATCATTATGTAAATTTTAATGTGTATTTTATCATGTCCTGGAAATCATAATTCCAAAATCAGATAAATAGGCAAATATTCCATACTACAAATTGTTGTAAAAAAGGTTGAAAAAAGAACTTGCTTTACATAAATCCCGGATATTCAGGCAACGAATTGCTACGTTTTATAAACGTAACAAACTTTTACTAGAAATCATCATGCAAAGTTTGAAATCAATAGGACAATTATAAACGTGAGAAATATTCGTCACAGACGAGCCGACCATAATTTTAGAAAAAACTTTGCTTTCAAAAATATTTTTCAATGGAGTGTTCAAAACAAGGAAACTATATTCTGAAAAATTTGTCGTCTTACTTTAATTTGCTTTCTAAATCAGAACTAATTTTCTTGCATTCATATTTAACTTAGGTTATGTATTTAGAAGTTATGAGCTAAAAATCTCACTTTATATGTATTTACCTAGCACTAGTGGCTACTCCCCTAGGCACTTAAAGGAAGGGAAGGGGGGGGGGGGGTATTTTAGTCAAAAAGATCTTTTGGGGGACACTTTTACTAGAAGGGTGGAGTTACGCTCCCTAAAATAGATCTATAAGAACCTTTTACTATAAAGGATAACCATATCGGTCCAGTGGTTAGCAATATCTAAACTACAGCCTTCCTGTCACTTTAATATAGGTAAGGATTACTAGAAGCGACTGTTTATAAATGTTCTAATTATAAGAATAATATTTTATTTTATTACTACCCAGCCAGAAACGTCATAAGGAAACTCGTGTACGATATATCGTATTTTATCGCCAATATCGTATTTACGATTTTTGCGAAAATATAGTAAATATCGTACGCGAGTTGCTTGCGATTTCTTTACTAAATTTGCTACAATATCGTATTTACGATTTTTGCGCAAATATAGTAAATATCTCCCAAAGGTCGTGTTTGGAATGTCTGCAATTTTAACTACTTTTTGATTTAAAGGGTATGGGAAGGTAATATCGTTCTTGTAGCATCCATGTAGAAGCTTTAGCTTAATACAATAACATTGACCACTTACGTTTTTGTAATCCTATAAAATTTTTTATAGAAAAGTTAATAGATTTTCTTTTTAGCACCAATATTCCTATAAAAAAAATGGTGCTTAAAGGGTATAGGAAGCTAATATCGTTCTTGTAGCATCCAAATAGAAGCTTTAGCTTAATACAATAACATTGACCACTTACATTTTTGTAATCCTATGTGTTTTTTTTATAGAAAAATTAATAGATTTTCTTTTTAGCACCAATATTCCTATAAAAATATGGTGCTTAAGGAAGTGTTGTTTAACAAATAATTTTCTTAATTTAGGATGAAAATTAAAAATCGAGGTTATAGAAACTGTACTGAAATATAACGGCTATTTAATAGGCCAATTTCTATTTAGTTTCCTTTATTATATATATAGGAGATAGATTTTTAATGTTTTAACTTTGGTTATAGACTTATGGTGGTAAAAGGCGTTATTTAAAACATAATTTTCTCCTTTTGAAGATGGAAAGTTAAAAAAAAATTTTACAGACCCTACACATGATATAAACGTCTACAGGTTTATGAATCTATTAAAAATTTTAGCATTACAGGGATATATTTTATAAAAAAATTTAAACTTAAAAAAATATAGTGAATACATTTGACATAATATTTGATATTTCTTCATGATTATAACAGTAATATCATATTTTTTTTACATTTATAGATGTTGAAAATAAAGCTTTTCAACATTAAATATAAAAGTAAATCATCTTAAAAATTTAAATTGATTAAAATTTTCATTTTTTAAAAGAATTTTATGACTAAATAAAACTTTTCAAACTTTGTTTGACATAACAGCTGATTTCAGAGTTAACAACTTTTTATTTCAAATGCACTGGAAATAAAAAGGTATTAAAGATAAATACTTTAATGGTGTTTGCAATTCTCTTGTCTAATTGTCTAAGTACATATTTTGTGTGAAAAAAATTAAAATGTAATTTATTCTTAAACTCAATCCTTCATAATTTGATAACTCTGACGGATTTGACAGATAATATTTAGCGCAATAAAGAATCGCTAAAAAACTATCTCTTATGCAAGATTTAATGTTATCACATTATTTCAATATCTTAAAAGAAAGCTCATATTATACCGAATGGTTTCTACAACAGCAGTTTTCTTGATTTTTTGTTTTAAAGTAATAATCTTAAATTTTTCCTGTTATTTTATTGACAAAAAAATTAAAGAGAAATAGTAAAAAAAAATTTTTTGGTATTTTTTTCATAAAAATCAAATTAGGCTGCTAAACTAGAAAAATGCTTTTCAATGCTGCTTATATTAGCCCCTTCTAAATCACTGGTAAGTAGTGAATTAAATTCTCAATCACTTTAAGGAAGCGTTGTTAAAAAAATAATTTTCTTGATTTAGGATGAAAATAAAAAATTGAGGTTATAGAAACTGTACAGCAATATAACGGCTATTTAATAGGGCAATTTCTATTCAGTTTCCTTTATTATATGTATAGGAGATAGATTTTTAATATTTTAACTTTGGTTATAGACTTATGGTGATAAAAGACATTTTTAAAACATAATTTTCTCATTTTGGGGAAGAAATATATAAAAAATATTTTACAGAACCTACAAATGATATAAACATCTACAGATTTATGAATCTATTATAAATTTTAGCATTACAGGGATATATTTTATAAAAAAAAATTCAACCTAAAAATATATATTGTGAATACATTTGACATAATATTTGATATTTCTTCATGATTTTAACAGTAATCATATTTGTTTTACATTTATAGATGTTGAAAATAAAACTTTTCAACTTTAAATATAAAATTAAGTTATCTTAAAAATTTAAATTGATTAAAATTTTAATTTTTTAAAGAATTTAATGACTAAAAAAACTATTCAAACTTTGTTTGACATAGCAGCTGATTTCAGAGTTAACAACTTCTTATTTCAAATGTACTGAAAATAAAAAAAGAAATTAAAGATAAATACTTTAATTATATTTACAATTCTCTTGTCTAAGTACATATTTTGTGTGAAAAAAATTAAAATGTAATTTATTCCTAAACTCAATCTTCAGAATTTGAACTCTGACAAATTTGATAGATAATATTTAGTGCAATAAAGAATTGCTAAAAAACTATCTCTTATGCAAGATTTAATGTTATTGCATTATTTCAATTTCTTAAAAGAAAGCCCATATTATACCCAACCCAGCTAACATTTTCATTTAAAATCATTTTATTTTCATCTTTTTCTCTTACATCTATTCATTTAAAATCATCATGCCAGAAAAATGAAAGTCAGGGATTTTTCAGAATCAACTCCCTTCTAAAATGGCACCGTTTTCAATGATTATAGAAATGAATTTTAAATGATAGTCATTTTTGTGGAGACCTGACTTTTAAATGACAGTCATGTTTGTAGACAGTGGCGTGCGAAGCACTTTGTGTAGGGGGGGGCATTTTGAAGATTTTGTAAAATTTTGCCCCCCCCCCCCCCTAAATCAAAGCACTTTGCTTTAGGGGGGGGGATTTTGCTTATATATACTAATTTTAAATAAGGGGTGGGATTATTTGATTATGGGCCTTCTAGTCCTTATCCCTTCTTCCCCATCCCTTCCCCCCATCCCTTTTTCCATTTATATACCCCATCTCTTCCCCCCCCCCATCTCTTCTCCCCCATCCCTTCTCCCCATCCTGCAATGACCAAAGGCAAGGGAGCTAGAAAGCATCTTCGAAAAAAAAGGACAGAAGATAATTTAACCTCCCCCCCCCCCCCCCACCACAAAACATTTTTTATGGGTGGAAGGGGATGTTATAAAATCTCAGCAGGAAGGATGAATAATCCCATTAAAAAAAAAATTTGGGGGGGGGGACGATAAAAACACTCATTTTGGAAATAATTTACCAAAAATTAACCTAATATGTAAAACTGATTTTAAATATTTCTTTATTGTATGAAACAAGGATGACAACATCTTTAAGTAGCAAAGCACAAAAAATCATTAATAAGAATACAGACAAGTAGATTTAAAGAGCATCTGTTGAAAAAAATATAATATATTTTAGGTAGAAAAAGTCACAAATCTTTTTTCCTGTATGTTGTGTGATGACAGTCAAAGTAAATTACATACTGGATGCTCGAAACAGCGAGAAATTTTATTTTTTTTATTATTAAAATCCACAAAAAAATTTATCGTACCATAAAAACCAAAGATATAAAGAACTATGTAAAAAATAAAAAAATTACTTGTCCTTTCATCTACAGATATAAAAATCTCTTAGAAATATGGAAAACTTTGGGGTATAGTCTCTTCTGTGGCAACGCCTCTTAAAGGACGCCTGCAAGAAATAACACGCTTTGACTGCTGAAAGACTGCCACAAGTAGACCCAATACCCCAAATTATAAGCCTTCAGCTTCATTAACAAAAAAGTTTTAGGCATTTCAAAATAGCATTTTATGTACAATGGAATTTTTGAAAGATTTCCAATGCTCATAAAAGAAAAAACAATATTAAATTACGTTGCCTAGACATAAAATTATAACCTTATCTTTGTCAGAAACTTAGATTGCCTGTAACTGATTACATTTTTACAATAAAAACACCTCATTTCATAGTCAAAATCTATGAAAAAAATTTTATTTAAATTGCATTTTTAAACGAAAATCATAGCGGAAACAAAGGGGTAAACTAATACAAGCTTAGCTGTGATTGGTTGTTAAGCTGATTCAGCCTTCTGATTGGCTACAGTACATTCGGTACAACGCAAGTAAAACTTAATTTTTTTTAATGATTTTGACTATAAAAATGGGTATTTTTATTGTAAAAATATAATTAGTTACTGGAAACCTACATTTACGACAAAAATAAGCTTATAATTTTGTTTCTAGGCCACGTAGTTTAATTTTAAAGTTTTCAACATGAGCATTGCAATTCTTTCAAAATTTCCATTGTACATAAAATGTCATTTTAAAATGCCTAGAACTTTTTTGTTATAGAAGCTAAAGGCTTCAAATTTGGGGTATTGGGTCTACTCGTGGCAGTCTTTCAGCAGTTAAAGCGTGGTATTTCTTGCAGGCTTCCTTTAAGGGGCATTTTGTCATATTTTAATATAAGCTTTTAATAGGTTATTCTAGGTTAAGTTAGGCAAGGTGATTTCCCCGCAGGGTTAGGCAATTGGCCCCGCAGGAGCTATAAATAGGTGAAAAGCTACTTTGAAAATAAGACAAAATGCACCTTAGGAGGCAATGTCACAACAGGGACTATACCCGAAATTTAAAAGATACAAAAATAGCCAAAAACGTCCTGAAAAGCAGTCCGACCTCCATGAATTTTTAATAGTTAATTATACTCCATAGTGATAGGAATGTTATAACAACATATCCTACCCTCTTTAAATGGCACTTTAAAACTCTGTTAATTTTTCATTAAGTGGTGTTCCAAGGATTTATAAGGGCAGTGTGTGAAGTGCACCTAAAAAAATATTTACTCCCCCTTTGAACTAAAATCAATTAAAGACAACAAGAGTGGCGTATTTTATCACGTTAGGAATATAGAGTGTAGTTAGTTTTTAATGAAAATTGCCATAAAAAAAACATGTCTTTTTGTAAGGGTATGTACACAAAAAAATGATAAAATTATCCTGAAAATAATATGACATCATATATAGTTATTCATTTAGACAGACATACAGTGTTGAGAAAAAGGCTTAGATAAATATCAACGCTGTTTCTTTTTTATATAAAATAACTTTTTGATTAAATATTTGTTGTTTACAAATATATAGAAATAAAAACAAAATATACAATGTGATAAAAAGCAGAAACCATTTGGAAGGGCGCGAAGCGCAAATTTTTTTCTTCAAATATGCAGAAAGGGAGGGGTTTTTGGGCTATTCATTACATTAAACCCCCAATATTCCATATAAAATTTTCTTATTCGTTGGCTCAATAACTTTGGGGACTTTAATGGAATTTTGATTGGTTGGTTAATTAAGTCTAGTTTCCATACATTTCATCCACTAATTATAATCTATATAAGGGGTAATTTTGTTTATCATCATTGGGGATGTACAAAATTTCTTTGGTAAAAAGTTTATATTATACAAAATAAAATACTTCCTATTACCTGGTTTGTTATGTTCAGTGAAAAAAGATTATAACCTAATTTCTACACTAATTAAAAAATTTGGTAAGGTTAAATGAATAGTAACTGTCTGTTTGGCACGAAGTGCCAACATTTTTTTTTTGTTGAGTATTTCTTGAACTTTTTTTTTTGAAACTGGGATAGTTTAGCTTTTTGTAGGGTAGGGGGAAAAAAGGGGCATTTTTGTTGACCAGGGGGGGGGGGGCAAAATGGGGCATTTTTCAACATTTAGGGGGGGGCAGGGGGGTGGTGGCTAGGGGGGGACAGTGGGGGGCGTTTTAGTCGCTAGGGGGGGGGGGCAATTGCCCCAAATGCCCCCTTCAGTTCGCACGGCACTGTTTGTAGAGTAATGAAATTTACATGCAAGGTCATCTTTTTACGGAAATAATATAAAATTTAAAGGAGCATCCAAGGACTTGCCACATGTTCCTAAGTATAATGGCCAAAGATATTACTAAAATAAGTAATGTGTTGTAGTAGACACTGAATTTAAACGTTTATATGACTAATTGAAATTGTAATTCAAATAAGATTTCTTTCTTTTAAATGAATGAAAAAAATTCCTTACATGTTCAAAAATATTTGCGTCATATTTTCTTATTACATAATAATTACTCAATTTTAATTCAATTTATTTTTACTTAACTTTTTCCACTTTTAAAATTAAAATTTGAGACCTCTAGCAGGATTTTTTCTAACCATGTAATATAGAAATAAAGAAAGGCATGAAAATTAAATGAAAGGCATTTAGATGAAAAAAAGATGACAGGAATGTTTTTTTCATGAAAAAATTAAAAGGAAATGACCAGCATTTATTTTTCATCTCTTAAAGATATGAAGATTCTTAGCATAATTTGGAAAAAGTCAAACATGAAAATTTAATGCCGGGTCATTTTCTGGAAAATTACAAAAATGAAAAATAAATGCTGGTCATTTACTTTTCATTTTTTCATGAAAAAAACATTCCTGTCATCTTTCTGGCATATACTGTATTCATTTAATTTTTTGGAGAAATTACGCATGTTTGACTGGGAATGGTTTCTACAACAGCAGTTTTCTTGATTTTTGTTTATAAGTAATAATCTTAAATTTTTCCCGTTAATTTATTGACAAAAAATATTAAAGAGAAATTGTCAAAAAATGTTTATATTTTTTTCATAAAAATCAAATTAGGCGGCTAAACTAGAAAAATGCTTTTCAATGCTGCTTATATCAACCCCTTCTAAATCACTGTGAAGTAGTGAATTAAATTCTCAATCACTTTAAGAATTGTAAATCTTGAAAACTCAGCAATGCGTAAAATTTAATACAGCAAAGACGACATTTAGATTCAAATCAATAAACGTCATTCATAAAAGACAAGTTCATTTTGAAAAACGTATCTTAATAAAATATTAAAATTCTATTTAACTTATTTTAAAAATTAAAAAATAAATGAGACTGAAATTTTCTGATAATTAATAAGATTACTAAATTAGGAAACATTATTTTTATTTTTTTTTTATTTTTACAATTTAATGGAAATGAACTCGTATGTGCAAAACTCTTATAATGCCGCTGCTGAGTCTGACTTGTATGTAAAATCAGTTAATAAACAACCACGTGTATTACATTATTATCTCTAAGTGATATTGATATATTTACTTTAAAGGGCGAATATAGTTTCAATATGATATGAGCTTATATGAAAGGTGCCATTACACATACTTTTAAAATATCTATGTTAAATTTAAAAAATCAAAAAAATCCTTAAGTAGATTTTGCAATTTTTGCTTTTACTTCAACATATGATAAATGAGAAAGTCAACAAAATCGTTTATTTTAGCCCTTTACAAGACTTTTTTTGACTATTTTTCTTAAGTTTATTTGACTATTACATTGGCATGCATCTTAATTGATAATTAAAGTGTTTATTTTTTTTATATTATATAGGGTAAGGGGGGGGAAATTTCGGTTTTTTTTCGTTTTTTTTGAAAAAAAATGGGGTAAATATTAATATTTTCAAATGAAACCAAGACCAGTAGAAAGCTTACGGAAAGGACTATCAGGTCCTAAAAGGACATTATCCTAGGACTTTTAGAAGTTGGCCGAAATTGACCGCAAAAAAGTTACCGATATTTCCCCACCACCGGGGGAAATATCGGTAATTTTTTTCAACCTAAAAAAAATCGATGAAAAACGGCCAAACGGCCAGTCGAACATAAATAATCATAATTAGTATAGGTTTTAGGGATTATCCACAAAAAGTTTCATAATGATCGGACTATTCCTTCTATGTTAAAAATGAATTGTTTTAAAAGACGCGAATTTTCGATTTTTTTTTTTCGAAAATTTTTTTTTAAAAAACTTAAAATTAATATAAAAAAAAAACGTATTTTATTACTTTTTAGGCCTGATCCTAAAAAAGCTCACATTGAACTATAGATTTAGCCCAAAAAACATGAAAATTGATTAAAAATTGACCTCAAAAATTGAATTTGAAGCAAAAGTGTCATCTTTGCAATAAATCTTGACTACATTTTAACCTTAAAAAAATCTATGAAAAAAGGCCAAACGACCAAACAAGCGTAATAAATCATAATTAGTATAGGTGATTGGGATTAACCACAAAAAAATTCATAAAGATCGGACTATTCCTCCTATGTCAAAAATATTTTTTTTTCAAAGGACCAGAAATTTAGATTTTTTCCTCGCAAAATTTTGATTCAAAAAATAAAATTAATTTTTTTTTTGTTTTTTATCTGTTCTATTCATTTTTAGGCCTAATTCTTAAAAAGTCCATATGGAATAATAGATTTGACAAAAGAAAACATGAAAACATGACCTTAAAAGTTGAATTTTAATTTCTTTTGAAATTACCGATTTTTCCCCCGGCGCCAACTTTGGTCATTTTAGAAAAAAATATTAACCCGATTTTAAAGCTCTCAACGGATTTGGAAAAAGCGGGCAATTTCTAGTTCAAAAAGTTTTTCAGATCAGCTCTAGGTCTTACCAATTTTTGTGTAGGTCGATCTTTACACACCTACTAAAAAAATTTTGGAAAAAAAAATTTTTTCGTCCGACTTTGAGACCCAATAAGTACCCTTAATATTCATCTCACAAAAAATTCATTTTATACTTTTTTGTAGGCAATTTAATAAGGAACAAATTTGCTTTTATGTTTTTTTCTGTCATTTGAAAGGAACATGGAGAAAAAGGTCATTTAATGAAGGTAGGTCGAAATTACCGAGAATAGCCCCTTACCGAAACTTCCCCCCCCTTACCCTACTATTTTATGGATTTTTAAAAAGCATAAAAAAAATTTGCGTCAGTTTGCGTCCGGAGTAATTACTAGGGTAAATAATACGTTTTAAAGTTTTTTTTTCTGTACACTAGGGTAAATAATACGTTTTAAAGTTTTTTTTTCTGTACAAAGATGAATGATTAATTCTTGATGATATAATTACCCTAGTAAGCATTTTTCAACACACACACACAAACGCACCGATCGCCAGATTTTAGTCCAGAAAAAAATATAAGAAAAAAAAAAACACTTTTCACCTATTATTTTTGTCCTCTTTAAATTAATTATAACAATTACCATATAATTTTCATACTTACATGAAATAAAATTTCTCCTGTAAAGGTTTTTTTTAAAAATAAAATTCATATACTTTACACTTTGTTGGGGAATATTGTCAAGGAAGAAACAATCCACAATACAAAAATTAGATTGATAACTGGTTTCCACTTTTATTACGACTATCATTTAACGAAAGCTTTTTAATTCAACCTTAAACCGAAGCCTTGTGTGATGCTAGGGTGTTTGGAGTTCTTAGGGAACCACACTTATTACATAGATATATTTATCCTGAGAATGTTCAGGTTTTAAGCTATAACAGACTTATACAATTGGATATGTCAATATCTTAAAGTTACTTATAATCTATGGAATTGCACGGTTTTTTTGAGCCCATATTATATTCAACCTATATTCGCCCTTTAAAAATAAGTTTAGAGAGGGAGGGAAGGAGTCAATTTGAAGCCCAAAGTCATCACTGCATTGTTTTAAAACTTTTTGAGGCAGATCTTTCTTTACTTTTGCCTTCGGCGAACCGTTTCGCCATTATTTACCGTCGATGGCGTGATTTTTAACAATTTTTGCCGTTCTCGCGGTTTTAATGATTTATTTAAGGGTTAAAAGAGTCGTCTAATAAAGTTAACTTATAAATACTTTAATTTTAGCAATTGAATTAGCTAAATTTCATGTTTTCTAAAAAAATTGTATTTCTAACTGGTTTTGACACAGATGAATTTCAATTTTTCATAATTTTTGCAAAGGCCTTATACACAATATATTATTTGTAATAACAGCCGCGCCCCTGGCTTCTAGAAATTCTTTATAGGGGGAAAATGGCATTGGACAATCTTGAGTATTGAAGTTAAAAAAAATTCATTTCCGCAGAGTGTTCTTACCTAACCTTAAAATAAAAAAGGGAAAGGTAGATTGCAGGTAAAATCCGTAAAATGTGTTTTAAGGCCTAAAAATAGTATTAAAACGATAATATTCACTAAATATGTGTATTTCTTATTGAAAAGTTAATACCTACACATTTTTATTGTTCTACTACAGTTTTTAACTTATAACACACAACCTTTACGGATTTTACCCGCAACCTACCTTTCCCTTTTGATGTTTGTTTTCATTTAGATGTAATTACCTATAGGACTAAGCTTATGTACCAAGTTACAAGAATTTAGCTCAATATCTAGACCATTTTGCTCATTGTTTTAGTTTAAATGTCCTTATGCCCTCCCCCGCCCCTCCCCCTTCTTAATAAACAAGTGAATCAAGAAAATATACCTACTCATAGAAAAGTAACAAAAGAATGACATTAGAAAAGATGTTATAAATAATAATAAAAATTTCAGGATTGTAATAAAATGACAGGAAAATGTAGTCTCGGGGACTTAAGTGAGGAAGATAGAGCTGCAGAATTGGTAAGAGATTTTTAATATATTTTAAGTTTTATAAAAAATTTAGAGTCTTTTATTATATTTTTATTGGTTTGGTTTATTAAGTTGTATGTCCAAACGTTATAACTATTAATTGCATTCTACAGAAGGGGTAATTTTGTGTATCATTATTGGTGATGTACATTAATTTAACAAACATTATTGTCTTATACCGAATATATCTATAAAAATTGATGTAATTTAAAATGTATTAAATTATTTGTAAAATTAATCTGTAATTTACTGCTAATAAATCATATTATATCATATCATACATTTTCCTGGTAGAAAATTAACTGGTACCCAAAGTTTTATCATCACTTTCTCTCATTTTTGAGCTCAAAAAAATTTGGATCTCGTTTAAATAATTCTTGATAGGGTGGTACAAAATAGCAGTGTGTTCAAGCTGAAAATCAATAAGTAAAAGGCGTATATCAATTAATACTTTATTGTTTTATCCCTTAAGATCCCTGATTATGATAATGATATACGTGGATATTATGACAGGAGAAAATTGTCAATTTAGTTAACATGGACAGACATCTTTTATTGGTATGGTCGTTCATCCAGTGGGATGGGAGGGGATTTTATTTTAGCCAGCTACAAGTTTTACTTCATAAGTTAATTTTTCCAGTTGGAGGGGAGGGGATGGGGAGAATTGTAATTTTATAAACTTAACTAACAATATGTTTGCATACTTCAAAATACATATGTAAAAAAACGTGTCTAGGTAGTTTTTATTTTTACTCGGAAGTTGTCTTAAACGAGGATGACAATATTAATAAGTTCCTTTCAAGTACCTAATCTTATTGCGTTATGGTTTGATACAAAGACAAAGTAAATTATAGCGTAGATGCATAGTGATTAGGGAATTATCCAGGGTTTCGGATCCGCATTGATTGTATCCGGATCCGGATCCTGGATCCGGTTCCGGATCCTTGACAATAAAAATAAAATCACCAAATTTTTCAAAAAAATTTTATTCTTTAATTCGAAGTCAATAATACTTTTAATTTTCAAGTCTGAACCTAAACCTTAAAGATTGGCTCTCATCAAGAGAATGTCTGAGATTTTATATAAATTTAGGTAGATTTTTCCGCATTTTTTTGAGTCCAAGGATCCGGATCCGCATTTTTTTGCGGATCCGTATCCGGATCCTTGGACTCAAAAATATGTGGATCCGGATCCGAAACCCTGGAATTATCACAGGAATTTTATTTTTCTAGGCTCGGATGAAGGCAGCTGGTTATAACAGTGGAATTTCTCAGTACATCCAGTCAGGTACATAGATAGATAGTGGATAAGTTATTACTTATCCGTCCAATACTTTTCTCTTTCCTCGGCCTTCGATTTTCCTTGTTATTCTATATATAAACTAGCAGCTACGCCCCTAGAGGTCTCTAGTGGCACTTTAAATGTTTTTTTTTTATATTTAAAGTAAGTCATTGACGATTATGTTTGCGTTGAACTCTCTTTCAAGTTTCTAGAATCGAGAACGTAAAAAAAATTTCGATTTTTTGTTATTTCTCTTGGGAGGATGGTGGTAACCTCCCCCAAAATAGTATAGTTAAAAACCTTCCCGGGACATATGAGAATCTACCCTGTTAAGGAGAACCCAATCGGTTCAGCGTTAGCAAGATCATTTGGTAAAAACAAACAGACAAACATCTTGTTACTTTAATATAAGGATTATTAAAAATTTCTTAGTCTATCAGTAATGTTATTAATTTTTCTTAAGGCAAGCGATTTGATAGCTGTTATATTTCTCAATTATGTGTTACCTATATTTAATGCAATACTTAGCAGGTATATTACACAGCTAGCTTAAGCCAGGTACAGGTTTACCTGAGCACGCCAAAGAAACTAACTAGCAGGGGTGTTCTAGGAAGGTATTGTGGGTTCATAACCACTCTTACTTAACACACCCTGCCTTAACCAAATAAAGGATAAACAAAAATTACCATGAAAACGGACAATGCAGTGTTCAAATATGACCTAGAGACAAGTAGAATCCATTGAGAATGAAATCCTAGCTGTTCCTTCTTGCCAGATATTTCAATTTTAAGATTTAAGGTGAAAATCACTAAATTTGCCAAATATACAAGGCAAATCTACTTTTAATTCAAGATTAGATACTTTTTTTTTGTAAATCAGGCTTCTGGGGACACTTTTTAAATCAAATATAATCTTAGTCATGTAAAATCAATAATTTAGTTCTTATTTGACTTGAATCTGGTTAACATATTTTTGTGTTTTACTTGTTTTCTTAATCATCTCAATTATTAGGGCATAGAATTTTTTACACAATGTGTATACACTTAGAATAGAGATGTCTAGAGAAACCCTCTGTAAATCAGCCAATAGGATAACACTGGAAGAACAATCTGTCTATGTTATTGGTAGAGATGTGTACAGATTTTGGCTTTAAAGGGCAAAATGTTTTCATTTTGTTTGCATAATGAGTTAACTATAATTTATAAATATATGCATTTCTTAGGATTAAGCTTAGCTTGGGTATATCATATCCTATAAAATGTATTCTCTCATATAATGCTAAAACATAAAGTAAGTCACCTATGAATAGTTGTTTTTCTTAGGATAAAGTTAGCTTTCTATAAATCATTTTGTGAAAATATTTTGTTGCTGTATTATTTGTACATAACAAATATATGCTAGAACCTTTTTTTTAAAGTTTGACTGATTATGGGTTCAGTTTGACCTTCTAGACATACTATATCTATTGGTGTAAGATACGATCATACATGTTTTTTGGTTCCTTGACAGTATGATTATCTAGGCTTTATATTTTTAATATTGTGTTTTGAAGTATTTCTATAATATATAACTGATAAGTAATAATATAATCTCTTTCTTTTAGAATCTTTTCCAAATTAAATTTGTGTAAGAAGACTAATTATGATTATGCCAAATGTAAATTAAAGTATGTCTACTACTCTGTTGCTGTAAGGTTTCCTTTAAGTTATTGTTTCTTCTTTTATGTTCTCTTCTGCTTTAAGATGTTGTATAGCTTTATTCTTAATAAAAACTTGCTGCCATGGTGGAATCTAAGGTTTGTGCTGAGTGGGAATATGATCATTACTTTAGATGGAGGAGAGTGATTCTTCTTACTTTAGTTCCTAAGACATCCAAAAATCCATTTCCTTGTTCTAACTGTTTGATACCAATCAGAGATTTTGAAGATTAACTCCTTATTAGACTATAAAAGTTTTAAAGATTTTTAATCAATATAATAGATTTGAAATCTGCATAAAATTTTAAGGATTTTTTATAAAATTCGTTTTTTATATAATTCTTTATTTAAAGGCGCAAATACGATTTAAGTTAATAAATTTTGACCAATAGGATAGCTGGATTGGAAACTACCTACGCTCTAATTGGTTGAATAATGTACGTCACTTAAGCTTCTCCAATCAGAGCGCAGATAGTTTTCAATCCACCAATCACAGATCTCAAAATTAATTAACTTAATTTGTATTTGCGCCTTTAAATACAGGTAAGTTGGTGGTTGCCCGTACCTAGTCGATCGTAGGACCCCCCCCTTTTGAAAAATAAATTGAATTAAGGGGGAGAGTTGAGAGTTTTTCTTGCAATTGTTTGTTACTTTAGGTCATGTTTTTTGGGTGCTGGGTAGCCTTGTGTCACTGTGTAATTACCAAAGATATTAAATTGGTTGTAAATGAAGGGCAATGCTTTGGCATTTAAAAAGGCACAACTCGATAATATGAACAATTAAAGCTTTTTGCTTTTTACCACTATGTTTCCTATGTACTGTACCTATGATATGTTGTAATCCTTTCTTATCTAACAAGGATGGCAACATCCATAAAAGCGAAGCTCTGAAATGGAAGGACAAACGAACATTAACACTTGTAGCTTGTCAGAACTGAATTAGCATAATATTAATGCATCAGTACATACAATATTTTAAGAAAATTTGTTGCAAAACTGCATAAATAGATGATACTGTCTAAGGACATACTTACATTTTTGGGACTTGTTTATAGAGATGCTTCGCTTATAACATTGTACCTTGTTGTAATAGGAATCAGTTTTCAAAAATTCAGAAGAATCGGATAATTTTAACATACAAAAATTTGTTGTCAAAAAAGTTTAAAATCGACATGTTTAAAATGGACGTACGGACATTCTGGTATTGTTTATAGAGTTGCTACGCTTTCTTAATTGTACCTAACTACTATAGGAATCATTATGCAAAGTTTGGAATCGATAGGACAATTCTAACCTGTTTAAATTAACGAAAAGAGCTAACTCTCTGACGGACGGACGGACGGACCGACCCTAATTATAGAAAAGCTTCGCTTTTAAAAACATGTGTATTTGTTTTATTTAGGTTTTTATTCCTATGCACGGCCAACGTTCTTGACACCATTCCCGAGCCATTGAGAGACAGAATGGAGATGATTGATATCTCTGGCTATGTATCAGAGGAAAAGTTGAACATCGCACAGAAATATCTTATTCCTTAGGTATTATTTGAGATACTAGCGGCTGTGCCGTGCCCTTAGCATGTAGAGGCTCTGTATTTAATGAGATTAGAAAGATGCAGAAAAATAGCCTAAAATCATACTGCCACTTATCTGAAACTTTCCAATAACGAGGGAAGCCATTCAGTTCTGTTGCAGAGGTGTATATTCTGAAAATTTGACCCTGCTGAGGGGGAGGGGGGGGGGGTAATAAAAATAAAAAATATGTGGTGGGGGGGGGGGGGGGATATAAAAATTATGAGAATTGAAAGCTTTTTTCATTATTCTCTCCTCTTTGGTGAAAAAAACTTAAAGAATATGTTGGAGGGGGTGTAATAT
The DNA here is from genome assembly GCF_053477335.1 of Acartia tonsa. NCBI lineage: Eukaryota > Metazoa > Arthropoda > Copepoda > Calanoida > Acartiidae > Acartia > Acartia tonsa. Next base: position 48,116,757 of record NC_137268.1, read on the forward strand.
GAATAAAATAAAGAGTTTTGAAAATATTTTTCCATTTTATCTCTTTCCTTCCTGGAGTAAACTAGGAGGGAAAAAAATATAAAAATTTGCAGCAGGGGAAAATAAATAATCTTATGCAGAATATACACCCCTGTTCTGTCATAGAAATCTTAAGCTCTTGGCAAAAAAAACATACCTTACTTCCTTATATAATAGGATAAAGTCAAAAATCCAACTTAAAATCAACTCTTTCAATGTAAGTAAAATTCGTTTTCTGAGATGATCCATAAATCGGGTAAAGGCGTTTTTCTTCGTATGCATGTTGTATTATTATTCAAATAGAAAATTTTCGTTCTTTCAAACTTTCAGTTTCCAAGATCTTTATCAACGTAATATAATTTGTGTTTAGGTTGAAGAAGATATAACCGGCTTGACCTCCAGCCAAATAACTGTTACCAACGAGGGTCTTAATACGTTGATCAAATCATATTGCAGGTATGATTAGGGAAAGGGAAACAGCACCTCATAATATATTTTATTGCAGTTGAAGTAATAGTAATACATTGATAATATTAAAAAGCACGCATTACAAAAACTAAAAATATTTTTGTCTATCCTGACGTAATAAACAAAAAGCTATTCCCTCTCTTATATTCGATTTATTTCCTGCGCTCGACCAGGCACTGAGAGGAAAAATGTCTATCAGAACTCTAGATCACTATTAAAATTATCTTAACTCGTCGAATGAACTTCGTGCAACTATCCCTTTTTTTAAATAACTAATCTATTATTTTACTAAGGGAGTCTGGTGTTAGAAATCTACGAAAACAAATAAGGAGGAGAGCATAGAGAGTTCTGAGAAAAATTTGCAAGATTTTGTTGGAAAACCAGTTTTTACGTCCGATAAGACGTACAATACTACACTGGTAAGATTTTTTTTTTGTAGAACCAAGGCTTTTATATTTCGATCTAAAATTTTGCATTAATAATCCTTGGTAGGTCTATTTTCCCTAAATCGAACAAAAAGTTGGAAAAGTAACGGCTGGCGGCTCGGCCGTTTTGCCATTTTTAGGCTATCTTAAGAGCAAATTAGTCACGAAACCTATCTCCACATGATACTTTTTGTCGCTCAAAAACCTTACTAAACTGTTCTAGCCGGTAGCTGTTGGTACTAGAAATTTTTAAAAATGGTTATTGCTATCATTTAACATGAATTAAACCAAAAATTTGCTTTAAAAAGTTTATTTCTACGTAATTAATGATGAATTTGCCCTGAAAATAGGCAAAAAAAAACGGCAAAACGGCTGAGCCGCCAGCCGTTACTTTTCCAACTTCGATTTAGGATTACTCATGAAATATTTTATATCGAAATTCGAATTATTCGTGCCATTTAATTTTTAATTACGAGATGGTTGCAAACCCCCCCCCCCCTTAGACTGCACTGTACATGCCTTCGTATCGGATAGGACTGATTTTTAGTATGTTAGCCTTGCAGAATCGTCCTATCCATTTTAAGCTTTGAACAAAGATTTATGTGATTTTAATAAATTTTGAAATCATCTGTGAGTGTGACAGTTATCCGCGGAAAGTAAATTCAAAGGATTATGGGATTAAATTCATGGTTCCATTAGGCTGATGGTCCTGGCCAACAAAACGGAATAATTTTTATTTTTTCAAAAAAAAATTGTCTTTAATTCGATATGATTCATTCATCTAGTTGAAATAAATATTTCATTTAGGCTAGAGTTGCCATGGGATTAGGGTGGACCTCGCATGGAGGGTCATCATTGTACATTGAAACAATAGGTAAATTTTGATTCCATCAAGGTCTGACTGTCAAATGAAATCAATTCTTAGAAAAAAATAGGCTATAATACCGATGTTGAGGAATTTAACAATATAACCCCAACTGTAGATTATTATTGATGGAAAAGGTTGTTAAACCCAATCGAGATTTAATTCCTCACAAGTTTTAAGTCCAGTGTTCCTTCCCTCCCTAGAAAGAAGCATGCAAGAACTGGCACTTTTGCGTAAACAGGGAGCATAGGCTTTGTCTTAGGAGTGAGAGAAAGGTTATTTGGGAAAAAAGTTTAGTTGTGGGGTGTATTTTCCTTATATTTAAATTTTTTTTTGATAGGTCTCCAGGTTCAGGTGCTGCAGGCTGGAAGGTCATTTCTGGACAGGTAAAAATGAAAAAAAAAAATTTGCTTTAAGAGTTAGAGATCAACTTATTAAACCAAATATGCATCTTTTGGGATGTTATGAGCATATATAAAGTAAAAAATAAAAATCAGCCTCTAGGTTTAGGTCCTGCAGGCCTCCAGGTGAATTCTGGTGGACAGGTAAAAACTGAAAATTTTTAATTTTATAGTTAGAACAAAACCTATTCAACAAAAAATGCTACTTTATGGATGGTATGAACTGATTTGAAGAAAAATTTGAAATCGGGCTCCATGTTCAGGTACTGCAGGCCTCCAGGTAAATTCTGGACAGGTAAAATCTAAATTTTTACTTTTGAAGTTAGAACAAAACTTATTTAACAAAAGTTGTTATTTTATGGATAGTATTAACATATTTGAAGAAAAATTTGAAATTGGGCTCCAGGTTCATGTACTGCAGGCCTCCAGGTGGATCCTGGACAGGTAAAACTAAAAATTTTTACTTTTAAAAGCTAGAGCATAACTTCTTTAATAAAAGTTGCTACTTTATGGATAGTATTAACTCATTTGAAGAAAAATTTGAAATCAGGCTCCAGGTTAATGTACTGCAGGCCTCCAGGTGGATCCTGGACAGGTAAAACTAAAAATTTCAACTTTCAAAGTTAGAGCATAACTTATTAATAACAAGTTGCTACTTAATGGATAGTATTAACTAATTTGAAGATAAATTTGAAATCGGGCTCCAGGTTTAGGTACTGCAGGCCTCCAGGTGGATCCTGGACAGGTAAAAACTAAAAATTTTTACTTTTAAAGTTAGAGCATAACTTATTTAACAAAAGTTGCTACTTTATGGATAGTATTAACCAATTTGAAGATAAATTTGAAATCTGGCTCCAGGTTTAGGTACTGCAGGCCTCCAGGTGAATTTTGGACAGGTAAAAACTGAAAATTTTTAATTTTGAAGTTAGAACAAAACTTATTTAACAAAAGTTGCTACTTAATCGATAGTACTAACTTGTTTGAAGAAAAATTTTAAATCTAGCTCATAGTTCATTAACTGTATGCCTCCAGGTGGATTCTGGACATGTAAAAATTAAAATATTTAACTTAAGAGTTAGAACTATATCTATTTAACTAATTCAAAGAGAAATTTGAAATCTGTCTCCAGGTTCAAGTTAAATCCAACCATTTTGTTACATTTAGAATTATATCTGCAAAAAAATAATATTAATAAACGACTAGAAAAAAAACTATATTGTCAACAGGTCAGTCACTAAAGGAAGCCTGCAGGAAATACAATACCCTAATTTGATACAATTTTCAGTTTTTACTTGTCCAGAGTTCACCTAGAGGCATGTAGTACCTGCACCTGGAGCCCTATTTCAAATTAATCTTTAAATTAGTTAATACTATCCATAAAGTAGCAACTTGTTATTAATAAGTTATGCTCTAACTTAGAAAGTTAAAATTTTTAGTTTTTACCTGTCCAGGATCTACCTGGAGGTCTGCAAAACCTGAACCTGGAGCCCGATTTCAAATTTTTCTTCAAATGAGTTGATATTATTCATAAAGTAGCAACTTTTGTTAAAAAGTTATGCTCTAACTTTAAAAGTTAAATTTTTTTGTTTTTACCTGTCCAGGATTCACCTGGAGGCCTGCAGTACCTGATCCTGGAGTCTGATTTTAAATTTTTCTTCAAATATGTTAATACCATCCATAAAGTAGCAACTTTTGTTAAATAACTTTTGTTCTAACTTCAAAAGTAAAAATTTAGATTTTACCTGTCCAGAATTTACCTGGAGGCCTGCAGTACTTGAACATGGAGCCCGATTTCAAATTTTTCTTCAAATCAGTTCATACCATCCATAAAGTAGCAACTTTTGTTAAATAAGTTTTGTTATTACTATCAAATTAAAAATTTTCAGTTTTTACCTGTCCAGAATTCACCTGGAGGCCTGCAGGACCTGAACCTGTAGGCTTATTTTTACTTTATCTTCATATATGCTCATAACTTCCCAAAAGATGCATATTTGGTTAAATAAGTTGATCTCTAACTCTTAAAACAAATTTTTTTTTCATTTATACCTGTCCAGAAGTTTCTTCCAGCCTGCAGCACCTGAACCTGGAGGCTGATTTTTATTGTTTCTTCATATATGCTCATAACATCCCAAAAAATGCATATTTGGTTTAATAAATTGATCTCTAACCCTTCAAACAAATTTTTTTTCATTTATACCAGTCCAGAAGTGACCTTCCAGCCTGCAGCACCTGAACCTGGAGACCTATCAAAAAAAATTTTAAATATAAGGAAAATACACCCCAAAACTAAACTTTTTCCTCAAATAACCTATCCTCTCACTTCTAAGACAAAGCCTATGCTCCCTCTTTACGCAAAAGTGTCAGATGTGCACCCCTCCCTTACTTTTTCTATCAATATTGTCGCGACTTTTTTTGTTGATACTTAATGACACCTTCAAGTCTGCAAAGCATTTGATGTATTTATCTTCGAATTTTTTTTTTTTTTTGATGTAGAAATTCGTTAATTTAAACTAGTTGTTCGCTTATCTATATTTAAAATAACTTATAAAATCATTTGCTCTTTTTGGTCTTTGTGCATAAACCTTTTTTGTAAATATTTTTGTGTTACATTACAAATATTTACCTAATTAGGTATGAAAGCCAGGGAAGCTAATTAAGGAGGTTTGGAGTTCACAGGAAACCTCGGAGATCTTATGAAAGAAAGTATTAGAATCGCCAGCACTCCTGCAAAAGTTTTCATTGAACAAAATGAAAAGGTAACATTTTCATACTTGTAATTTCCTCAATTTTAAAGTCTTACGTGCCTTTTTTTCCATTGATACTTATACTATTAATTCTTGGCTTGTTATTACAATATCAGAAAAAAATTAGATTTTAACATATGCCAAAGTTGTAATTGAACAAAATGAAAAGGTATTTTATATTTTCCCCGATTTTTTTTTGTGTATTTTTCTTAACAATTTTAAAGTTATAAACACAATTAAATCAAAGGCTGCACTCTTCAGTGAAAGGGATAAAACAATAACAGATTCCAAGTAACCAAATGGAGTATGTTGCATTATAAAAATATGTAAAAAAAAGTTCGCTTTAATACAACTACTTTTTAATTTAGAAAAACACGTATTTCAATGAAAACCGAATTTTTCTGCATGTACCCGAGGGGGCTACACCCAAAGAAGGTCTTAGCGCGGGTGTCACTATTGTTACAGCTTTAGGTATGTTTCACAATTGGATTGATTATTGAAATTGATTAATTGATTATTTGATTGAAGATTGATACACAAACGGTTAGATAGAAAATTGTTAGTACCTGGTAAAGGGGGGGGGGGGAATGTGGTGACTCGTCACACGACATACCAGCAATTTTATTTTGGGTGCTACTCCCTTAGTTTTAGAGATAATTTGGTGAAATCTTCTTGGTTGTGTCACTAATTACCCCAAGTTTTGGTATCTTTCAAAAAAACGGCGGCGGGACCGCCGCTCCCGCCGTCCGCCGCCGTTTTCCGCCGCCACCAAAAAAAATTTTTTTATTACATTTCTCGCCGAATTGGGCAATTTGGAGTCATTTGCGACCATGTTATTTTTTTCAAGAATTTTTGCCCTTACAAGCAACCCTTATTTTCAAATTCTCATTTATCAAGGTATATCTTAAATTCAGTGCTTCTTCTGTGCTTTTAAAGATATTGAAACAAAATTTTTTTAGGTAGGTCAGTAAAAAATATGTGAATCAAAAATGGCGGCGGTACCGCTGCTCCCGCCGTTTTCCGCCGCCGTCAAAAAAAAAATTATTGCATTTCTCGCCGAATTGGACAATCTTTTTAGGTTGGCAAGTAAAAAATATTTGAATTAAGAAAACGGCGGCGGGAACGTTTTCCGCCGCCATAAAAAGTTTATTTCTTGCATTTCTCGCCGAATTAGGCAATTTGAAATCATATGAAACAAAGTTATTTTTTTCAAAAATTTTCGCCTTACAAGCAACCTTGCTCCCGCCATCCGCCGCCACCGTTTTCCGCTACCGCCTCAAAAAATTTTTGAATTAAATAACATGGTCTCATGATTCTAAATTGCCTAATTCGGCGATAAATGTAATATTTTTTTTTGGCGGCAGCTGAAAACGGCGGCGGACGGCAGGAGCGGCGGTACCGCCGCCATTTTTGATTCAAATATTTTTTACTGACCTACCTAAAAAGATTTTGTTTTAATATCTTAAAAGCACAGAAGAAGCCGCCGTTTTTTTTTGAAAGATACCAAACTTGGGGTAAGGGTGGGGGGGGAAGTTTTGACACATTTGCGTAAACAGGGAGCATAGGCTTTATCTTTGGACTGAGAGGATAGGTTATTAGGGATAAAATCTTTCTTATATGATGAATTTTCCCAAGTTTTAAGATTTTTTGGATAGGCCTCCAGGTTCCGGAGCTCCATGCCTCCAGGTCCTCTCTGTACAGGTAAAAATTAAAAAAATAAATTTTTTTTTTAAGAGTTAGAAGTCAACCTATGAAACAAAATATGCATATTTTTGAATGTTATTCACATATTTAAAGAAAAAAATGCAAATTTTGTTTCATAAGTTGACTTCTAACTTTTCAAAAAAAAATTTTTTTTTCATTTTTACCTGTACAGAGAGGACCTGGAGGCCTGGGGCTCCGGAACCTGGAGGCCTATCCAAAAAATCTTAAAACTTGGGAAAATTTATCATATAAGAATGATTTTATCCCTAATAACCTATCCTCTCAGTCCAAAGATAAAGCCTATGCTTCCTGTTTACGCAAATGTGTCAAAACTCCCCCCCCCCCCCCTTAGTGACACAATCAAAAAGATTTCACCCAATTATCTCTAAAACTAAGGGAGTAGCACCCAAAATAAAATTGCTGGTATGTCGTGTGACGAGTCATCACATCCCCCCCCCCCCCCCCCCCTTTATCTAGTGCAAATTTTTCATTTTTTTTCCATTTATATACATACCAGGGAAGGAGGGGGCATTAGACTGTAAATTACGCTGGTTCTATAAGGGGGGGGGGGAAGTTTTGACACATTTGCGTAAACCTGGCACCCTGGCTTTATCTTTGGACTGAGAGGGTAGGTTATTAGGGATAAAATCATTCTTATATGATGAATTTCACGAAGATTTAAGATTTTTTGGATAGGCCTCCAGGTTCTTGAGCTCCAGGCCTCCAGGTGGTCTCTGGACAGGTAAAAAAATAAAAAAATTCTTATTTGGACAGTTAGAGGTAAGTTTATAAAACAACATAACCTTCTTTTAATATATTATTTACATATTTGAAGAAATAATTACAATCGGCCTCCAGGTTCAGGTGCTGGATGCCTCCAGGTGGCCTCTGGACAGGTAAAAAATCAAAATTTCTTATTTGGACAGTTAGAGGTAAGTTTATAAAACAACATAACCTTCTTTTAATATATTATTTAAATATTTCAAGAAAAAATTACAATCGGCCTCCAGGTTCAGGTGCTGGAGGCCTCCAGGTGACCTCTGGACAGGTAAAAAATCAAAATTTCTTATTTGGACAGTTAGAGGTAAGTTTATAAAACAACATAACCTTCTTTTAATATATTATTTACATATTTGAAGAAAAACTTACAATCGGCCTCCAGGTTCAGGTGCTGGAGGGCTCTAGGTGGCCTCTGGACAGGTAAAAAATAAAAATTTCTTATTTGGACAGTTAGAGGTAAGTTTATAAAACAACATAACCTTCTTTTAATATATTATTTACATATTTGAAGAAAAAATTACAATTGGCCTCCAGGTTCAGGTGTGGAGGCCTCCAGGTGGCCTCTGGACAGGTAAAAAATCAAAATTTCTTATTTATACAGTTAGAGGTAAGTTTATAAAACAACAAAACCTTCTTTTAATATATCATTTAAAAATTTGAAGAAAAAATTACAATTGGCCTCCAGGTTCAGGTGCTAGAGGCCTCCAGGTGGCCTCTGGACAGGTAAAAATCTAAATTTACTTATTTGAACAGTTAGAGGTAAGTTTATAAAACAACATAACCTTCTTTTAATATATCATTTAAATATTTGAAGAAAAAATTACAATTGGCTTCCAGGTTCAGGTGCTGGAGGCCTCCAGGTGGCCTCTGGACTAAGAGATATAAGTTTTCCGGAATTTTAATTTAGGGAGTAGATTTGAAATCTGCATCAAATTTTAAGGATTTTTTATAAAATTCGTTTTTTGTAAAATTCTTTATCTTAAAGCGGAAATACATTTTAAGTTAATTAATTTTGACCAATAGGATAGGTGGATTTTAAACTACCTGCGCTCTAATTGGTTGAATGATGTACGACATCCAATCAGAGCGCAGATTTTTTAAATCCACCAATCACGGATGCCAAAATTAATTAACTTAATTTGTATTTCCGCTTTTATATAAAAAATTATACAAAAAACGAATTTTATAAAAAATCCTTAAAATTTGATGCAGATTTCAAATCTACTCCCTACATTACAATTCCGGAAAACTTATATCTCTTACTCTGGACAGGTAAAAAATCTAAATTTCTTATTTGAACAGTTAGAGGTAAGTTTATAAAACAACATAACCTTCTTTTATTATATTATTTAAATATTTCAAGAAAAATTACAATTGGCCTCCAGGTTCAGGTGCTGGAGGCCTCCAGGTGGCCTCTGGACAGGTAAAAAATCAAAATTTCTTAATTGAACAGTTAGAGGTAAGTTTGTAAAACAACATAACCTTCTTTTAATATATTATTTAAATATTTCAAGAAAAAATTACAATTGGCCTCCAGGTGGCCTATGGACAGGTAAAAAATCAAAATTTCTTATTTGAACAGTTAGAGGTAAGTTTATAAAACAACATAACCTTCTTTTAATATATTATTTAAATATTTCAAGAAAAATTTACAATTAGCCTCCAGGTTCAGGTGCTGGAGGCCTCCAGGTGGCCTCTGGACAGGTAAAAAATCAAAATTTCTTATTTGAACAGTTAGAGGTAAGTTTATAAAACAACATAACCTTCTTTTAATATGTTATTTAAATATTTCAAGAAAAAATTACAATTGGCCTCCAGGTTCAGGTGCTGGAGGCCTCCAGGTGGCCTCTGGACAGGTAAAAAATCAAAATTTCTTATTTGAACAGTTAGAGGTCAACTTATAAAACAACATAACCTTCTTTTAATATATTATTTATTATATTATTATTGATTCCCAACGATCCCTAGTATAAAATATGGAAGGTAATTTGAATTTTTGATATCAATGAGGTAGGTAAGTAATATATTAAAAAAATATGTTTATTTTCAATTATTGAGGTAAATATTTTTAAGGTTATACCTGAAATACATAAATAACATTTGAAAATATGCTTACTTTGTTTTACAAGTTTACCTCTAACTGTTCAAACAAGAAATTTTGATTTTTTACCTGTCCAGAGGCCACCTGGAGGCCTGCACCACCTGAACCTGGAGGCCAATCGTAATTTTGTCTTCAAATATTTAAGTAACATATTAAAAGAAGGTTATTTGATTTTATAAACTTACTTCTAACTGTTCAAATAAGAAATTTAGATTTTTTACCTGTCCAGAGGCCACCTGGAGGCCTGCAGCAGCTGAACCTGGAAGCCGATTGTAATTTTTTCTCCAAATATGTAAGTAATATATTAAAAAAAGGTTATTTTGTTTTATAAACTTACCTCTAACTGTTTTAATAAGAAATTTAGATTTTTTACCTGTCCAGAGGCCATCTGGAGGCCTGCAGCACCTGAACCTGGAAGCCGATTGTAATTTTTTCTTCAAATATATAAATAATATATTAAAAGAAGCTTATCTTGTTTAATAAACTTACCTCTAACTGTTCAAATTAGAAATTTTGATTTTTTACCTGTCCAGAGGCCACCTGGAGGCCTGCAGCACCTGAACCTGGAGGCCGATCCTAATTTTATCTTCAAATATGTAAATAATATATTAAAAGAAGGTTATGTTGTTTTATAAACTTACCTCTAACTGTTTTAATAAAAAATTTAGATTTTTTACCTGTCCAGAGGCCATCTGGAGGCCTGCAGCACCTGAACCTGGAGGCCGATTGTAATTTTTTCTTGAAATATTTAAATAATATATTAAAAGAAGGTTATGTTGTTTTATAAACTTACCTCTAACTGTTCAAATAAGAAATTTTGATTTTTTACCTGTCCAGAGGCCACCTGGAGGCCAATTGTAATTTTTTCTTGAAATATTTAAATAATATATTAAAAGAAGGTTATGTTGTTTTACAAACTTACCTCTAACTGTTCAATTAAGAAATTTTGATTTTTTACCTGTCCAGAGGCCACCTGGAGGCCTGCAGCACCTGAACCTGGAGGCCGATCCTAATTTTTTCTTCAAATATGTAAAAAATATATTAAAAGAAGGTTATGTTGTTTTATAAACTTACCTCTAACTGTCCAAATAAGAAATTTTGATTTTTTACCTGTCCAGAGGCCACCTGGAGGCCTCCAGCACCTGAACCTGGAGGCCGATTGTAATTTTTTCTTCAAATATGTAAATAATATATTAAAAGAAGGTTATGTTGTTTTATAAACTTACCTCTAACTGTCCAAATAAGAAATTTTTTATTTTTTTACCTGTCCAGAGACCACCTGGAGGCCTGGAGCTCCGGAACCTGGAGGCCTATCCAAAAAATCTTAAAACTTCGTGAAATTCATCATATAAGAATGATTTTATCCCTAATAACCTACCCTCTCAGTCCAAAGATAAAGCCAGGGTGCCAGGTTTACGCAAATGTGTCAAAACTTCCCCCCCCCCCCCCCCTTTATTGGCGAAAAACTTACGTTACTTTTATCAAACTATGATTAGTTAGTTCTAAACTAGAAGTTCTAAACTTTTCAACCAAAATATTTAATCTACATAAGGGATAATTTTATTTATCATCATTGGGTATTTTATTGTACAATGTATATTCTTTGTTAACAAATGGTGAATGAATAGATTGAATATTTCAGTGTCTCTGGCAACCGGACGGCCAATCCTTGCTGACCTGGCTATGACCGGAGAATTGAGCTTGAGAGGAAAGGTGCTGCCAGTCGGCGGCATCAAGGAGAAGGTTATCGCGGCCAAGAGGGCGGGAGTTACAACAGTTATACTACCAAAAGACAATAGGTTTGTGTGCAATTATTTGTTGATTCCTAGTATTAAAAAAGATTATCTATATCATTACATTAAAGTTACTAGATGTCTGTCTGAGTGCGTGTTTAACGAAGGATCTTGATAACGGCTGAACCGATATGGTTCTCCTTTTCAGTGTGGCTTCTTATAGCTACTGTGAAGGTTTAAAACTAAGGTTTGGGGAGAAAGTGCCCCAGAGCACTCTATTGGCGTAGCCGCGTCGGTAGTTTTTTTGTTAGCTTGTATAACCATGTGTTCTCAATTTTAATAAAGCTGCTGGGTTTAAAATGGCAAAGCTCTTTAATCTGAAATTCTATGGACATCATTGTGCCCTTTGAAAATTAATTTATGACCATCGTTTTGCTAAGTTCTTATTTTAAGAGGGAAAGGCTTTTTTCGTCCATTGTCCTATACTTAAATCCCGAGCTAATCTCTCATTTTAATATTTGGTAGCAGCATCTTGCGGTGAATTTATGAACTAAAAATGTTTTTTGTCTAAGAAAGACTTTGATGACCTACCACAGCTGATCAAGGATGACGTCACAGTCTACTTTGCAGAAGAATACAAAGACGTATACAAGCATGCTTTCTGTCGGCTGAAGACTGAAAAATAATTTGATATAAACAAGATCTTTCAAGAAAATGAAAATCATCTCATTGAAAACTTATAAAATTTTCATCAAATGCCATCTAAAGTCAAAGTACCTATATGAATCAAGTTTGTTTTCAAAAAAGGGTAGGATTATTGTATCAATCATTTGTAATCAAAGCATCTTGTACATTTACAAACATTCTAGAAAGCTGATAGTGTGTAAGATATCTTTTTAGAATAATCCTATGATATAGATACGATAGTAAAGTTTTTTTTTGTCTTCAGCTTAAGATTTCCAATACTACTGAACCGATTAAGTTCTTCCTTTTACGAAAGCTTTACATAAGTACCGGTTTGATTTTAGACTATTTTGACTTTAGATCTAAGTCTTGGTTTTGTTAAAGCTATTTTTTTGCTCTGTCCTACCTAGATGCTAGTTGTGCATTCGCTAGTAACTCATAAAAAGTTTGATATTGGTTGGTTGTAAATTTGTGAAAAATAACGAAAAATTGCGGTTTATTAGTTGTTAAGATTTACATTTCGGCAAAATACAGAGGTGTATATTTTCAAAATTGACCCGGCTCAGGGGAGGGGGGGAAGGGTAAAAAAATAAAAAATAAGTTTTTGGAGGGGGAAAAAAAATAAAAATTAATAAAACTGAGGAGTTTTTAAATAGTTTAAAATGAGAATACACGCCCCCCCCCCAAAAAAAAAAAAAGAGTATGGGGGCCAAACGTGCCGTCTCATATTCTTGCCAAGCAGGCAGGCGTGTCGGGCCAGTTTTTGCCAGAGGCAGACAAGCGTGCTGGCACACATCATATGTTGATTGGGAAAGGGAGAAGGGAGATGAACGCAAGGAGCAAGCGATATACACAGGGAGAAAAGGGGAAGGTGCCATTAATACTATATATAGTAATGGTTGCCAACTAAAAATGAAAATAAGATTTCTAATATTTTTTATAATCCTTCTAGCTTTATTTTACTATTATATCTTACGAGTAATATTTTAATACCACATCTTTTTATATTATTAGAAAAATGTAATTTCTAGTTGGCAACTGTTGAATGCTTACCCCTTTTCTCCCACTTCATATTTGCTCCTTACTTTCACCTCCCTTCTCCCTTTCCCTATCAACATATGATGTGTCCCAGCACGCTTGCCTGCCTGTGGCAAGAAACTGGCCCGACACGCCTGCCTGCCCCTTTTCTCCCTATTCATATCCCTTGCTCCTTGCTCACACCTCCCTATTCGATTTCCCTATCGTCTGCCTTTAAAAGAGGTGGGGGAGTGGGAAGTGAAAAAGAATATGGGGGGCCCACTTATCCTCTGAGAAATTTTTTTTTCAATTTTTTTCAATTATTTTAAGTTCTATTACTGAAGCTATAATTCATATTAAGAGGTTAGGGCTTATTTAGAGGTTTAATCTCTACTTTTTTATTCTGCTAATATTTCGGCATTTTAATATTTTTTCTCTCTCAAATAAAGCAATTATTTTACGTGCTTTAATAAGTGTTATTAAACCTAAAATTGTTAAGAATCTAACATTTATATACGACTGTTATGCATATTATTATTAATTCAAACTAATTATGTGATCTTTCATTGTAATATCATGTTTTTTTATACGAAAATTAACGATTTATTGTTATGTAAATAAATAAATTATGAAAATGAAAACTAGTAATAATAATTTAATATTTTGCGGTTCTAGGACAAACGCAGGAGTACCAAACGTCGGAGTCCCAAACGTCGGAGTGAACGCTTACTCTAACTTAACCCAACCTAATCTGTATAGAAATACTGAATCAAATTAATATTTGAACACTTCACCGTTTGTCCTGGAACCTTTTTTGCATATGACAAATGTATCCGAATTTTCTAGTTTGATTTGAATATTTGTGTGATTTTTTAACTTTGTAAACGAATAGTTATTAGTAGCGAAGATACTCTATAATTCACATTAAGTATAAAACATCGATGGCGGTAGGACCGCTTTTTAGCAGGTTTTAGGCTATTTTTGTATTTTTCTCCATATCTTCAGTGTTTATGGTATGATTTTCAAAATTTTTTCAGTTATAGATATCTAAATTAAATTTCAAGTCGTTTAAACTGTTTTTAACCTATTTTTAAAACATATATCAAAAATATACTATGACATTAGTAGAATCAAACTGCAGAGCCTAAATTTGAATAAACTTTTTTGAGGGGATTTAAAAACTAATTTTTACTGTTGCTGTGGTCCTTTTTGATCAGAGCAAAAGGTCTTTTTTTATTTGGGTAAAATTCGTAGCTTTTAGAGTGTTTTGCTTCATTAATATAGTATTCTGGTATAGAGTAAAGTTAGGCCTTTTGATTTCATCTAAATTAATTCATTAAAATCTTAATTCTTTACAATATATCAATGAATTAACATTATCGTGCTTGTTTTCTATCACTTATTTAAAACACATAAAAATTGGCTGTAAAGGGTTAGATAGTGTAAGATGACAACAAACGTTTATGCAATACAACAAATTTATTTTTGTCACATATACAAATATGATAAAATATAAGATTATTCAAACTTTTTTTTAAAAATATTTTTAAAAAGTATGTATCTTTTATGTGTATGGTTTTCATTCTTTTAATTTTAATTAAATAAAAATTATTTAACTACATTGGAAATAAGTCACTTTGTGAAAACACTCTTTTTTGAATTGTAAAGAACTGAAATGAAACAAGACTTCTAATTGGTTCAGACTTCAGAATTATATGTTTTATTTTAATGTTAGATTTTTCAATAAAATTAATTGTATTAGAAAAAAAAAATATTTCCAATGAACATAGTAAGGTTTTTTTTATTGTATCAATATAAAGTGAATTATTTAAATTGGTCTAAAAGCCACAATTTAACCCCGAGTAAAAAAAGACCTTTTGCTCTGGTCAAAATGACGGGAGCAACAGTAAAAATTAATTTTCAATTCCCCCAAAAAAAGTTTATTGGGGACTTAAATTCAAAATTGGGCTCTGCAGTCTGATTCTACTGGTGTCATAGTATATTTTTGATACATGATTTAAAAATAGGTTAAAAACAGTTTAAAGAAAACAACTATGATGGACAGACTGCCTTTAAGCAGGTTTTAGGCTATTTTTGTATTTTTTACATTTTTCTCCATATCTTTGGTGCTTATGGTCCGATTTCCAAAATTTTTTTAGTTATAAATATCAAAATTAAATTTCCTGTCTTTTAAAGAATAAAACTCTGACGGTCAGCTGCCTTTCAGCAGGTTTTAGGCTATTTTTGTATTTTTCACATTTTTCTCCATATCTTTGGTGTTTAACGCACGATTTCCAAATTTTTTTCAGTCATACATATCAAAATTAAATTTCCTCTTGTTTAAAGAAAACAACCATGATGGTCAGACTTCCTTTTTGCAGGTGTTTGGCTATTTTCATATTTTTTAAATTTTCCCCCATATCTTTGGTGTTTTTAGTCCAATTTTAAAACTTTTTAAGATATGTATCAAAATAATTTTTCCCATTGTTATGAGCATCTTTTATGTCATTTACTTTGACCGTACCATTATACAAAATAAAACAGGGTTTCATGTTTATTTTCTCCAATATACCAATTAATAAATTATACACTTTAAATCTACTTGTACGTATTACCATCCATGATTTTATTTTTTGTGCTTCGCTACTTATGGATGGATATCTCTACAGGTAAAAATGAAAAAAAAAAAAAATTTTTAAGAGTTAGATGTCAGCTTATGAGACAAAATATGTATGTTTTTTCTTCAAATATGTGAATAACAATCAAAAAGAAGTATATTTTGTTTTATATGTCAACTTCTAACTCTTCAAAAAAAATCTTATTTTTAATTTTTACCTGTACAGAGACCACCTGGAGGCCTGGAGCTCCGAAACCTTGAGGCCTATCCAAAAAATCTTAAATCTGGGGGAAATTCATCATATAAGAATGATTTTATCCCTAATAACCTATCCTCTCAGTCCAAAGACAAAGCCTATAATCACTGTTTACGCAAAAGTGTCAGAACTTACCCCCCCTTCGTTCTCGACCATAACATTTAAATTAATAACCACTGCAGCATTATAGCGAAATATATTTTAAAATAAAAAAAATCTTCCGTATCTACCTAAGGTAGCCGCCCACACCCCCCCCCCCCCCTTAAAAAAGCTGTAATATCGAAAAATTTCTTCTAATGAAATTAAATTGTTGGTTAGACCTATACCACTGTTTTTTAACTGTAGCAACCCCCCTTAAAGGCTGCAGTTAAAGCCGCTAGTATTAGAATGTGTTCTTAAACATACTATTGTTTTCAAGTTTAAATCTATTTTTAAATTTGTTTTGCCATGAGGTATGTCAATAATAAGATTCTAGGAATTATTTGAACACAAAACTATTTAATAAATTCCTCGATATGGAATCTTGATTATAAAATCATAGAATTAAATATATTTTTTTATCTTGTTTAGGTAAATAGGTAAATTTTAAAAATGGTTGAAACGACCGGCAGTGGGCAAGATAATTTTTATTCCAACACCTTTGATGATTTTGATACCACCATCAATGATATGAAAGTTATGTTTGGTGCTCCTCTCCTTGGAATACTAGAAGAAAATACAGATTCTGAAATTGTTGATGCTACTAACGAGCATACTCCTACTGGTATCAGTAATGAACTTGATACCAATATATGATAATACTAATATCAACATACTCACCAGTTTTATTGATGACTGCACTGAGGGGAAAAAAACTGCTACCAATGAGATCACTGTGGGCTACAATTGAATCAAGACAAAAGTAAGTGCCGAGCCCTGGGACCTATGTAGGGTGAAAATAGACATAAATCCTTGATGATTCCAGGTGGAGACAAAATATTTTAGCGGGGTCTTTTGGTTTTTTTTTCAATTTAAAGTTCTGAAAAAAAATTGAAAAAAATATGAAAATCTTTAATAAAAAACAAACAAAAAATAATTTTTAATATTTTTTTTTATTAAAAGATACAAACAACTTATATAAATACTATAAGCTTTAAAAAAATCACAATTTTCAAATTTAGACTTTCAATATAAAGATTTGTAGAAAAAACCTAACAACAAATTCTAACATATTTCTAATCAACATAGCAATAAAACGTCTTTTGCAAAACCTTTATCATCAAAAATAAATAGCACTTACTAAAGACTTTTTTTCATTTAAACTTATACTTTTCACATTATTTAACTTTAAAGATTGATTTTTTCTAAAAGAAAGGTTGCGTGATTTTTTATTCATAATTAATTGCCTAATTTTGAGATTCAGATAAAAAACTTTACTACTTTATATTAATGGATAATCTTCTAGCAGCGGCTACGCCTCTAGAGGCATATGAGGCCCTTGGGTTGGGGGGGAAGTCGAACCCCCCTTACAATTACAGTTTTTTTTAATGAATAAGTCAAAAACATTTATTTTGGAGAGTTAATTCTCTTGGGATAGTGGTGGTACCCTTTCCTAAAATAGTTATAAACCTTACCAGGACATATGAAAAGCTACCATGTAAAGGAGAACCATAGTTCACAAAGACTCACATAGAACCTGTTACTTTATTATAAAGATACATATATACACAGAAACTCTACAATCAGAGTATGTCTGTTTGTTCATCCGTCTGTATAAAAACAATACAGAATATATTTATTTTGCTATAGCGGCTACGCCCTTAGAGGCCTTTAGGGGCACTTAAGAGGTGAAGAAGGGGTTGAATTCAACAACTATATTTTTATTTTAGGCTTAAAAAGAAAAAGGTTTTTTTTGTGTGTTGTGGTCCTTTTTTAAGGGGCGAATTCTCTTCTCTTTCTCAAAAAAAGTTATAAACCTTCCAAGGACCAATGAGGAGCTACATAGTAAAGTAAAAAAAGAACCATATCAGTTCTTAAGCATCAGAAAGATGGACAAACAGACATCAATCTATTTTGTATCATAAATAGTGCTTTAAAGCAGGGAGAGAAATATCATCTGGAAAAAAAAAAATTTCATAATGTTTAAAAGTTATATCCCTGTATAAAAAAGATAGGATGTCCGTGTGTTTTTTCTGTCTGTGCCTAAAGTTCTTGCTAACCGCTGGACCAATTTGGTTCTTCTTTATTGACCTATCTTTTAGACTGATAATAGGATCAACATATTAAGGAGTAGTTTAGTGTCTATTAATCCTTATATAAAAGTAACAGTTTCTGTTTGTGTGTGTGTGTGTGTGTGAGGGTGTCTGTCGGTACCGAAGATTTTTTGTAACCGCTTAACTGATATAGTTTTTCTTGGTTCAAGTTTTTCATGGTCCTGAGAAGTTTTGAGTTTAGAAAAAATTAGTTCCTACCCAACATTTAAAAAAAAATTTTTCTTTTACATACTAAAACTGAAAGTAGGGGAGGGGTCAACTTCCCCCCACTTGTCAAGGGCCCCTAGATGCCTCTAGAGGCAAAGCCGCTAGTGATAAAATAATTTTTATCTTGAATTATGATTAAATTGTTCTTTTTCCATTTAAACCCCGAACCACTTCATTATGCAATCTACATTTTCCTGGATATTTTGTCTACGGTAGTCCATAAGTGTACAGCTTTACAGTACATTGTTTCTATTTGTTAAAGCAACACGTATGATAAAAGAAAAAGATTCTTTTTAAAGTAAAATGCTTATATTTCAATCAAAATCTATATTTTTGTATTTTTTACCGATCCACGTCATTATGCAAATCAAAAGAAAATCAACGAGAAAACGTTGGTTTTGCACTTTTCTCCACTTTTAAAAAATGATTCTGATAAAATAACAATTTTTTAAGGGATTTATGCATTAATTTTAATGAAAAACAGTTTTAGGTAGATTTTAATGATTTTTCTAAATAAGAAATAATTGAAGAAAATAAATTCTATCCTTATCACTTTAGAGGACAGCTGCTGACCCCCAGTCTTATGGATGAAGCTAAATACATGTTAAAGATAAAAATTACCCTGAAAAGTATTCAAAAATGTTTTTTGATGTGTTAAAAAAATCCATTTTAAAATCTTGATTTTGAGGATGATGGCCTTTAAGATGCTCTTACTGGTGGTGAAGGTGAGCTAAATGTTATCTAAGTACATGACCATTACAACAACTTGTCTATTAACCTATGTACCATTTTTTGTAGTCATAGCAGCCTCCAGTGGAGCCTCTCGACATGAAATATAACCATTATCTAAAAACTACATTATTTACTTTATGAATTTTAGTAATTAAAATTCGATTTTTTTCTTTTTTAATATTGCTTGGCTGGAGGCTGCTATGACTACAAAAATTGGACCATAGTTCAATATATAAGTTTTCTTCAAGGGCATGCACTTTAATAACATTTAGCACACCATCACCACCAGTAAGAGCATCTTAAAGGCCATCATCCTCAAAATCAAGATTTTAAAATGGATTATTTCAACACATCAAAAAACATTTTTGTATACTTTTAAGACAAATTTTTATTTTTTACATGTATTTAGCTTCATCCATAAGACTGGGGGTTGGCAGCTGTCCTCTAAAGTGATAGGGATAGAATTTCTTTTTTTCAATTATTTCTTATTTAGAAAAATCAATAAAATCAACCTTAAACTGTTTTTCATTATAATTAATGCATAAATCTCTTTAAAAATTGTTATTTTATCAGAATTAATTTTAAAAAGTGGAGAAAAGGGCAAAACAAACGTTTTCTCATTGATTTTCTTTTGATTTGCATAATTAAGTGGATCAGTAAAAAATACAAAAATATAGATTTTGATTGAAATATAAGCATTTTACTTTAAACAGAATCTTTTTCTTTTATCATATGTGTTGCTTTAACAAATAGAAACAATGTACTGTAAAGATTTACACTTATGGTCTACCGTAGACAAAATATCCAGGAAAATGTAGATTGCATAATGAAGTGGTTCGGGGTTTAATAAAATATAATTGTAATTATCAACCTCAAAGAATATCCAGAATTAGGTAATTGGATTTAACAAGGGAAAAAGACAACATCCATAATTAATGAAGCTCTTAAGTTTAAAAGAATACAAATAAAGAAAATAGCAAGTGTAACATACAGATACAAAAATATATTAATCAGAGCGAGATGGAATAATGGGCTGTTTATTAGACTAGTCCCCATAGTTTAATATAGGAATTTGTTATTCGTTGGCTTAACTACTTAGGGGACCTGTTGCAATTTTTGTTTGGTTGGATTATTAAATTAAGTGCCCAACATTTCAACCATTAACTGAAACATACAGAAGGGTTATCCATGTATCATATTTGGGAATGTAAATCAATTTAGCGGTCATTGTCTTATCCCTTTAGATCCCTGAATAGTAATTAAAAATGATCAATGGTTCTTTTTTTTCTATGTAGCTTCTCATTGGTTCTTGGAAGGTTTATAACTTATTTTGGGAGGGTACCTCCACCATCCTAGGAGAAATCAACCCCTAAAAAAGGACCCCATTTCACACACAAAAAATAACTTTTTCTTTTTAAGTCTAAAATAAAAATCTAGTTGTAGAATTCAACCACTTCTTCCCCTCTCAAGTGCCCCTAAAGGCCTCTAGGGGCGTAGCCGCTAGTACCAAATAAATATATTCTGTAATGTTTTTATACAGACAGATGAACAAACAGACATACTCTCATTGTAGAGTTTCTGTGTATATATGTATCTTTATAATAAAGTAACACGTTCTATGTGAGTCTTTGTGCACCAAGGGATCTCACTAACCACTGAACCAATATGGTTCTCCTTTACATGGTAGCTTCTTATATGTCCTGGTAAGGTTTATTACTATTTTGGGGAAGGGTACCATCACTATCCCAAGAGAATCAACTCTCCAAAATAAATGTTTTTATTTTTTTCATTAAAAAAAACTGTAATTGTAAGGGGGGTTCGTCTTCCCCCCCAACCTAAGGGTCCCTATATGCCTCTAGAGGCGTAGCCGCTGCTAGTAGAGTATCCAATGATATAAAGCAGTAAGGTTTTTTATCTGAATCTCAAAATTAGGCAATTAATTATGAATAAAAAAATCACGCAACCTTTCTTTTAGAAAAAATCTATCTTTAAAGTTAATTAATGTGAAAAGTATAAGTTTAAATGAAAAAAAGTCTTTAGTAAGTTATATTTATTTTTGATGATAAAGATTTTGCAAAAGACGTTTTATTGCTATGTTGATCAGAAATATGTAAGAATTTGTTGTTAGGTTTTTTCTACAAATCTTTATATTGAAAGTCTAAATTTGAAAATTGTGATTTTTTTAAAGCTTATAGTATTTATATAAGTTGTTTGTATCTTTTAGTAAAAAAAAAATATTAAAAATTATTTTTTGTTTGTTTTTTATTAAAGATTTTCATATTTTTTTCAATTTTTTTTCAGAACTTTAAATTGAAAAAAAACCAAAAGACCCCGCTAAAATATTTTGTCTCCACCTGGAATCATCAAGGATTTATGTCTATTTTCACCCTACATAGGTCCCAGGGCTCGGCACTTACTTTTGTCTTGATTCAATTGTAGCCCACAGTGAGATAGAAGCTGTTGGATTAAGGTTTGTTGATCAGTAGATCTTGGAAGAAGTAAATCATGCTGATGCTAGCATTTCATCTGAAAAGGTAAAACAGCTTAGATATGTTAAAGGAAAATACATAGTGGTTTTTTTGTGGGATCGAAGCTCTTGTGCATCATCAATCCTTAATATTAGTTCAATTTATATAAATTAAAATGTTTTTGCATTTTATTTAAGTTTTGAATGTTTAAAAATATTTTCTATAGGAGTCCACTTGTCCGTCTGTCCATGTAGCTAGGCTGTTATAATAAAATAGGCGTCACACTTTATTTCACATATTTTAGTAGTTTAAACAGTATATTATGAATGGATATGAAAAAAGCGTGGATATTATGACAGTTGAAAAATAGTCGTCTATTTAGGTTGCTAACATGTACATCAGTTATTGTTCAGTTCATTCATCCAGTAGGAGTTTAGGGGGTGGATAGGTGGGATCTTTATTTTATCCAGCTACGAGTTTCACTTTATTAGAGTACATGTTAGTCTGGTGTAAGATCCAATTAATAAGTTTGTTATTTTGTCTTAAGAGGAAGGTATAAAATAACTTAATTCAAATTTATATTTTAATAAAGTTTACATGATAGTTGAGTGTCAATTTGAATAGAAACCGAAAACGAAGACTTACTTTTATCTACCTAAAGATAAAATCATCAAGAAGAGTCCAAAGATTACCCAAGACAAGTCTGATGAAACTGTGTCAAATGATAACTCCTAAGTCGAATGATATCTCAAAGGATGGAAATAAGCCAAATCTTACCCCCACTAAGAAGGATAATAGTCAAGGAATGGAAGATGCGGCAGCAGGAACAGATATTAAGATAAAAACCGATGTTAGAACAATGTTTAGTTAAAATAAGACAACTCACATCTGACTTTTACAAAATATTTGTTTCAATAAAAAAGTGATTTTGATATAAAAAAAATCGTACAATTCAATAAAAAGCAGATTCGAACTCACTACCCTTACACAAATCAATATTTTGTTGGATGTCAGAAAAGATAAGTGAGGAATATACTACCTTCAACGGTTTATTTTTCATCATTTCTATAAGTTATTTTAAATATTTAATTAAACTAATACTTAAAATCAAATTTATCTACTCTAATGATATCACATTAAATACAATTTTAATGATTTTTTTTTCTCACAATTTTTTTATCTGCTAATGTAAAAAAGTAGACTCAAATTATCTGGACAAACTAACTAAAACTGAAGAAAATGATCATAACGAAGATGTCGACAGCGAAAACGTTGCTACTGATGATGAGCTTAAGTTCTCAAACCTAGATTCAGAGTTCAAGTACATTTTATCAAAGGTTAACTCCGAAGAGGTATTATTTACATAAAGAACTAAAAGGAAGAAAAGAAATAGGTGTGTTTCCAGAATCCGGAATCCGTTTTTAATAGCGGATTCGGATTCTTAAATGTTAGGCTAAAATTAGCGTCTTGATTTTTTTTTCTTTCAACCCTCCCCCCCCCCCCCCCATTTTAAGGCAAAGATCACCACCACCCCATCTCTCACCACCCACCTACACCACCAAGAAATAGGAGAAAAGCTACAGTGAAAATATGAAAAAAACGCAGCTTTAGTACCCGGTATAATTTAATCCCTTAATTAATTTTTAAAAGGCCTTTTAAAACATTGCTAGAATCCGTTATCCGTTTATAAGATAATTTATTTAACTAAGATAATTACATCCATAAAGATAATTGATGTCAAAAATATGATAATGTGATTTAAAAGAAACAATACGAGATGACTAAGTGATCTTTTTGGTGTAAATTAATGAGAAGCTTTGCTGCATGAATTTCGACTTATATAAAATAACAATTATTAAATACCTAAGTTTTATTACGATGTCACAAATAGTTTATGTTGCAAAATATTTATTTCGGAATTTTAAAATCCTTTTTATCTTATACAGATTTAAGAGGAGATTTATTGTTACTTTGACTTGAGTAAAGTATTTGACGTAAAAAAATCAAATTCAAACGTCGTCAGGTCTACCAAGGGAGGGAGAGGACATTAGACTGTAAAAACTTTTGGTACTTCTATTGATTTGTTTTAAACTATTAGTGTATAAACTTTTTAACCATATGCTTTTACTATACGTGTTGATTTCTCCTAGTATGGTGCAGTTTTGGTTCCCTCTCTCAATATAACCCGCGACCGTGGCTCAACACGTAGCGCATCCGCTCGTCGTCGGGAAAGTGATAGGTTCGAATCTCGGTCCGATACCGCGTCATAACTAAAGACGTAAAAAATGGTTCCCACTGCTACTATGTCAGATGCGCGACGTAAATAGTTAGAGTGGGGGGAATGCCTTGGCCCAAAACAGGCGCAACTCGCTACCATGCACAGCTCAGTTGGGACTTCTCAGACAAAGGTCGTGCATCTCAGAGAGTTGTCTAATGGGTGAATGGACGCTTTACACCGCAATCATAAGTATCGTATGTATGTTTCAAGGTGCGTGGAGAGAGGTTTAATACCCGAAGCGACAACCTAGCCCCCTAGAGTCTTAACTCCCTCTCTCAATATTGTTCTAAACCTTCCCTGAACCCACAAAAAGCTTCAACTTAAAGCAGAGCCACATTGGTCTAGGAGTTACTTTTATATCAGATTGACCCTCGGAAAAGTATTTTAAGCATCTGCAGCCCATATTTCTCAATGAATTATTAAAAAATGTGTATGTCCTTGTTCTCTATAGATATTTTTTTACATCAATTAACAGCTGAGATTTTTAGAGCTAAAGTTTTGAAAAAGTGGATGAGGAAAAAGTAACTTTTCAAGAAAAATGCTTTTTTAAAGTGAAATGACGTTTTTTCTTCACAATTTCAATACTTTTTATAAAACTTATATAAAGATTAACCAAGAAATTTTTTTCATGCTGAAAGCACTTTTTTCACTTGTTCTAAAAGGCATTTTAAGAATAATGTAAATTGCAAAAACACCCTTACACAAGGAAATCCTATAAAACATAGTATCAGACTAAAAGTTTACATAAACAGAAATCAAACACTTTTTATTTTATTAAAATAAGTTAAAAAACAAAAAAAATACAGCTAAAACTTTTATTTAACATTTAACAATTTACATGAGTTTTTATGTGTCAAAGTAATTTGTATGAGTGGGCGTGAATTTATTGGGTCAAAGTAGCGGTAATCCTTCCGGTCGTAAGCATAAATTGGGGAGGGGTTCATTCCAGGTCATATTAAGAAGTAGGGGATAATATTATCCTGTATCAAGCAGTTCTTCAACAAATTTACACTTTTGCTTCAACTTTTATACATTTATATTCTGATCATTCAGTTCTGACACTATGCAGGTGTTAATGTTCGTTTGTCCTACAGTTTCAGTGCTTCGCTTTTATGGATGTTGTCATCCTTGTTTTGTTATGCTTGCATTCATTTTTATCTTTGTTTCTTTCAATGTTGTTATACAATAAAATTAATAGCCAGGGATTCAATAATCTTATATGTAGAAAAGCTGCGCTTTTGAAATTCATACTTAGATAAAGGGTTTAGCGGAGTATTTAACTTGTTCATACCTTCTTCTGTAACTCAGCATAGTAAGGGCTTGGCTCAACATCCTCTGGCAGGGAGGGAGGGGGAGAGGATGGCGAGTTCGTTTTTGTGATGGGAGGGTGGGGGCCCATTATATCTTCAGTTAACATCTTTACATTTAATCTATTGATTATTTATTTTTTACCTAAAAATACTTTTTCAGCAACAAAAGTCTTAAAAATAAAATATACTCAATTTTAAGGCAAAATTTCTAATTTTTGGGTACTAATCTTCTCAAAACAAGTCTTCCTTTTCTTATAATTTAAGAGAAGTTGGAACATTTCCCTTATCATAGAAAAGTCCATTAAAGGGTAGGGAATGAGGAAAAACAAGTTTACATAGTAAAAAAATCTAATACATATATATTTTTTTAATTTTCTTTTTTGGCCGGATATCCGGTTATCTGGCCAATTTACCGGATATCCGGCCGGATAACCGGCCAAATTACCTGATATTAAAGTAGCAAAAAAAAATTCTCATAAACTGGTGTTTTACTATATAAAATGAAGGTAAAAATTAAAAATTAAATGATCTTTCTTCTAAGCAATTAATCTACTGAACTATTACTACCCTTAATCTGTAATATTAACCCCTAACGGTTGAGATTTTTGGTGTAAAATAAAAAAAAAATTCATAGCCGGATATCCAGCCAGATAGTTTCAATATCTGGTACGCGACCCAACCCTAGTTTTTTTTACCAATCTGTAATCAATAAATTTATTCCTGATCAATGCTTCTCTTTGATCCTCCATTGTTCTTTTTGAAAAGAACCTTAGTTCTGTCAGCTATCCTGTCCCAGGCCATTTTAGCCAGATTTGGCTTTCTAACAGTTGGTAAATCAATACCTGATGTTGAAGATGTTGATAACCCCCCGTCGAGAGTCGCCCACCCCAAACTATAAGGGTTGTTGAAAGAATTTTTGAAATCAGTCAATAAACAAGAAAGTTAGGTTTTTTGGGGGTTGTGGTCACCCCTCTGTCCCTTACAATTTTTTTTACCTCTTATTAAAAAAAATCGGGTGGAGGGGAGGGAGGGTCTCCAATGGTGCCCAAGGTCCTTAGATGCTACCCTGTTAAGGAGAACCATATCAGTTCAGGCGTTAGCGAGATCCTTCGGTACATTCAGACAGACATCTTGTTTCTTTATTATAAGGATATAATTTAAGGTTGAGGAAGGAGATGGTAGTGTAGGAGAAGCTGGACAGACTGTGGACAATCAGGTATATCCGCTGGATTAGAACCAGTTTTTCGCTATCCGCATAATGTCCGCGGAAAGCTGTCTATAATATGTTGATATAAAAAATATATAAAAACTTAGGGATCTAAAAGGGATAAGACAATGACCGATAAATTGATGTACATCCCAAATGCAGGGTGACCACTGCATACTAAATATACTATTTATACTATATAGGATGAATTTGGATACTATATCACAGGGGCGTCCAAGCTTTTTTTTTGGGGGGGGGTAAAAAATTTTAGGGGGGGGGTAATTCGTGTTTGGGGGGGGTAAAATGGCGCGCGAAGCGCGCCGAAATTTTTTTTTACCCCTCCAAAATTTTTACCCCGGGGGTAAAATTTGATTGGGGGGGGTAATTACCCCCCCTAAAGTCTGTTGGGGGGGGGGTAAATACTCCCCCCAAATCTGTTGGGGGGGGTAATTACCCCCCCCAAACTAATTTACCCCGGGGGTAAAATTTTTGGGGGGGGTAATTTAATTATGTAAAAAAAGCACCTACCTAATCTATTAAGTTAATAAGTACTATCTTATAACATAAAGTAGTAAGTAAGGTTTATTTGACTATAGCTTCAGATTTCATTACTTTTAATACTGAGTTCTCCTTTTTAGGAAAGCTTCACATAGATCCCATGATGGTTCCACACTATTATAGGTCAATCCTTTGAGTGGTTTTAGGCTATTTTTCTCCTCCCTTTTTACCCTTTAGAAAACACGAGTTCTTAGATGCTAAGGGCGCCACTACTATTCAAATATATAGTAGTATCTCATTCTTTAGAACATAAAAATACAATAATTAACTCACTAACCAATGAACCAATATGATTTTACTTTAAAGTGAAGCGTCTTATAGGTCCTGGTAAGTTTTATAACTAGTTTTGAGACACCCTGACATCCTCCCAAAAGAAATCGCCTATAGAAATTCTTTTTCATTATTTAATGAAATATTTAATTTAGTTAGGTATCTATTTTATGGAATCTTCAGTGCTTTACAATTACATCATAGATCCCCTGGATGGTTTTAGCCCTTATAAAGGCCCAAGCAAATAAAACATGATCAAACTATTAAATTTTTTGTTATCATGGTTAAGAACTGTTTTAACTGGTTGGACAGTAAAATTTTGTTTTTAAGAACATTCAATTTGGGGGGGGTAAATACCCCCCCAAAATCGTTTGGGGGGGGTAAATACCCCCCCCAAAATCGTTGGGGGTGCCGTAGGCACCCCCAAGGTAGGGGTAATTTTTTTTTGGGGGGGGTATTGTTCACAAAATTTTGGGGGTGCCTACGGCACCCCCAAAATCGTTTGGGGGTGCCAAATGGCCCATTACCCCCCCCCTTGGACGCCTATGCTATATCATACTGTCATATATTTAAGTTGTGATGTCATATATTTAAGTTTGCAGACATGTTTTCTCAGAAAGAATAAAGAGAAAATATATTATAGACAGTTGATATTGAGAGTCCTAACACAGAACATTATCTGGTTTGGGTTCGAGTCTTATTAAGACCAATTCAGCTATTTACAGACATCCTATTACTTTAGCTAGTTTGCATAGGCAGATATTCTACCCCTTCAAAGTGCATAGTTAATTAATACATCGTATTAATTAAACAGACAGTCATCCTGTTGCTTGGTGTCCTGATATACAGACAGACATCCTGCTACTTCAGAACTTTCCAGCTTAAATAATCAGTAGTTTTGAATTATTAATATATTTAACCATTTCTAAATAAAGTATATATATCTAATCTTATTTACTCAAAAACTGCATTTAATCCAATATAATAAATACTTAAAAAAACTGTTTGCATTTGAATTGAATATTAAGTCTACTCTATCATTAACTTATGAAAGTCTGTCTATATCACATTTGGCGCAGTCTTATTGTGCTACGTGTTATTTAGACCTGCTACTGAGTTAAGGGTGGGGGAAGTGGTGTTTAATTTGAATTCAATCACTTTTTGAGATTTTTTTTATCTCGGATTTTTCACAGTTTTGTTTTATTTTTTTTATATTTATAACTTGATTTATATTTTAGGTTTCTGTGGAATTTCATTCTTTAACTCTTCTGATCTAAATTTCACGGCGAATCTAGTTCTAGTGCTCGGATATGGCTGATGGAGAAAAAGGAGAGCGGGGTAAAGGTGAAGGCAAGCGTGGACGGCCGCCTAAGCGTCCTCGGGAGACTGACAGTCAGGATGATGATGGAACTCCCGAAAATTGGGAGGAGGATGATGATGTGGCTGAGGATGTTGGTGCAGGTGCCAATGCGAATGTGGAGTCGGCGTTGGGCGATGTGGAGAATGACGTTGTGCCTGAAAGCATAAAAAAATATGTTAGGGCAATGTTAAAGGAGCATACGACTGTCAAGGGTCAGGTGGATAAGCTAACGGCGGCGAATAAACGGCTGGAGAATAAGGTGAAAGAGTTCAAGAATTCTGATGAGCATAAGAAGTTAGGCTATGATGTTGATTTGGCTACTATTAAGAAAAAGGTGGCGCAACTGCCATCGGATGGGGATATTAGCGGTTTTTTGTATGAGACAAGTATGGGGGCTAGTGTATCTGCAGTCAAATTGACGGGAGATGATTCGTTTAATGCATCTTTCATTAATCGTTTGAGTGTGGAGGCTAAATTGGATTCTACCAATTTCGAGGCTAAAAGGGTAAAAAGTGCTCCTGGACATCTGAAGTTTTCGCAGATTGAGTTTTTGGGTCCAGTTGGGAATGGAAATTGGATGAATGTTCGTGAGAGTTGTCTGACCGAATATGAGAATCAATTGTTGGATATATTTCCTTTAATTGAGGAAAGGGCTGAAGTGCTTAAGGCTTATAAAAAGGTGGCCGGCGGTAGTGTAAGTCAACAGACTGTAGAGGAACAGTTTAAGGAGTTTTGTCTTGTAAGAGGAGTCAAGTGGGATAGTGATTTTGTGCGGGATGCTCCATTTTGGGATGGAAACATTGATTTTGAGGATTATTTCTTATCATTATGGAGAGTTGCTCGGTTCGCAAAATTGGAAGATCCTATGCTTTTCAAGGACGTTCTGTACAATAGGATATTTGAGTGCAAAGGAAAGAAGATGGGGAGGCTAATTACGCCGGAAGCCAATGCTTCCCTAAGTGCTTTAGGTTATTACCTGTTGATAAGAAGGTTGGTGATACCTTTTGCTGATATTGAAACTGCGACTGAGTACTTTTATGCCCTGAAACAGAAAAGTGGTCAAAATGTGGATGGGTTCTTCAATGCTAAGTTACGGTTGTTTAGGCTTATGCATCCTGGTCAAATTTCTAGACAATCTTGGCGTGATTTCTATAATAATGTGGCTAAGAATTTGCTGTTTTCTGATTTAGCTAGAGATATGGCTAATTTCATTGAATCTATGCATTACCTGGAAGATTACAGTGCTTTCTTGACTTATTTGATTCGCAGAGGTCAGCATTACATAAGCTGGGCTCGTTCTGGACACGTTTCACCTGAAAATGTAACGTCCTGTTATTCTCAGGCTATGGAAGGGTTGAAGCTAGAGGATTCCAGGGAGGTAAAAGCTAGGCCTGTAATCAGTGAAGTGCATGTATCTGATTTGGAGGGCAGGACTGAGATTGGCGATAATAATGCGTGGATTGAAGGGGATGATGATATTCCTTGGGATCAGGTTGAGAACGTGATTGGGGCTCTGAATTCGAAGGCTAAAACTATGATCTGTTGGTATTGTGGGAAAAAAGGTCATGTAGTGGCTAGTTGCTGGCAGAAGAGGGACGGTAAGCCGCCAGCTCCTGATTCTCGCATAGGAAAGACTAAAGCTAGGTTTTTCTCAGCAGGCAGCGAAAAGAAAGAAGGTCCTGGAGTGCCTAATAATAGGGTAATACCTGAGCAGTTTCTGAAGAAGACAGTCAATCAGGTGGGGCCTGTTGTGGATTCTGAAAAGAGCAGAGATGAGAAACAGTATGAGGCTATGATTGCTGACATAGCTAGGAACAATTTTCAGCAATATCCTATGTAATAGATATGATTGATTCGATATATAGATTTCATTTTGGGATGAAATTTATAGGTCGTTCTTTTATTCGTATTCATTATATAGGCTATAGTACTGTAGTTGATTTTTTGGGTTTGCTATGTGTAATTGGTTAATTTTGCTGTTTTGTATTCAGATAATTGCTCTCAACTTTATAAAGTATTTCTGTCCTGTTTATTCTTCAGTCAAGGTGTGATCGTGTTAGTGGCTGTCAATGAAAACAATATATATATATCTACTATATATTATATTTTTGATAGGTACCTATGCAAAGTTGTAGTAAATATTAAAACTTTGAGAGGTACTTACTTGTATGAGAAAAGGCTTGGTGTGTAGCTGTGTGATGCCGGTAGTCTGGAAGTTGTACAGGATTTCATAAATCGAACAGTATGTTGGCGGCTGGTGACGGACGGAGGGCTGACTGCTGTGTAGTGGAATGATGTATATCTAAAATTTAAAATTAGTTAACATGGATATATTAATTATTTGTAAT
Organism: Acartia tonsa; assembly: GCF_053477335.1. NCBI lineage: Eukaryota > Metazoa > Arthropoda > Copepoda > Calanoida > Acartiidae > Acartia > Acartia tonsa. The sequence goes on from NC_137268.1 coordinate 48,147,560, forward strand.
ACTGCATTGAGATTTTAATTCGAAGGTATATTGATAGAAATGACTAGGGTTTTCAAGAGATCGTGAAGTTTTTGAAGATAACAAAAATGCCTATTTGTGCGGATTTAGAATTTTTTGTGCCAGGGGCTGATATTACGGTGGAGGAGTTAGGAATTATTGATACAGGAAATAATTTTAATTCTTTAATATCTAGAGAAATTCTTGATAAACATGGAATTGGGTTCTGTCCTGCTAAATTATCAGCGTATTCAGTAGATTTAAAGAAAGTTAATATTATTGGATATGTCGAGTTGAAATTTAGATTTGCTGGTGGGTTTGGAGAGTTATATTCGACGAAGTATAATGTGAAGTTGCTGGACAAAACTATTTTTTATCCTGGAGGATCTACAGCTGTTGTGCATGTGGCTGGATTAAAGAATGATGGGTTTTGGTATGTGTCACCTAATTCTTCTAAGATGACAAGTGGTAATGGGATTATGATCATTGAGGGAGTGTATCAGCCAGGGAAAGATGGGTCCTGCGTGGTTAATGTAGTTAATGCGTCAATAAAACCTATTACCTTGCTGAGAAATGTGAAGATGGGGCATTGTTTTGTCATGGATAATCAAGATGTCACCTGTAATAAAACAATTAATGAGTTGGATAAGCCAGAAAAGTTGTCGGGGCAAAAAATGCATGAGCGAGTACAGTTTATTATTCAAAAATTGAAGTTAGATGAAAACCAGATGATTAAAGAAAATCCAGAATTGAAACCTAAGATTATTAAAATTTGTTTGGAAAATTTTGATATCTTTTCAATGAATGATTCAGATATTGGTGATTGTCGATTAATTACATATAATATAGAATTGTTACCTGGAGCTAAACCTGTGAAGGCCAGAAATATTCCGTTGAATCCAGAGTACGATGCTAAGCTGAAAGAACAGTTAACCAAATGGTTGAACACCGGCATTATTGAAGAGGGTTTCTCGGATTGGTCTAGTCCTATTTTTGCTGTGAAAAAGAAGGCTGCACCTGGGGCAGAGGCGAAGTTGAGGTTTGTTATCGACTTTCGCAATTTGAACAACGTGACTAAGCGGGTGGCATGGCCGCTGCCATTGATTTCTGATAATAAGATGAAGCTGGGTTCTGGCAAGGTGTTCAGTACTCTTGACTTGACAGCTGCTTACCATTCGATGACTATGGATGAAGACTCCAAACCGTTGACAGCTTTTAGTGCAGCAAACAGGATGTATTTGTTTAACAGGTTGCCATTTGGGTTGTGTAATGCACCCAGCCTGTTTTGTGCTCTGATGGATAAGGTGCTGTCTATCTTGCCAGGAATGTATGGATTCTGTATCAGTTATTTGGATGATCTGATCGTATTTTCATCCAGTCCAGAGGAACATGTGGAGCATCTGCAGGCGCTGTTTCAAGTTCTTAGGCAGGTCAACCTGAAATTGAATTTAGATAAGTGTGATTTATTGACTAGAGAATGCCATTATTTGGGGCATATTATTAGTGCCGATGGATTGAAAATGAATCCTGCATATTTGGAACGGATTAAGGATTGGGGCAAGCCTAGAACAGGGAAGGAGTTACAGAAGTTTTTGGGGTTTACCAATTATTACAGAGGATATTTTGCTGATTATGCCAAGAGGTCGTGCATGTTGGATAGTCACAGGAATGACACTATAATTAAGTGGACAGAAGAATTGAATAGAGTATGGACTGAATTTATGGAAATGTTTAAGACTGAGATGTGTAAAGGCTATCCTCAATGGGATAATCCTAATCTTTTTATCGTGGATGTAGATTATAGTTCTCAGTATTTTGCAGGGATTATTTCGCAAGAACAGGATGGTGTAGAAAGAGTGTTCGGTGTCTGTAGTAAAAAGTGTAATGCTGCTGAACAAAATTACCCTTCTTATAAAGGAGAATTAGGTGCATTAGTATATACACTAAAGAATTTTTTACACTTTTGTAGGTTTCATGAATTTTTGGTTCGGACAGACAGTATTTCATTGGTGCATTATAAACGTTGGGCTAAAGGATCAATAAATGGTGTCACCTATCGATGGATAACTTTCTTGCAAAGTTTTGACTTTACAGTTATCCATCGACAGGGGACTAAGCATGTGAACGTAGATTATTTGTCGAGAACTGAGTTAGATTGTAAGGAACATCAACTGAAGGATTGTCAGGAGTGTAGAGAGACAGATAGTAAAATTTTGGATCCTTACCTGGATGATTCACCATTTCTGGATCAAATCTATACCATTATGCAGGTACATTCTGCAGAGGATGAGGTGGATGTTGAGTTTGTCTGGCAACGTAGTCTTCAGCAGGACGAGATTCTTAATGAAATAAGGTTATGGATATTGGAAAAGAGACAGTTGTCTTCTTATGAGAGGGCTGAGTTATCGGGCAGAAAAGAACTATTGTATAATCTTATTGGCCTTATGTATGTGCTAGAGGGGGTTGTAATTTTCAGACAGCCTTTGACCGTAGGGGGTTTTGTCGAGAGGCCAGTAGTGCCTCTTTCCTTATATAATGATATATTTGATTCAGCTCATGGTGGATATGGTTCTGGACATAGAGGTGTTCAGGAGACAATACGTAAGATAAATGAGAGATTTTTTATGCCTGGCGTGAACAAGTTTGTGGAATCGAGAATGCGAAGTTGTATTACATGTTTGAAAAAGGCTGGAAGTAATCCTAAACATGTTTCACCTATCACTCATTCTGTTCAAAGTAGTGAAGTTTTTGCTAATATGTCAGTGGACCTAGTTGGTCCTTGGACTCCATGTTATCATCAGGGACAGACGGTTAAGTTTGTTTTAATCATGGTTTGCTTATTTTCTAGATATGTCTTTACATGTCCGTTGGTTGACGCTAAAACTTAACAACTGTAAGGGCTATATTGGAAAATTTTGTACCTACCTATGGCTTATTTAGGGCTTTGAGATCGGATAGAGGTACAAATTTTACAAGCAGTGTGTTTAAGGGGGTGATGAAAGGATTGGGGGTGGATACTGTTCTAGTTCCCCCCAGGAATCCAAATTTGAATCCTGTAGAGAGACAAAATCAGAGTTTGTATGCTGCTTTGAAAGTAGATGAAAACCATGGAACTAAAGACTGGGCTAAAAAATTACCTTTGGCTACGTTAGTGATTAACTGTTCCAAGAGTTCAAGAACTGGTTATTCTCCATTTTTTCTGGTTTTCAGCCGTCAGCCACGTATTCCCCTTGATTTTCTGTCACCAGCTCCGTCTGTTGAATCTTCATCCTCGCGGTCGTATTTGGAATTTCTGAAAAATATGGAGGACATAATTAAGAGAATTTCTACGAAATCCAAATTATATTTAGAGGTTCAAAATAAACACAGAGTACAGAAGGAGGCATTGAGAGTGACAGATGTTTGTTATGCTTTCTTCAATATTGTGAAGACTGACGTGTCCAAGAAATTACAGTCTTTTTATGGGGGGGCCTTTTATTGTAGTTAAGAAATTTTCGGATGCATTGTATGAATTGGCACCTTTTGGGAATAATCCCATCAAGAAAAATCAGGTTGTGGCTAGAGATAAAATTCAAAAAATTCATGCTCGAACGGAGGTTTTAGGAGAGGAGGTTAATTTTAACGTTTTTCCTTTACCTGAAATTTGCCCTTCCGATGAGATATTTTTGGAAGTGGACAATATGCCTGTAGAGGAGAGAGAGAGTGAAGATGTTGTGTATTTGTCACCTGAAAATGATGGTTTTGAATTGGCAGAGGAAAGAAAGAGTGACGAGGTCCAGGAGAAGGAGAGTGAGATTGCGGTTGATAATGACAGAGTTTCAAGGGATGGAAATGAGTGGGATATTAATAGAGAAAATATACCTGTAGGCAAAGGAGTAGAGGTTGGAGTGACAGATGAATCTGTGGTGCCTGCTCCTGTAGCTGAGGGTAATTTTGAAGAGGTTGAGCTTCCATCGGAACAGTCGTTTTTGACTCTGGCGCCGCCGCAATCTTCGCCTGAAAGATTGGTGACAATTAAGAAAAGTGGGTCACAGGTGGCGAAATATTTATGGGACACTGGGAGGAGGTTAAGATCTCAGGTAGGGGGTCCTGTGGTACATGTTCAGATAGGAACTCGAGGACAGAAAAAGTAGGGAAAGGAAAACTGATAATAATTATTCTTGTATAAAAAAATATATATTATAAAAATATATTATAATAAGAGTTCATGAATTGTTATTTGATTATTTTAATAGCAAATATGTGCTGACAAAGCTAGTAGGTGGAAAGTTGTTCTACAATGAAAGGCTAGTTCAGTTGATATTTGTGGGTGGACTTGTGAACAGTTATCAGCTAATAATGTCTGGTCATAATAATAAATTCAAATCAGGTAAATATTTTTTAGTTTGGGGATTGTATTTAATATCCTGTGGGGCTGACGTGGTACCTGTGCTAGTGAAGGAGTGTGTTGGCAACGGTCCTGAATTGAGAGCTTCAGAGTGTACAGTGTTTGGACAGCATGAGTTTAATGGGACAACCAGCGGTCACCTGTTAAAAAAAGTAGGAGTGAGATTTCTGCCTGCGGTACAATGTCACGTCGACAGAACGGTTCATACCTGGTATTGTGGCAAATAGAGTCATATTCATTTAGGGGCACCAGCTGTGGTTAGTAGTGATGAATTAATTTCTAGTGAAGATTGTAAAAGGATGGAGGAACAGAGGGTGTTAAACAAAGATGGACGACAGTTGCCTGTAGCGTTTTATGACCGGTCAATGACTTATTTCATAAATGGGACCATTCTGTATGATGATATGATGACGTATGGAATTGACCCTCAGTGCAGAGGAGATGGTATTTATTTAAATAATACCTTTGTGCCTAATAGTTTCCAAGAAGTTCAAATTACAAGTTATTTGAAAAATATACAAATTTCAATGTTACCTGATAACAGTTGTTTTCTTGAGGATCAGTTCATTGGTGCACATTGTCTGGAGTCTGATCTGCGGCTTGGGCTTGATCGAGTGATAGTTCACAATAAATCACATGAAGATAGACGTCATTTTAGTTATTTTCGGACTGTTGAAATTGTAAATTTAACTTTGTTTACATTTTCCAATATGGCGGATGATGCTAGTAATCAGGGTGGCCAAAGTTGGTTGGCGATCTCTCCACATTTTTTGTTGGGATTGAAACTGGGGAAATAAGTGGAGTTTTCTGACTTTCTGACAGATTTGCATTATTTTCATACCAACGTTCCGGATGTATTTTTGTGGATTACAACAGCTAATAAGAATTTTTTTCCTTGGATGCGTAGAAAGGAGGAGGATGGTGCTTTATTATTACAGCTGACTTCTTCATACCATCAGGTGGAAAGGATTTTGCAGGCAGAACAGGGGTGTTGGGAGAATAATTTGTTTCATTCCAACATCAAACAAGTAGGAAATTTGTTGGTACAACATCTAGGGGAGATGGAACTTGTGTCTGTGTGTAAAAAAAGGTGGTTGAATGTGACCTTAGGAGTGAATTTGCCGTGTTATCTTGGTCATTTTTCTTTGTCCATGGACAATAGAATTGTCGCTGTAGAACCGTTTACAAGATTAGTTAAGAATGTTTCCTTGTTGATGGCTGTTGAGTGCAGGAAAAATCCCGTATTTATGAGGGTTAAACCTGGATTATATCTGGGCAACAAGGGGGCAGGAATGCAGCTGGTTCAGACTAATCGGCTGGAGGATAGTTGGCTGAAGATACGGGTGAATTTTAACAGTTGGGCTGAGCCTCCAACGGACAAGCCTGAACAAAAGGTGGCAGATACTAGTTCTGGCGAGGGACAGCGTAGGTTTGGCAAGTTCGTGCCAAAACAGGCAGCTGTGTCGGTCAGGACTAAGGGGGCCAGCAAGGCTTATGATGATGCTGGGGAAGGTACTTCCAGAAGGGGCGTGGTCAAGCGTCCTGCTGGGGCAGATTCTTTAGGTCCTAAACAGAAGAGGGAGTTACCAGACTTGCGTGCTGAAGTCGAGAGGAATAAGGCTGAGCGCAAGAATGACAGACGTGGTTTGGCACCGCTCAGTGATGAAGATATAGGTCGAATCAGTAATACTGTTGCTTCAACTTTAAAGCCTATGGTTGAGGAAAAAATTCATGAGGCTGTAAAAGAATCAGTCAAAAGTTTGAACGTTGCACAGAAACTTTGGCAGACAGACGGTCATAAACGTATTAAAGACATGTTGGCCACGCATAAGAAGGATCTAATGGAATGTATTAGGAAGGTGGATACGGAAGTCCAGCAAATGGTAACTACTACTGCACAACAAAAGGCTTCTTATCTGGTACAGCGTATACAGACAGCAGTGGCTGATAATTGGGAAAGTAGTTCAACCAAGTTGGGACAACAGGTGGGGCAACAGGTAGAAAATGTTTTGACAGGGCAAGGAACTAAGGTTCAAGAGGCTATTTCTGAGATGGCGCAAAAGGAGGCTGAAGTGCAAAGGCACCTGGCTAATATTTTTAGCGAGTTGTCCAAGATCCGGCGCAGAATAAACAATGACTTACCGGCTGCTGCATATTGGCAGCTGCAACAGGCTGGGACTTCTGGCAGTGCTGAGGCTACCAACGGGGTGATGATGGTTCCGGGAGGTGTTCAGGTCACTGGTGGTGTTGAGATGGAGGTGGCAATGTCGGCGGATGGGTCAGCGGTTGCTGCAGTGGTGGCGGCTGTGGATGATACTGTCGCGGCTGTAGATGATGCTGTGATGGTTGCTGTAGGAGGGCCAGTGGCTGCTGCAGCGAGTAATGCGGTCATGGCGGCAACAGTGGGTGTCTCGGCTGAGGTTGGTGGAGGGGCACTGAACACTCCTCCTCCAGTGGGAGAAGGAGATGAAGGACTTGAGGCCGGGGTTAATTTCGATGTGGGTTCACCCAGTGAAGACGTTGATCCCAGTTTGTTGGATCAGCCTGATGGATGGTGAAACCATGCCTAGCTGGATGGTTTCAGAAGGGGGTAAATGTCATATATTTAAGTTGTGATGTCATATATTTAAGTTTGCAGACATGTTTTAGTTGTTACTCTCAATTACTCTTCAATTGCTCTCAGAAAGAATAAAGAGAAAATATATTATAGACAGTTGATATTGAGAGTCCTAACACAGAACATTATCTGGTTTGGGTTCGAGTCTTATTAAGACCAATTCAGCTATTTACAGACATCCTATTACTTTAGCTAGTTTGCATAGGCAGATATTCTACCCCTTCAAAGTGCATAGTTAATTAATACATCGTATTAATTAAACAGACAGTCATCCTGTTGCTTGGTGTCCTGATATACAGACAGACATCCTGCTACTTCAGAACTTTCCAGCTTAAATAATCAGTAGTTTTGAATTATAAATATATTTAACCATTTCTAAATAAAGTATATATATCTAATCTTATTTACTCAAAAACTGCATTTAATCCAATATAATAAATACTTAAAAAAACTATTTGAATTGAATATTAAGTCTACTCTATCATTAACTTATGAAAGACTGTCTATATGACCAAAATTTACTATATATACTATATATTATTACCTTTACTTCACCAAAATTTACTATATATTCTATATAATATTACATTTATATAACAAAAAACGAATATTGTCAGTTTTGTGACAACGCCTCTTAAGAAGCGTTTTGTATTATTTACAGTAGGTCTCCTACTATTCCTAGCCCCTGCGGGGGGCTCAAAAGATACTGCGAAACGACAAAAATGCATAAAGCTCTAGGTACAGTAAAAAAGAGATGAAGAAAATCCTTCAAAATATATTTTAGGTTGTGATTTTGATTTAAATATTAGTTATTTTTCATAGAATTAACTTATGGGTGAGGGGGAAGTTTTACCACTTTTGCTTACTCCGTGATTATTAGGCTAGGTATCAATGTGAGACTATATGTTATTTGGGATTAAAGTTTACTTTTAGGTAGTAGTTCACTTATATTTAATTATTTTTTTGGATAAGTTTCCAGGTTTAGATGCTGAAGGCTAAAAGGTGGTTTCTGGACAGGTAAAAAAATTGTAAAATTTAGAGTTCAACTTATTAAACAGAATATGCATCTTTCAGGATGTTATTAACTTATCTGAAGAAAAAAATTGAAATTGGCCTCCAAGTTCTGGTCCTGCAGGCCACCAGGTCTACTCTGGACTGGTAAAAATTCAAATTTTTTGTTTGAAGAGTTAGAGGTCAACCTATAAAACAGAGTATGCATCTTTTTGGATGTTATTAACATATCTGAAAAAAATTGAAAATTAGCCCCCAGGTTCAAGCCCTGCAGGCCTCCAGGTCCACTCTGGACAGGTAAAAAAAACAAATTTCTTATTTTAAGAGTTAGAGGTCAACTTATAAAACAGAATATGTATTTTTTTGGATCTTATTAACATATCTGAAGAAAATATATAAATCGGTCTCCAAGTTCAGGTCCTGCGGGCATTTAGGTCCATTCTGAACAGGTAAACAATCAATTTCTTATATGAAGAGTTAGAGGTCTATTTATATAACAGAATATGCATTTACTTGGTTAATATTAACATATCGGGATCCAAGTTCAGGTTCATTCAGAACAGGTAAAAGACTCAAATTTCTTATTTGAAGAGTTCAAGTTCAGGCCTCCAGGTTTTCTCTGGACAGAGTCTACATGGAAGTCTGCAGCACCTGGACCTGGAGGTCAATTGTCATTTTTTTCTTTAAATATAAATAGATGTAAATAACATCTAAAAAGATGCTTATGGTGTTTTATAAACTAACCTCTAACTACATAAATAAGAAATTTTGATTTTTACCTGTCCAGAGTCCACCTGGAGGCCTGCAGCATCATTACCTGGAGGTCGGTTGTCATTGTTTCTTTAAACATATAAATAGCATCTATAAAGATGCTTATGTTTTTTAATAAACCTCTAACTCGTTAAATTTAAAATTTGTTTTTTATTCGTTTACAGAGTCGACCTGGAGGCCTGCAGCTCCTAAACCTGAAGGCCAATTTTATTTTTTCCTTCAAACATATAAAGAACATCCAAATATAAGCTCATTTTGTTTAACAAATATACCACTAACTGTTCAATTGAGGGAAGTTTGATTTTTTTTTAATAAGTTGACCTCTAACTCTTCAAATACGAAATTTGAATTTTTTACCTGTCCAGAGTGGACATGGAGGCCTACAGGACCAGAACTTGGAGGCCGATTTAAAATTTTTTCTTCAGATATGTTAATAGCATTCAAAAAGATGCATATTCTGTTTTATTAGTTGGCCTCTAACTCTTCAAATAAAAAAATATCGAACCTGTCCAGAGTGGGCCTGGAGGCCTGCAAGACCAGAACTTGGAGGCCTATTTTAATTTTTTCTTTATTTATGTTAATAACATTCAAAAAGATAAATATTTTGTTTTATAAGTTGATCTCTAGCTCTTCAAACAGAAATTATTTAAATTTTTTTACTTGTCCAAAAACCACCTTCCAGATAGCCTGCAGCACCTGAACCTGAGACCTATCCAAAAAAGGTTAAATATATGTGAAATACTAACCAAAAGTAAACATTTATCCTAAATAACCTATACCTAGTCTCACAATAATACCTAGCCTAATAATCACAGAGTAAGCCCCTTATATGTATGTGAAATTGCTTTGATAACAGCTATGCTTTGAGTTATTATTGATGATGTATATACTATGTATTACTTAATAATTCTAAGTCCGATACTATATCATACTATATGAGTTTTAAAAAATATACTATATATACTATATGGATTAAAAAAATATACTATAAAAATACTATATTTTTTTTTGTTTTGGAGTGGTCGCCCTGCAAATGTTAAGACACAAAATTGCCACTTTTATTTTAGAATACAATTATTGGTTGAAACGTTTAAAAACTCTACTTAATGAATAAACCAATCAAAATTCATTAATAGTTAATATTTTTTCAGAGAAGCCAACCAGAGGCCGTGGGAGTGTCTTTACAACTGCACATGTCCGTACAACTGTGCACAGTCCAGCAAGCTAACCTTGTTAACGGAGGAGTAACGGCAGAGGCGGCAATATAACAGTCAATGCTTTTAGATGCCGTTTTTGTGACATGCCGTACGCTGGAAAAAAATGCGGAAGTCTTCAGTGATAACTAGTGAATTTTTCATTAACCGGGTCCAATCCGTTAAATTCACACCACAAAACTCATGTATAAATCTATATAAATCATTAATTATCACAAAAACCTAAAAGAGTAACCTTACTTGAAAAAAATAATTTTAGAACTTTTAGATTATCTACCTACCAGTTTGTTTTAAATAATTGCTAGTCTAAAAATATAAAATATGCATATCTATTTGGTTTTTTTGTACAATCTCAATTGTTTGTATAAAAAAGTAGAATGAGAAATTTCATTTTCCTTATTTTCATATGAAAAGAGTAAATTTTTGATGTTTTACCAAATGAAATACCTAGTTGTTTATAAAAATGTTTTTAATGTTAAAAAAACAGTCAAACCTTTTTTACTATTTGTCTCAGGGTATGAAAAAATTGCATTTTACTTTTTTTTATATAAAAATAACGAATTAAAAAACATGGACAAATTAAACTTTGCATTTTAAAAACTAAAGAAAAGTTCCTAATGATAAAAACAAAAAATGTACCTTATAAAAACAAAAGTTTTACTTTTTTTATCCCTTTTTTATTTAATTTTCAAAATCTAGGTAATGAAGATGTTTATAATTGTTTTTTTTTATTGTGATATAGTATAAAATGTTGTATTTTTTAGTATATTTATAGTCATGTATCGCATCGTATTATAGTCAGCTTTCTGTAGATAATGAAAATTAAAAGCTTAAACCAGTTTTGTTGGACCCAAGGCCCCGGATAACAAAGTTTGTATTAATTTATTTTATTTATTTTATTTATTTTAATATTTGTGGAAAATTGTCTATAGTACGATGCTGTACATGCTTTTTTACTATTTGAAAAGCAAAGCAAAGCTTTTCTATGATTAGGGTCGGTCTGTCCATACGTCTGTAACAAATAGCTTTTTCAGTTAATTTAGGCATGTTAGAATTATTTTATCGATTTAAACTTTTCATGATGATTCCATTTTAAACATCTTGATTTATAGCTTTTTAACAACATTTTTTTATTTGTCAGTATGTCCTTATACCGTATTAGTGGCTGCTTTCCTTGCATCTAGGGCACTCGCTCGTCGTCGGGGAGGTGATAGATTCGAATTTATGCATAACACCGCGTCATAAGTAAAGACGTTTAAAATTTCCCCTGCTGCTATGTCAGGTGCTCGACATTAGTAGTTAGAGTAATTCCCCCAATTCCTTGCCCAAAACAGGCGCAACTCATTACCATGCACAGTTAGGACTTTTCAGACAAAGGTAGTGCAATCAAAGGTTGGTTGTCTTATGGGCAATTGGACGCTTTACACCGCAATCATAAGCGGGCGGAGTATGTTTCAAGGTGTGAGGAGAGGTCTAGAACCCAAAGCGACACCAAGCCCCTTAGAGTCTTAACTCTTTACATTATCTAGGGGCTCCTTATTTGAAGCCTTATTGGAAATAAATTGGCAAGAAATAAAGAAATAGCAAAAAAAAACCTCTAGCAATACTTGAATTTCAAAATAAGTTGCAATAAATAATGCATCATTAATAAAATCCGATAAATAAAATATTTGCCTCTTATCTCATCGTAGAGAGATTACTCAAGAGACATAATGTCTGATTCCACCAATAAGAGAACCAAGATATCTCATTGGTTGAAATTTATACACATTTTGTTACAACGCATGTTTTTTTTTTTATTTCATACATAGATAAAAGTCAGTTGTAAATAGTATAATATCTTAGTACAAATCTTTGCTGAATCAGACTTAATTGCCCAAAAGTTTCATCATAATTTTTTTGAAATGTGAAAGCTTCAAAACAGAGGTAGATTCTTTAAAAAATTTGGCCTGCGCACTTGCTGGTGAGGCAAAATTATTTTTGTGAAAAATTCTCCAATATCCCATAAAAAATCTACAATAATTGAATATAATCATAAAAGAGTTAAAACATAAAATTTTGTTTAATTTCTTATATTTTTAATGTGATTTTGAGGATTTTTCACAAAAATATTTTTGCCTCCCCAGCGAGTAGCAAACCTGATTTGAAGAATCCACCTCGGTTTGCAACAAAAGTAAAAAATTATTTTTTTCTGCTAGAAATGTTCCTTTTTAGATTTGAAGCAAAATAGGGTCAGATGGGTAATCTAGATATAGTATGTCTATTTATCTCCTCTTCATTATTTGTTGTTGAAAGGCAAAAGAACTTGTTATTTCATAAAATGAGAAGAAATAAATCCTATTAGACGGTCACTCAAAGCCCAAAAATAATGGACTTAAAAGTGTATTAAACTGTATATAAGACATTTGCGAATATATTGATACCATTAATTTGCCTCTTAGATAAAAAAGTATGTTTTTTTAATATTTTTCCCTTGCTACAAATCAAATTTCAACTTTGAGTCTCCAAAATTGCTAAACTATTTTTTGCTCTAGAAGAATCATTTTTTGAAGTTAGAAAGTGCTTAATACCTCATTTTAATCGCCTGGCATTGCTTTATAATGTACAGGTAATGACTTGGTTGTTGATAGAACAGCTGACTTAAAATTCGAGGTTTTGTGATAAACCCACTTTTGTTGTTGCTCCATAACTGATATTTTTTTTCCCAATTTTTTTGGTTGTAAAGAAGCTTTATATATTCAGCGTGGCCACATTTTTCAGTATACTGAAAATATTCAGTATTCTTCAGTATTTGGAAATTGGGGGTTCAGTATTTTCAGTAAATACTGAATATTCAGTTTTTGAAAATTTTATTCAGTATTTTTCAGTTTTTGGAAATTTTCATAATTCAGTATTTTCATTATTTCTTAAATTCCAAAAAAATTTGCATAAATAAGATGTTTTTTCAAGTAGTTGATGTCAGATTTTTTTCGCCTCACTTTACTTTCCTTTAATTTACCCTATAACTTTGTACATTAATTTCGCTTTTTTTTTTTATGGTACCTAATATACATTTTTTTTTCAATTTCATCTCAAATATAAATTTTTTAGATATTTGAGATGCTTTTATACAGTATTTTTTTCAGATATTTTTTTTTGTCTATTAATAGAATGAATAATCTAAGGTGAGTACTTTGCATGATTATTGAAAGTTTTTTAGCATGCTCTTAACCATAGACGTCCAGGGGGGGGGGGTAAAGTGGCGATAACCCCCCCCCCCAAACGAATTTGGGGGTGCCGTAGGCATCCCCAATTTTATTTTACCCCCCCTCCATTCAAAATTTACCCCTACCCTGGGGGTGCCTATGGCACCCCCAACCATTTAGGAGGGGGTATTTACCCCCCCACCAAACAATTTGGGGGGGGGGGTAATTACCCCCCTTAAAATAAAAAATCTAACAAAAAAAATTTTGCGCGCTTTAATACTAAATTTTTAATACTAAATATTTAATAAAATTTAAATAACCCCCCCCCAAAAAATTTTACCCCTGCCAACAGATTTCATGGGGCTAATTACCCTTCCCACAAACAAATTTTACCCCCGGGGTAAAATTTGTTTGGGGGGTAAAAAAAAATTTGCGGCCATTTTACCCCCCCCCCCCAAAAAAAAAAGGTTGGACGTCTATGCTCTTAACTCAACTAAAAAGTATTTGAGTTTTGTAATCATTTGAAATATTTATCAGTCATTTTTTGCTTAATTGGTGCAAGAAAATCTAAGAGGCAAAATTAAAAGATCTTTAAAATATCCCCCTAATAATAAAGCTATGATATATGAAATTTTGAAATGAGGAATCATATAAAAAATACTTATTCAGTATTTGTATTTTTTGTTCAGTATTTCAGTATTTTTTCTTATTTTAGGGTTCAGTATTTTTAGTATTTCCTTTTTTTTATTCAGTATCAGTATTTTTTTGGTTGTGGCCACACTGTATATTCATATAACATCCACCTAAATTTGACTTTTGATATACTATTTATAACATCACCAGAAGGAATTGAATTTTGGAGAAAAAAAATATCAATTTATATTTTACACTGCTTTGCATTGTTCTTGTTCTTGTTTCTAAAAATTATTTATATTATTAAAAAGAGAACTATTTAATGCTTCTATAGGTATGTTTATCATTTTTCTAGGCTAAATACAACTATAATTACACCATTTTAAAGTTAAACATCATAACATATTAACACAATTATTGAATTGTTCTGAATTATTATTAAGCTGGCAATCCCTAAAACAGCTGCTTTCATTATCCTATTATATAAAGTAATAAGTTTTTTTGTCTGTAGCTTAAGATTTCGATAACTACTGTACCTATTGAGTTCTCTGTTTTATAGAAGCTTCTTATAGGTCCCTGGATAGTATTTGAATTTTGAAAAAAAAATATCAATTTATATTTTACACTGCTATGCATTGTTCTCATTCTTGTTTCTAAAAATTATTTTTATAATTAAAAAGAGAATTATTTAACGCTTCTATAGGTATGTTTTTTCAATTTATTTTAAGTTTTTTAGTCTAAATATAACTATAATTTCAGCATTTTTTAAACATCGTCATATTTAAGTTATTGTAAGGTTTCGATAAGGTTTTAGACTATTTTACTAATTTCCTTACTCTTTTAAATACAGAGCTCCTAGATGCTTGGAGTGCAGCTGCTAGTAAACAAACAAAGTAAAACAATTTGTGAATAATTGATTTACTATTTTAAAAAGCAAAACATTTTTATAATTAGGATGTGTATATCCACACCATGGTTAGCTCTTTTTGTTAATTCAGGAGTGTTAGAATCAATCTTAAATGTTGGATGATGATTTTTGTAGCAGTTAGGTACTTAGCAACTTTTTAATCATTACTTTATGTAAAGGGACATCCAGGTGTGGGGAGGGGGGTAGGGGGTTAAGGGTTATTAATTAATTTGGGGCAACCCCATAATTTTTAAATTTTTAACCTCCCCCCCCCCAAAAAAAAGCTTGGACGTCCTTGCCCCCCCACAAAATGAACATGGGGGTGTCCAAAATTAGATATTTCAATTTTTTACCCCCCCCCCCCTTCCCCCAAATCAAAAAGCTTGGACGTCCTTGATTATGTAAGCTCATTTAAAACATTCTGAAATCAATTTGTGTACAACAATTATCCTATTCATCTGTTTTTTAGTAGCAAAGCTACTCTATAATTCAAATTATCCGTCCATTGTCTGTCCATTCATCTGTACGTCTGGTCGTCGGTATGTCTGTCTGTTTGTCTGTCTGTCGGAAACAGAAAGGGGGATAATGTGATTTTCTCGGCTTCTATAAAATATAGAAGGCTGAAATTTTCATGGATTGAATATTCTCTCTCTCTCTATTGATACTCCATATTTTCATCAAGTTTCATTAGGATTTGTCAATAAACTGGGGTGGGCTATATTGATTCCTACATTTTAAGTTTTCATGATTTTCTCTACTCCTATTCAAGATAGATGGTTGAAATTTTCAGGGATTGAATACTTTGATATTCAGCATAATTTTATCAAGTTTTATTGAGATTTACTTATTGGGGTCCTACACCAAACATAGGAGTCCCAAATGTTGGAGTGGACAAACGCAGGAGTCCCAAACATCGGAGTGGACAAATGTAGGAATGGGACAAACGTTAGAGTGGACAAATGTTGGAGTAGACATTGCTTAAATAAAACCTAGGAGTGTCTGCTATTTTAATAATATGACAATTTTAAAATTTTTTATACCCCTGTCTACAAAATAATGACTATGGCCGCAGCACTCTGCCCCCTGGCCTATAACCTAACCTAACCTAACTAAGAAAAGTAACGGGACAGAGGAGGGGGGGCTGGGTTTGTATAAAAAAATTCAAAATTGAAAAAAGGTTGTTATCCTTTATAAATGTTTTTAAAATTTTTTTTCAATTTTGTAATAAATAGAAATGGTGTTTGATCACATTAGCTTGATTATTAAATCTGCTCAGAGTTAAACATTAACCCTTAACGGTCGGGGGGGGGGGGGCATTGAACGCCCCCCATCCGGTTTTTTCTTTCTCAGCTGGAAGCTGCCAAGTACAGCTGCAGCCGCTGAAATTTAGGTTTTGTTATTTTTTAATATAAAATTTACATAAAGATAAACATTTTCTGTAAAAACATTGTTCTTCTAGCTTCAAAAATAAAAAAAATTACAGCTGTTTGAAATTTTTCAGTAAAAAAGGACATAAAAACAAAGGTTGTTAATCAAAGGGGGGAAGGAAGCGAAAATTGACTTTGACTCACTTAAGGTCGGAAATTTACTATCAAACAGGGGACTTGCACAAAATTTTTTTGCCCTCTAGCTCTAATAGGAACTGAGATAATAAGGGGGGGTGGCGACTGATTAAGGTGTGGCAAGGGGCCCGACTGTAAAGGGTTAAAAAAGGACCATATAGAAAAAAAACAAAAATAGATGAATTATTTTTTTGAAAGTGGATAGCTACAAATTTTCATTTGGTAGTTTAAAGATTAAATGTTGTATCTTGAATTTTAAAAATTTTGGAAGAAAAAAAACACGATAACGTGATTTTAACAAGAGCCATCAATATATTAGTTTATAGAAAGTTCAATTTTTACTTTAGACTAGCTACCTGGATTTTATTCTATACTTTATCTACACACACACACACACAGCTATTTCATTAGCGTTGATAACGAACTATTGCGCCATCCCATAACTGGATTTTTAAGCCTAGGCTTGAAATAGGCCTGAAATAAAATCTCATTCCTTATCCCTGGATTCCTAGATTTTAAGTTTTCATGATTTTCTTTACTCCTATTAAAAAAATTTGAAGAGGCTGGGTTTATACCCCCCATAATATATTAAGGGGGTGATTACCCCCATCCCTAAAAAATAACCCTTTTACAGGCACCTCCCCCCCCCCTGGATATCCCTTCACTGGATACCCCTTGTAGTGACTAGGCCAATTTCATGGTCTCTGGTATCAGGAAGCCAATTCAGTTATGTGAAGTTCACATTATAAGAGCACTCTTATAGCATCCTCTCTATTAGCAGTACATGTGTAATCCATTATAGACAGACAGATAGATATTGTGAGGGATCCTACACTTTATAACACCTTGTTTTGCATGGTAAAAATTGTTCCAATAGTTCTTGATTTTGATATTTAAAAAAAAATTACAATAACTTGAATATGATGATGTTTAAAAAATGCTGAAATTATAATTATATTTAGACTAGAAAAATGATAAACATACCAATAGAAGCGTTAAATAATTCTCTTTTTAATTACAAAAATATTTTGTAGAAACATGAACAAGAACAATGCATAGCAGTGTAAAATAGAAATTGATATTTTTTTTCTTCAAAATTCCAAAACTATCCAGGGACCTATAAGAAGCTTCCATAAAACAGAGAACTCAATAGGTACAGTAGTTATCAAAATCTCAAGCTACAGACAAAAAATCTTATTACTTTATATAATAGGATAATGAAATGCAGCTATTTTAAGGGTTGCCAGCTTAATAATACAGAACGATTCAATAATTGTGTTAATATGTTATGATGTTTAACTTTAAAATGGTGTAATTATAGTTGTATTTAGCCTAGAAAAATATTAATATTTTTTAGAAACAAGAACAACAATGCATAGCAGTGTAAAATATAAATTGATATTTTTTTCCAAAATTCAATTCCTTCTGGTGAGATTATAAATAATATATCAAAAGTCAAATTTAGGTGGATGTTATACGAATATATAAAGCTTCTTTACAGCCAAAAAATTGGGGGAAAAAATATCAGTTATGGAGCAACAACAAAAGTGGGTTAATCACAAAACCTCGATTTTTTAGTCAGCTGTTCTTTAAACAACCAAGTCATTACCTGTACATTATAAAGCAATGCCAGGCGATTAAAATGAGGTATTGAGCACTTTCTAACTTCAAAAAATGATTCTTCTTGAGTTTAGCATTTTAAGTGACTCAAATTTGAATTTTGATTTGTAGCAAGAGAAAAATATTGAAAAAAAACATACTTTTTTATCTAAGAGGCAAATTAATGGTATCAATATATTCGCAAATGTCTTATATACAGTTTAATACACTTTTAAGTCCATTATTTTTGGGCTTTGAGTGAACGTCTAATAAGATTGATTTCTTCTCAAATGTTGAAAAACTTCTAACAAACGAGTTTCACTAATAAGAAAACAATAATTTATTGAATTTAAAAGATCTTTAAAGGAATTTTAACAAAAAAGCAGGGGAGTATATTCTGCACAAGATTTATTTTTTTTGCCCGGCTACAAAATTTTTATTTTTTTAACCCCCCCCCCCCCCCCCCCCCCCCCGAGTAGGGGGGAAAATGGAAAAATATTGAAAGAACTCTATATTTTATTTATTTTATCCCTCCTACCACACATTTTTTTATTTTTTTTCACCAAGGAGGTGGGGGGAAATGAAAAAAATGTTTCCAGTTTTCTTAATTTTTACATTTTTTCCCCTCCAACCACTTATTTTTTATCACTTAACATGATTCATAATTGTTCAAAATTGATATATAAGCTTCACACCACGCCATACTAATATAGTTATAGTTTGTTTTTCAAAAACCAAACAAAGAATGTCTGATCAACTTAAAATTCCTGATAATTTACCTGATGAAGTAACCAATAGAGGACTTACATCATCCTGGTATATAAATCAGGAAACCAGGTCAGTGTTTGGGTAATGGATTTAAGAACAATACTATATATGAGGGGGACTTCCAATTGCCGCTTGGGGCTAAACCTCTTGTATGGTACAGACTAAATTACAGTGCTATTTTACAACTAGAATATTAAGCAAATTTCTCACTAATGTTTTAACATTTTTCTATACTTAGAAAGACTGAGTTCTATGAGAAAGTACGTGTTGGAGATTTGTTAGAGTTTAAAAGATATGGCTACTTTCACTGGGCTATCTATGTTGAAAATCAAAATGTTGATGGAGAATTAGTAAGTAATTTTAGCAAAGCTATTTCTACATGATTATTTAAATGGATACATGGTAGCTTAAATGGCTGCTTATTGGCAAAAACAGCTGGCCAAACAGTCAATAAAACTACATCAAAATACCTAGCCAAACTATATAGTATTAGAATCAGATCTTGCAACACGCTTAAACATGTTAAAAAGTCAGATTGTATGCTTCTTTTTCAACTGTTGGCTACCTGAATAGCGTTTTGTCTTGGATTTAAAATCAAAATATATTTGAGCTAGGATTTGTTAGTTTCAACCTAGACCTTGCATGCAGTCTGCCATTTGTCAGTAAGCAGCCTTCAGGTTGCATAAAATATTTCCTGTATATATCCAACTTGAATTTGACAGAGTACTCTATAATTAAAATCTGCATAGGTCTTGGGATGGATTAAGGCCATTTAATTTTCAGACATAAAGTGTTGAAATGGTTTTATGCTATTCTTCTAAAATTTCCTACCTCATTGAAAACAAAGCCCCAGATGCAAGAGCAGCTGCAACTAGTTTAACATAATTTGTTTACTAATTTTACATTGCTTTATGTGCCATGTGTTGTGGACTTCTCAGAAAGTAGCAGGTAATTTTACAAGTAAACAAAAATACTATGGGGCTAAGTATTAGTGAGCATGATTTGATCATTCACACATGGTTAAAATATAAACTTCTTATCTTGAAATACCGCATTCTCCCAGCCAGTAAACTTAAACATAGAATTACAGTTGTATTAGTAGCAGACAGAACAACTTTATTTACATCATATAAATAATTTTATAATATAATATTAATTCATCTATATCTACATAGTACTGGAGGTGGCAAAAAGAAGATTGGTCTTCAGAAATTAGAAGATGTTTGGGGAGAGAGCCCTATGAGGATTAACAACAAATTTGACACCCTTGATGAGTCTAAGAATTTGATTGAAGAAATCATGAATATGATAACAGGAATCTCCACTGTTAAAAAAGATCCATTCACTGGCAAACAAGGTATAGATATATTGTTTAAGGACTTCAATTCTCATAATAAATTAAAGCAATAATGTTCCTATCTTGAACCCTGCGTGGCATTTAATTACTAGTTTTAGTACTTATGTCAGCCAAAGTTGTTGTAATGATTATTATTTCAACAATCTATAACTTTGTGTTTTAAATGCATTAATGTTTTATTTGATAATAATCAAAAGATTGTTTTTAATGTAATTGAATGTCTTAATAAATGTTTTACATTTTATTGTTTCAGTTTTGGCCAGGTTGGTGAAAATATTTAATAAAAATGATGAAGGCTATGATAAGGATCTACCATATAGTCTTGTATCCAACAACTGCGAACACTTTGCATCATATGTTAGGAATGGAGTAAGAGTGTCAGCTCAAGTAAACAATGTGGTAAGTTGTTCAATCAGTTTCAAACATACCAAGAAATAAGATTACAATTTCTAAGATTAGTAAAATCTCAGTTTATTTCATTATTTGCTTTAATGGGTGCATATTCTTATTTATTCAATTGTCCAAACTGGCAGGTCTCTTAAAAATTATTTTTTATGATTCAGATTGACGCAATGAGACCCCGTCGGCCCTTTGAAGAGGTCACCAACCCATTAGGACTAGGATTAAGACTTATGTCCAGAGTCCTAACAAGAGAAGGTAATAACAAAAATACTTAAGAAAACATGTTACAATTAGTTATTGCGGAGGAATTTAGCTGCTAAAGACTTCATTTATAATGTATCTACATTAAGCAGCAACCCAACATCTATGGGGTTTGTATTTTGTATTATCTGTACACAAAAGATAATAATCTTTTTTTCATTTCTGAAGGCATCATAAAGACTAATCTTGTACGTGTTAGATTTATAGACGTCCAAAGGTGAGTGTAAGAGGGGTGTTGACCCCTCTCAATTTTTCAAGCCTCTTGGTTTACCCCCTCAAAATCTAAAAAAATCATTAGATTACCCCTCTCAACCCATTGAAAACTTTCATTTCAAAATAAAAAGCTTGGATGTTCCTGGTTTAATTAATTTATACCTTCTTTTTGTGAATTTTAAATTGATTTAGGTTTCGGGCAGACAAATCAGCAGCAACAACAACCAAGTAGTGGCTTTTACCAACCTACAAGTGAGTTCATCCATCTTAAAATATCCTTAAGAAGGATTTGCTTTTATGTAGTATAGTAATAGCAACAAAAAAACAAAAGTATCTAAGTTTCTAAATTGGACATGTAATTCATTATATTTGCTTTTACTTTTATTATTTAACAAATCCAGGGGTGTATATTCTACATGGGATCCCCTGCTCATGGGGGGGGGGGAAATAAAAAATAAGTTGTTGAAGGGAAAAAAATGTAAAAATTAAGAAAACTGAAAACATTTTTTCCATTCCACCCCCCCCCCCTCCTTGGTGAAAAAAACTAAAAAAATGTGTGGCAGGAGTGATAAAATAGATAAAATATAGAGTTCTTTAAATATTTGTCCATTTTCCCCCCTACTTGGTGAGAAAAAACTAGGGGGGGAAAGAAAATAAAAAATTTGTAGCCGGGGAAAAAAAATAAATCTTGTGCAGAATATACACCCCTAATTTATCATTAATTGTCTTGTGTTTTTTAGGAAAATAAATAGATATGAATGAAGTTCACTCCATAAATCTGGAAAATCCTGAAAAATATATTTATTTTCATAACTTTGTAACGAAATAATAAATATATTCTTAAATAAAAATAATTTATTTTTTCACATCTCTGCTCTGCTCTAGGGTGTTGTAGTGGTTCTATCACCCCCATATTTGTTAAAAGCGAAGCTTTTCTATAATTAGGGTCGGTCCGTCCGTCCGTCCATAACGGATAGCTTTTTTCATTGATTTAGGCATATTAGAATTTTCCTATCGATTTCAAACTTTGCATGGTGATTCCTATAGAAGTTAGGTACGAAATAAAAAAACGTAGCAACTCTATAATCATTACCAGAATGTCCGTACGTCCATTTTAAACATGTTGAATTTTTTACTTTTTTAACAACAAATTTTTATATGATCTAATTATCCAATTGATCTGATTTTTCGTATACTGATTCCTGGGACAATAAAGTACAATATTATAAGCGAAGCAACTCTATAATCAAGTCCTAAAAATGTAAGTAAGTCCATAAACATTATCCTGTATCAAGCAGTTTTTCAACGAATTTACTTACAATTTTGCTTCGACTCTTATACATTTATATTCTGCTTTTTCAGTTCTGACAAAATACAAGTGATAATGTCCGTTTGTCTTACCATTTCAGTGCTTAGCTTTTATGGATGTTGTCGTCCTTGTTATTATCAATAGCAAAGCTTTTCTATAATTAGGGTAGCTTTTTTCGTTAATTTAGACATGTTAGAATTGTCAAATTTTGCATGGTGATTTATTTAGTAGTTAGGTACGGTTTAGAAAGCGTAGCAACAAAATTTCTGTATGTCCATAATCATGTTGTTGTCGGATCAAATTATCCGATTGATCAGATTTTTGGTATATTGATTCCTGGGACAACAAAGTAAAATGTTATAAGCTAAGCAACTCTATAATCAAGTCCTAAATATGTAAGTATGTCCATAAACATTATCCTGTATCATGAATATTCAGTTCTGCCACTATATAGGTGTTCATGTCCATTTGTCCTGCCGTTTCAGTGCTTCGCTTTTATGGATGTTGTCATCCTTGTTATTTTAGAATTGTTAGGGGAAATAGTTTAAAACCAATGTAGGATCCATATTTATATTTCCTCTGATGAGTAGAGCCCAATCGGTTCAGCTGTTAAGATGGACAAATGGTTGGTCAGACATTGTTCTAGTATTATAGATGATTGCACTCTAAACATACAGTATGATGTACAATGTACATTTTACATAATATCTAATATTTCATAGTTTTTTAAAGAAGCCTGCAAGAAATACATACCTTTAACTGCTTTAAGACTGAAATTCAAGCTAACATCATTTAACTATGCACCCAGTTTACTCATTCAGGTTTTATATTAACGTTATCGCCGTTTCAAACAAAAAAAGTGGTGCCGTGGCGATAAAATATTAATTTTAATCATCCTGAATTGTAAAAATGACCAACTTTGCTTTTGAGTGTGCCTTGATATCTCTTATAGTTTCTGAGATAGAAGTGGAGGAGGAATTTAATGCTACCCCCTCCTGGAATCGTAATTATTTGGACGTTCCTAAAATGAAAGGTTAGGTAAGAATGTGAACATTCATTTTTACAATAAATAAATTTTCTTTGGAGATTCTTATTACAATAAGACATAATAATTGCAAATACTTTATTCCCGGATTAAATATGGTTAGATATAACTAATTAAATATAATATATGTCATAAAGAATATACCACAAACTTTAAATAAAAAACATCACACAAAAAGGTTACAGAAGAGGTTTCCTGTTTTTTTTTTAATTTCTTTGAAATTAACATTAAATCTGTAAATGTTTAATATAAAGAGATAATAAAGAAAGTTAACATATTTTGTGAAAATTAAACAATTGAAAGGGTTTTACTTTAACATCCTATTTGTTTTTACATGCAACTATTTGAATTGCTTTGAATCCAGCATTGGTTGGCACAAGTGTGGGATAGATCTAAAAAACAAATTACCAAATACTTTCTTGTGGCTTTACCCCTAACATATAGGTGATCTGTATTCAAAAGGTAAATAGGGAAGGTCAGAAAAATAGCCTAAAACCATCTAAAAACTTTTATGTAAACTGAAATAGCCTAAATCCATTCAGTAACATAAGTAAAGCTTCCCTATAAGAACTCAATCAATTCAGTGGTTGCTGAAATTTAAGGCTACAGACAAAAATCCTTAGTTCTGTATACAATAGGATTAATAATTCATATCAAAACCTTTTTAAATGGCAAAGGTCTAGTATTGCTTAAAAATAAATTCAAAAACTTTTTAAAGTGATTTAAGTATTTTACCTTTTATGTTTATTTTAATGACATTGATGAAATCTAAACTTACCCTTTTGATAGTTATATTCATAGACTTGGTTGGAATATATCTGTCGAGCCTAAACATTCAATAATATTTTATCAACCCTTAACGGTCAGGGGGGGGGGGCGTTCAACGCCCCCCCCCCCCGTCTGGTTTTTTCTATCTCATTTTCTGTGTGTGAAAGATAAAGAGCTCAAACTGTTTGACTTTTTAAGTATTGATATGACACATAAATGAGAGTTGGAATATTTTGAATATCTCCATCCTGGCGGGCACAGGATGCCAGCAAACCTGCAGGGTCATCCAGGTAAAGAGAACAAATATTTTTTTGTCTTAAACAAAGCATTTTATCTTACCAAAATACTAGAATATCCTCTAATAGTACATCCTCATATTAAATACAGGTGTTCAAGTCAATTTCAGGTTCCAGGTATGATCCTGCAGGTCCTGATCCTCCAGGTCTCCAGAAATCTTTAAATGGCTCCTGTGGCCGCAATTTTTGACTTAGAGAATTCAAATTATAAACTTAAGCTTTTCTTGCATGTCTACATAACGTATTATATTTTCATAAAGATACGCCGCCGTTTTCCCGCCGACTGCGGCGGCTGGCAGCTACCAAGTACAGCTGCAGCCGCTGAAATTTACAATTTGATATTTATAATATAAAATTTACATAAAGATAAACATTTTCTACAAAAAAATTTTCATCTAGCTTCAAAAATAAGAAAATTACAGCCTTTTGAAATTTTTAAGTAAAAAAAGACCTAAAAACAAAGGTGGTTAAATAAAAGGGTGAAGGAAGCGAAAATTGACTTTGATTTATTTAAGGTCGGAAATTCATTATCAAACAGGGGACTTGCACAAAAATTTTTAGCCCTCTAGCTGTAATAGAAACTGAGATAATAGGGGGAAGGATCTCGCTGAACCGATATGGTTCTCCTGTACAATATAGCTTCTTTTAGGAAGGAAAGGTTTATAACTATTTTGAGGAAGGTTACTACATACCTCCCATATTTCTTATTACAAAAAGAAAAAGAACCAACTCCCCCCCCCCCCCCAATATAAAAATGATTTTTACTTTTTCTTTTAAACTAAAATAAGAAGTTGGTGGGTGGGGACAAATTCTATGTTTATTTTATAATTAATAATTTTGTAAACAAAAAATATTTTACCTTTTCTCATTCCAATCAACGCTTCCAATGACTGATAATTCTACCTCCTTTAAATTTTACATTTTTAAGATTTAATTTGCTCATAAATCATGCTAAAGAATAGATATAGAAGATGGTCAATCTGGACACATAATCTGTCCAATTTTAAAAAGGATTCTTAGAAAACAAACCCTTAAGAATTAAACAAGACGATATTATGGTCCAAAAAGAAAATTTAAAAATTATTCCACAGATGAAAGGGAATTACTAATAAAAAAAATCCAAACCTCAGTTGTTCCATCATCATATTCAATAGAAAGTGTTCTAAAACAAGTATATAAAATTCAAATGCTTAAGTCTTTATGTTAATTTTATCAAGTGATGTCCATTCATAATCTTAAAAGAGACTCAAAATAACTAGCTTGCCCTAAGGTCTTAGGAGACGGACTAACAAGGCTATAAATGTAAGTTTGTAACGGATTTAGGCATGTTAGAATTGTCCTATCAATTTCAAATGTTAGGTACGATTAAGGAAGCGTAGCAACTCTATAATCGTGACCAGAAAGTCCGTACGTCCATTTAAAACTAAACATTTACCTGGCACTGTTGTAGGACATAAACCTCTGAATTATGCGGAGCATCTGTTAAACAAAATTATATCAGTCTAACGGTTTTGATAAAATAAATAATTAAGGAGTTATTTTTTAAATTGAAATTAAGATAATGTTTAGTTACCTGGACAACGATGGAATCTTTAAACGATAGGTAAATCCATGCTCCAGCTCCTTGTCTCTGATAGGATGTACATTTTTGTAATCAAAAATTGTATTATAATGTTCAAAACTAGAGGCTGAACCACTTGAGGCCCCTAGGGGCACTTGATGTAATGTGTGGTTGTGTTAGACACCCCATTGAACACAGTAATAGTGTCTGACTGATTATGACGTAACAAAAAAAATTAGCAAATGAGAGGCCGTTATTGACCAATGGTAAAATTTATAGTGGTCTCTCATTGGCTAATTTTTTTTGTTACGTCATAATCAGTCAGACACTATTACTGTGTTCCACCCCATTTCTTATTTTAGTATGTATGTTTGTCTGTCTGTAATGATTGATCTCACTAACAGCTGAACCGATATGGTTTTCCTTTACAATAAAGCTTCTCAAAAATTCTTGGAAGGTTTAAAAGTATTATTAGGTAGTGTACCACCAACCTCCAAAGAAAAACATTTTCTCTTTAAAAAATTTATTTAATTTTTCTTCTTAAGTAAGGATTTTAATCGTTTATAAAGACTAGTCACGTGGTACTTACTTTACTTGCCCAACCCCTATAAAAGTTTCGTTCCCAAGGTCCACTCAAAGCTCTTTGACAAGGAAAGTTTCTATAAAAAAAAAATATTTATGTATTACAAATGATTTCTAAACTATAACTGTTGATCTTAAAGATCATACCAGATTTATGAAGTGTAGTTTCTAACTACGTCAAACAACAAATAAAGTTATAAGGAGTAGAAATAAGAAAGAAGAAACCTGTCATATTCTGAGGATGCAGTACATTTAATCATTGATGCTGGGTAAATCTTCAGAAACATATTACTTTATAACATGTAAAAATGTAATAAAAATAGGTTATAAATGTCAGTTTATTATATATAGTAAATAAAATTATAAACCCGCAACTTTGGCGTAACATGTGAAAAGTCGTCGGGAAGGTGGTAGGTTCAAATCTCGGCCTGATACTGCACAATAACTAAAGACGTTAAAATTTGTACCTACTTCTGCTATTTCAGGTGCGCAACATGAATAGTTAGAGTAGAGGTAATGTCTTATTAAAAACAGGTGGAACTTACAAACATACACAGTTATGACTTCCAAACAAAAGTAATGCAAACACGGGTTTGGTTGTCTAAAGGATATTTGACCATATAATCATTCACATCATAGAGCAAGGTCTGGTTCAGAGTTACATTAAAATAAGACCTATTGGTGTATCCCTTCCTCAAAGGCTATCCAAGGCTGACATATATTTGTACTTGTCTAAAGTGTTTTATATGTTAACCAAGTAAACTTTGCATGGTGATTCCTTTAGTAGTTAGGTACTATTTAGAAAGCTTAGCAACTTTATAGTCATTACCAAAATGTCCGTATGTCCATTTTAAACATGTTGATTTTAAACTTTTTTAACGACAAATTTGTATGTGATAACATTATCCGATTGATCTATAATCAAGTCCTAAACATGTAAACATAAAACATATAAACATTATCCTGTATCAAGCAGCTTTTCAACAAATTTATTTACAATTTTGCTTCGACTCTTATACATTTACATTCTGATTATTGAGTTCTGACACTATAGAAGTATTAATGTCCTACCGTTTCAGAGCTTCGCTTTTAACGGATATTGTCATCCTTGTTTTATCAGTGCTAAAGTATGAAGTGAAGTAATTCCTGTGGAGTTGTACCATCATCACAAGTTACTAGAAATTAAAACAGCATGGCTTTCACATTTTTATTCATATCCAACAGTTGATATAATATAAACTAGTGGCTTCGCCCCTATAGGCCTCTAGGTGCACTTGAAGGGGGTTAATTTCGACAACCTAACTCTTTATTTTAAAAGAAAAAAAGAAAATAATTTTTGTGATTTCTTTATGGAGGGTGGTGGTACCCTCCCCATAATAGTTATAAACCTTCCCAGGACTTATTAGAAGCTACCATATGAAGGCGAACCATATCAGTTCAGCGGTTAGAAAGATCGGTACAGACAGACAGAGATTCTGTTACTTTTATATATAACTAGCGGCTTTGCCCCTAGCTTCTAGGGGCTTTTCCCCAAGAGGTGATCAAAAAAATTTTTTGGCGAAATTCGTAAAAGGACCAAGGAAATCTTCTGCAAAAAAAAAATGGGGGGAAATTTTTTTTTTTTTGGGGGGGGTTGGGGGTGTCCCACCCCTCAAGAAAAATGCCTAAAACCACCACAGGACCAGTCGGAATATTCCCTGAAGAGTAGAATCCGATCGGTTCAGTGGTTACCGAGATCTTAAGCTTCAGACGGACGGACGGACAGACAGACAGACAGACATCAAGCTACTTTGTATTATAGATGATAATGCTTTACATAAAAATATCCCTAACCTGCTATGGTTAAACCATCAACGTTCCTGAACATTGGAAAGGCTGAAAAAATAAAAACTTTATATCTAAAAGTTGCATTAATCATCCTCTTTTAACTGCATTTAAGAATCTTAGTCAAATTGTCAATAATTAAAAGTCTACGTTATCAAAAATTGTTCATAGGCAAAGTTACTTCAGGGATCAAAAGTGATAAGACAATGACCGTTAAATTAAAGAACATCCCCAATGATATACAAAATTACATCTCCTGTAGATTATTAATAGTTCTTGAAACGATTGAACACTTATTTAATCAAAACTCACTAAAGTCCCCAAAGTTGTTAGCCAAAGAATAAGAAAACGTTATTATAAAACTTTGAGGACTAGTGTAAAAAACAGTCCATTGTCCAATCTCTCTCTTTCTTACCTTGTTCGTAAGTTGAACTAACCATACAACCTTAAATAATTTAATTTAGTTAATGTTTGTTTCTTGAACTAAGTAAAACTTTTTTTTGAAGCAAATAATTTTACCAAAAACAGTTGCCAAGAGGAGTACAATTTTTTTATCCATCATATTAGCTTTGTTGATTTTGAAAAACTTAATATGTTATGAGAAAAATACTTTATTGTTATACCAAAAGGACTAGAAACACTAAGAATAATCTTTTTATTTGTATTTATCAAAAGAACAAGTGCTTTTTTTTCTTTTTGTGAGTCAGAAAAGGGTTGTTACAGTTGAACATTTTGTTAACTTTTGAAATAAAGCAACTTAAACACATTCAATTTTGTTTTTTATTAAAAGATCTTTTCCCCCAGTTGTTAGGTATAGAGTGGCATTCCTAGGGGTAATTAAGTTGAGTTTTGATTTATAGGGTGGTACATAATACAGACAACAAAAAAGGTTATTTAATCGACTGGGTAGTCTGTACATGAATGTAAAATAAACGTTGATATTATGACATGGGAAAAATTCAGGTTGCTAACATAAACATCACTTATTGGTAAGTTCATTCATCAGTAGGAAGTGAGGGGATGGGCTAAAGGGGTTAAGGGGGATCATTATTTTCGCTACAAATTTTACTTAAATGGAGTACATGATAATCTGGTGTAAAATCCAAGTAAATAATAAACCAATGAGAATAGTATTTTTTATCTATAGTTTTTTTGCAATAAGGAATACACATATTTAGTGAATATTATCGCTCTACTACTGTTTTTAAGCCTTAAAACTCATACCTTTATGGAATTTACCCGCAACCTGCTGGTCTCTTTATTATATTCTGTTGTACACCCTTCTGATAAAGCGAGATAATCCTTATGGAAAATGATATGATTACTCCATTGTTGAATGAATTACAAAAAAAATACACTTAATTTCGATCTTATTTACCATGGGAATGTGAGAAAATTTGCTTGCAAACGATCGGGTAAAAATCTGTGAACGCCACTACAAACAAGTATGTACTTGATTGTATTTTTAGTGTATATATAAATGATCTGGGTTCGCTAGCCACTATTCCTTTGAAAATATACAGTTTTAAAATGTGTTTCTTATCTAGTAAAATGGCGGTTTCCCTAAACTAAACCTCCCATCCCCTCCAATCTGTTAGAGTTATTAAAAAAAATTTATTTAAGGTTTCAGCTCCAGCAATAGAATTGTTGACCTTTTTGCGGTTGCGGTTGATTATTGCCAAAAATTGAAAGGGCGGTTGAAGTGGCCTACCCTTGCAATTGACGCAAGTAAATATTTTGCACAATTTGTTGGAGTAACCAAACAATGCAAAAATATTTTATTGTTATGCTTTATTGTTCTATTTGGCAGCTAGGAAGACAAGATTATAAAAGAATTCAATTTTCCACTTGTTACTTTACGTGGACTTGAATCTTAGCTAGTTATTTATATTTTCTTTTTGAAGCATTTTTTTTTAAGGGAATGTACATAATTATACCAATTTTTATATCTTTCTAAGGGTGTTATCAAATATCTCAATTTTACACGCTGTTGGTTTAATACAAATATTTTCTTTCCTTAAAGATAAAAATTTTCTCTGGAGAGATTTAGTGTTTTTTCCAGTTTTTAAAAGCGAAGCTTTTCTATAATTAGGGTCGGTCCGTCCGTCCGTAACGGATAGCTTTTTTCGTTAATTTAGGCATGTTAGAATTGTCCTATCGATTTCAAATTTTGCATGGTGATTTCTTTAGCAGTTAGGTACGATTTAGAAAGCGTAGCAACTCTATAATCATTACCAAAATGTCCGTACGTCTATTTTAAACATGATGATTTTTTTACTTTTTTTAACATCAAATTTTTATGTGATCTAATTATCCGATTGATCTGATTTTTGGTATATTGATTCCTGGGACAACAAAGTATAATAAAATAAACGAAGCAACTCTATAATCAAGTCCTAAAAATGTAAGTATGTCCATAAACATTATCCTGTATCAAGCAGTTTTTTAACAAATTTACTCACAATTTTGCTTTGACTCTTATACATTTATATTAGGATTATTCAGTTCTGAAACTATACAAGTGTTAACGTCCGTTTGTCCTACCGTTTCAGTGCTTCGTTTTTAAGGATGTTGTCATCCTTGTTTAAACATCAAAGACCAGGAAATTAGGTTAAAACTTTTATGCGAGAATAATCTAAACGTTCTACAGATTGGCAGTTACCAGGAAAGTTTCACCATGAACTGCACAAAATCCTATTAAAAATATAAATAGAAAATAACTTTTGGACCTTTATATCTTTAAATAAGTTAGATTAATTGTAATCCAAGTTAGTCTTGCATCCATCCTGTAAAAATGATTTAAAGATCTTTCACATTTAATGATATCATGAGTTATTTCAACATTTTATGAAATAAAAAACTTTTTAGCTTAGCAACAAAAAAATTAAGAGAGATAAGATTCAAATATTTTAAATGAAAATAAATAAATATAATGTAATGTAAATTAATGTGAAAATAAATAATAAAATATCTATAAAAAATTTTCAAAATTTTAGAAAAATTCTGAAATGTAATTTATATGCAAAATAAAAAAAATATAAATAGATAACTACACTTTTAATTTACTGTTATATGAAAAATGTACTCTGAATAAATCTTACCAAAATTACTTACAGGATGCTAAAAAAATAGCAAAACTTACATCTAAGAATTGATCAGGTGCATTTAAGTTATGCCTAATGGTTCAAGGGATTGATAATCCAAAAATCAATTTGAAGGACATATTTTATCATACAAAGTTTGTCTTTAAAAAGTTATGTCAATTTATTTCCATATATGATGTATAGAAATAATAAATGTATTATGTAAACATATTGTTTTTGTCTATAGCTTAACCCTTACAGATCGGGGGGGGGGGGCTCCAAGAGCCCCCCCCCCCCCTCTAGTTTTTTCAATCTCATTTTTTTTGTAGGTAAGATGGAGAGCTGTAACTTCATGACTTTTTAAGTTTAGTAATTATACGTCGGCAAGAGTTGATTTTATTAGGATATCTGGTCTGTGTCGGTCGTGGTGTCCGGTCAAAGTCGGTTGGGTAGCAAAAAAAATTAGAAAAAAATCTAAATAAATCTTAATTTCTACTTTATGACTTTTGTTTATAAGGTAGAAACCTAAAATGTTTTTGGTGAATACTGAGATATCAATGACCTTCTGAGAAAAGTGGTGTTATGACCGTTTGACCGCTCCCTGACCGACTTTATGACCGATTTTTGTCCGGCTTTTACTACAGACATATATCATGAATATCGTGGCTTCTATTACAGCTAGAGACCTATAATTTTTTTTGGTAAATCCTTGAGCATTAATAAACAGATAAAATATTAATTGGCGCCGCCAACCGCCGTTTTACCGCCGTTACCGCCGAAAATGGCGGTTTCCGTTATTTGCCGTTTTTCGGCGATGATCAGAAAAAGAAATTTTTTGTTATGAAAAATAAAAGTTCGTCCTAAAATTTGGTCATCCTAGCTGCAAAATTGGCCGCTCTACAGCTGTTTTAAAATTTAGCGGCTGGCCGCTAAAAAGCGGCTAAGGAGCTGTCTGGCCGCCATGACTAGAAAAAGTAATTTTCTCTAAAAATACACATGAACCACCAGAAAAAAATTTTACGTCTTTATCTGTACCAAGAGCCGAGATAGAGGGGGGGGGGCTCTTGGAGCCCCCCCCCCCCCGATCTATTAAGGTGGGAATTGGGGCTCTATCTGTAAGGGTTAAGATATAGATAACCTCTGAACTGGTTTGCTTCTCCATTTTATGGATGCTTCACTTAAATCTTCTAATAGTTTTCAAGAAATTTTATTTTTAGGTTCAAGTATTGGTAGGGGATTGGATATTTTCTGCGGATTTATTTCCCAGCGAAAACGCAGCTCCTTGATGCTAGGGGGCCAGCTACTTGTAACCAAATAAGTTATTATCCCCTGATAAGGAAAGCTTTTTTTGAGCGCAATTGTCCTGTAGTTGTAAAATTGACAAACATTACCTGATATTAAACGTGACAGGATGTCTGGTATCTGTAGTTTAAATCTTACTTACTACTGGACCAATAAGGTTTTCCTTTAGAGTAAAGCAATTTAAAGGTCCGGTAGGTTCAACACTCCTTTACGGGGAGGTAACTCCACCCTCTCTCTCAACTCCAACCAAAATTTAAATGATTTCCAACTCTCTCAAGTCCCAGAGAGTGCAGGGGGAGTGGCCTATATAAAGGTACAATCAAAACGACATTTTTTTAACGTAACACAAAAACTGCCTAGTAAAAGTTTATTTTTCTTTTGATTATATTCTTGTCTAACCTGTATATTTTACAACAACAAAAAAACATTCAAAGGTTCACTACTTTTAGGTTAAAATTATTTTAAGAAATTAAATATGTTTCAGCATTCAGCTTTAGGTTATTTTATTGCGAAGAATCTATAGTGATACACATAATAACATTATTTGTAAAATACTTTTATTTAAATTTTTTCCTTGTAAAAAAATATTTAATATTATATTTCACTT
This sequence comes from Acartia tonsa, assembly GCF_053477335.1. NCBI lineage: Eukaryota > Metazoa > Arthropoda > Copepoda > Calanoida > Acartiidae > Acartia > Acartia tonsa. Next base: position 48,180,821 of record NC_137268.1, read on the forward strand.
TAAAATTTAAATATGAATTATTTGTCTGGTAGCAGCTAATTTTATTCTTTGGGTTTGGATAGAGTTTGATGATCACCAGTAGAAGTCTCAGAACACTTTTATCACTTTCTATGGTACTCTGCAAAAAAAATAAAAGCATATATTTATTGTAAAAAGGGAAGCATGATAATAAATCAGATATGGAAAATTAATGAAGATGATTAAAGTCACTCTACAGATTATGACGTCATACGATATTATAGCCAATGAGAGGCCAGTATACACTGTAATTGACCAATGGTAAAATTTATGCTGGCCTCTCATTGGTTATTCTATTATATGACGTCATGTTTTGGATGTAAAATGTTTTAATTGATTTTTAAAAACTAAGTGGTGCAAAGCGAAAATTTTTTTATTAGTGGGAGTTTATAATTTTACATTCTTCGTAATGCCTGTTTTACTTAAAATTTGTTTGGGGTATGGAGTTAAATAATACTTTACCCTCCCCCCAACTCTCCTCTAGTAGACGTTCCTGTTTACACTACTATCAAAAACGACTTTTGAAACATAAAATTCAAATTTTTAGCGATGCCAAAATGGGTATTTTAATGTTTTTCAATTCTAAATATTTTTAAATATAGCGTAATAAAATATTAAAATTTTAAAGGAAATAAAAAAAATATAAAATTTACAATGGAAGAATAATTTCAAATATAAGAGTTATTCATCGCATTATATCGTATTATAAACAGCATTCCGCGGATATAAAAAAGTACAATAATAAGAATAAAACTAGTTTTGTTAGCCCCGAGATGCCGAAGGCACGGGCTAACCAAACTGGTTTTAATATTGAATTTTATATTCGTAGAGAACTGGATATAAAAAAATACAATACTTGATTTTTCAGTTTGGCCAAGAACCGCTTCTAACCCAGCGGATATTAATCGGTTCCAAAGCGACAAAGTAATAATATTACCTTTGCAAATAATTGTTGATATTCTTTAGTACAGATAATCAGATAATTAACCAGCACTCCTGTTTTCCATAATTCCTAAAATATAAAACACTAGCGGATATGCCCCTAGAGATCTCTAGTTGCACTTTAAATGTTTTTTCTCTCGATCTTTTGTAAGTTATCTTGGAAGGGTGGTGGTACCCTAACCCAAAATAGTTATAAACCTTCCCAAGACCTATGAGAAGCTACCCTGTTAGGGAGAACCCGATCGGTTCAGCAGTTAGCGAGATCCTTTGGTACAAACAGACAGACAGACAGACATCGTTCTACTTTGTATTATTGACTAGCGGCTTCGCCCCTAGCCTCTAGGGGCTTTGCCCCAAGAGGTGATCAAAGAAAAATTAAGGTGAAATTCGTAAAAGGACCAAGGAAATCTCCTGCAAAAAAAAGACCAACGAAATCTTCTGCAATAAAAAAATGGGGGGGGGGATTTTTTTTATTTTGGGGGGGTTGGGGGTGTCCCACCCCCCAAGAAAATAGCTTAAAACCATCACAGGACCAGTAGGTATAATCCCTAAAAAGACAATGGCCAATAAATAGATGTATAATTATTATATACAAAATTAACCCTTCTGTAGATTAAATTCAGTAGTTGAAACGTTTGAACACTTATCTTAATAAACCAACCAATCAAAATACAAGTACCAAAAGTTGTTCAGCCAACAAATAAGAATACCTTATTATAAACTTTTGGGACTAGTGTAATAAACACCCCCTTGTCCCCATTGAAGAAAGAAGGCCATTGAAATAAAAGATACTAGCGGCTTCGCCCCTAAGGGCTTTGCCCCAAGAGGTAATTTAAAAAAATTGGAGTACAACCACTTATTTCAAACATATTAAAAAAACAACATATTTTGGTGCTGCGAACCCAAATTTTATGGTTTATCCTTGGTTTAATGCTTTCTTTTCAATCTTTTCATACATTTTTTTTGGGGGGTTGGGGGTGTCCCACCACCCAAGAAAAAAGCTTAAAACCACCACATGACTAGTAGGTATATTCCCTGAAGAGTAGAGCCCATTCGGTTCAGCGGTTACTGAGATCTTAAGCTTCATACGGACAGATAGACATCGTTCTACTTTGTATTATAGATTTAGAATGATACAAATCACGAAACCTTCATCTAATATTTTTATATGTCTTTAAAGGCCCGTGGACTGGCAGAAAAAGTAAGTTGTATATATGTATACTGTTTGCACTTTAAAAGTTTAAGCTTCCAAAAAAATAGGAGTTTAACTTGAATAATAGAGAAATAAGAGAAATCAAAGTATATGAAAATCGTAAACAAAGCCACTTGACCTTTTTTTTTTGAACAAATTCTCTTAGTAAGACGAAAATTTGCTATTAACCACAAAAATTTTAAAATTTTAGAAAAGATTCTCCAGACCAATGTGCACCTATTATACAATTTACTTTTTAGTCGTGCTGTCATTCTTGTGTGAATTACCTGACAAATTTGGTAGACCAGCATGATATGATAACTGTATTGTTCTGCCATATCCAAATTTAGATAGAAATAACATAATATTCCCTCTAATATAATTCTAAATAAAAAAGTATTCTTATATTACCGACTAGCGGCTACGCCCCTAGGACTCTAGGAGCACTTGAGGTGGTGATGGGGGGTTGAATTCGACTCACCAATTTTATATGTTCGTTTAAAAAGAAAAATCACATTTTTTTTTTTTTTGGGGGGGGAATTTACACCCCCTAAATAGTTATGACTTTATCAGGACCTATAGGAAGCTACCCTGTAATTAAGAACCATAACGGTTCATTGGTTAGCGAGATCCTTCGATACAGACAGACAGAAAGAGATCCTCTGTACTTGGAAAAAGTGTCTCAAAAAATCAGCCTTGTGACGTCATAAAAATGAGGGTTTATTCATCTCTTTTTTAGATATTTTCTTTCCCACTTCTCCTCTCATCTCCCTTATTTTTATGACGTCACTTTTTGAGGCATTTGTCCAGCTACGATCCTGTTATCCTTTTATATAACAATGAAAAGTTTTTTTTAATGTTTGCATTTGTACAATCTGTTTTGTTGTAAAGTCTTCTACATAGTTTTCTTATAGATAAGATATTTATGTATATAAGCTTTTACTATTTTATGCAGCAGTTTTAGTTTAGCCTGAAGATCGGGATCCACTACGAGATCTTATTATGGTACATCTTTAATACTACACCAAATCTTCCCTAATTGCTGATTATATGCTTGAACACGCTTCAGACAACCAACCCTTGAATTGCATGAACTTTGTCTGGAAGTCCTAATTGTTCATTGTATTAGGTTGTAACATTTTTGGACAATTCAGCAGTAGTAATGTTAACGTCTTTAGTTATGACGCGGGGTTGGGCCAAGATTAGAACATATAACCTTCACGACAACGAGCGGATGCGTTAAGTGTCAGTTTAAGTTTTAGTTTAATGTTTTATATATATATTATATATATGTTTACCTGGTTGTAACTTGCTTTACATAATTTGATATCAACTCTCTAAAAAATGATTTATTTCTATAGATATTAATCAATAAAATACAATCAAATTTCTCCAAATTATAGAGCAGAGGTGGAATATTAAAAAACTTTTTGACGCACTGCCTCACTAAAATTAGTGAGGCTCGCTAAGAAAATGTTGTGAAAAATTGCAAAAAAAATCAACAAAAATTAAATAAAATCATTAAAGGGTTATTAATATAAGATTTTGTTTAATTTTAGTAGATTTTCATTGCGATTTTGGAGGATTTTTTACAAAAAGCTTTTAGCGAGCCTCACTTATTTTAGTGAGGCAGTGAGCTAAAAAGTTTTATAAGAATCCACCTCTGATTTGTGAGGAATGGGTGTAAAACTAAGGGTGTTGGATACACCCCACTAGGTGTACCATCCTGCAACCCTCTACACCCCGTGACCCCATTGACAAGGGTCTACTACACCCCCCTAAAACACCTATCTAAAAGAGCGAAGCAACTTTCCGCTGATAGTAAAATAACAATAATGATATTTACAGATTTGTTGGCCTTGAGAGACTAAATATAATTTTTGGAAAATTGTGTTTAATACGATACAAAACATGATTTAGTACAGAACCGGTTCTAATCCATTGGATATTTATTGGTTTTGAAGCCTTTCAGGAATAGTTATCTATCACATCGTATTATAAACATCATTTCGCGTATATAAAAATGTAATATTAAAAGATAAAAACCAGATTTTTTAGCCCTGAGATGCAAAATACACGGGCTAATAAACTGGTTTAATCTTAAGATTGTACATTTTTATATTTGTAAAAAAAAAACTGGTATAATACGATGCTGTACATAATTTTTCAGTATGGCTGAGAACCGGTACTAATCCAACGGATATTCATCGGTTTTGAAGCCATACTGGAATAATATTACCTAAATGTTACAATATTGCATCTTCCTTGCCTTCTTCTAGCAATAAATTTTCTAAATAAGAAAAATAACAGTATAAATGCTAAGTGTATGCCTACTAGAGCTATTCTATCAATTAAAGCAAACGCTACCATAGCAGGTTTGGATATTAAAGTAAACGATTACACGGGACATGTTGGGTCTTTGAAATTATAAACACAGCCAAGCTTGAACGTCCTGGACGTTCTAAAATCTATAGCAAGAAAGATTTGATAAACAACCCTTTATTTTTTTTAATGCATAAAAGTCTATTTTTAATTAAAACAGAATACGTGAATATTATGTGGGGAATTTTTATCGTTTATTTAGATTGCTAATATAATCCTCCAATATTGGTCAATACGTTTAACAATGGCCAGAGAAGGGAATGGGGTAAAGTCATAGGAGATGTAGGGTATTTTTATATTAGCCAGCTGGGAGAACTCACAATATCCAAGAATTATAATATCCATTATCTTTACCTTTCTGCTCCCAATATTCTGTAGACAAAGAGCGATACAATAGCTATGTTGAAGATTAACAATGCCATCATGTAGGTTCTTCCCTTAACAAGCAGGTATATGAAGGGATAAGACGATGGTAAATAATTTTATGTACATCCCTAATGATGATACACAAAATTACCACTTTTTGGATTTCAATCAAAAAACTTAATGAACCAACAGATCAAAATTTAATTAAGATCTACAAAGTTATTGGGCCAAAGAATGAAAAACTTTGTGGACTAGTATGATAAATGCCATATACCCCTCCCTGCCTGCTGAAAAATTTCCTATTTGAAGGCGTTCATACTATTCAACCAAACTTAGTTTTAATTTCTAACAGGATAAGAGTCATGGGCGTGCAGAGGAGAGGGCGTAACCTTACGAGTTTTTACACCCACCCCCCCTTTAATTCATAATCGTGGGGGAGTGATATTTAGAGGGGTGTATTATCGTATTATATATATATATCTAGAGGGGCGTATTTTAAAGGGTATGTATTACAGAGAACAAGAGGGGTGTATTATAGACAACTAAAGGGGTGTATTTTTAGGGTATGTAGTACAGAGAACAAGATAGGTGTATTATAAACAACTATAGGGGTGTATTTTTAGGGTATGTAGTACAGAGAACAAGATAGGTGTATTATAAACAACTATAGGGGTGTATTTTTAGGGTATGTAGTACAGAGAACAAGATAGGTGTATTATAAACAACTATAGGGGTGTATTTTTAGGGTATGTAGTACAGAAAACAAGATAGGTGTATTATAAACAACTATAGGGGTGTATTTTTAGGGTATGTAGTACAGAAAACAAGATAGGTGTATTATAAACAACTATAGGGGTGTATTTTTAGGGTATGTAGTACAGAGAACAAGATAGGTGTATTACAAACAACTATAGGGGTGTATTTTTAGGGTATGTAGTACAGAGAACAAGATAGGTGTATTATAAACAACTATAGGGGTGTATTTTTAGGGTATGTAGTACAGAAAACAAGATAGGTGTATTATAAACAACTATAGGGGTGTATTTTAGGGTATGTAGTACAGAAAACAAGATAGGTGTATTATAAACAACTATAGGGGTGTATTTTTAGGGTATGTAGTACAGAGAACAAGATAGGTGTATTACAAACAACTATAGGGGTGTATTTTTAGGGTATGTATTACAGAGAACAAGATAGGTGTATTATAGACAACTAAAGGGGTGTATTTTTAGGGTATGTAGTACAGAGAACAAGATAGGTGTATTATAAACAACTATAGGGGTGTATTTTTAGGGTATGTAGTACAGAGAACAAGATAGGTGTATTATAAACAACTATAGGGGTGTATTTTTAGGGTATGTAGTACAGAGAACAAGATAGGTGTATTATAAACAACTATAGGGGTGTATTTTTAGGGTATGTAGTACAGAAAACAAGATAGGTGTATTATAAACAACTATAGGGGTGTATTTTTAGGGTATGTAGTACAGAAAACAAGATAGGTGTATTATAAACAACTATAGGGGTGTATTTTTAGGGTATGTAGTACAGAAAACAAGATAGGTGTATTATAAACAACTATAGGGGTGTATTTTTAGGGTATGTAGTACAGAGAACAAGATAGGTGTATTACAAACAACTATAGGGGTGTATTTTTAGGGTATGTAGTACAGAGAACAAGATAGGTGTATTATAAACAAATATAGGGGTGTATTTTTAGGGTATGTAGTACAGAGAACAAGATAGGTGTATTATAAACAACTATAGGGGTGTATTTTTAGGGTATGTAGTACAGAAAACAAGATAGGTGTATTATAAACAACTATAGGGGTGTATTTTTAGGGTATGTAGTACAGAGAACAAGATAGGTGTATTATAAACAACTATAGGGGTGTATTTTTAGGGTATGTAGTACAGAGAACAAGATAGGTGTATTATAAACAACTATAGGGGTGTATTTTTAGGGTATGTAGTACAGAGAACAAGAGGGGTGTATTTTTAGAGTATGTAGTACAGAGAACAAGAGGGGTGTATTACAAACAACTAGAGGGGTGTATTTTTAGTATCAAAGGGTGGATACAACCCCTCTATACCTGTATGAAAGTTGATGAAAAGTCATACTCAGAAATGTTCTTCCTGACAATAAGATTCACATTACAAAATTGTTTATTAAAAACGTTGAGAATATGGTATCAAAATCACTTTAAATATTAGACTTTATAATAAACATTGCAGGTTTCAGTAAAAATCTGGGTAAAAAAAAACATTTCATTGCTAAAACAAATTAAATCAACTGTTGTTAATATTTATCTTACAATAAAACAAGGATGACAAAATCCATAAATCGGAAGATTAGATCACAAAAGAGTTTGTTGTTAAAAAAGTAAAAATCAACATGTTTAAAATTGACGTACGGAAATTCTGGTAATGCTTATAGAGTTGCTACGCTTTTTAAATCGTACCTAACTACTACAGAAATCCCCATGCAAAGTTTGAAATCGATAGGAAAATTCTAACATGCCTAATTTAACGAAAAGAGCTATCCGTCTCGGACGTACGGATGGACGGACCTACCCTAATTATAGAAAAGCTTCGCTTTTAAAAACGTTGAAAATATGGTATTTTATTCACTTATGTATTTATATATGTATTTGTATTTCAATTCTTAAGTTGATTAAAATGTTGCTTCTTAGTAAAGTATAAGTTAACAAATAATCCATTGTATTTTTAATTTTAATCATTTTAATGGCTAGATGAGATTTTTTTAAAATTTAATTAATTATCTTTTTGTATGACGATTTAATATTTATTTACATATGAATATATAAATGTAGGTGTATCTTAGAAAATAAATATTACTTTTACGGGGGGAATTATAATGATAAAATGCATCCAATTTTTCCATACAATGGATTTCATAAGATACTTACATCTACAGTAGTCTATGATAATTAACAAGAATGATAACATCCATAAAAGCGAAGCTCTGAAACGATATGACAGACGAACATTAACTATTGTTGAGTGTCAGAACTGAATATACAAAATATGAAAATATAAGGTTTGACAAAATTATACGTAAATTTGTTGCAAAAGTTATTAAATGCAGAATTCTGTTTAAGGACATACTGACATTTTAATACTTGATTATAGAGATGCTTCGCTCATAATATTGTACCTTATTGTAATAGGAATCAGTAATCAAAAATCAGATCAATCGGATGATTTTATCACATAAAAAATTGTTATTTAAAAAGTAAAAAAATCAACATGTTTAAAATGGACGTACGGACATTCTGGTAATGATTATAGAGTTGCTAGGCTTTCTAAATCGTACCTAACTACTACAACTAACTAACTTTGAAATCGATAGGACAATTCTAACATGCCTAAATAAACGAATAAAAGCTAACTATCTCGGACGGACGTACGGACGGACCGACCCTTATTATAGAAAAGCTTCGCTTTTAAAAACTAACACAAATGGACGTACTACTAACACAGAAGCCTATTTTTTAAACATGGATGACGACATCTATAAGTAGCGAAGCACAAACAAATCATGGAATGGACAAACAAGTAGGGAAGCACAAACAAGTAATGGAATGGACAAACAGACTAAGTGAGTTTCAGAGCAGATGTGTAGTTCTCACAACAAAGAAAAAAAAGTGAGAGACAGACAGACAAAACAACGCATAGATTCTTTAATGAATCTTAACTGAAAATTTCAGCTGTCTATCTTTAATAGCAGCCGAGAAAACCACATTTTCCCAATAGTTTTACGGACTGACTGACGGACAGACAGACATACATCAAAGCATAGAGTAGCTTTGCTACTAAAAAGTAAAAATGGACTCACTGTCTACATAGGTAAATGAGAAAATATCCTTCTGGAAAGTTTTTGCCACATAGCCATCCAATAATACTCCAACATGAGAAGACGGCACTCAGCAGCAGATAACAAAACAATAAAGTATCGGTTCCTTAATATAAGTATTAGTTCTTTCTCGCATCGTATTGTTAACAGTTTTCATCGGATATGAAAATGTACAAATTTATACTCGTATATAATACGATCCTAGTCATTTTTTTTCATATGGCTGAGAACCGGTTCTAATCCACCGGATGTTAGTCGGTTTTGAATGCATACAGGAAAATTTATTCTACAATTGTAGTTTTAAAAAAGAAAAGTTAAACTTTTCTTATGACGCTTTCTTTTAAATGGGTGGTTTTACACTCCCGAAAAAAGTTATAACCCTTCCCAGGACCTATCAGAAACTACCCTGTAAAAAAGAACCATATCGGTTCAGGGGTTAGCGAGATCCTTCGGTACACATACACAGACAGACACAGATCCTGTTACTTTATTATAAGGATTGGCTTCACCCCCTGACACAAACCTCCTAGGTTTAGTAAAATAGTTGGGGAGGGGGAGGGTTGTGTTTGGTTTTGTATCCTTAAATGTTAATGAAAATTTTTTTAAGGGGGGGGGGGGTTAATTCGTTTTTGGGAGGGGTAAAATGGCGCGCCGCCAACTTTTTTACCCCCCCCCTGAAATCTGTTGACAGGGGTAGATTTGGGGGGAGTAAACAAAATTTACCCCCGGGGTAAAAATTTTTTGGTGGGGGTAATTTAAATTTTATTAAATACTTAGTATTAATTCCCCACTTTACACCCCCCTCCCCCCTTGGACGTCTTTGCCCCCCCCCCCTCCCTTCAATTTTTGAGGAAAAAATAACCGGAAACCTGTTCTTAAACAATACAAAACTTTTGTGATAAATATGATGCAATCGATGCAGCTGGTACTGATCTCTTAGCGGTCATACAGACAGAATAACAAGCATCCTTTTACTTGGAATTTGTTAGAATTGATAGATAATTTCAAAAGCCTACATACCTTCAATGACAAGTAGAGATGCATACTTGATAAGAAAAAATCTTGTTGGAATCAAAATAATTGTGAAACAAAACTGTATCATGCTTGCAAAATGATCCAAACTGAAGCAAAACATTCATATATTATTATATATTTCTAAAATACTGGCGGCTGCGCCCCTAGAGGCCACTATAATCACTTGAGGGTGATGAAGAGGGGATAAGTCGACCCCCCCCTTTTTATTTAGATTTTAAAAAGAATCGATAATCATTTTTTTAGAAGGGTCATTTTAAATCTATGGGTGATTACTCTTGGGTGAGTTCTCACCCCTAAAATAAGCTTTCATAAGCTACATTGCAAAAGAGTACCCTAATAGTTCAGTCGTTAGCGAGATCTTTCTGTCACAAAAGACTGAAAAACAGACAGGAGCAAGACATCATGTTACTTTTGTAAATATATATGGTCTAAGAATTAATTATTTTCTAATCAGAACTTTAAATTACATATAATTGAGCATTCTCTATTAACAAGATTTTTTAAACTTTTTTTTTTTAATTTAGGAAAAAAATAATATAGAAACAATAAAAAACAGTTACCTTACAAATAATGAACAAGTAAATAAATCGTTTTGTTCAGATCTCAACAGAATTAAATACAAAAACAATGAAATGTTCTAAAATAAATTAAAGCAAATATAAATTTAAAATATTTAGAATAAATAAAAATAAAATTATCATTATTTGTAAAACATAGTAATTTTTAAAAAAATATATTACGTGTAACCTATTGATGTAAAAAAATTTTCAAAATACATAAAATATGGTTAAATTTTTATTATGTATAATTTTTTTTGTATAAAATTGTACAATTTTAATTTTCCTTATTTTTAGCGTCCCAGCCTCAAATTTAAACCTGTTTGGATGATTTTAATCTTTTTGGTCAGGTTAGTTTTTTTTTCGATCTTTTAAATTGTAAAAGTTTTAATTTCCCCGAGGCTCACAGGCGGCTGACGCACGGCTGCCTAGCTCTGCTGTTTTACCTTAACTGTCAACACTGAAATTAAGATTGTTGCAAATCCAGCATTTGGAATTGTAAGTAATCTAAAACAGTTAAAAAAATGATAATCAATTTCAGAATGTCTATATTTTAAATAAATGAGTTATCTTATAAATCAAAATTTAGGATATTTGAATATTTAAAGGTATAAGGCTCAGAAGCTTATTCTTTGAATTTCTGGAAGTTGATAAAAACATTTTAAATTTAATTTAAACAAAAGTGTTTTTATCGACTTTTTAAAGAACCTACCTTGGCCTCAAGTACAAATTGATGAGAAAGATTGAAGCTACTGTAGAGTTTATAATAATGATACTTGGCACTAAAACACAATTTTTTAACAAGGATGGCAAAATCCATAAAAGCGAAGCACTGAAACGGTAGGACAAACGGACATTAACACTTATATAGTGTCAGAACTGAATAATCGGAATTTAAATGTAGGATTCGAAGCAAAATTGTAAGTAAATTTGTTGAAAGACTGCTTGATACAGAATAAAGTTTTGGACATACTTACATCTTTAGGACTTGATTATAGAGTTGCTTTGCTTATAATATTATTCTTTGTTGTCCCAGGAATTAGTATACCAAAAATCAGATCAATCGGATAATTAAACCACATAAAAATCAACATGTTTAAAATGAACGTACATACATTCTGGTAAAAATTATACAGTTGCTACGTTTTCTAAGTCGTACTTAACTACTATAGGAATCACCACGCAAAGTTTGAAATCGATGGGACAATTTTAACATGCCCAAATTAACGAAAAAAGCTATCCGTTCCGGACGGACATACGGAAGGACCGACCCTAATTATAGAAAAGCTTCACTTTTAATAAGTGTTAATTATTCTAGGATTGTTGCCCCTGGCAATAAAAAACGAAATGCATGTTTTATTAATTTCGATGATATCATATGTATTGCTAACATAAATAATAATAAAAGAATGAAATTCCATTTTCTAAAAAATTATGTGTTGTGAAACATATTTTTTAAAAGTGAAGCTTTTCTACAATTATGTTTGGTCCGTACGATAGATATAATCGTTAAATTGGGCATGTTTTATTTGTCCTATCAACAGAAAACTTGGCATTAGCATTCCTACTTCTGTTGAAGCTAAAATTCGTGAGTTATTTTTGATCATGACTTTTAGCCTTATAAAAATAATTATCATTTTCATTAGTTTTATATTGATTCCTGGTAAGATTAATCCTTGTGTTAAGAGCAAAACATCTTAATATTCAAGTATAAAAATGTATTTAAATATTTAGCATTCTGAATTCAATTGTTTTAGGAGTAAAGTTATTTATGCAAAATTGGTATTTAGTAGGGTTGGGCCGGATATCCGGTGTGGCCGGATATCCGGCCATTTTCAATATCCGGCCGGATACCGGATATTGAAACTATCTGGCCGGATATCCGGCTCTATAATTTTTCATACTTTACACCAAAAATCTCTGCTTTTTAATATTTTAAATGGCTATAATTTTCTTATTATTGAAGCTAGAAGAACATTTTTTCTGAACAAGTTTAACTTTATGTAAATTTATATAAAATTTCCGAAGAAATTTTTTTTGCTACTTTAGTATCTGGTAATTTGGCTGGTTATCCGGCCGGATATCCGGCAATTTGGCCGGATAACCGGATATTTGCCGGATATCCGGCGTATGCCGGATATCCGGCCAAAAAAGTATCCGGCCCAACCCTAGTATTTAGACTTTAAAGTAATGTTTAATACTTTGTATTTGTTAATACTCGTTTATTGATGATGTTAAACTTTTATATAATGGACATATTCATCCCTGTTATTATCACGTTTATCACAAAAACATCAAAATTTTATTGTTCGAAATGAATAAAAAAACACATTTTAAAATAAATTTAAACAAGGATGACAACATCCATAAAAGCAAAGCTCTGAAACAGAAAGACAACAAACATTAACTCTACAGTGTCATAGCTGAATACTCAGATTATGAATGTATAATTTCGAAACAAGTAAATTCGTTGAAAAACTGCTTAAATACAGGATAATGTTTTAAGGGCATACTTTCAATTTTAGGACTTGATTTGATAACATTACACTTTGTTGTTCGAATCATACCTAACTACTAAAGGAATCACCATGCAAAGTCTAAAATCGACATAACAATTCTAACATGCCTAAATAAACGCAGAGAACTAACCGTTACGAACTGACGGACGGACAGACCGATCATAATTATAGAAAAGCTTCGCTTTTAACAATATTTACCTATTAAATAAGCGGCTATCTGTGAAAGGAAAACTGACATTTTAATCTTAGAAATGATTATTAGAAATTACAAATGATTTTGCAAATAACCTTTAAATTTACTATTTGAATTATCAACTACTAGCGCCTACTACTAGCGGAGTTGCATCTTAAAACATTTTTTTTTTAAATTAACATTTTAAAAAAGTTAAAAATTTTTTGGAGGGGGGTAGGGAGCGTGCCACCCCCCTCCCCCCTCCAGCCAAATTTGGGGGTTAATTTTTTTAGGGGCGATTGCTCTTGGAAGGTTGGTGGTACCCTCCACCAAAATAAACCTTCCCGGGACCAATGAGAAGCTACCATGTTCAGGAGAACCCAATCGGTTCAGCGGTTAGCGAGATCCTTCGGTACCGACAAACAAACATCCTTTTACTTTATTATAAGGATTCTTACCAATTAGGAGTTAGGATAATTGAAAAATGTCAATTTTTTATTTATTTTGAAATTAAGCATAAGGGGGGGGGGGGTGTTATTACTAATTAGTAACAACTAATTTATCAAATATCATAACATTATTTTAAAATATTGAACATTTTCATAACAACAATTTTAAAATTACACTGGGAGATTTTTTTATAAAATAAACATTTTCTCTCAAATATATTTTGAAAGAGAAAAGGTGCCCAGGTTCTACGAAATACCATAAAAAAAGAGTCGTTTTACCAGAAAAGTGGTAAAGCTGGTCAACCTGGTAAAATATACCAGTTTCGTGGTAAATTTTACCAGAAAAAATTTTAGCCAAAAAATTAGTCAAATTTTACCATTTTTTTTGTAAAATTTGACGAAACAAAAAAACCCGTTTTTTGTGTTTTAAATAAAAAACAGCTCTTCATAATCAGTTGTAGTACTTTAAAATAATGACTTTTATACAATGAAGCCTAAATTTAAATTTTTTTTTTTTTTTTCAATTTTACCACTTTTGGAAGTTTTACCAAAAATGTGGTCAATTTTACAACTCTATTTTTCAGGTTAAGTCCGAATTTTCGGACTTAGACAAAAAAACACAATTTGGTCAATTTTTACCAAAAAGTTGGTAAAATTTGACAAGGTATTTTTTTAGGCTAAGTCCAGATTTTTGGACTTTGCCAAAAAAAATGAACTTGGTAAAATTTGACCAACTTTTTGGTAAAAATTGACAAGGTAAATTTTTAGGCTAAGTCCAAATTTTTGGACTTTGCCAAAAAAAAAAACTTTGTAAAATTTGACCAACTTTTTGGTAAAAATTGACAAGGTAAATTTTTAGGCTAAGTCCAAATTTTTGGACTTTGCCAAAAAAAAAAACTTGGTAAAATTTGACCAACTTTTTGGTAAAAATTGACAAGGTAAATTTTTAGGCTAAGTCCAAATTTTTGGACTTTGCCAAAAAAAAAACTTGGTAAAATTTGACCAACTTTTTGGTAAAAATTGACAAGGTAAATTTTTAGGCTAAGTCCAAATTTTTGGACTTTGCCAAAAAAAAAAACTTGGTAAAATTTGACCAACTTTTTGGTAAAAATTGACAAGGTAAATTTTTAGGCTAAGTCCAGATTTTTGGACTCTGCCAAAAAAAAAAACTTGGTAAAATTTGACCAACTTTTTGGTAAAAATTGACAAGGTAAATTTTTAGGCTAAGTCCAGATTTTTCCAAACAAACATCCTTCTACTTAATGATAAAAATCGCAAATAAAATATAATGAGGAAATATTCAGACCTAATACTTTCCAAACAAACATCTGTTTACTCAGCACTATTTGCTTTCGTTATATGGAATATGAAATTAATAAAATATGATGATAATGATTTTATTTAGAATTTATTTCATATTATAACATAACAGGTCATATAGATATTATCCAGGTCAATACTGAAACTACAAAAGATTGGCATCCAAGATAACAACAGTCTAGTACTGATGCCTAAATGTCGATTGATAACAGTGCCACCTGGAGAGGGAAATTGTAATGCTGCTTTTATGGAGATTAATGTACTGAAGAACAATCAGGCAAGTCTCCTACCTGGAGGTACTCTGACTATTTGGCTGGAAGTTATAAAACCTGGACCTGAAAGTGCAGTATCCTGTCTCTCTGGTGACCTGGAGAATTGTTTTGAGGATCCAGAGTTTACTGATTGTTTGATAGAAACTAGTACCTCCAAATTAAAAGTGCACAAGTTTATACTTGCCTCAAGATCTCCAGTATTTAAGGTAGGTTTTTCCATTCTTACTTGTTAATTAAATTCTTGTCAATATTTTTAGGTAAATTTTTAGGCTAAGTCCAGATTTTTCCAAACAAACATCCTTCTACTTAATGATAAAAATCGCAAATAAAATATAATGATGATAATGATTTTATTTAGAATTTATTTCATATTATAACATAACAGGTCATATAGATATTATCCAGGTCAATACTGAAACTACAAAACTTACTAGTATCGTTTCTGTAAATAACATTTTTTAGAATTTTAGCTTGTGGAATGTTTGGAGCTCTCGAGTAGAACTTAATTAATAAACACCGATTGGGCGGATTGTAATCAATACGCTTTATATGTTAAAGTCAATATTTTTTAGAATTTTAGCTTGTGGAATGTTAGGTGTCAACATTGTCGTCATAATAAACACTGATTGTAATCAATACGCTTTATTTAAGTTAATTTTAACTGACTAACAGAATATTCTCTGTTCAACATTGATCGTCATAATAAAACTTATTAGTATCGTTCTGTAAATTATTTGTTAATTTTAACTGACTAACATATTTTCTCGGTTCAACATTGTCGTCATAATAAATAATGAAATTTTTTGTATAATCTGTGACTGTTACATCTTGAGATGGAACTCTAGTTGTTCTCCATGGAACTGCAAAGCTCTGCACTTCAAAACTGGTTCAACTCCAAAATCCTGAAAAAGAATATTCATTTTTAAATTAAGCAATTAAAGGATTAACAAATCAAAAAGGCCTTACAAAAAGGAAAGTTAACGGTTTTGGGAAAATTTCATGGAGAAAGTAGATACAGCTTGTGTACGTGCCTGCTTATTAGAGAAAGTTTAATTCAGTTATCAATACATAACCAGACTGAGAGAAACTAAGAATGTCTTATAACGGGAATTTGGAGTTATGGTATGAATTAAATAGTCGTATGTTAGTTTTAAGAGAGAGTCTAGAGATTAGAGCCAGAACTGACAATGTCGAGATCCAGAGGGAGGTTTGTAAGAGGTTATATCAACATGGATGGATTACTACACATCTTAATCGCTGCCGTCCTTCCCCTCTGCTGCCCGCCGCTGCCCAGGCTGCCGAACTGGCAGCTGTTCTTCACGAAGTAAACATGCACGAGGATGAATGTAATGCTGTTTAGATTTTAATAATATCCTGAATGTACTGTTTCAATAATATAAAGTAGTAAAATCTAATTTTAAATAGCTACCTATCTAGTACATTATTTTTATGTATTAACTTTTGTCTAACCAGTTTAATATCTATCTAATAAATTTAATAATAGCTTAATTGTTAATATAATTTAGTATACAGTTTCATAAAGGTAGTTCGATGTGTGTCTGTGTATATTAACTTCATATTTGTTATGCTTGTATACATGGAAACTACCTTTTGGGGCCGAGGTGTTGCCGTAGTTGCGTGTAGGATTATTCCAACTATCTTTTATTACAAATAATTAAACACTTACTTTTAACGGATGAATTTCTGATGGCAACAGCTTCATGTTGGTGCAAGAAATGTTCCACGGTCGAATTGCGGTCAGCTTATAATCAGAGAATAAACCCAGCTGTGTGCGAAGCTAAACCTGAAAAAGAATATTAATTGAAATATAATTTATATATATTTTTAATATCATTTTACATAAAACACATCTTATAATATCTTTCTATTAAGGGTATAAAAATTCGTTACGCTTAAAACAATCATAAACCTTAAAGGGCGAATATAGGTTGGATATAATATGAGCTTATTTCAAAGGTGCTATTATATAGATTATAATAAATAATTTAAAGATAATGACATATCTAATTGTATTAGTCTGTTTACAGCTTATAAAACCTGTCTAACTCAAGATAATATTATGTAATTAGTGTGGTTCCCTAAGAACTCAAACACTCTACCATCACACAAGGCTTCGTAGCAAGGTTGAATTAAAAAGGCTTCGTTAAAGGATAGTCTTAATAACATGGCCTAAAATATCCATGTTCTTATTAAAATTATTTTAACACTTACTTCTATGTAAACCATTCACTAATTGCAGCGCCCATATATTTTCTCACGAATCTGATTCCTGGTTAAGTCTGAAAAACAATATTAATTGAAATATAATTTGTTAATATTTCTATTATTATTTATATATATTAATAGTAGAATACTTTAAATATTAAGAATAGGATAAAAAGTCGTTCTTATATCATATATCAAAAAGGTTTAAAAAATTATAAAACAAACAGTTTATCGAAGCAGCTTAAAACCATGCGTAAGGTCCTAAATTATATTGATTTTTTATTACATTATTTAAACACTTACTTCTATCTCGCCAATCTTTAATTGCAGCGCCCAAATAGTTATTTCTGATGAATCAGTGTTGCTGAACCTGAAAAACAATATTCAATTTAAATATAATTTATTAATATTTCTTTTACATTCATATATATTAAACCCGGATTATTTAATATTAAGAATAGGATAAAAAGTGTTTCTTAGATCAAATCAAAAAGGCTTAAAAAAGGCTTAAAACAATTATCCTATTATATAAATATATTAATATTGTTCTCTTTTACAACGAAGCTTTTTATTTATTTTAATCTATAGCTGAAACTCAAATTAAAAATAGGATGAGGCCTCGACTTTTCTCTTCCTACTTTAAGTGCCCCTAGAGGCTTCTAAGGGGCATAGCCGCTAGTAAAACTTAAACCGTTAATCGAAGGCAGCCTAAAACCGTACGCTCAAGGTCCTATATTATTAATGTTTTTATATTAAAATTATTTAAACACTTACTTTTACGCAAACCACTCTTTGATTGCAGGGTCCATATACTAACAGCCAAGACTGAAGGTGGACACGTACTTTTTTAAACTTCTGACTATCATCTCTTTGATTGCAGGGTCCATATATCAACACTAACAGCCAAGACTGGTAGACAAGTACTTTTTTAAACTTCTGAATATATAGCTCTCTAGGCGTTCTTAACTGACATTCATATAAATCTTGTGACATGGACCATCTCCTGTCAATCATACTTGGATATAACACGTATTTTCTCTAAGAGACTTGAACTATAACACTCATTGTTTACAATAGTTTTCAATCGGTATAGCGGCATTCATGCACATGCTCTGTACAGGTATACAACTTTATATTGAAAAATATTTCTTTTATATCCATTGCAATATATTTTTTTATATTTTATCGATGATATTTCATTTAAGTCATTGCAAAAATATATTACATTCACATTAAAAAAAATTTACATTAATTTAACTTTCGTAACCCTGTTTTCAGATGATAAAATCAACGTGCTGGACAAAGTTGCCAAACTTTAAAAAACACCTTATGTATATAATATCATTTTAATATTTTACCGGTTAATTAATTAAAACTGCATAACTTATATAATTCATGAAATGTTATTATTCGTTGCAATTTTACGATTAAAAATATAACTGTCTTGCAAAGTGTTTTGCCACCTATTCAATCTGTATGTTGGCAACCGTAACTTTCCATCGGCGCAATAATTCAACTGGACTATATGACTACGGTGCATTTTTGTATTTTAGTAATCATTTTTAGTGAAATTACAGTGAATTTTGAAGTTAATATGTATCATTCTGTTTTATAATTCAAATTTTATCATTAATTATTGAAAATTCTTTCTAAAATATTCTTCGTATTCGTTTTTTCTCCCATTTTTGGGACTCTTTTTAGCTTACGTAATATACAGGACTTTTTTAAATGTAAAATTAATAAATATATGTCTTGCACCGTAGTATAAACGGATTGTCGCAAATATAGGAGTACAATTATAAGAATGAAACTACTTTTTTGGCCCAGAGGTGCCGGAGGCACTGGCTAAAAATAACTGTTTTTAATCTTATGCTTTTAGATTTTTATATTCGTAGAAAACCATGCATATAATACGATATGCTAGTTACCTAGTTTTTTTGCGTATGAATGAGAACACCTGTTCCTATCCACCGGATTCGAATGAATACGAGCTATTTTTATTTTGTAATTTTTTATTTCTTAAATATTCTACCTTTTCAGATAGTTCTGAATAACAGGCTATTCAAGTCAATCACCTGGGTACGCGTACATCATAATAACAGGTATGGGTGTATATTAGCTGTATAAGATTTATTTTTTTTCTCCTGCTACAAAATTTGTTTTAAATAAATAGGGGGGGGGGGGAAGTTTTGACACATTTGCGTAAACAGGGAGTATAGGCTTTATCTTTGGACTGAGAGTATAGGTTATTAGGGATAAAATCATTCTTATATGATGAATTTTCCCAAGTTTTAATATTTTTTGGATAGGCCTCCAGGTTCCGGAGCTCCAGGCCTCCCCCCCCCCCCCTTGTTTAAGGACAAATAAAATACAGGAAAGTTAAAAAACATTAATCACACCCCTCCCAAAAATAAACAAGACAAACAAAATAATCATTCCTCAAATTAGGATGGATCCATACCAATACCACGAGCTGCATGACAGATGGGACGCCCTCATGGTTAGGATGTTGAGACTCTTCTCCAAGTTAAATATTCGAGTTCAAGAAGAATCATGTGGCATTGATGACGCTGCTGAAATAGTAAAACTGTTATACCATCACGGTTGGGTAGAGACACAATTAAAGAAGAATGAACCTATGCCCGAGAATCTCTACGAGAACGAGAGACCCCGCCTGGATGATACCGAGAGATATGTCATTGACCATGAAGCCGACTGTGCACCTTTCCTCACCAACGTCAGCCCTTTTTTCTAAATAAAACCCAGAGTAACAAGGTAAAAACTACGAAATTATTGCAGGGGTGTATATTCTGCTCCGGGGGGGGGGGGAGGGGAGGGGGAAAAAAGAAATAAGTGGATCAATGATGGAAGTTGCTTCAAATCACCTGCTCTTGTTCATGGCTAGTTGTCTTTTGTAGCAGGGGAAAAAATTGTTTTTAACCAAAAAATGTTTCAGAATTCTTTGAGTTTCTTCATTAAAAAACGCTTTAGTTTTCTCATTTTTAATTCAATGTTCTTTCCTTTCAGGGAAGAGAAAGGAGAAGCTAGGAGAAGCCGAGCTCGCCGCCGGCGATTTCATCCAGCCTCCGGATATCCATGCTGAAAGCGAATTTTAATTGTAATTTGTGGCGTTATCCTCTTAGAAAATTTTGTTTGTATTATTTAACTCCCCATCCCCCCCCCCCAAACTAAATTGCTGGGTTAGGTTAGGCTAGGTTAAGTTATACGGCTAGGTAGAGGCCAGGCGCCGTTTTTCTAGGGGGGGGGGGGGGTATTTCCTAAGAGGATAACATCAATTTGTTCTTTCAGAACATTTACGTTAACCTCTCTTTGATTGCAGCGCCCATATATTTTAGAATTAAGTACCCATGGTGACAGTGATCGAGCCCCACTGGTCGTGCAGATATATAATTTCCTGCATATAAACATTAATAAACATTATTTACCCCTAAAGCCGACGATTACGTATGCACGTGTACAGTTTTTTAAGCTTCTGGCTATAGCTCTCTAGGAGATCTTAATTGATATGTTTTATTTTTTGTTTTTGTTTTTTGATATTTTTGTTATGTTGTTTTATATTATTTATTATTATTTATTTTATAGCAAATTAACAAATTTTCTGGGTTCAACATTGTTGTTATAATAAAACTCCATGCAACTGCAGAATTCTGCAAAAGTCACGACCAGTGGGGCTCGATTATATATGCGTTCGTCGGCTTTTCAGGGAAGGCAGGAAATTTATATAGGTATTATCCAGGTCAGGACTGGAACAAACAAAATTTTATGTATATATTGTATATAGTTATTTTTTTCAAAGTAAAAAAATGTCAGACCAACGCTGGATGACGTATGTATAATTGGATCACAATTTTGATAGGTAAGTTTAATTAATTTTATAGACAATCAAAGAATAAATAAGGGTATTTTCTTATGTTTGTAACTCTAACTCTTTATTTTGTGAGTTCCTTTGACATTTAATTTTGGTTTCAAAAAGTGTCACTCCCCCCCCCCCCCCTTTTTTGCTTTCTCCTTCTTTCGTTATATGTAAACAAGTAATAACCTTATTATTATAACCAGGGGTGTATATTCTGCACAAGATTTATTTTTTTTCCCCTGCTACAAAATTTTTTATTTTTTTTCCCCCCTAGATTTTTCTGAAAAAGTAGGGGGGGAAATAGAAAAATATTTAAAGAACTCTATATTTCATTTATTTTATCCCTCCTACCACACATTTTTTTAGTTTTTTTAACCAAGGAGGGGGGCAAAATGGAAAAAATGTTTTCAGTTTTCTTAATTTTTACATTTTTTTTTCCTCCAACCACTTATTTTTTATTCCCCCCCCCCCTGAGCAGGGGATCCCATGCAGAATATACATCCCTGATTATAACATATACTTCTTATTTCAGGAGTTACCTATACACCCCTGTTAGACGTTATTGAAATGGGAGACAATTTGATTGGTACACTCTCTAAAGCTCTACTGAAGCGTATAAGAAGTGGAGATAAGAGGAAAAATGTACAGGTGACTTTTTACAACTAATTATTTCTACATATTTAAGATGAGACCTTACTTTTCATTACTGTACTTAAAGTATAATCTATGCTCGACTTTAATTTCTATTTTTCACTTGCAGTCAGCGCACTATAAACATGCTTGCTCTTACACCAGTATAGTCATATGTACTGTAATCAATTGACACGTGTAGCTTGCCCAAATAACGATCCATAACAAGTCCCCTATATTATTTTAAATAAGTAATTCACTAATTATGTAATCTTTTTCCAGTTGCAGCATAAACTGAGGTCCATAAGAAAACTCTTCTGTAATGCAACGAGAGCCAGAAGTAAATACTGGCGCAAGAAACATCAACAAAGTGAAGACAGTCAGCCATTACTAGAAGAAGAACAGCAGGAGGATTTGATGGATGTGGAATATGAGAACGAAACTGCATCGTCAAAAGGTAACCTACAATATCTGTAATATAAAGTAGAACGATGTCGGTCTGTCTGTTTGTTGTTTGTTTGTCCAAATTCCCACAAACATTGTCTCCCAATTTTTGTTTTTTATTTTCCTTTCAATCTAAATTTCAAACAATTGGTTTGATCAAACGTTAGTTAAGTTTGTCTCAAGATATCCTTGTTCCAGGGGTGTATATTCTACATGGGATCCCTTAACCTAACCCACCTTCACCCACTCTCTACATTTATCTACTTTTTCTGGAATTTTTAATTTTTTAACTTTCTAATTTGACTAGTTTTTCTTTACGGCATTATCCTTATACTAAAGTAACAGGATGTCTGTGTGTCTGTTCAAAAGGATCTTGCTAACCGCTGAACCGATTGGGTTCTCCTTTACAGGGTACCTTCACATAGGTCCCGGGAAGGTTTATAACTATAAAACACCATGTTTAACATCGTATTTTTTTAGGTAAAGTTTGTACAGGCTGCAATACCAACTTCACAAAGGAAACCGAAAGTATATGTTATCAATGCTACGCAAACCAAGTTTTGGAGCGATTAAATAACAATCCTGAAGAAACAAACTACATTAATATTGTTGTAGACAATATTAACAACAATAATACCAACGATAATAATGATGCAGACAATGACAGCATTCAAGATGCCGAGGACTGGGACCACGTCGAATTGTTTGATATACCTGAAGATTATTTTGACCCAGATGATGACGATGACCCTGATGACGAACCTGATGGCGAACCTGATGGCGATCATGACGGGGATCGCTTCAAACATCTTACAGAACTTGAGAAAGAAATTGTTAATGATTTCAGAAGCGTTTGTGTTCTAGACAACCCCATCTCTCACAACAAAGTTAGAATCATCCTGGCGATTCTGAAACGCTCGTGTATTTTCAAATTTCCGTCATATAATACATTATTCAAACCCAAATACAAAGTTGAAATCAAAGAAAACAAATATAATCCTACAAATGCTCCTGGTTCACTGATTGAGTGCAGGTATGTTTATATACGATTTAGAAAGCGTAGCATTTCTATAATCATTACCAGAATTTCCGTACGTCCATTCTAAACATGTCGATTTTTCTCCTTTTTTAACAACAAACTTTCAAGTGTTCTAATTATCAGTTTGATCATTCTTTGGTATATTGCTTCCTGCGACAACTTGAGAACAATATTATAAGCGAAGCCACTCTATAATTAATTCCTTAAAATTTAAGTATGTGCATAAACCTTATCCTTCTTGAAGTATTTTTTTTTAACAAATTTACTTTCATTCAATTTTGGTTCGACTTTAATATTTTTAAATTCAGTTCAGATACTTCACAATTGTTAATGTCCGTTTGTCGTACCGTTACAGTGCTTTGGTTTTTATGGATGTTGTCATCCTTGTTCCATTACTTTTCATCGTAATATTATTTGGAGCCCGATGGTGCAAAATTTCTTTGAATTGTGCAAGTTTTAGTTAAAAATATATTTCTTTTTCCAGATTCCCTACCTATGAGATCCTCCAAGACGCCATCACAGACTTTAAACGGTTGAATGGACAACAGGCCGTTGATGATCATATAACTTTTGACATCTCGGGCGACGGAGTGAAAGCAGCTCAGGGATCTCATATCTCCTATTATACTGTCTGGATTAGGTAAGTAATTAATATATTGTGGATTTGAAAGGGTTGGGTTGGGATAAAGTTCTTTTCATATACAGCATGACCCTCGAAAAAATATTTTTTAGGATTGGCAGCCTATATTTCAAAGGATATCAAAATATTTGTTTTACATCAATTGACAGCCCAGATTTTTAAAGCCAAAGTTTAGGAAACCATTCAATAAACAAATAAGAAAGAAAACTAAGTTTACAATTGATACTTTTTTCTATTGCATACATATATAAAAATCTGTCTTACTGTATACCAGGACTTAATTAATACCATAAGTAAACCTAGTTTTTACCACTTTTACGGTAAAATTTTACCAGCCTTTACGTTTTATAAATCAGTGACTACAATTTTAAGTCTAAGGTATTAAATGCTATTATTATTAATTCTTCTTTATTATTTCAGGTTATTCTTCAACAAGGATTTCAGTGTTATATTGCCAGTCAGCATATTTGAGAAGACGAGGAGGCGTCCCTACAGTTACAACTTTCTGGATAATGTTACCCGATTCATCAACAAACTAATTCAAGAAGGATTACCTGGACATACCTTTCAATGTAGAACCATCATCCACGATGCCGTTGCCAGAGCCGATGTATTCGGCATTCTTGGCCATGGATCAAAAAATGGATGCCCACACTGTGACCTTCCAGGGATGGCTTTTTCACAGACTTATCTCCGTCAAAAGAACTTGGTATTGTTTGAATCAATGAATGTATTTTACCCCAGTGACAGTCAAAATATGGGTACGCCGAGGTCTGACGAGAAATTCCGCAAGTTAGAGGAAAATAATCAGAACATGAAAACCAGTTTTTCTGACCTTGACCCGAGCTTGGATTTAATACAAGATACCCCCAGTGATCCGATGCACGCGTTGCACCTGGGCTATGTAAAGAAAGTGATGACGTACCTGAAGAAAGGACGTAATAGTTATCCAGAATTGGAAGAAGAAGACTTAGTTCAAATGGAGAGAATTACAGGGATGTACTGCATTTGACTAAAGAAATGACGCGTAAAATAGGTGTTTTCTTCGCGCATTTCTCGGCACTGCGATAAAATTCTGCATTTTTAGATTTATGTCTATTACACATTATTTGTACGCCTTGTTATGCCGCTTAAAAGAGTGTTAGTTTGAAAAGTTTAAAGAACTTAAATTTTGAAAATTTTCTCCTTATCACCCATATTTTACCATGAACTGCAGTAACTCCAATTATAGATGAAATCAACGATCAATTGAAGCTTGTTGGCGATTTTGATCGCGTTCCCCGTACGTCCATCATGCGCCTGACAGAGAAGAAGCTAGCCCTCAATTTGAAAAGTTCTGAATTCAAAGTACTGGGCTTCTACCATATGATATTTTATGCAGAGGTAGGTTTTTACCATATTATAATCTTTTTAGAATTTAAAGCTTATTTCAGTTTCATTATATTGTATAGCAATAACATTCTTTTTAAATTTGCGCACGTGTGCTATATTATATATATATTTCTATTGAGGAGGGTGGACTTCCAATAAGTATATAGGGCGAAGCCCCTAGAGGCTAGGGGCGAAAGAGCTAGTTTTACCTTAAATTATTACAATGTTTTTTTTTTCCAGTTGGCAAATCTTAAAGATGAACAACGTCTGATATGCAAGTTTTTATTCCACATATTGCGCAGTCTCGAAGAGCATATAACAACTGAACGTGTGGCTGAGCTCAAGACCATGATAATGGTCCTGAACTCAAAATTGGCGGAGATGTACGGCGAATCGTGCTTGAGTTACAATACTCACATGCTTTACCATATGCCGGAACATGTCCGCCGATTTGGACCATCCATGGCGTTCAGTTGTTATGCTTTCGAAAGTGCCAATCATGTGATATCAACTTACATCCGAGGATATAATTTTGGCCTTAAAGAGGTTTCAAACAGGTAATACTATTTTTTTTTAGTTGAGTTCCTTTGACTTTTAGTTTTGGTTTCAAGAAGTGTCACTTCTCCCCCCCCCCCCCCCACTCTTTACAAATTTTAATGTAATTTTTAAAAATGTAACATAACTTTCTTTCCGTGTATTGCTGATCAAACACTTAAGCTATAACGATTTCACCAGCAACATACCTTTCCGTTTAACAGCCATTAATGACATAAATGACATATTTAGATTGTTGATATTTCACACAGTGAAACCGTACATAAATGAAAAGCTGGCTGTCAGGGGAAAAAGGAATGCCAACAAACGAAAGTTCGAAAGTAATCAATTCTATACAGACTGCCAAGACCTCTACTTTGTCCCAGACTGCCGTCGTGATAAAACAGTATGGTTGGTCCATAAAGTGAGGACATTTTTTCCGGCATACACCTTTCCTGAAGATTCCAGAATAATAGGTAGGGGTGTATATTTTGCACATGATTAATTGTTGTATAGAAATATTTCATGAACTATACATTTCATCTAATTCCTTTTTAACCTACCACAATTTATTTGTAATTCTCTTATCATGCCAGGAGGAGAGTGTGGTAAAGGGGGGAGGGGGGGTCTAGGAAATATGAATTAAGTTTTATGGTTTTAAACACTGAAAATATACACCCCTGGTATTAGGAGTAGGCAAGACTGACGATCCCGAAGACTATAGCCATCCTCCAACACAACTAGCCTCCAACCTACTGAAGTACAGAGTAGCACATATCTCCGTACACCTGTTGCATCAAGATGTCTCCATCGTAATTCCTATCGGAATTTAATTTTGTACATTGAAAGCAGAGAAAGGGGGGGGGGGGGGGAAATGACACTTTTTGAAACCAAAACTAAAAGTTCCATATTGTACCCTTATAAAACAACTGCCATGCAAAATGACAGATCTGTAACTGTTTCTTTAGTTCAGTTCCTTTGACTTTTAGTTTTGGTTTCAAAAAGTGTCACTTCCCCCCCCCCCCCCTTTTGTTATAATATGTATGTAAAATGTTGTAAAATTCAACTGAAGGCCCTTCCCTCTTTATTTGGAATTTATGTGAAATGTACTTTAAAATATTTTTTTCATTAAAATTATTTTTTATAGCTAATTTTAAAAAAGGCATGTCAACTTTATTTAGCAAAACCCTACCTTTTTGGCCATCGATGGGTATGAAGTTAAAGTGTTATAAGTCTAGTCTGTAATTTGAAAGAGTACATGTTTGCAATTTAATTTAATTTTACATAAAATTTTAATTTCTGTCTACACATTTCAGATTTAAAACTATGCAAATTGCCCATGCCAACGACCTGGATACAACAGCGTAATTTCGACTGGCAATTGACCAAGCTAGATCCCAAAATGACGAGGACTGGAAAGAGTGCTAGTTCTGTAAAGGTAAAAATTATATTTAAGGCCTAATTTACTATTGTACAAATTGCTGCTACCCTTCGCTCTTAAAACTTATAAATTCGCATGTTACCGGATCGAAAGGAAAACCTTATCGGTTCATGCTTAACAGACCACAAAAGATTATTGACCAAGTATAATTATTTATTAATTTTCCACAGTGTGTTTAACATTTGATATTAGTAATTAAAATTCTAGGGGCGTAGCCACTGCTATCTAATATCTTATTATGCATTGTAAATACAACAATTATTTCTTGCTTTAGAACAACAAGCCTACTGGAGGTGGCAAACCTAATGGAAGTGCCAGAGGTGGAAGTGCCAAAGCTGCAAGTGCCAAACCTGGAAGCAACAAATCTACTGGAGGTGGCAAAGGTACAACAGCAAAGGTAGGATTTTAAGTTTTATTGTTATCGGTTTTTGGTTTGTTGGTGTTTTGTTGTTAAACTAAACTTACTAACATGATGTCTGTTTGTGGGTTTGTACCAACAAATCTCGTTAACCGTTGAACAAATTGGGTCCCTCTAACCATATAACTTAACCTAGCCTAACCTAACACAGTCATTTTGTCGGGAGAGGGGGGGGGGTAGGGTAAAGTTTTAAAAAATAGAAGAAAAAAATTAGGATAATGCCGGTGTTGTTTAAAACTATAATCCTCGGTAAGTAATGCTTTACAATAATTATCTATATTATTTTTAGAACACAACTAGAACCACAACATCTCCAATAAGGCCAATAAATATTACCCCACCTCCATCTCCACGGGCACGGCACCCCTCCGCGAATCAACGGACCGCGAGAGTTGTAGTTCCTCCTGCAACATCATCACGACCCCAGTCCCAGTCATCACGACCCCAGGGATCATCTGGCCCTTCTGGTGAGATGGAAGAAAGCGAGGTATTATTTTTATTTCATTTTGTCATCCAGAGGATACAAATTACAATTATTTAGGATATATATCGACTTAGCCTGGAAAAAATAACTTGTAAGATTTGACTAAATTTTTGGTAAACATTGACCAATAAAAATTTACCTTGTAAATTTTTACAAACAAGTTGGTCAAATTTTACCAAGTTGATTTTTTGGTCAAAGTCCAAAAATCTGGACTTAGCCTAAAAATTTACCTTGTCAATTTTTACCAAAAAGTTGGTCAAATTTTACCAAGTTTTTTTGTTTGTCAAAGTCCAAAAATGATGGAAGATGCTTAGGATCACTTGCTCTTGTTTGTGGATAGTCTTCTTTTCTACCACGTAGTTTTTAAAATACCAAGACTTGAAAATATGTGGTTTAATATGTTTAATTTTAAGGATTTGTTCACCGGGGCCGTTATGAACCAAATTCAGAACCAATTTCAGCAGCTACGTACTTTCTTGACCTCACAAATGAAAAATCAAATAGAGCCCATTAATGCGTCCATCAGAAACTTGGTAAACAAAACGTCCACAAACCATGAATTAGTGAAGAATGAAATCAAAGACCTGCAAGACAGTGTATCAAGAGATATGGCTGAAAATACTGTAACCCTGACAACAGAAATGAAGAAAACCGGAAAAATAGTGGAAACCTTGGTGACTGATCTAAGAAGACTGACCAATGTGGATGAGCTTGATGAGGAGGAGGCGAATAAAGGGCCTAGTGAGAATCAGGATGTTGTCGTGGACCGTATTTTCTCACCAGAATTTTACAAAGAAAGAATAAAGAACCATGACCCCTTGGAAAAAGATGGTTATATGCGAAGAGAAGAAATTGTCTTTTTCATCCAAAATTTCGAAGACTCACTGAAAGTGGATAAAGGCTGGCAAACCTTACTGAAAGTATGCCGAGACATCATAACCTTCCTATATGTCGTGTTCGAGCAGTTCACCTTTGACGCCCGCATCACCGCTGCCTTTTGGACTGCTCCGGAACTTATTGATGACGAAACTGGTAAGTAAATATTATTTTGTAAATTTGACATGATGAGAAAACGTTTAAAACAGGGAGAAGGGAGGTGGGGGCAAGGGAAATAAACCGAATAAAAGGGGCATTCCTATTCTTGCTAGCAGGTGACCATGTACAATAATCTTTTTATATATATATTTTATTTGTGAAAATAAATCTTGTGCAGAATATACACCCCTGGTACAATAATAAACATGTACCTATGCATAGTTAATTGAAAATTTCATTATTATTTCAGTGGAACGTTTCTTGGATCATTGTAAGTTAGTGCTTAACGAGACGTACCTACATGAAGCTATCCCACCAAATTTGTGGAGAACAGGAACCTATGTGTCTTCAAGCGACCTTTTTCTAGTGAGGAACCACATACAAGCTTGTAGGTAATTCAATTATTTATCGCATCTATTCCGCGTCTATTAAATGTGAAAGTGGTAGTTTCACAAAATGCATTTCAATGTTCTTTAGTTAAAAAAGTAGTTTCACGAAATGTTAACTGCATATTGTATTCTTGTTAAATTGTTAAACTACATTTCTATGGCATATGTTTCAAAGAATTTCAATTTTGTACCATGTATTTTTTTATGTGGCAAGACTTTTAGTTCATCTTTTCTTGATATATGTTATATGTTATATATTGAGACTGTTTTGATATAAACCCTTTTTTTATCTAGGTTCAAGCGCAATTTCGAACACACTTTTAAAAAGGACGCGACTGGTTTTTGTGAAAATATGAAGAGGGCCGAAGATTATATGATTGCTAATGAGGATCCTGTCTGCTGGAGGTTATTTCGAGGGCTGGTAACGTGAAAACAAGAACGCGCATTGTCAACCCCCCTCTACAAGTTCGAACAGGTTTTTGAAATCAAGCCAAGCAAGGAGACAAGCAATAAGAAAGGCAAGAAAGACAAGAAAGACAAGAAAGACAAGAAAGACAAGAAGGAAAAGCCACAGAAACGATCAGCCTTACAGATGTGTGAATTGTATCTGGCCCCTGCAGAGATACAAAGAATTAAGCGGCGTATTAAACCGAAGACAATCACAACTTCAACACCAGGTGTTACAGCCGAAGACAAGAAATTTTACTACATGTTAGGTGCCCACTCAATGGGTTGCTTACCCCACGAAGTTCAAGGAAAGAACCAGATTTACTTGAAAAGAAACAATGACAGGTCGAGTACTACATTTCAGATCAAAAATTATGCAGACATTGGGAATGCAAAGAAATCCAAGCAATTTTTCAAGACAGTCCATAGTGATAAGAAGGTTATACAAAGAGCTGTAATGTATTATTCGTACGCCACAAACAATTTGAAACCAGAAATGAGTGAAGAACAGACAAAGATTCACAATGCCAGTGAGAAAGCAACAAAAATTTCCAGAAATAGAAAGATCGGAAGAATGAACACCACTGCTGATGAATCCACTGCTGATGATTCCACTGCTGATGATTCCACTGCTGATGATTCCACTGCTGATGAATCCACTGATGGTGAAGAAAATGATGGTGAAGGCAATCATGGTGGAGGCAATGCTGTTGAAGACAGTGATGCTGAAGGCAATGCTGTTGAAGAAAATGGTATGGAAAACATTGCTGATGAAGAAAGCAACAATGGTGAGGAGCTTGTAATTGATGACGGAGGCGACGACGTTGAAATGAATTCAAATGATGATCAGATTGGGAATGAGTTACGCATACCACCCGCGGAGAATCCAGCAGTAACTCCAGAACCAGTAAAGCAACCAGTAAAGCCACGTAGGTTATATGAAGATCCAATTGTCAACAGCCAGTCCAATAATAAACCCAAAGTAAATGTATTTGAAAACATCACAAGCTCCAAAAGGAAGAAGCATGGAAAAGGAAAGGGCTCGAAAAAGTCGAAGAAGATAATTATTTGTGAAACAGACGATGAGGGCCAAAATGTGGGAAATCTTGATGATACAGTGCCAATGCAAGATGATGAACAACCACCAAACTTTCCACCACTGCAAAGACAGAAAGAATTTTATGGACGAAATAATTCAATCACAGGTACATATTTGTTGAACATTAATTATTATTTATAAGTTTTATCTTTCCTCGTATTGTGTATATACTGCACAAGATTTTTTTTCCTCTGCTACTAATTTTTTTTAAATTTTGCTTCCCCCCCCCCCCTAGTTTTTTTTCACCAAGTAGGGGGAAAATTGAAAAATATTTAAAGAACTCTATGATTTATTTATTCTATCCCTCCTACAACACATTTCCTTTTAAAATTTTTTTTCCACCAAGTAGGGGGGGTGGGGGGGTGGAAAAAATGTTTTCAGTACTTGCTTTTTGTTTGGAAACGTATAAAATTAATGTATAAATTAATTATTTACAGGCAACAGTAACGAGAGACAGGTGACTGGAAAGGCAACAAGTGTCGTGGAGGAAAGCAGCAGTGATGAGAATGATGAGGATGCCGAAGGTATTGTTATTTATAGTTTGAAAAACGTAGGAACTGTATCACCTAAATTTAAGTTTATTAATATTTTAGTTGAGAAGTAGTCTTAGATAAAAACCCTGTGGATTAATTTTGTTTTAAGGGAAACTTCGTACAGGCCCTGACAGGGTTTTAGGCTAAAATTTGTATGGGCGCAGCCGCTATCTATAATACTAAGTAGCTTAATGTCTGTCCGGCCGTCAGAAGCTTAAGATCTCAGTAACCACTGAATCGATCGAGGTTACGGTAAAATTTTACCACCTTTTAAATCGTATAGGCTGGTAAAATTTTACCATAAAAGTGGTAAAAACTAGGTTTTTTATGGTATTAATTGTGTCCTGGAGATCGGATTCTACTCTTCTGTGTATTGGTCCTGCGGTGATTTTAAGCTATTTCCTTGGAGGGGGGGGGGGGGGGGGGTTGGGTAACATTTATACTATTTGAAATAATGACTATAATAATTATTTAGATGATGTGCCGATCATTCCAAAGAAGAACCGGGAGCGAAGGCAAACCGCATTGGAAGCCGAAGCAAAAACCAAGAGAAGTTTACAGCTGGACTCAAATGAACCATCATTCGAGGTGGATAACGAAGATGACGGAAACGAGAGTGACGAAATTTTGGAGGTTGAGGACATTGAGGGCAAGAATGACGGCAATGCAAGTAAGGAAATTCGGATACATCCATGTGGAATAATATTACCCAAACTTGCCATTATAATTGAAAACCACACGGGTCATTATGAGGTTGTTGCAGTAGGCTCAAATGTTTCTATACACAACCAAAGGGAAATTTTAGAACTCATCAACATTGACGGTAAGTTACAGGTCTTAATGTAATAAATGGGGGGGGGGGGGGGGGTGGGCGAAAGTGACTAATTTTGAAACCAAAACTAAAACCAGCCTAATTTTTTTGGGGCTTTTATTGGCGGTTCTCGGCGTTGGCGACGCCGTTTCTTCACAGTTCCATATTGTACCCCTATAAAGCAACTGCCAATGCAAAATTCCCCCTTTTATCTTTGATTGGCATATAAATATAGGGTAAAAAATATTGCTTGTTTTCATTTGAATCTGATTAATAGTAACTAATGTTCATATAGGTATGGAAATAATATTGAAGCTACAATTATGTACATTTGCTTTAACATTTTTTATTTCTTTGTAGGAGAAAAAGCAAAGTGGAAAAAAGATGAAGAAGAAGGTGAATTAATTTCTGACATCAAAGAAGAAGCACCAGAAAGTGATGATACAGATCAAGGTCATCAATCAGACCCAGACACTGGAACTGGCAGTAGTAGTAGTAGTGAAGAAGAAGAAGATGAACGCAGGCCAAAAGCAAAAGTGGCCCAAAAGCCAAAGCCTACCAAAGAAGTTGCTAAACGTCCCAGAAAACAAACAACATTTCCATCTGGGAATCAAATTGATGCGGTGTTGTACAGAAACCAGAGCAGAGCAAGCACGAGCAGAGCACAAAATGAAAGCCGGGAATATGCTGAAAGTTGCGCAGGCACATCAAATCCTGATGAAGACGTAAACCCAGAACCAGGTTGTAGTTATAGTCAACTCAGTCCAGAGCCAGGTTGTAGTAATAGTCAACTCAGTGAGCAACCTAACCAAATTAAGATGCAGCAAATGTTGAACAGAACAAATACACATTTGCCCGATTTCGGCCAGCGTGGTGAGACTCGGACAAGAAGAGATGCCAACAAACGAGTAAAGGCCAACATGAAGAAGCAAAGATTGTGGGAACAGGGAATCAGGCCTGAAGATGAAGAGTTAGAGAAGAAGAAAAGATCAAGCTCCAGACCACCACAGAGAGCAAGTTCTCAACAATGTTCTCAGAACATAAACAATTACAGTATCTTTGGCAGCTACATTACAGCTGATTCGGGAAAGGGGTGTATATTCTGCACAAGAAATATTGTTTGTCCACGGCTAAAAATTTTTAAAATTTACAAATGTTTTCAGTTTTCTTAATTATTACCTTTTTTTCTTACCTCCATCTATTTATATTTAATGAAATATAATATACATCCCTGTGCAGACTTGGAAAAAATATTACACATCCGAACCATGTAGAATATACATCCCTGGCAGAATGGAGACAAGTATTATTCGTCGGAACTTTCGTCTGAAAACGAAGTACAAGACGAAGAACAAGACGAAGAACAAGACGAAGAACAAGACGAAGACCTGATAGCTCCCAGTCAATCCCAATAATTCCAGGACTTTACGTATATATATATTTATATGTAATTTTTTTTTATTTCATAAGTTTCATCTTCAACTTTTTTTTATAATATCTAGAAAGGAGTAGTTTCCCAAAATGCATTTGAAGTTAATTTAGTGAACCGTATATTTGAACCTGTTTAAATGTGTTTAAACTCTATTTATATGGCATAAATTTGAAGAAAGTTAAATTTTCTACCACGTACTTTTACCATCATAACAAAGAAAAATATGCAATTCACAAAATAAAGTTCAAATGCATTTTGTGAAACTACCCCTTTCCACCAATTAAGTTTAATGAGCTTAAAGTTAAGAGCTTAAACTGAAAATTTTTTGTTGTATAATCTGTCGCATTTTCTGTAATTCAGTATATAGCAGTTGTAGTTTACCCCCTAAACTAAGGAAAAAAAGTATTCACAACTAGCTTTTGTTAATTTTATATATTTGTTTAATTTTGTATATAAATATTATATATATGACAGTTATCATAGGGAATGTTTTAATTAATACGGTGGTAGATTTCCATGGTAAAATCCGTAATGTTTATGTGCTGTAATTAAAAAAGAGAACGTTTCAAATTTGTATTAACTTTTTGTAAATGAAATTTGTCTATATACTTGTTTACAATATAAGATATACCAATATGTGATCTTGCTGGACCCTATTATATTAAAATTCCCTACGTCAGTTTTTTGGACATTTATTCATGAAAATTTAATTACCAGTGATAATTTGTTTCTTTTCAAATTTAATATAGAATGTCCGACATGTCCATGTCAGCCACAGCAGCAGCCGACTTAGAGAGAGACGAACAGCACGAAGAACAGAAGCCGGAAACCACAAGTGGGTGAGTAATATTTTAATATGTATAAAACGAAGTAGAATGATGTCTGTCTGTCTGTCTGTCCGTCCGTCCGTCCCTAGCTATATTTTGGTAACCATTCATAGAATCGGATTCGACAATCCATCACAACATAATTACATAAATACATATTACATATTTTTTGGTAATTACTTCTTTGGGCAAAGGTCCGATTACCTGGGATATATAATATATATTTATATATTTCAGTGATAGCGAAAAAGAGAAGAACGAAATGAGTGTGTCTGAGCCTGAGCTGCCTGCTAAGCTGGCTGACCTGCCTGATACCCCTCCTAAATCGTCTGATACAGAAGATTTGAACCTAACTTTGGATTGCACTACGTAAGTTTATTTATTTTTGTTACCATTCTATTTCTGTTCGGAAGGTGGTAGTAGCCGGATTGAAAAGAGTAGGATAAACATTATTGTTATGGCGAATAATTATAGTTTCATTCAGGGGTGTACATTACGCACAAGATTTATTTTGTTCCCGTGGTACAAAATTTTGTATTTTTTTCCCACCTATTTTTATCTCACCAAGTAGGGACGGAAATGGAGAAATATTGAAAGAACTAAAATTTTTGGTCCTACCACACATATTTTAGTTATTTTCCCCCCACCACCTGAACAGGGGATCCCATATAGGATATACACCCCTGATATTTCAAATTAGCAGCTACGCTAAACCCTCTAATATGAAGTATATCTCTTCAAGTTTCTTTTGCCACTCCCTTCCCTTGCCGGTACCTATGAGAAGAACCCGATCTGTTCAGTGGTTATCGAGATCCTTCGGTACATAAACAGGGACATCCTGTTACTTTAGTATTATTTTTTTTTATTTTTCAGGGACGACGATGGATGGGAGACAATGCAGAAAATAAAACAAGACCTTGGGGCAGCAAAGCAAAAAATTGCTTCTTTGGAAGAGGAGATCGCTTGTTTGGAAACACAAACAAAGTAAGAAATTTTTTTCACTTCTTTTTTTGGTATTTAATCCGGGCGACTGTGTTGTAAATGATTTTTCGGTACAGACAAATTCACCTTTATATATTACAAAACTAGCAAGTATGCCTCTAGGGGTAAGGTGGGAGGGGTAAATGTGGACCAAAAAAAAGTTTACTATTTAATTATAATATGATTGCTTAATTCAGGGAGCAATCCAAGAGATGTCCGGCGGCACAAAAGGATGACCAGAAGGTCGGACAAGCCTCTGTTATGGAAGGAGAAGCAAAGTAAGATATCCTATTATATAAAGTAGTAAGCGTTTTTTGTCTGTCCCGAAGGATAACCGCTAAACCGATATTGTTCTCCTTTAAAGTGAAGCTTCTTATAGGTCCTGGAAAGGTTTTAAACTATTTTTGTGCAGGGTGTCTTCACCCCCTCCCCCAAAAAATATTTTTACTCTTCTGAAACTGAAATTGAAAATAGGATGTTGATTTTTCCCCTTCCAACCTTAAGTGCCCCTAGAGGTTTCTAGGGGCGTAGCCACTAGTTTCTTTTAATAATCTTTTTTCATACTTTATCCGGGCGACTGTGTTGTAAATGATTTTTCGGTACAGACAAATTCACCTTTATATATTACAAAACTAGCAAGTATGCCTCTAGGGGTAAGGTGGGAGTGGTAAATGTGGACCATAAAAAGTTTACTATTTAATAATAATATGATTGCTTAATTCAGGGAGCAATCCGAGAAATGTCCGGCGGCACAAAATGATGATCAGAAGGTCGGACAAGCCTCTGTTATGGAAGGAGAAGCAAAGTAAGATATCCTATTATATAAAGTAGTAAGCGTTTTTTGTCTGTCCCGAAGGATAACCGCTAAACCGATATTGTTCTCCTTTAAAGTGAAGCTTCTTATAGGTCCTGGAAAGGTTTTAAACTATTTTTGTGCAGGGTGTCTTCACCCCCTCCCCCAAAAATATTTTTACTCTTCTGAAACTGAAATTGAAAATGGGAAGATGTTGATTTTTCCCCTTCCAACCTTAAGTGCCCCTAGAGGTTTCTAGGGGCGTAGCCACTAGTTTCTTTTAATAATCTTTTTTCATACTTTATCCGGGCGACTGTGTTGTAAATGATTTTTCGGTACAGACAAATTCACCTTTATATATTACAAAACTAGCAAGTATGCCTCTAGGGGTAAGGTGGGAGTGGTAAATGTGGACCATAAAAAGTTTACTATTTAATAATAATATGATTGCTTAATTCAGGGAGCAATCCGAGAAATGTCCGGCGGCACAAAATGATGATCAGAAGGTCGGACAAGCCTCTGTTATGGAAGGAGAAGCAAAGTAAGATATCCTATTATATAAAGTAGTAAGCGTTTTTTGTCTGTCCCGAAGGATAACCGCTAAACCGATATTGTTCTCCTTTAAAGTGAAGCTTCTTATAGGTCCTGGAAAGGTTTTAAACTATTTTTGTGCAGGGTGTCTTCACCCCCTCCCCCAAAAATATTTTTACTCTTCTGAAACTGAAATTGAAAATGGGAAGATGTTGATTTTTCCCCTTCCAACCTTAAGTGCCCCTAGAGGTTTCTAGGGGCGTAGCCACTAGTTTCTTTTAATAATCTTTTTTCATACTTTATCCGGGCGACTGTGTTGTAAATGATTTTTCGGTACAGACAAATTCACCTTTATATATTACAAAACTAGCAAGTATGCCTCTAGGGGTAAGGTGGGAGTGGTAAATGTGGACCATAAAAAGTTTACTATTTAATAATAATATGATTGCTTAATTCAGGGAGCAATCCGAGAAATGTCCGGCGGCACAAAATGATGATCAGAAGGTCGGACAAGCCTCTGTTATGGAAGGAGAAGCAAAGTAAGATATCCTATTATATAAAGTAGTAAGCGTTTTTTGTCTGTCCCGAAGGATAACCGCTAAACCGATATTGTTCTCCTTTAAAGTGAAGCTTCTTATAGGTCCTGGAAAGGTTTTAAACTATTTTTGTGCAGGGTGTCTTCACCCCCTCCCCCAAAAAATATTTTTACTCTTCTGAAACTGAAATTGAAAATGGGAAGATGTTGATTTTTCCCCTTCCAACCTTAAGTGCCCCTAGAGGTTTCTAGGGGCGTAGCCACTAGTTTCTTTTAATAATCTTTTTTCATACTTTATCCGGGCGACTGTGTTGCAAATGATTTTTCGGTACAGACAAATTCACCTTTATATATTACAAAACTATAGCAAGTATGCCTCTAGGGGTAAGGTGGGAGT
Source organism: Acartia tonsa (assembly GCF_053477335.1). Taxonomy (NCBI): domain Eukaryota; kingdom Metazoa; phylum Arthropoda; class Copepoda; order Calanoida; family Acartiidae; genus Acartia; species Acartia tonsa. The sequence continues at coordinate 48,218,833 of NC_137268.1, forward strand.
GGTAAATGTGGACCATAAAAAGTTTACTATTTAATAATAATATGATTGCTTAATTCAGGGAGCAATCCGAGAAATGTCCGGCGGCACAAAATGATGATCAGAAGGTCGGACAAGCCTCTGTTATGGAAGGAGAAGCAAAGTAAGATATCCTATTATATAAAGTAGTAAGCGTTTTTTGTCTGTCCCGAAGGATAACCGCTAAACCGATATTGTTCTCCTTTAAAGTGAAGCTTCTTATAGGTCCTGGAAAGGTTTTAAACTATTTTTGTGCAGGGTGTCTTCACCCCCTCCCCCAAAAAATATTTTTACTCTTCTGAAACTGAAATTGAAAATGGGAAGATGTTGATTTTTCCCCTTCCAACCTTAAGTGCCCCTAGAGGTTTCTAGGGGCGTAGCCACTAGTTTCTTTTAATAATCTTTTTTCATACTTTATCCGGGCGACTGTGTTGTAAATGATTTTTCGGTACAGACAAATTCACCTTTATATATTACAAAACTATAGCAAGTATGCCTCTAGGGGTAAGGTGGGAGTGGTAAATGTGGACCATAAAAAGTTTACTATTTAATAATAATATGATTGCTTAATTCAGGGAGCAATCCGAGAAATGTCCGGCGGCACAAAAGGATGACCAGAAGGTCGGACAAGCCTCTGTTATGGAAGGAGAAGCAAAGTAAGATATTTCTTTTAATATTATTTTTTCATACTTTATCCGGGCGACAGTGTTGTAAATGATTTTTCTGTAAAGACAAATTCAACGTGTTCCTTTATTTATTAAAAGCGAGTACTAGCAAGTACGCCTCTAGCTGGGTAAGGTGGAAGGGGTAAATGTGGAACCAAAATGTTAACTACTTAATTTAAATAGATTATTATATATATATTGTTTAATTCAGGAACAAAACAGCTGCAGCTGGCTCTCCAGAAAATTCGGATGAGAACGAGGTTAAGGAAGTCACTGTTATGGAAACACCAGCAAAGTAAGATTTTTTAAAAATTGTTTTTACTACTTTATCCTGGCGACTGTGTTGTAAATGATTTTTCTGTACGCTAAACCCTCTAATATGAAGTATATCCTTAAAGTTTCTTTTGCCACTCCCTTCCCTTGCCGGTACCTATGAGAAGAACCCGATCGGTTCAGCGGTTAACAAGATCCTTCGCTACATACAAACAAAAATCGTTTTACTTTGTAGTATAGATTGTTTAATTTCAGGATGGAAGACAAACCGGATTTTGATATAATTTATGAGAACATAAAGAATCCCGGACCAAAAAGCCCAGGTATAGTACAATATTTATACTAGCGACTGTGCCCAAAGCATATAGTGAAACATTTCTGTACTAGGCACTAAGAAAATGCCGTAATACATTGTATTATTACACTAGGTTAGGTTAGGTTAGGTTAGGTTAGGTTAGGTTAGGTTAGGTTAGGTTAGGTTAGGTTAGGTTAGGTTAGGTTAGGTTAGGTTAGAATAGGCTAGGCTAGGCTAGGCTAGGCTAGGCTAGGCTAGGCTAGGCTAGGCTAGGCTAGGCTAGGCTAGGCTAAAACTAGAAATATTACTCTTTCTATTAATACACTAGGTTAGGTTAGGCTAGAAAAAAAACTATTGTAAAATTGAAGTATTTTTTTGTATAAAAAAATAATTTTAAAAAATATTTTAATTTCAGTGTATCGGGTGTCAGATGATGAGCAGGAGATGTTTGAACCACCCCCTCCTACAATCCCGCCAGCATCAAAACTGAGTAGGCGCAAAAGAACTGCAACACCGGGGAAAATCAAGACCTGCGCCCATGGACGCAGTCCCCGAAGCGAGCTGCCATTGAACACAAGACTCATCGAATGCACCTATATGTGTCCAGACTGCCGCGTCTTCTTTCACAAGAGGCAAAAAGAAAGAAAAGAAGGACAAAAGTAAGCTGATGTATAATAGTCCTTCCAGTCAGATCATATATAAACTATTTGTGATAAAAAAGTGATATATATCAAGATATCTTGAGTCAAAAATATGTTTAACCACCTTTAATTTGTACGTACATTAATCTATATGACAGTTTTGACAGTTTTGTTCTGACGATGAGAATATTCATATAATATTATATTTGAAACCGCTATTCCTATATAGCAAATTTTTGAAAATTTAATAATGGAAAGTAACTTCGTAATATATTTTTCTTGTGTATAAAAATGTTCTAGTATAAAGTACAATTAGAATCCAGATCTCAGCAATTAAAACCTATGTATATTTGTGTTAATTTCTCAGCTTAAACCGATTAAACATGCAGTTATATTATCTGTAAAACTATGTAATATTTGGTCATTTAAACCACGTCTAGAATTATAGACTAATTAAGAAAATTTCTGTGAATATATACCTATATAGTATCGCGCTATCGTACCTATGTAAATCATTATGTAAAAAAATATGTTTAAGTGTTTCAATCAATAAAGATAATAATGAAAACAATTTTTTTTTTATTTTTGCGATTTGTGTACAAGCGAGGTTTTTCTATAATTAAGGTCGTTTTTTACCACTTTCTCGTGATTTTTACCACCCGTTTTTACCACAATTATTGCTAAATTTTTACCATATTTACCCTATTTCTGGTAAAATTTTACCAGTTTAGGGCAAAAATATTACCAGGTGTTGAACAGTTTTACCACTTTTTCGGTAAAATCTTACAGAAATTTGCGGTAAATTTTACCAAAAAAGTGGTAAAAATTGGTCAAAATCTGGTATAAATTTGCGTCCTAAAATGGTAATATTTTACCGGAAATCTGGTAAAATTTTACCGATAATTGTGGTAAAAATCGATGGTAAAAAGCGTGAGAAAGTACCACCAAAAGTGTTTTTACCACGATTACGGTAAAATTTTACCACCTTTTAGATCGTATAGGCTGGTAAAATTTTACCATAAAAGTGGTAAAAACTAGGTTTTTTTATGGTATTAATTCCGTCCTGGGTGGAACATGGAGGGAGAGAAAGAAAGAGAATGACTTTAAATTAATAATTTTTTATCGTATTCATTCGAATCCGGTGGATAGGAACCGGTTCTTATCCATACGAAAAAACTATGTCTAGCATCGTATTATATCCAGATTTCTACGAATATAAAAATGTACAATCATAAGATTAAAACCAGTTTTTTTTTAGCCGGTGCCTTTGGCACCTCGGGGCTAAAAAAACTAGTTTTAATTTTATAATTGTACATTCTATATCCGCGGAAAGCCATTTATAATACGATGCGAGAAATAACTATTCTCGTATTCATTAAAATCCGGTGGATAGGAACCGGTTCTCATCAATACGAAAAAAGTTTTGTATCCAGATTTCTACGAATATAAAAGTGTACAATCATTAGATTAAAACTAGTTTTAAGTTTATAATTGTACATTCTATATCCGCGGAAAGCTGTTTATAATACGATGAAAGAAATATTGTAACTATTATTGTATTAAATTCACATTAAACAGATTGAATAAGCTTATTTACGTGTTACTGTTAATAGTTATTTATCATATTTTCGTAATATTGTGAATGCTAGAAAGGATATTAAAATTATTTCAACAATTTTGGTCATGTGATCAAAATTTGAATTTTCCTTCTACTATTGCCCCCTCTGGGGGCGAAGTAGGTGGAAATTTAAATTTTTGTCACTTGACCTTAATATTGGTGAAATAATTTTGAATGACCTTTCTTGTATAAGCAATATTAATAAAATATAATACTTGGTTTTGTCTCATTCTCTATCTTTTTCTTAAATTCAAAAAAGTCTATCAAAAAATTTACATCATCTAAGGGTGAACAATAAATATCTCTGTCTATTTTTCTCTATATTTCTTCCCCCTCCCCCCTCCCTCACTTTTCTGTCTATTTCCTTCGATGACGGGTAATAAAAATCTGAAATAGAAATGACGCAAATGACGCAAATTCTGACGCAAATTCTGACGTTTATCTAAAAATGCAACATATAATAATAGCTATTAACACAATTTTCAAGCATAACTTTTATCATATTAGGATAACAATTAAATAAAAAAATTTTTACCATATGAAATTCGTGATCAAACACCTAATTGAAAAAAAATGCAAGACATAGCTTTTATTTAAAGAAAGACTAGGGGCAACGGACGCCCCCAAGAAGCCTCTAGGTGTTCTTAAGGTGGGAGGGGGATAAGTCAATTGCCCTTCTACTTTTTAATTTGAGTTTTAATAAGAAATATTCAGAAAAAAAATTTGGGGGTGTGATTTTAAATTGGGAGGGTGGAGATACGCTCTCCCAAAATAGTTAAAAACCTTCCCTGTACCTTAAAAAAAGCTTAATTGCAAAGGAAAACCAAACAGATGTCATTTTTTAACAATTATAAAAAAAAACATTGGCGCACTTGTATAAACACCTTATCGCTAACAAGTTTTGGAAGAGACAATCCAGATCCATCCAGTTCAAAGGGAATGGAGAAAGAGAGGGGGTGAATCTATCCGAAAATAGTTATGATCGAGATCTTCCTTCATCATTTCCTTCTCTCTCTCCTCCTCTTTTGTACGTTCATTTATACAATAGAGATAACCTAGAGACAGCACAAGGGAATTTTGTTTACATTATGTATCAGCTATAAATTGTTGAATATCTTAGGTTAAAGCTTTCCTTGGGTGAAATATTTGAAGAAAATATTTCTTCCATCGTATAATGTGAAGCGTATGACACAACATATAATAAGTTAGTTATAAATAATTTAATTTCTTATAATAAAGTTATCTTTCTAAAAATTATATCATTGCAAAATTTAGTTGCAAATAATGTTGCCTATAGGGCTGTATTTCATATACAACAAAAAGTTAACAAAGGTTTCTTTTTAAGAAAAAAATGGGGTCAGATTGACCATCTATGTCTAATGTTTATACCCACATCAAATATTAAATTATAACAATGCACAGTAGAGTGGATCAATTTTGGACATTGAATTTGTAATCAACATCTACAGTTTAAACGTCATATAAGAAACCTAAATATAAAAAATTGATTTTGTCCTTGAGGGGAAATGGGGGGAAGGTGTTTCCATGCATTAAAAATTTTAGAAGTTTATTCTGGAGGTGCAACTTTTTTTCTTTCAAAGTATTGCTTTATGCATCTTTTTGAATTTGTCTTGTTGATTAATATAAGAATATCAAATTGGTTTTAAAAAATATTCATCCAAGCATGAAAAATCTTAAATTAAATGTAAAATCTCTTGGTTTTTAAATCTATTTATGGATTTTTCTTGCTAGGATCAATAGTTTTAAAAACAGATTTTTTATTCTTATTCTACTCTTCAAGACAAAATTGGGAAGGTGCATAAAGCTATACTTTGAAAGAAAAATAATTGCCCCCCCCTCAAAAAAAAAAAAAAAAATTCTCCCCACAAGTGTCTTTCTAAAAGTTTACATGCATCAGCGAGCCTCCCCATTATTCAAAATATTTTCTTTTCATTTTTTGGTCTCTTATATGATGTTCAGACAGAAAGTGTATGTAGCACATTTAAAATTAGAAAATCATTGAAAATCAAGCCACTCTAATGTACAGCATTTATTTCTTCAATTCCACAGTACAAAATTATTCCTGTATTTAAATTTAACATATCATATAGGAAAAAATATTCTTGTATTTAAAATTAAAAATCATGTTGGAATTTTTTTTACAACTTTTAAATCTTTTAATAATGTACAGCAAATTATTTCCTTTTTATCTCATGTTTTGAAATTTATAAGATAGTTAGACTAAATTACAGAAATAATGAAAGATTTAAAGAAGAGAGCGTCAGGGGGTGGGGTCGAGGGGGGTTTCCCCCCTCAGGAGAGGGGGGGTTGAGGGGGGTCTCCCCCCTCAGAAAAAGCTTGGGCTTAAATCTTCAACAAATAAAGAAAACAAAATTATTTTAAAAATTTCTTTTTTATGTTAAATATTATTATTTTTGTGACACTTGATTTTGAATGACAAAAAATGTTGAAATAAATATTATACCCACTGTATGAAATGTTAAATTAGAAATCAATAATGATGTTGGAAAATTTATTCTCATTTTATACTCTGAAAAAAGGAATTGACAAAAAATAATAATTTTTATTCCAAACTTTTAAAACAGCATGCCTATTTCTTATTGGTTGACACTCGAATTAAAATAAAATAATGAATATTATTTCAAGACCAGAAATAAATTTGAAATAAATAATTTTCTTTCCCCTATATTTTTTATTCCAAAATGCCAAGAATTAATTTTGAAATAAAATAATTTTCTTTCCAATATTTTTATTCCTTTTTCTTATTGGACGTCATTTTGTGTCCAATGAGAGACTAGTGTTTAAATATTTTAAAGCTTATTACAGCATTTATTTTGAATATGATAATCGCAACATTCTCACATTAAATGTGATAAATTACATTAACATGTAAATTTAATATCTGTTTAGTAGCGAAGCTACTCTAATACTCACTTTATATGTTGTCAGTCCGTTTCTAACTCAAGTGGAGGAAATGTGATTTACTCAGCTGATATATGAGGTAGACGGTTAATTTTCTTCAATATAAAGCTTTTGCCGACCAATAAAATCTACTGAAAATACACTTTTTCGGAAAACCTTCCTTTGAACAATGGCTATGATTCCTGAAAAGCAGAGCCCAATTGGTACCGTAGTTAGCGAAATCTTAAGATGCATTATTCCGGGCATAATGTATTGTCTTACTTGTATTGTATTGATAGCATCAGTAAGTTGTCCGCAGTTTAAAATATAAAAAAATATTAAATTGATTTATGTTTTGGTGGCTCTAAGGAGCCGGAAGCATATAGTTTAAAAACGCACAAATTTTTATTACAATGATTTATTAATTGTACATCTAAAATAATAAAACTACTGAATTAACAAGATAAGCAGAATTTTTATCATTTTGTTTTTATGCAGAGGATTATAAAAAAGGTATTTTTTTTATTTTAAAAAAAATATTTTGAAAGAAAGATATCTTTTTTGCATGACTAGATTTTTCTTTTTTTTAGATTGAAGCAGTATGTATATGAAAGGCAGTTGATTTGACTAAAGTGATATAAAGTCAAAGCTTTTTAAAATGTAATTTTTCTATATTTATAAGGTGGAAGGGGGGGGGGGGTAAAATAAATTCTGCAGAATTTGATAAACAAAACAAAAACATTTTTAAAAGCAATGACAAAGATCACCAAAGAAACAATGACTAGAAAACAACTAAAAGTTAACTGAATTTTTTTCTGACTAGGTTAGACATACTTGGTAATTTTAATCTACTATATATTTACAAAGATAATGTAAAACAATTTAGAAAATTTAAGAGTTTATAAAGCCAAAATTTTTTTGATTTGTACTTGTAGCCCAGTGTTTTAGCTTGAGATTGCTAAAACTTTTTTAAAAAGTATTTGATATAGAAAGCACATTTAAAAAAACAAACATTGTGTCTATTAGGCTATGATCATTAATCCAGAAATAATATTTACAAAATTTAGTATGTTTTTCTCTCCCTAGATGGAGTTTCAGTAATTAGGCTAGTCCAGATTCTTCAGTTGGAACATAGCACCATTTCTTCACAACAGGCTTCTTCACCTTTCTTGGGTTGTTTCTGGACCTGATAAAGATAAACCTTTGTTACGATGAGAAGTAAAAAATAAAGTAAAATAAAACAAAATTGCTCCTTTTTTGAATAATGTAAATTTCATAAACTTTCTTTTAATCCTTATAATAAAGTAACATGATTCCTGTCTGTGTGTGTGTCTGTCTCTGTGTCTTTGTCTGTAGTCATGGTTCCCCTTTACAGTGAACCTTCAAACGGGTCCATGGATAGTTTATGACTATTATTCGGGAGTGTCATATATGAGTCATTATGATTTAAGACATAAATAAACATGTGTTTATCAATGGTTATTAATAAGTGAGCATGCAACCATAATTTATTCAAGATAGACAACTAACCTAGTACAGATTTCCTTGGGCACATCAACACACTCAACAGTAGGGTTCAGTTTGGGTACCAGTTTAGTCACATGTGCACAGGTTCTCTGGGGCTCCAGGGAACACTCTTCTTTGGGGGCATCCTAAGTAACAATTTAGGTTAATTCAGTTTGGAATTTAGGATTAGTAGACATTGAAATTGATTAAAATTGAATATTTCTGAAGTTCTAAATGTGTAAGATACCTGAACAATGGTCTGAGTCTTATCCTGACAAACCTCATCTCCCTCCTTGAAACCACAGCCAGCAGGGGCACAGATCTCTCTGGGCTCCTTGGTGCACCCAGTGACTGGGGTGTACTTCTTCACTGACTTCTTGGTGACCTCACACACCTCTCTGGGCCACTTGGAGCACTTGGTGAAGGAGGTGTAGCCCTCAGATTGATCCTCACATTTCTCATCCTGTAAGTGGATTTACTTGAAATGCGTAAATTTTCCTATTTTGTTTTAGTGTCATAATTTAATGATTGTTAATTTACGCCTAAAGATTTGTTATATCTGGTCTTATTATACATAAAAAACTTTTCATTCATTTTGATGTACTATACATGTTATTTTGACAGGATTTTTTGTTAAAATTGTTATTTATTTGCATATTTGACAGTTAATTGCAATATTTTGCCAAAAAAACACCTAGACGTATTTCTGGCGGTTGTAAAAATGGCGGTGTCCTATAGAGTATCCTGATTTTTGTCTGTCTGTACCTGAACAGTTTTACAAGTGACAACATCATCTTCAACATCATGTTCCTCCTGCTTGGTCCAACACTCAGACTCATATTCAGTTCTACAATAATGTAACACACATTTGATTCAATTTGATATCTACCTTACCTTGTCAATTACCTCATACGGGCGGAGATGCTGTCCATGACATGCAACGCCATGGTCCAACAACCCAGGATAACCAAGGGGAGCCAAATGTCCCCTTTTCTGTCCATACACCCGGGGTACTAGGTAAAGTAACACCCATCAGACAACCAACCCTTTGATTGCACGACCTTTGTATGAGAAGTCCGTACTGTGCATGGAAATGAGTTGCGCCGGTTTGGGCCAAGGCATTCCCCCTTACTTTAACTATTAATGTCGAACACCTGACATAGTAGCAGTAGGAACCATTATTAACGTATTCAGTTATGACGCGGTGTTAAGCCGAGATTCGAACTTATCACCTCCCTGACGAGGATCCCTATCAGTCTGTTAATATTGAATAACTTTCTAGGAATCCATATTATATAATTACTTGGATGTTGTACCAGATTTGAATAGGGGAGGACATTTTAGTAAGGCAAAATTTCCTCCCCTAGATTTTTTAGTGAGCCTCACTGATTTAAGTGAGGTAATTTTTTTTAAAAATCACCTCTGATCAATATTTAGGGACATATTAGCAACATAAATTGACCACAAAATTTCCCCTATCAATATATCTATATGTATTCTATTTCACTTTTTAGGGAACTTTTTGTCGTTATTGTTTTAGAAAAATGTTAATGGAAAGAATGAAACTTATTTAACTCCTATGCATAGTATCAAAGTATTTGTATTGATTTTAAAATTCTCAAGGACTTTGCCATTAACATATGTAGTATTGAAAAATAAACCTGCAAACTTCAGGACCCTGAATGTCACAATCCTTAACCAGGGGAGTTCTGCAAACCTGTAAACAAATCAATTGATCTTAAAATCATTTTAAAAAAAAACTATTCAATTTAAAATTTCAGGGCAAAAAGGATAATGTTCAAAGTAATAGCTAGTTACAAAGTCTAAATTATGTCAGAAATGATCCATGTGACGTCATAAAAATGAGGGATTATCCACCCCTTTTTAGTGGTTTTCTTTCCCACTTCTCCTCTCATCTCCCTCATTTTTATGACGTCACAAGGATAATTTTTGACACAATTTGGTCTTTGTCATAACTAATGTGATAAAATTAGAGCTGGTTGTTTTACAAATCTGAATTCAACTATTCCTATTGGTCAATTACAGTGTATACTGGCCTCTCATTGGACAACTTTATTGTATGACGGAAGATGATTAAAGACCCTCCACAGATTATGACGTTATACGATAGAATAGCCAATGAGAGGCCAGTATACACTGTAATTGACAAATAGCAAAATGCTGGCCTCTCATAATGCTGGAGGGACTTTAATTATCTTTGTATGACGTCATTTTTTTGGGTGCCATTTTCGCTGTCTCCTGTTTGTTACCTGAACAGTCTCATTGAAGGCAATCTTTTCATAATTAATGAAACAATTCTTTCTGAAGTTCTCTTCACACTCCTCCTCTTGCTGGGACTCGTAATTTGTCACATAGGTTGTGTGACACCTGAAAAAAAAATTATTGCTTTCTTTGGTCTTTTTTACTATTCCCAATTTATTTGTAATTCAAAATTATATTTCTATTAATTTGTTTTACAACTAGCTGTTTCGCCTCTAGCGTCTAGAATGGAAGGGTAGAAAAATATCCTAAAACCAGTTCAAGACTTGAATCTGAAATACAAATTAGCTTAAAACCATCCCAGGACCTATCTGAAGCTTCCCTAAAATGGAAAACCCAATCGGTTCATACGTTATCTGGCGGTTTCGGTCCTAGTATCTAGTATTCGAAGGAGTAAGCAAAGTAGGAAATTAGCCAAAATCCAATCTTAAATATAAGGATTAAATAGCCTAAAACCATCAAGGCACCTGTAATAATCTTCAGCAGTTATCGAAATCTTAAGCTGCAGTCAATTCATATAATAGGACTAGTTGCTGCATCTAGTGGCCTAGTATTTGAACTTCGAGGAAGAGCATAAAAATATCCTAATATTATCCAAGGACTTGAATCTGAAATTAAAATAGCCTAAAACCATCCCAGGACCTATTTGAAGCTTCCTTAAGCTACAGACAAAAAACCTTAATACTGTATATTATAGGATTGCAATTTAAGAAAGAAAGCTTTTAAAAAAAACACATACCTACGGTCATAGCTATGATCACATTGTACAACCTCATCATATTCCGTCTCCTCAACCATCTCTACCTTGTCTATACATCTCTTGCCATCAGCACCGGCAGTAGCAGCAGCTACAGCTGGGAAACTCACATCAACATCAGAATCACCCTGACGTTGGCCTCGGGGAGTGTCAAGATCCTGAATATATTTTTGAGATTTTTAAAGGTCAGAGCTTGTGTTAAAACATGGCCATGATCACATTAATATTGTTTTTAAAAGGCAAATTTATTTATTAGATGTAAATTTTGATAATGGTTGATAATATCAATTCAGTGTTAGCACCTTTTCATTTTTTACTAACTAAACATTCTTATTGGAGCCTAGTTTGATTTGTTTGTGAATAGAATATTTTGATCTATACAATACAATTGAAATAATAATCATTTATTGCATCGTATTATAGACAGCTTTCTATGGATATTAAAATAAAAAAAAATTAGAATTAAAACCAGTTTTGTTAGCTTCAAAGGGCTGAATCCTGGGCTAACAAAATTGGTATTAATATTATGATTTTTATTTTAACTTTTGTAGAAAACTGACTGTAATATGTTACGATACATGATTTTTTAGTATGGCTTAGAACCGATTATAATCGAGCGAATACTGATTCTTTTCTAAGCCATATCACTTTCCTACCCACAAGAAGACTGTATCAATTTTACCTGTAGAGGAACACGGGCAACGGAATTAGTCTCAATCCCATAGCCAACACTTCTTGCAGCTCCACTGCTTCTATCCTCCTCTTCAACAGTGTGTGCCTCGTGATGCTCATGTCCCTCGGCTCCGTGAGTCTCCTCATGATGCTCATGGTGGGCGTGTTCAGCTTCAGCTCCTAGTTAATTAGCATTAGTGTAAAATTATTTTTGGCTCAACAGCAAGAGGATTAGTCACAGTTGAAAGTGCATTCATGTTTGAGTGGTATTACAGTGGAACCTATTCTAACATACTATAGTAAACAAACTGGCTGCGTTTCCTCTAATAATAATGTACTTGTAAATATATATATTTTAGGTAAATAATGATTTTAATTTAATCTATTGTGTTCTTGATTCCTTCCCTCAAAAATATATATAGGAAAGGAATCTATCATTAACGCACTTAACCCACCCTAATTCTTTAGATATTGTATTTAGTGTGTTGTTGATTCAATCTCCAAAAATATAAGGCGAAGAGATCTATTTTTATCAAATTTAACCAGCGTTGCGGAGCCATTTGATTTTGGTGCGGCTCCGGTTCCGGCTCCGACCTAAAATCAAGAAAAACTCGACATATTTTTTCCCACGTCTATTTTTGACATTTGAAGGTTTTAAAAGTTCAATTTTTGATAAAAATGGACTTGAAAAACTGATAAGGTGCATTTGCACATGACAAAACAGAGTTATCAAATTATAATTTATAAAAAATCTCTTTATTTATCTAGTCATGAGCCGGAGCCGTTTTTGGATGAAAATTACGGCTCCAGCTCCGGCTCCAGCAAAATATGGCGGCTCCCGGCTCCGCAACATTGCATTTAACCCATCCTAGTTCAGTAGATATTGACTTTAGTATTATTAAAACTGTGTCTCAATAAACAGTGAATACCTTGATGTTCCGCATGTGCCTCATGGTGTTCAGCTTCATGGTTGTGGTGTTCATGCGGAGCTTCATTGAAAGGGAAGGTGTTGAGGAGAGAACGTTCACCTCTGGGTGCTGTCTCTATGGCACGGTTGTTCAATGTAAGGGCCTTTACAAAAATGTGTTTCAATGTATTCTCCGGAGCTGGAACTTTAAATCGGTTTGGTGCGGCAATGTCACTCGCTACTGGGCGCGCTGATTCGCCCATTCCATTTTGATTTAAAGATTGAAATCTAATAATATCTAGGTGTGCCGAACTGGATCGCCCCGATTCAGCGCTCCACTAAATGATTTAAAGAACCAGCTCAGCTTAAAATATTTCAGCTTATACCAACCACGAAATTAACTCGAAAAAAATAAATCACAACAGCTGTTGGTTGGGGGCAACATAAAGTAGAATTGACGACCTTTTTATCTGCCCCCCAAATATTATTTTAGATTTATTTTGCTTGTTTAATATACCTTATTCCTAAAAGTTTCTAAAAATGGATCCTAGAATACCATATATAAAAAAAGTTTTAATCATTTAATTAAAGTGAAATAGTTCTAATAAAAGATGAATATAAATTTGTTTAATAACTTAATGGTTATTCTGAAATGTTTTAAATCTTCTTATTTTTACTGCTACTATAATCACAAGTTAAAAGTATTAAACCTTCCAAGATCCTTTGCGAAGCTATAATGAAATGGAGAACCATATTGGTTCAGCTTCAGCAAATAGATCAGACAGAAATAGATCATATTACTTTTATATAAGGATTGTAAAATTTATTCTTCCTTTCTAAAACTGTTAAATAAAATATTATAAACCTCAGTGACATTTTACCAAAATATATAAAATACTCTTTAATTTTTTGCTTATAATGTTTTTCATAAAATTACCACGCTGTTGTGCATACTTGTTATTGTTGGTTATATGAATTGCAACAACAAAGTAATAAAAAGTTACAACAATTATCTTTATGAGCAAATAACCCTTTAGATTATGCTCACTCTGAAAAGCAAATGTTTTGGAATGGACAAAAATAAAAAAGCTTGCTAACTTACTTCAGAAATTATATATTAAGTATTAATTAAATTTTAGCATGCTCTGCTGTTTTAAAGGCCGGGTTTATATTTAGAGATCTAAAGGGATTAGACAATGGCCGATAAATCGATGTAAATCCCCAATGATTATACTCCAACTTATCCCTACTATGGATTACAATTATTGTTTGACACATTTTGACGCTTAACTTAATGAACTAATTAATCAAAATTCATTAAAGTCTCCAAAGTTGTTAAGCCAACGAATAAGAAAAACTTAATTCTAAAACTTTTGGGACTAGTGTAATAAACAGCTTACAATGACCCCTCCTTTCCTGGTTTATATAACAAAAGAGTTAATTTTGTTTGTTAAAACATGAGCTTTTCATAGGAGTGGTCATAATTATCATTAAATAATTTTAAGCAAAAAACTGTTATTAAATTGGACACTTTTTGCACTAAGTTTGTTCATGTTTGTAAAAGGAAATTTTCAAATTATTCAGTATTTTATGGCTGTTTAAGTACTCTAATAACAATGTACAAAAGTTTTCAGTTGATATCTGATTAATGTATTTTTATATACTAACAGAGTATATGACTTTAGAGCTTGATTGCTACAGATAGAACATTTCAATCTAAATGTACAGTTTTGTGTACTTAAAATGCATAGACCAACCCAAATCATAAATAGTCATAAAATATGTTTTTGAATGTCTACCCAGGGATAGAGGGGGGGGGGGGCAATGTGCTGTTTATTACACTAGTCCCCAATGTTTTATAATAACGTTTTCTTCTTCGAAGGTTAACAACTTTAGGGACTTTTTAAAAATTCTGAAAGTTTATTTTATTGAGTTAAGTATCCAAACGTTTCAACCACTACAATCTACAGAAGGGGTAATTTTGTGTATCATCATCTGGTATGTATTTCAATTTATCGGCCACTGCACTGTCTTATAATCTTCTAAAAATCAGCAAATATCTTACAAACCCCTAACTTTTAAACACTGTTTATTTATTGGTAGGGGGGATAAAGTGTCTTAAAAATCAGACATGTGACGTCATAAAAATGAGGGAGATGAGAGAAGAAGTGGAAAAGAAAACCCCTAAATTGGCTGATTCTTTAAACATTAAAACTGTTTTTCTAAGTATATATCACCATTTTAAGTGCAAGCCCCTTTGCAAAATAATTAGGGATAGTCATCATTTAGATATGAACAATGGATGTAGAATATACGTGGATATTAATACAGGGGAACAATTTACGTCAATTCATTTTGCTAACATGGACCTCGTTTATTGGTCATTTATTTAATCCAGTAGGAGGAAAGAGGATGGGGTAGAGGAAGTAAAAAGGGGGATCGTTATTTTAGTCGCTACAAGGCTTAGTGTATTGTAAGAGAAGATGAAAATCTGCAAGTAATAATATATCTATTATATGAACTCTCTCTGAATGATCAACAGAACCTTTGAAAAGATGTCAAATCTGAATTCTTTGAATGCTGTTTTATCTGTTTGTTGATAACCTCTTATTGTGGGATACCAAACCCTTGTTTAACAAGCAGGTATCTACAGGAATAAGTCAGTGACCGATAAACTGATGTACATCATTAATGATGCTATAGAAAATTACCCCTTCTAAAGTTTACAATTAGTGGTTGAAACGTTTAATCACTCAACTTAATAAACCAACCAAACAAAATTTAAATAAGTCCCCAAAGTTAAGCTGATGGATAAGGAAACTTTATTATAAAACTTTGGAGTTTTGTGTCATGAACAGCCCAATGTCCCCTCCCTCCCTCCATAACCAAGTAAGATATCCTTTTATAAGGATTTTATGTATGTGGCTTATACTTCAATAACTACTGATCCGATTCATTTTAGAAAAGCTTCACAAATGTCCTGGGATGTTTTAGACTATTAGCAGCTCTCTTAATTTACAAAGCCCCAAGGTGCTTGGTAATGTGATAGGTAAGCTAATATTGGAGTGGCACAAAAAAAATGACGTCATACAATAAAGTTGACCAATGAGAGGCCAGTATACAATGTAATTGACCAATGGTAAAATTTATACTGGCCTCGTATTGGTAATTTTATCGTATGACGTCATATTTTTTGCTACTTTTTTATTACATTATTTTTTTTAATTTTCCAATGGACTTATCTTTATTATAACCTTCCCTGTAAAATATTGCCTGACCCGTGAAAATCCTCAGTTAGCTGAGCTTTAAAGTGCAGGACAAATTTTAGTAACTTTAAGAAATGCCCAATGCCTTTTCTTAGACAATATTTCCTTTTTATATAAAATATATCTACATTTTTAACATTCTGCTTGTTTGATTTTATTAATATTTTAATTTTAAAGACAATGACTAAATTGTGTCAAAGTTGATCCATGTAACGTCATAAAAATGAGGGAGATGATAGGAGAAGTGGGAAAGAAAACCCCTAAAAAAGAGATGGATCATCCCTCATTTTTATGACGTCACATGGATCATTTTTGACACAATTTGGTCTTTGTCATTTTAAACAATGAAAAACACATTTTCCTGAAAAAGTTGGTCTTCAAGGAAATTCGCTGAGCTCAGCCTTCCAGCGTTGGTTGCTGAAACTGCTAACAGCACAGCCAATACCTAAATAAATGGAAAATTAGATAAAAAGTAATACAAAAAAAATTGATTTAAATATATTGACATAGAAGATTGTCCCCAATTTTGTTCGCTAATATGGACCTCTTATTGGTTACTTTTTTCATCCAGTCGGAGGGGAAGGGGTGGAGTAAAGAGTTGTATGGTGTCATTGTTGTTTTAGCCAGCTGCGGGTATCTCTTTATTAGATCACATGAAATGTGGTACAGCAAATAGAAAGAGCAAAAAAATACTTTTTTTAAAAGTAATTACTATTTTCACTAACTAAAGTTTTAGATTATATATAATTTTGGTAATAGTTCATGGGTCACTTTATTATGATAGGGGCTCGAAAGACTAAATGTTTTTAATTTCATCTTTAAAAATACAAATCTAATTTATGTCGTGGCTGGAAGTTTTAATCAAAATACAATTTTTATGCAATAATTCTAATTGAAAGAAGTATAATTTAAAAGCACGCTATTTGAACAGTGCAAAATTTTGCAAGGGTGGGTTGTCCCGCGTTTTTAAAAAACTTTTTGCGGATTTTAATTTTATGCAATATTATTAACGAAGTTTATTCATTTCTGCACAGTTTTTTTTGCCTGAGCAAAGATAAAATAGCAAGGTATTTTTACATCTTAAGTTTCAAAAAGCAAAGTTAGCCCTTTTTTAGAAAAGTGTTGAAAGATATTAAAATCGGACAATAAACAAGAAATTAATCTCTACCAAATAACTTTAGGTAAAATTATGCTTTTGGTAACTGTTAAGTATTAGAGGTAATAATAAGTGTTTTACGTTTAATATAACTGTCCCTTCCGGATATACTTGTTTCATCATACTTTTGAAAAACATCTAAGTAGCAATCTTTTTTAAAGTTGCTGTTTTAATATTTTAGCACACTCACATGAACACCTATAAGATAGATAGATAGGTAAATTTGCAAGTAGATTTTATGCAATGTTATTGCATCATTGCATACAGAAAAATTTGGGAAATTAGGAGGAGGAAACTAGAATGACATAGATAGATATAATAAAATATAGGTCTTAAAGGGGGTGGGGGGGGGGGGGGTGAAGATCTGAAGATGACTTTAAAGATTCAGTATGAATTCTTATTTTCCTAAAGCAGCTGTATTGAAAATTAAAAATTTATTTGGATGAGAATAGGGGGGGGGGGGGAGAGAGGGTAAGTGTTGGACTCTTACTCCAAACAAAATAAAACTTACTGAACACAAAATATACATTATTGTTTTTACTAAAGGCCTTTGGGGGGACTTAAAGGTAGGGAGAAAAAATGTTTTATAAAGAAAAAATTTCAAAAATTTTAATTCTTCTGGGTTGGTGGTGGTACCTTCCATTCTGCGGTAAAAACAGACAAACAGACACTTTAGTATACATATTTAGATTTATTGCTAAAGTCAAGGTTTCAAAGTGTCCCTTGAATTGTCCTGAGAAAAATCTGTCATTGAATAGCATTTTTGGGCAACCTAACCCAATTTTCCTAATCTAAATTTATATCTGCCAATCCATAATTTATTGTCTATTAAAATTGTCCTCATCAAAGACCCAGCCCATTTTATCAATTTAATAAAAAAAATCATGTTGTAACAAGGAATATTATTTCCATAAGTAGCGCAGCAATATATTTAAAAACTTGAAAAACAAGGAATTTATAGAATTTGTTATAGGGCAATAGATAATTAAAGGTAATTTTTTCTCAAATTTACTTTAGAGGCTTGATTTGCCCTAATTAGAGAAAAAAAACTTCTAAATTGAATGTTGCAGAAAATTTAGATAAATTACTTTCTAATTGTTTTTAAATTATGTATTATGACCTATATACAATTTTTTTTAATAAAGAATTAGAAATAGAACTTAACAAGACGACTTTCATTATTTTCAATCTTAATCAAAATATGAATATCGACACACAATTGAATTATTAAAACTTAATTTGAATGAAAAACTTTATATTGCATTAAAGTGTTAAATTTATGCACAATGTGTTATTTTATGAAGATTGAAAGTTGAACTGTAAAAAAAGTTTAAAAAAAAATTACATCGGCTTAAGTTAAGCAAAAAGCCATAGGTAAAAAAGTATGAAAAATATAAAATGCCAGCTGTTGGTCAACAACGGCAAACTGCAACTTGCTTTAAAGGGTAGCTGAACCAACTGCTTCTATCTAATCTCAAATTGTTTGTTACAATTTTTTTTTTTCAGTTTGCTTTTTATCTTGCATGTGTGCTATTTTAAAGGCATTTATGTTGCAATGAATTTAACATTACCTAAACTCTTAAATCTAAATATGTAGAACATAAGTGTCTAAAATTATCTAGGTACTTTCAAAATTATGTACAAATATGGCCTTACTTACAATGTGTAACACATTTAAAATTTGAACAAAAACATATTTAAACTAATTTAAATATAGGCATGTAGAAACAAGGATGACATTGTTTACAAAGAAAAACGTTGGAAAGTTTTTCTAAATGTTAAGAAATATAAATACTAAAGCTTTACATATCAGGAAAATAAAAATCAGTATAATGGAGGTTAAAAAAACTTTGGTCAAAAAGCAATGGAAAATTCGTATTTTTTAAGCTTTTAACTTTTTGAGAGTTAAACTTAAGTAAAATGTTACGAAATTTCCTAGGCTAGGAATAAGTTTATTCTTAGCTGTACAATTACATAGATCTGAAGGAAACCTTAACTTTTACATGATTTGACCCTTACTCATCAATAACCTCATACGGGCGGGGAAGCTGTCCATGACACTCAAACGCTAGGTCCAACAACCCAGGATTTTGTCCAAACAACCGGGGTATTAGATTAGGTAACACCCATCAGACAACCAACTCTTTGATTGCACGACCTTTGTCTTAGAAGTCCTATCTGTGCATGGTAATGGTTGACCCTTTGTTTAGCCTCAAATTTAAACTAGTTTGTATGCTTTGGCTTTTTTTAAACCTAGGATTGCCATATTTTGGTCAGGGTATGAAATCTAGCTGGTTTTAATTGCAAAAGGTTGATTCACTTGAGGCTACAGGCGGCTGACGAGCCCTAGTGTAAAGTGAAACCATCGAAGTACTTAATGTCTTTTGACGTGATTTGTGCATTTTAGCAACAAACTATGCATTTGGAAATTCAAAGATCTAAGACATTAAAGTAATCAGAAAAATAAAGGGGGGAAGGGTTAAATAGCTGTATGTCCATTGGTTGGGGACCCTGTGAAAACCTTCAATTGGGTCTTTGAATATCATCCAATATCGTCCAAAATATTAACACAGCCAAGTCTCTACAAAAGAGCAGAAAGCAATTTGCAAGCAGACAAAAAAAGGTACCCACAACTGGAACCAGGTAGTTGTCTGGGTTATACACCTATACTTACACATTTATTTTTGATAACTAACCTGTTTATAATTCCACTGCATGTTTGATGTATTATTTTAATTGACGAGAAGGCCTACAGATTTTTTCCTAACAAATTTTAACTATACATCATCTATATTTTTTTTAGATAAATAAGGATGACAACACTCACAAAAGTGTAGATCTAATATCATACTTTAATATGATCATCATCACTTGTAGAGTGTCATATATATATTTCTATCTTTTATATCGTTCTATTTATCTATCTATCCTTTCTCCCCTTTTTTTCCTCTTACAGCCCAATTTTTTATGTTAAAGTAGTAATCACGAAAAACTTTGAAATACAAATTGTTTACTTTTTTTTATAAGCGAAGATTTTCTAAAATTAGGGTTGGTCCGTGCATACGTTCGTCCTTGACGGATAGCTCTTTTCGTTAATTTAGGCATGTTAGAATTGTCTAATTTATTTTAAATTTTGCATGATGATTCGATACATAATTCCCCTCTTATTTTAACCGTTCAATAACACTTTCCTATCAAGTGATCAACTATTACATAACTTACTTTGTCCGTATATCTGCCTATTTTTAAAAGCGAAGCTTTTCTATAATTAGGGTCTGTCCGTCCGTCCGTTCGTCCGAGATAGATAGCTTTTATTCGTTAATCTCAAACTTTGCATGATGATTCCTGTAGTATTTGGGTACGATTTAAAAGCGTAGCAATTCTATAATCATTACCAGAATGTCCGTACGTCCATTTTAAACATGTTGATTTTTCTACTTTTTTAACAACAAATTTTAATGTGATCAAATTATACGTGAGATCTGATTTTTGGTATATTGATTCCTGGGACAACAAAGAACAATATTATAAGCGAAGCAACTCTATAATAAAGTCCTAAAAATGTATGTATGTCCATAAACATTATCCTGTATTAAGCAATTTTCAACAAATTTACTTTTGCTTCGACTCTTATAATTTTATATTCATTTCAGACACTATACAAGTGTTAATGTCCGTTTGTCTTACCGTTACTGTTTCATAGCTTCGCTTTTATGGATGTTGTCATCCTTGTTGTTTGATAAACTTTATAAAAAAAAAACAATATACCAGGTTCCTTCTATCATTTAAAATACAATAAAAAGCATCTCTTCAGCTAACCATAAAAAACCAGAGTAAAGTTACTCAACTGTGCAATAGAACAAGGATGACAACATCCATAAAAGCGAAGCTCTGAAACGGTAAGACAAACGAACATTAATACTTCAGAACTGAATAAACTGAATATTAATGCACATGTATATACAAAATTATAAGTATATTTGTTGCAAAACTGAATAAATACATGTTACTGTATAAGGACATACTGACGTTTTTAGGACTTGATTATAGAGATGCTTCGCTTAAACCACTATACCTTGTTGAAATAGGAAGCAGTATACCAGAATTTAGATGATTAGGATAATTTTAACATACAAACATTTGTTGTCAAAAAAGTAAAAAATAATGGACGTACAAACCTTTTGGTAACGATTATAGAGTTGCTGCGCTTTCTAAGTGTTACCTAACTGTTAAAGGTATCATCATGAAAAAATTGGAATCGATAGGACAATTTTAACCTGTTTAAATTAACGAAAAAAGCTAACTGTAACGGACGGGCGTACCGATTCTAATAACAGAAAAGCTTCGCTTTTTAAAAATGAGTAACGGAAGCTAGATAGAATCAGAGGAAGGTTGTAAAAGTAAAAAAAGGAGATTAATTACAATAAATTTCAGTGTAACCCATATTTTTTTTTCTTCTAAATATTTAAGCAACATAATACAGAATTTGGTATATAATATTTGGAGAAAATACCAATTCTTAACCTAGAGACTTAAACTAGCTAGAATACCAACATCGTATTAGTCTATGAAGTATTTTTTATGATTTCTAGTACTGCTTCGAAATCGATTAATATCCGGTGGATTAGACCCGGTGCTCAGTCATACTGAACAATCATGTATAGCATAAAATTACAGATAATTTTCCCAAATATTAAAATATAAAACATTAGACTAGGCGTTCGTCTCCTTGGGTCTAACAAAACTATTTTTAATCTTTAAAATTTTCTTTTTGATATCCTAGGAAATTTGGCTATAAAACGATACCGGTGCTCTAATGGGATTAACGATGAATTAATTTAGTAGTTAATGATAACAAATTAAGATTTAAATTGTTAGTTGATTGCACCAACCAATCAAATCAAATAATATAAGTAATCAAAGTGTTTGAACCAACTAAAGTAACTAAAGCCCAATAAAACCGCCCTCCCTTTTTTAGCTCATTTACTTTTATTTCCATTAACTATAGCTTAAAAATGAACAATGAATATTAGAGTTCATTTTCTGGTGTTCGATGGCCAAATTTAATCACTAATATAATTTTATCGTAAATTCATCACTAAGCCTTTTAATGTTTTCCATTTTTGTAAAAATCGTCTAAAGTTTTAAATATAATTTGAGGTTAAATGCCAAAAGGGCAACTAATTAAAAGGTTTTGATATTATATTTGACTCTAAAATGAAGTAATTTGTATTAAGATTATTTTCTTAATAATATTTTTTTTATTAAATTGTAATAATATAAGATGATGTATATGTGTCCTGCCTTCTGCACTGCCCAAACTCCACTAACTCATAACTACTGGTCAACACCACTATTTATAGACTTACACCGTCCATCTTCATCTATCAATCTATCTCCTGGGCTATCTATCTATCTACCCATTTGGGTTTCTTGGTATCTATCTATCTGTATCTGAAGCCATCCACAGAGTTATTTGCAAAAAATTGCCCAAACGTCCTTGGTGTTACAGCAATACAACTATTTATTATTTTAAACAGAAACTTGCAAACTTCTTAGACATTGTCATTAACGTCCAACATCTGATTTCCTACCAAATTCGATATTAAGTCTTAAAAGAAATGTTTAATAACTTTATATATCTATAATACAAAGTAGAACGATGTCTGTCTGTCCGTCTGTCTGTCTGACCGTCTGTCCGTCTGTCTGTCTGTCCCTTAAGATCTCGGTAACCACTGAACCGATCGGATTCTACTCTTCAGGGTATCTACCTATTGGTCCTGTGGTGGTTTTAAGCTATTTTCTCGGGGGGTGGGACACCCCCAACCCCCCCAAAAACCAAAAAATCACCCCCCCATTTTTTTTTTTTTTTTTTTTAAGGAGATTTCCATGGTCCTTTACGATTTTCGCAATAATTTTTTTTATCACCTCTTGGGGTAAAGCCCCTAGAGGCTAGGGGCGAAGCCGCTAGTAACTTTATATAATACTAGTGGCTACGCCCCTAGAGGCCTCTAGGGGCACTTGAGGAGGGGGGAATCCCCATCATTTTTAATTTAAGTTAAAAAATTAAAATTTTTTTTTTTTTTTGGGGGGGTATTTTTCATTTTTGGGGGGAGGTTGGGGGTGTCCCACCCCCCAAGAAAATAGCTATAAACCTTCCCGGGACCTATGAGAATCTACCCTGTTTAGGAGAACCCGATCGGTTCAGCGGTTAGCGAGATCCTTTGCTACAAACAGACAAACAAACAGACAGACAAACAGACAGACAAACAGACAGACAAACAGACAGACACACAGACAAACAGACAGACAAACAGACAGACAAACAGACAGACAAACAGACAGACAAACAGACAGACAAACAGACAGACAAACAGACAGACAAACAGACAGACAAACAGACAGACAAACAGACAGACAAACAGACAGACAAACAGACAGACAAACAGACAGACAAACAGACAGACAAACAGACAGACAAACAGACAGACAAACAGACAGACAAACAGACAGACAAACAGACAGACAAACAGACAGACAAACAGACAGACAAACAGACAGACAAACAGACAGACAAACAGACAGACAAACAGACAGACAAACAGACAGACAAACAGACAGACAAACAGACAGACAAACAGACAGACAAACAGACAGACAAACAGACAGACAAACAGACAGACAAACAGAAAGACAGACAAACAGACAGACAAACAGACAGACAAACAGACAGACAAACAGACAGACAAACAGACAAACAAACAGACAGACAAACAGACAGGCAAACAGACAGACAAACAGACAGACAAACAGACAGACAGACAAACAGACAGACAAACAGACAGACAAACAGACAGACAAACAGACAGACAAACAGACAGACAAACAGACAGACAAACAGACAGACAAATAGATAGACAGACAGACATCGTTCTACTTTGTATTATAGATTGACTAAAATAATAAACACACAGACAAACTTTGATAGTAGATTTGCTACAAAAAGAAAGGCAACACTAAACAAAGTCTATGTAGGAAGCAATTTATTTCGCTATGTTACAATTCACATTAATTCGCCGTTTTAAAGGAAAACCTTACATCAATATAATTTGAGAAAAAGCCTTGTTGTAGGAAGATTCGCGAAGTACGGTGTTTTCATAAAACGATTTAATTTATATTTTTTGGAAAAAGTATTAATCATATTTAAGATTATTATTAAGATATAACCCTTAAACATGTTTAGGTACACGTTTCAAATCATCGAAATTAATTTTTTATAGTTTTAATTTGCTATATAATTATAATAAAGTATTTATTGATATTGTGTAGATCAGCTTTTAGCGTATATCCTATTATAGGGAAGGTTTTTAACTATTTTTAGGGAAGGTACCATTTACCTTACAAAGAGAATCGCCCATAGAAAAAATGACCTCACTCTAATTTTTATTTTTTACCCTATCTTATTGAAACAAAAATTAAAAGTGGGGTTGGACAACTTTCTTCCCCCTTAAGGGCCACTAGAAGCCTCTAGGGGCGTAGCCGCTAGTTATCATATAAAAATAGTTTATCTTTATGAACCCATTCGGAAGATATAAGTTTTTGCTAAATGTTGATATTTCTTGCTTTGTAAGTACACTGGGTGCGCGCAAAAACAGCTGAGCGCGCAAAAAACCTGATGTTACGAGCGTCAACAGCGCATCTTCACTTTTACTGCAAGCGCGGTGTGCATAGAAAACAACAACATTTTTGGATCCTGGAAAGAAAATAAAGTAATGGGTTTTGTCGTATTTTCACAGTTGCTTTTCTCCTATTTATAGCACATGCGGAAGGCTTTCCTTTAGGGGCAATCATGAACATTTACCCCACCTAACCTGACCTAAAATAACCCTTCAAAGGGGACTGTAAAAATACAATGAAACCCGCTACTTCGTTTTCTTTCCTGTTCCAAAGTTTTCCATTCACTTAAATAATAAGATTAAACAAACCAGATAGAAGCAAGCTAATTGGTTATATCTTTACGTCTTAGTATGTTATCGTTTTTGATATGGAAGAAAAAAACATTAATTGTTTAAAATTGAATAAGCTACCTTGTTGTCATAATTAGTGATTTACAGACACTTTTATTGTACTTTGGAAAATAATAGTGTTAGTTTTTTTTTATTGTTGTGTCTATTTGAACAATGTTTTATTTTTAGTTATTTCTCTTGTTTGTAAAAACACTGATCTTGCCCCTTCTTGTTTCTAAAATATGTTCACTCTCCAGCAGGGATCAGGGATATCTTATTGAATAAGTGTCCTGCGGATTGGGGTTGTCTACACCCCCCTAAAAAAAAAATAATAGGCAAACTTACCTTCCACTCCTTGTAAATCACGCTATTAAATTGAACGATTTATTAATCAATATTCTCTTTTCATTTTACTTTAAATTCTGCGTTTTTATAATTTTCAATGAAGATGCCATCGACCTTTCCCTCCCTACAGTTTGGTTGCAATCTTTTTTCCAGCCAACCCTTGGATTTTATGAAAATGTAGGTAAATCTCATCAAAATTGTAATTCTGCAATGATAATGTTGCTTGAATGGATGTAGGATATATGTGGATATATTGTCGAGGGAAAATTTGTCGTTGCTAATATTGGACCTCATATTAGTCAGTTCGTTCATCTAATAGAAGGGAGGGTGTTGGATGTAGGGTATCGTTATTTTAGCCAGTTGCTAGTATTACTTTATCAGAGTATATGAAAATCTCGTGCAATATCCAAGTAATAATACATAGATATAGTTGCTTGACTCTTTTCGCGCATTTGTCCTAATAAAGTATATTAGAAAAATGTTGCTCTAAACCCGTTCTGGACTAAAACAAAGCTAACATAAAAATCAATAACCGACAAGTCATATAACATATTGTTTCTGAGATTTTCAATGATTCGCACTTAGATTTACTTTCTCTTCTTATATTTTCTTTTTGTTTGTTTCCATAAAACTTATAATAAAGTTTTCTCGTATTAATTCGAATCCAGTTGATAGGAACCGGTTCTCATCCATACGAAAAAACTATGTCTAGCATTGTATTATATACTGCTTTCTACGAATATAAAAAAATACAATCATAAGATTAAAACCAGTTTTTTTAGCCCGTGCAACGGCACCTCGAGGCTAAAAAAAAGGCGTTGCTACAAAAGACCAACTCTACAAAAGACCAACGCCTACAAAAGACCAACCCTACAAAAGACCAACGCCTACATAAGACCAACGACTACAAAAAATCGTAGAGCTGGAAGGTCTATAGCTGCAACTGGTGTAGCATCATATTTGTATTTATCAAATTAATAAATATAATGAATATAATGTATGCTTTAAATAGATTTTAAGCGACACAATTACGAGAAAAAAATTGTAATTATTTTTTTGTATCAATGTAATCAAATAATGGCTTGAAAATCTTCTAAATTTTAAAGAAAAAATCTTCCAATTTTAATGATATCCAATATGGCGATTAAAACACAAGGACAAAATTCAAAACCGAAATTTCTTTCTTGAATAACTTTGTCCACAGGCTGAATTTTAAAATTCCGTCCGACAGTTTGTCCAAAGTCTGTGTTGGCTACGTAATGGAATAGTTTCGAACCCGATACAACCCAAGGACAAAGGATAGTCTTTCTGGTCAACAATTCTAGGAAAATCACGAAACCTACTTTGAAAACCTTATAGGGTACAGAGCAAAAGAGAAGGTGCAACATACTTGTATTTTGTAGTATTGTTCATTTTGTAACTTCATGTTATTCCATTAAAAACGTCTTATTTCGTTTCCTTATGCTACAATTAATATTTTTTATCGATCGATATTCCATAAATCACTAAAGAATCCGTCGAAAATAAGCTAAAAGAGTTTAAATATTGGGAAAATTCGAAGAATTCGATAAGTATTTAGGAACCAATCGAAATGAAACGAAGAAATTCGCGAGAATAATCGGATAAATAAAACCAGTTCGAAATCGAAAAAATTTTATGGTAGGTAGTTATTAAAAAATTCTTTTTTCTTAAAAAAGAAACATTTTAAGTAATCTGAAAAAATACTGAGAAAAGAACTAATATGCAATTAAAAAATTCTGTTTTATTTAAGCATTTTTTTAAAAAATAAAAAGCATAAATAAAAATAATACAAATGCATAATAACTTAGTTCGGCAGAGTTACTATGAAGGTTTGAGAAGACTCGATGGCTAGAAGATCTTCGCCGTTGGCTCTAACCTCCGGAACGTCTTGAGGGAGGGGATAACCATCGTTGTTGAGAGGGCATCCTTGGGGGTCTAGATAGCCCGAAGCTAACAAAATCTGGAAGATAAGAGCGCGGTTCAGAGGCGCTGAATGGGCTGAGGACCAAGAGGGAGTCGTCCGTGAAGCGATGGAATTGGAGGCTTGGTCTGTAAGGGCTGCTAAAGACCTGGGGACTGCTGTGCTCGAGGTTTTTAGCATAATCTTGGAAAAAATCTCAATAAGCGTTGTATCATCAATAGCTCGATAATGTTGAGCTGTAGCTATGGAGCGCCATCTGCCTAAGACTCGGATATGATCATCGCTCATACCTAATCTAAATGCAGATGACACTCCTAAGCTTTTAGCAGATTTAGATGTAATTTTATGCTTAAGTCCTAAGTTACTATAAATTAAGTTTACATCCTTCATTAAGGTGGAAGCTGAAATGGCGTAACGTCCATCCGCGACTAGGATTCTAAAAAATATAATTACCAATAAAATTTGTGACAACTTAAAAAAGGAAAAAGAAATGTATGAATGTATTATGCTTAAAAACTCGCCTAGAAGATTTCGAAGTGGTACCATTCCCTGTACGGGGCAGCAAATAGCTCGTATCCAAACAGGAAGTATCTGATGAATACAACCGGAGCCTGTTGTAATACAGGACCAGCAATGAATAAAGACAATACTCTGATCCATTGAAGATCACGTAACTGGTGGAGCCCTCAAATCTAGAAAAATAATGTTTATGTTTTTGTGTAAAAAACAATGATATTCTAAATGAAATGCAGAGTTGAAGAATGTATAATAAATTTGGAATTTTGAAAAAAGATTTTTCTGGAATTTTCTTTAACAATTTTACGGTAGAAGAAAATAGGTAATGGTTAAGAAATCGTTTGTAATTATAAACATTTTAAACTAAGACATTAAAAAACTTTGAAAGAATTTGTAATAAGATAATTAGAAATTATTTTGCAATTATACTGTAATTTCTAATTTAATAGTAAGTAAAAAATAGATAGAAAAGAATGTCGTATGATATTTGAAAAAAAAATCTGGAAAAAATTTTTGAGAAAAATAAAGAATTTAAGGAAGATTTTCTTGTTAAAAATAAGTACCTAGGGTCAGTCTTAGAAGATCTGAAGGTTATGCTCATTGCTGGCGTGTCTCCTAGTGTGGTAACCGCTAGATCACAGGCTCTCAATCTTAACAGGTCAGATATGCGCGCGCACAAGCTGTACTGAAGGTGCTGAGCCACGATTGCTCGGAGGGTCACGATTGGAATCTTAAGAAAACAAAGTTTCTATTAGAAAAACAATATTAATGGAAAATACAAAAGCGTAGAAAACTCCATATCTTAAAATAGTTGGCCCAAAAAAAACTAAATTCGAATTTTTAAGAAATAAGATTTCTATTAGAGATCAATATGAATGTTAGAAAAACGTAAAAAACTCCGTAATATTAAATGTAGTTTGGTCCGACAACTTAAACATAGCTAAGTAATAAGTATGAATCAAAATATATTCGAAAAAAGGATTTATGATTCATATGAAACAAATTACCTGATCTGGATTCTTTAGAAAAGGTGTCACGTGCTTATCGATGGCCAAAGTCAGGTATTTTATGGGCAGTTTAGGCGCTTTCTTGGTCAAAGGCTGTTCTGCAGAGGCTCTTCTCGTGATTCCCTGATACATTCTTTCAATTTGGGGGGTCCAAGGGGATTTCATATCTAAAGCACTGGCTAAAAAATCTATCGCGCCTGCCAAACCGACTACGGCGGATTTTTTAGCTGCGGAATCCTCTAAGTATTCTATGTAGGCGGCTAAATCCTTTTTTGAAAAATTTAACAGAGTTTTATTTCTGTTTTCGCAAAAAATTTCAAAACGGCGTAAAGTACGATTGTGGAGTAGTTGCGTGGACTTAGTTCTTGAAGACGCTGTCAATTTTATGTGGCGTTTCCTTTTTTCGGAAAGATTGTATTTCTCTAAAACTGACGGAAAATACAGAGGGCCTCTCTTTTCTAGAGGTCTGTTGTCTTTAAAGGTTTGTAACTGAGCATTAAACTTATGATAATTTACAGTTGAATGTTTGAAAGACGTTCTCATAGTAAGGATGCTGAAAAAATTTTGTACAATTCATTAAAAAACATATTGATTAAAATTGTGGTAAAGGAATTGCATAGTCTTTACCGGTATGAATCAATAAAGCGAGAGTTTTAAACGTCTTATGACCGTTGAAAAAATTATTTGGTGTAGAAGCAATGTAGTAAGGATCCCAGAGCAGAAAATTTTTTACAAAAGAATTAAAATAAGATCCTTTAACAATACAATTCCAGAAAGGGTATGTCGGCCATAAGGGCAAAACTACCACTGCTGTTATATCCTCATATAATTTTAATTTATTAAAAACACGAGAAAGGAGAGAAATTGGGGGGTGGATGTAGTAGCATTCTGAACTGGTCAGGGAAACTGTGAAAAAATCAATATCAAAACAATTTAGTTGGGGGAAAGGGGAAATGAATTTCTCTACTTTACAATTCTTAGATGTTGCGAAACAGTCAATTGAAAATTTGATAGAAAAATAACTTTGAAGAAATTGAAAATCGTTAGAACTAATCCCAAATTCATTAGAGGATTTAAAAAGCTTAGAACCTAAATCTGCTAAAGTAATGAGTGAACTGTCTCGGGGCATCCATTTAGGTATAATACGGATTGCGTATTGGAACTCTAGAATTTTTAATTGAATTAATAATTTTTGAATAACTAAATTACGGCTTCCAATACGCAAAAAAGAGTAAAGGCACATGCTATCCGTTATCCAAATAACCAACTGTCCTTTAAGGGTGGCGAAATAATTGCTATAATGTTCAAAAGCTTTAACAATACTTAAAAGTTCTCTATGGCCTGAAGATAATTCAGCCTCTTGTGGAGTAAATAAATAATCAGAAATAATCTTACAGTCTCCAGCTTTGAATGAAAAGGCTGAGTGGTCAGAGGCGTCTGACACAAAAATATTACAATGTTTGTTTAAATCATTAGGATCAATGTTGTCAATTAAGAAAGATGTTTGATGGGGGGAAAAAACTTCTATTGTTTTGGATTCAGTACGAATTGGTTGTCCGTTTAAAGAAACAAAATGTTCTTTACAGAGGGACAGCTCTTGAAACATATCTGCATTGACAAACAAAGCTCCTTTCCAGCCATACTGTGAGGTGTAAACACCAAGGGCATGATTAGAGTTTCTAGCCACAACGCGAATAAAATCTCCATGACTAAAATATGCATGACATAATTTGCCTAAAAAGGAGGCTAACATTGTAACATCTACAGGATCATTAGAATCAAAAGCAGTTAAAATTTTGTCAAGAAGAAATAAAACTTTCTGAATTTTAACAATGGGCAAGGAAATTATCATTTTACTACTATCAAGAATAAAACCTAAATATTGTATACGACGAACAGGTTCTAGTTGACATTTAGAAAGTTGAAAATGCCAACCTGCACATAGTAAAACTGATAGGACAAAGTGAGTACTAAGAAGACATTTAAAATAATTTAATTCGACAGTCAGGCCGTCATCAATATAGACACTCACGTCTATATTGTGACGGTGACAAAAATGTTTAACTGGGCGTATCAAGGCATCAACTAGAAATACGGCTGAGGCAACCCCGAAGGGAAGCCTCAAATATTTGTAAAAAGAATAGGAATTATCAGCATTTTTATAACAAAAACCAAAAAGTTCAGTAACGGTAGGATGTAGATGTACTTGGTGGTACATGCCCCGCAAATCCCAAGATGTAAAAAATACATCCTGAGAAATGCGAGGCAGCACTGTCTTAATGTCATTTAAAGAGACGTTCTCCGGCTGGAGAAGTAGATTAATGTGGCGGGATAAGTCGATGCACAATCTAAAAGCAGGAAATATTTCGAAAAAAATTTAAAAGAGGGGTGAAAATGAAAGAATTTTTTGAAAATATGAATTCAAACAAAAAATATTTGAGAGGTAGGGAAAAGAATTGAAAACGAAAAGAATATTATATAAAAGGGGGTAGAAAAAAAGAGGGGAATCAAAAAAGAATTGAAAGAAGAATTTGGGATAATATTTATGTGTCGAAAAATTTCCTGAGTTTAGTTGTGTTAGTTAAACTACATGTTCTACTAGCTACCGTAAGAGGTGAACAACAATAAGGCTGATGATCGATTTGAGCAATAATACCTTTGTCTAGCAAAGATTGAATTTCTTGACGAACAAATTCTGGATTGCGGACAGCGCTATTGTTGTTCTTCTCGAAATACGGTAACACTGGAGATGTAAAAACTTAAAAAAGATAGATTATGGAGAATAATTGTAAAAAGAAAAAATTTGTGGAACAATTTCATATAATAAATAAAATGTGAAAAGAATTATTCTCAATAATCTACCTGGTTGATATCCAAAGGTAAGTGTTTGCAAAACAAAAGATGGTGCATTAAGAATATTTTTATAGAAATTAATTGCTGTAAGTGAATGAATAGAATAAGCTGGCGAATAACTAGATAAAAAATCCGATTGAATATCATATAAACGTTTATAATGTTCATAATCTTCTGTGAAACAAAAATTTTTTAGAGAAGCGATATGAAAATTTGGAATGTCTGAGGTAGGTATCGGTAGGTTTAAATCTTGAATAGCGTAAAGCGGGGTAGAATTATTATTTAGGGTTGGCGGAAGGACAGTCTTCGACTTTATGACCTTCGCCGTTACATCCGTGACAGCGAAGAGATCCTCGACCTCGTCCTCGGGATCCTCTACCCCTAGGGTTTGAGCCTCCATTTGAGTTAAACCGGCCGTTAGAGAAGCCGCCACGTGCTCCTCTGCTATAGTCCCCTCGAAAGTCAGGCAGGGAATCCAAGATACGTTGCTGCTGGGTGGTGAGGTAGCGTCTGTTACCTGCTAGCGCCACCCGGTTGGCGTGGCCGATGTTTTTCGAAAAGGCCAGTTCGATGTACCCGATGGAGCTTTCAGCTATCTAGATAAAAATGAAAATCTTGATAATTTTTTGAATAAAATATGTTAATATCTAGCTCAATGAAAAGAAATGTGTCGTAGGAATTACCTTTCCTGTATATGACAAAAATAATGAAACTTAAATGAACTGAAAAATAATGCAAATGTCACAGAATAATATTATAAACTTCTTTTCTGTGGTGCGGAAGCTAATAAAACTGGTGTTAATCAAATGTTTGCACGTCTTCTTTAAAAAACAAATTTGAAAAAACTAAATAGATTTCATAGATAAGAAACGGTTTCTATTGATCGAATCTGCACGTAAAAAATAAGAAAACTAAAAAATGGCATAGGTTTAGTTATTATAAAACGAAAAAGAAGAAAAAATTTATGAATTTCTTGCCTTTATTGCTTGATAGCAGGCTTGCAACGACTGCTGTAGGTCATATAACAAGTTCTTGGGGGCTTTCAACGCCACAAGACGCTTCGCAGCATCCTCAACATAATTCTTCGAACGGCAGGTGTCTCTTAAGACGCATTTTAAAAATGTGAGAGAGACGTCATTCTTTTCATCCAAAGACTTAATAGAAAAAACTATTGTGAGATTTCCAAGAAAAGAATTTCAAATTTGAAAAAAGATAAACATGGATAAAGAAATTAAACAAAAAAATTTAATATTTGAAATAGCAAAAAATACTCAAATGTGGAAAAGAGAAAAATTTTAAAGGAATGTAGAAAAAGAAAATGCCCTTAACCCAAAATAACTGCCCTTTTTAAAATAGACTAAATAACCCCTACATATATTAAAAAATATATGTTTGATCAAAAAATTTTTGTTAAAATGTTTTTCTTACGTTTAAATGTTCGAAGAGGCGTTCCCGTTCGGCATGTATGTCTGCTGTCGTCATGCCTATCCAAGCAGGTGGGTCTGACAGTATTTCAGCTGCTCGCCGGAGCCGACGTCTAGCTTTTCGGCCGCCTACTAGTTGGCTGCTACTGTCAGAATCGGAAGAGTGCTTCTTGCTCTTCTTCTTTTTCTTCTTCTTTCCTAAAGAAAGAATGTATGAAGACATAATAATCCGAAGAATAACGTCAAATATTCAGTCGGTGTTCATAGAAACAAGAAATTTATCTTTTAAATGAATTGAACCAAAATAAATTTCTGTAAATAATATCGTAAAAATTTTCAAATAGTTCATAAATGGGAGAAAGAAAGGATTTTCTTTTAAGTATTTAAAAAAGTACCTTTTCTTTTCCTTTTAGGTTCATCTGATTCCGTAGAACTCGACGATGAAGAGAAAGAACTGGAAGAAGAGGAACTACTAGAGTAGCGTTTCTTCTTTTTTGACTTCTTGCGTTTAGGGGAAAAATCATCTAAAAAAATAAAAAAGATTTAAAAAGAAATAAAGTGGAAAAAGGTTTATGGCTGTAAAAAAAGGAAAGAATAAAAAAGAGGGGGGGGAAAAAAAATTAAAAATTGAGAAAGAAAAAATGTTTGTAAGGGTAAAAAACTGCTAAGAAGACAAAATTCATATGAACTTCAATTTCTCAATCATTGAATCAAAATCATGAGTACTAAGTATGAATTTTAC
Organism: Acartia tonsa; assembly: GCF_053477335.1. Lineage (NCBI taxonomy): Eukaryota > Metazoa > Arthropoda > Copepoda > Calanoida > Acartiidae > Acartia > Acartia tonsa. The sequence goes on from NC_137268.1 coordinate 48,252,641, forward strand.
CTGAAGACACTGAAGCATGTCTGACAGGCATCTTAACTTTCTCAGATTCAATGTGGGGAGCTGCTGACACTGAAGGTCGCGCTGGAGCTGCAGACTCTTGAAGTCGCGCTGTCATTTTCGGAGGCTGATTAATTTGTGGCACAAAACCTATCCCCGGCAAATATGAGCCGGCTGGGGGAAGGTTATTTAACCCCAAAGGATCTTTCGGATCCTGGGGAATAATCGTTTGTGCGACCGATGACGGACCTGGAGCTACAACCGACGAGGGAGCTGAGGTATTGACTGGAGCCGAATAGGATCTAGACAAATTTGTGGTAGGAACCACTGTGGATGCGGGGGGGGGGGAATTATCCTCATCTGAGGAGTTGTGCGAATGTCCTGTAGGAACAGGCATTTTTAGGTCTGAAGAGGAAATTTGAATTTAAAAAAAAAAAAATTTAACAAACAATGTCAAATTAAAAAACATTCACGAAAAAAATTCATGCAAAAGTAATAACAAAATAAGACATGCTGTAATTTTTAACAATCAGTATTTTGTAAGAAAAGAAAATCTAAAGAGGAAAAAAATTAAAATTAATTCAAGAAAAATAGTGTTTGAACATTAAATGAAAGAAAAATAAGAATTTTTTGGATAAGAAAGAAAAAGAAAAAATTTAGTAAATTAAATCAATCAAGAAGTGACAAGGTGTTGCGACATTCTGCTTCAAAATCTTTAAAAGACTGGCCAAAATTATCATAAACAGATTTTGCGGATAAAAAACTGTCATCTAAAGTATGGTTAATTTCTTCTAATTGATCTTTAAAACGAGATGCACGATTAATCAACTCTCTGACTACTAAATGTTTATCAGTTTTACTTTGATAAACGACAAAATAATGCAGGTTTAAGCCTAAAATCTGCTTATAGGCAACGATATTGTGAGCATGGAATGACTTAACATTCCTGAGTTTATAGTACTCGAATGGTGTCATGATCACAGAGGATTTAAAAAACGTTGATCTGAAAAAAATGTTAGAGACATGAATAGTTAAGTATGTCAAATTAGAAAAAACAATATTAATATAAAAATACAGGAATTAGAAAAGCAAAAAAGTAAAAAATTTCTAATAAAATAAAGGGTTAGGGAGGGTGGGTGAAAACGTATTAAAAAGCGATGTAAGAGAGAGTACTAGCTCTATCGGTGGAATGAAAACGAATGAGAATATAAAAAACGTTTTGTATTAAAGTAAGTTTTAGGAGATTTCAACTCGTGTGCCGGCAGGCTATAAAAACGTGTGACGCGCAAATTTTCGAGAATGCTCCGTGATGTATTTCAGCAATCGATCAATAAAATAATATCAATATTCCTCTTAATTCAACAAAAAATGGCCATTTTGTAACTTCATGTTATTCCATTAAAAACGTCTTATTTCGTTTCCTTATGCTACAATTAATATTTTTTATCGATCGATATTCCATAAATCACTAAAGAATCCGTCGAAAATAAGCTAAAAGAGTTTAAATATTGGGAAAATTCGAAGAATTCGATAAGTATTTAGGAACCAATCTCCATTTACTATTTAAATTCTCTTGAATAATCCCCAAATGCAAATAAAATCCCCAACTGAAAATAGTAAATGAAATAATACGTTGAAAAAACATATATAATACACTAAAAAACTAAAACTTACTGTTGAAAACGTATTAAAAAGCGATGTAAGAGAGAGTACTAGCTCTATCGGTGGAATGAAAACGAATGAGAATATAAAAAACGTTTTGTATTAAAGTAAGTTTTAGGAGATTTCAACTCGTGTGCCGGCAGGCTATAAAAACGTGTGACGCGCAAATTTTCGAGAATGCTCCGTGATGTATTTCAGCAATCGATCAATAAAATAATATCAATATTCCTCTTAATTCAACAAAAAATGGCCAATTCAGAAGGTATAAATCATAAGCTATCACCAAACCTCACCTCATTAACCGTCTGTTTTTAGAATCAAAACAAAGGCTTCTTACTAAACAATTTAGAATTAGGGAGATTTAAAAAATATTTTATAATACTTCCTGAAATTAAAATCTTTACATTTTTTTCTTATTCATGATATTTGTAACTGTTTACAAACAAAAACAAAATATTTCAACAAATTTTTAATCAAAATCACTTTGATTAACACCTTGATTAACCCCTCGAGGCAGGTTAAAGCAAAAGTTTCAAAATGATTCAATAACTAAAAAATATCTCACTATATAAATCTATAAAAAAAGAAATTGGACAAATTCAACCCTAACGAATTGGATCTTTACAGAAAAAATGAAAATAATTAGAAAATAATCTAACTTATGCATAAAGCTTAAAATTAAATTCATTGTTCATTACTTATTAAACAAGGATGACACCATCTATGAGAACAAAGCTCTGAAACAGTAGGACAAATGGACATTAACACTTGTAGAATGTCAGAACTGAATAATCAGAATATAAATGTATAAGAGTCGAAGCAAAATTGTAAGTAAAAACTGCTTGATAAAGGATAATGTTTATGGACTCACATTTCTGGGACATGATCATAGAGTTGCTTCGCTTATAATAATGTACTTTGTTGTCAAAGGAATCACATAAAAATTTGTCCATGTTTAAAATGGACATACGGACATTCTGGTAACGATTATGGAGTTGCTACGCTTGCTAAATCATACCTACTACAGGAATCACCTGCAAAGTTTTAAAATGATAGGACAATTCTAACATGCCTATGGACTGACCAATCCTAATTATAGAAAAGCTTCTCTTTGAAAAAAAATAACCCTAAAATATAAAATACTAAATTTTATTTGAAGATCAAATTAAAATAAGCATAAAAAAGCATATATTGGGGCTTTACCACAAAGTTGCCTATCAAGCACTGTTCCCCTCCTTTTTAATTTTTTTTTGGTTACCTTTGCTATAACAAAAGGATTAGTGCCCCTTTGATTGTTTTCAATTTGCTTTACATTAATGGTAGGGAAATGGTGGGGCTCTGTGCTCTACAAGGCACTTTATGGGAAATCACCCATATTTTAAATGATTAAAAAAGTTTGTAAGTTGTAATATTTAGAGAAGATTAGTAGTTTTTAGGTTTAATTATTGCAGTACTTAATAAATCATGATTTCAGGGAAGCTTTTTTATTTTACTTCCCTAATTCGCCACTTTCCTCCAACGTGTTTAGCCATTAGATACAAGAAGTTGCCAAGAAAGTCAAAATTAAACTACAACAATTATCATAAAATGTATTATTGTGAAAATACATAGCTATGTAGTTCAGAATTTTATTGCTAGGTGTCGTAAAAACCTTTTTTGAATTTAAATTTGTAAATGAGATAAATATTTAAACAATCTTAAATATTTTTTAAAGTATTACAGCTATCCACTCTTTAGAATTTTTAATAAATTTATTCACTATTTAACATTTAATTTACGAGTAGTTTATGATTTAGATAAAATACCTAAAAGTTGTAAAAAAAGCTTTAAGTTTGCTCATACATCTTTAAACTGAATGTGCAGACAAACTCTGACAATCCTTTTAGCATGGCTTTTAGTAAACAGAGCAAAAAGTATTAAAATAATGCTTGAGTTTATTATCAAATTCTGCTTAAAGTTGCTTTATCTCATCATCAAGTTTAAACTGGAAATGTAAGAAATCAGCTCTAAAGCATTGTTTGCCAGAATAGCCTTCCCTTGTCCCTGGATACAACCTTGCTTTTAAAAAATTGACCCTTTTGTAGGCGTTGGTCTTTTGTAGGCGTTGGTCTTTTGTAGGCGTTGGTCTTTTGTAGAGTTGGTCTTTTGTAGCAACGCCAAAAAAAACTGGTTTTAATCTAAAAAATTGTACATTCTATATCCGCGGAAAGCGGTTTATAGTACGATGAAAGAAATAACTATTAATAAACTTAAATATGATTGGAATTATGGATAAAATAACGTACTGAACGTACATACCATATTGTACAATGGCCTTCATTTAACAAATTTACCTATAGAGTAGGTACGTTACTGAATTACTTGGGTATGCACAGGTCTCCTTAACAAAACCTTAGATTAAAAAAAATCTCCAAAGAAACGGACAATTGGGCCTTCAAATAGGGAACAGTGGTGGTTAGAATCCGTTGGAGATTAAATCTTAGCTGCTCCTTCTTGCCAGATATTGCAATTTGAAGTTTTGTGGTTAAAATGCCTAAAATTACAAGAATTCCAAGGGTATATGCATAAATGAACACCTTAATTCATCAAATAAAAAGGTGAATTTAACATTTGAGGAGATTAGATGTCTCTGCATATATAAACAACACAGTCCCTCCCCATTTAGAAAATTTTAAAACTTTAAAGAAAGAGTAATGAAAAGGTACAATGTCCAGTTTATAACTTTAAGCTAGAGGCTGTTACCCTGGAACCAGTAGAAAAAACCTCAGTTCAAGTTTACATATAGCCAAAGTTAATTTTTAAAATACTCACAACCCCCTCCTCCCTCCAACCCCCCCCCCCACCTTACAGCCCATAAATTTAAGGGGGGGGGGAGGCTAGTAATAATATTATGTTTTACTCATTGTAAGTATTGTGAGAAAAATTTAAGATTCTTAGCCCAATGTTTCTGGAAATATTGTTGACTACCCCCACCCTCCTTATGAAATCTAATAGGAAGGGGGTGAGGGGGCAGAGTTCTTTAGATATCACTAAAGAAATATATAAGCTTTAGTACTTAAACTTTAGTAGGCATCAAAATCTCTTACAAATATTGCTGCAACCAACCCCCTCCCCCCTTCTTAGACCACAAATTATTAGGAGGGGGGCAGTGGATGTAGAAAATAATCTTGGGTTACTTTGAAATCACTGAATTATATTAAGCAAACTTTGGATTTAAGCTTTTTTAGGATATTAGTTACTTTTACAAATATTGCTGGATTCCCCCCCCCCCCTTCATCTGTTGGAAATAGTGGCTAATGACATAGGTAAATAATATTGTGTATCATTTAGAAACCTCTAGAGATATTCAGGGTTAATATTTTAACTTATATAGGCCCATATTTACTCTTATAAATATATATTTCAACTACAACCCTCCCAATTTAGTACAATTATTTTGCTGTATAATCTCCTCCAACCTATTGGACTAATAAAAGAAATATTGTCAACCCAATGCTCCTTCCCCAAACATTGAATAGGTAATACATATAAAGCAATTTGGAAATCTAAAAGCTTTATTCCAAAGTTTGATTCTTATTGCTTTAGTGGTTCCTGAGTAAAACACAGGTGGTGAGATTGTATGGAGGGTAGCTGGAGAGGGAGGGGAAGGGCAAGCAATAATTTGATATTTTTTTTATGAGGGTAGAGGAAATTGTGCAGCAATATAATTTTTGGGGTGGGTTGAAGTTAGGGAAAGGTCAGCAATATTTGTTCAAGTATGAAGTAATTATGGAACTACTAAAGTTTAAATCCAAAAAAACACTATATCTCAAAGTAAATCACAAGGGTATTGCTATACTCGCTTCTATTACTTAATTGGAGGGGTGGGGGGGGAGGGAGATTGTAAAGCAATATGGGGGGAAAGGGGGCTTGGAGGGGGGGTTTCAGCAAAATTTGAAAAAGTTACTTTTGACCTACCAAAGCATATCTTAAAGGTTTGCTTTGCTGCTATAATTCTAGCGGTTTCTTAGTAACACAACAGAGTAGTACCCTTTTAACTGCAACCCTCCCCCCTTTCTCTCTTTACAAAATGTTATGTTTTTGATTTATGAGGGGAGGGGAAGATGTCAGCAATATATGTAAAAGTGCTTTGGGTCCTACAACAGTACAAATCCAAAAGCTTATATACATATCTAATATTTTTAAAAACACATTGGAATGATCTTCTGCCACCCCCCCCCCCCCCCAAATTAGGTTAGGACGAAGGGAAGGGGGGGGGAGAAGGTGGTCAACATAATTTCTACAAACTTTAGGCCAAAAAACCTTACATAAAAGTTTTACCACTATACTTCAATTAGTTTTTGAGAAACACATAATAGTATTACTATGCTTCCCCCCCACCTCCACCCTAAAGTTTGTAGGTTGTGAGAGTATGGGGGGAGGGGAGCAGAATTACTAAAAGTAACTTGGGCCATATGTAAACTTAAACTGAAGTTTTTTTCTTCTGGTTCTAGGTTAACAGCCTTTAGGATAAAGTTGTAAATTGGACAAACCTCTTTAAGCTTATAGTACCTTATTTATTACTCTTACTGAAGTTAAAAAACATCATTTATAGAAGTAAAAATTGTTTTGAATGGGGAAGTAAAGTGTAGTTTACATATGAAGAGATATCTAAACTCCTCAAATGTTAAACTCACCCTTTTTATTTGATAAATTAATGTGTTCACTTATCTATATAGTCTTGGAATTCTTGTAATTTTAGACATTTTTACCACAAAACTTCAAATTGCAATATCTGGCAAGAAGGAGCAGCTAAGATTTAATCTCCAACGGATTCTGACCACCACTGTACCCTATTTGAAGGCCCCGTTGTCCGTTTCTTTGGAGATTTTTTTTAATCTAAGGTTTTGTTAAGGAGACCTGTGTATGGGTAGCGCCAGAAAAACCATCATTTGATCTGACGCGTCTTTGCAATGTCTAAATAACTACCTATCCTTTTTCTAACTATCCTAGAGGCGTGCCGAAGGGGGGCACAATCAATGGCAAAATCAATTGAGGTGTATACCCCTCCTAATTGTTAACTACTCTGACAAGGGTCTACACAAAGGGATACAGCCAATTTTTCTCATTTTGTTAAAAATGCAATTTTATGGGTTTTGAATATAAGAATTAAAACTTGATTCCTTCAGAATTGTAAACTGAGAATAGTTATTTATTGCATTTGAAAATAGATAGTTTTCCGCGGATAGTAATATAATAAAAAAATCTAATTACAATTTTGTTGGCCAAGAGGGCTTCATAAAGAATAACAGTTTAAAATTATAGATGGATAGAATTTTTTTGCTTAGTAGTTCTAACAAAACTGTTATCAGCTTGTTGTATCTTTGAACTGTTGATTGATTAGATAAAGGGAGACTATTTCTTCGATATGTACATTTTAATTCCAATAAATTTATATTGTGGAGCCAGATTATCTCTCTCTGTATATGTCTCTATTCTAACTAATGATATTGTTAGGAAACAACAGATATAGTGGATCTAGATGGTTAATTTAGCCACATATTTTGTCTTTTAAAATAATTTGAAGCAGACAAACACTTACGTTTATTTATTGATATATGATTTATACGATATTTTCAACGATATGATGCACAACAAAATATATTGATCTATACACAATTGATCCGCCCCTAGTGGGGAGGTGATTAAACGGAAAATAGGGTAGAGCTGGAGAAGCAAATCTATTCTACAAGCCTGATAAAGTGAGGACGTCCTACAGTACATTGTTTTTAATATAAAAAAGAATAAAAGGTTTATAAAATAACAACTTCTCTTGAATAAAATAAAACAATGACCAAAGACTATCCTTTTAATGTTGTGGTTTGCCCCACTGGATATTTTTCAAATTGGCGTGGAATCAATCTTCAAACCCTTGAACAATGTTTTGCATATGTTTTGTAATAGTACAGCCATTAGAGTTCATAAAAACTGTAACCCCATTAAATTATCTAAGTACTAGCGGCTCCGCCCTTAACATCTATGGACTCTTTATTTGAAAGAATATGGAGGGCAGAAAAATAGCCTAAAACCATACCAAGACTTTTTTTTATAAAAAATGTAAAAGCCTAAAACCAGTCCGGGACCTATAAGATGCTTTCATATAAAGGAGGACCACATCGGTTCGGCGTTAGCGAGATCCTTCCCTACAACCATAAAAACTGTAACCCCATTAAATTATTTAAGTAAATGCCTTTCTAGAATGATTTCAAAACCGAGAAATATCCTCTGGATTAGAACCGGTTCTTAGCTATATTGAAAAATCATGTATAGCATCGTATTACAGACAATATATTAAAAGAAAGATAATACAAGTGTTTTATGTATAGGCCTTCCGCCCCTGGGGTCTAAAAAACTGGTTTTAATCTTATAGATTTACATTATCTAAATTATTATTTCATATATCTAAATAAGCATGACTAACTTTTAATTTAAAAAAAACCCTGGAAAGTTGTACCATTAGCTAACTCTAATACTGCAAAACACACTTTTTGCATATTGCAAAATTAAGAATCCTCCCTATTACCACTTTAAATTTGATACTATAACAATTGAGTTGGGTTTACTGAAAATATTTCAGTTTTTGGCTGATCACTAAAAATAGAATATGCTCTAACAGTTTTTATTTTGAATAAAAAATATTTTTATCAGTGCATTGTTTTTTTTTTTGACAGTAGCGGAATAAAATATTGATCTCTAATTGACTTTCACCTTTTAATTTTTTCCAATAAATAACCTTACCACCTTTAAAGCATTTCGATCCAGAATAATTTGTAGAAAAAAAGAACTAAATTTGTATTTTTTACTTTAGTGTGTTTTTTGTTTAATCTTATTTTTATTCAGTTATTAATCAAAATTCATAAAATTTTGTGATTAAAATTATTGCCATTATTATCAGATTAAGTAACGAGTGATAATGATTCTAAAGAAATAATTTATTGATGGGTATCTTTTGTATGAAATGTGCATTATTCTATACTTATAAACTAGCGGCTTCGCCCCTAGCCTCAGAGGGATTTTTTCCCTGAAAGTTCAGGAGAAAATTTCAAAATTTTTTTTTAGATTTTTTAGATATTTTCTTCATTTTATAACTTTATACAACTTTTTATATTTATTATATTGATTTATATTTTTTAAAACCTTAATTTTTTTTCTCTCTTTTAATACTTTTAAATATTTCTTTGTCATTAGCCTTTTTGGGGCTTCGCCCCTACAGGAGAAGGAAGAATTCACAATCTTTGTGAATTTGTTAAAAATTTTTAAATTTTAAAAAAAAGAAAAGAAATTTAAAAAGAAGAAAACACTTTAATAACATAAAAAAATTTAAAAAACATTATTTTTCGTGGGGTGGGGGAATTTTCCTTTTTTGGGAGGATTGGGGGTGTCCTACCCCCCAAAAAATAGATTAAACCCACAACAGGCAGTAGGTATTTTTCCTGAAGAGTAGAATCCAATCGGTTCTGTGGTTACCAAGATCTTAAGGGACATACGGACGGACGAACAGACGGACAGAAATCAAGCTACTTTTTATTATAGATTACATTATCAATGTTGCTTACAAATAGCTGTTAAATATCTAACATTTATCTATAATACAAAGTAGAATGATGTATGTCTGTCCGTCTGTCTGTCCGTCTGAAGCTTAAGATCTCAGTAACCACTGAACCGATTGGGTTCTACTCTTCAGGGAATATACCTACTGGTCCTGTGATGGTTTTAAGCTATTTTCTTGGGGGGTGGGACACCCCCAACCCCCCCCAAAAAATGAAAAATACCCCCCCCCAAAATAAAAAAATTTTTTTTTTACTTTTTCTTTTTAAATCTAAAGTACGAAAAATTAGGTTGATCAAACCTCTTGGGGCAAAGCCCCTAGAGGCTAGGGGCGAAGCCGCTAGTTATTAATATATTATGTATTACTTTTATTTTATGCATCAGTGTTTCAATGTTATGAATAACTAGAGGCGGCGTTCTAAAATTATCCCGCTTTTGGCTAGATTGAATATCAATCTTTTTCTTCCATTGGCCTATCTCTAACTTTAGTTTTGTTTTTTCATCATTTTTTAAAGTTAACTGTCCCTCTCTCTCACTTCCCTTTCCTTCCATCTTTTTAAAATTTCATTATTTTTATTTAAAGCCGTATTTATAATATTGTCTCTCTTTCCTTAAAATATTTTAGGATCCTAGTATTTTTTTTCTTCAAATTTTCGTCCAGAAAGGGATAAAATGTCTAGTTTAATATTAAATTTTAGTTTAATATCTGAACACATTACAGACGTGTCGCTAGTACCAAATTATTTTAAAACTAAGTTTTCTTTGATTTACTATTTTATAATTTTAAATTTTCTTTTTTATGAATAGAAATGTAATACTTTAGTATAATTCAAATAGCAAGATGAAATAAAAAAAGAATTTAACCTTCAAAGAGTAAAATAATGGGTCTTATCGTTCTGGTCAATGAGAGTTTATTATGGATTATTGGAGCACTATAAGTATTAATCACTCTACTATTGAAAGACTCGAGCTTATTTATAGACATTTTTTTCCTTTATAGATCTGTCATGGATCTTGATGCAATAAAGCAAGCCGTTTTATAAAAAAAATCTGTTGAAATAATTCATAAGGTAAAAAACAGAAAAAGTAGTCACTCATATAGGTATAGAATAATGTATAGTGATTGATTTTGAAAGATGTGCAATTAAGGTTTTTACAGTTATAATGAACATTATTTATAATAACCAATATACCTAAAGTAGATTATTTAAGGAGCAACTTGAAGTACAATATTTCCCTATAAATTGCATAAAAATGCAAATTTATATTTATGCAAATAAGTTGTCATGTCTCGTCTGTTGGCCATTTAGAACCCCCCAACCCCGAAAAAAGTACCCCAAGTTGGGGTTGATATGGAACAGAATTAGTTGTAAAATGTTTGTTTTTTTTTTTTTTGGGGGGGGGGGGTACGTTGAATTTGATACCACTTTTCCCCTACAAAAAAGCTTAGAAGTCCTTACTTTTTAGTAGCGATGCTACTCTATAATTCACTTTGTCCGTCCGTCCGTCCGTCCGTTAGTCAGTCAGTCCGTAACGCTATGGGGGAAATGGTATTTACTCAGCTCCTATAAAAGATAGAATGCTGAAATTTTTTGACAACATTCCCATCATTAAGGAGCACAATTGACTATAAAACATCATTGGCGTTCGGACCGATTTTTAGCAGGTTTTAGGCTATTTTTATATTTTTCACATTTTTCTCCATATCTTCAGTGTTTATGGTCCGATTTTCAAAAATTTTTCAGTTACAGATATCAAAATTAAATTTCCCGTCGTTTAAAGAAACAACCATGAAGGCCAGACTGCCTTTTTAGCAGGTTTTAGGCTATTTTTATATTTTTCACATTTTTCTCCATATCTTCAGTGTTTATGGTCCGATTTTCAAAATTTTTTCAGTTACAGATATCAAAATTAAATTTCCCGTCGTTTAAAGGAACAACCATGAAGGCCAGACTGCCTTTTCAGCAGGTTTTAGGCTATTTTTATATTTTTCACATTTTTCTCCATATCTTCAGTGTTTATGGTCCGATTTTCAAAATTTTTTCAGTTATAGATATCAAAATTAAATTTCCCGTCGTTTAAAGGAACAACCATGAAGGCCAGACTGCCTTTTTAGCAGGTTTTAGGCTATTTTTATATATTTAACACTTTTTTCCATATCTTCAGTGTATATGGTCCGATTTTCCAATTTTTTTAAGTTAAGGATTTAAAAATTAAATTTTTAGCAGGTTTTAGGCTATTTTTATATTTTTCACATTTTTCTCCATATCTTCAGTGTTTATGGTCCGATTTTCAAAATTTTTTCAGTTACAGATATCAAAATTAAATTTCCCGTCGTTTAAAGGAACAACCATGAAGGCCAGACTGCCTTTTCAGCAGGTTTTAGGCTATTTTTATATTTTTCACATTTTTCTCCATATCTTCAGTGTTTATGGTCCGATTTTCAAAATTTTTTCAGTTATAGATATCAAAATTAAATTTCCCGTCGTTTAAAGGAACAACCATGAAGGCCAGACTGCCTTTTTAGCAGGTTTTAGGCTATTTTTATATATTTAACACTTTTTTCCATATCTTCAGTGTATATGGTCCGATTTTCCAATTTTTTTAAGTTAAGGATTTAAAAATTAAATTTTTTGTCGTTTTAATAAAACAACCATGACGGCCAGACTGCATATTATCAGGTTTTTGGCTATTTTTCTATGTTTTACATATTTCCCCATATCTTTGTATATTTTGATGCAATTTTCAAACTTTTATGGGATATCTGTATCAAAATAAATTTTCCCATTGTTATGAGCATCTTTAATATAATTTACTTTGACCATCATCATCATGCAAAATAAAACAAGGTTTTATGTTTTTTTTATCCAATAAATCTATTCTTGATTTTAGTAAAAACCTTTTAAATCTACGTATTCCAATCGACGATTTTTTGTGCTTCGCTACTTATGGATGTTGTCATCCTTGTTGCATTTTTTATTTGTAAAATGCATTAGCATTGAGCACTGTCTAGGTAAAAAATATTCAAACAAACAAAATATTATGTTTGAGGACTAGTAGACAGATCAAAAGAAATAGAAGGGTTGATAATTTTAGTAGAAATAGATGAAAAATAATTTTTGTTGTAGCCAAAAGAATTTAGACATCATTGCAATAAGAAAATGAAAAAAAAAACAGTACTTGAAACATCAAAGTGTTTATTTATTTATTGCAAAAATGTTGAAATGCAAAAAATGACTTAACAATTTCAAGAGGAAAATATATTTAAATTCATAACTTAGTTCAAATATTCATAAAATTAAATTTGCTTAAAAATTCATTGATTCTTACAGACTATTAAGTTACTTTATAATTCATAAAAATAAATCAACATAGGTACTGAGCTTAGTATTCTACTTTATTTTCTAAAGTGTGTTATTAAAATGGATGTAGAATAAATGAATATATTGCAATTTCCCCCCGGATTTATTGGTCGGGCCGTTTATCCAGTATTAGGAAATAGGATGGGGTAATGGAGGGCTATGGGATCATTATTTACTATAGAAAATGTCTTGTGTAAGATCCAAGTAATTATACATCCACTGTAATTAAACATTAGTTTACCTAATTTAGTATTTTTAGCACACAAATTTGTAATTTGCATTTAGCTACCTGGTGGTTGTCATGCTATACAGCAAATTCATTATCATATAGCAAAACAAATCTACCAAAACTGTATGTCAACTTTCTGGGTATCAAATAGAAGATCATAACTGCGATATCTTTTTTCAAAAATGAATAACTACATGAAGCTGTAACATATTCACATTAATAAAAAAATTATTGCTAGAATTAAAACAATGCCTTTTTTAAATCTACGCATTTTCTTTAGATAGATGTTTTTAAGATGAGACAAATCTAATAAACAAAATAGATTTTCTATATGTTTCATATGACCTTTTGGAACTATTTTATGTAAGGAAGGATAATTATTTATATTTTGCTAATTTTACAAGCTTTCATTCTGTTTTATAGGAACATTTTTACTTAATTTGAGACTTCAAAATTTTATCTTTGGTTGCAATCAACAGAATTGGTAAAATTTACATAGATATACATAGTAAGCATCTGTACAAGTGTATGTACCCCTTTAAAATTATACAGTATAACTCCCTTCCCAGTTTAATTTTTTTTTGGTACACAAATAAATTTTTAAGTATAAATGTATACCCCAAACAAGTACCTGGCCCAAGTGGTGGGAACAGCTCAGTCTGCTAGCAAATTACTTTCTGCTCTTTTGTAGCGACTTGGCTTTGTTTATATTTATGACACTTTTGGCTGATATTCAAAGACCATATTGAAAGGTGGTACAGGGTCCCAACCCTGTGTGGTAGAGTAGCAAATAGGTCATGCCCCCCTCTATTCTTTTCCTTTTATGATACACATCAATAATGAACATCTGTGCATGTATTTATACTTGTTTGTGTATTATTCTGATTTTTATGTATTATTATTATTATAAAATATGGAGTTTGGTAACCTCATTAGATAATATCTGACAAGAAATGCAAATTTTTAAAGATAGATAAGTTAAAGTGTTAATTATCATATTTTTTCTCATTTGTTGCTCTGTATGAAGTATAAACTAACAATGGCTTAGCATGAAGTGCATCTGTTCAGCGTCAGAAAGGTGAATCAAAGAGATAGGTGTTACTTAATCTAATGCCCTGTGTGTTCCCCTTAGTTATCCTTTGTTTTGTATCTGACGTTAAAGTGACATAGGGTAACACGAAAAAATAACCTAGTTCAATTGCTTTTAATTGTTCTTTTTTAGCACTTTATAAATTGCTCATTATAAATTATTGAGTTTGAGAGATGTAACTAAAAGGTTTCAAGTAAATATTCAATATGTCACAGAAGCCTTGTTTGTATTAATTAACATCCATTAGGTATTCTGTTATCATGTGTATATATTTTATTAAAATACTTCTATTTCATTTTTAATTTTGTGTCAAATTATCTTTTTCAGTTACCACTCCCTGTAACTTTAGACAAGCAAGTATCCCAGATTCCAAATCCAAAGTCGAGAAGGCTGACAGCAGAAAATCCCAGCCACAACCCTAGAGAGGATCCAAGGTCAACTAGAAGGCTGAACTCATCATAGCTGTACATATCTTTCAGCAAGGTTACCTGAGAAGTAATGTTTTAAATATATAAATTGTCATACTAACTTTTAGAATCTGCTTAAATTATGATTTAATCATAGTAAAAACAACCTCAACACAAAAATTTTGTCAGCACGCCTAGAGGTCTCAGATAGACCATAAAAATATTATTAATACTAAAAATATTAATAAAACTACTATTATTAAAATCTGTAATCAATTGGAAATACCTGAGGATTTTGTGTAAATTTGATTAAAGAACTAGACATAACCTCTTCATCAGCATCCAGAACTTCAAATCTGAAAGTATATTTAGGAAAATTAAACTGTTTTTAACCTACTTTTGAAAAGACACTTGTAGAATTATACTGCGAAGCTAAAAATAAGTACAGTAGTCCACATCAATTTTTATTAGGATTTTAAAGTTTATTTTTTACTATGGATTAAATAAATTTTACTGAATCATGATGTTTTTTTCCTCTGTGGATAAAATTCTCAGCTTTTAGAGTGTTTTGCTTCATGAATATTGCATGCTAGTATAGAGTGAAGTTAGGTCTTTTGATTTTATCTATCAAAACTAATTGAAAATTAATACTTTACAATATATCAAGGAATTAAAACAAAAATGTGTCATGTCTATTATCCATTTAAATACATAAAAATTGGCTGTAAAGGGTTAAATAATGTAAGATGACAACAAATGTTTATGCAATACAACAAATTTAGTTTTGACATATATACAAATATGATATAAAATAAGATTATTTCTTAAAATGTTTTTAAAAAGTATGTATCTTTTATGTGTATGGTTTTCATTCTTTTCATTTTAATTAAATAAAATTATTTAACTACATTGGAAATAAGTCACTTTGTGAAAACACTCTTTCGAAAATTATAAAGAATTGAAATGAAAAAATATTTCTTATTGGTTTAACTTCAGCATTATGTTTTTTATTGTATTATGTCAGATTTTTCAATGAAATTAATTGTTTTAGAAAAAAAAAAATTTCCATTGAACAGAGTAATGTTTTTTTATTGTATCAGTATAAAGTTAATTATATAAAATTGTTCACTAAGTGACAATATTACACGCAGTAAAAAAAGACTTTTTGCTCTAGTCAAAAAATGACCAGAGCAACAGTAAAAATTAATTTATAAATCCCCCCCAAAAAAGTTTATTGGGGACTTAATTCAAATTTGGGCTCTGCAGTCTGATTCTATAGGTGTCATAGTATATTTTTAACCCCCCATTAAAAAATAGGTTAAAAACAGTTTAATATGCTATTGAATATGATATGTTTCTGTTTTTACTTCCTTTCATTTCCACAAAGTAGAAATGCAAGAAGTGCGATCTTGTTATGATAATGAAGTAATCTTCTGTTCTTACCTGATGTGTGTGGTCAGACAAGGTTCCAGACATTTTTCAAACATTTGTGGTTTTCCATTGGACAGCAGTTCAACTACATCATCATGCATCTCCTTCTTTAAATTATTTTCAGGTGGTTTGTCAACCTCACAAGTCAAATTCCTAAATTATGTATAACTAAAACAAAGCCTCTTAAATTAAAAAAAAAAATTACGCATTTTAAGAAGAATTTCACAAATAAAAAGTTAAATTCAATAGAATAAACATGAGTGCAATAAAAGATACTGGTGTTTAGAAGATAGCCATGGTGGAATACACCCATAAGCCTCCAGCACTCTTGACTCAGCAGCTTCCTGAAATTGATAATCTTATCAATTTCAAATTATATTCAAATTATATATTTAACACATAAAACTGAGCTTTATAATGTATATATTTAAACTCCTTCCTGAATACACATTCCATAGCTTGAGTTTCTCTTCTCATAGTCCATGCAAATTGTACCTTCCCTTAGAGATGCATCATTTATAACATAGTCAATCTAGAATTAATGATAAATATAATTTTATCTGCATGATAAAATAAATCACTATCATGCAAAAAAATTTTTACCTGGATTCTTGCCCATTCATACAAAGTGCCTCCATTTTCTTTCCTGACAGGACCAACTGTTTGTTTAGCTCCTGGCAAATAATCAATTCTGAGACTGTTCTTTCTTTTGGGATCCCTAGCAATCAGGTGTATTTTCTTCTCAGACATTATTCTTCCATATTTGTTCAAGTTCAAATCAAAATTTAGTTCATGGCAATAATCATTAGGAAACAGGAAAGATGGATTTTCACTAGTCTTGTTTCCATTCTCTAGTTTAAGTTTAGAGTAATCATAGGTGTAAATGTCCTTCAAAATTGTTTTGAATGACAAGTTTGATGCAGAGCCCTTCCAGGTTGGAACTGATGTTCCCTTGTGTGTCTCAAGTTCTCCAAGAAAGATCATATCTTCTTTGGCATAACCATACTTCTGGGCAACATCTGTTCTCATCTGATCATGTTGACAAACATAAAATATCGGTGGAGTCATGTCTTGCAGACCAATCATTGAAGTAGATTTAACTATAGGACCTTCCAAGTACTTCTCAACTGATTTGGTCATCTGGTAAACAAAAACTGCAAAAGCAGCGATGTAAAATATACATCGAATAAAGAACTGGGACTGCATTTTACCTTTGAAATTGGTTTGTTACTAAACGTACTAAATGTGAGTTTTGTTAATCTAATTACTTTCTTTACTGGAAAATAGGTATGTAATATTGGTGTTAGATATTTACTCAAGGTTCAATAAACCAACAAAGTTTACAATAAACTCTAGTGTAATCTAGTTTTATCTGTTTGTATAACCTTTCTTTACTAATACAATTTCTAAGGTTGTAAGGTCACAAGAACACAATTACTACTGGTTATTAAAGGGACTGTGAACGAGAAAATTTCTCATTAGATTATCAAACCTTAACATCATCTCATTCATATAATCTCAAAGATATTGCAAAACTGTCTCTCGTTTCCTTAAAAAATGGCTTTTTCTGCCGATTTTTACTATATCCAAGATTGGCGAAAAAATTTCTAGAGTATATAAATGTGCAGTTACTTGTCTTTTTTTCCCTTCTATAGCTAAAACTAAACTTGTTGACATAGTTCTCTATTTATCATATCGGTTAAGCTGACTTTTAACATAATCCTTGCTTTAAACCAATGTATAGTTACTTAGAAATTGATAAAATAAGCAATATTTTATATTTAATATCAAATTCAATAAGAAAGCTAGAAACAGGTTTTTTTATTAGTATCCAAGTAACTTCAGTTGGACCATCTATCGTCCACCTTTAATTACAAATTTGTAAATAATAAAGTTGCAATATTTTTTTATAAACAGTCTGATAAAAATGGTAACTAATTCTCCTAAGTGGGTTATTCATTGTTTAACACAATAAAAAAGGATATTATTATTTTAAATAACATCTGAAATTCAACCATTTGTAGACAGTGAGGTATTTTTTTTCTTCAATAATAAATATTTTAAACCGATCTTTATTACCTAATTACTACATTATTAAAAAACTAATTGGCGATTTTATATCATAAGATAAATCCTTAACAGTAAGTAAATTGTTTCAACTATATGTGACAAGTTGAATATCCCTACAAACACTATAAGAAACAAAAACGTTCAGATTTTCCCTTTTTTTCCTTTTTCCCTCCCAAAATACCAAAAAAAAACAAGTCATTAATGTAGGCTATTTTTGTTAATAGGACGTTTTTGGTTGATCAATGTAGTGAAAGGTGCTTAGAATATGTTAAGATTTGATAATCAGATGACAAATTTTAACGTTCACACTCCCTTTAAGCAAACCTTTTTTATTTAGTTTGTTGGCAAACGCAATTAAAGATAATGGATAACCAATAAACTTTCCACATAGCATTTCTAAGGATTGTCATAAATTAAAATTTATTTCAATTAAAAAAAATAATTGTCATGTCATATTAATTTTCGATTTCATGATATAATTTGCTAATTTTCTCATAGAATTAAATTAGGTATATCATGAATATTAATATTATTTATAGCATAAATAACCTCTATAGGAAATTGAATATACAGTGTTGACTTTTTATTTATTAAAATAAGTACTTATGTTAAAGGAAATTTACTAAAAAAAAATATTTCAAATCTAATAAATTTGATTGTTATTCTTAAACAATACCATTATTAATATTTAACTTTTTCTGGATTATTTCCGCAATTTTAACACTAAATTCCAGAAAACTAATAGCAGACAACCCAAGCCACAGGCCTAAGGAGGATCCAAGATCAACCAGAAGATTAAAACCATCATAACTGTACATGTCCAGTAGAACAGTCACCTGAAAATCTGTGTAAATGCAATACAAATTGTTAACAAAATTAAATTTGCATTTATAAAGACCCTGCCGCCCAATGAATAAGAATTATATGATGTATCCTTTTTTAACAGAAAAGTAAACCTGAGGATTTTGAGTGAATTTGATTAAAGCATAGTCCATTTCAATAGTACCCGAATCAAGAATTTGAAACCTTAAAAAAGGAAAATAATATAAATGTTACCAATATGATATTTGATCCTTTATGTGTAATTTTTAGCAATTCAGCATGCATTTTAATCAATTAACCTAATATCAGTAGTAACACAAGGTTTCAAACATCCACTGAACATTTTTGGTCTTCCATTTGACAACAGTTCAACTATCTCATCATGCATCTCTTTTTCTTGTTTATTTTCAGGTGCTGTATCAATTTCACATGTTACATTCCTATATATTTGTTAATATATTTAATTATATATTTCTGGGTTAACAAATCGTATACCAGAGCTATTATAGATATTCACAGACCTTAGATGAGTAGGTAACCATGGAGGTATGCAGTTGTAAGCTTCCAGCATTTTGGATTCAATTTTGTCCTGAATATAAGTGAAAATTAACATTTTCAGTATAAATCATAATCTTATGCATCTTTGCTAGATTCAATTATTTATGAGCCTTACTAAAAACACAATTGGAAAAATAAATTAAACTAATAAATTTTCATTTTTTATTTGCAGACAATAAAATGCAATTAATATTAATATATTAATGCATCAATATATGTTGTTAAAAAGAAATCATATTATTTTGTTAACCTGTAAGCATTTCTCATATGAATGGTCATATTTTTCATAGTTTTTACATATGGTTCCTTCTCTAATAGAAGCATCATTCAGCACATAGGATATCTAAGTTAAAACAGAGAGCAAGTAAAAAATATTTCTTACTAAATATTATTTTATTTAAATATCTCACCTCAACCCTAAACCATTGATAGTGGAGTTTATCACCAATCATTACTGGTCCAATCTCAAGTCTGGCAGCTGGAGGAAATTCAATCCTAACATGATTTTCTCTAAGAGGATCTACTGCAACAAAGTACATCATGTGGTTAGTGAGAACACGGCCATATGTTGTCAAATCATATTCAAGTTTGATGCAGTAATGCAAAGGAAACTTGAATACTGGATCTTGATGAAGTTTCACACCATTTTCTATAACAACAGTAGAATAGTTGAAAGAAAAGACTTCTTTCAGTAGCTCATTGCTTGTCTTGTTTGACTTGATGCCTTTCCATGAAGGTATAGATCCATTATGTGGTGCCATAAGTTTTCCATCAAAGAACAGGTTAATCCTTGAATATCCATGGTCTTTAGCAACCTTGGAATTAAACTGATCTCTCTGGCAAACATAGAAAACAGGAGGTTTCATGTCTTTTAAATTAATAATTTGAGTAGATTTTACTATAGGAGCTTCCATATACTTGTGAACAGATTGAAACATCTGATAGACAAACACTGCCAGAGCAGCAGTAAGGAATATTCCTTTTACTATGGCATAAGCAAACCTCATATTGAAGTCTTTGCTAATGACAAATGCTTCGGCAACTAAATGTTTTTGATCAAATTTCCCAAAAATACTATTCATTGAAGAATTAATTGGTAAATACTTATCATTATTGTTGAAATATGTCAATATCCCATTTAATTGGTTACTTACCACTTGAAATATTTTTTGTATTCTTACAATAAAATCTACTACTACTTTTTCCTACGAATAAAATCATTTACTACTATAAAATAAAAGAAGATATTCAACTCTCTTATGATTTATTGTTAATTTTATTGTTAGTAGAAGAGAGACTTTAATAGGAAATTTTTCTTAATGTTGTTGAAAATTTCCACAATTTAAGTAATATATGCTCAGTGTAATAATTGTAATTACTTTAATTGATGAAAATGGCTGAAAGCAGGTGATCAATTTATTTGCTTTTCTATTGTATTCTTATCCTACATAAATTAACAAAAAATATATAAATATGATCAACCTAGCATAGACGTCCAAGAGGGGGGTGATGGGGCGATTACCCCCCCCCCCCCATTTAAAATTTACCCCTAACCATTTAGGAGGGGGTATTTACCCCCCCAAACAATTTTGGGGGGGTAAATACCCCCCCCCAAAATAAAAAATCTCTAATAAAAAAAGTTTTGCCCGCTTCGCGCGCATTTTTAATTCTATATATTTAATGAAATTTTAATTACCCCCCTCAAAAATTTTATCCCAGGGGTAAATTTTGGGGGGGTAAACTAAATTTACCCCTGCCAACAGATTTCAGGGGGGGTAATTACCCCCTCCAAGCAAATTTTACCATCCCCAAAAACGAATTACCCCCCCCCCTAAAAAATTTTTACCCCCCCCCAAAATAAAAAGCTTGGACGCCCCTGCAACCTAGCATAGTAAGTGTTTTATAAGAGAACTTTTATTCGTAAATATGCATTTTATTTTTATACAAAAATATAAAATATTCTGTTTTTTGGAGATAGAAAATGAAAATTAAACAGACAAAAATTTTCCGGCATATATTTTTAGGACTAGGCTATTGCTATGGAGTATTTTAAAACTAGCTGCCCGCTGCAATGACAATTGCCATCTAGCTGAAGAAAATAGAAATAGCTAAGGCTAAAAAGGTACAGCAAAAACAAGACATGCTCCAATACATTCTTTGTATAACAGTTAGGAGGTTGAAAACATTTTTATAACAGCAGATTACGGTTTTATCACTATAAAAAAGTACTGTGAGATTCCATTTTCCCCTCTCTTGGTAATGTACCATTCCATGTTTGTGTCTATTGAAAGTGAAATAGTACTTTCATGTTAATTACATACTAGTAAATATTTATAAAATTGTATTTCCTTATTTAAAGAAACATAATAGTAATAATACATATGTATATACTATTTATTACATTTATTTTACAAAATTTTTTAATTATAAATAGTATTTTTAAACATTTTTATGATTAACCCATTAGTGCCGAACCGGGTTTTAAAACCCGGTGCCAGAAAATGTAAAAAAAACCCGTTTCCGACTTCATAATTGCATCATTCTCAGTATTAATCCCCCCTCTACTACCCTGGCTTTCATTTCCCCCTGGAGCAGGCAGTTTTGCTTACTTCCGTTTGCCGGTATAGATCAACAAAGTTTGAAAATCATGACAATTCAAAATACCCCATCTAACTTTTTTGTTTTTATAGTAAAGTTGCTGATTTTTTTCGTTAAATCTAAAGTTTATTGACAAGTATATCTATTTGTGAATTCGTTTTATTTAAATTATTATTTTTTATATGATTTTTTTATCGTTTTTTTACGCCCTATATAGGCCCGGTTCGGCATTTCCATTTTGAGTCTGAAATTTTTATTACCCGGTTTCACTAATAGATCTTTTTTGACAACAACAACAAAACAGGGTTTTTTTACCCGAAATCGCCGGCTAAACACTAAATTTGAAATAAATCACTTTGTATTATACTTGTAGCTCTTTAGATTACATGAGGTTGTGTAGTTTTCAATTACGGATCGTATCAAAGTTCTAAAAAGTGTTCATCTCACTTTTGGCGTTCAAAAATTACATTTTTCGATTTTTGGTCAAAATAACCGGGTTTATACAGGTCAACCGGGTTTTAAAACTGGGGGAAAGCACCAAAAACGGGTGTTAATGCCTGGTTGGTATTTATGGCCAAGCCGAACCGGTTTTTTTTGCAACTTTCCTGTGCACGCCACTAGAGCAAAACAAAAAAATACAAATTCCGTTTTGACCATTATAAAGCTTCTCTGAAACTTACAGCTCGATCGGCCCATAAAAGTGGCGCTCGGCACTAATGGGTTAACATAATTAAAAAATAGTATTATGATTTCAATTTATGTAGATGTTAAAGTGTAAACCACCATTCCAGTTTCGTCACTCTTGAAAGTGGAATGGTACAATACAAAAATCATATCGACCATGATGATATAATTACCAAGAGAGGGGGAAATGAAATCATACTTACCTTTTTTTTGGGACAAAACCATAATCAAAGATTATATTTTTGCTTTTATAAAAATGATTTCAACCACCTAACTGTACAACACACGTCTAGGGCTATTAATGTATATTATGATACATAATAAAAATATATTATAAAAGGGGTAATTTTCATTAATGTATTGAATCATTAATTTATTATAATTTTTCCAATAAATTATTTGTTGGTACAGAAAATAACAAGGAAGATTATAAAAAAAAACTAAATAAACAATATATTGAAATTGATTGATATGTAAATTACACCAGTACACAAGGTTTTACAATCTTATTTGTTGGTTCAAAACTTTGGGTACTTTTATTATAAGTGATTGGTTTCTTCCAAACTTGTAGTGTTCAAAGTTCTGAAATCATAAGTTCTTTTTTTTTAATGGACATACACATTTTCTGGTAACTAAATAATAATATATTTAAAGTTTCTACGCTTTATTAATTGTATATAGCTGTTACAGGTATCACCAAAAAAAGTTTGAAATTGATGGAACATTTCTGGCATGCCATAGTTAAAAAAAGAGGTAACTGGTACGTACGTACCTTAATTATATAAATTCTTTGCTTTTCAACAATAATAGTTGACAATGTCCCTTTATAGACAGTAGAACAACTATCTATAATACAAAGTAGAACGATGTCTGTCTGTAGAAAATTTAAGCATGAAATACTTACCTTTTCTAAACTAGATCATCCTTGTTTTATATGATAAAATTCAACAATCAGATAGCGTATCCTAAATAATGATTTTCGTTGTAATATGTATAATATTATGTTCAAAACAAGGACAATCAAATTATAAAAGTTTCATAGAATACATTTTTTTTAACAAGGACATAAGAGTCCAGAACGATTAAACTTTTATTCTCAAAGAAATCATATCTCGTTTTATTTTTAAACACCAACCATTTTTGATAATTCATATCCTTGTAATTTAAGCTCATCTTCAAACTATTACCTATTATAGAATTTGATTTTTAGCAAACAAAATGATCATTTTTGAAATATTTTATTTGTATAAAAAAAAGAGATCAATGAACTTACAAAATTTAAACCACCTGCAAAAGTTATCTTAGTAACAAGTGTATCCCCAATAGACTTAAAACCGTTAGCCATTATAACCATCTGCAAGTGAAATTACAATAAACAAGTGGAATATTAAGAATGAGTCATCTTTCCAACGGACTTTTAAAGACCCATCTGCCAGCCAATGAAAGTGAAAAGGGGGAGTTAAGACATTAACAAGTAGTACCCCAAACAATTGGCGGTTAAAGATCAATAAAAACTATTGATCTAAGTGACAGGTGCAAAAGTTACAAGTTTGCAAAATAGTATAAAAAGGGAACATTCCCAGACAACCAGCCACTCTCTCGCAGGACTCAGAAGTGACAACAACTAATTTCTTACACATCCTTTAGAATTGAATCATAATCAGAGATAAATTCAACCAATTTATCAAACCAAATCTTAGTAAGTTTTAAAATTTACTTATCATCTAATTTTGATTGATTTAAAATAAGTGGTTGGGAAGTTCCCAACCTATAGTTTTACCTGTGCTTGTAGTCAGTAAGCACCATTGGTTGATTTTAATTCCTAAAATAAAATATTTTAATATCTATTTAATTAAACCTAATAGCAATAGGTAATAGTAACTTTAAGATTTCCATCGCTCAATTCCAAAACTATTGGTTGATTTTAACTTTAAATCTTTGAAATTAAATAATCTTTCTTAAGTAAATATAAATAATTGATTTAAGTCCACATATCTTAAAAGATAGGTATACCTATCATCTTTGTAAATAAGTAATTAAATTAACCCAGTATCTTAATTTATAGGAATACCTATCATTTTGTAATTAAATAATTGATTAAACCAAGTATCTTTGAAGATAGAAATATCTATCACTTTTGTAAATAAATATTTTGATTTGATCCAAATATCCTTAAGATAGAATTACCTATCTCATTTGCGAACAAATATTTAAACTAATCCTAGTATCCTTACAGATAGGGATACCTATTTGTATGTAAATAAAAAATCTGTAATTTTAAATCATTACCTAAAAGTAACAAGTTTTGTGTTTTAATTTTGTCTTGTCTAATATTTGAATAATTCAGTAATTTGACTTATAAATTGTATTGTCTTGTCCATTTATCAGTAATTATCGTATCCACCAGTTATTAAATCCATTTACCTTAATTGTGAGATCTTGTATTATTTGATTCTGATTGTATTAGTCTTGTGTCTAAAATAAAAGTTTGGTATAATAAAATCATAAAATAATTACATCTATTTCAATATAGTATCGCAACTACTCTATAATTCAACCTAATTCGTAATAAGTCGCTCTTTCGGAATCTAGTGGCAGGCTGTAAGAATAGGAGAAACTTATCAGTCATTTTGGGGTTCCCTAGGAGACGGATTAGGACCATTCTAAAAACTGAACCAACAATTTTGACTTATTTTGGGATACCTTGTAGGTAGATTAACCGATAAAAGAGAAACTCTGTACGTTAATTAAATTCGATTAGTTAGATAGGCCAAAACCTGCCCTAATTGATAACGCAAGGTATAGAATAGCGGTCGTCGCTCCTCTCAACCCTTACATGTCTGTCTGTCTGTCTGTTTGTTTGTCTGTCTGTTTGTCTGTTTGTTTGTAGCGAAGGATCTCGCTTACCGCTGAACCGATCGGGTTCTCCTTAACAGGGTAGCTTCTCATAAGTCCCGGGAAGGTTTATAACTATTTTGGGGGAGGGTACCACCATCCTATCAGGAGAAATCGCCCCTAGAAAAAAATTACCCCTCCCGAAAAAGAGACTCCAACGAAACATAAACCAATTATTTCTGTAATTAGATATTTTAAATAAAAAAAACATTCAAAGTGCCACTAGAGGCCTCTAGGGGCGTAGCCGCTAGTCTATAATACAAAGTAGAACGATGTCTGTTTGTCTATTTGTTTGTAGCGAAGGATCTCGCTAACCGCTGAACCGATCGGGTTCTTTTTTACAGGGTAGCTTCTCATAGGTCCCGGGAAGGTTTGTAACTATTTTCTTGGGGGGTGGGACACCCCCCCCCAAAAAAAAAAAAAAATTTCTTTTTAAAACTAAAATAAAAATAAAAGTTTTTTTTATTTTTCTTTTAAATCTAAAATACGAAAAATTGGTTTGATCACACCTTTTGGGGCAAAGCCCCTAGAGGCTAGGGGCGAAGCCACTAGTAACCTACAAAGTACCTTTTTTTTAGATTTATGGATTTTAGTCTTCTAAAAAAATAATAGGGTGCATGTACAGTCACTCTGGGTTTGAGTCCTGCAGGTTTAGGGCTCCCCACTGGGTGAAGCGATGATTCCAGAGAGGGTATTTTCATATTTTTTGCCATAAAAAAATTTTAAATATAATAATTAGAATACCTTTTAAAATAAATTTTAAATTGCATGTTAAAAATAATTTAAAAAATAATTGTTACAATTACAATTTTTTATCAAAAAAAAAAAAATTATTTTGTAAAGTAAAACAAACTTTAATACTATTGGATTATAGACAAAATGAAAGCTCAAATAAACACATAGTCTCGGCAGCCATTGCAAAGTTTGCATGCACGTCATAACAAACGCAGTTCCACGGAAGAACGTGTGCATCTATTCATTACATTGTCTTTCTTTTATTTGTTATGGCAACTGAACATCTGCTATATATCTTTAGTCAATTTGTCCATTACATTTATTTGCTAATATAGATGTTGTCATCCTTGTACTTTTTCATTTTCCAGAGATTTTCAATGAAAAATATAAATTATTTAATTTATTTAAAATTTGCGGAAATTGCCATGTAAAAAATAAACATAAACGGTACCGCAAAGTTGAATTTTAATGCCTACTCATGTTTGCAACTTAGTAACAATTCATATTATAGGACAAGGATGACAACAACCATAAAAGCGAAAGGAACTATGAATACAAGAAACAAAAGTATGGAACCATAGGACGATTTTAACATCTCTAAAATACCTACAATAGGTGTTTCTGTCTGGACAGACGGACGTAAAGAAACATATTTAATGTTTAAATGCTACGCTCTTTATACAATGGATATATTTTATGCTTATTCATTCGCACAGGAATTCTTGTAAATATACAATGTCATTGCAGCATGTTTATAGCATACACTTTTCCAGCAGGGCTCCAAAACTGATTGATATCCACTGGATAAGAACCGGTTCTCAGTAAAACTGAAAAATCATTTAGTATCGTATCAAAGACAATTTTCCACGAATGTTAAAATAAAAACCGCGTCTTTGGCCTCTTTTGGCCAACAAAACTGGTTTTGAATTTTCATTTTAATGTCTGCGGAAAGCATTCTATAATAAATATTAAAGTATTTCTCTCTAATCATATATCTTTCCATATTCTATCTATCCATCTATCAATATAAATCAAAGGATATCAGATTTCAGAGATTTCCTTGGCCCAAAAGCAGGCTTATCTTAACCTTGCACAGATTAAACCTGAAGATAATGCCCCTTTAATCAAAAGGCCAGTTGAAGGATAGGTGTATTATATTAAAGTGTTTATTACAATAGTCCATAAAGTTTTATAATAACATTTTCTTATTTGTTAACTTAACTACTTGAGGACTTTTATGGAATTCTTATTGGCTGGTTCATTAAGTTGAGTGTCCATATGTTTTAACCACCAATTGTAATCTACAAAATGGCAATTTTGTGTATCATCATTGGGGATGTACATGAATTATTCGCCCATTGTCTTTTTCTTAGATCTCTGTTGATAATTAGATATTAGATAATGATATTGTAATTTTTGCAGGCTAAGTAATCTAACTAACTTTTTATTAATGGATGATTTGGGTTTTACATTCAATCAGTGGTGCAATTTAAACAACAAATGTATAATGACAGTTTAAACAAGGACAAGCTTTTAATTTTTAAATGAAGGGTTTCAAAGTTTTTTGGGGAAAACAATCTTTTACTCTCGCCCTTGGATGTCTATGACATGACAGCTCGCGTTTTTCATGCTATGCATCTGTGGATTTCTAAACTAGGCAATCGAAAGCTGAATTTTCGAATACAGTCGCGCAGAGTTGTAATTTTCAGGTAGGGAGGGGACATTGGATTGTAAAGTACACCGGTGCCCAATGCTTTAATAGTTATTTCTCGCATCGTATTATAAACAGCTTTCCGCGGATATATAATGTACAATTATAGGATTGAAACCAGTTTTTTTAGCCCCGAGGTGCCGAATCTTATGATTGTACATTTTTATATTCGTAGAAAGCTGGATATAATACGATGCTAGACATAGTTTTTTCGAATGGATGAGAACCGGTTCCTATCCACCGGATTTAAATGAATACGAGAAAACCACTTAATCTCATTTTCAGCTTAAAAACTTATCGATTTTATATATCTTGCCAAGCTTTTCATATACCAATTATTATGTTTGGTTTGAAATTGATAAGACAATTATAACATGTCTGGATTAAAAATCAGACTAATCCGTTACAGACGGACGGAAAGACTGTCCCACTCCTAATTTTGAAGCTCATTATTTAGAATCTAGATGGCATGAATTCTTTTAAAAAGTTTATATCTCAAATGTTATCCCCTAAATAAAAACATTGCCAATTTTAAATATCCAAGTAAAAACTGCAATATAAACAACCCTTCTCAACCACTCCATCAAAAACTTCTCAAATTAAGAGTGAGGCATTTGAAATGGTCTATTTGATCATTTGTAAATTCTATAATAATGTCAGGGCTAACAACAAACGTAAAACGGCTGGAAAAAAAGTTACAATCAGGATGCAAATTTGTATGTCAAATCTTTACAAAAAAGTAAACCACCTAATTTCGAAGCAGCTTATAGTGCGGAATAAAAAATGAGTTAATTTGTTTTGTATTTTTTTATTAGGCACTATAAACTGCTTTCCTTCTTTCAATAGCAGCCGGAACATTTAAATTTCGGTCAGACAAATGTGATTGAAGCCTCACAAGTGTTAGAAGGTACATCCCAAACTGTTTTAAAGACTCCTTTAAAGTTATTTTTATATTAAATGGTAAAAATAGCAACGGGTTTTATTATATTCTAATTTGAATTTAAAAAAAAAGAGGCTAGGCCATACTTTAAACAAGGGGATAGTGAGAAATATGAACAAGAATGTGTCTATACAAACTTATCCATATTAAATTTTAGTGCAAGATTTTCTGTTAAACTAAAGAATAGGGGGAAAATCTACAAATTTTCTTCTTTTTCTACCTAAATAAAACTATCAAAAGTTTTTTTCATAAGTTATAAAAGTGCCTTTTATGGTAAATTGACTTTAAGTCAGGCTGATTAGGAGAACCGCAGGTTTACAAATATAGCATGGGGCTTAACCCTTTAAAAAAAGTTCCATAAATTTTCACATGAAACACATGTTAAATAGTTGCTCTGTTAAAAAACAAGGATGACAACATCCTTAAAAGCGAAGCACTGAAACGGTAGGACAAATGCAAAGCAAAATTGTAAGTAAATTTGTTGAAAAACTGCTTGATTCAGGATAATGATTATGGACATACTTACATATTTAGGACTTGATTATATAGTTGCTTCGCTTATTACATTATACTTTGTTGTCCCAGGAATCAATATATATATATACCAAAAATCAGATCAATCGGATGATTAGATCACATAAAAATTTGTTGTTAAAAAAAGTAAAAAAAACAACATGTTTAAAATAAACGTACGGACATTTTGGTGATGATTATTATGCTTTCTAAATCGTACCTAACTACTAAAGGAATGACCATGCAAAATTTAAAATCGATAGGACAATTCTAGCATGCCTAAATTAACGAAAAAAGCTATCCGTTACGGACGGACCGACCCTAATTATAGAAAAGCTTCGCTTTTAAAAATAAGGACATAAAATTAGCGTGTTTTGACTTCTGCATATTATCATATTCAAAAAATAGTTCATATTCGCATAAAGACACTAAAGATAATAATAAGTAGGAAGAGTAAGAGGTAATTTGTGCTGTATTAATAGTTTAATTCTTAACATGGTGATAAATCATGCTGAAATGATAGCACACTCATAAAAGTGTAAAGGTTGCAATTTGGAATGCTGTGGTGCACTGCATAATAAAACTGTTTAAAGTATTTCTGGTGAGAATTTATAATCGGATCTACTGCAGTTCACGGTAAAATATTGCTGGTAACAAATATTGCCAAAAATTTATGAATTTTAAAGGCTGCTAGCTGCCAAACGGCTGAACGTACAGATCATGCCCGCACACTGTTTTATGCGGCATAAGAAGGCCTACAAATAATCTAGAATAGCTATAAATCAATAATGCATAATTATCTCGCAGTGCAGAGAAATGCGTGAAAAAGGCCTATTTTACGCGTTTTTTCTTGAGTGAAGCTTTCCCTGTGCATCATTAGATCTTGGCTATTCCAGATTTTTTGTAAGCCTTCTTATACCGCTTAAAATGGTGTGCGGGTATGATCTGTACGTTTAGCCGTTTGGCAGCTAGCAGCCTTTAAATTTCATATATTTTTGGCAATATTCGTTACCAGCAATATTTTACCATGAACTGCAGTAGATCCTTATAATCTTAGCTACTATATACGGGTGTCCGTCGGAAACTGTTCTTTTTAAACTCTTAATATTTCAGCTATCTTAGTAAAATAAAAAGTATTTGGCAGCCTACTACTGACTGTTTTATGAGATAGTGATGAAAAATCCACAAAATAAACAGGAAAAAATCTACGAGGTAGTACATATGAGGTTGATATTGAATATATTTGCTTTGTGAACTTTAGTATGAGTTAGGGTCCAAACAGCTGGTAGCTTAGACTTTCTAAGCACACCAATATAACCCGCTTTACATTTGAAAATAAAAGATTCCAAAACTTCAATAATCTGAGGTGTACTGTAAGTAAACAATGTGTAAAAATAAGCATAATATTGGTCTTCTTTGTTCATTTTTCATGTGAGCTCGCTCCAAATGCACACAAGAACCCGAAATATACCAGATTTTTAAATAAGACTACAATTCAATAATTTAACATATTTTTAAACATTCCTTCCTATTTTTTGGTGAGTTTTGAAAAAAATACAATGCAAATTATTTTTCTGAAATAAAAATATTTTCAATTTCTGATATTGAAATTTCGCATAAATTTGTTTTGCGCAGCTTTTTGTTAATTTACTTTGTAAAGGTAAAAGTTAGCGTCTTTATATGGTTTTATTTTTGTCTTGATTTGTATAACTGTGCAGCCACGGATTGAGTAGCTTGCGGCTGCGGCAGCGGTTTGATAAAAAAGGAATGATTAAAATATACTACATAGATAAATTTAAAGCATTTTCAATTTGGGGTTTAAAACAGATTAAAATCAACTGGATGAGAACCGGTTTTTGAAAAATCATGTATAGCATCATTATCTACGGAAAGTTTTTTATAATACGATGCGATAAATTACTATTACTAATATCGTTTTGTGGCTCAACTACATTTAATTTGTTTAATTTTGTTTTGTGTAATATAAATTTCTGATGAAAAGTGTGGGATGATTTTTCAATATTATGAGTTTGGTCTGTATTATAGCCAAATATTATGTAAGGTTAGGAATATTTTTTTCTAAATTATATTAGCAAATGTACTAGTACTATATAACTAGACTAGCGACTTCGCCCCTAGCCTCTAGGGGCTTTTTTTCCCCAAGAGGTTTAATTTTCGTAGATTTAAAAGAAAAAGTTTTTTAAAAAATTGTTTTGGGGTGGGAAAATTTTTTTTTTTTTTTTTTGGGGGGGAAGGGGGTAGTCGACCCCACTATTTTATTATTAGTTTTAAAAAGAAAAAAAAATTGGGGGGGGGGATTTTTCATTTTTGTGGGGTTGGGGGTGTCCCACCCCCCAAGAAAATAGTTATAAACCTTTCCGGGACCTATGAGAAGCTACCCTGTAAAGGAGAACCCAATCGGTTCAGCGGTTAGCGAGATTCTTCGCTACAAACAGACAGACAAACAAACAGACAGACAGACAGACATCGTTCTACTTTGTATTATAGATTATGTCCGTCAAATCAATATGGTTGTTAAGTTTTGTATTTATTTAAAATGAAAGAAACTCTAAAACAAGGATGACAACATCCATAAAAGCGAAGCACTGAAACGGTAGGTAGTATCTGAACTGAAAAATCGGAACATAAATGTATAAATGTCGAATCAAAATTGTAGGTAAATTTGTTGAAAAACTGCTTAAAAACAGGATAATGTTTATGGACATACTTACATTTTTGGACTTGATTATAGAGTTGCTTCGCTTATAATATTGTTCTTTGTTGTCCCAGGAATCAATATACCAAAAATCAGATCAAACGGATAATTAAAACACTTGGAAATTTGTTGTTAAAAAAGTAGAAAAATCAACATGTTTAAAATGGACGTACGGACATTCTGGTAATGATTATAGAGTTGCCACGCTTTCTGAATCGTACCCAACTACTACAGGAATCATCATGCAAAGTTTGAAATCGATAGGACAATTCTAACATGCCTAAATTAACGAATAAAAGCTATCTATCTCGGACGGACGTACGAACCGACCCTAATTATAGAAAAGCTTCGCTTTTAACAATTATTGTAGAGCAATTTTCTGTCTGTTGTTATAAAAAGAATATTATTGTATTCGCAAAGCTTTTTACATTATCGTCTATCCTATTATATACAGTAGTAAGCTTTTTTTGTTCGATGCTTATAATTTCGGAAATTTCTGGTCTGAAAGGGTTGTACTTTTTAGGAAAGCTTAAAAAATATCTTGAGGTTTTGGGGTATTTTTCTGACCTCCCCACCATCCCCTAGAGGCTAGGGACAAATTAACTAGTTTTAAAATAATTTAACAATCAAACCAAACTTAAAATCTTTATTTTTCAATGCTCTTTGGCTGAAATAAGAAAAATAAAGACTTTCGCTCTCATTACCTTGCTTGCTAAGCACTTTGAGGGAAAGCACCGAAATGTCCTTTGTTCTGCGACTTTATCGCCACTTTCCTCATTTTGGCATTATATTATGGAGGCCTAAGAAATGATATTTTAAAATCTTAATGAAATTAATGACAGTTATAATAGTTGAAATATAATTTGCCTGGTAATGGTCAAATGAGGTATATATACAAACAAATATACAAAACCAAGTATCATAATTTCCAAAGTAGCTTAAAATAATGTTTAAAATTGACATTTAGTCCATATTCAGTACAAGCCTATTTTGTTTAAAAGAAAAAATAATTATTATTTTCTAAACATGTTATGTTTTTTTAATTATACTAATATTTTTTAAAAATCTAAGTCTGTTTTTTTTATTAACTTGGATTTAGTACCTTTGTGAATGACACACGGATATTCCTTTGTGATAGAATATCTGTGCTATTGATAAGTTGAAGAATATTTTTTATGGTTTGACAACAAATATCTAGTTCTAAAGTAATTGCTGTATTAAATTTTCATGTTAGATATTTTTTTGATAAAAATACAGTTTTGGAAAAATCTTAGGTTTTAAGTTCAACTACAGAAAAGGTTCGCTACTGAAGGTAAACTTGTCACTGTAATGGGTTAAAGCAAGTCATGTCATTATGAGCGTAGGATGCTCTGAGTATTGGTTTAAAAAATATGACGTAACAAAAAAAATTAGCCAATGAGAGGCCGTTATTGACCAATGGCGGCATGCGTAGTGGACTCTCATTGGCTAATTTTTTTTTTACGTCATATTTTTTAAACCAATACTCACAGCATCTGAGCGTAGCAACTAAAAATTTTATTTGTCAATACTTCAACAAAGCAATGTGATGCAGCAAAAACGTAATTTAATAGTGAAATTTCTATCATGAGCGCTGATTTCCATTTACCTAAAATGTCTTTTTAAAATGCCCATAATATTTTTGTTATTGAATCTGAAGGCTACAAATTTGGGGTATTGGCTTGGGTATACTTGTGGTAATCTTTCAGTAGTTAAATTGGTGTATTTCTTGCAGGCTTCCTTTAATCAATGCCAATATCCTGCTACAAGCCAATAAATTAGGAAACCATCAGTTAAAATTGTGTAAAAAGTTACATTGAAAACAAGTAAGGAGCGTCAACGGATATATGGGCGAAAGTTAAAAAACCTTCACTTTGGAATGGTTGCGCTACTAATTAGATATATGCAATTTTACATTCTTGTACGACCATTATTTAGTGTACTAAAGTACAAATAAAATTATTAAATGCATTTTATGTCATAAAAATAGACCTAATATTTTTTGGTGAATTTTGTCAATAAATCATCTAATACGACTGGACTGCGATGTAGTGCCGGAAGGATGAACATTTTGTAGTGAAAATACAACGCAATGTTGCATACCCCCCCCCCTCTCTCATAAAAATAGATAAAAATAGAATAAAATATGATATCAAAAAACTTGCAAAAGTCTTATGTCAAAATAGCTACCGAAACTGATTTGATACATAAAAATCATCAAAATAATTGAGAAAGATTTAGAGGGGTAAATAAGAAGAAATCATAGTAAATAAGTGTATTTTGCTCACAAGTAACCAGCAACAAACCAAAAAAACTAAAAAAATTCCTAGTAGAGTGTAATCAACGCCTGTTTTATTGGCCCAAAGGGAAAAAAAGGTATCAATCATACAATTTTTTATCATTCTTGGTAAATTGTAAACTATAAGATACGTGATTTTTCAGTGTGGCTCAAAACCGGTTTTAATCCAGCAGAAATTCATTGGATTCAAAGACTATTTAGAAAAAAGATTATTATGTTTAAGATAGAAGTTTTATATAACCCTCTAATCTAATATCTTCATTAGCATGACGGAAGGATTCAAAAAAGTACTTCTAAGTATTTCTTCACGGTAAAAAAAGAGTTCCTACAAAAAAGGTTAATTTAATTATTTTAAAATACAACAGAGGTGGATTTATTTTAAAAAAATTGTTTTTGTGAGCCATAAAAAATTACAAAAATAAGATAAAATCTTATGTAAAAAAACCTTCTATGATTTTATTTAATTTTTGTGGATTTTTTATTTGATTTTAGAGGATTTTTTCACAAAAACAATTTGTTGAGACAGCTATGCAGCCAGCGACCCTTTTTTTTTTTAAAGAATCCACCTCAGATATGCTCCCAGAGCACCAGGACTTCAATTAACTGTGAAAAAAATGGTCTATATGTTTTATTACAATTATGTCACGTGGCAGACATAGCAGCATAAAGAACCTTTGTATCAGTTTGGTAAAGACCTGGACCCGTCACCTACCCGATGCGACAGCAAGCGCGCGCGGATGAAAAATTCGCGAATTTCCGCATGACTGGATGAACACTATGTTTGCAAAGTATGGTAAATTATTGGGTAATTTGAATTATCAAGAAAATTTAAAATGATGATTTCATTTTTAGAACAACAGTTCATTAAGGCAGTTAAATTGTCAAATAATTATATAATTAAAATGGACAATACCCATAAGCTAAGCGCTGAGAAATAATGATATATGTTAGTCATATATTTAGTAAGAAAAGACTTTTTTTGGGGAAAAATTTATTTTTATAAATATTTTAACAGGAGGAAAAATTACGATAAAATTACTCTAAAATCATTTGCACGTAGAGAACGTCCCCCCCCCCCCCCTCCTCCACCTTATTCGATTTGAAGCAAATTTACTTACAATTTTGTACAGACTTTTGCATTAATATTCAGTTTATTCAGTTCTGGCACTCTACAAGCGTTAATGTTCGTTTTGTGGTGGAAGATAAAATAATTTTTCGTATTCATTTGAATCCGGTGGATAGGAACCGGTTCTCATGAATACGAAAAAACTATGTCTAGCATCGTATTATATCCAGTTTTCTACGAATATAGAAATGTACAATCATAAGATTAAAACTAGTTTTTTTAGCCGGTGCCTTTGGCACCACGGGGCTAAAAAAACTAGTTTTAATCTTATAATTGTACATTCTATATCCGCGGAAAGCCGTTTATAATACGATACGAGAAATAACTATTCTCGTATTCATTCGAAACCGATTAATATCTGGTGGATTAGAACCGTTTCTAATCCATACGAAAAAAATAATGTCTAGCATCGTATTATATCCAGTTTTACATCTCGGGGCTAAAAAAATGGTTTTAATCTTATAATTTACATCTGCGGAATGCTGTTTATAATACGATGCGAAAAATAACTACAATCACCCATTGATAAATCCTTGTATCCGTGAAATTATGTTTACTTTAGCGTTATGTTACATGTACGAATTCAAAGGATTTAATCAGAGATTATGTACATTTCTTCTTGCTGTCGTCTAGCTGTATTACAGGGCTCGGCAGCCGCGCGTCAATATGCTGTAAGCCTTTGAGAAATTTACCTTTAATAATTTTAAAAATCACCTGGAAGTCTAAACCTGACCCAAATATGGCATTCTCTATTTTTAAACAAAATTTCAAAGCATCCAAATGGGTGTAAATTTGAGACTTAGTAGCGGCTGACGCGCAGCTGCCGAGCCCTGATTATTAACCATTTTTTGAAGTGCAGCTACCCTCTACTAAAGTTTTTTCACACTGTTGGTAGATTTTTACAAATTTAACTATTCAAAAACTATTATGTATCATCTAATTGTAAGAAGTTATTATTTTTAGTTGACATATTTGGCTCAACCTATAAAATTTCAGATGAGCCAACTTTCCACCAATGAGAGCACAACATTTTATGAAATGCCGCGCTGTGATTGGCTGAAATTCGGCTCACCTCGATCTGGCTCACCACTAAAATGATTTAAATATCCAGCTCAGGCTAGGATTTCCAGGACTTTGAAAATCCTAATTTTATGTAATTTGGTCCCTTGGCATGTTTTAAGGAAATTCGACTGATATCTACATTAACAATATTACCAACTTTAAGCACCACAAATAGAATCTTTAGAATGGTAAATTGCTATAACATGGTGGGAGGGTACATTGAGCTGTTTATTGCACTAGTCCCCAAAGTTTCATGAAACCTTTTTTTTATTCGTTGGCTTAACAACTTTGATTGAATTTTGTTTTGTTGAATCTGCAAAAAAGGTAATTTTGTGTAACATCATTGAATATGTACATCCATTTATCAGCCATTGTCTTATCCCTTTAGATTCATGACAACCTAATTTTTGGATTTTGTGATCCTTGTTTTCTAAAGAATTATGAATTAATGTATATTTTTTGTTGTTGGTTAGCCATGACATCTCAATTTTCTTTCATGTCAGCTAGTCTTAGTAGGGAAGCTACTCTGTAAGTACCTACAAGTCTGTTGGTTTGTCTGTTGAGTAAGATCCTTCAACATTTTCGATAACTTTTCGTTTTAAAATAATGGAATTATATTTTAATAAATTGCCGAATCAAATTCGCAATAAACTTCAGCAAGTTCTTCAAAAATTAAAATTTTAGGAAAAGAACTACTTAAATGTTTTCCAGTAAAGCTTTGAAGCTGATTAATATCCACTGGATTAGAATCAGTTCTCAGCCACACTGAAGAATCAGGTATAGCATATATAGGGACCATTTTTGTTAGGTCGGTTTTAATCTTAACTAGTTTTAATATTATTGTTTTTCATTGCAATATCCACAGAAAACTGTAAAACGATGCGATAAATGACAATATAATTTAATTTTAATACAAATCAGTACATTAAGTAAGTAAATATTCAAAATTTAAGTAAAAAAAAAATTTATAAAGTTTTTCAATAATGAATTTGATTGACAAGGAAATAGTAAGAATTTTAAAGAAATAAAATTGTAAAAATTTAATTCCAGTATTATTTAGTTAATCATTAAGAAATTGCAATAAAAATGTTCCAAAAACCTTTCGGGCATGAACTCACAAATACTTGCAAAATTTTACAATTACATTTTATGAGCAAAAACAAGGACAGCCTTTTTATTATTTGTATCAACAGCGCAGTTTTTGTAGAAAAATGAACAAACACATTATAAATATTCCTTAAAGCAAAGTATTAGTTAAGGTTTTAGAGTTTCCAATATGGCTTCGAAACCGATTAAAATCCGTTTGATTGGAATCGGCTCTGAACCACGCCAAAAAAAACAATGTATCATAACGAATTCTAGACATTGTTTTAAGAACAACGAAATTAAAATTATTAATTCCAGTATTACTGGCTTGAAAGGTTGTCTATAATACGATGCGATTAATAACTATTCCAGTATGGCTTCGAATGAGATTAATATTCGCTGGATTAGAATTAGTTACGATAAATAACTATTCTTACTATACTTAAACATACCAACTGATTATATTACAGAAGAGCTTAGCATTTATGTAAAAAAAAACTCAATTTTCTCTGTTGGAATTTATTTTATGAATTTATTATGTAAATAAGAAATGAAATAAACAATAAAAATCAAATTGTACAAATTAACAATCAGGGTTTAAGTCTCAGTCGTCGTATTTTGATTCTTAAAAGCTAAGATTTTCTATTTTTGGGGCCAGTCCTTGTGACGTTTCGTTCGCAACGTATTGGCATGTCCGAATTTTCCTATTTATTTTAAACTTGGCACGACGATTTCTGTAATAGTAAAGTACACTTTTAAAAGCGTATCAAATCCATAATCAATACCAGAAATTTTAGATATCCATTTAAAATAAAAACAATATTTTATTTGATATGTACATATAACTATCCAATTCACTTGATATTTGGAATATAGATTCCCAAGTATAAGCGAAGTATCTCTATTTTCATGTTTTAAATATAAGTATCTATAATACAAAGTAGCTTGATGTCTGTCCGTCTGTCCCTCTGTCCGTCTGTCTGTCTGTCTGTCCCTTAAGATCTCGGTAACCACTGAACCGATCGGATTCTACTCTTCAGGGAATATACCTACTGGTCCTGTGGTGGTTTTAGGCTATTTTCTTGGGGGGTGGGACACGCCTAACCCCCCCAAAAATAAAAAATAAACCACCCCCCAAAAATTTTTTTTTACATTTTTAGTAAAATCTCAGTAACTGCTGATCAAATTGGACTCTAACCTTCTGGGAATATACCTACTGGTCCTCTGGTGGTTTTAAGCTATTTTTCTGGGGGGTGGGACACCCCAACCCCCTCAAAAATAAAAAAATACCCACTTCCAAAATTTTTAATTTTTCAAAATTTTTGTAAACAAAAACCAGTTATTGGGGTGGGGGAACCCCACTGCAATATGGGGCGAAGCCCCCATGAATCCTCCCCCCAAAACAAAAAGAAATGTAAATATTTTTTTTTTTTTTAATTTTAATTTTTGTGTATGTGAACAACCTAGGTTTAATTTTTACAAATTGAAATTTTTGGGTTTAATTTGTACAAATTAAATTTTTTGTGCGTAAAGCGCACAATCTGGGTTTAATTTTACCACAGAGTAATTAAACAAAGAATAATTTTTTTGAATATTTCTATTAAGGAGGGTTGACTTCCCATAACTATATAGGGCGTAGCCCCTAGAGGCTAGGGGCGAAGCCGCTTGTATCAATATAAAGCATCATGTATATAAGTAATTTTGGAATAGATTTATAAAGAATATCTGTTTAATTTTCCAAATAATGATGAACACTAAATTACTCAACATTTGTTAATGTTCGTTTGTCTTATTATCTATCATTTTTGGATTTAGCTTTCATGGATTTTGTCATCCTTGTTGTGCAATAAGTTAACATTCTACCCGTGGAGTAACAGAATAAAATAATTTTAAAGCATATAAATTAGAAGCTTTTATGAATGTCGTAATTTCTGTTTTAAATTATGAAATTTACAACGATTTTGAATAAGATTAAACAATTGTCTTTATTTTGACAAGAAAAAATATTTTTGCTGTTAATAGAGGTCCGTGAAAGTTGTCTGCCAATCAGCCCTCATTTCTACTTAATGCTAAAGATCTAATCAAATACAATCAAAGAATAATAAAGAATTAGGGTAACTATCTTATGAAAATGCTCAATGTGTAAATGTTTAGGTTTTAGGCTATTTAAAAAGGGAAAGGGTTCAGGAACGGGAATTTTTTTGTTATTGCTTGAGCATTCTACTGAAACTCTACTACAGCTTAGTGAAAGAAATCAGTGGTCGGAAGCCGTGCGTGAGCCGCATGTAAGCCTCAGTGAAATCATCATATTATAACTTCAGCTAGGTGTATAAAACTGTTAATAAACAGACAATCATTTTCTGCACACAAGAGGGTTTTCATTTGAGTCTTATTAGTGGCTGAGGCGCGGCTGTCGAGCCCTGGAAGAATTGACCATGGTTGAAAAGCGGAGATAATAATTTACATGTGATAGCGGAAATTATATAATTTCCCATTTCTTTAAATCAACAAATTTTACAAATATTTAAATTTTCAGTGGTATAATTAGGAAAATTTACATTATCATCAGGCGCATCAACACAATAAAACAAGGGTATGCGAAGCGCCCCTAGAATATTTGCGCTTTTTGGCAGGAATAAGGTATAACCAACAAGTAAAATAAATCTAAAATAATATTTGGGGGGCAAATGGAGAGGTCGTCAATTTTACGATGGGTTGCCCCCCAACGACAGCTGAAAAACACGTATAGGTTTCGTGATTTTCTTCTGAATTAATTTCGTTATTGGTATGAGCTGGCTTTTTGGTATTTATTTTGTTAAGGAATAAAGCAATGACCAATAGTTTGATGTACACCCTCAATTACAATAAACATAATTATTAATTAATCCTTCAGTAGATTAAAATTATCCTTTGAAAAGTTGGTACAATAAAAATCACATCTTTATTTAATAGATTTATGTTAAAACATAAAATTTATATGAAATATAAAAGTCTGGAACTTTTTAATTATTATGGATTTATAACTATTAGAAGCTTTCCCTTACAGTACCTATCAAGAATTCCCCCCCCCCCCCCCCTCCATTTTTGAATTAAATTGAAAAAAGGAGAAGGGTAGTTTTTTTCCTATGCCTAACCCTTACAAGGGCTCTAATTCTGCTGACTAACCAGTTCCTAATATATCCTAACCTAACCCTAAGAATGAGTGGAGTTAAGTGCTAGACTAGGTGCTTTTTGAGGCTGCCAAAAAAAACAAAAAAAAATAATAACGCCAATAAGCATTTTTTAATATTACAGAGGTTCCGTGATCTATTAAGTTTATTCAGGATATTTTTGCCATGATTGTTACACTCCGTTTTTTAAATTTGACTGTTTGCTTAAAGTTTTTAAACATTGACTGTATCCTACGACAACAAAGCAAAGCATCTCTTTAATCAAGTCCTTAAAATGTAGGTATGTCCTTAATTGTATCCTGCAATGTTGCTTAATTTTGTGGGAGTAGATCTATTTTCCATTGACCTTTCTCTGTCTCTGTATCCGCGGCAAGTTCCCAAGGAGTGGCTTGTTAAAATAAATAGGCAATTCTTCATCCCAGTTTTGCTGAGGTGCTAAAATCTTGATGACTAGCATATAAAACAACTTTCAGGGTGTAGAAATATAGCCTAAAACCATCGCAAAGTTATTAATTCGAAGTGAAATACAATAAAACCAACCCAGCATCTTTGTAAACCTTTCTTCAGTAAAAACATGAGAGTAAAACACTAGAGGGAGAAAGGGTTAAATAAAAGTATCTCCCCATCGCAACCGCCAAGTGCAATTTTTCTAATCGATCATTGAAAATCAACTAATGGTGTCGCTTATATATCAACATCGCCTAGTAGCAGAAAGTAATCTAGAAGCAGACGAAAGAGGTCTGTATATATATATATCTATACTATAGATCTGTTGAAAAAAAAAACAATAAAAGGTTTACTAAATTATCCATTTTATGAAATTATATAATTTTGTATAAGCGCTTAAATTAAAGGAAAAAGTTGTGTTTATGGTTCAACATTTTTAGCTTGATTATTATTAATCACAGAGACAAAAATATATATTTTATAGAAATCTTTTTGAAACGTCAGAATGAATTGTGTATTCCTCCAAATAAGAATCGAATCCTTATTAACTCTTTCACTTTTCCAGTATGGATTCGAAACCGATTAATATCTGCTGGATTAGAACTGGTTCTCAGTCATACTGAAAAAAATTAAAGCATCGCGTTACAGCCATTTTTTCGAATAGTAAAATAAAATCATAAAAATCTTACCAGTTTTGTTGGCCCGGGACTTTGGCTATCGGGGTTAACAAGACTGATATTTTTTTTATTTTATTATTCGCGGAAAGCTGTCTATGATATGATGCTATAAATATCTAATATTTAACAGACTGACAAAAGGAGTTCCAAGTAGTTTAGTGTAAACCTATTTTTTTTTTATTTTTGTGTTATTTCTAGACATTTTAATTTTTTTTTTGTAATTAGTTTTTCTCCTTAAATTGCAATATTTTGATTTATACGGTCAATCCTAAAAATACTACCAATCCCATTGCATTGTTACAGATATTTTCCGCATCCTTAATTTACAGACATTTGTAAGGTTGCAGGCAGAGGTATATGATAGACAAAGCAATTTTTCCAAAGATGTTTGTAACACTCTGTGTCAGGTTTTATACCATTTTATAATTTCTTAAAAGTTTGTAATTCAATTTTTGAAGCAATATTTTTTTAAGCAAACACAAAAAAGTAAATGAGTGTATTTCAAGATTAAATTAGCAGTACACTTTTAAACAAAAGTGCAATGCAGTTGAAAAAACAAGGATAATATAACATCCATAAGAAGCAAAAAAAAACATAAGAAAATTTATCAAATTTGTATTAAATGGTATAAAAAGGCTGATACTAAATATGAGAGTTATGATTAGAATAGAATCTTATGCCCGTTGAGATCTTATTAAGTTCTATGTTTCAGAGAAGTTGGCATAGGTATAGAGAAGGTTTCAGGCTATTTTAAACTCTCTTTGAGTGCAGAGTACCTATGGTAGGGGCAAAGCAAAAATATTTGAAATTACAATACATGCAATGTTTAAATTTTCTTATCATTACAGGCATAGGCGTCCAAGGGGGGGGGGGGGTAATGGGGCGATTACCCCCCCCAAACGATTTTGGGGGTGCCCCCAAAATTTTTTTCACTTTACCCCCCCCCCCCCATTCAAAATTTACCCCTACCCTGTGGGTGCCGTAGGCACCCCCAACCATTTAGGAGGGGGTATTTACCCCCCCCAAACAATTTTGGGGGGGTAAATACCCCCCCCCCCAAAATAAAAAATCTCTAATAAAAAAAATTTTTAATACTATGTATTTAATAAAATTTAAATTACCCCCCCAAAAAATTTTACCCCGGGGGTAAATTTTGGGGGGGGTAAACTAAATTTACCCCTGCCAACAGATTTCAGGGGGGGTAATTACTAGGGTTGGGCCGGATATCCGGTCATTTTCAATATCCGGCCGGATACCGGATATTGAAACTATCCGGCCGGATATCCAGCATCTTTTATATTTTACAACAAAAATCTCTGTTTCTTTAAATCTTAAATGGCTGTAATTTTCTTATTATTGAAGATAGAAGAACAATTTTTTCTAAATATGTTTATCTTTATGTAAATTTTATACTAGAAATCTCAAAACATAAATTTTGGTGGTGGCAGCAGTACTTGGCAGCTGCCAGCCGCAAACCGACGGTTTGCAGGTAAACGGCAACGGATTTTATGAAATTGTAATATGTCATGAAGATATATAAAAAAGCCTAAGTTTAAAATTTGAAATCTTCAAGTAAAAATTTGCGGTCACAGGAACCGTTTAAAGATTTCTGGAGACCTGGAGGTTCAGGACTTGCAGGATTATACCTGGAACCTGAAATCAACTTGAACACCTATATTGCATATGAGGATGTACGACTATAGGATATTTTAGTATTAGATAACATGAAATGCTTTGTTTAAGTAAAAATATATTTTTACTTTTTACCTAAATGACCTCACCAGATTTGCTGGCATCCTGTGCCCGCCAGGAAGGAGGTATTAAAAATATTTCAACTCTCAGTTATGTGTCATACCCATATTTCGAAAGTCACTTAGTTATAGCCCTCTACCAGGCATTCAACGCCACATCCCCGCCCATCCTCCAACCGTTAGGGGTTGATATTACAGATTGAGGGAAGTAATAGTTCATTAGATTTATTTGCTAAGAAGAAAGATTATATAATACTTACCTACTTAATTTTTAAGTTTTAATCTTAATTTTATCCTATTATACAAAGTAGTAAGCTTTTTTTGTCTGTAGCGAAGGATCTCGCTAACCGCTGAACTGTCTCTCTCTCTCTCTCTTTCTATTATTATAGTCATCTGCTCTATAACTGACTTTGCTCGTTTGTCCATCTATAAATTGTTGTACTTCCGTTACTCTATGTATTGATGTTGTCATCCTTGTTATGCCTAGGAATAACTAATGGATTTACTGGTAATTATTTATGCCATTTTGTTCATAGGTTTGTCACCTTTTATGTATTTGTTAGAATAAACAATCTCATTGTCAAAATAAGGTATATCAGTGAAAATAAAAAAAAGCTATAAAACAGGAATTTTTTTTTATCAAACAAATTGTGAAATATT
Organism: Acartia tonsa; assembly: GCF_053477335.1. Classification (NCBI taxonomy): domain Eukaryota; kingdom Metazoa; phylum Arthropoda; class Copepoda; order Calanoida; family Acartiidae; genus Acartia; species Acartia tonsa. The sequence goes on from NC_137268.1 coordinate 48,296,944, forward strand.
TATCTTTAATGCATTCAATATAAGACATGCCCCTTTATACACATGTTCTTTATATTTATCCGCCTGTCCGTCGTTGTTTTAGATTTCTAAGCATTTTTTGGGATGAACAACTAACTCTTTGAATGCATGACCTTTGTCTGGAAGTCCTAACTGTGCATGGTAATGAGTTGCGCGTATTAAGGGTTACGGCATTCCCTCTATCGTAACTATCAATGTCGCACACATAGCAGTATGACGCTGTGTTAAGCCAAGTCTCGAACCTTTCATCTGCCCAAAGACAAGCGGATTTGCTACAATCACTAGTTTCATAAAAAAGGTGTATCCTTTGACTGCATTTAAGCCTAACATCACAACAGTGAAGAAATAAATCTTCCAATTGTTATGCACAGACAAACTAAAAGTTAAAACATTATTACGTGCCTAAATTTTATAACAGTAATAACTTTTCTCGTATTCATTCGAATCCGGTGGATAGGAACCAGTTCTCATCCATACGAAAAACCTATGTCTAGCATCGTATTATATCCAGCTTTCCACAATTATAAAAATGTACAATCATAAGATTAAAACCAGTTTTTTTAGCCGGTGCCTTCGGCACCTCGGGGCTAAAAAATCTAGTTTTAATCTTATAATTGTACATTCCATATCCGCAGAAAGTCGTTTATAATACGATGCGAGAAATAACTATTCCAGTATGGCTTAGAGACCGATTAATATCCGATAGATGAGAACCGGTTCTTAGCCAAACTGGAAAATCATAGTATAAGCAATGAGATGAGAGAAGAAGTGGAAAAGAAAAACTCATAAAAAAGAGATATATAATCCCTCTTTTTTATGACGTCACGTGGTTGATTTTTGAGTGACTTTTTCCCCCTACCTTACATTATATTGCATCAAAATCAAATCAAGACAATCATCCTGTTACTTTATCGAAAGCAAAAACTATAGGAAAAATACACGCCAGTATTTGAGACAGTTTCCACTGCAATTGTTGTTGCATGTTGCAAAGTTGCCAGAGACCAATCCTTAAAAGATGAAAAAATATTTTTTTAAGACTTGCTGCTACACCTCTCGCCTCAAAGTGCCTACACAAGGAGTAGAGGGGGGGCCGGGGGGGGGGGGGGAACTTCCATATTTATTTAAATATTTAGAAAGAAAAAGTTTTTAAAAAACCTGCTAGGATCAATATATAAAAACAACCCAAAATCCTATTATATAAAGTAGTAAGCTTTTTTGTCTGTAGCAAAGGATCTCTTTAACCAGAGAACTGATTTAGTTATCAATTTTAGGAAAGCTTGACATTGGCCTGTTGATGGTTTTAGGCTGTTTTAGTCTTAGGATAGTTTATATCTTTCACCCTCTGATCACAGAATCCCTAGATGCTAGTGGTGGATCTGCTAGTGTAATCTATAATACAAATTAGTACGATGTCTGTCTGTAGTCCGTCTGTCTGTCTGAAGCTTAAGATCTCAGTAACCAATGAACCTATTGGGCTCAACTCTTCAGGAAATATATCTACTGGTCCTGTGATGGTTTTAGTCTATTTTCTTGGAGGGTTGGACACCCCTAACCCTACCAAAAAATGAAAAATCCTCCCCCCCCCCAAAAAAAAAAAAATAAACTAAAATTTAAAAAGAGGAGTCGATTAACCTCCAACCCCCTAAAAAAATAAAAAAATAACCCCCCTCCAAATTTTTTTAAAAATTTTCTTTTCAAATCTAAATAACACAAAAATATGTTGATCAAACCTCTTAGGGCAAAGCCCCTAGAGGCTAGGGGCGAAGCCGCTAGTATAAAATAAAGTCGTTTGAAAGAAGTTACTTTATACAGCTTCGTTCATAACACATTTTAATCAGCACTTAAATTATTGAGAAAACATAGAATAGATGTTTAATTATCAAAACCTAGGTTAAATGCGAAATTTTCCAAACAATAATCTAGCATATTAAAGTATCTAACTCTTGGTTAAATGTTTTTTTTTCATATTAAACTGTTATATATTTAAGAATTGAACCGTCGGTTAAATGGGTATTTTCAATGGTAAACAACAGTTTTAACAACAATAGAAATTATTTTTAAATATAAAATAAATCATTAATCAATAATGGGAGAAATAATATGAAATAAATCCATTCTTTATTTTCCTCTGACGCTTTGCTTAAGTTTATTTATCCCTGAGTTTATTAACCAAGGTTTTTTTCTCGGCTTGTATTTAAGATAGACAGCTGGAGATTTTCTAAAAATTCATGCCAATAGTAGTCACTTATTTGATGTCCATTTGCGATTTTTTTTGTGCCTATAGATTCTATCTAAGTAAGTTTCACGTACGGGTATGTTTTAGTACATTTATCTTTGTTCTATGGAGAGAGATGGCTCCCCTGAAATTTCATAGGTTGTTGGACCTGACGCATAATTGTCATGGACTACAGCCTCTCCTGTATGAAATTATTTGTAAATCTAAAAATTTTACTAATTACACTGTTTGACTTTTTATATGTTTTTCCTCATTTTATAATTAACAAGGGTAAGTGTCTCCAAAAGTAACACAAACAACAACAAAATAACCAGAGTTTAAATAAGAAGAAACAATTAATCGTATTATAGTAAATTGAACTTTTTTAAGGATGTGCACTAATAGGGATCTTAAGGGATAAGCCAATTAATACCAACAATTATGATAAACAAAATTACCTCTTCTGTATTATTTTTAGAATTAATTAAACACTAGTTTGTACTAAAAGTAAGTATTTAAAGATTTTAATCCAGCAAATAAGAGAATGACTTTTCTTTTTTTATAACACTTTTGGGACCAGTATAATTGTCTGTCCAGTGTCACTTTTCTCCTTGACTTGTATCCATAAGGAAAAAGAATAAGAGGTTGAACAACCTCCCAAAATAGCGCTGAATAGGCCATTAGGCCCACTGACTATTTTCGTCCTCTAGTTACCTTGATTCTTTTAGTTTTTTTTTCTTAATACTTTTATTGAAACCATATCCTATTTATGGAGTAGCTGCTCTGCGCAACCTATCCCTCTTAATAACCCTTTAGCCAACCCCTTTTATTGTTGCCAATCCTTATTTTGCAATATGTGTTCAAACATTTTCGCAAGAAAACCTTCTTGCAAATTTAATATGGTTTAAGATATGACATATAAACCTAAAAACGAGGTTTTGAAAATTTAAATCTATATAAATAAATTGGCCATCTAGTGAATGTTTAAAACAGCCTTAATTGCTTAAAATAACTAAAGCTATTTTATAATATTTGCTGTTTTTCTAAAACGTTATTTGCAACGCGACTGGCTAAACTATTTCGTCAGACTACAGTGTCTGCTAGCTTAATCGATATATTATAACCTGGATGTGGCACCAGATTTTCATTTACTCTAATAAAGTAATGCAAGTAGCTGGCTATAATGACGATACCCCCTTTAACCCATCCCCTTTCATCCTACTGGATGAACGAACTGACCAATAAAAGAGGTTCACATTAACAATCTTAAATTTCCTCAGTAAATATATCCACGTATCTGTATCAATTGCTTATAGTAAAAAAAGATCAACTGAAAATGGATTACCTATTTCTTCCCTAATTTCCGAAGTTGTACAGCAGATAACCCAACTATTGCGAACGCTACTTTCAGCTACATCATTATTAATATAAAAATAAATAAAAAGACGACTTATTATACATTCAAAATTTAAATTTTTTAAATTTTGACTTTTTAAAGTTTTAAGCTTTTTTAGCAAGTAGTAAATATTGAGATAGATACACAATCGGAAACTCAAATTCAACAGACCAAAATAAAATATGTATGGTATATTGTTAAAGGTATTACGAAATCTAAGCAAAAAAATTAAATGACATAAAAAAATAAAAAATAATACATTTTTATAATCCAGTATTTCTTCCAAGCCATTGAGGACAAATAAATAAACCTTAAAAAACTTCGCCCGGGGTATCAGAAACATAACTCACTTTCCGACTAACAATTTTTGCACCAACTTATTAAAAGAAATTAATTATGTTAAACTAGTTTTATGGCAGAATAATATTAAATATCACTTTTTTAAAATTGAAACTCAGGTCTTATCAAGAAAATTGGATTAAAAACCGTGGAAAAATTATCTATCACATCGTATTATAGACAGTTTTCCTCATAAAGTAAAAAAAGATCGTAAGATTAAAACCAGTTTTGATAACCCTGTGGGTCCGAAGTTTTGATATTATTATTCCATGTGCAATTTTGTCAATTGCTGTGCTTCTCATAAATCTGTGGGGCTCTGTAAAGGGGTAAAAGGTGAGAGAAAAATAGCCTGAAACCAGCTTGAAACCTATGTGAAGAATTCCTAAAAAAGAGAAATTAATCAATTCATTAGTTATTAAAATCTTGAACTTCTAACATTATATTTAGGATTTATTAAACGGAAGGTTGTGCTATTTTTCAGCCACACCATAAAGAGTTAAAGTAATGGGTTGTGCCTAGTTTAATTTTTGATTGCCCATCATTTGTAAAGTCTTGTTTAATTTGTAATACAACACCCAGCATGTTACTGTTTTCACAATTATGGCTTCGCCCCCCTCCCCCACTCCCCATATTTGATTTTTAAAATTGGAATCATATAATATCTTTTATAAATAAGTAAGGATTTTTTCTCTGAAAATTAAGATCTCAATAACTACTAAATTGTTTGAGGACTCTATTTTATGTAAGCTTCACTTAGGCCCCTTTGTTGTGGTTTTAGACTATTTTTGTAGCAGCCCGTTTGTAGCAGCCTCTTGATGCTAGGTGCGCAGCCACTAGTAATATAATAAAGTAGTAAGGTTTTCTTGCCTGTTGAATAAAATTTCGATAACTTCTTAACCGATTAAGTTCTTCCTTTTTTGAAAGCTTTACATAGGTCCAGTTGTGCTTTTAGACTATTTAATCTTTAGATTTAGTCTTTTGGATGGTTTAAGGCTATTTATTTATGTGTTTCCTTTACCTCTAGAAAACATAAGACATTGATGCTTGGGGCGAATCCGCTAAAATATAAATTCAAATCTTGAAATTTTTTAATCTTAAATATATTGGTTACCTAGATATAAAGTAACTTAAGAATGAATATATACATTAATAGATAGATAGATACTAAATAGAATAATCAAATCGAATATGCAAGAATCTTTCATTTAATATCTGATAAACTTTTTATTTATTTCAATCAAAACGGAAAGGTCAAACTAGAGTTATTTACAAGGTTTAGCTAAAAAATTCCCAAAGGCAATCTTAATCTTATTATATAAAGATTTTTACGTTTGTCCATCAAGATAACAATAACTAACCGAGGGATTTATTTATGAAAGGGAAGCATTAGAAAGGTCTTGGAATGGTTTTGCTATTTGGATTTAGTTAGTGGTTTCAGGCTATTTACTATCCTTCTTTGAATAGATAACCACTAGAGGCCATGCTTGCAACCGATAGTATTTTTAATAATGTTAATTTTATCAATAATATGGGCGTGCAAAGGGTCATTTCACGGGAGGGGAGGGGGGTTAAACATATGCCTAAACTAACCCCTGCCCTCCTTTTCCTCTTTAATAAAAACCACGATTGTTTTCTTGGATTTGCTAGTTTGGCTAGATCTAATAAATTTAAAAAGTATAATCTAAATCCTTTCTACGACATTGCATTGATCTAAGAATTGAATTGCAATGTAGAACATTTAATGTCACAAGTCGCTGCATTACAGTTTAAGATAATTGGTCTGCATAGTATCTTCACTATTTGTATGTCTACGTATAAGTAACAGTATTGTGCGGTAGGTGGGTGAAGGGGGGGTTTCAACTCAACACCCCCCTTAAAATCAAAATTTGGAGGCTTGATTCGCCTTTTTTTTAATGATTTTACAACTCCGTTGTGAATCACTAATTACTGGCTTTTATATTTAGGTGTGTGGTACGGGGGCGTAGGAAAATGTCAACACTCCATTAAAATTGGTAAAAACTATAAAAAAAAATTGTAGAACTGTCTTTTCTTTTTCAACCCTCACAAGTCTTCACATCCCCCTGTGCATGCCACTGTTTCTATATCTTTAACATACTTAGCAACGCAAAACCACATATACAAAGAAAATGTTACTGGTAGCTAACTATCTGCCTTTGGTAGATTAAAAATCATCTGTAAACATTATCTCTTTATTTAAACAACCAATCGATAATACAGCGACTAGTGATTGTAAGGGCTTGGTAGATTTTTTATCGAAGTAGAGGTCATCTATGTAGCTGCATATCTTTATACAAATAAATGCAAGTAGAATACTTGTAGATCCATGAAATAAAGGTATAAGGGGTATAAATATTACCGTGCAATTCTTAACAAAATACAGATTACTCTTTACAATCTAAACACATGTGTAATTAAAAACAGGAAAAGTTGATTTAAAAATTTAATAAACGCGTTAATCAAGTTTTGGGACAGAGGGGAATGTCATGGGAAGCGCGCCGAATTTGCTTGTCCCTCACAAGAAGTTTACCCAGTGGTTTCAATTATTCAACACTACAGCCAAAGGGTTACGTACCATCTAGTAATAAAATTCTAGTGAAAGGAATAATAATCTGATTTAGAAATTTAATTAAATGTCATTATGTAGATTCAGAGAAAATAAAAGTTTTTTTTCAATTTCTTTTTTTCTCACAAATTGCAATATCGAACAATTTTCAACAAACAATGAACTAATAAAAAAGATAATGCTTATTAAAATATGTATAGAATATTTTTGGATATTATGACAGGGCAAAAATTGTTGTCAAATTAGGTTGCTAACTTGGAACTCATTTATTTAGTTTATCCATTTTGAGAGTAGGGTATTGGGTAAGTGGGGTGGATGCGGGGGGGGGGTAACGTCATTTTAGCCCGCCGCAAATTTTACTTTATTGGATAACATGAAAATCTGCTGTAATATCCAAGTAATGATATATCCATTCTTAATCTATCAATATAAAGTTGATTTACGAATTTTTCATCTATTCAACATTGAAAGTCAGACATAACTTATGATAAATCTATATTCTATATGTGTTTATGTCAATAAACCCATAATAAGCTAAATTAAGTCATTGTCGAGCATGATAGAAAAATACATGTATGTTTTGTCGATAAAGTATACAGAGCTGGATCTTTAAATCATTTCAATGGTGCGCTAAATCGGGGTGCGCACCATTGAAATGATTTAAAGATCCAGCTCAAAGCTTTTTTTTAGGGAAGGGGATATTAATTTCGTTATGGGGGTGTTATTGGAGCTCATATCATCTCAAAATTATTCTAAATATCGGGGGGGAAGGAATATTTTTAGGGTAGACAAATACCCGATATTGTGTATTAATTGTCTTAAATACACACAGAGAGAAAAGGGACATTGGACTGCTTATCAAACTAGTGTGGTATTCGGCAACCGCGAGCCATGCCTATGGCAACCCTGACCTGGGTTCGGGGAAGGGCCGAGGGCCCTCCCCCGAGTCCTGGGGAAGGGGTCTGCCGACCCCCTCCCTATACCTAAAATTAATGATAGATTCTGACAGCCTTATTATGGTTAAGCTGTATTGTTAATTCCCCCCACCCTTTCCAGGGATGGGGGATCATTATTGCCCAAACTGACTATTGTATATGTATTATATTGATTCTGTTTATGATTACTTATTCCTATCTGTGTATTTATTGTTTGTTGTATATAACTTTAGTAAACCTTAGACCCTGAATAAAGGAACAACTGAATAGACTCTGTTTATTATTTAGTGATTGCTAGAGAAGCGTAGCTTCTCTATAATATATGTGTCCACGTCTGTTCGCACTGCCGTAGTCATTTGAACTCTGGTGTCTGCCATTTAACCTAGGCGGATACCACACTAGAACCCAAAGTTTTTTTTAACGTTTTCTTTTACCAACTTTAGGGACTTTTATTGAACTGTGATTGGATAGCTCAAGTTTAGAGTCCAACCACTCATTGGAATCTATAGAAAGCATCATTTTGTGTATCATAATTGAGAATGTACAGTGATTTCAAGGTTTAATCACTTTTACATTCTACATATTTTCACAAAGTTTTATTTAGATTTGTCTATAAATTGGGGTGCTAGATCGATTCCTAGATTTTTATGTTTTCGTGATTTTCTCTATTTCTATTCAGTATCGACGGCTAAAAAAATTGATCAGGGATTGAATATGCTCATTTTCTACATTTTTCCATCAAGTTTCATTAAGATTTGTCTATTTAATGCGGTGCTAGAACGATTCCTAGATTTTAAGTTTTCATGATTTTAAAGGTTGTGTGATTTTAAAGGTTTCGTGATTTCCCTATTTTATAAAGTTAATTGTTTATTTTATGACACTGTTCTATATTTAATTTTTTCCGATATCCCTTAATCATTTTTGAGCTTCGCCATTTATGGATGTTATCATCCTTGTTTTTGTGAGGGAGGGGGGCTAAAATTGTCGTCCTTGAGTTTCTCCTGAAGTAAATTATCATCAAATAATGAGGGGAAAGGGGTAAGTTACCATACCACAGGGCCAAGGATTTTTTATTTTTTATAAACTTTTAAAAGAATTGTATTTGAACCTTTGAAAAAAAATTTATATTTTTAAGATGAACGACTTATTAAATTACTAAATTTCCAATCATAACTTAACTTAAAGTCATTGATATATTCGTTAAAAAATTTCCATTATGCATTTTCATATTTATAGTACATGATTTAATATTTTCATACAAGAATAGCAACATTCAAAATTGAATTCTTGGATCTTTTTGAGCTCTTGTTGTGTTTTATAATATCTACAGTTGATAAGTCAAATAGTTAATTAAAGACTTTTTTTCCCACACAGAAAATGAGGCAGAAATCTTTCTTCATTATGGCTTTGAAACCGATTAATATCAACTGGATTGGAGCTGGTTCTAAACCATACTGAAATATCATGTATTGTATCGTATTATAGCCAGTTTTCTACGAATATTGAATTTAAAATCATAACATCAACACCAGTATTTTTGGGCCGAGACTTCAGACCCTCAGGGCTTAAAAAAACTGGTTTTAATCATCAATCTGCTATGATTTTTCTATCTGATATCTGCATAAACCTGTCTATAATCAGTTCGATAAATAACTATTCAAATTAAAACTAAATATATTAGAACACCCAAATTGGCAGCCACAAGCCGCAATATTTTTAGAATTTAGAGCCATTAGATGCCAGGAATTCATATATATACAGAACATGGATATTCTAAAGGCCCTGTTTTTGAACTCATTTAATTGTGAAAATGCAGCAATATGTTCATGCCGTTATCATTCTTGAACTTTGGACTTGCGTCGTTAAAAAACACTCATCAGTCCTTTCGGTCCTTTATTTATTTCATAATTCTTCTTAGTAGACTTTTCACTATATAAATCACTATTTCTTTATGTCTGTCAGTCCGTAATGTTATTGAGATAATTTGGTTTTCTCGGCTGCTATTTAGGATAGACGGCTGGATTTATATGGCAAAGATGCCTTGTACCAATTGGCATCCAACCTTCAATTTACTTAGACCGCCATCCGTCGGCCATGCTAAAAAAATAAAAATATTAAAATATTTGAAAAGGTTGAGTGAATTTTTCAATACTCTTATTTCTTTATGTGGCAACTTAACCCTTAACAGTCGGGCCCCTTGCTGCACCTTAATCGGTCGGGGAGGGAAGGGGGGGGGGGGAGGGGGTCGTTCAACGAAGCTGCCAGCCGAAATACTGAAATTTCTATAAAAATATTTTGACATAAAATGGTCAGCAAATAATTACAATCAAAAATATTTATGTACTATTCTTGTGCCGTCACAATGTACTATACTAAATATATATGTCTTTTTAAATTACTAGCGGCTATGCCCCTAGAAGCCTCTAGGGACACTTAAGGTAGGACAGGGAAAAGTCGACCTCATCCCATTTTAAATTTGAGTTTCAAAAGAGTAAAAAAATATTTTTTTTTGTGGGAGGGAGGGGGGTGAAGACACCTTCCCCAAAAATAGTTTAAAACCTTCCCAGGACCTATAAGAAGCTTCGCTGTAAAGGAGAACAATATCGGTTCAGCGGCTAGCGAGATCCTTCGTGACAGACAAAAAACGTTTATTACTTTATATAATAGGATTTGGATGTTTTGCAAAAAAAATTCCAGATAATTTCAAATTTTTCTGCATTTATTATACTCAGGGTGGAAGAGGACATTACAGTAAATTACACTGTACCCAAAGTTTTATTAACCACGTTATATTATTTTTTGACTACATAAAGTTTGGGTACTTTTACTGAATTTTTGTTGTTTAGTTAAACAAAACATTTCAATCTATAATTTTAATCTACAAAAGGTGCATTGTATTCAAAGAACATTTTTCTTTCTATGGAAAGTTTTAATAGATTTCTGATGCATGGATTTACAACCTGAAGGCCTTTTTGATCTATTAATTTGATTATATAAACGAAAATATTACAAAAATTGTCCAGCTTACATAAATTTAGAATTGTTATTGTCTTTTGGTGGTTTCTTTCTCCTTCTCCTTCTTCCTCTCTCTCTCCCTCTCTCTCTCTCTCTATCTCTATCTCTCTCTCTCTCTATCTCTCTCTCTCACTCTCTCTCTCTCTCTCTCTCTCTCTCTATCTATCTCTCTCTCTCTCTCTCTCTCTCTCTCTCTCTCTCTCTGTCTCTCTCTCTCTCTCTTTCCCTCTCTCTCTCTCTCTCTCTCTCTCTCTCTCCCTCTAACTCTCACCCTCCCTAGATCTCCCATTTCTCTCTTTATACATAAATATCTATCATTCCAACCGCGACTCATTCTTTACTCTCTCTCTCTCTCTCTCTCTCTCTCTATCTCTCTCTCTCTCTAATTCTGAAAGTCTTCTTTCTCTATCTATAAATTTGTTATTTGATTTATATTTTTAACTAAAGTAATCCCAGAGGGTTGGAGGTTGAGCCGCCCCTTGGAATACTATAAAGTATAATAGAAGTATGGTTTTCTTCCGTGTTGATAAATTTTTGAAGTTCTTTAATTAATGAAAGCTTTATATAGGTTCTATTGTGGTTTTGAATTTTTTTAAATATTTGTCATCAGCCCCTACCCCTTTTTAAAAATAAAAAATCACGAAACCTCCAACTTTTTTATATATATTTTAATATTTAAATTATGTAGCATTAATGACAGAACAACGGACAAAGGAAATGACATACTGGATGCTCATTGGTATAGGGAATTTTCATAAAAACAAATCTGCTGTCTATCTTAAAAAACAGCTAAAAAAATCACAGTTTTTCCATAGCGTTACAGACTGACTGACGGATGGACAGAAAAAGTAAGTTCTTCACTTTTAAAAAGAGGAAACTATATATTTTTAAAAAAGAGTCATAATAATGCATATGTATAAGATTCAATAATGAAAAAATTTAAAACCACGCAACCTTGTGATTGCCTATAATTTAAAGATATCACTTGAATGTAATATTAATTTGTTTTTAAAAACATTTGATTTTGGAAAAAATATAAACAAGGATGACAACATTCATAAAAGAGAAGCACTGAAACGGTAGGACAAACGGACATTAACACTTGTATAGTGTCAGAACTGAATAATCATAATATAAATGTATAAGAGTCCAAGCAATATTGTAAGTAAATTAGTTGAAAAACAGGATACTTACATTTTTAGGACTAGATTATAGAGTTGCTTCGCTTATTACATTATACTTTGTTGTCCCGGGAATCAATATACCAAAAATCATATCAATCGGATGATTAGATCACATAAAAATTTGTTGCTAAAAAAGTAAAAAATCAACATGTTTAAAACGAACGTACGGACATTTTGGTGATGATTATAGAGTTGCTACGCTTTCTAAATCGTATAATTCTAACATGCCTAAATTAACTAAAAAAGCTATCCGTTACGGACGTACGGACGGACGGACCGACCCTAATTATAGAAAAGCTTCGCTTTTAAAATTTATGTAGATTAATTTATTTTAATTTGAATGAAAACGCAAAGACATGCTTGCTTGTAATGACAAGGTACATGTGTGTGTTAAGTTTATAGTGCAAAAGATACGCAAGTTTTAGCTTTATAAACGTTTTTGTTATCAGATCTATCTATTAGACTATGTATCTATATATCTTTAACTGTCTATATTTCTTTAAAAGCGAATCTTTTCTATAATTAGGAACGGTTCCTACGCCCGTCCGTATGTCCGTGACGGTTAGCTCTTTTAGTTAATTTAGGCATATTAGAATTTTCCTATCGATTTAAAACTTTGCATAGTGATTCCTGTAGTAGTTAGGCACAATTTAGAAGGCATAGCAACTCTATAATCGTTATCAGAATGTCCGTACGTCCATTTTAAACATGTAATTTTTTTACTTTTTTAACAACAAATTTTTCTGTGATCTAATTATCCGATTGTTCTGATTTTTGGTATACTGATTCCTGGGACAATAAAGTACAATATTAAAAGAAAAACAACTCTATAATCAAGTCCTAAAATTGTAAGTATGTCCATAAACATTATCCTGTATCAAGAAGTTTTTCAACAAATTTACTTACAATTTTGCTTCGACTCTTATACATTTATATTCTTATTATTCAGTTTTGACACTATAAAAGCGTTAATGTCCGTTTATTCTATCGTTTCAGAGCTTCACTTTTATGGATGTTGTTATCCTTGTTAGATCTGTCTATTTGTCTATTTAACTATGTATCTATATATCGTTAGCTCTCTATATCTATTTTTATTACTTTTATTATCTTTCTGATAAAATAAATCTTTAATGACTCCTATATAACTTTAAGATTTTTGAAAAAAAAATTGGGGACGGTCATGTTTTTATATTTATGAACCCTCTCAGGACCTATGAGAAGCAACATTGTAAAGGAGAACCATATCGTTTAGATGGTTACAAGATCCTTCGTTAAAGATAAACAAACAAATATATAGACATCATATTACTTTATTATAAGGATTAATATGTATCAATTTTAAAAAATTGTATATATCGAAATTTCTATAAAAGGCAGTAAGTCTATCTATCTATCAGTCTTTCAATAGATTTTCCATGACTTCAGCAAAGCAAGTGATAAATATATATACGACTTTAAGATTAATTGATAGATATATGTCTGTATATGATGTTACAATTGCGTTTTGGACACGCTAGCCTTATGGAATGCTTCACAAAATTTGAAGTTTCTTTAATTCAGCAGGAAATGTTGAAAAGTTTTGAGAATAGGAGACTAAATCGTTCGGTAGAATCATAGGTCAGCTTATCATCCACTGGCAAACATTTATAGTTAAGATGAGTTTTAAGAAGGAACCCTTTGTTTTAACAGGTCAGATTAAATGTTCATTTATAGAATAGAATATTATCGTTTAAGAATACATGGTTGTAACTTGTTGCACTAGATATTCATGTACTGCAAGCAATACTTCAAGATGACTAAAACACGAGGAAACCCAATACCCATCCCATCCACGCCTACTGGATGAACGAACTGACCAATTAAAAAGGTTCATATTAGCAAGCTAAATTTACGACAAATTTTCCCTGTCAATATATCCAAGAAATTACATATTGATTGGTTTAAGTGATGGTTAATGTTTCTGGCATTATGCTCTGGTCAAATTTGTTTATAAAAACCCTGTGCACGCCACTGACCCAAATGCACCATCCACTTTTAATGGGATGCAATATTTTAACACCTGCTAGATGACATATCATCAGCCCTAGGCGTCCCTCATTTACCCCCTTCAAAATCTTTAAACATATATTAAAATACCCCCCTCAAACCTTTAACACCTCTTATTTATCCCAAACCCCCCCATAAAAAAAAGCTTAGGAGTCCTTGTTATCAACATAAGCTTTTTAAATGCCTCTAGTATGATAGAATGTGAACGCTATCATTTAGCTAATGCATTGTATTGTGTCTGTTTCTTTATTCAAGCACCATGTATAATATACATACTAGGTATGAATGATAATGTATAATGTTAATACATGTGAAGTAACATAATCGATATATTATTCTTTGGATGTTGCACCAAATTTGAATGTACTCTAATAAAATGATACTCACAGCTGCCTAAAATAAAGATACAGCCCATCCACCTCTTTACCCCATCTCCTCCCTTCTTACTGGATGAAGGAAGTGCCCAATAAATTAGGTTCATATTAGCAACTTAAATTTATGATAACTTTTCCCTTGTGAATATATCCTTGTATACTATATCCATTGAAGTAACGTACGTATAGGAAATATTTGTTTACTAGCATGCAATGTCTATGGACACTTAGAACAAGAATGATCACATTCAAAGTTTGGTAACATTTAACAAAAAGTGGAAGGGGCTCTGTTTTCAATAGCGAAGATTTTCTATAATTAGAGTCGGTTCGTCCCTAACAACAAGCTCTTTTCAGTAATTTAGAGATTTTAGAATTGCCCTATACATTGCAAACTTTGCATGATGATTCTTACAACAGAAAGGTATTATTTTGCGTAGCTAATCTATTATCGTTACCAGAAAATCCGTACATTCATTTAAAACATGCTGATTTTTTTAGAAAACTTTTTTGAGTAATATAATTACACCACTCATCTGATTTTTGGAATAATGATTCCTTTAAGAATAAGGTACAATACCATAAAGTTAGGTATTAAAAGTATATAAATCTTTTATAACTGTATTTTTGTATTTTTAGTAGCGAAGCTACTCTATAATTTGAAATGACCGTCTGTCCGTCTGTATGTCTGAAAAGTTTTGGGGGAAACGTAATTTTTTCGGCTCCTATTTTAGTGAAGATTCCCTTTATGTAAGCCCATCTAATATATACATTGTTTTGTTCATCTGTCTGTTATTTGGGGTGCTCGATTGATTCTTAGATTTTTACGTTTTTGTGATTTTCTCAACTCGTTTTCAAAATAGAAGACTCAAATTTTCAGGGATTAATTATTTTTGCATTCTTCATATTTTCACCAAGTTTTATTATGATTTGTATATAAATTGGGGTGCTAGATCGATTCCTTGATTTCAAGGTTTTCGTGATTTTAAAGGTTGCGTGATTTTAAAGGTTTCTTATTTTCCCTATCTTATCAAGTTTATTATTGTTTATTGTGTGACACTGCTCTATATTAAATTTTTCCCCGATATCCCTTTATAATTTTTAAGCTTCGCTACTTATGGATGTTGTC
The DNA here is from genome assembly GCF_053477335.1 of Acartia tonsa. Taxonomy (NCBI): domain Eukaryota; kingdom Metazoa; phylum Arthropoda; class Copepoda; order Calanoida; family Acartiidae; genus Acartia; species Acartia tonsa. Next base: position 48,312,176 of record NC_137268.1, read on the forward strand.
ATCCTTGTTATTATGTAACTCTTATCTTCTTAAGAATCGAGCCTTAATTTCTTTCATACACAGTGGTCCTCAAAGCAAAAGAAGTTTGACAAAACCTACCATAAAAATGGACTATATGGCCATCAAATATACACATTGGAGGGCCAGGAACTGATTTTCTTAAAATCATAGCTGTTCCTTCTTGGGGTTTATTCCATTTTAAAGTTAACAGACCAAATTCCCTAAAAAATCAAGGTTGTTTGTCGCGATTTTGTTGCTTTGGATTCAAACTTTTATAACTTTGGCCGTATGAAAGACTCATGAAAGCTAAGCCTACCATTGGAAAGCCTATTGAATGACAATTTCAGACATAGCTTTAAATTTTTTGTAGCTTTCTTACTTTTTGCTCTACAAGGAAAAGTGTAACCAAAGGGAGATAATTTATTGATAAATCTATTCTCAGAAAGGCTTTCACTAGGGTATTTTGATGTAAATTTTTCAGGATTTTTCTTATGTTCAGTGATTCTTTTGATGACAAATGCAAAAAATACACTTTCATACATTTAATTTGGTATATTTGCATTTTTTCTACCTTGTGCCAAAATTTTTTTATAAAAATTATAAGCTGGTGTATATTTTTTTGTCCAAAATTGTACATAAATTTCAGGAATAAATATTAAGAACCATCAATTGCTACATTTTACATGTGTAGTTTTAAATTTCCTATATTTATGGTTGTGTAGGAGCCTCAAATATGCTAAACCTACCATTGTAAAGCTTGTTGAACACTCTATCCAAATAAATCTACGACTTTAAAAAAAAAATTGACTTAAAAGGCTTGCACAGGATTTATGTTAGGTGTAATAAATTTCACCAAAAATGTTTTCTTTCCTACAAAATTTGGAGTAGAAGGGAGGTTACAAAGCAGTAATAGTTATCACATGTCCTGTTTCAACACCAATCTATGGAGGGGATGTGCCCCCCCCCACCCCAAAAAATGGTGCAGGGCTTAGGTGCCCCCCCCTTTTCCCCCCTAAAAAGGGAGGGGGGTAACATTTTGATAGTTGAAAATAATGCAAAATTTAAAAAAATATTTTTTTGAAAACTCAACAAGATATGACATACAAAGTGCTGAAATTTATTTTATTTTCCTAAAATATATTTACCCCAGGGGTAACACTTTTATGGGGTGGGGGGTATTATCTGCTATATATCTTTTTTTTTAAATTAGGGGGGGTGATTTCAACCCCTCCCCCCACCTCCTTAGACATTTCTGGGAATTTTTTTCATCTTTTTTAACTCTTCCCCTTCTAAATTCTGGTAACTTCCACCAGTTCAGGGGGTTTGGGTGGGGCTAACAATCCTTCCATAGAAAAAAACCTGCTCACATTCAATCTACACAAAATAAAGACCAATTTAACTTTGGGCTCGGGAACGAAGTAGAGGTTGGAAACAACAATATGATGTTTGGCTGGGAAACCGCTAAAGGACTAGTCAGGCAGATGATTCTGAATTCCCGCAGACCAGCAAAAATTTGCACCTGGAATGTTTGGACAATGTTTCAGTCAGGCCAGAAAGAAAACATTTGCTGAGAAATGCTTAAAGCCAGGGTTGATATCCTGGCTATCACCGAATCAAGGTGGACAAATAATGGAGAGTTTAAACATCATTCTGGCTTGAAAATACTTTACTCAGGCCATATGAATGAGAATCTAGGACATAAGCAAGGGGTAGCTCTTATGCTGACCAAGCAAGCAGAGCAGGCCATGATCAGTTGCCAACCCCATGGTCCAAGAATCATGGAGGCTTACTTCAAATCCTCAGATATAAACATCAATCTGAGAATTATAGTAGCATATGCTCTTACAGAACAAGCAGATACAGAGGTCAAAAACGAATTTTATGACCAGCTTGACACTGTATTTAAGAATGGTCATAAAGAAAAGGACCTGACCATGCTCCTAGGAGATTTCAATGTTCAAGAGGGGAGTAATAATGAGAATTTAGAAGAAGTCATGGGCAAATATGGCCTAGGCTTAAGTAATGGCAAGGAAAATGACAATGGTGATAGACTTGTAAGTTTTTGTACTGAAAACAAACTTGTCATTGGTGGAACCATCTTTAAACACAAGAAGATTCATACTGCCACCTGGAGATCACCAGATCAAAGAACCTTTAAACAGATAGACCACATCTGTATATCTAGATGTATAAAAGGTTCTCTCCTTGATGTCAGGGTTGAAAGAGGACCATTCAGACTATTATCTTCTATCTTCTAAAGTTCGGCTTAGATTTAAAAAGCAGGACTCAAACCCTAACCCCAGGAAGAAATATAATTTAACAACCCTTCAAAACTCTGAAAAGCTACAAGAGTTTAAGCTCACTCAAAAGAACAGATTTGAGTTGTTGACTCTTCAAGAGGAAGATGGAGTTGAAGATATTGGGCAAAGTATCAAAAAAGTTTATAATGATACTAGCCAAGAATAATTAGGTTTCAAAAAGGCTAACCAAAAGCCGTGGATCACTAAAAGATCCATTGATCTCATGGAGACACTTTCTAGAAACTCTCCAGAAGATAAAGACCTGTATAAGATGCTCAGCAGGGAAATCCAAAGAAGTGTCAGAATTGACAAAAAAAACACTTGGAAAACCTTGCTATGCAAGCAGAAAATGCTGCTATTCAAAATAGAATGAAAGATGTCTATGAGATTACTAAGAGCATTGCAGGTAAAGTACACAAATCAGGATCACACATCAGGGACAAGGATGGTTCTCTCCTTAAAACTGATGAAGATATTCCAAATAGATGGGCAGAGCACTTCACTGAACTGCCAAATCTTCCAGTTCCAGAGGAAGAAACTAAGATTACACCCTCAGATGCACTTGACATTGACTGTCAAGCGCCAAATCTATTGGAAATCAAAGAGGCCATTAAAATTTTGAAAAATAACAAGGCCACTGGACCTGATAACATACCAGCTAAGGTCATAAAAGCAGACCTAGATACATCAGCTGAGGCATTCCTACCTTTGATCACAAAGATATGGAATGATGAGTTATGCCCAGAGGACTGGAAGAATGGACATATCTCATTACTAGCCAAAAAAGGACACTTGACCCAATGTGGAAACTACAGAGGGATAATGCTTCTTTCAGTACCTAGCCGTATCCTTAGTAAGATTCTTCTTAATAGAATAAAGAAAAAGGTTAATGAAAAGCTAAGACCTAATCAGGCTGGATTTAGACTAAACCATTCAAATATTGATCAGGTAACCTCTCTAAGAATCATCATAGAGCAATCCAAGGAATGGAACTCTGAGCTCTTTGTAAACTTCATTGACTACAAAAAAGGATTTGATTCTTTAGACAGAAGATCTCTCTGGAAAATCTGCCGACACTATGGCATTCCAGAAAAGATAATCAATATCATTAAAGCTATCTTTCATAAAGGAGGTGGAAATGTAATGTATAAAGGTAAACTATCAACCTTTTTTGAGATTGTAACAGGCGTCAGACAAGGATGCCTTCTTTCTCCCTTCCTTTTCCTCCTTGCCATTGACTGGATCATAAAGAACTGTGAAAGTAATGATGGCATTTGCTGGGAGCTATTTGGCAATCCAAAATATTTGGGAGTTTTGGACTTTGCTGATGATATTGCTTTGTTAACAAGCAATAGAAGTCAAATGCAAAGAAGGACTAACATGATAGCTGAAACTTCCAAGAAAATTGGACTAGAAATTAATGTTCCTAAAACCAAAATACTCAAATTAAATGCAAATTCCCAAAAACCAATTACTATTGGAGACCAAATTCTTGAGGATGTAGATTGTTTTGAGTATCTTGGAAGTAAAATTGATGAAGCTGGAGGCACTTTAACAGATGTTAAAGCTAGAATTAACAAATTTAGGACAGCCTTTGCCAGCCTGAACAAAATTTGGAATTCCAACAACATCTCCATAAAAACCAAGTTAAGATATTCTCTCTGTTTTGCTGTATGGGGCTGAAACTTGGTTCCTAAACACAGCAGTGGTCTCCAAGCTACAGACATATATCAATAAATGTCTCAGGAGAATCCACTAGATCTTTTGGCCAAATAAGATCACAAATGCTGAGCTTCTAGAGCGCAGTGACATGTCAGACATTAAATTGACAATAAAACAGAGGAAATGGTGATGGTTGGGGCACACACTAAGGAAAGGGCATGATGATATATCCAGGCCTTGACTTGGAACCCCCAAATAGGAAAGAGGAAACCAGGTAGACCAAAAACAACCTGGAGGAGGGAACACTTAAAGGGAGTGTAAAGGTAAAAATTTCTCATCATATTATCAAATCTTAACATTTTCTAAGCATCTTTCAATAAACTGATCAACAAAAAACGTCGTATTAACAAAAATATCAAGGATTTAAGCCTTGATTTTTTGGTATTTTGGGAGGGAAAACTGGAAAAACAGGGAAAATCTGAACTTTTTTCTTTATTAAAATGTTTGTAGGGATTTTTAACTTGTCACATATAGTTTAAACTATTTACTTACTGTTAAGCATTTATTTTATGACATAAAATTGTTAATTCATGCTGTAATAACGTAGAAATTAAGTAATAAAGATTTATTTTAAGTTTGTATTATTGACAAAAAAATACCTTACTGTTTACAAAGGGTTGAATCTCAGAGATTATTTGAAGTGATAATAACCTTTTTTATTGTGTTGGGCTATAAACAACCCACTTTGGAGAATTAGTTTACACTTTTATCAGACTGTTTATAAAGAAATATTGCATCTTTATTATTTACAAATTTTGTAATTAAAGGTGGGCGAGAGATGGGCCATCTAAAGTTAATTGGATACTAAAAAAACAGTTTCTAGCTTTGTTATTGTATTTGGTTTTCAATAAAAAAATATTGCTTATTTTATCAATTTTTAAGTAACTATACATTGGTTTAAAGCAAGGATTATGTTAAAAGTTAGCTTAACTGTTAGGAAAAATCAAGAACTATATGAAAAAGTTTAATTTTAGCTATAATGGGAGAAAAAAAGAATTTAATGCACATTTTATACAATACGTAAAATTTCTTCCTTTCCCTGTACCTTATAATAATCGTCAGAAAAAGCCGTTTTTTAAGCAAACAAAAGCGCGTTTTGCTCTATCTGTGAGATATTCTGAATGAGATAATGTTAAGATTTGATATTAAGATGAAAAAAATTTACGTTTACAGTCCCTTTAAGTGAACTAAAAATTTTAAAAATTCCATCTTTCAGCATTGCCTCAAAACGTGCCCAAACAAAGGAAGATTGGAGAACCATTGTGCATGGCCTACGTTCTGCCGAGAACTAAAAGGCAATGATGATGACTCTTCATGCACTTTTTACACCCCACCCCCTCTCCCCCAACTGTGAATTATTCCCTATAGATATGGGATAGGGGAGGGGGGCCAGGGGGGGGGGTATGTTATATCTTGTTGAATTTTGAAAAAAATATTTTTTTAAATTTTGCATTATTTTCAACTATCAAAATGTTACCCCCCTCCCTTTTTAGGGGTAGGAAGGGGGGGGGGGCACCTAAGCCCTGCACCATTTTTTTTGGGGGGTGGGGGCACACCCCCTCCATAGATTGGTGTTGAAACAGGACATGTGATAACTATTACTGCTTTGTACCCTCCCTTCTACTCCAAATTTTGTAGGAAAGAAAACATTTTTAGTGAAATTTATTACACCTAACATAAATCCTGTGCAAGCCTTTAAAGTCAATTTTTGTTTTAAAGTCGTAGATTTATTTGGATAGAGTGTTCAACAAGCTTTACAATGGTAGGTTTAGCATTTTTGAGGCTCCTACACAACCATAAATATAGGAAATTTAAAACTACACATGTAAAATGTAGCAATTGATGGTTCTTAATATTTATTCCTGAAATTTATGTACAATTTTGGACAAAAAAATATACACCAGCTTATAATTTTTATAAAAAAATTTTGGCACAAGGTAGAAAAAATGCAAATATACCAAATTAAATGTATGAAAGTGTATTTTTTGCATTTGTCATCAAAAGAATCACTGAACATAAGAAAAATCCTGAAAAATTTACATCAAAATACCCTAGTGAAAGCCTTTCTGAGAATAGATTTATCAATAAATTATCTCCCTTTGGTTACACTTTTCCTTGTAGAGCAAAAAGTAAGAAAGCTACAAAAAATTTAAAGCTATGTCTGAAATTGTCATTCAATAGGCTTTCCAATGGTAGGCTTAGCTTTCATGAGTCTTTCATACAGCCAAAGTTATAAAGGTTTGAATCCAAAGCAACAAAATCGCGACAAACAACCTTGATTTTTTAGGGAATTTGGTCTGTTAACTTTAAAATGGAATAAACCCCAAGAAGGAACAGCTATGATTTTAAGAAAATCAGTTCCTGGCCCTCCAATGTGTATATTTGATGGCCATATAGTCCGTTTTTGTGGTAGGTTTTGTCAAACTTCTTTTGCCTTGAGGACCACTGTGCATAAAGCCACAACTGCAGCTATCCAATACAATCTGTAGCCAAGCCGTCTAAAACAGTTTTAGGTCAAAACATAACTTTTCTGTTAGTTATCTAGGAGCTGCCCTTTTAAAAAAATAAATAAGGGAATTAAATAAAAAGGGAATGGGTTTACCCTTGCCAAATCATGGTCAAAAACTAACAAATATTTGGTCAGCTGCCAATTAATAGATAAGGGGCCCATTTTACCCAATAGAAACAAATCTAGTATTGTTATTGACCAATCAAAAACGAAGGCTTGAAATTTTTAGCCAATAGAATTCCTACTTTGTGTACATTACAGTACACTAAGAAAGGTGGAAGCAGGGAGAAGGGGAAGGGCATATAAAATAAAAATAAAGGGTTAGATAGGGCGGGAAAAGAATGAAAGGAGGTGACAAATAAAAGAAAATAGCTAAAGGAAGAGAAAAAGATATGGAAAGAAAGTTAAAAGAGTAGGAGATATGAATTGAAGGAGAGAGATAGAGTAAAATAGTATAATGGAAAAGAAAGAGAAATTCAGAGGTAGGCTGATGGGGAGAAAAGAGAAAGAAAGAGAGAGAAAGAGAGAGAGAGTGAGACATAATAAGAGGAACAGAGGGTTTAAGATAGAAAGATATTGTGGGTGTGAGAGGGAGAAAGAGAGAAAGAAAATAGAAAGGGAAAGAGATAAATAGATAGATAGGAGACTTGGAGGTGTGGGAGAGAGGTGTGTGGGGAAAACTATCGGAGGAATGTGCACACACACACACACACAACCTCTGAGAGTAAGTTTGAGAGCGCACAGAATTTTGCTAGTCTCACATTCAGTTCTTCTAGAAACCTCTTACAGCTTCGACAGCTTCAGATACTTTATCCTCGTATCAAATTAAACTAATTTTAATAATTTGTTTCACTTGAAATAAAAGAAAACCTTTAAATCAACTTTAATTTTAGCAGGTAATCATTTAGTTTTTTTTGTTTTTTAGCGTTGTCATTTTAAAATATCTTAAATCTTGTGCCCAAAACGTTATCGCATATGTTTTGATAAAAAAAAATTGTGTCTGGGAATGGGGAAATTACATGATCTTATGTAATAAAAGTAGAAAGATGCGTGTTAGTATATTCACAAGGTTTGTTGAAAATCAAATCATTAGATGCATCTTTTTCAAGGAAGATCCTATTATATAAAGTAGTAAGCTTCACAGGTATCCTAGGATGGTTTAATCTTATTTTTTTTCAAATTAAAGTCTAAAGAGATGGTCTAAGGCTATTTTCTGTCTCTCCCATCAACCTACCAATGGCTAAAATGTTCCTAGAAACTAGGGTCGAAGCCACTAGAGGTGTTAGAAATAGTACAAAATTATTTCCTGGAATGAAACCTTATATTCAATTGTTTATTACAGTTTAAAAACAAGGATGATAACATACAAAGCATGTTAATAATTTAGCCATAACATACCAAAACAAAGTATAGATATGATTCAATAATTTTTGCACAGTTTTATACATAATATCTAATTTTCCCGGCACTTACTACCAGATACTTTTATCAACCATATATGTAATAATATTTTAGCAGAAATTCTTACTAATTTGGCCTGTATGAAAACAATGTGTGAATGCACATTACTGCATTCTTCCTACCTTTAAGGAAATTGCTATTAGGGAAGAAATTTTTCATATATAAATTAACCATATAAATAAAAATTTGACTGCATATATTTGTAAATGTTTATGATATTAATAATTGATTTATTATTTATATGAATTTACGTCCAAAAATACTAAATCTAATCATTCACACAAGTCTAATAGTCCAAACAGCGCGAAGGCTTAAAGAAAAGCTGCATTCGTAGGATTTACATAAATTTAGAAGTACAAGAATATAATTCGTCTACAAACACAAAACGTGATTTGTTTTATTGAAAAAGGATCAAATTTCTATTGCAATTATCTGCCCTTATTTACATTTCTTTGACAAAACAATAGCTGCATAACACTCAAGCTTTTTGCTGTTATTATATCAATTTATGTCTATAGATACAATACCAGTATTTAAAAAGATCAATCAATTTTACAATAGTTATTTATCACAGCTTTCTGTGGACATTAAAATAAAAAAAATAAAGATTGAAACAAGTTTTGTTATTCCCGAGGGAGAAAGGCCCGGTCTCACAAAACAGGTTTTAATTTTATGCTTTGTCTTAATATTCGTGGAAAAATGTCTGTAATACGATGCTATACATGACTTTTTATTATGGCTAAAAAGCGGTTCAAATCCAGTGGATATAATCGGTTTCAAAGCCATACTTGAAAGTCAACGTTAAGAATGATTAAAAGTAAGGTTAATAGATGAATACGTACATCATCTTATTAAATTTTAAATTTAAATAGGCTTAAGGAAATACCAAATAATTGAAATATTTTATAGAGAAAATAAGGATTAAATAAATAATTACTCCACCCCCTTTTCTAAAACACCACCAAATCGCGAGGGGAGAAATTTATGGATTTTAAAGGATAAGACAATTATGATAAATTTTTATAAATTATAAACAAACAAAATTACCACATTATTTGATTCAAACCATTGGTAGAAAAGTATATGCAGTAAGGGCATGCCATTTTCAAAAATTCTCTTGGGAAATCAATAATTTGTGGGTCAAATTTGCGTAATTTTTGAAAAATCACGTAAACTTGAACTAATAACATATAAAGGTTATTGTAAAATATTTAAAATTCTTTTATAATACATCATAAATATTTATAATACATAAGCACTATCGCCTTCTTTGGCGTTTAACTCCCCCTTTTAGAACAACTTTTGTAAGGGGAAATAATGAAACTTCTAGGTTTCTCTGTTTTCAAACAGAGATAGGACAATAGCAGTAAACCAATCTTCCATCCTAAAAACTAGTTGTAGTGGTTATTACAACATTGTAATTTCAATGATCTTTCAATCAGATTTGGAATTTTATCCCGGGAGGGAAGGTACATTGGACTGAAAATCTTGACAGTACCAAAGTATTATATATACAATCTCTTGCTTAAATATTTTGGGCAATTCCATTGAATCTATAGATTAGTTGGTACAAGCATTCAGTTTCTAAGCTTAACCACCAAAAATTTTAATCTACAAACGGGTTAAATTTGTTTATCGCAATTGGAGATGATCAACAATTTATTGCCTATTGTCTTATCCCTTAAGATTCCTGATTATAATCCCATTTTTTCATCCCTAGCAGCAACCTATTTCAATCATTTCCCCCTTTATATACCCCCCCCCCTCCCCCTTTATTGTATGTATTATTATTGACTGACCCCAAAACAAAAAATAAGAATTTAGTTGAAATAAACAAGAAGTGGTGTAATGTTTGAAATATTGAATTTTATGTATTAGAAGTTTGAATTATAAGTTATTTGTGATTGACATTCCTTAAATAATAAAAAAATTAACCGTTAAAATTCAAGATTTAAGGTAAAATTTATCAGTACATATTTAATTAGTTTAGTTTTTATGGCTTAAATTTTTGTCTATGATATATTTGATGTAAAAAAATTATATTCTAAGACCTAGAGCTGTGTATTTTATGTGTAATTTTATGGCGGTTGTTGAAATTATGGATTCAGCTGCCATTTTTGCAGTTGTTAATTTAGAATTATTGTACGCCTGAGAAAATTGACCTTTGAGATACTTCACTGAAAAGAAGAACTATATCAGTATATCGGTCAGCGAGATCTTTCGCTACACACACAGACAGATATCCTGTTACTTTTGTTACTTTAACAATAAAAAAATATTAATAAGATGCTATGTTATTGTTTAGGTAATGGCTATAATAAACTCGCACTGGCCACTCGCCTCAACACTCGCCCTCCTCTTCTGCCTCCACCTGGTTAGCTATGGCGCCCTCGCCACTGGAGATTTCGCGGATTTTGTAACGGAACCTGTGACGACTGCAGCCACTGTGGATGAGACTAACAGAGCAACTGGCACGCCTTACCTCACCGAGTATGTTATCAAGGGCTCCAGAGATGGAGAGGTAATCAAAAACCTTTTTAAAAGCGAAGTATTTCTATAATTAGGTTTGTATGTCCGTTTGTTCATAACGGGTTTCTTCTTTTACTTCATTTAGGCATTCTAGAATTGTACAATTGATTTCAAACTTTGTAAAATGATTGCTATAATAGTTATGAGCTAGGTACGATTTTGGATGCATAGCAAAGATAGTATCTTTTTTTCTTTTTAAATATAAATTGTCACCCAAAATTTTCTTATAGTATAATATTACAAAAAGTTTCATGGAATTATTAGACATTTTTTATTTTTTTTTTATCATAGACCCCGGAAATGTGTTCGTCTCGAGTGATTAACGCCCGCAAGGCAGCCCTCACCAGGCCTATTGAGCGCGGAGTTCAGCCCACTGTTAATCTAGGTAATACATACTTAGACAGAGAGAAATACATGCATTTTTAGCAGCGAAGCTACTCTTTAATTTGTAATGTCCGTCTGTCTGTATGTATATCTTTAACGTTTTGGGGGATACGTTATTTTCTCGGCTCTATAAAAGATAGAAGTCTGAAACTTTTTAACAGTATTTCCATCATTAAGGAGCTTAATTAACTATCAAGCATCCATTACGGTTGGACTCATTTTTAGCAGGTTTTGAGCTATTTTTATATTTTTCTACATTTTCCCCCATATTTTTGGTGTTTATGGTCCGATTTTCGAAATTTTTGTAGTTAAGAATATCAAAATTAAATTTCCCATCGTTTTAAGAAAACATCCGTGACAGTCGGGCTGCCTTTCATCAGAATTTTTATGCTTCACTACTTACGGATTTTGTAATCCTTGTTTATTTTTTTTTAGTTTTATAAAGAAAAATTATGCGTCATTAAATTGTAAAAACATACACAAATAGCAATAAAACTAAATGTTTAATTCTATATAATTTAATTTTCAATTATGTTGCGCAAACTATTGAATTATTGATTATGAAAAGGATGACAAAATCCATTAAAACGAAGTTCTTTTAACAAGAAATTATAAATGGTTAAATTATGATGTAGAATATTTTTTTACAATTGATATTATTTAAAATATGAGTGTTTAACCCTTACAGATCGGGCCCCTATTCCCACCTTAATAGATCGGGGGGGGGGGGGGGGTCATATTGACCCCCCCCTCTATCTCGGCTTCTGTTACAGATAAAGACGTAAAATTTTTTTCTGGTGGTTCATGTTTATTTTTAGAGAAAATTACTTTTTCTAGTCATAGCGGCCAGACCGCTCCTTAGCCGCTTTTTAGCGGCCAGCCGCTAAATTTTAAAACAGCTGTAGAGCGGCCAATTTTGCAGCTAGGATGACCAAATTTTAGGACGAACTTTTATTTTTCATACCAAAAAAATTACTTTTTCTGATCATCGCCGAAAAACGGCAAATAACGGAAACCGCCATTTTCGGCGGTTACGGCGGTAAAACGGCGGTTGGCGGCGCCAATTAATATTTTTATCTGTTTATTATTGCTCAAGGATTTACCAGAAAAATTTATAGGTCTCTAGCTGTAATAGAAGCCACGATATTCATGATATATGTCTGTAGTAAAAGCCGGACAAAAATCGGTCATAAAGTCGGTCAGGGTGCGGTCAAACGGTCATAACACCACTTTTCTCATAAGGTCATTGATATCTCAGTATTCAACAAAAAAATTTTAGGTTTCTATCTTATATACAAAGTCATAATGTAGAAATCAAGAATTATTTAGTTTTTTTTTTAAATTTTGGTGCTACCCAACCGGCTTTGACCGGACGCCACGACCGACACAGACCAGATATCCTTATAAGATCAACTCTTGCCAACGTAAAATTACTAAACTTAAAAAGTCATGAAGTCACAACTCTCTATCTTACCTACAAAAAAAATGACATTGAAAAAATAGAGGGGGGGGTCAATATGACCCCCCCCCCCCGATCTGTAAGGGTTAAGTGATATTTAAACTTTATTAAATATTTATAAAATAGTGAAAAGTTGTAAAATAACTTCATACAACTTTATTCAATATGATTTGTTTCTATTTAGTAGTGTAGCTACTTTATAGCTATTGAGTTTTCGTCCATCCATAAGAGGATTACCTAAGCATATAAAGCTCAATTATAATTTGCCAAAAATTAAATATTCTTTAGAGATTCATAGACGATATTGACTAAAAGAATATTTTGTTTATGATTTTTATTTACTGTTAAATAGTACTAATTAATTTGGAAGATTTCTCACGTGTCTTGAGTGTTTACATAAAACTTTTTTTTTCTCAATTGCATAAGCTAAAAACATGTTTTTTACCTGAAGTTAAAAAAGTAATAACCATTTTCAAACAAATTTTTAGCAGTTTTGTTATGTATTTCATTATCCGCGAAAATCTGTCTTTAATACGAGGCGATAATAAATATTCTTTTTATATGTAAAATTTAAACAAACAATATCTGCAATATCTACCCTCCATCCCCTTTAATAAGATTCTACAGGTCATTAGTATTAGAAAATATTTAGAACTATCTTTCTATCTTTAAAAAGCATTGTATCTATATATCCTAAAAGACTTAGATGTAAAAAAGTGCAATTTTCCTTAAGAAAAAGTTAAAACGAACAAATCAATTGTCAGTTAGGAATGTAAACCTATTCTTGTCCATCCCATAGTACAAAAAGACAACTGTACACTTTTAGAAAGTCTTAGGTGAGGTCATTGGTTTAGAAGCCATTGTCAGATGACTCATGCACCTGACATTCTATCAGAAGTTATTAGTTATTTCTCGCATCGTATTATAAACGGCTTTCCGCGGATGTAGAATGTACAATTATAAGATTAAGTTTTTTAGCCCCGAGGTGCCGAAGGCACGGGCTAATCTTATAATTGTACATTTTTATATTCGTAGAAAGCTGGATATAATACGATGATAGACATAGTTTTTTCGTATGACTCATGCACCTGACATTCCATCAGAAGTTATTAGTTATTTCTCGCATCGTATTATAAACGGCTTTCCGCGGATGTAGAATGTACAATTATAAGATTAAGTTTTTTAGCCCCGAGGTGCCGAAGGCACGGGCTAATCTTATAATTGTACATTTTTATATTCGTAGAAAGCTGGATATAATACGATGCTAGACATAGTTTTTTCGTATGGATGAGAACCGGTTCCTATTCAACGGATTCGAATGAATACGAGAAATATATTTATATATTTAATTTATTTCAGGCGCTGCTTTGCTGATTTTCCTGTTTGTGGGTGTGTTTGCTGCTGGTATTGCTTATGCTTTCCAAATGGTAAGTCAGCTTTTCCCCATCTGCCTTTCAAAAATAATAATTCCTCTAAAATATTGAGAACAATTACAGCACGCTTTTGTTCTATAAGATGCTAAAAAGATTTAACTATTTGGTTACTGTTTAACTGTGTACCTATATCTATCATCCATTTTTGGGAATAGTCCCTTTCGTAGCAACACCCCTTAAGGGGCGATTTGTCATATTTTTAAAATGGTTTTTGATAGGTTATTTTAGGTTAGGTTAGATTATATTGGGTTAGGTGGTTGCCCCACAGGGTTAGGCAATTGGCCCCGCATGGTTAGAGCCAACGTTGGGCTAGAAATAGGAGAAAAGCTATTGTGAAAAAAACGAAGAATCGCCCCCTTAAGGAGCGTTGCCACGGAAGGGACTATACCCCCTTTTTTTTCTAACTTGTGATGTGTAAAACGCGTTGGACAGTATCAATACTAATTTGTTAATTAGCAATAATTATCTCAATTATTTAATTTATTTAATTGTTTAATTAAACACATGGATTGAACTTCATATTAACCTTAATTTGAATTAAAACAAGCACAACCTTATTCATTAAAAGCCATCTAACTATAAATTTAAATTATTTCTGAATTAAGTAGTTTTATGTTATTATCAGTTGTAAAAAATATATGTAAAGAATTTTAATTCCGTTTTAAAAATAAAATCTAGTTTATCTTTTTTTTTTCTGTGAATTATTGTGTCCTAAATAACAGACAGACAGATAGACAAACAATAATTTTAACATTTGTTTACCCCATTTACAATTATGTATGTCAAAACATGTAATAAAATGAGTGATCTCATGAAACATAAAAAGTATAGTTAGAAGTTTTATATATTGATATCTGATTTGATATATAAAAAAATAACATTGCCAATAACCATTAAATCATAAAATGAAGTTTTAAAGTAGTTACACTATTCTAAGCAATCAAACCTAGTATTATATATCTTAGCCTTTTTGTATAAACATTGCTTAAATTCCAATGAATTATGTTTTGTCTGATTTCAAATAAGAAATTTTTTAGGGTTCAAAGAATAATTTTAGAGTAAAGATTTTCCTAAAGCTATTTGTTCTTATTAACAATGTGAAGCATTTTTAGTAGAAAAACTATTATTTTTCCCCAGTAAAAACATCTTTAATTTTCTAATGTTTGGCTATGCTTATTTTTTATGATGTCATTCTTGTTTATTTTTAAAGTTTTGGATAAACATGTGTTACGCAATTTGGGGCGTCTTTTTGTGTATTTTTGTTGTATTTTACGCATTTCTTGTATGTAATTTTGGGGGTTAGTGCTCCAACAAAAAGCTAGTCACATATGTTCAGTACATTTTCTGTGAAAATTTATGTGCTAATTTTAATTTTCGTAGTGCTGCTACTTTTAAACTAATTAGATATCTAAGGGAGGGCAATTTATTATCTCAATATTTTCTTTTAGATATATTTTGTTATTTAGAGGTACTGTAATATAGTTAATATTTAGAATATACAAAATATTTTGTATTGTACATTGCTTAAACTTAACTCAAATATGACCTTTGAAATACAATAGCATTCCTTACTTTTGTACAGTCATTCATATGTTTCAAAACAACTAAGAAAATAAACATTACATTTATTATTGATTGAAAAAGTCATTTAAAGTATAAATTTCTATTCAATAAGCTAGTTACCACACCTTTAGCCTCCCTGGCCTGCCTAGCCGCAGCTCTCAGCCCCTAGTCTGCCTAGCCGCTGGTTCTCGGCCCCCTAGCCATATAACCTAACCTAAATGTTAGGGGGGGGGGGGGGTGGAGGCAGGGGTATACATTTTCAAAATTGAAAAAAATCTGAAGATGATAACCCCATATTCCTTTCTTAAATTTTATATTACATGCTTTATTAAGGTCTAATATACTTTATTAAAACTTTTACTTTCAAATAACAAATGTATATACATACACCCAACAATTGTGGATTTAAAAATATAGGTCTTCTAATGACTTATAGGAAATGTAAAAAATTTGACATTTTGAAAAAAATGCCCGACATTTCTAGGATTTTTAGCATGCATTAGTTTGGGGGCAAAGCATTTTTTTCAAAGATAAGTTATTTACGCTTTAAATCATTAGATGTTCTGATGTAAAATTTTAAAAATAAATGCAAGCAGAGCTGACTAGCAACTATAGCTAACAATATTTCATACTTTCAGTGTATTTACTAAACAGTCAGCTTTTTATAAGTATACTTCAAAAATAATTGCTTATTAAGACATTTGTTTCATACATCAGCGGTATTTTAAGTGTTAATTTTTAAGAATTATTATTGTTTATTGTTATGCTTAACAGTTTTTTTACTTGTTTCAACTTGTTGTCTACATATTATTATTTGTAAAGTCACATTTACCATATTACTTATAGACAAACATTTTGAAAGGAAGTTATAAGAAAGGCTTAAAATGTAAAAGCAGAATTCTATCTCAAATAATAGTCAATTAAGCTCCATCGCCCCTTAAACGTTATATAACCTTGTAAAACTAAACTGTGTAAGTAATAAAGCTACTCTATAATTCACTGTCCGTCCGTCCGTCAGTCAAATTTGTTTTTTTGTTAGTGCTTTGTTTTCTTACAGACTAACTAACATTTGGAGTTTTATTTTAACATCGTTGTTTTAAATCTATATTCTATTCCCATGGTACCATGTCTATATAAAGTTTTGAATTAAGTTAACACGAAAATTTAATTAAAGTTTTGTTCCATCGAGAAAATTAGCAACATGGAGAGTTTTAATTTATTTCGCAGTTTGTATAAATTTGTAGTTTTATTTTCTTTAAACAGGCCTCTTTAACAGTAAACATTCTCTAAATAAACAAAAATATAATAAATATAATATTATTTTGTATTAAAAGCTAGCAATTGTTATCCGTTTATGGTTAGATGATGTATAGTTGTAGTTATAGCGAAGCTGTGCTAATAAAAATGTTCTTTTTCCTCTCCTGATTTAAATGAATACAGAAGAAAGCTTTGTTTTGACAAAAAAATTGAAATTGATAACAGATACCAAGTAGACCAAGAATGTACAAAGTATAAAGTGCAAAAAAACTGCTTCTAAAAGTTGAACCAATTCTTTTTGTTTATTACATTTTATAAAATAAACTTTTTATGCACTGTAGAAAATAGGACCTTGAATTAGCCTATCATCAAGAAAGTGATCTTGACCCTAAAGTCATAGAGGCCTAAAGGCCTAGGCCGTCGGCATTCCTAAGCAATGACTTGGCGCGCTTTTAGTTTTATTACATTATACAAATTTATGAGGACAACAGTTGTACAAGTGCAGCTACTGTACTACTATAGTTAGTCTGTAAGTTCGTAACTCCATTAGAAAAAGTAAAATATATCTTATTGTCCTTAGATAGATAAATAATTTTTTTATTTAATTATTTTCATTGTTCTTGAATTTTACAGGTTTTTTAGGAAGTTTATTTTTTGAAAATTCTTTTAAATTTCTTAAATTACATAGGCCTTAAAACGACTAGCCTATGAGCCAGGCGTCTCTTTATGTATGTATACTATGTAAATGGGAAAGGAGGAGTATAATTGCTTTCTCTCAGCGTTAAAATCTAAAAGAATGTGTATTAATGCCATGCTAATTAAAATTCCCTAAAATTTACATTGTAAAAGATAATAGTTTTTTTCGTCTTATTTCGCTTTTATGTTATATTTTCTAGACAAAGCTTATGAAGCGCACAAAATTTATATATTAATAGTTATTTATCGCATCGAATTTTTGACAGCTTTCCACTATGGATAATTAAAGGAAAAATTAAAACCCAGGCTTAAAACTTGTATTAATTTTATGATTTTTATTTTAAAATTCGTGGAAAATTGTCAATAATACGATGCTGTATAAATGTTTCAGTATGGCTAGGAATCGATTCTAAACCAGCGGATTTTCATCTGTTTCAAAGCCATACTTGAAATCATATTAATGCTTTTGGTTGATAAAATAGTTAAAGGAACGGACTTAAAAGTAAAACTTTCTTAGAGAGTAGCTGCAATAATACCAAACTTAATATTACATAATTTTTATTCATGCTGTTTGCAAATTCTTATTCGTAAAAACAAGTTCAAAATGTAAACAATCCTAACATTAAAAAGTATGTTTCAGGCCTAAAATAAAGTTTACTGAAGGGTAAAGAGAGAATAAACACTCAAATGAAAAGTTGGTAATATAAGAAAGTTACAAATAAGTTATTTGGGGTAAAAATAATAAAGGAAAAATGAAATATATGTATGATTTTTTAAATCTGTATATGCCATGAACTTGGAGAAATTGTCTTTAGATTGGTATATTTCAGGACTCTGCAGCCGCGGCTTTAAAATTTGTTTTGAAAATAAAGATTACCGTAATTTAGGTCAGGTTTAGGCTTCCAGCGGATTTTTGATATTGAGAAACATTGATTACCCTGAGACTTGCAGTAGACTGACGCGCGGCTGCCGAGCCTTGATGTATTCTGTTCATGTTTACTGTGTTCACAATAATAAAATGAATTAATAGATTGTGTCTGTTTGTCCAGAACTTATATCTGACATACTACATTCCTAGAATGACTTTACAGATAACTTTTTCATACACCCGCCCAACAGAAGGTCATTCTAACTGTCTGAAGCTATAAATCAATTTGTATACTCATTTGCCTATTATACTATTTCCTTAAGCAAACTAATTTAATGAGCATACAATATTATTGTTCACTAATTAAAAAATTAGCAAAATTTATGAAATAAACCTATCTAAATAATACAAAAGCTTTAGATACTGCCCATAATCTTTACCAGGGCTCGGCAGCCGCGAAAAATAAGCTGAAATTTTGTGTGCAAACAAAAATAATCATAAATATGGATTGTCTGCTTCTAAACAGGTTAAGAAATCCAACTGAATTTTAAGGTTATAATATGACGATTCTCTGATCTAGGCTTACACGCGGCTGACGCGCTGCTGCCGAGCCCAGATCTTTACATTGCATAACCTAAGGCATGCTGTACACACACAGAAGCGCATAGGTCGTAAAGATAACTTTTTCTCAAATATTTCATGTTCAAACATTCATATGCTTTAAATTTGAAACAGCTTTCTAAGTAGGGTTACGTAAGGGAAAAAAATTTGGACTACGGGATTAGATATGCGCTAGTCGACATAAAATTACTTGGATGTTGCACCAGATTTTCATGTACTCTGATAAGGTGATGTTCGAAGCTGGCTAAAATAATTATTCCCCTATCCACCCCCTTACTTCCATCCCTTTCCCTCCAAGTGGATGAACAAACTGGCCAATAAATGCGGTTCATATTAGCAAGCTAAATGGACGCGGATTTTCAATACATCCATGTATATCCTATATCCATTGATATGCTGCTTGTTAACTTGAGGGGAGGAAGAGGATAAATTCCTTGGAAATGACTTTCTGCATTTAAAAAAATTAAAATTAATTATTTTTTCACACCTCAACAAGTTCATTAAAACTTAAGTTTTTATCTGAAAAAATGCTTCTAAATATTTAAGAATTTTCAAGACATTTCTAGCATTTTTAAAACAAGTACAAAAAGTTATTTAAATAAAACATTTTAATTATATAGAGGAGACTATATTTTAGACTTTTTTTAAATTCAAATACTATGGAATGATATTTAAAATGTTATAAGTTTTTATTAAATTAGTTAAAAATATCTAAATTTTGACACTATGTAATTGTCGATAGGTCAGAGTTGAGGAAAATTGAACTATTTTATTTCGCTTTTCCAAAGAACAATATACATATATTCCACTCCAGTTCAGAAATCGATTCATAACTGCAGAATTAAAACCGGTTCTGAGCCACACTGAAAAATCATGTATCATATCCTATTATAGACAGTTTCCAGAGACTTGTAAATAAAAATATTTGTATCAATGTTACCCTGGCTTTCGATTTCTTGTGACTAACAAACCTGGAATTAACCATATAATTTTCATTTTACTGTCCAAGGAAAACTGTCATAATTGAAAAGTTGTATGTCATTTATCTGCAGGGTGAAGATAAAAAATCATGTCATGGTATTCAGTTACATTTCAATGGAGAATATCTAATAAATATTATTTATTTACAAAATTACTGGTATGTGGCCCGAATTTTGATATAATCAATTTTGTTTAGGTGCGCAAGCATGTGTACCATGATGCTGACAATCTTGATACTGCTTTTGATGCAGGTAATAAGCTTTTTGTGTACCATGTGTACCATGCGTTCCATGTGTACCATGTGTACCATGATGCTGACAATCTTGATACTGCTTTTGATGCAGGTAATAAGCTTTATGTGTACCATGTGTACCATGCGTTCCATGTGTACCATGTGTACCATGATGCTGACAATCTTGATACTGCTTTTGATGCAGGTAATAAGCTTTTTAGTAGCGAAGCTACCCTATAAATCAGTTTGCCTGACCGTCGGCGTCCGTCAGTCTAAAAATTTACATATAGTTTCCATCTCTAACTCAAATTAGCACCCCAAAGTTTGCGACAAATTTTCCCCTGTCAATATATATATACACGGATAAACTTTATCCATTATATTTTATTATAGGAGGAAAGGTGTCTATTGGTCTGACTGCTACCACAATTGTATCCCAATGGACCTGGTCCGCCACCCTCCTCCAGTCCTCCACCGTGGCAAGCAAGGTGGGAATCATTTTTAAAGTATTGCGTCGAAACCGATTAATATCCGCTGGATTAGAACCGCTTCTAAGCCATACTCAAGATCACATAAAACATCGTATTTTACTTAATTTTCTGCTAATAATGAAATAAAAATTATAAAGTTGTAACCAGTTTTGTTAGCATAGCCTTTAGCCCCTAGGGGCTAAAACTGGTTCCGATAGTATTTTTTTTCTCATATAGATATCCGCGGAAAGCTGTCTAATACGATTCGATAAAAAATAATATTAAGACCCATAGAACGCTGTTACATTGAAATATACATTTAATTCTAAAATTTAAAATAGCATGACATGTAATTTACAAAATTGAATAAGTGGTGTACAATTTTTATCGAAATTAACATTTGAAATACAATAGATTATAAAAGTACAAATTCTTTTCAGATTAATTTTAAATTCAGACTATTTGTTTAACATCAAACATCTAAGAAGATTTAATACTCTAAAAACTTTAGTTTTACATTTTTGAATTAAGCTATGTTTTATAATTATACACATAAGTTGTTATATAAGTGTATTTTTCATTTATCAGTAGGCTTTCAAAGCAGATTCTTCAGAGAGATAAGATTAATTTCATAGCTTTTTTTTATTGGGGTAAAATGAGGAGATATAATAGGTTTGAGGGGGGTAATCTGATGTATTTTTTTTAATTTGAGGGGGGTAAAATGAGGGATTTCAACAAAGTTTGGGGGGTAAACACACCTTTACCCTTATCCTTGAACGTACATGATTAAGGGGAAGGTAGCTTATGCTAAAATTCCGTAAAGGTGTAAGTTTTAAGGCTTAAAAAACAGTAGTAGAACGATGATATTCACTGATTTTGTTCCATAAAACTCACACCTACCTCCCCCTTTTTCATCATTTTTCGTTT
Source organism: Acartia tonsa (assembly GCF_053477335.1). Classification (NCBI taxonomy): domain Eukaryota; kingdom Metazoa; phylum Arthropoda; class Copepoda; order Calanoida; family Acartiidae; genus Acartia; species Acartia tonsa. Next base: position 48,333,588 of record NC_137268.1, read on the forward strand.
AACTTAGATTTGAAAAGATTATTTGAAGAGTGTGTTGGCTTAATTTGTCAAGTCAGGATATAAATACTTTTCTACTTTTGAGAATTAGGAGGCTTATTCAAGATTTTTGAGAAATAAAGGTTCTCATGTTGATGTGAATATTTAAGCTTTTCAGCTTTAAAACATAATGACATAATTTAGCAATTTTAACGGAATAAAAGCTTCCCATCGATTTGATGTATAAAATGATGATTACCGTGTTGTTTTGGTATGATGTTATCAAAAAGACTTAAGTTCTATTATCTTTATTTCAATCAAAAAAAGGTGAATTGCTTGTTTGGATTTATTATTGTTTTTTTATACATGGATTTCATGGATTTTTTCGTCCCTAATTTCTGTCTTATTTTCTAATACAAGTTTTTAAAGAGGAGTTATAAATAATGAGAGAGATAAAAGTATTTATACTAAGAACTATTCTTTTTTATCCAGATTAATAAGAACTTATATAAGTGTTCTATTTGGATAAAAAGAATATATCATATTATATTTTTATTTGTCTTAATCACGTTTATGAAAATTAGACATATGGAAAACATTAACATTATTTTTTCTTTTTTTTAACTGTTTACATATTGTCATAACTGCATTTTTAGAATAATAAATTGTACTGTTTAATACTCATTAGAACATTCTTATTTATTTGAATTTATTAGACAATTAAAAGCAAAAATGTTCTTCTAATTTCAATTTAATTTTTTTTTATTTTGAATTTCTTATTGGAATCTGAAATCTCAAACGGGAGGATCCGCTATTGTTGAGTAAATTACAGAGCATCACTTAGTTGTCAGGAAGTCAAAACCGCGCCATACCTAAAGACCCATAGCGGATTAAGAAGCAGTGGACAAATGTCGTGTAATTAAAGGCTGAATTTTCTTTAAATTTGTGGTGGATGTATAATTAAGGCAGCCATATCTGCAACTTGTATTAATTTGGTTTTAAAAAGTAATACGGTTACAACTTACCAATTTATTTAGGAACGCTGGAGGCCTCTAGGCAGAAATTTTAAGAGTTTAGTCATAAAAATGAAAAGTTATAAATATATGGGGGTGATGTCATTATTTTAGTGGCGATATCTCTTAGGAAGGTAGTGTTACTCTTTGCCAAAGTAGATAGACACCTTCTTAGAACCTATTAAAAGCCCACAGAATTGGAGAATCATATCGGTTTAGTGTTTATCGAGTTCCTTTGGTACAGACATAAAAACACACATACATAGACATCCTGTTATATTTTATATAAGAATATGAAATACCAACAATTTTGAAGAAAGGCAAATTTAAATGCTGAGTAATATGCTTTTTTTAAGGGCAGGCTTGTAAAGGATAGGATAGGTCAAATAATATTGACGTAATAATCCTCACAGCTCATGGAATTTACAATATTAACATGACCCTTACAGCTGCATGGAATTTTCCAATCAAAATCATCAATTTTTTAAAGTTTGTGCAATGCAGTTATTTTTTAAAAAAATGTACATTTGGACTTATTAATATGTATGATAAGTGTAAAAGATCTTGGGACTAGCATTAAGTTTTTAGAATAATGGGTTTGCTTGACACTTTTTTAGACTCTTTAGATAGCAATATTCTGGAAAAATTGTGTTTTTTTTGTGATAAACAGCTTAATTTGTCTAAATATATTTCTTCATAAAAATCTATTTTTGACCCTTAAAATGTAATAATATGAGAAGCTTTTAAGTAGTCTGGATCGATACAAAAGATCCCCAAATTCCCCACTACCCCTTTAAATCCCAGCCTTTCTTACCCACCTCTATAAATACTCCCTAACCCTTCCCCACCACCCTTTCTCTAGACCTCTCTTGCCTCTGAAAGCTGTTGGTGTCTAGTTTGAAACATACAAATCCTTTTTTGCGCTTGGAAATTTCCATTCAGCTCACTGTCTACAGTATTATTATACATGTATTGAACAAAATAAAAGAGACACTCTTTTATTTACGGGGTTAGGGAAATTACAGCTTTTTTTAAAGTGTAAAAATGAGAGAAAAATTGAAGGTTTTTTTATTAATTAGCCCCAAAATACAAATTATTGCTTTTTGTAAAGGAAGTAAATAATAAATAAAAAAAAACTTTTGAAATGCATTTTTTTGTCATTTAGACTTTTAAAAAACATTTGATAATATAATTTAAAATAAGCAAAAATAATAGCTTCTCTTTAGATTACAGTGTTCAAAATTTACACAGGGCAAAGTAAAACAGCTTCAAAGCGGCGCCACTTTTCTCCCTTTCTCTATATTTTGCTTTCTGCCTACTCCAGGCACAACACTCATTCAAGAGAGCATTGAGTAATTAGATAGATAGATATATTTAAGCTTAGAGAAGGGATATATAGCAAAAGAGAAAAATAGAGAAAAGAGGTAATTCATAGGTTTATAAAGAGGAGAGGGTCCAAGGGGTGGCTTTTTCTGAGGCTTAACCGAGCCTCCGAGAGGCAAACTTAGGCGAGACTATTTGGAAAAAAATGCTGTGCTAACAAAATATTATTTTGGATGAAGGGTAAAAAGATGTCTTTACATTGACAATTTGTTATTTTGCATTTTTTCATACATTTTAGAAAAGTTTCACTGTCAAATTTCATTCATGAAATATTTTTTTTTAAATAAGCCTTAACTCAGGAAGGGAGAGGACGTTTGGCTGTTTATTACACTAGTCCCTAAAGTTTTTTTTGATAACAATGCTTTATTCGACTTTAGGGAACTTTATTGAATTTGATTGATTGGTTCTTTAAGTCGAGTGTCCAAACGTTTCAACCACTAATTGTAAGAGGAATATTTTTGTGTATCATTATTGGAGATGTACTCGCATCAACCTTTCGGCCATTGTCTTATCCCTTTAGATCCCTGAGGCCAATAGGGATTATGAAACCTGAAATAATTATGAAATATCATGATTTGATCAAATTTGCAGCATAAACAAATAAATATTAAATATTCATGAAAAAATTACATTAAATGGTGACAAGGTCTGCAAGTTATTAAAAATTAATCCATTAAATCTTCAATTTACTTTTACTTTCTACTTTGTATAACCCATTAACACTCAATTTAAGAACCTATTCTTTAAATTTAAATCCACATAGGTAATTATAATAATAGTAAAAAATAGAATAAATAAATAAAATCCTATTCTTTAAAATATATAGAGTTTTAGTTTTAAGTCTAAGATCTCAATAACTACTGAACCCATAGAATTCTCAATTTTAGGTAAGCTTCACATATGTCCTGTGATGGTTTTAGGCTATTTTATTTTTATATTTAATTCTGGTATGATTTTGAACTATTTTCCTGGTCCTTCTCTGCCACTTCGAATACAGAGTCCCTTGAAGATAGGGGCGTAGCCGATAGTGAAGAATAAAGAAATACATTTTTTTTATTCAGAGGTATTTTTTTAAAATCTAAATTAAATCTTTATTATTTTAGTATGGTATCTCTGGTCCATACTGGTATGCCGGTGGAGCAACCATCCAAATTATTATTTTCTCCATTCTCTCCATTATGCTGAAAACCAGAGCCCCAGGTGCTAAAACTTTCCTCCAGGTGAGAAATTTTAATATTTTTACAACTTAGTATTTTCAACCCACCCCTTATGAGTTTATTTTTTTCATAGATATATATTCAAGAAATTTTGTACTTAGAAATTATGAGTAAGCAAAGTTAATAGGAAATAAATTTTTTAGATTTTTGTAATTGAAAAGTAATAAAAGACTTTTTAAAAACTATTTTCAACAAAATTTTAAACAAAAAAAATTATTTTAATAGGGCAGTAATAATAATTTCCCCCTTTTCTTAAATTAATAATGTATTCTATTAAGTCTTGTATTTACCATTAAGCCTGTGTCGAGAGCACACAAAAACAGGTCTTTTCATATTCAGCGTAATAAGATTTTGATATCAAATACATAACAGATAATTTACAAAACACGTATGATAAGAAATAAAGAGAGGGGTAGGTTTCTGGTAGAATCCGTAAAGGTTATGTGTTATAAGTAAAAACAGTAGAAGAACGATAAAAATTTATGTTAAGTTTTAAATTTTTTTTTGTCTATAGTTCTTTTCAATAAGAAATACACATATTTAGTGAATATTATCGTTCTACTACTATTTTCAAGCCTTAAAACACATACTTTTGCGGATTCTACCAGAAACGTACCCCTCTCTTTGATTGGTTTCTCTGGAAATGTCTATTAAAAATAATTACTCACTTTTTTCCTTTGTTGTAAGGTAAAATTACCTAATTCTCCAGTATTGCATAAGTAAGTTTTTTTTATTTGCTCTAATAGAGGTCTCTTTTGTCCTACCTCTCTCCGTTCTCTATACCAATCTCTCTCTCTCTCTCTCTCTCTCTTTAGTCAATACTTCACATAAAATAAAATTGTATTTTTCCATTAGCCTGAAAAATATGGTATTGATTCTATTTTTATTTAATAGTTGTGTCTGTTTTCTCAGGATTTTTGTCCATTATTGATAATTTTTGTTTTTCCTTGATCCTTCTCCGTTACGAATGTCAACCTATACACACCAACCAACCAATATCTATCTTTCTGTGGTACAATTTTAACTCAAGGGCCCAGGCTAAACTTTTGATATATTTGATTGGTGTTCAAAAAATAATTAACAAATCAAAGGCCTTGGTTTTTATGAATGAATATTGGAACCAAAAATACTTTTTAAATATATCAAATTATGTATCTTAATTTGCTCTTTTTGTTAACTGGATAAATTAACAAGGTTTAAGTTTAACATCAACTTTATATTTCAAGAGTAAAATTAAGATAAATTTAGCCTATATTTTGGAGGTTTTTTCCATGGTAGACAAAAAAATATTTTGCCAAAACAGAAAGGCAGATATGACAAAACTAAAATGAATTAATCTAAAGTTTGCTTGATTACTAATACTTATTAATAAATATGTATTGTCTGAATCTACTATGGAAAAAAACCTCCACACAATCAATAGATTTAAAAAAAAAACTTGGTACAAAGTAACACAATTCAAAAATACATTTATGCTTATTTCAAGCAAAATTGTATTTTTGTAATTTTGTTAATTTGAACTTGACTTGAGATAAAAATCTTTGATATTGATTGTGGCCCTCAGTAACTTTTTCCATCTGGTAAAAAAATAATTTATTTGTAATTGTTTCATAATAGCATTTTCATATGATATAAAACCGTCCGGAACTATAGTTAAAACCTATTTAAACAAATGTTATGTAAATAAGGTTTATTTTCAGTGTATTTCTCACATATTTTTATAATGGATTTCTATAAAATTAGTTTTGATTCAATTACAGTTTTCTAAAACATATGCTTTTCAAGCCATTTTAATAATGTTTTTTTTTAAAGTTTGGTCAAATTTTTGAAGAAATTCAGAATCACTTTTAGTCAATTTAAAAAATCAAAAAGACATAGTTATCCATTTTTTGTTTATTTTTTCCCGCATTTTCTTTACTGAAACACTGAAAATGAATCTTCTAATTAATTTCTTTCTTGTTATTCAGAAGGGCTCGCCGTGGGGCATCGTCAAGGTGTTGAAGGCTCGCACCGTCTTCTAAACTGAGATGTAACTAGTTTATAACAATCAATCTTATTCTTTATTTTAAACTTGCATAGCAGTTATACAATTTCAACCTATTTTACTTTTTTTTATGTTGAATGTGCTTTTCACTATTGGTGAGTTTATTGCTTATGCAATAAACCATTTTTTTTTAACCATGGGAGAAAAGCATTATTTTGTATTCATTTTTTTTTCCTCCAAAATTTACATGAAAACTAATGAAAAAGGCAATCTAAAATTTATAATGAATTATTAACTGCTATTCAAGTGTTTTAGCAAAATTCGTAGCTTGAAATTTTTAAACATCTCATATCGTATGATAGGAGAAAATACATAGAAATATAAGATATAACAACAAGCAAGGTTTTAAGCAACAGACTGCAAAATTTATTCAACATAATTAATTACATTATAATTTTTTTAACTTAAAACCCCTAATAAATATTCCCCGAAATAATTAAATCTAATCTTCTAAAAAATCTACTTTTAAAGTTGTAAATTAAAGAAAATAAAAAGCATATTGCAATTAAAAGAAACTAACACACATAAGATTAAAGAACAAAATTCGGCCAATAAATCAAAGTTACACATTTCTTGTTGTATTTGCCTTGTATTACACCATAAGTGGGAAAGAAGAGATATTGTGCAATTAATTTCTTAAGTTTTTTCTCCACCAAAATTTAACAAATAAATATCAAGATTTTTTTCACTGTGAGATTTCAATTAATTTATCGAGGTTTATAATGGATTTTACTAAAATTAAGTGGATATTAGAGGTAATATGGTCTATTGTATAAAACCTTGCCATGTTGCTGTACAAGTTCTCAATACAATAATGCAAACATGGTAGATATCTAAAAATAGAAAATATACCAATCAGAGGATAGATAAGATATATATTTGTGCATGTTAAGACAAGAGGTTAGCCAGTTTTAGGATCTAATAAATAGGACAAATATTTATGCACTCAATTTACAAGTACCTATATAAAGTAATAAAATAAGATTAACTTTATTTTATCTGGTAAAATTGTCTTTATTTTCAACAAATGCATTAGAGAAAGACTTAATATCTTTACTTAGTTTTGTATTGAAGGGCTAAAATAATATTTTTATCAATTTGCTGAACAAACTAAGTTAAGAAAAAAGTTTTTTCTCAAAGCATTTCATATTACCTTAGTATTTTTTAGCTATATTCTAAATTTATCATTGATTAAAAAAGAGTAAAGATTTTAAATATAATAATTTGATTTAGAATATAGTTGTCAAAACTGGTTTTTGCTCTACCAATACTATGCTTTTGATTGATATACATTTTAAGACCTGGGACATCAACTTTGAGTTGTATTGTCTTTTTATTTATTTGCTGATTTTAGGTTAGGTTTAAAGTTAAGAATTTGAAACTGGCTAGGATAGATAGGGGATAGAAAAGATATATTATTTTTATTACTTTGGCAATTACTTTATTTATTGTGATTTATATATTGTATGTTTTTTTTATGGTTGCTCTAACCATTAACAGGTGTTTAGCCCTAAAATTGAGATTATGAGGAAATGTAAAAGTTATAACATTTAATGTAAGTTTGATTTACTTTTTTACTTGAATTCAAAAAGGCTTTAACTTAATAATTGCCTTTTTAATAGCTTTATTTTATTAAATTTAAAAAAAATCTTATAAAATAAAATTTAACTTTTTTTAATATTTCTCAAATGCATCAAAAAGGGATGCATTTGCAAAATATAAAACTAGGGCCTATCAAAACATAATCACAATGAGTCAAGGGCTGAAACAATGTTAACATGTGTACACAGAACCCCAGCTCTATGCTCATTGTCTAATTGTATCACTGTTGTTTTAGGTTATAAAGGCACGCTTTGGTAAGAGGACTCACTTGGTGTTCTGTACCTTTGCATTCTTCACCAACCTCATTGTTATGATGTCACTGACAATCGCTGGAACTGCAGTCTTGAACAGGTATATATTAACAGCTTTCCGCTGATATTATCATAGAATATAATAAGATTAAAACCACTTTTAACCGGTTCTAATCCAGCGGATATTAATTGGTTTTTAAGCCATACTAAAAAAAACTTAATTTGATAATATTATAAATTAATCAGAAAATCTTTCACATAAATTCAAAAACTATATAAGTTTGGAAAACCCCTATAATTGTTTAACCTTAAAAAGTTAATTGAAATATGTACATATATGAATAAATACTCTTATATAAACTGAAATCAGTAAATTTCCATGATATGAAATTTAAAACCACTAATTATGGATTATCAAAATGCTTATCAAAGTAAATTTAACTTCTCAAATTAACAAATTTTCTTTAATTGCAATGTTTTCATTGGAAATGTACTTTAAGAAAACGATTTGATGTACTTTTGGTGATATTTGTTTGTGCATTTTAAGAACACTTTTTAAATTGAAAAAAATGACAATTTTGAAAGACATGCATGAATCTCATTGCCTAAGCTTTGGCATAAATCAAACATTTTTTTTTCTCCATATTCAAAATCTGGATAAAAAAAGGATAAAACAGGGAAAATTCCATGAAATTCACCTTTCACAGCAAAGCTGATTTTTTTCTCATTTTCAATCATGCTTAACTAGGATATATTTTTAAGTCAATTCTCCTTTTAATTTTAATTAATCTAAAATTGAACTTTGAGTGAGAACAAAATAATCATGTCATTAAATTTTAATTTCAGTTTGGTGTCTGATCTCTCTCCTGAAGCTGCCGCTATGCTTCTGGCGGCTGTGATTGGCGGCTATACCCTGATTGGCGGCTTGGGAGCCACCTTCTATGTTTCCTACTTCAACACTATGCTCATTTTCATCCTTATTCTGATGCTCGTGGTCGAGGTAAAATATATTAATCAGCTGGGCTGCTTTAAAATTAGGATATGTTCAAACGTTGTTCTGAGTTTGCTACGTCAACTATGTGTTTAAATGGACTAAAAAGTATTCCAAAATCTGATAAATCGTTTTGAAATAATGAATTTGTGACAAAATATGTCTCAAGGTCTACAAATTATGTGGACTATTTATGTAAACTGCAGGAAGGGAGGGGAAATTGAGCTGTTCATTACACTAGTTTCCAAAGTATATAATAACGTTTTTTTTTATTCGTTGGCTTAACAACTTTGGGGTCTCTTGTTGAATTACGATTGGTTGGTTCATTAAGTTGAGTGTACAAACGTTTCAATCACTGATTGTAATCTACAGAAGTGGTAATTTTGTGTTTCATAATTGGGAGATATTCAGCAATCTATCGGCCATTGTCAAATACCTTTAGATTCCTGGGTAAACTGTGACTGCGTCATTGTGTAAAAAAACTACCTACTTTTTCTTATGCCTGTCTAGTTTCACTTTCAAGTTCAGAATTTACAATAAGAAAGTTGCAAAATTGAGAAATCTTACTGCATTTGTAGTCGAAACAGCAAGGCACAACAGCCTAGCGTCAGCCGTATTTAAGCCTAGGAAAATCAGCCTTTTACTACTTTAAAATCAGCTGGAAGTCTATACATGCATTTAAAAGCATCCGAACGGGTTTAAATTTGAGGTTCAGGGGTGTCTGACGCGCGGCTTCCGTGCCTTGCAAAATTGTCGTATAGTGTTTATCTGTAAAACCGAATGTTCGTGTCTAAGCCTTTCCAAAAGTTTTCAACAGTCTCTATCATTCTACAGTAGAAACTAGTACTTCGTTTTCTTCTTACTGCTTTTATTAATTTTAAGAGATGATATCTTCTTGTAGCTACAAAATTGTTTCATGATTTTTATAAACATTGTTGAGCAGTTGTTATAGATTTTCTATTTAGGTATTCTACAATCCCTTTGAGAACCCTGAAAATCCATTCGGAAGCTCTGAGGCTGTTTATGACTTTATTGCCTGCTGGAGAGCTCCCTCCGGATCCGTGGGTAACAAGGATGGATCTTATCTTACATTTTTCAGCTCAGGTAAACTTTAAAAGCCTCTTTTGATTTTTCTTGACACCAAGTAAGTATAAAATAGCTCTCAGGTTTGTTTTTTAAAATTGTACAACACTCTTACTTGTGTATTGGACTTGAAAGGTACATAAAATAAAATATATAAAGACATACTTAGAAGTTCTACTATATGAATCAGGTCCGTATGTAAAGACACTCTTACATTTGTATATAACATATTTATTAACTAAATTTTTTATATAAAGAGTATTTTTTGCTCTTTTTTAAGTTCAGGTACATTTAAGGGGCACTTAAAAGAGCTTTTCTATTTAATAACAGCTAAATAACAATTGGAATCACATATTACCAACATAGGATAGCCTTTTTTTTCTAGGCATCCCTATTTGTGTATTTGATAAACCAACAGTTTTGTGATTCCATCTAGTAAAGCTTACACCTAACATTTTAGATCAATATTTACTACTAAAAATACTTTCTGGAACTATACATAATAAATGGGGCTCAGTCTATATTATGAAGAAATCAGGTGAAGTGTAAGGGGTGTTTTCTTGTGGGTTCATATAGTTCATATTCAGCAGTAAGTTAAATTTATTCAACTTATACATTAACTGTACACCTATTTATACTTGTTAGAAAAGGTTATCAGGTTCTGTAGCAATCCAGGGGTGGAGACTTACTCATCACCTAACGTGGTCCAGGTACTTCAATGAACAAGGGGGTAGGTACTCAGGGGTAAAGGGAATTATAATTTAACGCGGCAATCCAGCAAATTTTGCGCACCGATTTTCGTGCGCGCAAAAATTTGAAAGTTACCGCATTTTTTACATGATAGTCATTAATTCATTTATGATTAGTTGATTATCATTTTTAGAATTATACAAATCTACAAATTGTTAAAATTAATATGCAATGTTATCAATAAGAACAGAAAACTTTGATATAATTATGTTAAATTAATTAGCCATACTCAAATATGTAATATGTAAGTCTTTTAAAGAAATTATTGCACTAGTGATTTATATTTCAATATCAACACTCTAAATAACACAGGACGAACAGTCGAAGTTCAGTTTGCACTTCTATGTATATTATTTTTTTTGTATATTTACACTTATGTTGATTGAAAATGCCCATAGAGAAATTATATTTTCAGTATTTGAAACTCAAAATATTGAATCATTATGTATTCAATGTCATATTCTTTTGCGTCATGCAAATTAAAATATATATTGGGCCATCACTTACACAAACTGAAAAATGCACAATTCTTATATAAAAGTAAAAGAAGCTTTATTTAAGTTACCTTCCAAGACAAATGATCGAAGAAAAAATGCCCCCCCCCCCCCCCCCTATATATATCTTACTTTCGATTGAACGAATCCACTGGAAGCAAGCGGCGCTTCTTCTTGAACTAAACAAACTAGTTAGGGTGTTAAATGATGAGTTATGCTAAAATGCGGGGGCAGAATTTACTGTAGTAATAATTTTCAGTTCAAATGAAAATGTTTTACTTTTGACAGAAGTGATGACACCTTCATGAATATTTCTATGGAAGGAAGTGTCATAAAAATTAATATACATGACAGTGGCAGGAATTAAAGAAATTGTGGTTGGGTAAAAAGTATCTTTTTTTCATTTAAATGCAGTAAATATAATATCTAATTGATGGATAAATAGATTGCCTCTATTTTATAATGTAAAAAATATCCTAAAGTGTTCATAATAAACCATTAAACCCTTCATTAAATAATATTCAATAGAACCTAAATTTAATGGATCTGTATAAAGAAAATCATTAATCATTCCAAGCAGTAAAAGGAAACATTTACAACATTTGTCAAATTGTCAAATTTTGTTTGCTTTTGTAAAAGTACCTGCATCACCCATTATATGTTCGCAAATAAAAGCTTTTAATATGATAGTACAAAGTCCAGGCCATTTTTAATTATAAAATACTAAATTAAATAAAGTTTTTTTTACGAATTTCTGAAAACCCATGTCTTTTTTTGCTACCACAAAAGTATACAAAAAAGTATCCGATTTTAACTTAGAATTTTAGAATTTTTAAACAATTTTAATATTGGAATTCCTTGTACAAAATTACTTTTGATAGATACTATAGTTTTTATTTACTTCTAATTTATAACAATTATTCTTATATATTATTTTTAAATACCAAAATTTTGTGCTAAAGATATATTACATTGTTTAGGCGGCCTGGTTTTTGGTATTGTAAATATTGTTGGAAACTTTGGAACTGTTTTCTGTGACCAGGCGTACTGGCAGTCATCAGTGGCAGCTAAGCCCCTCCAGGTATAGATAGTCAGATAGAAATTGGATATCTAGAAAGATAGAAAATTGGATATCTTTATGATTACAATGTGTGTTATCTACATAGTTAAACATAAATATCTAGATAGAAAGAAAGTTGGATATATAGATAGATAGAGTAAAAATAAGATAAGATTTAGACATAAATTGATATCTATATTATCTCTTGACTGCTAAAATTTAACCAAAAAAAAAACATTTTCAGGGAGTTTGGGGCTTTATTTCTGGTGGCTTGACCTGGTTTGCCATTCCCTTCACCCTGGCGACCACTATGGGCCTGGCCTACCTGGGTCTCTCCAGTGCGCAGGGAGCTCCTATGCTTTCAGACGATGATGTTGCTAGAGGTAAAAACATATTCACTTTAATTGTAGGGTAGCTGCATTTTTTTTTGCAAAATCATCTTTTGGATTTGGAGCAAAAGTAAATAACATAAAACATTTAAGTTCAATAGGACAATTCTATAGAAAAATAAAGACTGTAAAGAATCAAAGAATGTTTTTATATAGGTCTTAAAACAATAATAAATGATTTTGTTGATTATTTTAGGATTGGCTGCGCCTTTGGTTGCTCAAAAACTGCTTGGTACAACTGGTGAGCCATTTTTATACTGAATTTTAAAGCTTTATTAGCATTGAAATTGAAAAAAATATAAACCAGTAAACCAGACTTTTAAAAAAAATTTTATGAAAAAGGATTCACAAAAGGTTGTCATAGACGTCCAAAGTTTGGGGTGAAGGGGTATTTGAAACCCCTCATTAAATTACCTTCCTCTATTCTTTGAAACCCATACTTTTACTCCCCTTAATATAAAAAGCTTTGGCGTCCTTAATGTTAGTCAATATGTGCTTGTTTAGGTGAATACTCCATGTTGTTCTTGATCCTGATGGCTGTCATGTCGACTGGTTCAGCTGAAGTTATTGCCGTGTCCTCAATTATTATCTACGATGTGTACCAAACCTATCTTTGCCCCTTCAGACGTGATATCAAGGTAGGAGTTTCCAGGATTTTAAATAAACTAACAGTCTGTCTGTTTGTGTGTACCGAAGGATCTCGCCAGCTGATATGTTTCTCCATTATAGTGTAGCTTCTCATAGGTCCTGGAAAGGGTATAACCCTCTCAGAAATAAGATGCTAAAAATGATATTTCAGTATGGCCGAGAACCGGTTCTAATCCAGCGGATATTAATTGGTTTCGAAGCCATACTGAAAATCAAACATCTGATAAAAAAAATATTAATGAGTTAGTAGGATATTTCTAGCAGTAGATTTTATGTTATATGGTTGTGTCTTACCTTATTTACAACAAAATATTTTTGGTTCATTTTACTGTGAACGTTGTATACATTTCGACCTTCAAATGCTATTTTGCTATTAGAATTTAAATACAATGTAAAAATTCAAATTATAATTTGTACTGTAAAGAATAGAAAAACTGCACAGAATAACCTTATTAAAACCAGGGCTCAGCAGCAGATTTGGGTTTTGGATTATTTTTTTTAAAAGACGGCTTGGGCTGCGGAAAGTATTTTTACATTTTGATGCGGGGATCAGCTGATTGACTTACAATTTTCTGCTTATCAGTAACTGCGACTTATGTTTTGGCCTTGAGTTGTCCAAAATTTTTGGACGGCTAAAGTTACAAAGGCCGCTTGTTTGAAAAAATACGATGTAAATAAGAGGCAGCTGCCGAGCCTTGATATAACAACACTCCATGATTTAATTAGCTACATAAACAATAGAATTTGTATCCAAGTGCTGAGTGTTAATTTAATTTACTCTCTTTCTGCATAAATTAAGATTATTAACTAAAAGAAAAAAAACAAGCATAATGGATTTTAAAAAGTCGTACATATTAATATACCAAAAATCACAAACTTTAATAACAATTATAACGGTTTCCACTTTAAAAGATGTAAAAAATTAGCACCAGGGGTAACTATTCTAACAATCAATTTTACAAAAAGAAATCACGTAACCTTTTAAAGTATGGTGACGTGAGGGTATATTTTGTTTTTTTTTTCTTCATGGAACGGAAGAGGGATGGGTAAGAAGGGGACGAAAAGGGGAAGGGGGTGGTGGGGAAATTTTCCTTTAGAATTGTTTGTCAGAATACCATTCCCTTTTTCGTGATTACCCTAGTTGTTCAATCTTAAACCTGATTATTATAATTGCATAATGCATGGAAAATCACCATTAGAAAATCTCCATAGTAATCAAGTTAGGAGTATTTCTAACGCATAAACTTTTAGGTAGTTGACTTTAGAAGAAAAAACTTCTATAAAAAAATCTTTAGATTCCTTAAAAGAATAAAATATTTAAAACAAAAATAAAAAATTACCTTTGGTTTTTGATATAAAAATAGTTAACTTTTGATGTTCTAATAACCTTAGTTTTGTCTGAACTTCTTAACAGGGAAAAAATGGAAAAAAGATTAGCAGGGGTCCAAATATTTCAATAGGGTCAAGAAATTTGAATATGCAATCATTAATAACACATGCTTGAGTGTTTCCCAGAAACTGCATTAGAAATTGTTTTCAAACTTATTGAAATAAATAAAAAAAGAAATGTACAAAAGGACATCCCCAAAATGATTAAATTTTTTTAGATAATTTAATACGATAAAATAATGTATATTAATAATTCTTTTTTTGTAGGCAAGGATATTTTTTATGATAATATGAGTGGTTAGTCAACTGTAACTGCGGAAATTTTAATCATCTGAACTTAAGCATCTTTCTAAAAATTGATTATCATTTTTTTGTGATATAATCACAAAGAATTAATATGATGTTCATAGTAACTTTAGTTACTTTTTTCTATTTTAATTTTTTTATTACATTACAGAGCAACCCCACGCCTGCATATTTGTTTACATAAACTATTATTAGATTTGTATCTTCATATGTATATGCAGGGATCTTAAGGGATAAGACTATGAACATCCTTAATGAGGATAACAAAAATACTCCATTGTATTTTAAAATTATTGACTAAAAAAATCATACTGAGAGAGCCAAATAATAAAACTTTGGGTACCATAATAATTTATATTTCAATACCCCCCCCCCCGGGCCCCCCCCCCCATTCCCTGAACATTACCTTCTTATTTCTACAGGCTAAAGATGCTAGAGGGTGTGTGTGTGTGTGTGTGTGTGTGTGTTTGGGGGGAGGGGTGAGGGTTTGAGCTATGGGTAGTAAACTACCCCTTTTTTTACACCTACGCATGCAATTATTATTATATTTCTAATGTGTGGTGTTCTTAAAAAACTTTGAATTAAAAAAGTAATTATTTAGAGATGGTCAGTCTAGTTGATGTAAACTGACTTTTTCTACAACAAATGCTAAGTATGGGGTTTACTCTCTCTTTAGGCAAATATTCTTTTTTTTGTTTATGTTATCATCAAACTAATGACTGAACTGAATAGATTTTTTGGGAAGCTTCACAGCCTATAAGAGGTATGTGGACTGATTAAAGTGATTAAAATATTACTAATTTTTTATGATAAATTTTATTTGGGATATTAAACGAAAGATAAATTCTTTTTTACAATTTCGTGGTAAATACAGTATTTGCTCTCCAATAATTTGCTTCATTAGAAAAACACTTTAAACTTTGGATGTTTTGGGGGGGTGGGCGTCAGTTTAGTTTTAGACAGGAAAGCATAAAGACGTATTCAAGATTCACAGAGAAACAAACAAAGAATACTAAAAGAAACTGTTTAAACTTGTCCAAAGGTCTGATGTATATTTTGTTCCTAAAAACTATGTAATTATTAGGATAAAATTTATAATTGTTCATGCTTTTGAATCTCCACAATTTTGCACATTTTCTGATATAAGTTAATAAAAACCAATAAAAAATTCGCTTGTACATTTCCTTATTTTAGAACTTGTGTATGTTCTGAAATAAGTATCTGTTTAATATCATCTTTATTGGTAATCAATTTAACTACTATATTAGAGTGAAAATGAAACTATTAAACAAATTCAGCTGTTTAAAATTAAATATAATAGCTGAATAAATACTTTTATGATGTCAATCAAAATTAAGAATTCCAATTATTTCTGATAGTACATGTTAATGTTTTTTTTGTTGTTGATTATTATTGCTAAAACTTTATTTATGAAATTTACATTTTTATTAAATTGATATTAAAAATAATTCTTAAATAAATTTTTGTTGGAAGATATTATTTTTTAAAGGTGGAGTAAGAAGAGGAAGAGGTCGAGGGTAAGCTTATAAGAGGGGTAAAATTTAAAATGAAAAAGAGGGAACCAAAGGCAACAAGAACAAACAGAAGCGTGCATAGATTGGTAAGGGGGAGGTGAGCTTTTAGGAGGCGTTCATGTCATTGGGGGGGGGGGGGTGGGGTAGGGGGGTGTCACCAATGCAGCCAATCAGGATTAAGAAGGGGGGAACATTTTCCTGAGAAAAAGGGATGATTCAGGAAGGGAGATGAGTAAGTAGGGAAAAGAAATAGAAAAGGGTGGGGGAGGGAAGGGCAAGGGTTGAACCAGATAGAGGGATGGAGGGAAAAGGTTTGATAAATAGGGGGAGAAGGGTGGATATAGGGAGGGAGAAGGGTAGATAATGGGGGAAAATTGGGTGGGTTAAGGGGGTGGGGTCAAATTTAAAAAAGGGAAGAGGAGCTATGTCCAGAAAGGGAGTGGGTAAATATGGGAAAAGTTAATAGAGGGTTTATTCAGAAAAGGGAAAAAACAATTAAAAGAAAGGGTAAGGGGGATTTTAAAAAGGGTCAGAGGTCAGATAAAGTAAATGATTTGTCATCTGATATGTAGTTGTTTATCTGAAAAGAAAATTATATTCCTATTAATATATTATTATTCCCCTTTAATATTTTCTTCCCCACTCTGAAAAAAGCGTCTTATACATACAAATAAATTCTATTACAATTTAAGCACAGTAATTGTCTGAAACTTTATGACTATTATCAACTTTAAACATTACTCTAAGAGTATTGTACTAATTTTGTGATTTCAAAAGACTAGGGTAGCACATTTGAAGTTTATTTTGTTCCTCAAAAAAAGTAAATTTTAGAGGAGCTTTGCTTTACTTTAAAGAGGAAATTTCCATTTGTTACTTAATTAATGTTAATCATGTGGTAACAATTATCGGAAATACAGAAGAAAAACTGTACAAAAAAATCAGTGTTTTGTAATTTTTAATCTTTGATTTATGATTTACATATGTGTTTTAATTTTGAATATTCAATTAAAAAACTTTAACGTTTACAAATTTAGTAACATGAAAGTATGACCTTATAAATTTCATAAATGAATAAAATAGATGAAATGAATTAAAAGGGTATCTTTTAAAATATACAACTAGAAAAGTTATTTATACTATACATGCTTTTTTAGTAAGGCTGTCAACCGGTTCTAATCCAGCAGATATTAAGTTTTTTCGAAGCTATACTTGAAATTGTGCTTATTAAGTTGGCTTTGTTTATTTGCATATAATGAAAACTAATAGAATTTACGTGGATATTAATACAGAGCGAAAAATGTCGTAAATTTAGGTTGCTAAATGGACAATGACATCAATTATTGGCCAGTTCGTTAATCCAGTAGAAGGGGAGGAAATGGGAAATATTGTTATATTAGCCAGCTACACGTTTCACTTTATTAGAGTACATGAAAATCTGTTGTAATATGAAAGTAATTGCAAATCTATTTTCAGAGTGGCGAGTGTGTGTTGTGTGGTAAGATGCTGCGTGGTAGCAGCTGCAACCCCGGGGAACTATGCTCCTGCAAAAGTGCCCACAACTGCCATGAATGCAAGGTTAGTTGTAGATAGGTAGATAGAAAGGTACACTAATTCTAAAAAAAATTAATAAATAAATGGATTTACACATAGAAATAAAATAAATTGGTGGTTGATAAGATTAAAATAAAATATATAAAAATTGTTATTAGTTCAAAGACTATATATATTTTTTCTAAAAGGCATAATAATGTATATTTGAGAAAATAACGTTTAGATTAAATGAAAGACAAGAAAGTAGGTAGATCTTATTGAAGAAAATAAACTATTGATTTTCAAATAAAATTTATAGTTAAATTGATGTATATCTCAAATGATAATACACAAAAAATACATCTTTCTTAGATTACAATTAGTAACGTTTGGACACTTAACTTAATAAATCAATCATTCAAAATCCATTAAAAGTCCCCAAAGTTGTAAAGCAAACGAATAAGAAAACGTTATTTAAAACTTTGGGGATTAGTGTAATAAATAGCCCATAGTCATCTTTCTTCCTGAATATGAAACACCTATACAATGTGCACCTAAGGAAAAAAATGACTGATTTACTGGTACTGGCTGCACAACTTTTAATTAAGCAGAATATTATGGTTATGCATTTAATATCATGATACAGTAACTTTGGGCTTAAGCTGCCAACAACCAAGGATGGTGCATTGACAAGAGATATCTTAGCAAAACTTAATTTTTCATCTTGCAATATGGTTGTTTAAACTTATTTTCTCATCATTAAGCCAACATGATTTTATAGTTTTTACTGTTTGCTGTTAAAAAGCCATTTTGGTCCCTTTTCCAATGAACCAACTTCAAATGATTCTAACGTTTTTTTTTCAACAAGAAACTTTGATTAAAAACTTCTACAAAAAGTTGCATTTATAATGATAAAGTTTTATAAAACTTAAAGGCCCCTTCAACTTATATATTAGTAATTTTTTGTAGACAATTTTCCAACTAAATTAATTATCTTACATAAATTGTTATTATTCTTTAACTAAACGGAAGTTGTGGAATATTTTGATAGATTTTTAATTTCATAACCAAAATATTATAAATTCTTTTTAATCTTACAAGAGCAAAAGATTATATGTATCAGTTTAATTCAGACAACTACTTGCCCCAAGCGGTGGAGACCCTTTTCGTATTTAGATTTATGCTCTTATATTAATGACTCTGCTGTGTTTTTATTTCCGACACTATTAGCTGAATTCAAAAATTCTGTGGACGGAGTTACATATAGCTCATGACCCTTTTATTCCTTTACCTTAAAAGTAAGAGCTAAACATTTTGAATAAATAATCCATCGTTCTATCCCTGAATCCATGGCTATTTCAAAGTCAGCATTGGGTTTATATCGTCCTTGATCTAAAACTTTAAATGCATTTGATGTTTGTATACAAAACTTGTATAACATAATGCTTTAATATTTGTTTTCTTTCGTTAGTTTAGGGTTTTAAGTTAATTTTTGCATATATTATTTAAAATAAAAGTAAAATATTATTTTATTTTATATCAGCGATTGGTTTAAATAGCAGAAAATTGCATAAAGTACAACTTTTGAAAATTACATGGATTAAAGTTATTTCAACTTTTACTTTAAATAAAAATATCATATGACATTCTATTTTCACTATTCTATGACAAAAAATATCGAAAAATAATATTGTATAACACTTTTTTTGGCGCCGGATTTAGGAAATTTCCACAAGCGCCGTGTGTTATCATGAATTATCAAAATTTTTAATTTAAAAAATAGCAAACAATTATAATATAAATTACTGTCTGTATATGCAAAAATTAATCTTCATGACATTAGTAAAAGAATCTTCAAATCAGAACTCCGATTTTGCTACTATCAAAATTTAGACTTTTTGTAGGATAATGTTTTGAATGGAAAATTTTACTTTCTTTTGTTTCCAAGTGCAAGTTTATAAGCTTCTCAGCTTTCAGGGGGATAATTCTTGAAGAATTTTCAAATTCACATAAACAATCGAGCATTGTCTATCATCAAGGTAGTTGATACATGTGTCCTCTGTGAGGAGTAGGTTGGAAGACTTTGCTGAAGATCTGATGGTGTGGACCTCCAGGTAGTTGCACTTCTGACAAGCTCTTCCGCGACAACAAATGGTCAACCTACTTCTCCAGATATATCACTTGCCTCAACATCTTTACTACCTCACATTGAATGGGAAACCAAAACTGCTCTCAGCTCTGATCACTTACCTATCATCATCACTGTAAATACCAACATCCAGACAACAAAAAGTGATTTCAGAAAATATGTCAACTTTAAAAAGGCTGATTGGGACAAGTTTCTTAACATCACTGAAAACAGGTTTAACAGACTTCCAGAACCTGAAAATGTCCATAAAGCTGAGAAAAAGTTCCGCCAAATTATAAACCAGGCCTCCAAGAAAACTATACCTGGAGGCCGCATCAAAGATATTGTTCCTGAGATTCCAACATCAACTACTAACAAAATGAAAGAAAGAGATGAACTTAGATCCACTAATTCTGATTCTCCAGATATTCAAAATTTAAATAGAGAGATCCTCCAAGAAATTAATCAACATCGAAAATCAAAATGGAGAGAGAAAATCAGTGAGATCACAAGTGGCTGTTCTTCCAAGCTATTCAAGCTGATTAAAAACCTTAATGGCAAGAATTCCAGTAGCAATAACCAAGCCATTAAATTTAAAGGTCGCTACTTAACATCCTCACTTGAAATAGCTAATGGTTTCAACAAACAATATTCTTCAGTTGTTCGACACCAGAGTTCTAAAACATCCAGGAAAATAACAAAGAATATTAAAAAGAATAGCCTCGAAAATCCCATTTCTTTCACTGCCAAACAGACTGCAGAAGCTATTAAAGCTTGTAAAGCCTCCAAAGCTGCTGGACCAGATAATATCTCGAACCTGCACCTAAAACACCTTGGACCTAAAGGATTAGAATATCTTACAAAGATATTTAATCTCTCAATGGCAACAAGCATCATACCTGATATCTGGAAAACTTCGGTCATTATCCCTCTTTTAAAACCCAACAAAGATCCTCAAGAATCCAACTCCTACAGACCTGTATCCTTACTTTGTCCTGCAATAAAAATCCTGGAACGCCTCATTCTACCCACCCTCACTGAAACCTTGGACATTCCTGTTTTCCAACATGGATTCCGCAAGAACCACTCTACAGTCTCTGCCTTAAACGACTTCAATGACCAAGTTGCCAACGGTTTCAATAAACACAGACCTCCAGATAGAACAGTTTTGCTACAGATTGATCTTAGCAAAGCTTTTGATATGGTATCCCACGATAAGCTTCTTCAAGACCTGGGACAATCTGCACTTCCTGAATTTCTAAAAAGATGGTTCTGCTGCTATTTAAAAGGGCGACAATCTAAAGTTAACTTCAGGAATGTAACATCAAAATGCAGAAATATAAGAGCTGGAGTACCCCAAGGCGCTGTAACATCACCTATTTTATTTAATTTCTATCTCCGGAACCTGCCTAAACCTCCAAATGATGTTCAAATAATACAGTATGCTGATGATATCTCTATCTATGCTACTGGCTTGGACATAGATGCTCTTACCAAATCAATCAACAACTATGTTCCCAGAGTCACTGAATTTCTCAATGAGCGAGAGCTAGTAGTATCACCTGAAAAATCCACAGTGACACTTTTCACTCCTGATACCAAAGAGTTCAAAATCCATCCACAAGTTATGATTGATGACATACTTGTCCCTCTAGAACATCACCCCAAACTCTTAGGTGTCACACATGATACTATGTACACTTTTTCCACCCATATACAAAACTCCACTAACTCTGCCAACACAAAAATAAACATCATGAAGTCACTCTGTGGCTCCGACTGGGGCCAGGACAAGGAAACCATGACAATGACCTACAAGGCCATTGCCAGAAGTGTGTTGGAGTATGCTTGTCCTATATGGAGTCCTGTTATATCAGAAAACAGCTGGAAAAAGCTACAAAGATCTCAGAATCAAGCTCTAAAACTCATCACTGGCAATCTTAAAATGGCGTCAGAACAACACATTCATCAAGAAACTAAGATTCTACCAGTTAAAGAACACTGCCTGATGAAATGTAAACAATATCTACTGACCTGCCATCAACCCGACCATCCAGGTGTTAAAAACATTCACAGACCACTGCCAGCAAGAAATCACCTGAAACCGACAATACAGAAATACAGAAAATGCATTAAAAAATACCTTCCCATTAATGCAGAAAACAGGAAGACTAAAATCAAGGCCATACACACATCAGAAGTAAAAACTGCTCTTGAAAATCTTCCTCCTAACAGAGTCCTTGGAATTAAACCACCGGACATTAATAAAGAAGAACAAACTCTTTCTAGACATGTCAGATCTCAACTCTCTCAATTGAGATCTGGCTTCAGCCGCAGACTAAACAGTTATTTACACAAAATTGACGAAAATATTGATGACAAATGCCCTAGCTGTAAAAACTCACCACATGACACAAGACACCTGTTTAACTGCCCAGACAACCCGACTAATTTAGATGTTTTATCACTTTGGACAAAGCCAAGATTGGCAGCAGATTTTCTTAAACTTGACGAGGGTTCTACCTGGCCTGATTAAATTTGCAATGAAATATATGAAGCTAATACATGTGCGTTAGCAGATACATGTGACCGTCCTCTGGAGGCTAACCAACCAACCAACCAAATCAAGGTAGTTGAAGGTATAAATATGTGAAAAAAAGAAGTAGCTGGGTGCCAACACCACCCTTAACCTTGAAGTTATGAAGATCTACCTTTATTTTAATTATCTCTTGCACCCATCTAGCAAAACCCTGTGCATACCTCTGGTTGAAGGCATATTATTATATCTCAAAGTTTGTTAAATCTCAAATTACTTAAACTGTCATTCAAAGTATTACACATTTTTTATGTTTTCATCTGTAGGGGGAGAAAGTCGCTCAAAAATCAGACACATGACGTCATAAAAATGAGGGATTTTCCATCTCTTTTTTTAGGGGTTTTCTTTCCCACTTCTCCTCTCATCTCCCTCATTTTTATGTCGTCAAAGTCTGGTTTTTGAGCGACTTTCTCCCCGTAATTTTCCTCTTCTTAAAGTCCTTTGAGAATAATACCCCTGTCTGAGGTCAATATAATAGTTTCTTTTTTGTTTGTTATGAATGTTTTTGATAGACGAGCAGACAATAGCTTTATTGTTTACAAATAGATAAATAGATGGATTGATAACACAGTTAGGGAGTTGAATCCATTTTTATAGAAGCAGAAATATAATCTATGATTATGGTTTGGACCCTCTAAAACTGTAATCTACCTTTCCACTTTCCGCTCTCTTGGTGAAGATATCTTCAACGCCGATACGATTTTTGAAATATAAGATTCCACTTTTGTCTCTCTTGTTGAAGATATCTTCACCAAGTGAGGCAAAAGTGGAATCTTAAATTTCAAAAATCATATCGGCGTTGAAGATATCTTCACCAAGAGAGGGGAAAGTGGAATCTTACATTTCAAAAATCGTATCGGCGTTGAAGATATCTTCACCAAGAGAGGGGAAAGTGGAATCTTACATTTCAAAAATCGTATCGGCGTTGAAGATATCTTCACCAAGAGAAGGGAAAGTAGAATCTTACATTTCAAAAATCGTATCGGCGTTGAAGATATCTTCACCAAGAGAGGGGAAAGTGGAAAGATAGATTACAGTTTTAGAGGGTCCAAACCATAATCATAGATTATATTTCTGCTTCTATAAAAATGGATTCAACTCCCTAACTGTAACAGACAGACAGACATTAACTGGTTATCGATGTAAAGATTGATAAACAGACGGATGGGCAGACAACAGACTTTTATTGTTCAACATTTTAGTAATTATATTTGTTCTAATTTTATTTTTGATAGCATAGCTACTTTATAATCCATACTATATCTGTACGTCTGTCTATTGGGTCAAGAACTTTCTGTAGGATTAAGACGGCGAAAAGATAAAAGTAAATTAATAGAGGTGGCATGAGTAATATATAACTCTGCCTACTTGGCGGGGACCCGATTTGTATTTGGTCTTTAAAATCAACTAATAGCGTCATAAATGTAAACACAGCTGAGCCCCTACCGAAAGCAATTAGCTAGCAGACGAAAAGAGTCTCCACCACTTGGGCCATTTAGTTGTCTAAATAATACATATAATTTTACATACATTATTACCTATTTCCTAAAAATATCAGTGTGCACATTTATATGTTTAAGCTGGCTTTCAGATGAATGATTTCAGCGACTAGATACAAAAGGGGCCTGACCGAAAGATAGGGGTTTCAACAATGCATTTGAGACGACGTGCGTAGATGAAAGGATAGATAGATAGCAAAATTGCCAAAAAAAATCTACGAAGAGTTGCACCTTGCGTACGTGAACATACGCAGTTATGTTTAATATAGGAGGGGGGGGGGGGGTTAATACATTTCGCAAAATGCTTGGACGCCAAAAATTATCATAAATGTAGGTTCTATAAACATTTTATATTAGACTATGAATTTCATAGCCTTTTAAGACTTTATCATAGCATTTGACATTCATATTCAACTAGATAACACCTATGACATAGACCAAATTGTGCCAAAAATGGTCCATAAGACGTCATAATAATGAGGGATTATCCATATATTTTTAAAGGAATTTTCTTTCCCACTTCTCCTCTCATCTCCCTCATTTTTATGACGTCACATGGATCATTTTTAAGACAATTTGGTCTTTGTCACACCTTTTTTGTAAAGCTTCTCTGAAAGTACAACTCTTTCGAACCTGCAATTTCCGAGATATTGCACTTCTGACAAAAAAAACTTACTACTTTATGTCATAAGATACATAAAAAGTTCTGATACCCCCTTTTAACTGACCTGTGCATACCTATACTTATGTACATAGGCTTTTATGACATTGATGAACGGGAATCATGAGACGAACTTACAGAAACAAATCATGTACAGCTAGTTTATGACCGCGTTGCCCCTACGTCGAGCTAATTGATTAATGTGTCCTAGGCTACTAGCTGGCGGTCATAGTAACCTTGTTAAACTTTAAAGCATTGTGTTGACTCTAAATTTTAGTAAAATGGTCAAAACTGATTGTAATAATTTCAATAAATGACAAATACAGGCTTAAAATCTATAAATGAAATAGACTAAAACCATCCCGGGACTTAAGGAAAACTTCCCTAAAAAGTATAACTCAATGAGGTACTGTAATCCTAGAGGCTTTAATATAAAGTAAAATAGGCTAAACCCCTCTAATGTATAATTTCGACACTACAACAGCACACAAGTTTAACAGAGGAGCTAGAAAGGTATGCGCTATGTGTCATCATAGTGTATACGGTTAGGTAATTTGTACAACTCCGTTCAGCTTTAGCATGTGGACTTCAGTGGAGTTTTCCATTCCATATTTATTTTTTTATTCTGTACACTTTTTGACACTTCATTGTCTAAAGATATGTGTATAGGCTTTAAAATAGATTTAAGTAAACGATTTATGCTGGTCGCTTTTATTATGTCAACACAGGACTATATGTTATAGTGTCATTATTAAAATGGATATAGAATATACCTAGATATTATGACTGGGGAAAAATTGTCGCCAGTTTAGCTTGCTAACATGGAACTCATTTATCGGTCAGTTCGTCCATCCAATAGGAGGAGGAGGGATGGGATAAAGTGGTTGGATGAGGGGTATAGTTATTTAAGCCCGCTGTTAGTTTCTCTTTATTGGAGAAGATAAAAATCTGTAGTAACATCCAAGTAATATTAATACAATTTAGCTCATAAAATCTTTAAAAAATAAGAAAGAATTAAAATATTAAAACAATTTTTAGATTGACAGCAAGGCCCGCGCTAACTGCAACAGCATTGTCAAGCCACACTATACCTGTCCTACTCATGGGGAGTACAAGGAATATCAGGTATACACAGATAGATAGATAGATTGATAGATTGGTGAATGGATGGATTTTTATATGCTATTTGTGAGAAGAAATGATGAATTTAATGCATAAAAAAAAGATTGAATCTTTACCATTTTTGATAAATGATAGATAATCTTTTTAGAATATAATATTCATTAAAATGATTGTAAAATTCACATCTGAAAGATTTCAATTGTAATAATGGACTTGAGTAAAAAATAAACCAGGGCTCAGCAGCCGCCTTTAAGACTTAGGGAAATCAACTTATTACAATTTTGAAAATTATCCATACAGCTTTAAATTTGAGACTTAGTTGGGTCTGACGCGGTCGAGCCTTGGAATATAATCGTATCATTACTGCAATATTGATTTTTTAAAATATTTATTTAAATTTTTCAGGAGCATTTATTGAACTACAAGAACTGGTGCATTGTTATCTGCACCTTCCTCTCCATCCCCCTCTGCCTGTTCTGCTGGGCCGTCAACCTTAACCTGGCATGGACTTACTATTTCACTGGTAAGTTTATCATCTTGGATTTTAGCTAAAAAATGGCTATATAATGTTCGGGGATATATTCACAGGGGAGTTAGCTTTCTAATATGGAACTCGTTTATTGGTCAGTTCGTTCATACAATAGGAAAGGAAAGGATGGGATGAAAGAGGGTGTCGTTATTTTAGTCTGCTGCTAGTTTTACTTAATCAGAGCATAAGTAAAAGAAACAATTAAGCAAATATGAACAAATGTAATTTTTTTTCTGATATTTAACATTAAAGATCGCCTATTTAGATTATTTCAATAAGAGTAGGATAAGTTTAATTAGTCATTGCTTAATCTTTTGAAGATATAGGCCTTGAGAAAATTTCATAGATGCATTCTTTCATTGGTGGAATTTAGGTAGTAAGAATGTCAAAAAATCTACTAATTTCTTTTTTTTTTAGAAAGCCAAAAATCTAATATTTTTTCTTAATCAACTTGTTTAATTACAAAAAGAAAGAAGGAGGAATGTGATATCTAAGCAATGTCGTATTCTTCTCAGGGATCTAAAGGGATAAGACCATGTCAAAATAAAAAACACACAATTACCCCTTCTGTAGATTACAATAAGTTGTTGAAACGTTTGGAACTCAATGAACCAACCAATTAAAATACAATAAAAGCACCTAAAGTTGTTAAGCCAACGAATAAGAAAACATTATTATAAGACTCTGGGGACTATGGTAATAAACAGCCCAATGTCCCCTTCCTCCCTGTATAAAAAGATAAAAAAATATTTAGAGTTTATTTAAGAAAGAACACATTCAAACAATGAATGAATATTTGTAAATAGTAAAACACTGTATAATACAAATTTTGTATTTTTTCTGAAGATTTTTTTAGCTACTATAACAACATCTAAGAAAACATTCCTTACAATTCATGTGTCAAAATGTATTGAATGAACCAAGAAATGAAAATTTATTAAAAGTACCCAAAATTTTAAAGTAAACAAATGAGGACATGTTTATAAAACTTTGGGTACCAGTATCAAGATATCATAACCTTGAAATGATGATATTATACAATTCTATTATTAAAATTTAAAGTAATACTCAGGGCTCGGCAGCCGCGCATATTGTAAGACTCAAATTCAAACTCACTTGTGAGCATCAAATAAAATTCTGAAAAGATGGATTGTCTAATAAGGAAAAGGCTTTGACATTAAACCTAAAGCTATAATATTGGGATTTCATCAAGGCTTATACGCGGCTGCCGAGCCCTGGACTAATACTGTTGAATAAAAACTGTACAAGAAATTTGGTCTAGTCAAAACAATTTCATTTTATTCTGTTTATTGACAATTGCATAGAAAGGAAATTTACTATTTTAAGAATCAATACATCTTTATATTTGAATTTTGAAAATAAAAATATAAATATAGCTGCCTGCTTTTGGAAATAATATTTATCAAAATGAATTAAACAAAACAAAAAAGAGAGAATTTATTCCATATTAGTGGCGCAGCTACACTTTTAAAAGTATACCGGTCCAATTGTCTGACTGACTATATAAATACACAACTTACATTTTTTCTACTTTTATTCATGGAATACAATTGTTTCACTAATTTATTAGATCACCAGTTCCAATTAAGATGTAAATTTGTTTTGAATCTTCTAAGGAGACTCCCAAACTCAAATGCAGCAGAAATACATTGTTATTACTAGACTATTTATTGTTTACAATATATCATTTATGGTATCACTGTATTTAGGTTTATTCTGCTTTTCTATTAAAGGAATGGTAGATTTTTTCTGCTAAAAGATAATAAATAAAATAATTTTATTCTTTCAGGTATTTTGATTTCCAGCTCAGTGGTGCCTATTGCTCTGTCCATCATGTGGGCCCGCGCTACAGCCACCGGTTTGATTGCCGGAGTCATTGGAGGCTGCGCATGCGGTATGGCAAGCTGGTTGTCCTATGCCAGCCAGTTTGAGGGCGGTCTGTCCGCGGCTACTTTTGTTAAGAATACTGGAGAGGTAAATCTTAAAATTTATATTCATATTGCATTAAAACCGCATACCTAGACTTAAATATTAAACAGCCTAATAACATCCTGGTGCCTATTTTAAGCTTCCCTGAAGTGACAACGATTTGGTGGTTTTCAAGATCTTTAAAGACAATTAAAAAACCCTTATTATTCTAAATAAAATAGGATGATTTGAAGAAAATATTATTGACATACCTACAAAAAGAAGTATTTCCTTATAAAAATTTATTTTGACAATAAATGTATAAGTATAGATGTAAAATCCAGACAAACACCAGGCCTAAGTTGTGAGGACCTTTTTTGTCTGCTAGCAAATTGATTCCTGCTTTTTTGTAGCAACTTGGCTTTGATAAGATTTCCGACGCTATTTGTACGTCTAATAGTCAAAAAGCCAATTGAAAGTTGACACAGGGTCCACACCCCGTGGATAGAGCTAAATATAGCTCGTGTTCTCTCTATTTTTTTACTCTAATGTGTAAATGTTGTAGGAGATGCCTATGTTGGTTGGAAACATCACAAGTATCGGAGTAGGAGCTGTTGCCAGTATCCTGGTGTCATTCTGCACCAGGTACAATTAATATTCATTTATATCTTAGCATTTGGGCATGGAAAAATAGCTTAAAACCGCTTTATAAACAGCTATTCAGTTTAATTTAATTTATAACTTGATCTTACACCAGATTATCATGTACTCTAACAAAGTAAAACTTGTAGCTGGCTAAAATGCCATCACATTATTTAACCCGCTACCAGATAACCTCCCCTCCTACTGGAAAAAAACGAACTGACCAATAATTCCATTTTAGCAAGCTAAATTAACGACAATTTCCCCCCAGTCATAATATTCATGATTTTCAATATACATTTTCTTAAAAGACTTTTTATTGATATCTAAATATTTGCAGGTGGACTATGACCAAGGAGGACGTGGAGGCCGAGTGGGAGAAGACCAGAGACATTGATAATCCCCTCTCCCCATGGGTCCAGGTAAAAACTCAAATTTACGCGCCAAAATTTATAGCAGCAAAAAAAATTATAATTTATGGCCATAAATTTAATCTACAAAAGGGGTAATTTTGCATATCATAATAAGAGGTGTATGTATATGAATTTATCATCCATTGTCTTGTCCCTTAAGATCCCTAAAAAGTACCAATGTATTACACGTATTACTCAAATAAGGGGCTAAGAATTTAGGCAACCTTAAATTTTAGACATCAGATTATGACATTTTACCAAATAATCATTTTGATTCTATGAAAGAAACAAAAAATCATACATGTACAGATATTTTTGAAATTTTAGTCTTTGAAAAAGTAGAACAAGAATGAAACTATTGCAAAAATTTCTTAATCTGACAATTGAGAATGTCTTTATTTAGGTAACATTTTTCAATGTAAATATATAATTTGAACAAAATGTTATCATATAAAGGTAAAGCAGTACACAAATTTGAAACATTTAGAATATTCAAATTAATTAAAGGAAATTTGAAAGGAAATGAAATTATTTAAATACATAGACAAATATTCAAGAATATGATATGAAAACTTCAAAAAAAATTTGGAAAAGCTATAAACTACTTTTTTGACACTAAAAAGTTGTTATAAAAAACCATCACTAATAATTCCAATGATTATCTTTAATTATATCATATTTATATTTTGAGATATATCATATAATTAATCCTTATTTTGCCACCATTTTGAAAATTAAACACATTTAATGCTACAATGAATTCAATATTTTTGCACTAAAACTTATGTTTTAACTCACTGTGCATTCCATTGATTGAATAGTTTAGTCTTAGTTTCTTAACCCAGGTCTGTGCAAAGAATTAGATGTTGCACCAGATTTTCATGTACTATGATAACGTGGTGATCGCAGCTGGATAAAATAACGAAACCTCTAATTCAACCCTTTTACCTCATCACCTCCCCTCCTTCCGAATGAACGAACAAACCAATAAATAAGGTTCATATTACCTTGCTAAATTGACGAAAAATTTTCTTTGTCAACATATCCACGTATATCTTATATCCACTGTGGAAAGAAAATATTCACATGTTTGAGAATGTGATAGGAATATAAGATTTACATAATTCACATGCATATTCAATTATATTTTACATTTCAAATGTAAACTTTTCTAAAAACTTAGAAATAGAAGATTTTTAAAAAGTATATCTACTTAGAGACGTCCAAGCTTTTCATTTTGAGGAGTGTAAAATGGGGGTTCCAAAGGTTTTAAGGGGTTAATCTAATGTATTTTTTTAATTTGTAAGGGATGAAATATGAGGTTTCAAAGGTTTGAGGAGGGTTAAATGAGGGGTTTTAAAGGTTTGAGGGGGGTAATGTAATTTATTTTAGGGGGATTAAAATGAGGGATTTAAATGTTTCAGGGTGTAAACAAAACACCCCTTTATAATCACCCTTGGACGTCTATATGTTACAGGAGCTAAAGATAAGCCTTCAAAAGATAATTTTTAAGATTATAAAAGAATTTTTCTATTTAATTCAATCCAGTAATAAAGCTTTAAACTACTTTTTGGCAAAATAACAAAAAACTTTGCTTTAATTGCAAATATTTTGCTAGATAACTAGCATTAGTAAGTATTTGCAACTATTTGCAAAAATAGGCAAATTTTAAAGCAGTACATACGTGTAAAAACAATAGTACATACAGCTGTAATACGGTCATGGTCAATACATAGAGGTTTTTTTACAATCTTGCTATGTATTTTTTTGATTGAATTAATGTGATGTTTTGATTATATATCACAACTTTCTGTTGCTATTCAAAACTGTTGTGCGGGCATAGACACATTTTTATCAAAACAAAAAATGTCATTTTCAGGTATTCAAATTCCTTGCGGACAAAAAATGTACCTAGTTTTTACTTTCTTTGCGTATGATGCATTTGTCTAAAAACTGGATTCTTAAGAATGTTAATCAAATTTATCCGGTTAACTTAGATCCAATTTATTTATTCGTGCCTTTGAAAAAATATCAAAGAAATAAATCTTATATTACTATCACATGAAAGAATTTTTACTAAAATTTCAAACTTCCTATAAAGGAAAAATAGAAACAAAAACAATTAATATGTGTTTTTTTTATGTATTAATTTTTTTACAGATAATTCACTGACAGAAAAGTAAGAAGCAAAATAGTTTTTTTATCATGAATATAATCCCCTAAATATAATTTATAAAATGATTTAATTAACAGTTTTTGCTATTATTTTATTTAATTTTAGGTGTACAAGGGCGAATTGAATCTTGATGACGGCGAAAACTTCCATGATCGCCCTCCTCTAGAGATTGTTATCCGTAAGTTCCGCGCCGCCAAGATCACCGCCTATGTTGCCGCCGTCCTATTCACACTCTTCTTCGTCTGCCTCTGGCCGGGATCCATGCTCAGGTATTTTGCGCATTTCTTTGGCGGTTTCTATCAAAGTGCATGGGCGAGCATAGAACTCATTCCTTCCTCTTTTGACATAAATTGAAAATAAGGAGTAGGAGAGGTTTCAACTGCTTTTTATCTTTTTTAGATCGGGTTAAGTTATAATGAGGGAAGCCCCTTAAGGTTATGGCACTGCCTGTATAAGCCCTGCAGGGTTAGGGTTAGGCTTTAACAACAACAAAAATAATCAACTTCCTTAAAAACATTTTTTCAATATTAGGGCGGGGGTGATCGCAAGACACTTTGAAGGAAAGCCCCCATTTTTTAGTATGTAACTTTATACTACGCAGTTTTTAAGTATTAACATTTTTTAAAATTATCATGCGTTGATGACCTGATATTTTTATTACAATAGTATTAAGTAATTGCACTTTTTATGTAATTATTTCATAACAAAGAATTAATTTTAATATGTCATTATATTCTCAACCACGACTTGAAACAATAATTTTCCTTTAAAAATACAACAAACTTAATTTAATCAATGACACGCATTATTATAAATATCATGAATTAAAATTTTCAAGGTACTCTGATTATATAATTGAATTTAATTTTATTTACATCACTTTGATTTTAGTAAAACATTTGATGTCTTAAATAGTACGTGCGTCTCTAAAAAAATCCTTTAAAATAATCTGTTTACTCAGCATTTTTTTTAACCTAACCCTTTTTTACTGTGACTTCAAAAAAAGCTCAGACATTTGACTCTATTTTTTTTATTATTGAATGATTTCAAAAACCTAAAAATTAAACTTACTAATTTCATTAACATAATTCTTATTGAATTATGTTAGTTCATGTATACTTCTTCACTACTTATAGACGTAATTCTTCTTTAAATACCTACCTAGCGCTCACACCCCTAGAGGTCTCTACTTTCAATTTTAGTTTTAAATAAAAAAAAGTAAAAGAACATTGGGGATATAATGATATTTTTTCTATAGGCGATCTTGAGAGGGTGTGGTAGTGTGGTACCCTCCCCCAAAATAGCCATAAACCTTCCCAGGTCTTATGGTAGTAAAAGAAAACCATATCGGTTCAGCGGTTAGCGAGATCCTTTGGTACACACAGGCATCCATTTACTTTATTATAAGGATATAATTATTTTAGTGTTGATGTTCTTGATTTCTACGGATTCAACATTTGGACATCATTGAGCCGCGGATGGGCTTTCGTCGCAGCTGCCTTCATCATCATTGTTCCTATGTACCAAGAGGTAACCATCTTACATGTTACTATCGGCTAACGCCCCCTAGAGGCCTCTAGGGGCACTTGAGGTAGCTGGGGGTTGAAAAAAGTAGAAAAAATTAGAGGGATTTTTTTTTTTTGGGGGGGGGGGGTTGGTATTCTTCAAAAATAGCTATAAACTTATAAAGGACCTATTAGAAGCTAAACTGTAAAAAAAAACCGTATCGGTTCATCGGTTGGCGAGATCATTCGGTACAGACAGGCAGACCGATAACGTGTTTCCTTTATGTAAAAATTAGTACGTTGCATATAATTCTATGAATTTCATCAATCACTGTATATTAATTAAATTAAACGCAATAGAAATTATATTTGTATAATATGTTTTTCTTTCCTTTTACGTCTTTGAGAATATAATTAATTTTATTTTATTGAATTGATAATGGTTATTCCCAGAAATACAAAAATTTCTTTTTATTTAATTTTATGTATTGCGTAGATAATTAATGACTTTTTGGCGGTGTAAAAAATTTGTTTTAAAAAAATGATTTTCTCAAGAATAATCTGACTAATGAGATTAAAGAGAACAATATTTTACCCTTTTTGTTTAAATGTTTTTTAGATATATTTAAATAAAATTACAATGTCATTTGACATTAAAAAATTCGATTAGCAGTTTTAAATTCATTTCCTTTTTTGGTGAAGCTAATAAAATGAATTAATAATAATGTACATGATTATATAAAAAAAAAGATTTTTCAACCAAGAAATATTTCTAAAATTTTGACTGTTATTCTCATTTCAGCTGCGCGCCATTATCAAACAAATCGCCAAGAACCGCCGTGATGCCGCCTATGGTTCAGATGATGATGGTTCTACCTCCCCGCTGGCTAACGGCACCGCCAGTAACAACAGCGTGGCCTCTAACGGTACCGTTACACCTAAACCTCATTCAACCCTGGGTAACAACAAACACGGTAAGTTTTGTTTTAATGCACTTTAGACCTGTAAAAAGCCTTTGATGTATAGACTTCAATTCCTATAACTTATGTCGTTTAAAAGATCTAAATATTACGACAAAGACAGTAATTTAAAGTTTGCCTTACGAGGTTTATCTTTTATACTTTTATCTTATAATAAAATGAATTTGAAATAAGAAAACGAAACAAAAAATGCAGTAGTTACTTACATAAGTAAACCTACAACGTAATAATGTCTGTAGCGATATAATCTAACGTTGACATGCCTTGTTGACTTTTCCTGCAAAAATAATCCAAGCAAAATGCGGAACGTATTTGAAATTTTATTTTTCAATCTCTTTTTAGCAGATTTCCTTTTGTTTTCTTAATTTATTTAAAAACAAACAAACAATTGTATAGGTATCTTTTACCTTTTGAGTCCCGGTCTATCTTTATATAAAAGTAACAGGATGTCTGTTTGTCTCTAGCTTAAGCTCTCGTTAATCCTAGGAATTCTGTGGTTCTTTTATACCATGAAGATTCTTATGGGCTCTGGGAAGGTTTATAACTACCAATTTTAACCACCCAATTTTAAAATGTTAACACTGTTAATTTTGACCCACACTCTTGTTTCAGAATACATTTTTCAAAGCCTGCGACGAGTGATGGGTCGGGCACTGTTTTCACTCCGCGGCGAGCAAATTAATGCCAGCGGTCAAAACAGAGGTAAGGCGGCAGCAGAGAAGGGGTGGAATAAAGGGTATGGGGAATAAGAGTATTATACCATTTTATTACGGCGGGGAGGGGGGGGGGGGAGATGGAATGATCTAAAACTTACGATTTTAAACAGTGTCTTTATAAATGGACCAGGCTCTTTTTTCACGGGGGAAAGGGAGGTCCTGTATGCCAATTGAATTAACCCCTTTTCATTATATAATTTTTAATGATTTTATTTATATTTTCAGATTCCTGCAGACGATAAATTCCAAGTTAAAATTGAAGCGTTGAAACAATAAATTAAAAATGATAAAAAATGTAACAGTTAAGAAACTCTTAAGTGAGTTCTGAGAAACCAAGATATATCTCCACAATTATTGAATATAGCAGTATTATAATATTTCATCCTGATTAATTGAGAAAAACCAGAGTCTGATTTTCTAAATTCATAACTCTCATATACAGCAAAAATTTGAATTGAGTAATGATTATGTCTTTAGGTTCAGGCTAAAATAAATACTTTTCTACTTCATGTATGTGGTCTCAAAAATTAAGGAGTGAGGTTTAAATAGTTTCATATTATTCGACATTAATGTAAATTTTTAAATAGTAAATATTTATCCCTAAACTTAAAAAAATACCATACCTCAAAAGTGATTCGATCATGAACCATAATTAAAATACCTAGCTTAAATACTTATCCCCAATTTTTCACCTACTATTGTAAATTGATATAGCATTATTTACATTTTTCTATAACTATTGTTTCAATGTACCAAACTATCTTTTCATCCACCAATTAAGTGGCTTCTTTATTCATCAGTTGTTATCTTTTAACCAAGAGGTTGAACAATTTTAATTGTTATAAATTTTATGTAATCATCTATGGTAGACTTATGTATAATAGAATATCAACTTCATTATAAGAAAGATTAAAAAATTTAAAAAAAAGGGTTTTAAAGGTAAATTTTGTAGTATTTTCTTAAATATTTCCCTTTTTATCTTAAATCTTAGAATAGGACAAATTTTTGAACCATTTTCATATGTATAAAGGCATCCTACAGTATAATTGTAAAGTGATTGATTGATTAAATTAATAAGCAATCAATCATTCATTGTAAATAATAATAATAATAATATTGTATATTATTAACAACCTGACGACCCGTACGTACATATAAACTTAACACTAATACTGTCCTTTAAATTAGGCTGTGAGAAAAATAGGGGTCTCGTGTATATGTACATTCTCACTGATAGTCCAGACAATTTACCATTAGTTCTTTTTCTAATTGAATATTATAAATCACATAAAAATTAACTAAAAAGATTATTGGATGTTTTCGTTGGTGGATTTTGTTTCGTAAATGTTTTTGATTTGGAAGATTTTTTAAAATACATTAAGATGTTGAAAAATATTGAAAACATCAAAAAATCATGAAAGATTTTTCTTTTTTTATCATCTAATCAAAACATTAAAAAAAGCATTGAAAACATAATATTCATCTAACAGAAAAAAAAGTTGAACAAATTGTAAATTGTCTTTACTATGTGTTAGGAGTATTTAATTGTTATTGCTATACTATCGCACACATAATAACTTATCAACACATCCTGAAATTTTAACTCATTTTTGAATATTTATCCTTTAAATATTTAAGCATTTTTAATGTTAAATTCAATCATTAAAACATAAAATCATTCAAAAAAATAAAAATCCTAATTAAATACTTATATTTCTTCCCTTTTCCGATTCAATGAAAAATAGAAAAAGCATTTCAATGTGTGCTTTCTTTGATAATTATGTAATATGTATGATAGTTATAACAGGGCTCGGCAGTTGCGCGTCAGCCGCCTGAAAGCCTAAGGGAAATCTACCTTTAACAATTTAAAAAATCAGCTAGAAGTCTAAACCGGACCCAAAAATAGCATTTCCCATTCTTTTAAATTAAGGTATCCAAATGGATTTTAAATTGAGGTATATTCCAGGCTGCTTCGCGGCTGCCGAGCCCTGATTCATTATTTCTAAAACAATTTCATAATTTTTATTAGTTGATATTGAAAAAAAAGTGCTATGTATCAGTTAATAAAAATCTAATTTAGTCTGTTATTGTAAATATTTTGTAAAAATTTAATTATCTCTTTACACAATTCTGAAAGCTTTTAGTTTTTTTAGAAATAAAATATAAGATGAAGCTAGTAAATGATCTTTTTTAGTTTCTAAGCTTATTTTATTATACAAATAAAACTGTTTTGCTGACAAAAAAGTGTTCATTATACCTGTAAAAACTAACAGTTGGGATCATTTAAGAATATTCTATTACATCTTGTAATGAGCCTCCACAACTGTTTTGATAATTATTTACCTTTTTATTTACCACGTTGATAATTTGAAACTATGTGATTATAAGCAACCAAATGTTTTAATCCAAAATTGTTTGTAAAATAAAATGATTATTTCGAATCTCAAACGAAACTAAGGAGATGAGAAATGTTATTTTTTAATATTGTTTTAATAGCTTAAAGTTATAATTCTAAATTTTTCGTCCATTTATTCTACAATTTTTTTATTTAAATTGTTTCCATTTAAAAGACACAAGGATTACTAATATTGTTTATTTCTTTATAAACTCTAATTATTTTTTACTGTGTAATAAATTTATTTCATTATTTTGTGAATTTATGCATTTTTTTAGTGTGTTAAAGTCACTTAATCTTGAATCCTTATTTTTGATCTAACCAAAAGAGGACTATCCACGAACAAGAGCATGTGATTCTAAGTACATTCCAGCATTGATCCTGAGTATTTTCTTTCAGAATATAATAGGTCACTATCAATAATTAATATATTGACGAGAAAATTTATGTTTCACCACTTCCAGTTGAAGAAAAGTAAAAAAATGTCCACCATTTTTCGTTAAAATTCTATTAAACGTTTTGTTGAGTTCGGGGTGTCTTTAATTGTACATGTTGTCAAATGATAAAAATTAAAAAATGTCAAAAGCACATTTACTATATCTCATATGTATGTTTAAATTCATGCTGCTATGGATTAATTTACAATCTATATAACACGAGTATTCGCATATGTATCATCAAATATCCATTTTATTAAAAGAATTAGCTTCATAAAAGTTTTCAAAATCAATTGAAATACCTAAAAAAACATGGTGAAACATAAATTTTCTCGTCAATATATTAATAATATATGGTGACCTATTATATTCTGAAAGAAAATAGTTAGGATCAATGCTGGAAGGTACTTAGAATCATGTGCTCTCGTTCGTGGATAGTCCTCTTTCTTTCTTTAAAAATTTGACCAATAAATAAATTTTGCAATTTTTCTTGTTTTGACCGTTATTAATTATATTTTTTGGCTTATTATGACTTTACTATTATTATATTATATGTGTATGTGTACTTATATTTTTAGACCATTATACTTATGAATTATTTAGTAGTAATAAATTTAAAAATAAAATTAAATATCTTCTTTTATTCACAAATAAAATTATGGCAATGTTGACATCATGTTTCTGTCGTCTAGCTTGATTAGAAATCGATAAAATCACCCTCACGTCCCCCCTCCCCATTCAGTTTTCAACGAACGGACGAATAACCGGACATTTCGAGTTATGGAGTTACTTTACTTTTTAACACCTTGACTTTAGAGTAGTGTTAAATATATTTTACAATCAAAGAAAGAAGTAATTGTGTATGTGTGATGTTTGGACCTAAGTCATGCTATGCTACAAAAACATTAATAATAAAAAATCTATAAACAAAAATGGTTGACTTAGGTTTCGTGTTTATTTTCTCCAATCTGAATCATTAAATGTTCTTTAAAATTCTTTGTCAATATTATTTTCTTGAATTCGCTAATTATGGATGTCGTCATCCTAGTTTTATTATTTGTTTAAAGGATTTTTTAAAATCCCAGGAGAATGATAAAAAGAAAGAAAAATACTTTTTTATCCATAAAAAAACAAGGAAGCTCTAATTTCAGAATGAAGGTCAAACGAACACTTATTCTTGTCCAGTGTCAGAATTAATAACAGAATAATAGTTTTTAGGTCTAAACAAAATTGAACATAAATTTGTTTCATAGGACATATTTTCCGTTTTAGGATTAAATTATAGAGATGCTTTGCTTAGAATATTGAACCTTGTTGTCCTAGGAATCTCCATTCCAAAAATCAGATGAATTTGATAACTAAAACACATAAAAATGTTGATAAAAAGATAAAAAATCAACATGTTTTAAATTGATGTACATGGACAAACTGCTTATAAAGTTGCTACGCTTAGTAAATTATGACTAACTACTACAGGAATCAACATTCTAACATTCTAAGTTTGAAATCGATAGGACAATTCAATTAACAAAATGTCTAAATTAACAAAAAAGATTCGAATTATAAAAAAGTTAGTTATTAAAAATGGTTAGTTATTCTGCATCTCAGCTTTTTCATGATACCTTTTTCCCACCTCGCAACCTCTTGAATTTCTTATGCAATAAATAATGAACACAGGGATGGGACAATGCATTAGAAATCTATCTTCTCCCCAATTATGATGTTTGGATTTATGGTTAAGTACACGTAAAAATTGGATGAAGTAAAAGTTGTGAAATTATTTACCAGGGATCTAAGGGGATAACACAATGGTCCATAAATTCATTTAAATACATTCTCAATGATGCTCCCCAAAAATGAATCAACCATTAAAAAAAATTTGTTACGCCAACAAAAAAGGAAACGTTATTAGAAAACTATTTATTGTAATAAACAGCTCAAAGTCCCCGTCCTCCCTGGGAAAACTTTCACTTTAACTTTCTCACGTATTCTATAACATAAAGATTGGGTGATCCCTTCAGCCCCCCAACATCGTCCCTTGTCTCAACGGAGACAGCAAAGAGATCCCTTTCCTCCGTTGGATTAATGGATATAGGATATACGTAGACATATTGACAGGAGAAAATTTTGCGTCATTTAGCTTGCTAATATTTACCTTATTTATTGGTCAGTTCATTCATCCAGTTAGAGGGGAGAGGATTATCGTAATTTTAGTTAGCTGTGAGCATCACTTTATCTAAGTAGATATTAAAAGTAGATAAAAATCTGATGCAGCATCCAAATAATAATATATCGATTGCTTGATTCCCCATGAAAGGAAAAATACATTAAATGGGAAATATATCTGTAAATGTAATACATATGAATCATCATTTTTAACATAAATTGCAAATCTTTTAAGCTTAATTTTTCTGAATTCAATATTTTTAAAATGATTGTATGAATTTTGACAAAATTTCATTACTACCTGTTAGTTTTGCAAGAGTTTTCATCATGTGAAGAAAGTCACCTGGTTTTTCAACAATGGAGATTAGAAATAAATACAGAAAATAAATTTTTTTTTGTTTTCTAACTTTAGTTAGATTTTAATATTTTACCCAAGTTATATTATATTTGTATTTTTCGTTCATGTTTTTTTGAATGTATAGTTTTACCTTAAACATAAAGTATTTTTTCTTTTATATAGTTTAAGTGTTCCAATTTATTTGCTACCTCAGTTAGAAAGGCCTTTAGTACTTTCTCTTTGATATATATATTCCAGTTAGGGAGTTGAATCCATTTTTATAGAAGCAGAAACATAATCTATGATTATGGTTTGGACCCTATAAAACTGTAATCTACCCTTTCACTTTCCCCTCTCTTGGTGAAGATATCTTCAACGCCGATACGTTTTTTGAAATGTAAGATTCCACTTTCAATAGAGGCGAAACTGGAATCATACATTCATGTTTACATATCAGCGTTTTCATAAACATTGATTTCCTTATTTATATCGACATAATAGTAATGTATCATTCTACTTTCAATAGAGACAAAACTGGAATGATACATTCAAGATAACATATGTATCATATATTTAAATCGACATAGTAGAAATGGTACATATTAGTTAGTTTTTTTTATATTTTTATTAGTTTGAAGTTTTTAAGAAAAAAAGGACCTAAAAATAAAGGTTGCTAACACTTAACAACCAGGCCCATTTCCGGACCTTAATAGTTCAACGCCCCCCCCCCCCCCCCCCCACATATCATCTCAGCTCCTATTAGAGTTAGATGGCAAAAAAAATTGTGCATGTTCCCTGTTAAATAATACATTTCCGACTTTAAGTGAGACAAAGTCATTTTTTGCTTACTTCACCCTTTCATTTAACAACTTTCTTTTTAAAGTTAATTAAAATGTTAAATGGTTTTAATTTCCTTATTTTTGAAGCTAGAACAATTTTTTTCAGAAAATTTTTATCTTAAAGTAAATTTTATATTAGAAATCTCAAAACATAAATTTTTTTATTCGTTGGCTTAACAACTTTGGGGACTTTTACTGAATTTGGATCTACTATCTATAATACAAAGTAGAATGATGTCTTTCTGTCCGTCCATCCGTTTGTCCCTTAAGATCTCAGTAACAACAGAACCGATCAGATTCTACTCTTCAGGGTATATACCTATTGGTCCTGTTGTGGTTTTAGGCTATTTTCTTGGGGGGTGGGACAACCCCAACCCCCCAAAAAATGAAAATTCCCCCCCCCCAAAAAAAAATATTCTGGTGATGCTCATAAATTATGGGCGCAGCACCAGAATTTTTATTTTTTCAAAAATTACCTCATGGGGCAAAGCTCCTAGAGGCTAAGGGCGAAGCTGCTAGTACTTAATAACCTAACCATTCAAAATCCAATAAAAGTCCCAAAAGTTGTTAAGCCAGCTAATAAGAAAACGTTATCATAAAACTTTGGGGACTAGTGTAATAAACAGTCCATTGTCCACCTCTCTCTATGCTAGTTCCCAAAGTTTTACAATAACGTTTTAATTTTTGTTTGCTTAACATGTTTGGGGACTGTTACTGAATTTTAATTGGTTAGTTTATTTAGTATAGTGTCAAAACGTTTCAACCACTGAAGGCAAATTACAGTAGGGGTATTTTTGGGAATGTACATCCATTTATCGGCTATTGTCTTAAACTCATCAGATCACTGGTGGCGATAAACTTGAATTAAAGTACCTAGAGGTTTTGGACCAGCTAAGAAGGTAATTACAGTTCAATGTTCCCTACCTCCCTGGGTACAATAAAAGTTGTCTAAAGGGAGGGAAAAATGGACGAAAAATTAAATAAATTCTGTCTATAATAACATGAGAAAACAGAATGAGAAGGACAGTAGCACCCTGTAATCGTTATCAGAAAGTCCTGAATGTCCATTTAAAACATTTGACGAAGCTTATTATAATAAGAGTTATCTATAATACAAAGTAGAACGATGTCTGTCCGTCTGTCTGTCCGTCTGTCCGTCTGTCCGTCTGAAGCTTAAGATCTCGGTAACCACTGAACCGAATGGGCTCTACTCTTCAGGGAATATACCTACTGGTCCTGTGGTGGTTTTAAGATATTTTCTTGAGGGGTGGGACACCCCTAACCCCCCCAAAAACAAAAAAATCCCCCCTTAGGGGAGACTTCAACGTCAAATAAGGAGGTATCGTACATAAAAAATTAAATTTAACAAACAAAAACATTTAAAGTGCCACTAGAGGCCTCTAGGGGCGTAGCCGCTAGTGACAATATAAATTGATAAGATACATACAAAATGTTATTGCTTCTAAGTAACGTTTTCTACAAAAAGGGTTGGTAGAAGTATATATGTATGTCTAAAAAAATCACTCTTATGGTTTGCAGGTTTCTATAACTATGTCTTCATAATAATGCCTATAATAAGGGAGGGTTTAAATTTCAGTAGTACCCAAAGTTTTATAAACATTTGTTGGATTTATAAATTTTTTTACTTTTATTTAATCTTAATTGGTTGATAAAAACTGGCATTGTCAAAACTAAACAGCCAAGATTAGTTGTTTATTGCATATGTTTTTCCAGTTTTGTTAGTCCTGAAGGGGCGAAGGCCCAGTCTAACAAAACTGGTGTTCATATTACAACTTTTTACTTTACTATTTGTAGAAAAATGTCTATAATACAATACAATACATGGTTTCAAGTATGGATTAGACGGGTCTGATCCAGCAGATATTAATTGGTTTTGTAGCCATACTGGAAAATCATAAAAAATCATGGACAGAATGGCGGACAGGCAGAAGAGTGAATTGTAGAGTACCATCGCATTTTATTCTTTCTTAGTTAGTATTCGTATCCAGAGAGGGAGGAGACAACTGACTGTTTATTACAATAGTACACAAAGTTTTACAACAACGTTTTCTTATTCATTGGCTTTGGGGATTTTTACTGAATTTTGATTGGTTGATTAAATTGTGTTTATAAACGTTGGAACCACTAATTTTAATCTACAGAAGGGGTTATTTAGAGCGTCATCATTATGGATGTGCATTAATTTATCGGCTATTGTCTTATCTCTTTATATCCCTGATATGTTTCATAATTTTATTTGTTTGCTTTGCTTAAAGGGACTGTGAACGAAAAAATTTCTCATCAGATTATCAAACCTTAACATCATATCATTAATATAATCTCAAAAATAGGGCAAAACTGTCTCTTGTTTCCTTAAAAAACGGCTTTTTCCAACGATTTTTACTATGTCCAAGTTTGGGGAAAAAATTTCATGACTATATAAATGTGCAGTTAATTGTCTTTTTTTCCTTCTATAGCTAAAACTAAACTTTTTGACATAGTTCTCTATTTTTCCTAACGGTTAAGCTCACCTTTAACAATATCCTTTCTGTAAACCAATGTATAGTTACTTAAAAATTGATAAAGTAATATTTTTTATTGAAAACCAAATACAATAACAAAGCTAGAAACAGGTTATTTTATTAGTATCCAAGTAACTTTAGATGGCCCATCTCTTGCCCACCTTTATTTACAAATTTGTAAATAATAAAGGTGCAATATTTCTTTATAAACAGTCTGATAAAAGTGTAAACTAATTCTTCAAAGTAGGTTATTTATTGTCACACACAATAAAAAAGGATATCATTATTTTAAATAACCTATGAGATTCAACCCGTTGTAGACTTTGAGGTATTTTTTTGTCAATAATACAAATTTAAGATAGATCTTTATTACCTAATTACTACGTTATAAAAAAAACTAATTGGCAATTTTATATTACAAAATAAATTCCTTAACAGTAACTAAATTGTTTCAACTATATATGACAAGTTAAATACCCCTACAAACATTTTAAGAAACAAAAACGTTCAGATTTTCCTTGTTTTTTCCTTTTTCCCTCCCAAAATACCATAAAATCAATGCATTATTCCTAGATATTTTTGTTAATAGGACATTTTTGGTTGATCAGTGTAGTGAAATGTGCTTAGAAAATGTTAAGATTTGATAATCAGATGAGAAATTTTTACGTTCACACTCCCTTTAAGTGAAAGCTTTTCATTACATTAGGTTTTATTAAGTATGTGTTATAACATATAACATAGGCCAAAGTTTAAACTTTATCTGAGAGTGATAGGACAATGGCAGATTGGTTATCATACCTTTTTACATAAAAATGAAATGGTTTGGCAAGGGTAATTAATATTCCATTGTCCTTTACCATTATCCTAAAGTTAATTAAATCTATAAGGCCTTTGAATCTAATTTATTAAGCTATTTGAAATATATTTAAATCTATTTTTACAGTTTTAAAGAATACATAAATTCAATCCACCTACAATGAAAGCCAAAATAGACAGGCAAAACTTCTGAATTCTATTTTGTACTTCAGTTTGAATTTTTATTGGTTTGAAATAAATGCACATTTAAAATAATCTTTGTCTAAGAAAAGATAAATATACCATGCATGGTTTTGTTTTACTTTTTGGGCTGATTATTATCACTGAGAGAAAAGAAAAAATAAGTATTTTTTTCTGTTGATTTTTTGGTATCTGTGCATATAAAAGGAAATGGAATTATCCTCTTAGAATTTTTTTTTCAATTTTGAAAATTTTGGTAACTACCCCCTTCCTCCGAGTGTGACTCTCATTGGTTGGAGTTTTTTTTAGCAAATAGCATCACGGTTCGTTTTTTATTAAATGAATAAGTTAGGGTACAATGTTTGGCACTTTCAATATAAGTAAATGATAATA
Organism: Acartia tonsa; assembly: GCF_053477335.1. Taxonomy (NCBI): domain Eukaryota; kingdom Metazoa; phylum Arthropoda; class Copepoda; order Calanoida; family Acartiidae; genus Acartia; species Acartia tonsa. Next base: position 48,378,230 of record NC_137268.1, read on the forward strand.
AAAAACCCATAAAATACGATAATAACTTCAGAAAAATCGATGAAAATAGTTTTCATACTAAATTTTGGTTTTTTATTGTTTTTGAAAAATGTCATAGTAGAAGATGAAAAATGTCGTCTTAGTTTTTCTAAGGGATCTATATTCTCTGAAATCTAAATTATCAAAATAATTTTTTGGTAAATGATTATACGATATATGTCAAACATTTTATCAGAAAAAATATTTTAAATTATAAAGTAGAAACTTGAATAATTTTTCTTGTGGAAAAAGTTTTCTGCTAATGTTGATAAACATATGTCTGCTAGCATTAAGATTTTTGTACTGCCAATACATGTTGGGTTTTATATTTAAAGAATTTCTTTAAAATGTTGTTTTTTTACCTCGTATACCAATAACGCAATATTTGCTATCAGGAATTTAGGTACATTAAAAAATCATATTATAAAGCATTTGAATTAACAAAGGTTATGCTAATATTTTTACCATTTAAGTTTATTTAATATTTAAAACAATATCACAACCCTCCAAGTTGTAGCTACTTTTCCTGGACATATGATTTGAAGAATATGATGTGATGTAATGTCATATAAGGAAATTTTAATATTCATTAAAAAAATGTTATTTTTGCATATATGAAACATTTTAATGTGTTTGATGGCTAAAAAGAAAGATAATTAAAATTTATTTCATATTATATAGTTTAAATTACATAAGATAACCTAGAAATAGTAAAAAGGCCCCTTTCTTTTTTTGTCACAAAAGAGAAATTAACAAAGATTTTTATTAAAAGACACCTTAGTGTAAAAATTTAAAAGTTTAAATATGGTCACAAAAAGATTCAATTAGTTTATTAAATGTTTCATTTTCATCAAATAATGATTAAACTCTATTACAAAGAATAAAGTGTTAAAAGATGTTCTTGTTTTAATTTTAAGTAACTTAAAATGCATTTTAATACCTTTTAATGATTTATTTTTTAAAACATCATTTTATTAAATGTTATTGATTTTTAAAATTATATATTAGAATGTTTTTAAATTTTGTTAACATTTTGTTTTAATTGTAGAAAATTGGTAATTCTAAACATTCAAAAAATGATTTCATTAAATTTTCATCACTTAAATTGCATGTTTGATGAAATTTTCAACTGATAATTAAAAAAATCGTTCAAGTTTTATTATATTTTACTTTGAATTGTTTAAAAAATATATTATTGTCAAAAAAGGAGAAGTTATCCTCAAAAAAAGACCTAAAACATGAAAATTAACACTTGTAATGAGATTTTTTGCTTTCAGGCTTAATTTTAAGTAATTATTGATATTTTTTGTAAAAATGATTTTATATAAAAAGTTTTCAAACTCGATTTAAGTAGTGGTGCAAAAAAAGGTTGCAAACTTTTGCAATTTTCTTGCCAAAAAAATTTTCTCGGATTTTAAAAATAGCAAAGGGTGTTATTAGACGTACTTACAGATACAATTGCTAAGTCAATTTGGCCAAACACTAAAATAAAGTTTTTACATCTGAGGGTGGAACAGTGAGCATAGCAGATTTTTTTTCAGATGCATATAAATAAGCTGAATGGACATTTGAATGTCAGTTGCCCATGGCTTGTGGTGCAGAACTGTGATTCTGTTCACCAGACTAATGAGGCTTATTTCTCCACTTACCCTCCCTCCCACCCCTCCCTTCCTTCCTGTCCAACATAATAATATTTTACAGAAAAAAATTATTTTGTTGTTGGGGGGGAGGGGGGGTACCAAAATTTTAAAATAGAGGAAATTACCAAGGAAACACCCAAATATGCCTTTTTTTGTATTTTCCTTGAAATATAAAGATATCTTAAAACTGATTGATTGGGCTTGTAAAGGAACCATTTGAGTATCTTTGGTCGAAAAAGGTCTGATTTGTGAGCATTTTTGACCAAGTTGTGGCCAAATAATAATGAAACATATAAAAAGGTAGCACACTTTAAATACTCAGTCATTTTTAGTAAAAGTAGCTTATATAAGTTGAAGTGAAGAAAAAGGAGGAGTAATAATTAATCCCTTCCTTCCTGTATGCAGTTTATGAAAAAAATTAAGATTTGACTGATATAAGCCAAATAAGCAATGTTTTTCATTGATTACCTGTAAGTAATTTATCAAAAATAGCATAATTTGTTATATAAGCCAAATAAATAATAATTTTCATTGATTGCTTATATGTAACTAGCGGCTTCGCCCCTAGCCTCTAAGGGCTTTGCCCCAAGAGATAATAAAAAAAATATAGTACTACTGGTGCTGCTTATAGTCTAATGTGTTCCCAAGAAAATTATTTTTTTTGGGGGGGGGGGGAATTTTCATTTTTGGGGGGGTTGGGGGTGTCCCAACCTCCAAGAAAATAGCTTTAAACCATGCAAGAAATACCATGCTTTAACTGCTGAAAGACTGTCACAAGTTGACCCAATACCCCAAATTTGAAGTCTTCAGCTTCTATAACAAAAAAGTTCTAGGCATTTTAAAATGACATTTTATGTACTATGAAAATTTTGAAAGAATTTCAGTGCTAATGTTAGAAATTTTGAAATTGAACTACGTGACCTAGAAACAAAATTATAAGCTTAATCTTGTCATAAATTTAGGTTGCCAGTAACTAATTATATTTTTACAATAAAAATACCCATTTTTATAGTCACAATCATTAAAAAAAATTAAGTTTAACTCGCGTTATACCGAGTGTACTGTAGCCAATCAGAAAGCTGAATCAGCTAAGCAACCAAACACAGCTGAGCTTGTATTAGTTTACCCCTTTTTTTCCTCTATGATTTTGGTTTACAAATGAAAAACAGTCAATCAGACATAATTAGGTTAGGTTAGAGGGATTATCCACAAAAAATTTCATAAGGATTAGACTATTCCTTCTATGTCAAAAATCATTTTTTTAAAGATGGGAAATTTTATTTTTTTTGCAAAAATTTTCTTTAAAAATAAAATATTTTCATAAAAATCCACTGTCCTACCCACTTTTTGGCCTAATTCTTAAAAAGCCCATATTGAATTTTTGAAAACCTGAAAATGGACCTTAAAAATCAAATTTAAATTTTTTTCCAAAATTACCTGAAAATACCCCACCACCAACTCTGGACATTTTAAAAAAAATATTAACTCTATTTTAAAGTTGAAAAAAACGTTATTGGTTTAGCCCCCCTGTGGGGTATTAATCAGTAACGACTTTAAGTCCAATTATATCAAACTTCTAAAATCCTAGGATAACCTGATAGTCTTTTCCGTAAGCTTTCTAACATTCTTGGTTTCATTAGAAAATATTAAACTGTTTTTAACCTATTTTTAAATGGGGTGTCAAAAATATACTAGGACTCCTATAGAATCAGACTGCAGAGCCCAAATTTGAATTAAGTTCCCAATAAACTTTTTGGGGGGGATTTAAAAATTATTTTTTAATGTTGCTCTGGTCATTTTGACTAGAGCAAAAGGTCTTTTTTACTCGGGGTAATATTGTGGCATTTGGAACAATTTATATATAATTCACTTTATATTGATACAATAAAAAAACATAACTCTGTTCAATGGAAATATTTTTTTTTCTAAAACAATTAATTTCATTGAAAAATCTAACATATACAATAAAACAAATAATTCTAAAGTCTGAACCAATAAGAAGTCTTCTTTCATTTCAATTCTTTACATTTCAAAAAAGAGTGTTTTCACAAAGTGACTCATTTCCAATGTAGTTAAAGGACGCCTGCAAGAAATAACACGCTTTAACTGCTGAAAGACTGCCACAAGAAGACCCAATACCCCAAATTATAAGCCTTCAGCTTCAATAACAAAAAAGTTCTAGGCATTTCAAAATAGCATTTTATGTACAATGGAATTTTTGAAAGATTTCCAATGCTCATAAAAGAAAAAACAATATTAAATTACGTTGCCTAGACATAAAATTATAACTTTATCTTTGTCAGAAACTTAGATTGCCTGTAACTGATTACATTTTTACAATAAAAACACCACATTTCATAGTCAAAATCTATGAAAAAAATTCGATTTAAATTGCATTTTTAAACGAAAATCATAGCGGAAACAAAGGGGTAAACTAATACAAGCTTAGCTGTGATTGGTTGTTAAGCTGATTCAGCCTTCTGATTGGCTACAGTACATTCGGTACAACGCAAGTAAAACTTAATTTTTTTTAATGATTTTGACTTTAAAAACGGGTATTTTTATTGTAAAAATATAATTAGTTACTGGAAACCTAAATTTATGACAAAAATAAGCTTATAATTTTGTTTCTAGGCCACGTAGTTTAATTTTAAAGTTTTCAACATGAGCATTGCAATTCTTTCAAAATTTCCATGTACATAAAATGTCATTTTAAAATGCTTAGAACTTTTTTGTTATAGAAGCTGAAGGCTTCAAATTTGGGGTATTTGGTCTACTTGTGGCAGTCTTTCAGCAGTTAAAGCGTGGTATTTCTTGCATGCTTCCTTTAAATAATTTTCATTTAATCAAAATGAAAAGAATGAAAACCATACACATAAAACATACATACTTTAAAAAAATATTTTAAAAAATAAGTTTGAATAATCCTATATTATATCATATTTGTATAAGTGACAAAAGTAAATTTGTTGTATTGCATAAACATTTGTTGTCATCTTACATTATTTATATATTTAACCCTTTACAGCTGATTTTTATGTGTTTTAAATAAGTGATAGAAAACAAACATGATAATGTTAATTCATTGATTTATTGTAAAGAATTAACTTTTTAATGAATTAATTTAGATGAAATCAAAAGGCCTAATTTTACTCTATACCAGAATACAATATTTATGAAGCAAAACATTCTAAAAGCTATGAATTTTAACCAAATAAAAAAAGAGCTTTTGCTCTGATCACAAAGGACCACAGCAACAGTAAAAATTAATTTTTAAATCCCCCCAAAAAGTTTATTGGGGACTTAATTCAAATTTAGGCTCTGCAGTTTGATTCTAATAGTGTCATAGTATATATTTGATATATGTTTTAAAAATAGGTTAAAAACAGTTTAATATTTTCCCTATTTTCTTTCTTCAAAAACTGAAAAAATTACCGGTTTAGTTCGCCCTCACCCTAATGCAAGAAAATTTAACTCTTTCATTTTGTACAAAAAGAACTTTTGATTAATTGTTTATAAGAAATTAATGAAAGTTTTTGTTTATTAGGCTTTTATACCAAATCATGCCATTTGTTGATAAATTACTTTCAAGCAATCAATCAAAATTTTTGCTATTGTCCAAATCATGGTAATTTTACGAAAAAATACTCATAATCAATCAATAAAAACTATTGCTTACTTGGCTCATATACCAAATCATGCTATATTATGATAAAATACCTTTAAGTAATCAATTTGATTGATTAGCCATAGTTTTGTATAGTTTTGACCTGGAGTAGGCGGAGACACTTTTCCATAGAAATAGGGCTATCAAGCTCCATAATCAAGCACATTTTGACTTGACTTGCTATCTCATAAGATCTACTCTTACCTTACCCTTGCCAAATATGGCCCAAATTAAGTCATGGTAATGAATGACGCTCTCCAAAGAGGAGCTTGGGTTAGAGGTAGTACTGTAAGTAAGTGACTATTGGGTATCCAAACTTACTCAATAATCCCCATCTTACACAACCAGGGGATGATGCACGATTAATGTTGCGAATGAGAAATTAGAATCAACCTATAGAGAATTGAACTTGAACTCTCACCAATTTAGCTCAGTGTGCTACCACTAAGCATGACACCCCTACTAAGTAATCTATGAAAATTATTTGACTTATATATATATACAAAATCAGGCCTCCAGGTGGTCTCTCTACAGGTAAAAATGAAAAAAAAAATTTTTAAGAGTTAGAAGTCAGCTTATGAGACAAAATATGTATGTTTTTTCTTCAAATATGTGAATAACAACAAAAAAGAAGCATATTTTGTTTTATAAGTTAACCTTTAACCCTTCAAAAAAAAATCTTATTTTTAATTTTTATCCGTACAGAAACCACCTGGAGGCCTGAAGCTCTGGAACCTGGAGGCCTATCCAAAAAATCTTAAATCTGGGGGAAATTCATCATATAAGAATGATTTTATTCCTAATAACCTATCCTCTCAGTCCAAAGATAAAGCCTATACACCAGGTTTACGCAAATGTGTCAGAACTCCCCCCCCCCCCTTATTACTCCTCCTTCTTTTTCTTCACTTCAACTGATACAAGCAACTTTTACTTTAAATGTCCATTTATTTACTCCATCCACTTTTAACTCACAAATCAGACCAAATTGTTCAGTAATTGATCAGTAATTTACCACAAAAATGCACAATTAGATCAGCAACTAACCTTTAAGTGCTTACTTACACGGTGAGAGATTACTAGGGAAATATTAAGATGAAATAAATTGAACAAAAAAATTACAAATATATACAATTGAATTAATAAATAAACAACTTTCTTAAAATAATTTTCATTACTCATTTGATACACTTTTAAAAGTATTTTTTTAAATAAACAAAACATCTTTTATAAAAGGCTCTTTGTATGTTTTGTTTACTTAATTAAGAATATACAACAATGTTTAAATTATGTATAAAAGCTATGCTTTTTTTCACAATTGACATAATTTTAAAATAGTATGGTACATTTCTATTATGTCGATGTTAAAAAAGTAATGGAAGATTACAGAAACATAGATATTAAAAATGTAAACCATGATTCTAGTTTCGCCTCTATTGAAAGTGGAATCTTACATTTCAAAAATCGTATCAGCGTTGAAGATATCTTCACCAAGAGAGGCAAAAGTGGAATCTTACATTTCAAAAATAGTATCGGCGTTGAAGATATCTTCACCAAGAGAGGGGAAAGTGGAAGGGTAGATAACAGTTTTAGAGGGTCCAAACCATAATCATAGATTATGTTTCTGCTTCTATAAAAATGGATTCAACTCCCTAACTGTATTCCCTTTTCACATTGTTTACGTGAATTTCTGCCGGGTTTGTAAACATTAACGATACCATTTATTGATAATAAGTTTTATTTTGATAAGAAAAAACATTAACATTATATAAATTTATGTTATAAAATAAATGAAAAGTGACACTGATAAGATTATGACGAAATATTGCATTTTATTTTCTTTTTATTTCAGTTTGATATTTCTATTGATAAGGACATGTGATTTTTACACTGTGTGACGTGACTTTTGGTTTATTTTCATTTCAGTAAAAAACTTTGGTCAACACAATTAATTATAGTTTTATTGACATTATAGACATGTATACGCTAATACTGCAGTAAAATAATGAAAGCAGTAAAACAACTGTATGTTCGTTAAAATTGATTTTAATCAGAACTAAATAAGCAGAATATAAATGTTTAAGTCTAAACTAAATTGTAAGAAATTTTTTTGCAAAACTGCACTGTTTATGGACATACTGACATTTTTATGACTCAATTTTTGAGTTGCTTTGCTTTTAACATTGTAGTAATAGGAATCAGTACTCCTAAATCAGATGAATATGACAATTATATCAAATAAAAAAATGTTGTCAAAAAGGTTGTCGGACATTCTAGTAACCATTGCATGTTATGTTTTCTAAATCATACAATAGTAATCACCATGCAAAATTTGAAATCGTTAGGAAAATTCTAATATGCCCGTATAAACGACAAGAACTACTGATATAAATTACTGAAATTTCGCTTTAATGAATGTTGTCATCCTTGTTTTATGCATTTTTTTTAATCTTAAGATTTAAAAAATCTTCCAAATCTTTACCAAAAAATCTTCTACAAAATGTATCTGTATTATGATATGTCATTTTCAGATTTAAAATTTTGATATAAAGTTTATAATTAATATCTTAATCTGGAAGGAAAACTATTTTTTTAAAATGGCGGACGATAAAGAGCTAAAAAGAATGTGAGTATTTTTATGAATTTTTTGTTAAAAATCAAGGTCTAACAGAACTGGTTTTATTAAAGTATAATTATTAAATTAATTATCCACGGAAAGCTGTTTATAATACGATGCGATAAATAACTATTACTATCATAAACACAAAATATATGACATAATCAAATTGTTACAGTAAATACTACCTTTTCTTCTTGATTAAATGAATCGTTCCATCAATTTAAAACAATTAAAAGTGAATATGGAAGTTTTTATAAATTAATATTCCTTTTTGTTGAACAGCAATATATTTTGTAACTTTTTGGTTGAGGGTAAATCTTTTAAAGGTGGTATATAACAAGGATGACAACATCCATAAAAGCGAAGCACTGAAACGGTAGGACAAACGGACATTAACACTTGTATAGTGTCAGAACTGAATAATCATAATATAAATGTATAAGGGTCAAAGCAAAATTGTAAGTAAATTTGAACACAGTAATAGTGTCTGACTGATTATGACGTAACAAAAAAAAATTAGCCAATGAGAGGCCACTATAAATTTTACCATTGGTCAATAACGGCCTCTCATTGGCTAATTTTTTTGTTACGTCATAATCAGTCAGACACTATTACTGTGTTCGTAAATTTGTTGAAAAAACTGCTTGATTCAGGATAATGTTTATGGACATACTTACATTTTTAGGGCTTGATTATAGAGTTGCTTCGCTTATTACATTATACTTTGTTGTCCCAAGAATCAATATGCAAAAAATCAGATCAATCAGATGATTAGTTCACATAAAAATTTGTTGTTAAAAAAGTAAAAAAATCAACATGTTTAAAATGGACGTATGGACATTTTAGTAATGATTATAGAGTTGCTACGCTATCTAAATTGTACCTTTAGCGTTTTATCTGTAACTTCTGTATGCCTTTATTTTACCTTATGCATTAAACTATAAAATAGAGGGAGCACGAGCTAAATGTAACTCTACCAACGGGGTGGGAGCCCTGTGCCGACTTTCAATCATTAAATAACAGCCAATAACATCGGAAATATAAACACAGCCAAACGAACAGATAGCAATTTGCAAGCGCAGACGAAAAGAGGTCCCAACAACTTGTGCCATGTATTTGTCTGTGTTATACATCTAAACATTTATGCCTTATATTTTCTTTAGAAATAGCCAGAAGAAGTTTGTAAAGCGTTGTACGAGTGTCAATCTTTATTCTTACCAACCTCAGTTCATTACAGAAACTAGAAGAAAAATTGAAGATCTTTGCAGGTTAAAACGAGTTTTTATCAATTTATAAAAGTAACAGGTTGTCTGCCTGTCTATATGTGTGTGTGTGTGTGTTTGTGTTTCAGTGGGTGTGTTTGTGTGTCAATGTGCGCCAATGGCTCGGATCAAGCTAACCGCTGAACTGATATGGTTCTTATTTACAATTTGTAGCTTCCACTCTCAAAAGATATATTGCCCCAGGAAAAAACATACCACCCAAAAAAAAGTTAAGGATCTACTTTATCTATGTATCTTAGAATTTAATTATCTACTCATATCTATCTATCTATCTGTCTATCTATCTATCTATCTATCTATCTATCTATCTATCTATCTATCTATCTATCTATCTATCTATCTATCTATCTATCTATCTATCTATCTATCTATCTATCTATCTATCTATCTATCTATCTATCTATCTATCTATCTATCTATCTATCTATTTAGGGACTTGGTGGTGAATAATGATCATATTCATTGTGTGGAACAGAGGATGAGAGCAGCCATTGAACAGGGTCTTGGGGCCAGGTAACAACTTTTATTTATTCATTTCATTCTAGAAGCGAAACTACTTTTCAATATTGTTCATTCATTATTCTCATATAAAAGTAAAATGATATGTGTCTGTCTTAACCGAAGGATCTCGGTAACCGCTGAACCTATATGGTTCTTTTTTTACGATGTAGCTTCCCATAGGTTCTGGGAAGGTTTATAACAATTTTGGGGAGAGTACCACTAACGTCCTAAGAGAAATCGTCCCTAGAAAAAATGACACCCCAACCCCCCCAAAAAAAAAAAATTTTATTCTTTCAAAAACTACAATTGAATAATTTCAGCACAAACAATGAAGCCTCAGTGAAATGTTTTCCAACATATGTCAGACATCTTCCAACAGGTTTAATAACTTTTATATTTAAATCATATTTACAGGGCACGGCGGCCGCGCCTCAGTCATGCTTAAGCCTCAAATATAAGCCCGCTTGTGTGCAAAGAATAAAATTCTGGAAAGATGGATTGTCTGTTTAGGAAAAAGTTTAGACATCCAGCTTATTTCAGTTATGATATGGGGAATTTAATAGAGGCTTAAATGCGGCTGACGAGCCCTATTGCAATTCCCTACAAATCTTAATAGATAGTTTTAGTTATACATAATTTTCTGTATTTAACTTACTTTCTTTTAAATTAAATGGATAGAAACGATTTCAATTTATTAAAGAGAACTTAAGGTTTTCTTAATTTAGCTGTCTATTGATTGAAAGCAAACTGTTGTTTTCGTCATAAATCTATGTAAAAATATTTGATTACAGGAGAAGAGACTGGAAAGTTTTTGGCTTTGGATCTTGGCGGTACTAATTTTAGGTATTTGATTTTCTTACCAGCATCGCTTCGAAACCGATTAAAATCCGTTACAATCATAAGATTAAATCCTATAATTGTACATTTTTATAGCCGCGGAAAGTTGTTTATTATAAGATGCGAAAAATAACTATTTTATAGTTAATACTTGATCAACAAGAACAAAGAGCCAATAGATTTATTATTGCTTGGAAATTCTTAATCTATTCTTAGAGACAGACCTTTATAAAAACAAGGATGACTACATCCATAAAAGCGAAGCACTGAAACGGTAGGACAAACGGACATGAACACTTATATAGTGTCAGAACTGAATAATCAGAATATAAATGTAGCAAAATTGTAAGTAAATTTGTTGAAAAATTGCTTTATACAGGATAATGTTTATGGACATACTTACATATTTAGGACTTGATTATAGAGTTGCTTCGCTTATAACATTATACTTTGTTGTCCCAGGAATCAATATACCAAAAACCAGATCAATCGGATGATTAGATCACATAAAAATTTGTTGTTAAAAAAGTAAAAAATCAACATGTTTAAAATGGACGTACGGACATTTTGGTAATGATTAATGATTATAGAGTTGCTACGCTTTCTAAATCGTACCTAACTACTAAAGGAATCACCATGCAAAATTTGAAATCGATAGGACAATTCTAACATGCCTAAATTAACGAAAAAAGCTATCCGTTACGGACGGACGGACGGACGTACGGACGGACCGACCCTAATTATAGAAAAGCTTTGCTTTTAAAAAGTCCTTTAGCACCATTCAACTAAGCTGTTGCAGACAATCCATAATTTTGATGTATCAAAGCGATTTAGTATAAGATTGTGAGTAATTGTTATTCCAAGAAAATTTATCTTAGGAAACGGACATGTACTCACATGTATATGTAATATGAATTATTAGATTGTAATTAGATAAAATATTCGTTTTTAAATTTAGAGTTCTGCTGATTGATATCCAGAAAGGAAAGAAATTCAACATGGAATCTAAAATATTTGCTATACCTATTGGTGAGTTTAACATTTACTTAGGGCCTGGTCATCAGCTGCCTAACTGCAACCACTAAGCCCGCTTGAATTTAAATGCAACCTTGGCAACCCAGCTTTTTGGGGATCAATAATAAGCTGCTAAACGACAGTGTATTAATGGCTTGTTACGGCTGCCAAGACCTCTATCTTATTTATATTCAAAAATATATATTATGCAAAATTTTAAACTCCTAAAGCATGTTTATTAAAAGAGCTTAATAATGATTTCTGAAAAAAAAACATGTATAGCATCGTATTACAGACAATTTTCCTAGAATATGAAAATAAGAAATCATAAAATTTACCAGTTTTTGTTAGCACGAGCCTCTCATTGCTTACAAAACAGGTTTAATATTGTAAGTTTTCATTTAAATATCCGTGGAAAGCTGTCTTTAATACGTTGAGATAAATAACTAATAGTGATTCAACTTTCCCTGCTGTTATTAGTTAACTTTTATGAGTAGATACAAAACGGCGATTTTCAAAACTGCGAATGTTACAAAACGGCAAAATTACAAAACGGCGACTGCTTCATAAATTGTTCATAGATTCAATGTATAATTTATTTGTATTCTTTTTGTTTGAATTAGTAAATTAAATATATACATAAGGGGGGGGGGGGGGGTTTAATGCAACCATCTCGTAATCAATGTATAAATGGCACTTAGAATTGGAATTTTGATCTGAAATTTTGCATGAGTAATCCTTGGTAGGTCTATTTTCCCTAAATCGAACAAAAAGTTGGAAAAGTAGCGGCTAACGGCTGGCTGCTCATCCGTATAGCCATTTGTTGGGTATTTTCAAGCGAAATCCATCACGAAACCTCTCTCCACATAATGCTCTTTTCCGATCCAAAACGTTTTCAAACGGTTCTAGCCGGTAGTTGCTGGTACTAGAAATCTAAAAAATGTTATTTTGTATCATTTCACATGATTTAAAGCAAAAATATGTTTCAAAAAGTTGATTTCTACGTAATTTATGACAGATTTGCCCTAAAAATAGTCAAAAACGGCAAAACGGCTGAGCCGATTTAGGGAAAATATACCTACCAAGGATTACTCATGCAAAATTTCAGATCAAAATTCGAATTTTAAGTGCCATTTATACATTGATTACGAGATGGTTGCATTAACCCCCCCCCCCCTTATATTTTTGTAACTATCGTTGTTTTGTAACATTTGCAGATTTGTGATATCGCCGTTTTGCAATTTCGCCGTTATGTAACATTCGCCGTTTTGTGATTTCGCCGTTTTTAAATTCGCCATTTTGTATCCACTCCATTTTTTAATAATTTAGAGATTATGGAAGGTGAGGGAACAGCTTTATTTGATCATATTGCTCAGGTATATAATAAGGCTCCAGGATAAACTCAGGAGTAACAAACGTCATAGTGGACAAACCTAGGAGTGTTAAAAATATTATGTTAAGATACAGGTTATATATATGTATATACATATATATTCAAATAAGCCCCTCGCAGGGGTTAGGCATTTAAAAACCTACATGATGGTTTAAAATAGGTTAAGGGTCCAACCCGACGTTTGTCACTCCTGCGTTTGTCCAATGACCTAAAATGCAAATAAAAAAAATATTTTCAGATAAAAGATGAATAAATTTTGTTAACATTTATCTCACTAAATTTAATATAATAATTGTCATGTCCATAGATTTTTTAAAAAATATTTATATATCAGTATTTTTCTCGTATTCATTCGAATCCGGTGAATTGGAACCGGTTCTCATCCATACGAAAAAACTATGTCTAGCATCCTATTATATCCAGCTTTCTACGAATATAAAAATGTACAATCATGAAATTAAAACCACTTTTTTAGCCAGTACCTTCGGCACCTCGGGGTTTAAAAAACTGGTTTTAATCTTATAATTGTACATTCTATATCCGCGAAAAGCTATTTATAATACGATGCGAGAAATAACTATTAAATATTTATGTTTTAGTGTCTGCATGATTTCATTGTGGACCAAAATCTTCAAGATCAAACAAACAAGTAAGTATATTATTTCTGGTATGACTTCGAAACCGAATAATATCTGCTGGATTCAGGGGCGTCCAAGCTTTTTTTTTAGGGGGGGGGTAAAAAAATTTAGGGGGGGGGGTAATTCGTGTTTGGGGGGGGTAAAATAGCGCGCGAAGCGCGCCGAAATTTTTTTTTACCCCCCCCCAAAATTTTTACCCCGGGGGTAAAATTTGATTGGGGGGGGTAATTACCCCCCCTAAAGTCTGTTGGGGGGGGTAAATACTCCCCCCAAATCTGTTGGCGGGGGTAATTACCCCCCCCAAACTAATTTACCCCGGGGGTAAAATTTTTGGGGGGGGTAATTTAATTATGTAAAAAAAGCACCTACCTAATCTATTAAGTTAATAAGTACTATCTTATAACATAAAGTAGTAAGTAAGGTCTATTTGACTATAGCTTCAGATTTCATTACTTTTAATACTGAGTTCTCCTTTTTAGGAAAGCTTCACATAGATCCCATGATGGTTCCACACTATTATAGGTCAATCTTTTGAGTGGTTTTAGGCTATTTTTCTCCTCCCTTTTTACCCTTTTGAAAACACGAGTTCTTAGATGCTAAGGGCGCCACTACTATTCAAATATATAGTAGTATCTCATTCTTTAGAACATAAAAATACAATAATTAACTCACTAACCAATGAACCAATATGATTTTACTTTAAAGTGAAGCGTCTTATAGGTCCTGGTAAGTTTTATAACTAGTTTTGAGACACCCTGACATCCTCCCAAAAGAAATCGCCTATAGAAATTCTTTTTCATTATTTAATGAAATATTTAATTTAGTTAGGTATCTATTTTATGGAATCTTCAGTGCTTTACAATTACATCATAGATCCCCGGGATGGTTTTAGCCCTTATAAAGGCCCAAGCAAATAAAACATGATCAAACTATTAAATTTTTTGTTATCATGGTTAAGAACTGTTTTAACTGGTTGGACAGTAAAATTTTTTTTTAAGAACATTCAATTTGGGGGGGGTAAATACCCCCCCCAAAAATTTTTTTTAAAGAACATTTATTTTGGGGGGGGGGGTAAATACCCCCCCCCAAAATCGTTGGGGGTGCCTACGGCACCCCCAAGGTAGGGGTAATTTTTTTTTGGGGGGGGTATTGTTCACAAAATTTTGGGGGTGCCTACGGCACCCCCAAAATCGTTTGGGGGTGCCAAATGGCCCATTACCCCCCCCCCTTGGACGCCTATGGCTGGATTAGAACCGGTTCTGAGCCATACTGAAAAATCATGTATTATAAACAATTTTCTACGCATAGTGAAATTAAAAATCATAATATTAATACCAGTTTTATTAGCCTTGGTCTTTAGTCCCTCGTGGCTATACAAACAGGTTTTAATCTTATATGTTTTCACTTTAATTATCGTGGAAAACGGTTTATAATATGATCGGATTAAATTTATAATATAAATTTTAAATAAAATTTTGAATATCTAACGAAAATTTTCTTTGTCACATGTTGAAAGTAGGTAATGCCATTTGAAACAAATATTCTTCACAAATTTTTAACAATAAAAAAAAGACAAAAGTGACCTTATTATACAAAGAAAAATTATTTCTGTGTGTTTTTTTTTATTTTTTCACAGTACATGAGAAATAACTAAATTATTTTTTTTTATCATTTTTGTAATCTTTTTTTCCTAGGCTTCCACTGGGATTTACCTTCAGTTTTCCATTGAAACAGGAAGGATTGGACAAAGGAATTCTAACTACTTGGACCAAGGTATATTATTAGCACAGTGAGAGGGAACAATGGGTTGTTTATTACACTGCTCCCCTAAGATATATAATAATGTTTCCTTATTCGTTGGCTTACCATCTTTGGAGACTTTATCAATTATAATTGGCTGGTTCATTAAGTTCTGTGTTCAAACACTTCAACATCTAATTCCAATTTACAGAAGGGGTAATTTTGTGTATTATCATTGAGGATGTACATCAATTTATCAGCCATTGTCTTATCCCTCTCGATCCCAGAATTATTAGTTTTTTACAGCTAGAGATACATAATTCAGTTGCTATATTTCAAAGAATTGGATTTATTATTAAACAAAAACATTTGGTAAATTTAATTGAAGGCCTGTTAAATCACAAAATAGATATCAGTTTTGTTTTCATATCCGCAGAAAGCTGTCTATAATACGATGCGACATTTAACTTTTTTGACATTAGGGTTTCAAATGTTCTGGAGTTGAAGGCGAAGATGTGGTCAAACTTTTAAAAGAAGCAATACGTAAGTTTTATTTTTATTTTTATTCTTATACAATTGGATGTTAACATTCAAAAACGCGAAACTCTAAAACGGCGTAAGTAAGACGAATGGTTAACGGACCCAACATGAATGAAAAACTCAACGCATCAAACTTTTAAATTTATTCAACGTTTCGAGGGCAAAACAATTTATCAAAATATGCATTTTAAGTCAATTATTACTTAATATATGTTTTATAGGCATTTTTACATATAAAAAATTCCCTATGGTTACACATTGATAACAAATAAAGTGAATAAATAGGATATATGTTTATACAAGGTTAATTAAATGCAAAGTAGGGCAGTTTAAATAACAAAATAGAATTAAATTTTAAATAAAATCTTACTTTTTTTCGTCCATGTACATTATTAACAAAACACAAATTGAAACTGGCAAATTTTTGATTGATTTTTTGTAAATTATTTGAAAGTTGGACGGTCAAATTAAACAAGTTATTAAATCATTTGCACTATAAAAAACTTCAGTATAGGGATAAAACCATGTCTGACCATGAATATAAATGGTTTCTACTGTTAAAATGTTTGGCAACTGGCTTTGAAATTTTTTTGTAAAATATCCGAAGAATGAGCATTAAATCTAACAGAGGCAGCATTAGAAGTTTGTCCAACATATTGCATTGGACATTGTTTACACTGAATAGAATAAATTACAAAATTATCTGAACATTTAATATTTGACTTGATTGGGTACTTTTTTTGAGAAAAACTGGCAACATGTTCAGAAATATTTTGACTACGATTACACAGGTTACAACCAATATCTCTTATGCTACATTTAAAGAATCCATTTCTTTCTCTTAAGTTGTATCTCTGAGTAGGATATAACTTGGCTCGAATTAGGTGTTTACCTAAATTTCTTGCTCTTTTATATCCTATCAGTTTTTTTAAAAACTGGATCTTTACTTGCTAAAGAGAAATGTTTTTTCATAGAATTAGATACAGAATCAATACGAGGGTCATATGTTAAACAAAACACAGGTCTACTGTTACTTTTTGTAAGGCTTGTGTGCGAAAAATAATCTTTACTTTCTCAAAAGCATGTTTTATAACTTTAGAGTTATATCCACGAATTAATAAATTACATTCAAGTTCTTTTAATCTAATTACAAAGTTATCATTTGAAGAACCAATTCGTTTTAATCTATAGGCTAAGCTGTAAGGAATATTTTTGGTAACAAATGGTGCATTCGCACTTTGAGGCTTTAAATAGGTTACACGATCTGATTCCTTTACAAAAAGGTCAGTTTCAAATTTATTATTTTCATTTATCCAAATATTACAGTCTAAAAAATCAACAGATCTGGGCCTAATATTTAAAATAGGAAAATTTTCAACAATAAATTGGACATTTTTCCATTTTGTTTTTACAATTTTATCTTTTAAACGATATTCACATGTAAATTTAATAGTGTTATGAAATGTACTTATATATTTTTAAAAATCAAGAAGTTCATCCTCTGTTCCTACAAACAAACAAAGAATGTCATCAATAAAGCGTTTCCACCAAGAGGGGGGACGGCCTTTCCAATCTGTGAGTAATTGGGATTCAAGTTTTCCCATGAAAATATTGGCATATGTTGGTGCCACTTTTGTTCCAATGGCTGTCCCCCACTCTTGCAAATAATGCTATCCATTAAATATGAACGAGTTGAATTTTAGAACAAAAGATAATAACATAATTAAAAAAGGAATAGATACATTACAATCGCCATATTTCTTATCATTTAAAGCTTCTTTAAAAGCTTGTATCCCTTTATTGATAGGAATTGAAGGATAAAGTGCCTTGTCATCAATACTGACCAATATAGCCTGTTCTGATTGGTCCATATTTTCATTTTGCTGATCAAGAAAACGTAGTAAATCGGGGGTATCTAAAATGTGGCTATCAAGCATTGGGGGAATATGTTTGGCTTTAAAATCTAAATAGCTACTTAGATTTTCAGTATTGCTGGAACACCCACTTAATCTAGTGGGCGGAATTTTTTTACCTTCTGCTAAACCTTTGTGTACTTTGATTAAGCCATAACCTCGCGCTTCTGCTGGTTGGTCAGGCAAAAGTTGGTCAGCCAGCTTTTTGTCAATAGTCTCGTCTACAACAGCATCCTCTAAGGCCTCCTTGATTCTGTTGTAGTGTACGTTCACTATTACTTGATCTATTTGTCTATAAACAGACAAAACAGATCCATCCTGATTGATTATTTTAGACCTGAGGTGTTCACCTTCAATTGCTGAAATATAATCATTTCTATTTACAATAGTGGATGGTAAAACGGCTTGGTAAGACAAACAAACATTAGTACTTGTCGAGTATGGGAATTAAAATAAGCATTATGTGAATGTATTAGTCTAAACAAAATTATATGTAAATTAGTTGCAAAACTGCTTAAATACAGAATACTATTTAAGGATATATTTACATTTTTAGAACTTGATTAAAGAGCTGCATCCCTTATAATATTTTGTCTTGTTATAATATTACTTAGTATTCCAAAAATAACATGAAAAATTGTTTCTAAAATGGTTAAAAATCAACCTGTTTAAAAGGACACGTACGGACATCCTGGTAGCGTTCAAAGAGTTGCTACGCTTCAATAACCTTTTTAATACAATGAACTAATTTCAGTTTGCTTTTATTGGAAATCTATTTGTCTTTCTTAATTGCCATTGTTCTATCCATACACTTTAATCACGCAGCAACTACAAAACTCATTTTTAATTTTAGAGAGGAAAGGAGATATTCACATTGAAGTTTGTGCAATTCTTAATGATACAACAGGTACTAATTTAATCAATTTAGAAAATGATTCAAGTTGTTTCCATAAAGATTTATGAACTATTAATTGTACTAGAGGCCCAGAGGAACATTTGGAGAAATAGGGGAGGGGGAAATCGCATTCGCTTTCAATTTTAGTTTTTAAAAGGAAATGGAAAAAATGTTTTTTTTTGTGGGAAAGATTTTTATAGGCTTTATTTTCTGTGGGTTGTAGAGATTCACTCCACAAATATAGTTATTAACCATGACTAGATCTAAATGCAGCTTTACTGAATAGGAGGACCATATCGGTTCAGCGATTAATTAGATCCTAATCTAAAGATAAAAAAGCTTACTACTTTATAAAATAGTATACATATGGAACTAAATTTCAAAATCTCGATTGAAAGCATTCTATACCTCTTTATGTAGTTAAAAATAGACAGAGTAAAAAAACGCATATAAAATCAAGTAAACTATGTGATTTTTCGAAGTGCAAGCTGGTAGGTATTCTTACTAGAAAATCTAAAAAAATATAATTTAATAGAGGCTATGAAAGATAGAGGTCTGATTTTTCTAGAGTAGATTCCCCTAATTGTTTCAGGTTGTTTAATGTCATGCGCATGGAAGAACCCAAAATGCAGGATTGGACTTATCATTGGTACTGGCACAAATGCTTGCTATCTTGAGGTAAAATAAATTCGGTTGTTTTATTTAAGCAATAAATGTTGCAGAGGCGTTCAGAAGGGGGGTGAATCCACTGACATTGCCAAATCAAGGGGTTAAAAACTTAATACAGCCCTTAAGGGTCCATGGTCCAACCTCCTTGACATGGGCCTTTTTAGGTTAAAAATTCGCCAGAAAATATGTGAAATATTTGAAGTTATCTTTTCTTTAGGATATTGATAACGTAGAGCTGTGGGACGAGGATAAAGGAGAACCCAGACATGTTATTATCAACACAGAGTGGGGAGCTTTTGGTAATCAAGGGGAGCTAGACTTTATCAGAACAAAGTGGGATAGTGCAGGTAATCAGGGGATGCTAGACTTCATCAGAACTAAGTGGAATAGTGCAGGTAATCAGGGGATGCTAGACTTCATCAGAACTAAGTGGGATAGTGCAGGTAATCCGGAGTTGCTAGACTTCATCAGAACTATTTGGGATAGTGCAGGTAATCAGGGGTGCTAGACTTCATCAGAACTAAGTGGAATAGTGCAGGTAATCAGGGGGTGCTAGACTTCATCAGAACTAAGTAGGATAGTTTAGGCAATCAGGAGATGCTAGACTTCATCAGAACTAAGTGGGATAGTGCAGGTAGTGTTTGGGAGTTTAACTTTTATAAACCAGCTCATAGCGCCTAATAAAAAAAAGATGTCAAACAATAAAAATGACCAATAATAGGCCAGAATAAATTTTACCATTGGTCGATTACAATGTATGTATATCTGGAATATCTTTGGTTATTTTTATTAGGCACTATAAGCTGCTTAATTTTTCTAAATATTACTATACTTTTTATTTAGATTTAATTGAAATCTTTTTGTACCAAATTTGTAATAGTTAAACGCTTTGTTGTATTCTAAGTAACATTTTATATAGTTGATGAAGGAAGTTTGAACCCTGGCAAACAAATCTTTGAAAAGATGATATCTGGCATGTACATGGGTGAGCTGGTCAGACAGGTACAATGTTGTAGAATCTAGAACAGTTCACGTTAAAATGTTCCTGGAAACGATTATTTCCAAAAATAAATGAAATTTTAAGGCTGCTAACTATCAAACGTCTAAACGTCATGTCATGCCATGTTCGCACACCGTTTTAAGCGGCACTATAAGGCCTAACATAATCTGGAATAGCCAATACTCAACAGAGAAAACTTCAAAGAAGAACGCGCAAAATATTTCGTTTTCGCTCATTTACATGCATTGTGCACCATGACTATTATACATTATGACTTTTCCGTATAATTTGTAAGCCTTCTTTTGTAGGTTAAAATTTTGTGTGAGCAAAAAAATTTCTTGAACATTATTACCAGGATCAGTTTATCATGAAATAAACTAGATCCATATTTTCATAGTTCTAAACTGTTTAATGGGGCTCTAACGAAAGAGAAAGAGCAAGAGGAAAAATTTTACTACAAACTTTTCTGTAATATAACATGAATTTATATCTTTCTAAAAAAGGACACAAACGTTTATGAATGGGATCCGGATTCAAGAAGTTTCCAAACCCTTAAAACGTATATCAAATTAATATTTTGCGATACCTTTATATTCAAATTGTATTCAAGGTAGCAAATTAACAAAAAAAACTATTGAGGTTCTGGTTGATATGGTTTGGGAGGACCTGATATTTGTTGATCAAAATACGGACAGTCTATTTGAACATGGATCTTTTCTTTCCAAATATGTCTCTAAGGTAAGTAATACAACTAGCGACTATGCCCCTAAATTCTAGGGTCTCTGTATTCAGAGGTTCAGGAGAGAAGGATAAAAATAAGCTTAAAGCCATTCAAAGATTTAAAACTGAAAATAAAACAGCATAATACCATTTAGTGGTTGGATATACCTGGTATGATGGACTTTTCATACCACCCCCCCCCCCCCCCCAACAAGAAATGGCCACTCCAATTATTTGTTGTTGAGCTATACCCCAACCCCTTTTAGTTTGCATTTTAATTCACCTTAACATATTTATCAACAATAATGCAGTTTACTGATTGTGCATTCAAATTAGAATATATATATTAGATAGAAGCTGATCCAGTTGGAGATTACACAAAATGCAGGTAAAATTCATAATTAGATATTCTCAAATGACTACAAGTAACTTATGTAAAAAAAAGTATGCTTTTGCACTTTCATAAAAAGGTCCACCTGCCTCAAAAAAATATTCCCATGTATTAAACTCTTTGCGTCTTACTTCCAGATTTTAAAACTATTATTTTAGCAGCGAATGCACGCTTCTTGTATATTTATATTCAAAAGCTTGAACTAAATAAAGGTATATTTTATTATAGGAAAGTGATGGCACAATTAGGAATGCCAGCTGTTTCAGGTAAAACATATTTTTACTGATAGAATCTTTACATTAAAAAGATAGGTTGTATGTTTCTTCATAAAGATCTCACTATCTGCTGCACTGTACCGCATTATCCTGTTAAAAAATGTTCGATTTTTACATAATATTCATGGTATTTGTCAACTTTATGCCATAGCATTTTAAGATAAAATTAGGCATGTGGCTGCACTGCACAATGGATATAAGATATGTGGATATACTGACAGATATGTTTGTTGTAAATTTAGCTTGATAATGTGGACATCATTTATTGGTCAGTTCGTTTAGTCAGTAATGTTATTTTAGCCATCTGACAGCATTACTTTATCAGAGTACATGAAAATCTGGTGCAACATCCACGTAGTAAGAGGTCATTTATATGCCATAAGAGGACACCACCCCCCCCCCCTCGTACCTTTGCTCCAAGAGATTTAAATTAGTTCATCTGTAAATAATGTACAGATGTACTATATATAGTAACAATATATATTTTTTAGAAAATCTTGCTCATAATTTTATAATGACATGTTCATCATATTATTATTTTTAGACGAGGATTGTTCAGCGGTGAGATACATATGTGAGTGTGTTTCCCGCAGGGCTGGATTTATGGCAGCTGCAGGTAATTATTCTTTGTTCAGCAGTAAGATACATATGTGAGTGTGTTTCCCGCAGGGCTGGATTTATGGCAGCTGCAGGTACTAATTCTTTGTTCTGCAGTAAGATACATATGTGAGTGTGTTTCCCGCAGGGCTGGATTTATGGCAGCTGCAGGTACTAATTCTTTGTTCAGCAGTAAGATACATATGTGAGTGTGTTTCCCGCAGGGCTGGATTTATGGCAGCTGCAGGTAATTATTCTTTGTTCAGCAGTAAGATACATATGTGAGTGTGTTTCCCGCAGGGCTGGATTTATGGCAGCTGCAGGTAATTATTCTTTGTTCAGCAGTAAGATACATATGTGAGTGTGTTTCCCGCAGGGCTGGATTTATGGCAGCTGCAGGTAATTATTCTTTGTTCAGCAGTAAGATACATATGTGAGTGTGTTTCCCGCAGGGCTGGATTTATGGCAGCTGCAGGTACTAATTCTTTGTTCTGCAGTAAGATACATATGTGAGTGTGTTTCCCGCAGGGCTGGATTTATGGCAGCTGCAGGTAATTATTCTTTGTTCAGCAGTAAGATACATATGTGAGTGTGTTTCCCGCAGGGCTGGATTTATGGCAGCTGCAGGTAATAATTCTTTGTTCTGCAGTAAGATACATATGTGAGTGTGTTTCCCGCAGGGCTGGATTTATGGCAGCTGCAGGTAATTATTCTTTGTTCAGCAGTAAGATACATATGTGAGTGTGTTTCCCGCAGGGCTGGATTTATGGCAGCTGCAGGTAATAATTCTTTGTTCAGCAGTGAGATACATATGTGAGTGTGTTTCCCGCAGGGCTGGATTTATGGCAGCTGCAGGTAATAATTCTTAATTTTAGGTAGATAAATGGTTTAACAGTATGGCTTCCAAATCGATTGATAGAACCGGTTCTCAGTCATACTGAACAATCATGTATAGAGTCTTATTACAGACAATTTTCCACTAATATTGAAATTAAATTGTTTTTAAACTGGTTTAAATCTTATAATTGTTTAATCTAATATCCGCAAAAAGCTGTCTATAATACAATGTGATAAATAACTATTATTTTCCCTGCAGTTTCGGCTATCTGGCTGCGGCAAAAACTTTTATTTTAAAGATATATGAATCATATTTTCTCTAGCTAAGGCTGACTTCATGGCAGCTACACGTAGGCATTCGTTATATGTTTTAGAAAGTTAGCTGGCTCAAGGACGTCAGATACTTTAGCATATTAGATACTCTCCCCTACAAGTACGTCAAAGCTTTTTGTGAGAGAATAGTTATTTCTCGTATCGTATTATAAACGGCTTTCCGCGGATATAGAATGTACAATTATAAGATTAAAACTAGTTTTTTTAGCCCCGTGGTGCCGAAGGCACCGGCTAAAAAAACTAGTTTTAATCTTATGATTGTACATTTCTATATTCGTAGAAAACTGGATATAATACGATGCTAAACATAGTTTTTTCGTATTCATGAGAACCGGTTCCTATCCACCGGATTCAAATGAATACGAGAAATGAAATTTTGTGATTGTAAAACTTTGGAAACCAATATAATTTACAGTTCATTTTTTGTCTTCTTGATATTCCAGCAATTGGCCTAGTACATACGACACAGCGTAAAGTGGCACCAAAAAATTACGTCATACGTTAAAATAACCAATATGAGAGGCATTTTACCATTGGTCAATTACAGTGTATACTGGCCTCTCATTGGTCAACTTTATTGAATTACGTAATTTTTTGGAGCCACTTTACGCTTTCAAATCAATAAATACTCAAATAAAAATTATTTCCTTAAAGGAATTACCGCTCTGCTGAAGAAGATGGATTATCATGATGTTGTGGTTGCAATTGACGGCTCCGTTTTCAGGTAATATTATACATGAAATGTAAGATATGGTTTTTAAAAAGTCCGTATTTTTTTGGTGTTTAGTATGCAACTTTTGTATTAATGATGGTCTTATTAGCAATAAGTAAAAGCATTTTATAACAATACCGAAAACGGCCGTAACACGCAAAGGTGAAAAGAAACAAACATGGTTGTTTACATAAAAGGGGATACATTTTTATAAATGTATGTAATGAAATAAAGCAGGAAGATAGGGATAAGACAATTGTGCTGTTTGCAACCTATCTTTTTACCAATATTGATTCGCTAGCAAAGGTAAAATTTCATAATAAAAAGGGGAAGGGAAGTTATAAACCATCATCTGGATGTTACCTTAATTCCTGTATTTTTAGGATTTACGAAAATAATAGCAGGGATCTAAAGGGATAAGAGAATGGCCGATAAAGTGATGTACATCCGCAATGATAATGCACAAAATACCCTCTTCTGTAGATTGCAATTTTTGGTTTAAACGTTTTGACACTCAACCTAATAAATCAACCAATCAAAATTCATAAAAAGTCCTCAAACTTGTTTAGCCAACAAATAAGAAAAAGTTAATAAAATGTCATTGGGGACCAGGGTAATAAATAGCCCATTATCCCTTCCTTCCTGAAATAATAAGGTTACTGAAATATTTACTGATACACTCTAATAATTTTGATTCTTTTAATTTACATATGTGCTACTTTACAGACAGTGTGAGTGATCTAAAGCTTTATTAAGTCTCAATAGTCTTTGACAACTCTTACAAAAATCCTATACAATTCGTGTTTAGATTCCACCCTCATTTCCCGAACATAATGAGGTCGCGCATAGCCCAGTTGATGGGGGTAGAGTACAAGTTTGATCTCATGTTGTCCACAGATGGATCAGGACGTGGAGCTGCTCTTGTGGCCGCTGTACTCCAGAATCAACAGGTAAATTGTGCACCTTTTTAGTGAGGCGTATATGCTATTTGTATAAATATTTATAAAGGGATCTTAAGGGATAAGACAATGGAATAAATTAATGGACTTTCCCAATGAGGATAAAAAAATTTGCTTTGAAGAATACTAGTTTGAAAATTCAGGAAAAGTACCCGATATTTTAGATCCAACGAATAAGATAACGTGGTTATAAAACTTTTGGCACTTGTGTAATTTAAAGTCCAATGTCCCCATCCTCAATTTATTTTTCTGTGCCATGAACATAAAACGTCAAGGGAGGGAGTTGACATAAGCTGATTATTACACTAGTCCCCAAACTTTAATAATTACGTTATAGGTTAGGGTTCTTTCATTTAGTATCCCTTTAAATCCTTTAAAAACTAATAAATATCTTTAAAGGTATATGATTAAATTAATACTTAATCTTATTTTTTTACTAGGAAAAGAGTGAGAAAGCGAATGCCACAACGAATGCTGAACCTACTCCAGTAGCAAACTAGATTAAAATTTAAATTTCTTTAGCTTTACATAAATTTTAGTAGAAAAACTACTTGTAATAATATGATTGTTGATGTTTAAAATAGGCATTTATATTCATTAGAAACTAACATTTATTATATAGATCTATAAATAACTTGAAATTAAAGTACAAAATTTTATCATAATAGTAGCTAAAAGGGCGTCCAAGCTTAATAGTTTGGAGATACAAAATCTTAACGTTGCAACAAAGTGAAACATCTAATCTAACATATTATGGATGATACCTGCCATAAAAAAAAATATTATTTGGTAAAGGTGGACGGCCTTATTTCTATGTGTAGACAATAGAAATAGAAGAGTAGAAGAATATTCTGAACCCTTTTTTCGTCAAATCTAAGAGAGAACATTCCTAGCAGACAAAAGTATTGTTTACTTTCGACTCAAGCTGATGTGGATTCTTAAAAAATGATAGACTCGCTATTCGATAGTGAGGCAAAATTATTTTTGTGAAAAATCATCCAAAAGCACATTAAAAATCTACAAAAATTAAACAAAATCATATGTTAATAACCCTCTTAAGATTTTATTTCATTTTTGTAAACTTTTTTATTCGATTTTGGAGGATTTTTCACAAAAATAATTTTGCATCACCAGCGAGTTGCCAGCCTAACTTTTTTTTTAAGAATCCAACTTTGTTTCAAGCTTTCAAATTGTAAACGAAATTTTTGGGCAATTAATTCTGATTCCGCAAAGCTTTCTACTAAGAAAATATACTGTTAACAGCTGACTTTTATGTATGTATGAAATGAAAAAAAAAACATGCCTTCGTAGGAAAATGTGTACATAATTTCAACCAATGAGATCCAATGTAAATTCCGATGCGATTCTCCTATTGGCTCAATCAGACATTCCCTCTCTTTCTTAGTATCTTTATTGTGTAGACTATCGGAAAAATATCGAATGTGCTTTTGAAGTCAAACTGATGTAAATTTTATAGAAACCAGTACTTTAGCACGGTTAAATTTTAGGGCGTCTCGGCCGCGGATTGTCTAAATATTATCAATACGGCTTCAGATACTTTAAAATTAAAAAGGGCAACCTTATTTGAATTCTGTCTCAAGCTACACATTAAATCAATTAGGTCCATATTTTCAACAAAACAATTTTGTTTCTCTTAAACAGGATGTCCAGCTGCCGAGAACTGGTAGATAAAAGTCAAAATTTATGTTATTAGTGTTAGTTCATGCTTACTTTATAACCTTTATAATATCCATAGATATAACGGGTCTGCAATAAAATCATTCTTTTTTTAAAACACGAATTGCGCCGCGTGTTATTATGGTAAAAAAACACGCATACTCTCTGAACCGCTCTAAGATCTAGTTCAACCATTTACACAAATCGCGCAATTCATCAATTGAAAAAAAGGATTCTTTTTTTTGCAAACCCTTTAAATGATAAATAATAGTCTGAGATACCTCTAATGTAACTTTGCCAAAATTTATAGTTTTGTAGCAATTTAAATCGTTATTATTACATATCAATACTATTTTTACAAATGTAAATTATGATACATGCAATAGTTATTTAAAATTATGATATTATTATAAAAAAAATATGCAGTTTATGAAATAATATGCTTCCTAATAATAGTAATAATATATGTTTATGTAATAATGTTATGTTAGAAATAAATCATGAATGTAAAAATTGTTTTTCATATATTTTTCTTAGCACGCGACTACGACATTAGCATCTAAGGGCTATTACTAAGAAGGGTTTTGGAAGGTAAAAATAGCCTTCCTATGTAATTATTCAAGGAGTAATTATTCAAATCTTTTAAGCCAGATAATCAAAGGATAGAAAAAATAAGAATAAGAAACTTTTAACGTTGGTTATAACTATGCTGACGAAAATCAAATTCTTGCCTTAAAAGTCCATCGTCCTCATAGCATTCAAAATTGTCAGTCCAAGTAAGTTTAAGGAGTAGCTTCAATACTAAAAACACAAATAATAAAAATAATTACATTTTCAGTATAGCTTCGAAACCCAATAATATCCGCCAGTATATAATCAGTTCTCAGCCATACTGAAAAATCATAAAAATTCATACCAGTTTTGTTAACCCGTGCCTTCCGCCGCTCGTGGCTAACAATACTGAATTTAATCTTCTATTTTTTTATTTTAATAGCCGCGAAAAACTTTCTTTAACATAATTCGATAAATAACTATCATTTTGTCTTTGAGTTAATTTCATCTAATATTTTTTTTTTATTTTGTAATATTTCATTTTCTACATATAACACTGATTTATTGATTTGGTTATGTAACTGTACACTGTAACTGCAATAAATAATTTGTTTACGTAAATTGTCTTTTTTTTATTTTGACATTTCCTTTCATTAATATTATTTTTTTTTAATAGAACATTCACAAGTGGTTTAGCATAGTATGAATTGTAAGAACAAGGATGACAACATCCATAAGAGATAAGCTCTAAAAATCAAACGGAAGGACAAACGAACAATACGTTTTGTAGAGTGTCTGAACTAAATAAACATTACTTTGAAGCTCTAAAAAATGTACACAAAGTTGATACATAATTGCGTAAATACAGGATACAGTAAAAGGACATACTTTCATTTTTAGGTTTTGAATATATCTTGTCTTGTTTACAATATTGTACCTTTCTGTCATAGGAATCATTTAAAAATAGAAGAATAGAATAATTATAACATACAAATTTTAAACATACGGACTTTCTGGCAACGATTATAGAGTTGCCGCAGTTCCTAAATCGTACCTAACTTATAGGAATCATCATGCAAAGTTTGAAAATTCTAACATGCCTAAATTAATTAAAGGAGCTTTATTTTTGAAAAGCTTTGCTTTCAAAATTAGAATAATAAAAATTTATAATCTGCTGTATTAATTTCTGACACTCTACAAGAGTTATTGTTCGTTTGTCCTTCCTTCTCATATTTTATCTTAATTTTATGGATTATGTCATCATTGTTTTAGTTTTTAAAAATGAAAAATCTTGGCTTATTTTTCCTCAAATTTTTGTAACATTTGGTCTGCAATTATTGTAAAATATATATTATGTTGTTATTATTTACTTAAAAACAAAATGAGTCAATGTTTTTTTAGGAAATATTCACAGAATATATAACCCTGGTCTTTGCATAGTAGGCTTTCAGTAGCAAAGCTATTCTATAATAATATTAAATGCGTTTGTTAATTAGCGTTTGTTTGACACCCTGATGTTTGAGCTAAGCGAGAAAGGAACTGAAAGATAAAAGAGACATAAAGACAGAAAGAGAAAAAATTATGGATAGAAATAGTTTAATAATTACAGTAAAAATTTAATTTCAAATTAACTTTGGAAAATAAATAATTAATTTTCTTGCATAATTGTCTTTGCTTAAAAAATATTTATTACCAGATCTCATCTCCGCCAATTTAATTCCTTATTCTGACATTTGATTAAAATATTAACTCATAATATGTAAGAATTTATTAGAAAGCATTTTTAGATGCAAATTTGAAATCAGTATGACTTGTTCTTTTTTAAGATGGTTAAAAAAAAGGTAACTTGCTTTATCCAGTAACCAGTTCTAAAAGGGATATTTTACTAAAAATGACTTCTGAAGAACGTAAAAAGCTGTTTTCATGGGCCTAAAAAAAAGTCAAAATCTCAAATGGGGACATTGATTTAACCTTTTACTACTTTATCATTGTACTTTCAACCAATATGATGCAAAATAGATAAGTTAATTGTAGGAAATTATATCACAGATTTAACATCAGACATTTTTACCCTACATGTACCTTTAGAGATATTTAAAAACACCTTTGATGCATATTTCTACAAAGAATATCGACATATATTTTTTGTAACCCCTACTGCCACTGGTTATTTCCAGAAACCAGAAAACGCATTCAGGTTGATTCACAAATCGGAAAACGCATTTTTAAAAACACTGTATTTAAAAACATAAAAATAAAACTATAAAAATTTTAACAATGGTCAAATAAAATTCATAATCAATTCAAAAGTGTTTTAGTAGATATGAATACATATGACATGTCCTTTAAATATCTATAGGAGAAATCAATTATTATTACATAGATAAGTTCCCAAGTTAGTGCAAATTGTTGAATTCGTGGTAGGTGAAGTTGTTAGGTTTGTTTTCTTGCAAAGGGTACCAACTGCATCCCTTAAAAAATATAATTTTCATCACTTTCTTATATTATGTCTGTTGTTTCCTTTTTTATTACCCTTTTAAAATAGAGATAATCTGTATTTACACTATATTTATTCTTGTAAACTATAGAATAAGTTATTAATAATAATGACTTACGTGCAAACTTTGCTACCAGCACATCTACCCACTAAAGGATATGCTCCACTTTTCAACAATGTTGATGCTTCGGCGATGCAAGCTTTTGTAGTTCCACACATTTCATTTAAAACTTTACTAAATGTTTTAATAAATTGTAAATGTACTAGAGGCCTCTAGTGGCAATTTGTATGTTTATTTTGTTCAAGTCTTTACAGCACCTCTTTATGTTGCGATCACGTCTCTAAGATACTACTTTATGTTAATTTTTTTGATTTTTTTTATATTTCTCCTGGGAGGGTGGTTGTACCCTCCCCAAAATAGTTATAAACCCATGAGACCCATGAAAAGACATAGACATCTTGTTACTTTATTATATGGATTATAAAATGTATAAGCGAGACTTTTGAAATGTGACTCAGGATTTTTAAAAAACTCATATTTTTATATTATTTATAATATGATATAAACATTACCTTATACAATCAAGGGAACATTTGCTCTTCAAGCATCTATTATATCCATTGGAAATACATTCATCTCGAATATTCTGCACATCAGGGGACCCATTGCAAAGATTAAGTACAACCTCTCTTAAAAATAAATATTGTAAAAGAGATGTATTATTTATATACAAACTAAAAGACATACCTGCAACAATACTGGTTGTTATAAGAAGAAAGTACTCCCACCTCATGAGTACAACCATAATTCTGAATCAATTTTTCTCCAATTGATGAACATGCTGCTTGAACCGGTCCAGGAACACCTTGTTGTGTGCAACTATCGTTTACAACAGTCCTAATAATTGTAAGATAATTCACAATCAATGATTATGAATAACGAAATATAAGAAAAAATTAAAATTGTTCATTGGATTTTTATTGCTTAAGTATCTTTTATTTTCAAAATGAAATAAAAAAGAAGTCCAACTATTACAAATATTTATGCAAGT
This sequence comes from Acartia tonsa, assembly GCF_053477335.1. Taxonomy (NCBI): domain Eukaryota; kingdom Metazoa; phylum Arthropoda; class Copepoda; order Calanoida; family Acartiidae; genus Acartia; species Acartia tonsa. Next base: position 48,409,197 of record NC_137268.1, read on the forward strand.
ATATTCTAACATTAAATATAATTAATAATAAAACATTGTATGACTGAATATTTACATTTAACAATTATCTTAAAATAATACTTACTGTGTACATCCTGGCGCTGCAATCAAGTTGGAAACTAAATTAAAAAAAAAATTTTAATAAAATCAAAATAACTATTTTTACAATAATGCAATTGAAAACCCTTTGGGATTAACAGGCCTTGTTTCTCTCAAAATACTTTACTTAACCTAAGAACTGTAACTCCATTACATTACTTGCTCTTATTGAAAACCAATACTTCCTTATTACTCTTATAGATTTATTCTACATTAAGATTATTCCCTGAAAATAAGCTCCTTCACACTTTTTTTACTATCCCCTGCAAACTTTTATAATATATTATATCATTATCATGGCAAAAACTTGAAAAGAATACCTTTGTTGATAGTCAGTTTACATCTCTTACTTTTCGCATTAAACTGCCATGAAGTGCAATATTTGGTTTTTCCACATATAGCTTCACACTTGGCTTCAGTCGGGCATGGGAAAGAAGAATTTCTACTTGGAGTTGGACCTTAATGCATAAATATATAAATATTGAAAATATCAATGTATGTTTTTCTGTTACACTAAAAATGAACATGGCCTATTTTTTGAATATGTTGAATACTTCTATTTTAAAAGTACTGGCATCCTTATAGTTTAAATTAAACTGCAATAAGTAATGTCAAGCTATTATTGAAGACAAAAATATAATAAAAACTATTTGGCAACTATTATCATACTGTTTTAACTTCAATGAAAGATGCTATATATACTTTTTTAAAGAATCTAAAATCTTTTCTTAAATTCTAGGTTTAATGGATAATTAAAATTATTACCTCTTGCTGAAATGAAAGCACTCAAGCAAGCTACAATCAAACAGAACAAGATTTTTTGATCCATCTTTGAAGAAGAGTTCTAAATAAAAAAAAAATGATTACTAAAATTTACAACAAAGCAAAATTGATAGTAAATAATTTTCTTACCTGGTAAACTACTGCTGCACAACTTCAAAATGTGTCCATATTTATTTAAAATTACAGGTGTAACTTTTACTGCAAAATTTATCATACAGGGTGCCCCATTTAAAATTGTTTCTTTTTAAAAATGTTCAATTTATAACATAAGTTATATTTGAAATAAACACAAGGGCGTTTACATTGATGATGGAAATTAAATGACAGATACCAAAATTAGAGAAAGAGAAAGAAGAAAAAAAAGAATATAAAGATTAGCAAGAAAATTATTTAAATATTGAATTTCTCTTTGTGATTTAACTGAATAAATGCAAAACATTCTACAACAGCAAAAACACCCTAGTCTTTTGAAATCACAAAATTAGTAGAATACTATTAGAGTAATGTTTAAAGTTGATGATAGTCATAAAGTTTCAGACAATTACTGTGCTTAAATTGTAATAGAATTTATTTGTAATGTAAGACGCTTTTTTCAGAGTGGTAAAGAAAATATTAAAGGGGAATATGAAAATATTAATAGGAATATAATTTTTTTTTCAGATAAACAACTAGATATCAAATGACATATTTCTGACTATATCTGATCCCTGACCTTACAGTTCAATTAATTTTAAAATCCCCTCCACCCTTTCTTTAAATAATTCTTTCCCTTTTATGAAATAACCCTTTAAATAATCCCCTTCCCCTAATTACCCACTCCTCTTTCTGGACATTGCCATTCATCCCTTTCTTTAGTTTCCACCCCCCCCCCTGCTTTATCCACCCTTTTTTCCCTCTTTATCCAGCCTTTCCCCCCCTTTATCCACCCTTTTTTCCCTCTTTGGCCAGCCTTTCCCGCCCCCATTTACCCACCCTTTGCCTTCCCCCCCCCCATTTTCCCACCCTTAGCCTTCCCCCCTCATTTTTATCCACCCTTCCCCCCATCCCTTTATATGATTGAGGTCGATGACAAATTAATGCCACGCTGTATCATGGGATGGGGGCGTGATTGAAATGTGTAGTATACTCCTTTGATTAAACTCAATTTACGGGTTTTTATATAATTGCAACGTAGTTATAAGACTTTTGGTAGCAATAAATTGAGACGTTGGGTATCCCTCTAACTTAACCGATTTTTGATTAGTCAACGGTCTAAATTTGTCTCGGCCAGGATATGATTAAAAGCCTAAATCGGCCAAGGAATAGCCGAGTACAATAGTTTTAAACTTAAAAAATTAAAAATAAAGAGCTAAATGATTTATTGCGTCTTTCTCTTTTTATCGACAGACGCACTTGGATATATTATTTTCATAATTAATTATATGTATTTCCCATGTTAACGTCACCTTATGTGTAAATTTGGTGAGCTACATTATTGAGCAGCGTTGTTAAGTTAGGATGGAAGAATTTTGTAATGAAAGCAAAAGTGGGGTAGAGGATAAGGGATGGGGTAAAACGGGTTATCATAATGTTTTATTTTCTTGACTTTAAGTTAAACTCTATCATGATTGAACCACCCCCATATCTTTAATCTTAACCCTCCCCTTCAACTAATAATCCTTTCAAATTAACTGACTCTTTCATTCATAACAACAACAACAAAAAACATAAATTATAATATATTTTTTGGTCAGATATTTATATATTTCTTTTGCTTTGGAAAAGATCTCTATAACCCATAAAAACTGTAATAATTGGTAGACAAAAATCAAATTTATCTTTCAAAAAGAAATAGTAATTAAACTCTTAAAAACAAAAAAAAATCAGGATATAATAAACCATGATGAATGTAAGTTTTTACTTTTTTCATAACTGTAAAGTGTACAAAAAAAGGAAAAGCCTATAGATAGTTGGTTTATTTGCATTTTCAAACTGTATCAAAATTCAAAAGTATCCTCCAAATTGTTGAAAAGCAAAATTATAAAAAAAATAAATTATATATCTAAGTAACTAATTCCAAACTTAGATAACAACTTATAATTTCTACACATTTGCATTTTTAGAAGCTTTCATGAAGTTATCATTTATAATTTCTTTGTGTGAATTGTCTTTCAAAATTTCTGACTTCTGTCCTGCTCTGTGTAAGGTTAATGGCAAACTGACTCATCTACAGGGGTCCGGGATTTTTCATAATGTTTAAAGAAAACAGCTAAAGTTTCCAATCCTGGCTAAATAAGTGCAACACATTTTAAATGAATCATAAACCTATTTTTTATAATCTTAAAATCAAAAGTTTATTTTAGATTACCAATTGCATTTATTTGAAAATCTTAAGTTTTAACACTAAAAATACTCAAACATATTTTTTGTTACATTGTAAGACTTTTTCTGATTATCGTTCTTCCCCCTTTTTAAATGAAACCCCCAAAAATAAACTGTCCCTAGGTGACCGTTCGTATTACCTTTTTCTTTCCCCTACCCCATCTACCCTCGCCCATAATCTCAAATAAAAGGGTTATGTGTATAATAATAATTCTCTCTTGAAAAAGTATAGGTTTACTACTGAAGAATGGGAATGGAAAAGCAATACTTCTTAATGAAAAATAACTTTTAATAAACATGAAACAGATTAAACATTTATTTTTAACAACTTTTAATCTGAAATAAAATTAACACTAAAGTGCAGTGCAACTTATATTATATGATTATTTTTATTCTTTTTAATTCTGAATTAGTTTATCAAAACATAATCTATTTAATGTGAATGTTAATATTCTTTTTCATTGATTATTTATATCTATAAAATACAAGTTTATGATTTAAACCCACACTTTTCATTTGGACAGCTGAATATCATTAATAACTTGCTACATGGGTCACACACATCCATTGACACATTTGAGGTTTTTACAAAATTACAAAAAAATCTAAGTATCTATAGCTAATACTTTCAATATATTAAAAAATACTTAAATAATTTTTCTTAATTTTTTAACCAAAAAAGAAAAAAATCCTGTTATTTCTTTTGTCAAGAAAAGAACTGTAAGTAAGTTTGGTTGTTTTGTGAGACCATCATAAAGATTGTACTATCTAATTGAAATATTTACTTGGGTGTGAGGGGACCTTTTCATTTAAGAATATCTTCCCTTTTAAGCCTTTATTTGTATACCCCAAAACTGTTTGTGTTTAAAAGATTCAGATAATCAAAGTATAAGTATAAGGAAGAAAAAAGGTTCTTTTTATTTCTACAATTAGACATAATTTTCAAAGTTTGATACATACTTTCATTTTCTTTAGGGTTATAAAATTTTTTTTTCTTTAAGTATTTTCTTATAAAGTTAACCACTTTTGAGATTTTTACTTTAAAATACTAAAAGTCTGATTACTAGTGGAATATTCTACATGCACTTTTCCATGTAAGTTCATATTATAAAAACATGATTACGGACTAAACGACTAGGGCATCTCATTTGAAGGTTTGCTACAGCAATCCAGGCCTTTGGTTCAATCTGCGACAAAAGAATTGTGTAGTATTTAAGGTTTCGAGATGAATTCAAGGTTTATAGATTAGGATATAGAATTCCTAGAACACTCAAACACCCTTATGATTTGTGTCGTTATTTGGCTGCTAAAAATCTATGTTTCTGTGCACCCTGTATAATAAATAATATATGTTATGCAACGACCCTTTACTTATCCCATGATATAAAGTAATGAGATTTATTTTGTCTGAAGCAAAAGATCTCAGAAATTGCTGGTCTGCATCAAATGAACTTTTAAGGGAAGCTGTATACATTTCTGTGGGTTGTTTTAGACTATTTTCTGGACTTCTCCCATCCATCCATAAAAGCTAGGAAGAGGCGAAACAACTAGTACCTTACAAAATAATAATGGCTACACTCATGGCATTTAGTAGCTCTGTATTTAAAGTGGTAGAGAAGGGCAGGAAAATAGTCAAAAATCCAAACTTAATTCTAAAACTTAACTAGCCTATACAAACCCTAGGACCTTTTTGAGGTTTCTTTTCAACGGAGAATTAAATCGGTGAAAAAACTTACAATTTTATTTTATAGGACTAGCGGTTGCGCTCCTAACATCTATAGGCTCAGTATTCGCAGGTGTAAGTATGGGCAGAAACCATACCAAGTGAAGCTTCTCTATAAGGGAGAACTCAATTGTTTCATCTTAACATATAAACAAAAATCTTACTACTTGATATAATAGGATACAGCTAAAATTAATAAAATAAACATTATCTATAAATTTAGACCAAATCATAAAGGTAGTTTTAGTTTTACATCTCCTTTTGTCTTCTCATATTATTGGTTTTGATCCCAGCCTTAGGATTGCTCCATCTCAAAAAAGAGGTTTTTGAAAATCATTTGTAATTTTTAATTAATGGTAAAAATATTAGTATTAAGTTTATCAATATCAGTGGAAAAATCTTTTATAATTTTGTGAAGAAAACTTTCGTTTTAAAGCAAAAATTCTAAAAACAAATATGATGCTAATATAAAATTTCAATCATCAATTTTGAATAGTATTCTAGAAAACGTTTTATACTGACTTATAAATAGTTATTTCTCGTATCGTATTATAAACGGCTTTCCGCGGATATAGAATGTACAATTATAAGATTAAAACTAGTTTTTTTAGCCACGTGGTGCCGAAGGCACCGGCTAAAACTAGTTTTAATCTTATGATTGTACATTTCTATATTCGTAGAAAACTGGATATAATACAATGCTAGACATAGTTTTTTCGTATTCATGAGAACCGGTTCCTATCCACCGGATTCAGATGAATACGAGAAAATTATATAGTAGCTTTGCTACAATTACAAAGTTAATTTCTTTATCTTACTTTACTTACGCCCCTAGAGGCCTCTAGGGGCACTGTGTGGAGGGTAGTAAATTTTCAATTTCCGTTTAATAAGAAAAAGTATAAAAATAATTTAGGTAATTTTTTTTGTGCGATTTGTCTTGGAAGGGTTGTGATACCCTCTCCCAAAATAATTATAAACCTGTCCAGGACCCATGGAAAGATAACTATTAAAAGGAAACCACAGTGGTTCAGCGGCTAGCAAGATCCTTTGATACAGACATACACACACAAGATATCCTGTTACTTTTATATAAGGACTAGAGGCTACGCCCCAAGCATATAGGGGCTTTGTATTCGAAATTACATATTTATTGGAAAGTATCTTAAAATCATCTCAAGACTTAAATCTGAAATTTTGAAAATAAAAAAAGCCTAAATTCACCACAAGACCTATGTGAAGCTTGCCAAAAACAGATAATTCTCTCGGTTCAGCAATTATTGAGATCTTAATATTCAAACAAAGAAAAACCTTACTACTTCATACAATGAGATAGATACTCACTTAGCATCCCATAGTTTGTGTATGCTCAAATAAATCTAAACATTAAAATTATTATATACTTTAGTATCATATAACATCCAAAAGTATAGTTTTCTCCTATTATATATTATTATTTAACCATTCTTTTAGTACCTCTGTGTGGATGTTGTTACATAAGGACCAAACAAGCTGCTTTGCTCATAAGTGAAAGTCAGTCAAACCATCCATTTCATGGTTCTTCTGCTTCAATTTGTTATTTTTTAAAATTCGAAAAGGATTAAAATTGTTTCTATTAGCTTTACTGTTAATAGTTATTTATCACATCGTATTATAGACATCTTTACGCGGATATTAAAATTTTCAAAGAATGTTAAAAGGATTTGAACCAGTTTTGTTAGCACCGAAGAGCTGAAGGTTAGGGCCAACAAAACAGGTGTATAGTTTTATGATTTTTATTTTAGTATTCGCAGAAAATTGTCTGTAATACGAGGATATACATGGTTTGAACAGGTTCTAATTCAATGGATATTAATTGGTTTGGAAGCCATACTGAAAAAAAACTTTTCTTGCCAGGTTTTGAGTTTTATTTAGTAAATTGTGTGAAAAATAAAGCTTTAAAAGAGGTAAAATCAAATTTTACCTGTTTGATCTCTATTAAACGTAATTATTTGAATCATTAATAATGAATTAATTAAATCTTTATATAAATTTTCCTATAATTTGCAATATTTTGTTATGAAAACAAAATAAACAAGTGGCTGATATGACAACTACAATAATATATGAGATTACATAACCAGAAAACAATTTATCCTGCAGAAAATATGCATTAAAAATATTTTGCTTACGCAAATTGTCTTTTTTTTGATATTTCCTTTCATTAATCTTTTTTGTATTCAATAGAAAAATACAAGTGGATAAAAATATCTACGTAAATTGCCAAACAAAATAAAATTATAAAATATTAAAAAGTAACATAGCCATAACAAACCATTAATTCTTATTTTAATTATAGTGAAACTTAAGCATGCTAAATGTTTAAAAACTTGTAATAGTCTCAAATTATTAAAACTCTGGAATTCCTAGAAATTAAGTGTTTTAAGTATAAGTAAATGGAAATACAATACATGAATATATATATATATTGAAAGACAAAAATTTGTCGTCAATGTAGGTTGCTAATGTAGACCTCATTTATTGGTTGGTTTGTTCGTCCAGAAGGATGGGAGGGGATGGGGGATATCATTATTTTAGCCAGCTGGAAGCATAACTTTAAAGAAAGCATGAAAATTTGGTGCAACATCCATGTAATTATATATTGATTATTGAGAAGCTTAGGCTCTAAAATTATATAACAAGTATTATCTAAAGAATAATGCAACAAATATCTGCAAAAATAGTATTTCAATGCAAAAAATGATTAATTTAGGTTAATTAAATATCTTAATATCCATTTACAGCTCATATTCTCATTTAATATATTGAAATAAATTATGGTTCGCTTAAAAAAATTTGTCACAAAACCTACAAATTGCACTGTTACTATTTAGGATTAAGGTTAGCCCTAAAGATCCTAAGACTCTCATCAAGCATATGCTTAAAGTCAGAATGAATAATTATTTGTAGTCATGCTTGGTGACTTTATCACTCACTTGAGTCTTGCTGTTGTGGACCTATATCTGTATTATTACACTACACTAATAATGACACTTTTACCAATGTTTGTAGCTTAAGATTTTGCCAACTACTGAACCAATCTACAATTTGGGGAAGATTTTAATAGGTTCCATGAGGGTTTAAGCCTATATTTTTTTATTTTTCTATCCTTTTGAAGACAGAGTTGCTAGATGCTAGGAACGCATCCACTAGTATATTGATATGAAAAGGATCTTGGACAAAGTAGCTTCAGACAAAGTAGCTTTAGGACAAAGTAGCTTCAGGACATTTACTTAAGAAAAGTAGCTTCCTAAGAAAAATAGTCTCCAATATGGCCGCAGCGCTCGGCCCCCTAGCCTATAACCTATCGTAACCTATGTTAGCCTCAGAACATTTATTTAAGAAAAATATCATCAACTGAAAATTTTGAATTAGAATTTCGTGGATTTTGCAAAAAGTGGTTGATAGATTTTTACAATTTTTAATATTGTTTTTACAATTTTGAATAATGTTTTTACAATTTTTTGGTTAGTTAAGGTTAAGTTATAGGCTAGGGGGCTGAGCGCCTGCAGCTAGGCAGGCCAGGGGGAAGAACACTGCGGCCATGACCTTTATTACCAGTGGAGGCTACTTTCCTTAGGAGGCTACTTTGTACGGAAGCTACTTTGTCCTGAAGCTACTTTGCCCGAAGCTACTTTGTCTGAAGCTACTTTGTCCAAAGCTACTTTGTCCCAGATCCTATGAAAACATACACAAATTATGATTATATAGACAGATGGATGTACCAACATCTTAGTACTTTCAACATACTTTATACTAAAAATACTGAAAATTTTACACATTTTATATCAAATATCTATAATACAAAATATATTTTGACATAATAAATATTTATAATTAGATAGATAAATAAAAAAATATCTAACAATTTTTGTTTTATCTTTGATGCCTCAAAAGATAAATCAATAATACTGTGTTAATAGAAATTCTACAAAACTTTATAAAAATATAAAATCTTCAAATTAAAATACATTTTATAGTTCTTCAGCCATGCATTGTTAGAAGGATAAGGTCTTATCTCTAACCAAAGATACGGCCGATAAATCTCAGAATTCCAGTGGTTCCGCCAGTAGTTCCGCCTGTGGTCCCACCAGTAGTTCCGCCTGTGATCCCACCAGTAGTTCCGCCAGTAGTTCCGCCTGTGATCCCACCGTTTATCCCGCCAATGGTCCCGCCATTTGTTCCTTCATTTCCACCTCCTACCTTAAAACGAAAAAAAGGTTTGATTAGTCCTTATACTAAAGTAACAGGATGTTTGTCTGTTTGTGTATCTGTGTCTCTGTACTGAAGGATCTCGCTAACCGCTGAACTGATCGGGTTCTCCTTAACAGGGTAGGTCCCGGGAAGGTTTATAACTATTTTTTTGGGGGGTGGGACACCCTCAACCCCCCAAAAAATGAAAAATACCCCCCCGTAGGGGTGTAGCCGATAGTATTATATATATGAGTAAGGAGTATATCTTTAGATGCTCAGCATCTCTATAAGTGCCCGCCTCCCTCACTGAATAAGAAATAACATATACCGACATTGGAGTAAATGGTATTAGATTCTAAGATATTATTGTAACAGTTAGATAAAAACCCTTTTATTTTTCTAATTATCCTCTTTTTTGGTGGTGACAGAATAAACTTACTATTATGTATTTTTTATTAGATTCAATGTATATACATACACTAAAACCCATTTAAACTTTTATCTTACTTTTGAATTTTCAAGGTTTCCAGGGTGGAGAGGACAACAAAACTTTAAAAATATTGAACCCTTTTTTACATTTCCCTTTTTTGGGGGTGGGGGAGCATTTTTTTATTGGGAGGGTGGGGATACCCTCCACCAAAATATTTTAAAACATTCCCTGACCTATAAGAAGCTTTACTTTAAAAAGGAGAATCATATTGATTCAGTGGTTATCTCGATAGAGATAAAAAAAAGCTTACTACTTATTATAATAGGATAAATGTTATTCATTCAATACCAAACCATGTACATAAATATTTATCTATTCATCTATGACCGTTTTTGGTCTTGTTTTCAATGTAACAAGGATGACAACATCCAACGGACATTACCACTTATATAGTGTCAGAACTGAATAATCAGAATATAAATGTATAAGAGTCGAAGCAAAATTGTAAGTAAATTTGTTGAAAAACTGCTTGATATAGGATAATGTTTATGGACATACTTACATTTTTAGGACTTGATTATAGAGTTGCTTCGCTTATAACATTATGCTTTGTTGTCCCAGGAATCAACATAATAAAAATCAGATCAATCGGATGAATAGATCACAAAGAAATTTAAATAAAAAAACAACATGTTTTATGTGGACGTACAGACATTCTTGTATTGATTATAGAGTTGCTGCTACGCTTTCTAAATCGTACCTAACTACTAAAGGAATCACCATGCAAAGTTTGAAGTTGATAGAACAATTATAACATGCCTAAATTAACGAAAAAGGCTATCTCTCTGTGACGGACGGACATACGGACCGACCATGATTACAGAAAAGCTTCGCTTTTACAAAGATTCTTACTTGGTAGCCTCCGTAAGAGTTATGATAGGACTCCTGATAGGCTAGGACTGGGGTGTGGTAGGAGGCTGCAAAGGGCTCGCCATATGTTGGGGAATTGTAGGGTAGGGAGTAACTGTCATCATATGGGGAGGTGTGGAAGGGTGAAGAGTAAGACCCACCATAGGAGGGGGTATGGAAGGGTAAAGAGTAAGATCCACCATAGGGGGTGTGGTAGGGTGAGGAGTAAGGCTCAGAATAGGTGGGGGCTTGGTAGAGGTCGTGTTGAGGCTGTTTATAGGTGAGGGCTCGGTAGTTGTCTTGATAGGACTGTCCATAAGTGGGGGTAAAGTAAGTTGGGGATGGCTGATGATAGGAGTTTGTGTGAAAGGCAGGAGGGACGTGGGTATGCTGGTGGCCGCCATCTCCTTTACAAACACCTACCAGCAAACAGAAGAATACCTTGAAAATGAAAAAATATTAATATTAGTTTCTTTCTATTTTCTTAAATACATCAAATTATTTCAGTTATTTCCTAATCCTTATAAAAAAGTAACAGGATCTTTGTCTGTCTATCTGTACTTAAGGATCTTGTTAATGATTCTCTTTTACACTCTAGCTTCTGGTAAGGTTTAAAAGGTAAGGAGAGTACCACAACACTTTAAATTACTAGCGGCTTCGCCCCTAGCCTCTAGGGGCTTTGCCTCAAGAGGTTGATCAAACCAATTTCTCTTATTTTAAATTTTCTTAAAAAATTTTTGGGGGGAAAGATTTTTTTGGGCGGGAGGGGTAGTCGACTCCACTATTTTAATTTTAGTTTTAGAAAAAAGAAAAAAAAAATTAGGGGAGGGATTTTTCATTTTTTTTAGGGGGGGGGTCCCAACCTCCAAGAAAATAGTTATAAACCTTCCCGGGACCTACGAGAAGCTTCCCTGTAAAGGAGAACCTGATCGGTTCAGCAGTTAGCAAGATCCTTCGATACAAACAACAGACAAACAGACAGACAGACATAGTTCTACTTTGTATTAGAGATATACATATAGCCTATACGCACTAAAGATCCTACGTCAAGCATCCCCAAAATGTACATCTTAACAGACAAACATAAATCATCTCTTCTTTATTTTATACTTGGACATAAAATCCTTAATGTAAGAAAAGTAAGTGTACTTGTACAAGGATGACAACCTCCATAAAAGCGAAGATCTGAAATGGTAACAAAAATGAACATTAACACTTGTAGAGTCAGAACTAAATAAAAAGAATATAACTATATTAAAATAGTTTACGTAAATGTGTTGCAAAACTGCTTAAATACAGACTTACATTTTAAGACCAAATTAGAGAAAACCTTCGCTTATAATATTGAACTTTGTTGTCCTAGAAATCAGTATTCCAAAAATCAGATGAATTGGGTAATCATATCACATAGAAAATTGTAGTCAAAAAAAGTAAAAAATCTCTTATTCAAAAAGGACGTACGGTCTTTCTGTTAAAGATTATAGAGTTGCTACGCTTTCTAAATTGTTGATAATTTTTATAGGAATCATCATGCAATCATCTAAAGGGCAGTTCTAATCTGTTTAAATAAACGAAAAGAGCTAACTGTCCCACATGGACGGACTGACCCTAATTATAGAAAAGCATCACTTTTAAAAATGATGTGAAACCTACCAATTTCTGCATAATGCATAAGTCACAAGCCTCTCTAGTGTCTTGACACTACCACGCACGTGTAATGAACTACATGCACTGAATAAATATTTCCTTATGCCCCCATATTTATATCAACCATTTAGAGTAACATTAAGTTCAAAAGAAAGATTTCTTTCTTTAAACAAAGGGTAAAAAAATGCTTACCCTTAATATTATTATAACGGACAATTTTTTGGGCATTTCCCTCATAGTGCTTTGGTGAGCACAGAACCCCAAACCCTTCATTTTTTAATTAAAAATATAAGAAGGGAGATTTTTGTTGGTTTATTTATTACTTTAGCTATTGTTTGATTATTTTCAGGGTTAGGGCACCACTGGTATAGGCCCCGCAGGGTTAGTGTCAGCCGCGTAAGGGTTAGGTATATTATAGTAAAGATAATCCCCATTATATTTAATATTTTTTTAAAAACAATTATGTGGGTTTTAGGTGCTTTAGATATACTTTGGGGGTAAAGCACCAGTTTTTCTTTCAAGAAAAAATGTAAAATATTTCCATGCATTGTTTTTTAAAAGCGAAGCTTTTCTTTAATTAGGGTCGGTCTGCCGTCCGTACTTCCGTCCGTACACTCCGTCCGAGATAGATAGCTTTTATTTGTGTTAGCTATGTTAGAATTGTCCTATCGGTTTCAAACTTTGCATGATTATTCCTGTAGTAGTTAGGTACGATTTAGAAAGCGTAGCAACTCTATATGCATTACCAGAATGTACGTCCATTTTAAACGTGTTGATTTTTCTACTTTTTAAACAACAAATTTTTATGTGATCTAATTATCCGTTTGATTTGATTTTTGGTATATTGATTCCTGGAACAACAAAGAACAATAGTAAAAGCAAAGCAACTCTATAAACAAGTCCTAAAAATGTAAGTATGCCCATAAACATTATCCTATATCAAGCAGTTTTTCAACAAATTTACTTACAATTTTGCTCCGATTATTATACATTTGTATTCTGATTATTCAGTTCTGACACTATATAAGTATTAACATCCGTTTGTCCTATCGTTTCAGTGCTTCGCTTTTATGGATGTTGTCATCCTTCTTTTGGTTAGTGCAACGGTGCTAAAAGTCGCTTTGCATAATGGATTTAAAATATACGTTGATATTATGACAGGGGAAAAATTGTCGTCAATTTAACTAACATGTAACTCATTTAATGGCCAGTTTATCTAGTAGGAAAGGGAGGGGATGGAGTAAAGGGGGTGGATGGGGGGTTTCGTTATTTCAGCCCGCTGCGAGTTTCACATTATTAATGAACATGAAAAACTGGCGTAACATCCAAGTAAAAATATATCCATTCTTGGCATGGTTGTCACATATCTAAATTTTGTATGTATCTTATTGTGTAAAGTAGTAAGTTTTTATGTCTGTAGTGAAGAATCTCGCAAACTGCTGAACCAATATGTTTTTTTTTACCATGAAACTTCTTATAGGTCATGAGGTGGTTTTAGGCTGTTTTATTTTTATAAATCAGTGTGGGTATGATCTAGGCTATTTTTCTGCATTCAAATCCCTTCGAATATAGATCACTTAGATGATAGTGGCGCAGCCTCTATTGTTTTTTTTTTATAGCAATAGAGCATAATAGTTATTTTTCGCATTGTATTATGAACATATCGTATTAGAGACAGCTTTTCGAGAATATTAAAGATGGTTCTGTTAGCGCCGAGGGGCTTAAGTCCCGTTCTAACAAAAGTGTTATTAATTCTATGATTTTTATTTTAATATTCGTGATAAATTGTCTGTCAAACTATGATATATATGATTTTTTAGTATGACTGATAACTGGTTCTAATCCAGCGGATATTAATCTGTTTGGAAGCCATATTTGTATGTTCGTCACTGAAGAGGGTGAAGTAAAAAGTAGATGTGCTGAAAATGGATTGCATATTTCTTCAATAATTTCCAAAGCTGTACAGCAGATAACCCAATTATTGCAAACGCTATGTTCAGCTACAATAGTAGTAAATATTGAGATAAGACACTGATGCTAGGTACACTTTCGGAAACTAAAATTCAGAACATCAAAAAGTAGAGAGGGCCGGGATATTGAACTGTAAATTACATTGGTACCCAAAGTTTTATAACCACGTTACTTTGATTCGCTGGTTCTCAACTTTCAATTTATTCTGATTGGTTGCTTTAAAACTTGTAGTGTTTCAACTTTTCAAACAAAATAATGCTACAAAACAGGTAATTTTGTTTATCATCAATAGGGTTGTAAAATATACTTCAATTTATTGTCAAGTGAAACACGCCAAAAAGCACAAAACTTCCTTAATATGAACTATTATTCTTAAGAATCTATTTTTTTAATATCCTTATAATAAAGTAACTGAATGTGTTTTTGTCTGTGTGTCTGTACCAAAGGATCTCGCTAACCACTGATCCGATAGGGTTCTTCTTAACATGGTAGCTTCTCATAGGTCACAAGAAGGTTTCGGGGAGGATACCACCACCACCCTCCCAAGAGAAATCACAAAAAAAACATAATTTTTTTTTACGTAGAGACTTTAACGCAACTTAAATAAGTAATGTATTATCTTTTAAAAAACATTCAAAATGCCACTAAAGGCCTCCAGGGGCGTAGCCGCTAGTAATAATCTAATGATTAAAAGAATAAAAGAGATGAGCCACAATTAAAATTAAGGTTTATTATTTTTACATCATCTTATCTTTTAAATTGAAATAATCTTCTGAAATTTCATTGAAATTGAGGGGCTAATCTACAAGTACATATGTATTTATTAAATAGATTTAATAACTCTAGATAGTAACCACAATTTTAAAAAATCATTTAATTAAGAATTATAAAAGATATCAATATGAATTAGGCAAAGTTGCTCGTAATTCAAAATCAAGAAGATTATTAAAAGAGGTAGCAACGTAAGAAAATCTAAAGAAAAAAACTAAAAAAACTGCATAATTTGATAAATGATGTTTCTCAAATAAAAGTTTTGCTATGATAATAGAGATAATCTAGAGATATGATCTCTAATTCATCCAATAGGAGAACAGTGGAGGTATTGTCCAGACATGTCATTGGTTGATATTGTGTACAGATTTTGGTAGGAAAGTGCATATTTTTTTCATATCGTTCGTGTAATGAGTCAGCTATGAATTGTTGATTATCTTAAAACAAAGCTTAGCTTTTCTTGGTTAAATTATATCACATAAAGATTTATATCTTAGTATAGGGTGAAGCACATGACACAACCAATGAAAAGGTATCTATCAATAGTTGAATAAAGTTAGCTTTCTAGAAGATATATCCGCAAAAAGGTGTTTGTTGAATATATTGAAACTATCCGGCTGGATTTGATATCTGGCTATATAATCTATATTTTACAACAAAAATCCCTGCTTTTTAAAATTTGGACTGGCTGGAATTTTCTTATTTTTTTTAGAAAATGTTCATATTTATGTAAATTTATTTTAGAAATATCAAAACAAAAATTTTGGTGGCGGCAGCTTCTTGGCACCCACCAAGGTCACAGAAGCCATTTACAGATTTCTGGAGACATGGAGGATCAAGACCTGCAGGATCATACCTGGAACCAGAAATTGACTTGAACACATTTATTTCATATGAAGATGTACTACTATTGTATATTTTAGTATGTTGCTAACATTAAATCTTTGTTTAATTCAAAAAATATTTTACTTTTTACCTGAATGACCCTGCCAGGTTTGCTGGCATCCTGTGCCTGCCAAGTTATTTAAAAATTCCAACTCTCAGTTATGTGTCATGCACAAATTTAAAAAATCACTCAATTATAGCCCTCTACCTTTCATACACAAAAAATGAGATAGGAAAATCGGAGGGGTGGGGGCATTTAATGCCCCCCTCTCCCCAACCATTAAGGGTTAATTTTACAGATTGACGTTTGTAGTAGTTCTTTAAATTAATTGCTTAGAAGAAAGATCAACTTAATAGTTACTTAATTATAAAGTTTTAACCTTTTTTATCTAATAAAACACCAGTTTGTGAGAAAATTTTTTTTGCAACTTAAATATCTGGTTATCTGGCCAGATATCCGGCATTTGAAATCAGCAAGATATCCGGTATCCGGCCAAAAAAGTATCTTGCCCAATCCTATTGATATGATTCATCAAAAAATGTGCATTGTTTGGCCACTTCAGAATGTTTCATCAGGTTCAGTTGAAAAAAAGAACCTAAAAACAAAGGTTGCCAAATAAAGTGGTTAAGATCCGGCTGAGGACCTGATCATTCTGGTATTTTTCTTGAATTAGGTTAAAATTAATGAATGTATTTTATAATATTATGACTAATTAAGCCTCTTTTTTTTATTTTTAGATGCTACAATTTTTAATCTCAACATTGCAGCTTATAAGAAAATATCTTTTTAATTTGTTTAGTTGTTTAAACTTCTTAAGACCAACAGGTTCCCCATGTTTTTTTTATTTTCATGTTTCTTTTTAGTTTTAATAGCCCAAAACAGTACTGTTTCGGATTTTATTTTCTAGAGGGTTAAAAAATCTTGTCCATATTCCCATAATTATAAACATTGAATATGGAACGTTTATGATGATTAGAATACTTTGAAGAAGATTTTTAGCCTGTTTAATTCCTTAATACGGTATTCCATATCTTTAATATATTTTTAAAGCCTTTAATAAATATAATGTATAGGTATAAATAATTTGAACTCATTATCTATGATTTAGGATAAAAAAAGATGAAGCACATTATTTGTCAGTTAGTTTTCATCCTACTTCTACTAGAAGCAGTTGAGAACAACGTTGATAATAAAATATCAAATAGAGATGAATCACTGGTGTCAAAGGGTGAGCAACTTAAATTATTGTCATTAACATTGAACAATAAAAAAAACATGTTAACATTAAAAAAGTTTAAGAATCCCTCATAGGTCATATTAGCCTCACAAAAGTGAACCAAAGAGAATTTTTTTCTGATAGACAGCCACCATTATTAAGGACAGAAAAATATAAAAATCAAGAATGACAACATTTATAAAAGCGAAGCACTGAAACGGTAGGACAAACGGACATTACCACTTATATAGTGTCAGAACTGAATCATCAGAATATAAATGTAAAAGAGTCGAAGCAAAATTGTGAGTAAATTTGTTGAAAAACTGCTTGATACAGGATAATGTTTATGGACATACTTACATTTTTAGGACTTGATTATAGAGTTGCTTCGCTTATAATATTATACTTTGTTGTCCCAGGAATCAACATATCAAAAATCAGATCAATCGGATGATTAGATCACATAAAAATTTGTTGTTAAAAAAGTAAAAAATCAACATGTTTAAAATGGACGTACGGATATTCTTGTAATGATTATAGAGTTGCTGCTACGCTTTCTAAATCATACCTAACTACTACAGAAATCATCATGCAAAGTTTGGAATCGATAGGACAATTCTAATCTGTTTAAATTAACGAAAAAAGCTATCCATTTGTAACGGACGTATGGACCGACCCTAATACTAGAAAAGCTTCGCTTTTAAAAACACCTAAATACATTTAAAGGCTACACGAAATAATTTCAGAGTTCTCTGAATCCAGGCAAAAAACCTACTACTTTATAATACAGGAGGAAATGTAAATGGTTAGTATGCTTTATTATGATTGCAGATGATGACACTGAAACTGAAGTTGCAACAGCCGAGGATACAGAGTCCCTGTTACATGTCTTTCTACTAACATTCTTCTATTATTCAGGTCAATGTACAATATACATACTAGGGTGGGTTCATATCGGAATTAGACAAAGCGGGGATATGCAACAGATAAAATTAACCTTCAAAACATTTCTGACCGAAAAAGAATTTTAAAAAATTGAGTTTTAGAACACGACCACTTAAAAATATAATTCATTACTTACTAGTATGCAAAGACGACATTCAAAATTTTTTTTATCAGAACTATGGCTTCATGGTGCTCCCTGGAAAGGCCTTGAGGAGCTGAATCAGGAACTTTTGTCCGTTTCAAAATATCTCATTCCTAGCCTTAGAAATCACTAAAAAACCAAAAAATTTTAAGGTTTATTGAGAATTGTCCAATTTGTAGAGGTTTTTTAGATTTTCTCAGGCTAGGAACGAGATTTTTTGAAACGGACAAAAGTTTCTGACTCAGCTCCTCAAGGCATTTCCAGGGAGCACCATGAGCCATAGTTCTGATTCAATAAATTTTTTACTCCCATTTACAAATAGCTATACAATTGAATGTCTGGTCGTCAGCGGCTTTAAGACTTAGGATAAATTTTAAATCATCCAGAGGTGTATTATATCTATATAAATTGAGTGCAGATCCCCGCTTTGGACTCAGAAAAAAAATGTCCAAAATCGACCCACCCTAATACATACATATATCACATCTATGCTTAAGATCTTTGTAAACAATGAAAGATTGTGTTCTGATTTTCATGGAGTATCACAAACAGCTATATACATGCATTCTATCCATTATTTTCTTTGGGAATGGTCAGTATTGTCCCTCTCTTAAAATTCGGGAATTTTTCTAACCCTTTTCCAAACATGTTGAATACAATCCTTATTCCTTCTGAAGCTGAATGCGGCATCTTCAAAGCCTGCCAAATAATCTTTATATTTTTTTCAGTGCCAGTGATGATGATAATAAACTCATGCATTGCTTTAACTTTTCTCTACAACCTCTATCTAAGGCCAAGGTATGAAAACTCAGTGCTTTCACAATAAGTGCCTGTTGAACACTAATAACCCCCCCCCCCCCCTTTATTTGTAAAATATTTAGGAGGGGGCGGGTATAAACTCCTATACCTGACCTAAACGAATTGTAAAAAAAGAAAAAACAAAGGAGACAGGGTTATCAGTTCTCATCAAGGCACTGTGTTTTAAAATAGCTTAGTAATCTAACATCTGTTGTACTCAGGAAAGGAAAGAAATCCTTCAGTGCTGCCCACTGCCAGTGCTGCCAATAAAACATGGATCTTGAAATCAAATTGGCATTTGTTAGCCAGAAAACACTTTGGAAACACCCACCAGTGATGCAAATGAGCCAGTGTGTGTTTCCAAAGTGTTTCCTGGGAACCTAGTAATAGTGTCTAACTTTTTATCTTTGTGACATAACAAAAATCCATCTCTTTTTTAGGGGTTTCCTTTCCCACCTCCCCTCTTATCCTTCGATTTTTGTTACGTCACAAAGATAAAAAGTTAGACACTATTACTAGGTTCGTTTCCTGGCTCACCACTGCCATTTTGATTTAAAGTAGCATTGCTGTGATTTGAAGATCCATCTCTGATCTGATATTTTATAAACATATTTTTACATTCCTTGGTTAAACAAATGTTTGTTTTACAATCTAGCTGTATACAAATTCCCACCAATGATAAAGTACAAAAAGGCTGTGCATATCATGATTTGGGGGGTATATCAATTAATTCTTCATTGTCTTGTCCCTTCAGATCCCAGGGCATAATAAGCCACCATGTTTTAGTTTGTGGACTCTTCCGAATCAAGGTCTTGCTGTTATTTTTATAAACACTATTTTGGGAAAGGTATGTTTTTTTTCCAGTTTGCCTTCATAACCAGTTAATATACGCTTGATTAGGACTGAAAAATCATGTTTAGCTTCGTATTACAGACAATAACTATTCTGACACCGTTTAATTTTCTTTTTTAGATGCAAAGCATCTCTATAGGTATCCACTTCCCTCCATTCACTCATTCCCTAGGTATGGTTTCATCCTTATGACATCATCAGAAGTTAAAGTAATGGAAAATTATATCCCTATCATCATCTATGGATCTTGCATTCATGATCCTTGCCTTTTCTATTTGACTTTAAAAACAAATGTAAAACATATACACGGTGTTTCAAAAAAAACTGTGTTTTCCAATTTTAGAAAACAATCAGAAGGAGTATGAAAAAAATAATTATATGTCCATATTCTCTATAAAAATATGCATTGAACTTATAAAAGGTGATTTTTAATATCTCTTAAAACAATGCCACTTTTTAGAGCCAAAAGAATTTAAAAAGTGTGTGTGTTTCTGTATTCGCGTAGAATTTTATGGTATAAAGTTGAATTAAAATCTTCTCTTTACCTGAAAACAACATATTAGCATGCACAACAAAATATTCTAATAAATACATTTAAAATTTAATTTAAAATACATGTAATGAAAACAAAAATCAATTATCTTATTGCTTGAATTTTGATTCTTAGTATTAAAAATGTTCTTGTCTGTACCTCATCCCTCCCTCTATAATCTCTTAATTTCTTAATTTTGATTGACAGGTCATAACAGATTAACTCATAAAACTTAGTTAATATAAGAAGACGCATTTTTAGCAACAATTTAAACCAACATAACTTGCTTATTTATTAAGATATTGAAATGAAATAAAAAGTAACTTGTTTTATTTATTAATACGCACAGTATCAAAGGAGATCTTTTATGAAAAATGACTTTGCCATAGAGAAATAGAAAAAACTAAATTCTGAATAATCTAAAAAGCTCTTTGCATTAGGCCAAAAAAAAGAAAATATGTAAAAAATCTCAAATGGGGACATTGATTTAACCTTTTACTAATTTAATATTGTACTTTCAAACCAAAATGTTACACAATAAATAAGTTAATTGAATCTAATAGTTATCACAGTTTTAGCATGAGGCATTTTTACCCTACATGTACTTATCAGTACAGCCACATTTTTAGAGATATTAAAAAACACCTAAAGTAAATGTAATGCACATTTGTACAGAGAATATGGACATATAATTATTTTTTTCATACTCCTTCTGGTTATTTCCCAAAACCAGAAAACGCAGTTTTTTTTTAAACACCGTGTATATAAATATGTTCAAGGCCACGACCATTTGTATTATTAAGTAGGTACAAAGCCTCATGAAAGAACAATAAACTGCAATTTAAAGTTATGAAGAGATATAAAAACGAAATGCAACCTTGAAGTTTAAGGATATCTGTAGAATGGATGTCCTACTAATATAACATCCACCCATCCATTTCTAGAATATATCTTTGTTTCTGTATGCTGAGCTTATTGAAACAAAAAACAACAGACAAGCAAAAGTTTGTGCTGATTTTTTCAGGTAAAACATAGAAAAAAAATGTTTTAATGATAGATTATTCACTTTTACTTAGTGTTACAGAGGGTTAACTAAACCTCTGATTTGTTGACACGCTTGCAGTAGCAAGTGTCCTTACGATGACTATACTTTGAACATACGTAAATTGTAGAGTATCTTTGATCAGCTATAGGGGTCAAGTCAAGTAGATGTATATTCATGTGATTTATTAAAATCCATAAAACAGCACAAAAAAACAAAATTAATTAAAATATAAAACATAGGTATTGTTATAATTCAATAAATTTGCATCCAAAAATATCAATTATTATTTCTTAAACAAAATCTTTAGTATGGCTTGTTTATAGCTTAAAAGTAAGTGGTATAGTTCCTTTCGTAAGATCGCCCCATAAAGGGCGATTAGTCGTATTTTTAATATGGCTTTTTATAGGTTATTTTAGGTTAGGTTAGGTTATATTGGGTTAAATGATTGCCCCACAGGGTTAGGTAATCTACTGTGAAAAATATGAAGAATCGCCCCGTAAGGAGCGATGTTACGAAAGGGACTATACCCAAAAGTAAAAATCTTTAGCATGGCTCATATTTAGCTTATAAATATTCATAATAATTAAATTTTACTGATATAAAAAATGGGCTTTTTGTTTTTATATTATTTTTTCATCATAAAAGAATTAATTTATCAGAAATTCTCTTTATCTCCAATCCATGCTATAAACAAACAATTGTATATATTCTTAAAACTACTTAGGGAGGGTTAAAAATAGTTCTTTAACATACCTGTTCATGAAATGACACAAGCACCTATAGCACTATCACACTCTATTTTGCAAAACACGATTGTCATTCTACAACAAGAACAAAGCATTCTCTATCCTCATGGAAAAACAAAACAATTTATCACACACAGTTTGCTGTGCAAAAACCAATAATCGTAACCAATACACACAGTTTAGCCTATATTTACTACCAGACTCTACATTTTTGGGATCTTTAGCTGCAGACTTTATATATAAACAACCTTACTACTTTATATCTACTAAGCAGGATTAACTGAACAAACATGCAAGTGTAAAAGTAAACCAAACAGATCCCTTTGTTATATTCAAATATCCTAGCTAGAAATAGCCTAGTTCAAAACAGGCTATAGATCAAGCTAAAGAAATTTAACCTAATATTTTTTAAATTTGAAATTTATCCTAGTTATTCTATTACTCGTTTCCCTTAACAGCTGTAGGTCAAACTTGATTGATTAATTATATATAAATATCTAGAGTAACTGGTGCTTATAATTTCATTGATGCCAACATCCTTCTGTTCAGTTGTATCTTTAGATACATCATGATAGTACATGCTCCCAAACTTTTACAAGAAGGTTGCCATATTTTATCAATCACATACCTTGTACTGTAAAGCTTAGTTCAACTCACTGTCTGTAATTATTTAACTATGAAACTTGCCAAATTAATCTGTTATTTCTTGATGAAATTCCTAAAAAAATTTTAAGGGGTTCTAGCGAGGACGTCCATGGGGTGAGAGGGAGGGGCAGAGGTAAAGTAGTTTTTAGCTCCCCCCCCAAAAAAAAAAATATTTTGTAACCTGAAATTTTTTTTTATTTCACTTCTGTTTAACTTTAATCCTTGTTTTATCACTGCATTGTCCATCATATTAAAAACCCCTAATTTTGATAGCAATACCTGCCAAAATTTAAATTTTAATTAAAAAAAAGTCTTTAGCTATCCATCTATGGACATAACCTTTCTTATACTTAGGATTTAAGGTAGCCAAAATTGTATTCTGGGTTGTTACCTTGACTTTTTGTGTTGTGTCTATTTTTGCTAGTCTACACTCTTCAGATAGACAGGTAATTTTTTTAATTACACCATTCTTTATATTGTAAAAATTTGCTTGTATATTTAATTTGACCAATAATATCTACCTTAACAACATATGCCTACATTTTTTATTGAGAAAATTCAGGATTCATCCTATATTGATTCCTGCACAGTCATGATAAGTAATGAAAGAATATTTTTATCAATTCTGAACAAGAATGCTTTTATATTTTCATAAAACAACCACATTAAATCTTTGTATATTCTAATCAATTGCTTTGCTTTGGTCATGCAAGTTAGGCATTCAATAAATCTTTTATGGGTGGTCTAATGAAAAACAACTTTTGAAAAGCAAAAATATTGATGATTATGGTGGTAACAAAAGTTTAATTTATTTTTTTTCCAGGAAAAGACTGTAAAAGTGTTGACAATGCTGCGACAGCTTTGTGAAATGTATGTCGCTGTTTGTTAGCTCAGATACTCTATAACTAGAGAAAATATGTCAGTCTGAATGTGAGATAAATCCGTATACTAAAGTAACAGGATGTCTGTGTGTTTGTGTGTTTGTACCGAAGGATCTCGCTAACTGCTGAACTGATCAGGTTCTCCTTAACAGGGTAGCTTCTCATAAGTCCCGGGAAGGTTTATAACTATTTTGGGGGAGGGTACCACCACCCTCCCAAGAGAAATGACAAAAAAATCTAAATTTTTAAAAACTTATGGGAGACTTTAACATCAAATAAAGAGGTATCATACATAAAAAAATTAACTTTAACAAACAAAAACATTTAAAGTGCCACTAGAGATAAAGTAAAGATAAAGTAAAAAATACTCTACTGCTTCTCATTATTATTATTCACCAAACTTTAAAAAAATACTCTTTTACATGCAAAACCCATAAAATGACAGGAAATTTAATTTTAACAAAATTGTAACCCGCACATCCCACAATTTTTGAAAATCAAACCAAAAACACCAAAGATATATGATTATCAGAAAAAAATATAAGTGTATAAAAGGCTGCTCTAAATAAATATAAGAGTTGGTCATTATCTAATTTTCATAATTTTAGGAGAACAAGAGATGAATTTATTGACCTCCCAATAAATGAGGTAAACTTAAATCTAAGAATAAAACCCACAAAAATATTAGATATGAATATAGGAATATGGAGAAAAAAAATCCTTATATTTTGTTAACAAATACATCACTTTTTTCAGGTGTTTATCTTTCTATTAATAAATTAACTTAATAAATACAATAATAATTAAAATCATTATAAAAGATAATAAATTCTTAATAACTCCTGTTTAAATTGCGAGTCACTTACATTGAAAATCAAAATCAAAATCAAAATCAAAATCAAAATCATTTATTAACCATAAGATCATACAACTACCCCCGATCTTTGGACACTCCGCCAATCGAGTTACTAGACAGTTTTATTTACAATATTAACATTTTAAATAAGTTGATGGTTGAATTTATTTCCATCATAATTCATTGTACTAGATCGAATAAAAACATTTTAATAACATAAATATGAATTAATTGTGGCAGGTGTCCTGCGCATATGGCCAGGTACAGGCGTAGCCCTTTAGGCTGGAGCATGTCCTCGATGTTGGCGGACACTATTGCTGGCCGACCATACGCCAATGACTTTGACTATCTTCTGTTATACTATAGTCAAAAAAAAATAATTTATTATCTTGAATCCCAGCCCCTGGCTATACCCCTAGCTTTCCCATTGACCTCCTCCCTTCCGGATTCTCGTACCACCTGCGGATGTTGTTGTGTGCAATCTAAATAATATAGTTAATACTCTTGTAAACTACGAATAGTTTACTTTATGTTGTCAGAATAGGTTTGACTAAGGATGACTGAATAGCAACAGACTAAAAAAACTTGGTTTAATACTGCTTAGTGTGAACTACCTAGATACAACTATCTTAAGACTTTCATAAGTTTAGGTTTAATCAAAAAGAATTTAATAATTACTACCCTGTAATGAAATTAAAACTTAATTAGTGATGTAAAGAAGAAACTAAAATTAAATTTTAAGTGTAATAAATGGTTAAGATTCTCAGTAGTTAAGATTTTAATCGTCGGGACCGACTCCTCGATAAATCTCTGATTCTCGAGGAGTCACATCCTTGCTTAATTTTTCTTAACTAAACCTCCTTGCTTTAAAGACTTAATCTCTGTAGAAAATAGTTAACATTCTTAGTAGTTAAGATTTTTAGTAGTTAAGATTTTAAATCGCCGGAATCAATTCCTCGATAAATCTCTGATTCTCGAGGAATCCTATCCTCAATTAATTTTCTTAACTAGCGTCTCTGCTTCCGAAATGTTTAGAAATATCTTCAGTTATGTATTTAAGATTTATAATAGTTAAGATTCTCAATCGCCGGACCAACTCCCCAATAAATCTCTGATTCTTGAAGAGTTTTATCCGTGATTAAGTTTCTATAACTAAACATCCCTGCATTCGGAGCTTGATATCTTAATTAAGTTAAATTCTGGTTAAGTTATTATTACCTAACCACAATAGTAAAATAAGATTAGTATAATAATAGTTAAGATTCTTAATCGCCGGAGCCAACTCCTCAATAAATCTCTGATTCTTGAGGAGTTCTATCCGTGGTTAAGTTTCTTTAACTAAACATCCCTGCTTTCGGAGCTTAAATATCTTAATTAAGTTAAGTTCTGGTTAAGTTATTATTACCTAACCACAATAGTCAATTAAGATTAGTGACTCAACCATACATTCCTGCTTAATTTAAGTATTCATCCCTGGTTAAGTTATTGTTTAGAATGAACTTCTAAAGAATCTCTAATTCTCGATAAGCTCCTTCCGCAATTTCTTACCTAACCATAGTAGTTAAGAATACTCACCTAACCATAATAGTTAAACTTCTCGAATTGGTTAATTTAATTTTAAAATGTATTTGTTAAGCAAGATACTATAAATAAGCTAGATACTATGAATAAGATGGTCTTAATTCCTCGCAATCTTAATAGATGTCCCGTTTCCGGAAAAGTCATTCTTGTATTCTCTTGCTTATTAAGTATAAATATACTTAATTCTATGGTTTTTTTATAAGAGTGAATTTTCGTTTATACTTCCCAAAAAAATTGCGAGGTTATTAATCACATCCATATACATGTATCCAGGTTTATCTCCAGGTTTCTGCCCTGTACTGATCTGGAGGACCCGTACTGGTCAATTAACCTTCCAGCATCCTACAAAAAATAATAATTAATTAAAATAATAATTAAGATTAAGATAGTAATAGTTAAAACATGCTTAAGATTGAGGTATGTTTCCCTTTTAAGATATTTTATTTAATTGATAAGCAAAGACTTTTTTCTTAAATTGTTTAAAATCACGTATATTCTTAATTTCATTTGGAAGTGAATTAAAAATTAGAGGAAATTGAATAAGTGGGGATTTGAATAAAAATGCTCTTGTTGCTGTATCTACATTAAAATCTGTACGTGCCCTTGTATTGTAGTTATGTACTTGATGCCTAAAGGTCCATTGGCCTTCAAAAATTTCGGGCTGTGATCCATGCAAATATTTATGCATAAAAAGCATGATATTATAATCTCTCAATTCAGCATATGGCAAAATACCTAGTTGCTTAAAAAGCACCGCCGATGGTGCAGTTGCTGATACATTACAAATAATTCGTACGCATTTTTTTTGCATTTTTTTAATCATGGTTGCCATAGCTTCTGTAATCCCCGTAAATAATATTATTGAAAAATCCAACAGACTGTGACAGTACGCGAAATATAACAATTTAAGATGTCTCTTATCAAGTAAATGTCTCATAACTCTCAAGGAATAAATAGCCTTTTGTAACTTTTTTTGCAGTTCACCAAAATGATATTTAAAAGAAACCCTATCATCTATTAACACGCCTAAATGGCGTGCCCACTTTTCTCTGCCATGATCTCCATTAAAATCAATTGGATCCAATTTTACTATTTTTTCCTGATTAGTTTCTCCATAGTTGTTTCCGTCTATAAAGACTGGAAACTGCTGTAAGAGTTCCATATCATTTTCGTTAATATTTTGTCTAGGAGACTTAAATACAATGACTTTGGTTTTTTTAGAATTAATTAATAACTTATTGCTATTGTACCAAGAGACCGCCATAGGTAAGACTTCGTTTAATTTGTCAACTAATTCTCTAAATGTGTTACTAGCTAAAAACAACAACGTGTCATCACAAAACAAATTAAACAAAGCCTCCCTACAGCTGGCCTCGAGGTCATTGATGTATATGATGAAGAGGAGCACGCCGAGGCAGCTGCCTTGAAGGACACCGATCACGATGTCCTCCAAGGAGGTGCTGAACTCCCCTCCAAAATACACACGCTGAGCCCTACCATCAAAGTAACTCTTAAACCAGTCCAACAAGGTTCCTCTTATCCCATAGTGACGAAGCTTGTTCAGCAGTATCTCTCTATCCACAAGGTCAAAAGCCTTGCGGATGTCAAGTAACACCACTGAACAAACCTTGCCCTCTATGAAAGTTTGAGTAACCAAGTTCATCATATTGAGCACATTGTGGCTTGTACTATAATTTTTCCTGAAACCATACTGTCTTTGTGAAAAAAAACTATGTTCTTCTAAAAAATCATAAATTGAGCTATAGATATACCTTTCTAATGGTTTCGAAAAGGAACAAATCATAGACACGCCACGATATGACTCAAGTTCAGAAATTGGACCAGATTTATATATTATGACAGATTTCGAGATCTTCATGAGATCTGGAAATCTGCCAGTACTAATAGATGTATTATAAATATGACATAGCGGCACCGATATCGGTGCCGCTGTTCTAATTAAAAGTTTCATACTAAAATCATCAATATCTTTGCTACTTTTTGGTTTAATGTTTGTTATTATTTCAAATGTTTTTTGTTGTGAAAGTGGCCCTATGAATAGGCTCTGTTCAATTCGGGGGGGTAAAAAGTCTGTGTAGTGTCTGTCGGTCGTTGGAATCTCTGGTGTTAAGTTTGTACCTAGTGAGCTAAAATGCTCATTAAATCTATTAGCTATCTCTACTTTGTCTGTAATACGAGTATTACCGATCTCTAAGTAGTCCATCTCTTTTGAGTGCTTTGATACACCCAAGACTTCTCTTAAAACTCCCCAGAGCTTCCTACCATCCTTCCCCACCTCCCTAATTTGACCTTGATAATAAATCTTTTTTGCCCTACGAACACTACGGTAGTATTCGTTCCTATATCTTTTGTATCTGTCTGTATTTTCATTTGAGGGAAAATTAGTCATTATTCTAAATAATTTATCTTTAAATTCTCTACATTTTAGTAAATGGTTATTCATATATTTTTCCTGTGGAATGTATTTTTTATTCTGCTTTACCGTGACTAACGGACAATGTAAATTATAGAGCTCTTTGAAAATTACTAAAAATCTTTCGTACGCTATGTTCACATCTTGCGATGACGTCACTAAGTTCCAGTCTACATTATTCAGAGCATTATTCAACGATTCAAGGTTTTCATCGTTTACTTTTCTCCTGGTGAAATCTTTTGATTTTTTATTATTTTTGAATGAATTTTCATAAAAAGTTAAAATTGTTAAATAATGATCTGAAAGATCTGTAGGCATGACTATTGAACTAGCAAGATTTTGGACAAAGTCCTTACAAAACATTAAATCAATTAGAGAGTAGCTTTGGTTATGAATTCTTGTGGCTCTTAAAATTAGGTTTAAATATCCATAGGTAATAAAATTATCCATTAATTGAGATGCTGTACTATTAGGTAAAACTGAAAGAAATACATTTATATTTAGGTCGCCGGACAAGAAGACTGGACAATTGAAATCCTCCAATTTGTCCAGTAAATCAACTAATTTATTAAAAAAGGCTTGTATAAATTCTTCGCCCGGCGTCCTGTATATATTGACTGAAATGAATTTGAAGTTATTATAAGTTGCTTTTAAAATAATAGATTCAAATATACTTTGTTCATAAAATTCTTGAAATAATTCTACTACTTTGAATTTAGACTTAACATATGTTCCCACTCCACCACCGCGCCCTTGCGGGCGCGGTTTGGAGTAGAAATCATAACCCTCGATTTGAATAAAGTTTAAATTATGGTTAGGCCTAATCCAAGTTTCCTGTACTGTGAAACATATTGGTTCAATATTATGTTCTTTAAAATTGTCTACTATTGATAAAAGTTCGTTAAAGCAGGATGATAAGGATCTACAGTTTAAGTTAAACATTGAGAATGTTGGCCTATCAAATGATTTAAGTATTTCAATTGCTTGCTGTTCTGATCTATAATTGCATTGAACATTTAATTCATCACTAAATTCAGAATAAACTTCCCCATACAAATGAGATGCCAAGTTATAATTCGGGTTACTATTCAATCTATCCAAAGTCTCATCTACCTGACATGTACCACATTAAATTAGCTGCACACAACTCCATCCCCAAACTGATACGGTCCTCCTTCTGTTTGAAAGTCTCCGGGCGTCCCATGTACTGCCAAGAACTAAAAAACAAGATAATAATACAAAGAAAAATGATAACTGGTGTGCGTTAGTTACCCCACCTTTTGAGTATCTTAATCATTACATATAATTAAAAATACATTGATACTCAGACATTATTTAAACATTTTAACATCTCAAACATTTTTAAAAAAATATTCAAATGAATAACGATTTAGTATAAGTTTGCGTTAAAATATTTTGAATGATGAAGGATTTAATTTAGTTTTTTAAGTCAAGTGTTAGAATTAGTGTAGGCCACTTTGGTGCATCTTGTGCATATTTTCTATAATATATGATGCCTAGACCGGCTACAACATAGCGACTATACTCGTACCAAAAATATGATTCTGCAACTATATCATATAATGGGTGCCAAAATCTTGTAAAACTTAAATAGTACAATATAAGCCAAAATCTGGTGACACTCAATAATTTCCAAGAAAGTATTAACATAGTATTAGATTTGGCGAATAAATAATGATTGCCGCTTATAACTTGACTTGAAATGTTTTTATTATGCAAAGGAATATACTCTCCTTCATTTCTTGGCCACACTAGTTGCTGCTGACTTTTTGGCCTCTGCTCTCGTGACCGCTGACTGCGCTTGTCGTTTCCCCTTGGCCGCTGCTGGTACCGATACTGCGTTGACCTCGGTCCTGGTCTCCTCGCCTGTGGGCGGGCGTGCAACGGCTTCGGGGTAAGCCTCATCATCCTCCTCATCGGAACCAGGGTCTTCTGTCCTCTGTTTAGCTGAAGCCCTGTAAATATCTTCTACATTAATATTAAGTTTTTTAATGTAGGAATCACGGTTAGCAGCGTCATAAATGTCAAAGATAAGCGCCTTTGCTGACAATAGACTGTTAACATGGGGAAGAGGCTTAACTAACCCCTCTAAGGTCGATGAAAAGGGGTTAGTTACTTTGACCCAGCCAGTTTTCAAACCCTTGGGCTTGAAGCTGACCCCGACAGACGTGGTCTTGCACTTCGAGGCCAGCCCGGTCATATGCAAGAAGGACATACATTGCCTGTTGGTTTGTGCCAGATCATGTGCTACCCGCAGCCTTTTCTTCGGGTCGTACTTAACGGCACTCGAGGCCGTCCAGAGGTTTTTGTTGGCGGCCTTGGCAATCAGAGATTCTACGTGTGGACGTTTATTCAACATAAAGTCATAAAGAAAACGCCGCGAGTGAAACCGAAAAATAAACAGAGCTATTTCTGATTTTCTTGCTGCTAGCGGGTGTCCACGCTCAATGATACTATGAAAATCAGTAGGATACGGTTTATCACCTGTAGATACCACTTTGTCCAGCACAGGCCTGATGAGCTGGTTGTACACTCCCTCCACGTCTAGCTGCTTGGACTCCCACGGGGCCTGAAAATTGTAGACTCTGCAGCTCCACATCCTATCTCTTTGTTCGCGCTGGACTCCTGCAATAAGATGATGATAATTTAGGAACTCATCACACCGGTTTTTTTCGGCCGAGAGATCTTTTAGCAATTTAATTTCAGTCTCAGCTGCTGTCAGCCTCAAATTTTGGGCTTCATCAGTCTTTAGATCAGGGTCTGTCAGTTTTTGCTTTATTTCATTAATCTGTGTTTCATACGTATCCCTTATCCCCTCAATGCGCGAGCTAAGGCTATCTATGCGGTCGTTAATCTGCCTAGTCTGTTTTTCTACCGTTATGCTAACCTGCTTGCTGATCAACTTTTCCATGTGCCTCCATGCGGAGGGGTTGAGGTCTACACCTCTGCTGCTATCGCTGGCTACCGGGTCGACTTCAGTTTCACTATCTTTATGATTATCGATAGAGTTAACGGCAGAATTAGCAGAATTAACAGAATTAACAGAAAATTTGTCGACGGATTTAGATGTTTCCGTGTCAATGGTTTGGCTAAGAGTGGACTTGCCACCCCTACCGCCTGTCATGGCTCAAGCGCTAAAGAGAGGAGGTAGAAAAGGGATAACCTGTACCAATAGGAGTAGCTGTAGAAAAAATTCCGACCAATCAGGTGCCTCCAATAATGTCTCCTTTCCGTTAGCCAATCACGTATTACTACGTGAATACTATCAGCCAATCACAGCGCTGTACATCAATACGTGTCTGCGGCTTATGTGTGTGTGTGTGTTTGAGCAATGTATACCTCCCCTACTAGTGGAAGTAAGGGGGAGGGGGTAGTTAGGAATTGTACTCAAAAGTGGAAGGGTACAATAAACTTCAACTCTACATTCACATCACATTTATAAACCCATAAAAGACAGAAGTACCAACCAAAATGGTATAGGGTCACCCTTCTTAAAGAGTCTAAGGATTAAATAGTAAGCCAATCAATAAAAAATCTATAATTTACTATTTTCAATTATCAAATTCGAGTAAAAGTTTATAAGTTTCTTTCTACCATAAAAATTAATTACACTTTACAAGAAAATCAAGCTAAATAATTTTAAAATGTCACAACATGAAACTTGTTTAGAAAACCAAAGGACATCTTGTATCCTATCCTGGACTTTTTTTTGCTTATCTGGTACTTAACAGAGCAGGAGTTAAACAAGAAAAGTATTTTTTTTATAGTACTGGAGCTACTCTATTAGTGTTTGTATCCATTCTTCTGTCTGTCTTTTGCGACACAAAAATAAATAGAATATTTATCTTGGTGTAAAAAAAACGTTTAGCTGTATAATTGGTCAAAAATGCTTACAAAACAGACATTTTTGACCTAAGATAATGAAACAAATTCTTTACTAGCCCAAGTGATCAGTTTTGAAATATCTTTCCATTTCATTGAAAATTAATAAAACTTTTTTAAAATGCAAATTTGGCTGTCAGGTTTTAAATAAATGGATACTATTTTTCCATCTTTGTCGGGATAAGGGACAGTTGGAATGTGTCCTGTTATGAATATGATGTATGCATACTTTAAGATCATTAGAATAAATTATCTTTTTTTTATCATTTTTGTAGTTTGATTTTAAAAAAAAATACCTGAAAAAATTTATGTAAATTTCTAAATCGATTATTAAAATGTTTTACAGAAAATTATTGAAAAACAGCCTTAGCAGATATTCTCTCAAAATGTGCTACAATATATTTTCCTTCAGGTTAGAAATATTTTTTAAACCTATATCTATCAAATAAAGAATATCTTACCCTTAAACAAAAATTATAAAGTTATCATATAGTTATAGAGAAGATTGTTGTAATGCCATAAGATCATCATCATAATTGTAAATATATTAAATATGACCTTTTAGTATTAAAACAGTTTATTTCTAATAATTGATACTTTATGATTTTAAAAATTACATGTCTGTCACGGTTTTCACAAATTATTAGATACTAAATTTCTTTATTAGTTTTTGTGCAATTAGACTTCTAAAATTTAGCCTTTTGGCGTTATCCCCTTTTTAAAATTTTTAAATTAATTATATGCAACGCCTCCCCCCCCCCCCCCCAAACCTACGGCTCTGACCAAGAATGATAATTCGGTTAGGTTAGGTTAAAGGCTAAAAGGGCGAGCGCTGCGGCTAGGCATTCTAGGGGGCCAATTAGTGCAGCTAGGTAGAGAAGTGGATGAGCGTCAGGGCCAGAGATATAATTTTGTTGGGGGAGGGGGGTTAGGTACTCAAATATTCAAAATTAAAAAAAAAATCCTAAAAGGATAATACCAGCCTTTCTAATTAATTAAATTTGTAAAGGATTGAATAACCTTAATTAATATGCTTTAAAAAGTCTTTCACAATTTAGGTTACATATCCTATTTCAAAGATGAACTTTTTCTAGGCATTCTATGAGTTATATGTTCGTCATATGTGGAGGAAGGTAAATGCAATCACATTCACTTTATCTAAACCAGTTGGATTGCCAGGGGGGCGTATTTCAAAATACAACCATATATCTGAGAATATATTGACATAATCTGAAAAACTAAATTTATCCCGTAACAAAAATGGAATAATGGGCCTTTTCTTTCAATCAGAGTATGCTCTAAAAATTTTCAAACAAAATTTAATTGAAACTTGAGCTTGCCCAAACGTTCTGTTAATATTTAAAATTGACAGTTTATATATAGTAAAAGTTGTTGCAAATATAGGAATTAGGTGATACAAAAGAACAGAGCTGGATCTTTAAATCGTTTTGATGGTGCGCTGGAGGTGCGCTGATGGTGCGCCACAGCTACTGCTATTTTACATGGATCTTTAAAAAGATTTTCGGCGCGGTGTTGCTAGATCGCTGGCGACACTCAATAACATATCCATATGTGCCGGTACAATTTTATAACTTAAGCCAGGTCAGTAAGGTGTTTTATATAAAACAATATATAATTTATTTTAAAAATAACTATAAAAATGTTTTCACAATAGTTTTGCATGAATAAAATTTAACAAATAAACTAATTTAAAAAAATATTAATTTTTTAAATATGATTCACCCCAATTTAGCGCGGCAATGCCACTAATTGAGTACCATTGGCGCACTGGTACCGCCCACTGGCCGCGCTAAATCGCCAATGCTAATTCAATTTAAAGGTGGGTATTAATAATCTGATGGTGCGCTGAAATAAATCACCCCGGTTCAGCGCACCTCTGAACGATTTAAAGATCCAGCTCAGGTAAAAAGTTAATTAATTACATTTTGTTGATTTCTTAATTTCTTTGCTAATGCTTTAAAGGACGCCTGCAAGAAATAACACGCTTTAACTGCTGAAAGACTGCCACAAGAAGACCCAATACCCCAAATTATAAGCCTTCAGCTTCAATAACAAAAAAGTTCTAGGCATTTCAAAATAGCATTTTATGTACAATGGAATTTTTGAAAGATTTCCAATGCTCATAAAAGAAAAAACAATATTAAATTACGTCGCCTAGACACAAAATTATAACCTTATCTTTGTCAGAAACTTAGATTGCCTGTAACTGATTACATTTTTACAATAAAAACACCACATTTCATTGTCAAAATCTATGAAAAAAATTCGATTTAGATTGCATTTTAAAACGAAAATCATAGCGGAAACAAAGGGGTAAACTAATACAAGCTTGGCTGTGATTGGTTGTTAAGCTGATTCAGCCTTCTGATTGGCTACAGTACATTCGGTACAACGCAAGTAAAACTTAATTTTTTTTAATGATTTTGACTATACAAATGGGTATTTTTATTGTAAAAATATAATTAGTTACTGGAAACCTAAATTTATGACAAAAATAAGCTTATAATTTTGTTTCTAGGCCACGTAGTTTAATTTCAAAGTTTTCAACATGAGCATTGCAATTCTTTCAAAATTTTTATGTACATAAAATGTCATTTTAAAATGCCTAGAACTTTTTTGTTATAGAAGCTGAGGGCTTCAAATTTGGGGTATTTGGTCTACTTGTGGCAGTCTTTCAGCAGTTAAAGCGTGGTATTTCTTGCAGGCTTCCTTTAAGGAACAGCTTAATTTTATATATTGAATATGATTTACTCAACTGATTTTAAATTAGATAGACGACTGATTTTATATTAGCATCTACATTAAATATGAGATAACCTTAGATGATTGTAGATAGTATTTTAATAAAAAATAACAAATGTAAATGTTTAGAATTGTGATTGAAGTGTTTATTCAATATTTCATTGAAAACATGGATATTGCGATTAAGTATGGTTTTAATGGATTCTACTATTGGCATTTCTTTCTAGTAAGTATCTTCCTGGGTTTAATTTTTTCTACCTCATTTGCTGTGAGTAAAAAATATATAGCTTTAAACTTTAAACTTTTTAAAATTTTTAAATATCTCCATCCTTGACGGCACAGGAGGACAACAAACCTGGAAGTGTCATCTATTTAAAAGGCAAAACTATTTTAAGCATTTTATGTGGCCTAAATACTAAAATAATAAACAAGGGAAATGCATAAATTGGCCCGACAATGGGAAAGTGGCAAATAATTTAAAATAAACATTAAAATTTGTTTAGAGTGTTTTGTATACTGGTAGACTTGTTGATGCTTGGATCAGATCAATAACAAAATATACCCAATTATATTCAGAGGTAAAATTATCAAATATAAATTTATGCCTTTTTAGCCTTGCCAACAGAACCATGTATTAGGTAAACAACTTAATAAATTACAATTTTTTGTGCAAAATTAAGTTTACCCTCTTTTATATTTTAGGACAATAAGAGGCCAAATTCTGACTTTCTGCAAGTTCTATTGTCATTTGCCTCGGCATATCCCAATCCCAAGCTTGTTGTGGCCAGACAAAGTCAATTTGAGAAAAATAATTAGATTGATATGCTTCAGAATAAACTAAAAACAAATATAATATCATATTCAAATGTTTTATTCATAATCAATGTTTTTATGACTTTTTGAAAAAAAAAATCATCTAGTGTTAGGTTCTTCCACTAATTCAAAAAATCAATGCTTTTTCATCATTTCTATTGTTTTGGGGTACCCAAAATATAAGTACCCAAAAAGTTTGTCAGTGTTTTTGAGTGTTTGTTACGGCAATCGATACAATAATATATACTAAATACAGGAGTATATATCCATTATTTAAATCAGCAAATAAGAATTCATATGATTTATTAGGATTCATAGAACAGCACAAATTACATCTAAACAAGGATGACAACATCCATAAAAGCAAAGCTCTGAAACAATATGACAGATGAACATTAACTATTGTTGAGTGTCAGAACTGGATATACAAAATATGAAAATATAAGGTTTGACAAAATAGACGTAAGTTTGTTGCAAAACTTATTAAATGCAGAATTCTGTTTAAGAACATACTGACATTTTAATACTTGATTATAGATATGCTTCGCTCATAATATTGTACCTTATTGTTATGTGAATCAGTAATCAAAAAATCAGATCAATCGGATGATTTTATCACATAAAAAAATCAACATGTTTAAAATGGACGTACGGACATTCTGGTAACGATTATAGAGTTACTACGCTTTCTAAATCGTACCTCACTACTACAGGAATCACCATGCAAAATTTGAAATCGATAGGACAATTCTAACATGCCTAAATTTACGAATAAAAGCTAACTATCTCGGACAGACCGACCATAATTATAGAAAAGCTTTGCTTTTAAAAAGAATAGACAAAAATGTCACTTTTTCCTTTATTAAATTCTTTTGCATTTTCAGATACAAAAAAATTATACAAAACAAATAAAAATAAAAAATGCACTTTTAGTTTTAATAAATGTTTTTAGCACAAAAAAATATATGCTAAGGGAGGGTTAAAAAAGTATTCTTGACTTACCTGATAGTGAAATAACACAAGAACCTATCGCACTACTGCAATCTATCTTGCACACACTGATTTTTCATTCTTCCAAAAGAACAAAGTAAGTCTTTATCCTCATGGTAAAAACAAAACAATGAAGCCAAGCCAAACATTTGCCACACACAAGCACATCTCTAACACGCTCACACACACCTCACTGTGTTATTCTATCCAGCTTAACCCTTACAGCTCGGGCCCCAATTCCCACGTTAATAGATCGGGGGGGGGGGGGGGCAACAAGAGCCCCCCCCTCTATCTCGGCTCCTGTTACAGATAAAGACGTAAATTTTTTTTTCTGGTGGTTCATGTGTATTTTTAGAGAAAATTACATTTTCTAGTCATAGCGGCCAGGCCGCTTTTTAGCGGCCAGCCGCTAAATTTTAAAACAGCTGTAGAGCGGCCAATTTTGCAGCTAGGATGACCAAATTTTAGGACGAACTTTTATTTTTCATAACAAAAAAATTACTTTTTCTGATCATCGCCAAAAAACGGAAAATAACGGAAACCGCCATTTTCGGCGGTTACGGCGGTAAAACGGCGGTTGGCGGCGCCAATTAATATTTTTATCTGTTTGATGTTGCTCAAGGATTTACCAAAAAAATTATAGGACTTTAGCTGTAATAGAAGCCACGATATTCATGATATATGTCTGTAGTAAAAGCCGGACAAAAATCGGTCATAAAGTCGGTCAGGGATCGGTCAAACGGTCATAACATAACTTTTCTCAGAAGGTCATTGATATCTAAGTATTCACCAAAAAAAATTTTAGGTTTCTCCTTATACACAAAAGTCATAATGTAGAAATTAAGATTTATTTAGAATTTTTTTCAAATTTTGGTGCTACCCAGGGACAAGGGAAGGCTATTTTGGCAAACAATGCTTTAGAGTTGATTTCTTACATTTCCAGTTTAAACTTGATGATAAGATAAAGCAACTTTTGGCAGAATTTGATAAGAAACTAAAGCATTAATATAGCACTTTTTGCTTTGTTTACTAAAAGCCGTGCTAAAAGGATTGTCAGAGTTTATCTGCTCGTTCAGTTTAAAGATGTATGAGCAGAAATAATGTCTTTTTACAATTTTTAAGTATTTTATCTTAATCATAAACTACTCGTAAATTATATGTTAAATAGTGAATAAATCCTAAAGAGTGAATAGCTGTAATACTTTGAAAAATATTTAGGATTGTTTAAATATTTATCTCATATACAAATTTAAATTCAAAAAAGGTTTTTATGACACCTAGCAATAAAATTCGGAACTACATAGCTATGTATTTTCACAATCATACATTTTACAATATTTGTTGTAGTTTAATTTTGCCTTTCTTAGCAACTTCTTGTATCTAATGGCTAAACACGTTGGAGGAAAGTGGCGAAATAGGAATCTAAAATAAAAAAGCTTCCCTGAAATCATGATTTAATAAGTACTGCAATAATCAAACCTAAAAACTTCTAATCTCCTCCGAATATTACAACTTACAAACTTTTTTAATCATTTAAAATATGGGTAATTTCCCCCAAAGTGCCTTGTAGAGCACAGAGTCCCCCCTGTCCCTACCATTAATGTAAAACAAAAAACAAAAAACGATCAAAGGGGCTGCATGTTAGAATTGTCCTATTGTTTTAAAACTTTGCATGTGATTCCTGTAGTAGTTAGGTACAATTTAGAAAGTGTAGCAACTCTATAATCGTTACCAGAATGTCTGTATGTCCATTTTAAACATTATGTTGATTTTTTTTTACTTTTTAATAACAAATTTTTATGTGATCTAAATATACTATTGATTTGGTATACTGATTTCTAGGACAACAAAGTACAATATTTTAAGCGAAGGAACTCTATAATCAAATCCTAGAAATGTGAGTATGTCCATAAACATTATCCTGTAATAAGCAGTTTTTCAACAAATTTACTAACAATTTTGCTTCGTCTCTTATACATTTAAATTCTGATTATCCAGTTCTGACATTCTACAAGTGTTAATATCCATTTGTCCTATCGTTTCAGAGCTTTGCTCCCATAGATGTCGTCATCCTTGTTTGATAAGTAATGAACAATGAATTTAATTTTGAGCTTTAGGCATAAGTTCGAATTTTTAATTTTTTTGTAAAGATCTAAGATGCTGTGAGTATTGGGTTGGATTTGTCCTATTTAATTTTTTATAGATTCATATAGTGAGATATTATTTAGTTATTGAATCGTTTTGAAACTTTTGCCTTAACCTGCCTCAAGGGGTTAATCAAGGTGTTGATCAAAGTGCTTTTGATTAAAAAATTTTTAAAATATTTTTTTTTGTTTGTAAACAGTTACAAATATCTTGAATAAGAAAAAAATGTAAAGATTTTAATTTCAGGAAGTATTTTAGAATATTTTTTAAATCTCCCTAATTCTAAATTCTTTAGTAAGAAATCTTTGTTTTGATTTAAGAAGCAGAACTTCAGAAGCTAACGAGGTTTGGTGATAGCTTATGATTTATACTATCTGAAATGAACAATAGTGCATTATAGAAATAGTTGCACCTTTCTTTTTGCTATATCAGCTGACGATTACCAGGGTAGGTTTCGTGATTTTCCAAGAATTGTTGATGAGACGGACCGCCCCTGGGTGCTACCCAACCGACTTTGACCGGACATTACGACCGACACAGACCAGATATCCTAATAAAATCAACTCTTGCCGACGTATAATTACTAAACTTAAAAAGTCATGAAGTCACAGCACTCCATCTTACCTAAAAAAAATGAGATTGAAAAAACTCGAGGGGGGGGGGCACTTGGAGCCCCCCCCCCCCAATCTGTAAAGGTTAAAGTTTCACTTCATTAGAGAACATGATAATCTAGTGTAAGATTTAAGTAATGATAAATCCATTTGAATAAATATTAACTGCTGCAAAGGGGTCTTTTACAAAAAAAAAATTATTGCTTTGAGTAAAATGATAATTTGTTTGCAATGTTTTTTTTTTATGAAAAAGTCTAGTTTTATTCTGGAACATAAAGAATATATGAAATAAATATGTTTGAAACATGACATAAATAAAACATTTTAGTTATTTATTTCAATTAACATCAATTTGGTGCACAAGTTTTGTCACAACCTTACCCCTAAATCAAAATCAAGTGGAATTTAGATATTGGTTTTGTCTTTAGGGGTGTAATAAAGATATTAAGAGGGGTGTTCTAGTGGGAATACTGTGAAACTGAATCTTTTTTAACACCCCCCAAAATGTCTTCTCTTTCGATTTTTTAGTGATCATCTAGAGAATCCATCTGCTTGTAATAGGATACAATACTCTAATACCCAGATTTTTTAGGTTAAGTAAAATCAAGCAGACAACTAACCCTTTGATTGCACGACATTTCTCAGATAAGACCTAACTGTGCATGGTAATTTTTTGCGTCTGTTTATGGGCAAGGTATTCCCCTTACTCTAACTGTTTATGTTGCAAACCTGACATAGCAGCAGTAGGAATAGTTATAATGTTGTTAGTTATGACACGGGGTCAGGACGAGATTCGAACCTATCACCTCCCCAACGACGAGCGGGTGCACTACTTGTTGAGCCATGGTTAAAATTGGTGTACCAGATATGCCAGCGGGTTTTACACTTTGACCTTTAGCACTCAACTGCATAAAACAAACTGTATTTCAAATCCAAAGGTTTTATATGTAATTTGTAGTCCTATATCTATCACATGCCAATAAAAATTGAAAAACATGCCAGAACATTTTTTTGCGTAATGGACAAATTATCATCAATTTAGCTTGTTAACATGGACATCATTTATTGGTCAGTTCGTTTATCCAGTTGGAAGAGGAGGGGGGGGGTGTTAAGTGGGTGGAAGGGGGAAATCGATATTTTAGCCAGCGACAAGTTTCACTTTATTAGAGAATATAAAAATCTGGTGTAACATTCAAGTAATAAAAAGTAATAATAAATCCATTACAAAGAGAGACATAAAAGAATGGTTATACAGTTATGAACAAAAAACAATTAAGAAATAGGAAAACACTTCAGACTTAAACCTGTATAAAAGAATTAGAAACATGATATCTTTCTAAAATTCTGGCAACGAAAATTTATGTTACAGGGCTGGGAATCAAGCTGTGGTTTCCAGTGTTGGTAAGTAAATTCGTTGTTCAATGTTTTTTTGATTTTGTATTTACAAAAGAATAAACTGGATGCATTTTTTTTGTAACATTTGGCCCATAATTGTGGGATTTATTATGATCGATGAGATTTTTTTTATTTTTTTTTATAATCTATAATGTATATTACAAAGAAGCTTGATGTCTGTCCGTCCGTCCATCTGAAGCTTAAGATCTCGGTAATCACTAAACCGATCGGATTCTACTCTTGAGGGAATATACTTACTGGTCCTGTGGTGGTTTTAGGCTATTTTCTTGGGGAGGGTGGGACACCCCCAACCCCCAAAACACAAAAAATCCCCCCCCCCATTTTTTTTGCAGAACATTTCCTTGGTCCTTTTTTTTGCAGAACATTTCCTTGGTCTTTTTTTTTTGCTGGAGATTTCCCTGGTCCTTTTACGAATTTCGCCTTAATTCTTTTTTATCACCTCTTAGGGCAAAGCCCCTAGAGGCTAGAGGCGAAGCCGTTAGTTCTTTTATAAAGAAATAATTCAAGAAAATGAATTTAAAATATTATCAGCTACACCCCCTAGGAGCCTCTAGGAGCACTAAAGGTAGGAGGGGGAAAATTGGACTGTACCCCAATTTCCAATTTAAGTTTTAAAAAGAAAATTTAAATAAGTTTTTAAATGGGTCAACTAAAATCAAAGAGAAAAAAAATATCCTCTTAAAAATAAATGGAACTTGGTTTAATTTTCTTAATTCCTCCATAGCATCAAAAATTAAAAGGTTTTAAAATAAAGTCTAAATTAATTTAAGCAC
The DNA here is from genome assembly GCF_053477335.1 of Acartia tonsa. Taxonomy (NCBI): domain Eukaryota; kingdom Metazoa; phylum Arthropoda; class Copepoda; order Calanoida; family Acartiidae; genus Acartia; species Acartia tonsa. Next base: position 48,451,094 of record NC_137268.1, read on the forward strand.
AAAATAATGAAGAGAAAAATCTACCATCTATAATACAAAGTAGAATGATGTCTGTCTGTCCGTCCATCTGTCCGTCTGTCTGTCTGTCTGTCTGTCCGTCCCTTAAGATCTCGGTAACCACTGAACTGATCGGATTCTACTCTTCACGATATATCACTATTTTAGGGGAGGTCATTTCAACCCTCCCAAGAGAAATCGCCCCTAGAAATAAATTATCCACAAAATATTTTTACTTTTAAAAAAATATAAGAGTCGTTTTTACTTACAAACCCCTGATTAAAGGCCACTAGAGGCCTCTAGGGGCATAGCCGCTAGTATAAAATAATTCAGTTGTATGTATTAGAAAAATGGAATTTGGACTTGGTAACAAGGAAAACGGAATATTTATATATTATACAAATACCAATTTTTGGTATCTAATGAACTTTAGCTTTAAAAATAAAAAATATGCATTTAAAACTTTCAGTATTGAAGCTTAAGACAATGGCCGGTAAATTGATTTACATTCCCAATGATAATTTACATATACCCCTAATGTAAATTACAATTAGTGATTAAAACGTTTGGGCACTCAACTTATTGAACTAACAAATCTAAAATCAATAAAAGTCCCCAAAGTTGGCAAGCCAACGAATTATAAATTATTTAGGACTGGTATTGTCTTATATATGATTTTTTTATGCTTTGCTTCTTATGGATGTTGCCATCCTTTCCAATAAAACACAAAATCTTATAATTAAACAAATGATAGAGATAAACAGGGTTCGGCAGCTGCGCAGCTGCGGCTGCGGCTGCCGTGGCTGAGGCTTATAGTAAACTATCTTTCTTAAGAATGTATTTTTTTTGATAAAACACGTAATCTTATAATTAAACAAATGATAGAGATAATCCACAATTAAAATAAAGGCTTATCTTTTCTTTTTATGTTATCATTATAATTGAAGAAATCCTCTTATAATTCCTTTGAAATGAAAGGGCTAATCTACAATTATAAACATACTTAATATACTCAATGGCGTTCAGAGGACTTTGAAATGGGGTTACGAGGGTGTATTACACACAGCAAGAGGAGGGAAGTGTCAACCTTACCTTCTGTAAAGTCAAAAAAGACAGATAGACATAGCATCAACATTTTCTAAGAGTTTTGCTTTGATTCATCAAGTAATGTGAATTGTATGCAGCCGTATGGCCACTTTAAGTCAAGCAGAACCTAGAAACAAAGGTTGCCAAATAAAGTGGTTAATGTCTAGCTGAGGAAACCCCGTCTTGAATTTGGGTTAAAAATTAAGGAAAATGTATTTTTTAAAGCGAAGCTTTCCTATAATTAAAATCGGTCCGTCCGTCTGTCCGGAACGGATAACATTTATTTGTTAATTTATACATGTTAAATTTGTCCTATCGATTTCAAACTTTGCATGGTGATTCCTGTAGTAGTTAGGCACGATTTATAAAGCATAGCAACTCTATATTCTTTACCAAAATGTCCGTTAGTCCATTTTAAACATTACGATTTTTAACTTTTTTTAAAACAAGTTTTTATATGATATATTAATCCGTTTGACTTGATTTTTGGAATACTGATTCCTAGGACAACAAAGTTTAATATTATAAGCGAAGCATCTCTATAAACAAGTCCTAAAATTGTAAATTTTTTTAACAAAGTTTTGCTCGACTTTTATACATTTATGTTTTGATTATTTTGCTCTTACACTCTTCAAGTTTTAATGTTTGTTTGTCCTGCCGTTTCAGAGCTTTGCATTTATGGATGTTGTCATCCTTGTTAGACTATGACTAATTAAACCTTATTATATTTTTGTAGGATAATCCTTTTAATCTTTACAAAGTGGCTTCTTATAAAAGAAAATATCTTTGTAATTTGTCTAGTTGGTCAACCTCCCTCATACCAGCAGGTAATTTCTTTTTTTAGTTTTAGTAGCGAAAATGGAATGTCAAGTATGTCTTCAAAGTATCCGGTGGTTTAGAACCGTTTCACAGCCACACTGAAATATCATGTATCACATCATATTATATCCAGTTTTCTACAAATATTAAAATATACTATCATAATATTGAGCGTGTGCCTTCGGCATCTCAGAACTAACAAAACTTGTTTTAAACTTACAATTGTAAATTTTTAAATAAATGGAAAACTGTTTATAATTCAATGCAATGAATAAATATTTCTTGGCTTCTTTTTAAGATAGAGGGCTAAAATTTATTTTCCACATCCCTTGTGGATGGACATATTCAAGAAGGATGGTCGGACTCCTTTTAAGCAGCTTTTTGGCTTCTTTTATCCCTTAAAACTGATTTGCACATATCATTATTATTGATCCATTTTTCAAAATTAGTATTTGTAATAAAGTTTCTATTTCTATTCTCGTCCATTTAGGTTGCTAATATAGATTTTTTTTATTGGTCAGTTTGTTCAGAGAGGGAAGGATGGAGTAAATGGGATTGATGGGTGAATCGTTATTTTAGCCATCTTTATTAGAGCACATGAAAATCTGGTGCAACATCCAAGTTATCATACATCAATAAGCTTAAATTGATTAAAACTACTTCTTTACTTGATTAAAAAATAATTTTAATTTGCCCAAAATTTATGACTTAGGGTGAAATAAGATGAAGAACATTATTTCTCAGTTTGTTTTGCTCCTACTTCTACTAGAAGCAGTTGAGAACAACTTTGGTAAAGAACTATCAAATGAAGATGTTGAATTCTTGGCGCCACAGGGTGAGCAACAATTAAATTGTCAATAACATTTAACAATAACTGTATAAGTACAGATGTATAAATCCATACCACTACCTGCCCCAAGTGGTGGAGACCCTTTTTGTTTCCTAGCAAATAGCTGCCTGTTCTTTAATAGGGACTAAGCTGTTTTTCCAAGGCTACTAGCTTATTTTTCAAAAACCCTATACAAAATCGAGACCGGGTCTCTGCCTTCAAGGAAGAATCAAATAAAGCTCATGAATTTCTTACACTTTTATCTTTCAAATACAAAATAGAAAGAAAATGAACATTTTAAAACAATTCTCTAAGTGTCATTTATTGCATCTTAGTAATGAACCAACAAAGCACCCTCCCTTAAAACTTACCAATTATCTTTGAATAAGAAGCTTACGGTTTAGAAGTATATGAGTCAGTGAGATTGTTTTCTGTTACACAGACACACACACATATACATCATGAAACTTTTATTAAGGACTTGTAACTTTGCCCCTAGCCTCAGAGCGGTCCGAAAAATATCTTATCCTGCGACAGCATAAAGTGTCACCAAAAAATGACGCCATTCGATAATACTGACCAATGAGAGGCCAGTATAGATTTTACCATTGGTCAATTGGTGTATATTGACCACTCATTGGTCTAAACATATGTTTCCTTGTAGATGATGACACCGGTACTGATGTTGATACTGCCGATGTTATAGAGTCACCACTAAACACATGTTTCCTTGTAGATGATGACACTGGTACTGATGTTGATACTGCCGAGGATACAGAGTCACCACTAAACACATGTTTCCTTGTAGATGATGACACTGGTACTGATGTTGATACTGCCGAGGATACAGAGTCACCACTAAACACATGTTTCCTTGGAGATGATGACACTGGTACTGATGTTGATACTGCCGAGGATACAGAGTCACCACTAAACACATGTTTCCTTGGAGATGATGACACCAGTACTGATGTTGATATTGCCGAGGATACAGAGTCACCACTAAACACATGTTTCCTTGTAGATAATGACACCGGTACTAATGTTGATACTGCCAAGGATACAGAGTCACCAATAAACACATGTTTCTTTGTAGATGATGACACCGGTACTGATGTTGATACTGCCGAGGATACAGAGTCACCACTAAACACATGTTTCCTTGTAGATGATGACACTGGTACTGATGTTGATACTGCCGAGGATACAGAGTCACCACTAAACACATGTTTCCTTGGAGATGATGACACCAGTACTGATGTTGATATTGCCGAGGATACAGAGTCACCACTAAACACATGTTTCCTTGTAGATAATGACACCGGTACTAATGTTGATATTGCCAAGGATACAGAGTCACTACTAAACACATGTTTCCTTGTAGATGATGACACCGGTACTGATGTTGATACTGCCGAGGATACAGAGTCACCACTAAACACATGTTTCCTTGTAGATGATGACACTGGTACTGATGTTGATACTGCCGAGGATACAGAGTCACCACTAAACACATGTTTCCTTGGAGATGATGACACCAGTACTGATGTTGATATTGCCGAGGATACAGAGTCACCACTAAACACATGTTTCCTTGTAGATGATGACACCGGTACTGATGTTGATACTGCCGATGATATAGAGTCACCACTAAACACATGTTTCCTCACATTAATCTATTATTCAGGTCAATATATATCATATCTGCATATTAATTCAGTATATCACTAGAAGTCTGTCAGTCTAGATCTTAAGTTTAAGTTTAATATCTTACTAATTTATGAAAGACTAGCGGCTACACCCCTAGAGGCCTCTAGGGGCACTTGAGGAGGAGGGAGTCGAATTTGATAACCCAATTTCTTATTTTAGATTTTAAAAAAAAATTTAAAAAATATTTGGGGGGTGGAAATTTTTTTTTTTTTTTGGGGGGGGGGGGCTATTTTTCATTTCTGGGGGGTTGGGGGTGTCCCATCCCCCAAGAAAATAGTTTTAAACCTTCCCGGGACTTATGAGAAGCTACCCTGTTAAGGAGAACCCGATCGGTTCAGTGGTTAGCGAGATCCTTTGGTACAGACACACAGACAGACAAACATCCTGTTACTTTAGTATATGAAAGATTGGCAGTGACGTCCAGGCTTTAAATTTTGAGGGGGTTAAACTGAAGGGTTTTTAAAGGTTTAAGGAGGGTAATTATAATGTAATGTATTCTTAAAAATCTTGTGGGGGTAAAATAAGGGGTTTCAATGAAGGGGGTAAACATTTTTTTAACCTCCACCCTTGGACGTAAGTGAAGATTGGGTTCTTAAGTTTATGGATTATCTCCTAAAGTCATATGAAGGATTTAGGCTATTTTCTTGGGGAATGGCTTGGATCGTGACTCTGTTTTTAAAAAATGTGAGTCCATAAATGTGTATTTATAAATACTTTTCAAAGTATTAAATTTGGGTGATTATTCCAACCCCTTCTGAAAATTGTCTAAAATTGACTAGAAGGGGGGGGGGGAGGAGTGCAATTCCATTAGCATTAATACATTTATTACATTTCTTCTTCCCTTCCAAAGCTGTACGCGGCATCCTCCAAGCCCGCCAAATAATCTTTAAATTTGTTCAGTGCCAGTAATGATGATAATAAACTCGTGCATTGCAGTAACTTTTCTCTACAACCTCTATCTAAGGCCAAGGTATGAACACTCGGTGTTTTCACATAAAGTTCCTGTTGAGTACTGATATTCCCCCTACTTATTTGTGATCTAAGTATGGGGGGGTATATATTCCTATACTTGACCTAAATTATTGTAAAACAAAAAAATATAAGAGGAACGGGGTTTGCAGTTTTAAAAAAAGGCATTTTGTGTGAAAGAACTTACTATTCTAATATCTGCTGTACTTGAAAGGTTGGGGACATTGGACTTTAAAAATTCTGGTCTGATTGTTTGTATTTATTTACATTGGTTACAATTTGACATTTTACAATCCAGCTGCCTAGAAACTCTCCACTAATAATGAAGTACAGAAGGGGCAATATTGTGTATCAACATTGGGGGTGTATATCAATTTATTCTTTATTGTCTTGTTCTTTAAAATAAACCACCATATTTTAGTTTGTGGACTCTTCCAAACCAAGGTCTTGCTCTTCTTTTTTTAAACACTATTTTGGGAAAGGTATGTTTTTTTTTTTCCAGTATGGCTTTGAAACCTATTAATATCCGCTGGATTAGAACCGGTTCTCAGCCATAATCATAGGTAAAATATCACATTGGGCATTTTTAAAATTAGGTATTTTTAAATTAGAAATTTTAAAAAAAGTTGTTTTGTCACATTTGACATTTATGAAATAAGGCATTTTTAAATTAGGTGTTTTGTCATTACTCTTCTATAAGTATATCTTTAAAATATATGTTGAGTTGACATGCTACTACTAGGGTTGGGCCGGATACCGGATATCCAGCTGATTTCTAATGCCGGATATCTGGTTTCAATATTCAGTATCTGGCCGGATATTAAAAATGGCTGAAAACTGGATATCCGGCCCAACCCTAGCCACTACTATAACGTTTTTCCATCTATTACCAGAATATATCTTTGCTGCTGTTTGCTAAGCTTATTGATACAAGAGACAACAGACAAGAAAGAGTTTGTGCAGATTTTTGGAGGTAAAACATGGAAAAATTTGTTTTGGCCATTAATTATTTACTTTTACATACTTTAGCCTTAAAACATATTTACTACAAGACCTCTATTGTTAAGATCTTCAGCTTCAGACCTTTTTATAAAAGTTCAATCTAAAGGTTGTACTTTCTAAATTCCAAATTTATCCTAGTTGTTTTAAATTATTCTATTACTACGTTCTCTAAAACAGCTGTAGGTTGTACTTGATTGATTGATTATTTATGTCTATCTAGAATGACTGGAGCTTATAACTATATTGATGGCTGTATTCTTCTGTTTGCTTGTATTTATAGATACATTATGATAGTACATGCACAAAAAATTTTACAAGAAGGTTGCCATATTTTATAACAAACAATGCTTGTTCTACAAAGCTTAGTTCACTGTCTGTAACTATTTAACTATGCAAATTTCTTCATGAAAATCTTAGATATTTCTGGGGTGTTTATGCTAGGACATCCAGAGGGGAGGTAAAGTACTTTTTAGCACTTCCTCCCCCCACAAAAAAAAAAGTTTTTTGAGAGGGTATTATCCTTCTGAAAACAAATGTTACCACCCAACAGTCCATCCCACCCCCTACCTACTCCCGCCCCCACTCAAAAGTTTAAAAACCCAAGATTTTGTAGCTTGAAACCCTCCCAAAAAATAGAAATGTTGTACGTCCTTTGGTTCATATTTTTACACCCTCAATTTTAGTCTTTTCTTTTATTACATTTCCTTTGATTTTTCCACCTTGTTCTGTATGTGCCCTCATATTTAAAACTCCTGTTAATTGGTTGCCAAAATTTAAATTTTAAATAAAAAAACGTTGTTAGCTATCCATCTTTTGGCATAACTTTTCTTTTACTTAGGAATGAAGGTAGCCAGAATTTCATTCTGGGTTGTTACCTTGACTTTTTGTTTTCAGTCTGTTTTTACTAACCTATACTCTTCTGATAGACAGGTAAGTATTTTAAAGAAGGCTTTAAGTGCTGAAAAACTGCCTCAAGTAGACCAAATACCTTAAATTTGAAAATTTCAGGTTCAATAGCAAAATAATAGTAGGCCATTGCAGATCCCACTGCAATTGCCAGTGCTGCCAATAAAACATGGATCATTAATTCAAAATGGGAAACATTTTGGACCCACTGCACTGGCTCAGTGAGTCTAAAGTCATTTTGCAATGCCAGTGAGCCGGTGGTTGGTTCCATAGTGTTTCCCGGCTCAACATTGCCATTTTCATTTGAAGATCTCTATTATATGAAATGCTTTCAAAATCGGCTCACTAGAGGCATTGACAGTGGTATCACTGTGATTTAGAGATTCAGCTCTGTAGTTTAAGAATTCCAGCTTTTAGTATATCCAGCCAATCAGATGGATGAATCAGCTCATGTCAACCAAACACAACATCATTAGACACTTACCCTTACAAACAGAAGTTAAACCAAATTTTTTTGAGAGATTTTCACTATGAGAATGGGTGTTTAAATTTGTAACAATGCCACCTTTGTGCTAATAATTTTAGCTTCAAGCTGACATAATTTAATATTAAAATTTCTATCATGAGTGCTGGAAAACTTTCAAAAATTTTATCTACCCAAAATTTCATATCTTATTAGTTGTTTAGGCTGGAGGCATAAAATTTTGGGTATTGGTTCTACTTGTGGCAGTCTTTTAGCACTCCTAGATTTTTTATTGGGAAAATTCATCACCTAGGGGTTCCCACACAGAAAAGCAAAAATTCTTTTTTTTATCAATTCTGAACATATAAACAACTCCAGAATGGAGTAAATTATTGTCCATCCTGATGAATTGTTTTGCTTTGGTCATGAAAATTCGTCATTCAATAAATCATTTAAAGGGTGGTTTAAAAGCAAAAATGTTTGTTATTTTTATAAACAATAGCCCCTTTCAAAAACATCGCCTCATAAGGGGCGATTCGTCGTATTTTTAAAGAGGCTTTTTATAGGTTATTTTAGGTTAGGTTAGGTTATATTTGGTTAGGTGATTACCCCACAGGGTTAGGTATTTAACCCCGCAAGGTTAGAGCCCCCCACAGGGGCTAGAAATAGGAGAAAAGCTACTGTGAAAAATACAAAGAATCGCCCCATAAGGTGCAATGTTACGAAAAGGACTATACCCAAATTTTATTGGGAGATAATTCTTCAGGTGCATTTTTTTGTTTGGAGGGTGGTGAGATCTGCTTCAAAAATAGTTACGAACCTTTCCATGACCTATAGAAAGCTGTAAAGGAGATATATGAGGATGATATAGATAGCACTGTAAATAAAATTACGTGTTTTTTTTTGGGGTGGGAGGGGTAAAAAAAAATTTAATTGTATTTTTTCTAGGAAAAGAATGAGCCAGTTTTGACATTGATGCGACAACTTTGTGAAATGTATGTCACGGTGACGTCACCGAAACTGTCCCAATTTTGTATAACTTTTGCGGAACAAGTTCCAATTACGTCATATTTTTCTTTCCCGAAAAAGAGAAGGGGGAAAGAAAAAAAGGGAAGGGGGGAAGAAAAAAGAGATGGGAGAAAAGGGGGTTTTCCCCATCTCTTTTGGAGAGATTTTCTTCCCCCCCTCCCTTTTTCGGGAAAGAAAAATATGACGTAATTGGAACTTGTTCCGCAAAAGTTATACAAAATTGGGACAGTTTTGGTGACGTCGTCACGGTTTGTTAGCATTCTACTCTACTACTAGGGTCAATACGTCCGTCTGAACATGAGGCTGACAGAAAAAGTAAAAAGCTTCTCATTAGCATATATTTATTATATTCATAAAAAGACCCGTAACAACTATCCCGATCCCCAACACGGACGAAAAATCAACACATGAGGCACCAAATATTTTCGTTTATTGCTTAAACTTCATCAGGGTCTAAAAAAATATTCATTTATTTACAAAAAAAAGTATAGGTAAGATATGTTTATTGTTTATATACACATTAACATAACAAATCATTTAAGAAAAATGGTCAAAATCTAAAGCAACAAGGACAATTATATCAACAAAAAGCGTAGTAACAACAGGACTATGTAAATTTAAAAATATGTAATAAAATTTTTTAATAAAGTAAAACAACTTACATGGTTTATATACTTTTTTTAACAAAAATTTAGCAGTATCTTCGTGCATTGTCAAGAAATGAACGAATTTTTAGGGGGAAATTTTAGTTTGATAAAAATATAGATGGTCAAAATTTTGGTGGTGGTTGTGAACCATCTGTCTAAAGGGTTAAATACTATTACAAAAAATTTAAAATACAATAAAGACAAAAAAACATTTAGGTAGAAGAAAAAAATTTAAGGTTGCAACTGGCAATTAATAATATAGCATATATTTATTACTAGCGGCTTCGCCCCTAGCCTCTAGGGGCTTTGCCCCAAGAGGTAATCTTTAAAAAATAAAAGAAAAGTATTTCTGGTGCTGCCATTTATTTGGGAATAGTTTCCCCAGAATTTTTTTTGTGGGGGGGGGGAAATTTTCATTTTAGGGGTGTTGGGGGTGTTCCAACCCCCAAGAAAATAGCTTAAAACCACCACAGGACCAATAGATATATACCCTGAAGAGTAGAATCCGATCGGTTCAGTGGTTACCGAGATCTTAAGGGACGGACGGACAGTCAGACGGACAAATAGACATCGTTCTACTTTGTATTATAGATTTAAAATGTTTTTAGTAAACCTGAGATTTTAAACAAGGATGATAGCAACAATAAGTAATGTAACGCCAAAAAGTTGGATTTACAAACAGACAAATTGAAACAAGCAAATATCCATTGGTCATATAAAAATAAAGAATAAGAAAGAAGGATATTAGACTAAAAGTTATTATAATAAAAATGATAAAAATTCACGGAACCTTTTAAAATAGACCTCTCTGAAATTAGTTGCATGACCTGAAGACTGGCAGACAAAGTAAGTTGTATACTGGATTCTCGATCAGAAATCTATCTTAGATAGCAGTAGAGAAAATCGAAAATATGTGAAAATAGATTATTAAGCTTCTTGTCTGTTCATCTATGAACGACGGAAAATTTAATTTAATTTAATATTGATATTAAGATTTGCTTATTGGTTGATTCCTATATTTTCTCATTTTCCTTATAAGCTAAGTCCCTTTTTGAGATGATTAATGTGGCAAATGAAATATTTTCAAATTCCTGACAACAAACACTTTAAAATAAACCCCTGAAAAATGCCTTTTATTTACTTTTCTATCTGTCTGTTTGTAATGCTTCAAAAGACATTTAAAAATTTCTAAAAGGTTTCCTGATTTTAATATCAAATTTAATGTGTTTATTTGTTATGACAATGTTCTTTCTTTTCCGGGTGTCAATCCATATTTCTTGATTATTTATGTTATCCTTGTTAATTATCAATCATTTTACATTTTTTCCCGTAAATTTTTAATTCTACACTCTTACAGAATTAATTGTCTTGTTTCATTACAAGTCTGTGCATAATAAAGAGGAGTTGGTTATTACCTAATTTTTATGATTTTAGGAAAACAAAAGATGAATTTATAAAGCTTCCAATAAATGAGGTAGGGCTTTAATCTAAAAATGAAAACCACCATAAATATCAAAGGAAGCCTGCAAAAAAAACACCGCTCTTAACCCTTACAGATCGGGCCCCTATTCCCACCTTAATAGATCGGGGGGGGGGGGGGTCATATTGACCCCCCCCTCTATCTCGGCTTCTGTTACAAATAAAGACGTAAAATTTTTTTCTGGTGGTTCATGTGTATTTTTAGAGAAAATTACTTTTTCTAGTCATAGCGGTCAGGCCGCTCCTTAGCCGCTTTTTAGCGGCCAGCCGCTAAATTTTAAAACAGCTGTAGAGCGGCTAATTTTGCAGCTAGGATCACCAAATTTTAGGACGAACTTTTATTTTTCATAACAAAAAAATTACTTTTTCTGATCATCGCAAAAAAACGGCAAATAACGGAAACCGCCATTTTCGGCGGTTACGGCGGTAAAACGGCGGTTGGCGGCGCCAATTAATATTTTTATCTGTTTATTATTGCTCAAGGATTTACCAAAAAAATTTATAGGTCTCTAGCTGTAATAGAAGCCACGATATTCATGATATATGTCTGTAGTAAAAGCCGGACAAAAATCGGTCATAAAGTCGGTCAGGGTGCGGTCAAACGGTCATAACACCACTTTTCTCATAGGATCATTGATATCTCAGTATTCAACAAAAAAAATTTAGGTTTCTACCTTATATACAAAGTCATAATGTAGAAATTAAGATTAATTTAGAATTTTTTTTTAATTTTGGTGCTACCCAACCGACTTTGACCGGACACCACGACCGACACAGACCAGATATCCTAATAAAATCAACTCTTGCCGACGTATAATTACTAAACTTAAAAAGTCATGAAGTCACAAGTCTCTATCTTACCTACAAAAAAAATGACATTGAAAAAATAGAGGGGGGGGTCAATATGACCCCCCCCCCCCCGATCTGTAAGGGTTAATGCTGAAAAACTTCAAAAAGTAGACCCAATACCCAAAATTTAAAGTCTCCAGCTTTAATAACAAAAAAGTTAGAAGTATTTTAAAATGATATGTTAGATATATAAAAATTTTGAAAGTCTACACACGTAATGATATAGAAATTAAATCATGGTGCCTAGAAGCTTGTAACTGATTACATTTTTACATCAAATACAACCCTTTTAATAATTGAAATATCTCAAAAAATTTCGGTTTTATTGCGTTTGTAAGCCTAGAATTATTGGAAGCGGAAAAAATTAAACTAGTACAAGTTTCCACAGATGCTTAGCTGTTATTGATTGTTAGGCAGATTCAGCCTTCTGATTGGCTGGAAATACAAAAAGCTGGAATTCTCACACTACAGTGCTTTGAGTATTTATTTTTTTTTATGAATGATTTTGACTATGAAAATGGGTGTTTTTGTTGTAAAAATGTAATCAGTTACAGACAACCTAACTTTCTGCCATAGACAAGCTATTAAGTTTTTTTTTGTTGGAACCGAAAAATATCACGGAAAAAATCATTCAATGGAAAGCTCCACAATGTTTACCTTTTTAATGGTTGTGGTCGTGTAAAAAAAGACATACACCCTAATACAAAACTTGTTTAGAGAACTAATGGACATCTTGTATGGTTTACTGGACTTTTTTTGGCTTATTGTATACTTTACAGAGCAGGAATCAAAGAAGAAAAGTATTTTTTTTAGTTTTTAAGCTACTCTTTATTTGTATCTGTTCTTTTGTCTGTCAGCACCATATATTTTGATGACAAAACGAATTATATAGAATAAATAGTAGCATTAGGAAGCATCCTAAAAGGCTAAGCCTAATTTCTTTGATAGTTGCTGGAATATTAATTATCTTTTGAGGCATAAAAAGATATCAAAAATTATTATACTTTAAAAATATTATGACAAAAATATTGTTTTATAAAAAAAAACTTTAATATGAATTTAATTAACTAATACAAAATAATTAACACTATTAATTATAAAATACTTAATTAATAATATATCATTATTGGTGTAAAAAAAAAATCAAAAATATTTACCAGAAAAAAATCAATTATAAAAAAATGTTTTACAGAAAATTGCTGAAAAACAGTCTTAGCAAATATTCTCTCAAAATGTGCTACAATATATTTTCCTTCAGGTAAGAAGTGTTTTTTAAACCTATGTATACTAGACTATAAAAGTTGGAAAGATTTTTAATCAATATAATAGATTTGAAATCTGCATAAAATTTTAAGGATTTTTTATAAAATTCGTTTTTTATATAATTCTTTATTTAAAGGCGCAAATACGATTTAAGTTAATAAATTTTGACCAATAGGATAGCTGGATTGGAAACTACCTACGCTCTAATTGGTTAAATGATGTACGTCACTTAAGCTTCTCCAATCAGAGCGCAGATAGTTTTCAATCCACCAATCACAGATCTCAAAATTAGTTAACTTAATTTGTATTTGCGCCTTTAAATAAAGAATTATATAAAAAACTAATTTTATAAAAAAATCCTTAAAATTTTATGCAGATTTCAAATCTATTATATTGATTAAAAATCTTTCCAACTTATATAGTCTAATGTATATCTACCAAACAAATATCTTACCCTAGTGTGTCAACAAGAAAAGGTTGTTGTAATGTCAAAAGATTATCTATATGTTAGTAATTTGTTACCCATGACCATTTTTTTATTAAAACAGTTTAATACTCCAAGGTGTAAATTTGAATATGGCATGTTAGCCATGGTTTAACCAAATTATTACATTATAAATTTCTACATTAATTTTTTGCAATTAACCCATTAGTGCCGAACCGGGTTTTAAAACCCGGTGCCAGAAAATGTAAAAAAAAACGGTTTCCGGCTTCATAATTGCATCATTCTCAGTATGAATCCCCCCTCTACTACCCTGGCTTTCATTTCCCCCTGGAGCAGGCAGTTTTGCTTACTTCCGTTTGCCGGTATAGATCAACAAAGTTTGAAAATCATGACAATTCAAAATACCCCATCTAACTTTTTTGTTTTTATAGTAAAGTCGCTGATTTTTTTCGTTAAATCTAAAGTTTATTGACAAGTACATCTATTTGTGAATTCGTTTTATTTAAATTATTATTTTTTATATGATTTTTTTATCGTTTTTTTACGCCCCATATAGGCCCGGTTCGGCATTTCCATTTTGAGTCTGAAATTTTTATTACCCGGTTTCACTAATAGATCTTTTTTGACAACAACAACAAAACAGGGTTTTTTTACCCGAAATCGCCGGCTAAACACGAAATTTGAAATAAATCGCTTAGTATTATACTTGTAGCTCTTTAGATTACATGAGGTTGTGTAGTTTTCAATTACGGATCGTATCAAAGTTCTAAAAAGTGTTCATCTCACTTTTGGCGTTCAAAAATTGCATTTTTCGATTTTTGGTCAAAATAACCGGGTTTATACAGGTCAACCGGGTTTTAAAACTGGGGGAAAGCACCATAAACGGGTGTTAATGCCTGGTTGGTATTTATGGCCAAGCCGAACCGGGTTTTTTTGCAACTTTCCTGTGCACGCCACTAGAGCAAAACAAAAAAATACGAATTCCGTTATGACCATTATAAAGCTTCCCTGAAACTTACAGCTCGATCGGCCCATAAAAGTGGCATGCGGCACTAATGGGTTAAATCTATAAAAAAAGGACTAATAATTGACTAAAAATTAGTATAGGATTGGATATCCTTACTTAATGTAGTTTTTTGTTCACATATCCTATTTTAGAGATTAACTTTTTCTAGGCATTCTATCAGATATATGTTAGTCATTTGTGGAGGAAGGTAAATAATATATTCTCACATGTTATTCCCTGCATCAAAACCAGTAACATTCACAAGGTTTTGCCAAGCGGGTATAATGCAGGAAAAGAGAGTTTTTTTATACAATTAGGTTAGGTTAGATTATATGTCGAGATGGCCGAGCGTATACGACTAGGCAGGCTAGGGGGCCGAGCACTGCAGCCAAGCAGGATAGGAGGCCGAGCGCTGCAGCTAAGTAGGCCATGGTCATTATATTGTCAGGGAATTAGGGGGGAGGGGGTTGTGGGGAGAATATAGAAAATTCGAAATTGAAAAAAAATTCCTAAAGGATTATAGTGACTGCAGGTTGTAATTGAAAAAATAACAAATTTAAATGTTTAGAGTTGTGGTCGAATGGTGTATTCATTTTTCTATTCAAAACATGGATTTTGCGATTAAGTATGGCTGGTATGCATTCTTCTACTGGCATTTCTTTCTAGTAAGTATCTTTTACCTGGATTTAACCCTTAACTGTCGGGGGGCATGACGCCTCCCCCTCCGTTTTTTTATTGCTTTATTTACTGTGTGTAAAAATAGAGGGGTTTGACTAGCTAACTTCATAAATATAGGTTTTACACATGACGAAGAGTTAAACTTTTAAAATTTCTCCAACCGAGGCGGGTAAATGATGACAGCAAACCTGGCAGTGTCATCCTGGTAACGAGCAAAAATATTTTTGACTTCAACAAAGCATTTTATGTGACCAAAATACTAAAAATTCCTGCAGTCGCAATTTTTTACTTTAAAATTTAAGCTTTTCTAACGTGTCTACATGATATTACATTGCTGAAATTTTTGTTTTGGAACTTTTTATTTAAAGTTTATAAAGGAATAAACATAATCTGAAAAAAATGATTGTATAGATCAAAAATAAGAAAATTACAGCCTTTTAAAGTTTTTAAGTAAAAAAGGACCAAAAAACAAAGGTTATGAAATAAAAGGGTGAAATAAACAAAATATAACTTTGAATGATTTGAAAGTCAGAAATTTTTAATTTAACAAGGGAATTACAAAATAATAAATTTAAAATTTGTTTAGAGTGTTTGGTATACTGCTAGACTTGTTGATGCTTGGATTAGATCACTAACAAAATACACCCAATTATATGGAGAGGTAAAATAAACTCCTTTTAAATAGGCTGGTTGTCCATATGTCATGAAAATAAAAGGCTGTTAGTTTCTCAACTTTTAGGGAAACTACGTTGGTCTTGTATTTAACCCAATACAACAATCAATTTTACCTATGAGACCAATCAATGTTACCCATTAGACTAATCAATTTTACCCATAAGACCAATCAATTTTATTCATAAGACCAATCAATGTTACCCATTAGACCAATCAATCAATTTCCCCATATGACTAATGAATCCTACGTGACTAAACCAATTGAGCTCTAATACTGAAAGATCTAAAGAGACAAGACAATGGCAGATAAATTGATGAATATCTCAAATGATGGTACACAAAATTACCCCTTCTGTAGATTACAATTTGTGGTTGGAATTTAAACCAATCAAAATTAAATTAAAGTTCCCAAAGTTGTTAAGTTAACCCTTTTTTACATTTCAGGACAATAAGAGGCCAAATTCTGACTTTTTGCGAGTTCTGTTGTCATTTGCCGCATCATACCCCAATCCCAAGTTTGTTATGGCCAGAAAAAGTCAATTTAACAAAAATGATTAGATTAATATGCTTCAGAAGACACTAAAAACAGATATGAATGATTACAAATAATTCTAAATGTTTTATCAATGTTTGATGTTTTTTTTTATTAATTGTAAATTAGATTAAGGACAGATTGTTTAAAATATATGTTAACAAGACCGTGTATCTGCATTAACACACAAGGATAATATGAACATATCTATAATACAAAGTAGAATGATGTCCGTCCGTCTGTCCCTTAAGATCTCGGTAACAATTGAACCGATCGGATTCTTCTCTTCATGGAATATACCTACTGGTCCTTTGGTGGTTATTTTCTCATGCTATTTTCTTGGGGGTGGGACTAAGAAAAACGAAAAAAAACCTCAATTTTTTTGGGAGCCTTCGGCTTAAAAAGTATTTTTTTTGGATCATGGAAAGAAAACAAAGTCATTCCTAATTAGGACAGAAGTCACTGGAAATTGGTCTAAGGAAGGCTACTTATGTCCTTCATCTAACAAAATCTAACTTAAGGGAGGTGACTTATGTCCTTTGTCTGACAAATTCTTACATTAGGAAGGCTGCTTATGTCCTTCAAGTTGCAAAACTTAGCTTTTCTGTCCTTCACATAGCAAAACCTCACAAAACATAGCATTTCTGTCATTCACATAGCAAATTCTTGCAAAACATAGCAAATTTTTGCAAAACATAGCATTTATGTCCTCCACATAGCAAATTCTTGCAAAACATAGCATTTATGTCCTTCACATAGCAAATTCTTGCAAAACATAGCAAATTCTTGCAAAACATAGCATTTATGTCCTTCACATAGCAAATTCTTGCAAAACATAGCAAATTCTTGCAAAACATAGCATTTATGTCCTTCACATAGCAAATTCTTGCAAAACATAGCAAATTCTTGCAAAACATAGCAAATTCTTGCAAAACATAGCATTTATGTCCTTCACATAGCAAATTCTTGCAAAACATAGCAAATTCTTGCAAAACATAGCAAATTCTTGCAAAACATAGCATTTCTGTCCTTCACATAGCAAATTCTTGGAAAACTTAGCATTTCTGTCCTTAACATAGCATTTTGGTCCTTCACATAGCAAAATCTCACAAAACATAGGTTTTTCTGATTGAAGATTATCAATTATGCATTTAACTCTGCATAAATTATGATAATTCATTGTTACTACCCCTCCCCCCCCCCCTATTTAAAATTTACCCCTGCATAAATTATGATAATTTATGCTGAGTTAAATGTACTGTTTGAACTTCTATCTAACAGGATATGAGAACTTAATCAGAACACACATAACAAGAGTGTTTACATAGTACATTCAGATTAACAATTATTCAATTGGCCCCTTTTCAGTCCATCATATGACATGGGAAGGAGGTTGAGGAGCATTTTATGCAGCCTAAATTCCACTATGCTATGCCACTTTTCCTAAAAGGCGTCATAGCTGGCCTCTTTTGTGTCCATCATATGACATGGGAGGTGGTGCCATGTAGGAAAAGTGGCATTGCATTCTTGGGAATTTAGACTGCATAAAATGCTCCTCAACCTCCTTCCCATGTCATATGATGGACTGAAAAGAACCAGCTATGACGCCTTTTAGGCCCTAGAATGCAATGTCACTTTTCCTACATGGCACCATAGCTGGCCTCTTTTGTGTCACAACCTCCCAGTTCTCATATCCTGTTAGATAGAAGTTCAAACAGTACATTTAACTCAGCTTAAATTATCATAATTTATGCAGGGGTAAATTTTAAATAGGGGGGGGGGGGGTAATAATAATGAATTATCATAATTTATGCAGAGTTAAATGCATAATTGATAATCTTAATGTATTATGTAAAAACTCTTGTTATGAGTGTTCTGATTTAGTTCTGATCTCCTGGTAGAAAAAGGTCAGAAAAACCTATGTTTTGTGAGATTTTGCTATGTGAAGGACCAAAATGCTATGTTAAGGACAGAAATGCTAAGTTTTCCATGAATTTGCTATGTGAAGGACAGAAATGCTATGTTTTGCAAGAATTTGCTATGTTTTGCAAGAATTTGCTATGTGAAGGACATAAATGCTATGTTTTGCAAGAATTTGCTATGTTTTGCAAGAATTTGCTATGTGAAGGACATAAATGCTATGTTTTGTAAGAATTTGCTATGTGAAGGACATAAATGCTATGTTTTGCAAGAATTTGCTATGTTTTGCAAGAATTTGCTATGTGAAGGACATAAATGCTATGTTTTGCAAGAATTTGCTATGTTTTGCAAGAATTTGCTATGTGAAGGACATAAATGCTATGTTTTGCAAGAATTTGCTATGTTTTGCAAGAATTTGCTATGTGAAGGACATAAATGCTATGTTTTGCAAGAATTTGCTATGATTTGCAAGAATTTGCTATGTTTTGCAAGAATTTGCTATGTGAAGGACATAAATGCTATGTTTTGCAAGAATTTGCTATGTGAAGGACAGATAAACTATTTTATGCAAGATTTTGCTATGTGAAGGACCAAAAAGCTAGGTTTTGTGTGGTGAAGGGAGGCTACTTATGTCCTTCATCTTGCAAAATCTTTGTTAAGGGAGACAAGTTATGCCCTTCATCTAACAAATTCTCACTTAAGGGAAGCTACTTATTAGGGTGGGTTCATATCGGAATTAGACAAAGCGGGGATATGCAACAGATAAAATTAACCTTAAAAACATTTCTGACCGAAAAAGAATTTTAAAAAATTGAGTTTTAGAACACGACCACTTAAAAATATAATTCATTACTTATTAGTATGCAAAGACGACATTCAAAAAAAATTTTGAATCAGAACTATGGCTTCATGCGCTTCCTGGAAAGGCCTTGAGGAGCTGAATCAGGAACTTTTGTCCGTTTCAAAATATCTCGTTCCTAGTCTTAGAAATCACTAAAAAACCAAAAATTTTTAAGGTTTATTGAGAATTGTCCAATTTGTAGAGGTTTTTTAAATTTTCTCAGGCTAGGAACGAGATTTTTTTAAACAGACAAAAGTTCCTGACTCAGCTCCCCAAGGCATTTCCTGGGAGCACCATGAAGCCATGGTTCTGATTCAATAAATTTTTGACTCCCATTTACAAATATCTATACAATTGAATGTCTGGTCGTCAGCGGTTTTAAGACTTAGGATAAATTTTAAATCATCCAGAGGTGTATTATATCTATATAAATTGAGTGCAGATCCCCGCTTTGGCCTCAGAAAAAAAATGTCCAAAATCGACCCACCCTACTACTTATGTCCTTCCTAGGAAGGTGACTTCTGTCCTAATTAAGGAATGACTTTCCATGATCCTTTTTTTTATTTATTTTTAAAATTAAAGCTAGGGCTGAAGCCGCTAATACTTATAAAAGTAACAGATCTTGCTAAATGCTGAACCGATATGGCTCTCCTTTGATAGTAGATACTCATAGGTCCGGGGAAGGTTTATAATGACCAACATTTTACAACAAACAATTTAAATCTTAAGTAAGAATGAATAAGAATATACTTTGATATTATGACAGGGGAAAAATTGTCTTCCTTTTAGTATCCTTACAGTAGGAAGGGAGGGAATTGGGGGTGATATTATTCTAGCCAGCTTCAAGTTTCACTTTATTAGAGAACAATATAATCTAGTGTAAGATCCAAGTAATAATAAATCTATCTAAATAAGTATTAAATATTACAAAGATGACATTTTAAAATAATGTACATCTCTAGTATATTATAGAAATCATGTAAATAATGTAATTTAGTATATCATTTAGAAAATTAATTTAGACAAATAAATAAACAAAAAGTCATCATGTTTAAAATGACCAAACTCTGTCTAAATTATATCTTATATTATTATACAAATTTAAAATTGATTGCAACATGCCTAAATTAACTAACAGAGCTCTCCTTTACAGGCACACAGAATACGGAATTGCAGGCGTTCGGACGGACAGACCATAGTTGAAGAAAAGCTTTCCTTTTAAAAAGGATAATTAGCATGACTTGGCTTACTAAATAAAAATAAAAAGGTTGGCTTTGTGCTAGTTTACTACGTCTCTCCTTCTCTAGGCCTTTTTATTACAAAGATATGGAAATTCCACCCATACATAATTTCATGCACACTAACTGCATCTAAGATCCTATCCACTACATGGGGATGATAACATAACACGTAACTTAAACCAACCCAATCTACCCAATCTTTCTAAGTTATTAGTTAAGGATAAAATTTGTGCTATTTCAAGTTGATCATTTTGTACATCTAAACATTTTAATAATTTAAAAAATATGATTAAGTAATTCTAATTTCTTACAAGAAAATAGAACTAAGAGAAACCATTTTCATTTGAACTGGTCTAAGAAGTAAAACTAGGCAATAAAGTGGGTAATTTTTCGCGTTATTCCGAAATTCTTATTATATATATATGTATATATATTTAGTTTTAAAAAAGAACACTGTGACTTAATAAGAGTATTTGACTGACAGAACTATGAACTATGAACTCTGGCCGCAGCGCTCGGCTACATAGCCTGCCTAGCCGCAGTGCTCGACTCCATAGAATGCCGCTCGGCCCCCTTGCCTGCCTGGCCGCAGCGCTCGGCTCCCTAGCCTATATCCTAACCTAACCTAAAATAGTTGTTCTCTGCCAGAGTCATAGTTCTGTCGGGGGTTATACAAATTTTCAAAATTGAAAAAAAGAGGATAAAGCCTTTCTTTTTTGTTTATTAGTATTAGAGGGCACAGCAATGTTTGAAATTCACAAAAACGTATGATGCGATAATAAACTAAATTCTACCTTATTATAAATTACATTATAAATATGTTTCTGAAATAATTCAGCTGTTATATTGGCATCCTCTCTATATGATACTGTGTTTACCTATACAAAACAAATATGAAAGGTTTTGTGATTTTCTAATATAATTATCACATTTATATTTAATTTATAACCATTTTATCTGATTTTAAATCACCATGTCCAAATTTCAATGAATGGGTTTTTTTATGCTTCACTACTTATAAATATTGTCATCCTTTTTATTTTTATTTCTACTTGTTAATATGTTGGGCTTAAGATTCTAGGTTACAAAGCTGCTTTATAATTTTTTTGTGATGTTAGGTTTCCTTTTCCAGTTTTTTGCCTTATTTTAATTTTGTAAATCATTTTCTGATTTTTTATCATAAATTTTATTTCAAAGAATCTGTATCTTTTTTTTAAGGAGCAAAGCCTACAAATCTTCATAAATATATATGATAGATAGCTTACATTTATTTTGTAAATATTAGCATTCAGTAAATGGTCAGCTTAGTCTGTTGGTCAGTGATGCTAATAGAGATATTTTTTTTGCAATCAAAATGCTTGTTTTGTTGGTTTGACTTTCATGTAGAGATATATATTGATACTAGCGGCTATGCCCCTAGAGGCCTCTAGTGGCACTTTAAATGTTGTTGTTTGTTAAAGTTAATTTTTTATGTACGATACCACCTTCTTTGACATTGAAGTCTCCTCTAAATTTGAAAATTTTTTGATTTTTTTGTCATTTCTCTTGGGAGGGTGGTGGTACCCTCCCCCAAAATAGTTATAAACCTTCCCGGGACTTATGAGAAGCTACCCTGTTAAGGAGAACCCGATCGGTTCAGCGGTTAGCGAGATCCTTTGGTACAGACACACAGACAGACACACAGACATCCTGTTACTTTAGTATAAGGATAGTTAGATCCAGTAACTTCATATGTTTGTTATATGTCATTTCCTGATATTTAAATACAGGGATGGTAAGCTTATGTAGAAATAATAGTGACACAATTAAATACAATTACCAATAGCAGCTAAATAATAGTTTGGGAATATAACTAAAGATATTTTTTTATGTGTACAATTATTAATCAAGTATAGGTGTTTGTTAATGCCTATATGTTATTGTAGAGATATTTAATAAACAAAGAATGTGAAAAGTTTACCCATAATTTCAACGACTTTTTAATTACATATTCTAACAATATTGTTTGTTAATGCATATTGTAAAGATATCAATTCAACAAATAAAGTGAAAAGTTTACCCTTCCTTTCATCGACTTTTTAATTAAATATTTTACCAACTTTGTTTGTAGAGATATCAATTTAACAAACAAAGTTGGACGTTTACTGATAAATTAAACAACTCTTTAATTACATATTCGACCTTAAATAAAGTACATTATATAATTTAAAACTTTCATTTAACAAATTTTTAATTAAAAATTAATTATTGGGCAAACAATTTGTTTAATTCATGGGTTATTTTAGTTAAAATAAAAGTTTTTACTCATTGTTTGAAATAATTATATTATTAAACTTGAATGGGTAATTTTTTTCTGGGGTGCATCACCCCTGGGTGTGGTACGGGTTCCTACATCCTCCTTGTTTGTATTTTTTTTGTAAAAAACCTTAAAAATGGCTTGAAGCCACTGCAGGACCAGTAGTTATAATCGCTAAAGCCTAACCTGTTCATCATGTACTAATATCTTAAGCATCTGATGACAGCAAGATGGACAGACATTGTAAAACTTTTTATTATAAATAGGCAGCTTGTTAGATAGAAATACAAGCAAAACACAAAAAATCATTAATAAGAATACAGACAAGAAGATTTAAAGAACATTTGTTAAAATAAATATAGAAAAAGGTAGAAAAAGTCACAAATCCTTTTTCCTGTATGTTGTGTGATGACAGTCAAAGTAAATTACATACTGGATGCTCGAAACAAAGAGATTTTTTTTTTATATTATAATCCACAAAAAAATTTATCGTACCATAAAAAACCAAAGATATAAAGAACTATGTTAAAAATAAAAAAAAATTATATGTCCTTTCATCTACAGATATAAAAATCTCTTAGAAATATGGAAAACTTTGGGGTATAGTCTCTTTTGTGGCAACGCCTCTTAAAGGGCATTTCGGCGTGTTTTCACAGTATCTTTAATAGGTTATTCTAGGTTAACCCATTAGTGACGAACCGGATTTTAAAGCCCGGTTCCAGAAAATGCCGAAAAAAACCGGTTCTCAGTTTTAGGATTGCATCATTCTCAGTATGAATCCCCCCTCTACTACCCTGGTTTTCATTTCCCCCTGGAGCAGGCAGATTTGCTTACTTCCGTTTGCCGGTATAGCTCAACAAAATTTGAAAACCAAGATAAACAAGGTGATTTTAAAATACCCCTCCTAACTTTTTTGTTTATGAAGTAAAGTTAGTGATTTTTTTCGTGAAATTTAAAGTTTATTGGCAACTACATTAATTTGTGAATTCGTTTTATTCAAATTATTATTTTTTATATGATTTTTTTATCGTTTTTTTACGTTCTATATAGGCCCGGCTCGGCATATGGGGGGAAAGTCTGAAATTTTTATTACCCGGTTTTACTAATAGATCTTTTTTACAACAACAACAAAAACCAGGTTTATTAACCAAAAAGGGGTGGTACCTATAGCCAAAATCTTAAATGTGATATAAATTGTTTTGTATGTTAGTTGTAGCTCTATCAATTACATGAGGTTATGTAGTTTTCAATTACGGATCGTATCGTAGTTTTAAAAAGTGTTCATCTCACTTTGGGTGTTCAAAAATTACATTTTAATTTTTTGGGCCAAATAACCGGGTATTTAGGTCGAAAACGAGCTTTAATGCCGGGGGAAAGCACCAAAAAACGCCAAAAACGGTTATTAATGCCGAAAGGTTTTTTTACTCGCGCCGAACCGGGTTTTATTGCAACTTTCCTGTGCACGCCACTAGAGCAAAACAAAAAAATTGGAATTCCGTTTTGACCATTATAAAGCTTCCCTGAGATTTTCAGCTCGATCGGCCCATAAAAGTGGCGCTCGGCACTAATGGGTTAAGTTAGGTCAGGTGATTTCCCAGCAGGGTTAGGCAATTGGCCCCACAGGAGCTATAAATAGGGGAAAAGCTACTGTGAAAATATGAAGAAACGCCCCTTAAGAGGCAATGCTTCGACAGGGACTATACACAAAATTTGATTTTGATACCCTGATTATTCATTTAGACAGACATACAGTGTCAAGAAAAAGGCTTAGATAAATATCAACGCTGTTTTTAGTAGCGAAGCTACTCTATAATTCACTTTGTTCGTCCGTCAGTCAGTCCGTCAGTCAGTCAGTCCGTCAGTCCGTAACGCTATGGGGGAAATGAGATTTACTCAGCTCCTATAAAAGATAGAATTCTGAAATTTTTTGACAACATTCCCATCATTAAGGAGCACAATTAAGTATAAAACATCACTGGCGGTCGGACGGCTTTTTAGCAGGTTTTAGGCTATTTTTAGATTTTCCACATTTTCCCCCATATCTTTGGTGTTTATGGTCCGATTTTCAAAATTCTTTCAGTTAAAGATATCAAAATTAAATTTTCCGTCGTTTGGAGAAAACAACAATAACGGTCAGACTGCCTTTTTGCAGGTTTTTAGCTATTTTTACATTTTCCACCATATCTTTGGTGTTTATGAACCGATTTTCAAAATTTTTTCAGTTATAGATATCAAAATCAAATTTCCCGTCGTTTGAAGAAAACAACTATGAAGGACAGACTGCCTTTTTTGCAGGTTTTTGGCTATTTTATATTTTTTTTACATTTTCCCCTATATCTTTGGTGTTTTTAGTCCAATTTTAAAATTTTTTCAGTTAAAGATGTTAAAATTAAATTTCCCGTCGTTTGAAGAAAACAACAATAATGGTCAGACTGCCTTTTTGCAGGGTTTTGGCTATTTTCAAATTTTTTACACTTTTCCCCATATCTTTGGTGTTTATGATCCGATTTTCAAATTTTTTTCTGTTTTAGATATCAAAACTAAATTTCCCGTTGTTTGAAGAAAACAACCATGACGGTCATTCCCATCCACGAAATTTTGTGCTTCGCTACTTATGGATGTTGTCATCCTTGTTTTTTATATAAAATAACTTTTTGATTAAATATTTGATGTTTACAAATATTTTTATAGAAATAACAACAGAATATACAATGTGATAAAAAGCAGAAACCATTTAGAAGGGCGCAAAACGCAAATTTTTTTCTTCAAATATGCAGGGAGGGAGGGGGTTTTTGGGCTATATATCACACTAGTCCCCAATATTTCATATAAAATTTTCTTATTCGTTGGCTCAACAACTTTGGGGACTTTAATGGAATTTTGATTGGTTGGTTAATTAAGTTCAGTTTCCATACGTTTCATCCAATAATTGTAATCTATATAAGAGGTAATTTTGTGTATCATCATTGAGAATGTACAAAATTTTTTTAGTAAAAAGTTTATATTATACAAAATAAAATACTTTCTATTACCTGGTTTGTTATGTTAATAAAGGTACTAAGGAAGAGAGGTAATGTCTGATTGAGCCAATAGGAGGATCGCATCAGTACATACATTTAATTTCATTGGTTGAAACTGTGTACACATTTTGTTACAAACGCATGTTTTTTTCATTTCATACATAGATAAAAGTCAGCTGCAAACAGTATATTTTCTTAGTAGAAAGCTTTGCGGAATCAAGATTAATTGCCCAAAAATTTCGTCTTAAATTTGAAAGCTTCAAACAGAGGTGGATTGTTAAAAAAAAGTTAGGCTGGCTACTACCTGGTGAGGCAAAGTTAGTTTTGTGAAAAATCCTTAAAAATCGAATAAAAAAAGAGTCTATCATTTTTTAAGAATCCACATCAGCTTGAGTCGAAAGTAAACAATACTTTTGTCTGCTAGAAATGTTCCTTCTTAGATTTGACGAAAAAGGGGTTCAGAATATGCTTCTATTCTTATATTTTTATTGTTATGTTCAGTGAAAAGGAATTATAACCTTATTTTTACACTAATAAAAAAATTTGGTAAGGTTAATGAATAATAAATGTCTGTTTGGCAACAATAAACAATCTTTTTTTTGAGTATTTCTTGATCTTTTTTTGAAAGCTGGGATAGTTTTGTTTTTTTTGGGTAGGGGGCAAAAAGGGTCATTTTGTTGACCAGGGGGGGCAAAACGGGTCATTTTTTAAGATTTAGGGGGGGGCGGTGGCTAGGGGGGGCAGGGGGGGGGGTGCGTTTTGGTCGCTAGGGGGGGGGGGCGATTGCCCCAAATGCTCCCTTCGGTTTGCACGCCACTGCCCTGCTCCCTACCAGCCAACTTGTTGACAATTTGTAAATATTTAAAAAAATAAAGTCAACAAAAAGCCAAAACAGTTGGGGACTATACAAATGTGCATAGCTTATGGTTCAAGTAAAATACAAAGTTTAAACACTCTAATTTAATTTTTATTATCTGGTTAAGTAAGAAGTATTTTTACATATTAATAATGGAAGTCTTATATCCAAAGTGATCTTATATGTGTAATAATTAATAATCTATCATACTTTACTATATGTGAAATGGCTGTTTTATAAATCAACAAAAACAATTTAAATAGCAATGTTATTACTACAATATTAAAAGATATTTCATAAACCCAACATCTGGTTAAACAAATTTGCAAGTGTTAGTTCATAATTAATTTTTACAAAAACAAAACTCTCAAGGTTTAGGCAATTTTTACAAACTTATGCTTAGTATTACACTACCTACAGTTCCAGAATGAAGTTTGAAAACTTTTTTAGAACTGTTTTGATTATAATTTCCCTTGGTATCTTTTGTTATCAGATGAACAATGCTTGGAACAAGTTGGCCTCACAACCTATGATGGACAAGACAACACTAGTCCCTCTAGATGAACTTGACATTAAGCCACTGGTTACAATTTGCCTTGATGTTAAACCTGACTTAGAATTTGTTGGAATTTCTGATCCATGGGAACCTCTAAGAGGTAGTTCTTCTTGGAAAAATAAAAAGAGGACATGGGTTCACAAAAACATAACTTTTGATGAAATTATGGCAAAGGCATATCAAGCTGATATATTTGATGACCTTCTAAGTCTAAATTTTGAAGGACAAAACTTTATATTTCCATTTGGAAGTTGTAGAAGACTGAAGTTTAGCTCTGACATGTCAGTCGTCTTTTTGTTTTCTAATCCAAACTACACTATTTATATCACTGACCCTGCACACACCACTAAGTTTAGTATAGATACAGCATCACACACTGGATCAAGAATAAAGATATCAAAAACAAACAAGAATTTTTTTATGGCAAAAATAAAATTATTTGATCTGAACAACCCAGAAGAAAAACATCTTTGTAAAAAGGATCCTGACTACCGATTTATCAAGTGTGTAGATGAGTACATTCAAAACGACTTACAAAAGGTATTTGAACGGAAAAAATAACAATCAATAATTAGATTATCCTTACTGCCTTACTTCTTATGGGGGGAGATTCTCCTTTAATTTCAATTTAATTTCAATTTTAATTCAACCAAATTTTTTTTAATGATTTTTACTATGAAAAGGGGTAAAAATTGTAAAATTTTTATCAGTTACTGGCAGCCTACGTTTATGACAAAATTAAGCTTTTAATTTTACTTCTAGATGACATAATTTATTATTGAAATATCTATTATAAGGAATGAAAATCTTTCAAAGTTTACATTGTACTAAAAAATCCATTTTAAAATGTTTGTAACTTTTTTGTTATTGAAGCTCCAAATTTTGGGTATTGTGTCTACTTGTGGCAGTCTTTCAGGAGTTAAAGCGGTATATTTCTTGCAGGATTCCTTTAAATAGTGCAGGTTAATTAGTCCAATATAGAAGAGAAAATTTTAAATGTCTTATTTTTTAGAAAATTGGTTGTGTTCCACCTTTTCTTTCTGATAAAAACCAGTGCACAACAATTTCTAGTACACCAGAAATCGACGCTTATATTGGAGAAGACTTCATACAGGACTATGTGTGGAAATTAGCAAGTTTTAAGAAAACTTCTGCTGAACAAAACTGTTCATCAAGTTGTATGAGAATGGAAATTAGTGTTCAATTCCTTCACAGTGTAGTGGATGAAGGTAAAACACTTACCTGTAGAATTAACTTTAAGAATAAGACATTTCTGATACCTCAAATTTAGGGAGTTTAATTTAAAATTACATTTATTTAAATAGATTTTTACAAAGTAGACTGGTAAAATAAGAATGGTGTAAATTTTTCAAATACAATTGTTAGTCAGAATCATTGTCTGTTTTTTTTAGTTGGTGCAACTACAGTGAGTTTCGATCCAGATGTTGAAATTACTTCTAAGGTACTTTTTTATGACTAAGTATTAGTTGGAAAAAAATGAAATTTAGCAGATATGATATAATTTTATTTAGCAATTTAAAAAAAAAAATTGACAATTTATTTTGTATATTAAATTTTCAGGTGCTAATTTATGGATGTTTTGAGTTCATTATAGATGCTGGAAGTTCTCTTGGCTTATGGTTAGGTCTTTCGGCACTTGGCATATGGGATCATATTGTTGAGTATACTAGAAAGATCAACAGTTTCTTTAAATACAAATAGTTATTTTTAACCTAAAAAGAATGGGCCCTCTTTATCTTTGAGTTCTCAATACATTAAGGGAAAGGGGGGGGGGGGGGGGATTTTTACCTTATTTTTCTAGTTGTGCTAGAAGGCTGAAATTTTTGTGTAGTTTCCTTTTGTTAGATAGAAGTTATGGCTATACTATGGTTAAGCCAAAATTTAACTAGAAATTTACTAGAAAGATCAACAGTTCTTTAAATACAAATAGTTATTTTAACCTAAAAAGAATGGGCCCTCTTTATCTTTCAGTTCTCAATACATAAAAAGAAAGGGGGGGGGGGGGGCTTTTTCCCTTATTTTTCTAGTTGTGCTAGAAGGCTGAAATTTTTGTGTAGTTTCCTTTTGTTAGATAGAAGTTATGGCTATACTATGGTTGAGCCAAAATTTTGCTTTCTTACCCCTTTTATTTTTCAACTTTTATCTGGAGGCCATTTTTTACATAAGGATACCTGTAAATCTGCTCCTAATTAAGATACAGTACTGAATACTTTAAAGTTCTGAAGTGTAGGTTCCTTTTTTCATATGGAATGTTGTATTAGGAAAAGGATTTTTACTTGCTTTTACCCCTTTTATTGTGCAACCTATAGCTGATGAACTTACAGACAAATGAATACACTCTAACGTACAGATTGAAAGTCAGACAGGCATTAGTTAGGAGAGTCTTAAAAACATCAGCATTTTAATTTCTATTCAATGTTAAATAAAAAAAAAATATGTTTCTACCTTACAACAGACAGACAATCAGATAGACATACAGACAGATGGACATACAGATAGACATGCAGTCAGTAATACAAACAGATTAGGAGAAAGAAATACATTTACAAGTTAAAAATCTAAAAAGTGATAGAGGTTAATATTATATCTTAGCCTTTTTTGAGTGTTTTGATTATTGTGATATATTAACAGTATACATATATTTGTATTCATCTCCTTTTATTTGTTTTAGTCAATATTTATGTTCATTTATTAGCATCCACATATGTATCAACTCAATGAACTTAGTTAGATAAGAAAAGGTTAAGTTTAGTTTGTCAAGGTTTGTGATTGTTAGGTTAGGTTAGGTTAGGCATGGCTAGAGTTAGTGGGTTGGATTAAATGTGGGTAGTACTTGAATAGCATGCTATTTATACATAAAATATTAAAACATTGTCATGATTGTTGTTCAATTACTAATCTTTATAAACCATATAAAACATATACTTTGTATGATTTTTGAAATCCAATATTCTTATTACTAATTGTACAATGTAATTAAAAAAGAGATGCAATGTTTAGTTGTTATATTGTTAATGCTAAACAGATAGTTATATATAGTTGATAGTTGATATATTTGTAATTTTTTGAATATCTCCATCCTGGCGGGCACAGGATGCCAGCAAACCTGGCAGGGTCATCCAGGTAAAGAGCAAAAATATTTTTTTGACTAAAACAAAGCATTTTATAATACCAAAATACTAAAAAATCCTCTAGTAGTACATCCTTATATGAAATACAGGTGTTCAAGTCACTTTCAGGTTCCAGGTATGATCCTGCAGGTCCTGATCCTCCAGGTCTCCAGAAATCTTTAAAAGGCTCCTGTGGCCGCAATTTTTGACTTAAAGACTTCAAATTTTAAACTTAACCCTTAACGGTCGGGGGGGGGGGGGCGTTGAACGCCCCCCCATCCGGTTTGTTCTATCTCATTTTCTGTGTGTGAAAGATAAAGAGCCCAAACTGCTTGACTTTTTAAGTATGGGTATGACACATAACTGAGAGTTGAAATTTTTTGAATATCTCCATCCTGGCGGGCACAGGATGCCAGCAAACCTGGCAGGGTCATCCAGGTAAAGAGCAAAAATATTTTTTTGAATAAAACAAAGCATTTTATCATACCAAAATACTAAAAAATCCTCTAGTAGTACATCCTTATATGAAATACAGGTGTTCAAGTCACTTTCAGATTCCAGGTATGATCCTGCAGGTCCTGATCCTCCAGGTCTCCAGAAATCTTTAAAAGGCTCCTGTGGCCGCAATTTTTGACTTAGAGACTTCAAATTTTAAACTTAAGCTTTTCTTACATGTCTACATAACATATTTAAATTTCATGAAGATCCGTTTTCCCGCCGACCGCCGACTGCGGCGGCTGGCAGCTGCCAAGTACAGCTGCGGCCGCTGAAATTTATATTTTGATATTTCTAATGTAAAATTTACATAAAAATAAACATTTTCTGGAAAAAAAATTTTCTTCTAGCTTCAAAAATAAGAAAATTACAGCCGTTTGAAATTTTTAAGTAAAAAAAGACCTGAAAACAAAGGTTGTTAAATAAAAGGGTGAAGGAAGCGAAAATTTACTTAGACTTATAAAAGGTCGGAAATTCATTATAAAACAGGGGACTTGCACAAAAAAATTTAGCCCTCTAGCTCTAATAGGAACTGAGATAATAAGGGGGGGCGTTGAACGCCCCCCCCCCCCCGACTGATTAAGGTGCGGCTAGGGGCCCGACTGTAAAGGGTTAAGCTTTTCTTACATGTCTACATAACGTATTAAAATTTCATGAAGATCCGCCGCCGTTTTCCCGCCGACCGCCGACTGCGGCGGCTGGCAGCTGCCAAGTACAGCTGCGGCCGCTGAAATTTATATTTTGATATTTCTAATGTAAAATTTACATAAAAATAAACATTTTCTGGGAAAAAATTTTTCTTCTAGCTTCAAAAATAAGAAAATTACAGCCGTTTGAAATTTTTGAATAAAAAAAGACCTAAAAGGTTGTTAAATAAAAGGGTGAAGGAAGCGAAAATTGACTTTGACTTATAAAAGGTCGGAAATTCATTATCAAACAGGGGACTTGCACAAAAAAATTTAGCCCTCTAGCTCTAATAGGAACGCCCCCCCCCCCCGACCGATTAAGGTGCGGCAAGGGGCCCGACTGTAAAGGGATATGCACTCATATGCTTGTATCTATTTTTTAAGCATTATCCATTAATTATCATACTTTTATTAGCATCCACATTCCAAATGGCATTTATCAAATGAAGAATTTAATTGTTAGGTTAGGTTTGATTTTGTGCGTACAAATTTAATAGTACAATTTTTATACATAAAATATCAAGCTTTTTAATGGTTATCTTTCAATTACTACAGTTTTTTAGTAAAGCTTAGAGACAATTTAGACTTTTTTCATAAAAAAGTGATATATTATTTATTATTCATTGGTTGAAAATGATATACCAAATAGTTATTTTTGGATAGATAACCTATTTAGGATCATAATTTAAATAATGTTAAATGATATTAGTTAGGAATTGTTATAGTAGTTAGTGTTTCTTTTATGATTCATATATTGGAATTATGTATTTGAATTCATAAGCTTTAAACTATTTTTTTGTCTGAGCACAACTTTTCTGATTACCATCTTTTTTTGCACCTACATAGGATTTAATTAATGGACTTAATTAGGTAAGTTTGAAAATATCAATTATAATTAGTTATGGTTTTTGATTGTTAGATAGGCATTAATGCAGTTGGGAAATTGAGTGGAGAAAATTCCAGAAATAACCAGTTTTACATAAAATGTTATGGTATTGTTATGGTTATTGTCAAATTACTAATATTTTTCAGTAAAGCTAAAAGAAATTTTAAACTCTGTACTTTGCAGAATCATATTTTCTTATTATTAATTGTATGTTGTAATTTTTAAAAAGTATTAAAAGTTATATTGTTAATAATTTACAAAATAGTTATTTGTAGATAGTTGAGATATTATCAATCATAATAACAATAGGAAATAAGATGTTTAGTTAGGGTCTATCATGGTAATGTTGAATATCAAGAAATGACATATTCATAGATGTTCTTACTTTTTATTTCTGTAACATTGTAACTATCTGTTTAAGCATAATTCAATGATTACCATCTTTTTATTAGCAAACACACAGGATTTAATTTAATAAACTTAAATAATTAAATTAGAAAAGGTTAGACTTTAGTTAGGTTAGGTTTTTGGTAGTTCGGTTAGTTCAGGCATTGATGCAGTTAGGAAGTTTAATCCTGTGTATTTGCATAAATAGGTGAATATATTTTTTCAATAAAAATGAAATGAGTGTTTTCTTAAAATTTTGTAAACAAATGCATTTTTAATACTCATTTTATGTATGCTGTAATCATTAGGAATTTCAATTATTTCTGTGTAAATTCAAAACTTAGATATTGTACAGTTAATTTATATATGATAGATTTCTGTATAAATAATTTTAATTAAAATAAGAAAAGAAAAAAATTCACAATTTATATAAGTTTTGAAATATTTGTAATAAAAAAATAATTTATATGTAATTAATGTTGTTTTTTTAATAAATCAAGAAAAAACAAACAAAAGCTTTGGTAATATCAATTATACAAACTGAATTTAATACAAAGTTAGGTTTTTTGTCTGTAATAAAGAAAGGCCTATTTATTGTCAAGATATTTTTCAAATAATAATAATACAAATATTTGGCCAATTTAGTTCTATGTTTTAGTGCTGTTTATCTAGACAGGTTGAAATTTACCATAGATAACTGTAACCCAGTACCGAAAACACACATAAGTAAAAAAAAGTACAATTGGTAAATAACTAAATTTGCTATAACACTTCTAAAGGAAGCCTGCAAGAAATACACTGCTCTAACTGTTGAAAACTGCTACAAGTAGACCCAATACCCAGTTTTAATAACAAATGTTTTTCATGATATTAAAAAATAACTAAATTTGCTATAACACTTCTAAAGGAAGCCTGCAAGAAATACACTGCTCTAACTGTTGAAAACTGCTACAAGTAGACCCAATACCCAGTTTTAATAACATATGTTTTTCATGATATTAAAAAATAACTAAATTTGCTATAACACTTCTAAAGGAAGCCTGCAAGAAATACACTGCTCTAACTGTTGAAAACTGCTACAAGTAGACCCAATACCCAGTTTTAATAACATATGTTTTTCATGATATTAATGATTAAATTATGTTTCCCAGAAGGCAAATTTAAAACTTATTTTCAGCAAAAAGTTAGGTTGCCTGTAACTGAAAAAATATTTACAGTATAGTCAAAATAGGAGAGGAATAGTTCCTTTGCTTGATAGGTACTTTTTAGTTATTTAGATATCATAATTCATAATTCGATTCATCTTTTTATTTCCTCTTACAACTTTTGTATTAGAAATATGATATTATGTATGATCATATTCCTATAAACTACTATTTCTGTTGTATAACAGTATGTTCACTGCTTTGCCTGACCAAGATACTCTGCTGTAACAAAACTTTGAATATATAATAACCTTGAAGGGACATTCTTATATTGGATTAAACTGTTTTTAACATATTTTTGAACTACAGAGCTAAAAATACGAAAAGGCCCCCAAATAACTTCTCTGGGGTTTTTTATTTTATTTTTAACTATAGATTGAGAAAGTTTTTACAGATAATTAGGATTTCTTAAAATTAGGAGTATCCATAAAAAGAAAAGTCCCCTCCAAAATTTGTTTTACTTTTGTAAATTCCCCTTTAAACAAATTTAAATTCTTTAGGACAAGCCTGACATGTCTAAATTTCTAAGATAAAATCAACTATCTAAAGAGTTTCTTTTTATTAGTTTATTTAAAAATGATTGTAATTATTACATGGTCATGAGGTTATTAAACATAATGCATTTGATAATATCTTATTGTTAATAGTGGCAATGTGTTAAGTTTTGATCTTGCTATCTGCCAGGGATCTAAAGTGATAAGACAGTGGACAATAAATTGATTTACATCCCCATTTATGATACACAAAATTAAACCTTATGCAGATTACAATTAGTGGTTGAAACCTTTGGACACTCAACTTGATGAACCAACAAATTAAAATCCTATGAAAGTCACCGAGGTTGTTACGACAATGAATAAGAAAACATTATTATGAGACTTTGGGGACTAGTGTAATAAACATTCCAATGTTTCCTTCCTCCCTCCCTGGGTTTCTGCACTAATTAGTAGGGTTGGGCCGGATACTTTTTTGGCCGGATACCGGATACCGGATATCCGGCTGATTTCAAATGCCGGATATCCGGTAATCGGCCGGATATCCGGCCAACGCCGGATATCCGGCAAATATCCGGTTATCCGGCCAAATTACCGGATATCCGGCCGGATAACCGGCCAAATTACCAGATATTAAAGAAGTAAAAAAAAATTTCTTCAGAAATCTTATATAAATTTACATAAAGTTAAACTTATTCAGAAAAAATGTTCTTCTAGCTTCAATAATAAGAAAATTATAGCCATTTAAGATTTTAAAAAGCAGAGATTTTTGGTGTAAAGTATAAAAAATTAAAGAGCCGGATATCCGGCCGGATAGTTTCAATATCCGGTATCCGGCCGGATATTGAAAATGGCCGGATATCCGGCCGGATATCCGGCCACACCGGATATCCGGCCCAACCCTACTAATTAGCCATGAAAATGATCAAATTAGTAGCAAGTCTTCTCTATAATTCACTTTGTCTGTCATTGAGTCTGTCAGTCAGTCTGTAAAGTTATTGGGAAAATGTGATTTTCTCGGCTTCTATGAATAATAGACAGCTGAAATTTTTTGTGAATATTAGGGCGGGTTCATATCGAAATTAGACAAAGAGGGGATGTGCAACAGATAAAACTAACTTAAATAAAATTTCTGACCGAAAAAGAATTTTAAAAAATTGATATCTAAATTGCGACCACTTAAAAATGTATTTCATTAATAAAAAAAATATGCAAAGACGACACTCAAGTCATCTCTACTTATTATCTCAGTTTCTATTAGTGCAAGAGGGCTAAATATTTTTGTGCATTGCCCCAGTTATATAATACATTTCCGACTATAAGTCAGTCAAAGTCATATTTCGCTTCCTTACCCTTTATTTACCAACCTTTTACCAACGACCAGACATACAATTGTATAGCTATTTGTCAATGATAGTAAAAAAATTATTGAATGAGAATGATGGCTTCATGGAGCTCCCAGGAAAGGCCTTGAGGAGTAGAATCAGGAACTTTTGTCCGTTTCAAAATATCTCATTCCTAGCCTTAGAAATGACCAAAAAAACACCATTTTTAAAGGTTTATTGAGAATTGTCCAATTTGTAGAGATTTTTTGAGATTTTCTCAGGCTAGAAACGAGATATTTTGAAACGGTCAAAAGTTCCTGATTCTATTCTTCAATTCCTTTCCTGAGAGCACCATGAAGCTATAGTTTTGATTCAATAAATTTTCGACACCCATTTACAAATGGCTATACAATTGAACGTCTGGTCGTCAGCGGTTTTAAGACTTAGGATAAATTTTAAATCATCCAGAGGTGCATTATACTCATAAAAATCGTTTGCAGATCCCCGCTTTGGTCTCAGAAAAAAATGTTCAAAATCGACCCACCCTAGTGAATATACCTATGACAATTGCACTTGCAAACTATACATTGTTTTGTCTGTCTGTCTGTTGGTCATGCATCAAAAGAAGCAAACGTTTCTTATAAGGTTTCATGATTTTCTATCTATTTTCATTCAACCAAACATCTGCTCTATAACTCACCCTGTTTATTTAATCATTCAATGATTTTTTTTAGCTTTGCTACTTATGGATGTTGTCATTCTTGTTTTTGCTTTAAATTTGAATATCATTTTAGACAGATCTAAAACAGTTAGTGTAAGAGGGGACTAAATTACAAAATGTACCCAAAATTTTATATAATTGTTTTCTTTCGTTAGCTCAAAAACTTTGGGCGCTTAAAATGAATTGTTATTGGTTGTTTAAAACAAATAGTGTCCAAACTTGTCAACTGTGGTAAATATCCTGTATAATAATCTACCGTTTCCCTGTTTATCTCCTGCTGTGTTCCAGCTTCTCACCCGCCAGCCAAGCCATATCTTCCTCTCAGTCCCACACTAAGGCTAGTTCAGTGGATAGTTAGACTTTGCCACAGCAGAACCTTCTTGCCGCAAAGTTGCTGCAGCTGTGGATTACGTGGATCATACACAACTGCCCTTTCAATCTCTATTTTCCTCGTGCCAGAGCTCAAGTCGCCGTAGTGCAGGACTGCCGCTCTACATCATTCACCTTTGATCTCTAGTTATTATTATTATTCTTATGCTAATGTTCTGTTGTAAATATTAACTAGTTCTTTAACTAAACTGATTGTTTTAATTGTAAGAAGCAACGGCTTCTCTATAATCCTCCGTCCGTCCGATTATACGTCACGAACAAACATTTTATTATGAAAAATGGATAATTTCTTTATCTTCATAGGAGATATACATAAATTTATCGTCCTTTTTCCTATGCCAGATCACAACTTATACTAAAAATTAACAAGGATGACAACATCAATAAAAGCGAAGCTCTAAAACAGTACGACAATCAGACATTAACACTTGTATAGTGTCAGCACTGAACAATCAGAATATAAAGGTATAAGAGTCTAAGCAAAATTGTAAGTTTTATGTTTATGGACATACTTACATTTTTAGGATTTAATTATAGAGTTGCAACTTGCTTAGCTTATAATGTTATACTTTGTTAATTAGATCACATAAAAATTTGCTGTTAATAAAGTAAAAAAAATCAACATGTTTAAAATGGTTGTATGGACATTCTGGTTATGATTATAGAGTGCTACGCTTTCTAAATCGTACCTAATTACTATAGGAATCACCATGCAAAATTTGAAATCTATAGGACAATTCTAACATGCCTAAATTAATGAAAAAGCTATCTGTTACGGACGGACGGACTAACCCTAATTTTAGAAAAGCCTTGCTTTTAAATTATCTTGAAATGTCATTAAAAGTATATTTTTTTTAGATATTTATATATTGCATAAATATATTGCATATTACATAATGTTCATCATGTTATCTTTAATACTGGCCATGATAATATCAACAACATGTTCACAAGATGATGTTCAGTCAAGAATTAAATTCTTCCCCGGGGGGTCTCAGCCCAACTCCCATGTTGTACAGCGAGCTGTGTGTACACCACCCTACTGTACACAACCAGGAGGCATAGAAAACTAGAATAGTTATTTATCGCATTAATTTAAAAACAACTTTCTGTGCATATTAAAATAAAAAAAATAATAAAACTATAACCAGTGTGTTAGCCCGGAGGGTCCGAGGGTCCACACTAACAAATTGGTATTATTATTATGTTTTTTTTTTATTTTAATTTGCAAGGAAAATTGTGTATAATATGATGCTGTACATGTTATTTTTAATATGGCTAAGAAACGGTTCTAATACAGCTGATATCAATCAGTTTTGAAGGAATACTGGACATTTTTTAGAAAGGATGATATTTTCATGATGACTAATTTATCACATTACCTTTTCCCTCTTAATTTAAAAAGGGAAAAAAATTACTACCTTATTTTCAACTTATTTTTGATGATCTACTTAAATTTTTTATGCTTCTATGCTCAGCCCAGCAAAACCAACAAAATTGGTACTATTGGTATCTCTGGAATTTATATAATCAGAATAAAGGAAAACAGATGCAGTGAGCTATGCACAGGTTAATGTTTTTAGTCAAAGTAATAAGGTGTGTGTGTGTGTGTCCTTTAAACTGTTTTTATCCTATTTTTGAAAGGTATATCAAAAATATACTCTAACACCTGTAGAATCGAACTGCAGGGCTAAAAAATGAGAATAATAGCCCACATCGATTTTTTTCAGGATTTTAAAGTTTATTTTTAACTATGGATTAGGTAAATTTTACTGAATCATTTTCTTTTTTGGTAAAATTCTTGCTTCAAAGCATTTTTCTTCATAATATGATAAAAAGATAATGTTGGTAAAAAAAACACTTTTGATTTTTTATTTATAATTACTAATTAAAAGTGAAAGATGTGGGATATATGTATATTTGAATTAACATTAAAAACTATGAGAATTCAGCATTAACCAATGACAAAGCTAGAAATCTTTAAATTTTAAATTGTAGTGTTTTCACAAAAAGACTTATTTCCAATATAATAGAATAACTTTTATTTAATTTAAATGAAAAGAATGAAAACTATACACAATAAAGATACATACTTTTTAACAATATTTTAAAAAATAAGTTTGAATAATCTTATTTTATATCATATTTGTAAATGTGATAAAGATAAATTTGTTGTATTGCATAAACATTTATTTACGTTTTTAAAGATTTAGCCCTCTACAGACAACTTTTATGTGTTTTAATGTATAATAGACATGAAACATTTTTATGATATATTGTAAAGAATTAATTTTTAATTAGTTTTGATAGATAAAATCGAAAGACCTAACTGTATACTAGCATACAATAGTTATGAAGCAAGACACTTTAAAAGCTGATTATTTTACCCACAAAGGAAAGAAACATCACGATTTAGTAAAATTTATTTGATACATAGTAAAAAATAAAGTTTAAAATCCTAATAAAAATTTATATGGGTAATTGTTCTCATTTTTGGCTTTGCAGTATGATTCTACAGGTGTCAGAGTATATTTTTGATATACCTTTCAAAAATAGGTTAAAAACAGTTTCACATCATAAAAAAACCTTTACTATGGAATCTATATAATCGGAATGAAAAAGTAAAACAGATGATATGAGCTAAGCACAGGATAATGTTTTCAGTCTAAGTAATAGGATGTGTGTATATTCATTAAAATCTCAGAAACCTTTACTATGGAATCTATATAATCAGAATAACAAAGTAAATAGATGGACCCCAAATTGTGATTTTTCTATTGTTTAGCGAAAATTATGCTAAAATTTTCATATTTTCACAACTCTTTATTTAATACCTATATTTGCAACAACATTTAGTACACGTAAATGTTCAATTTTTAACAATTACAAAAATTCCCCCCCTCTCAGGTTGGTTCAAATCAGTGACATAAGAGTAATGTAACCAACATTCTTTAGTTGAGCTATGAGGGATTTAGGTGAAAATGATATTCCATTATCACTTTGAAACCATGATTAAAACCAATTTTTTAGCCCTAAGATGCAAAAGGTTTTTAAATCTGTGGAAAGCTTGATGTGATAAATAAAAATCTTAATTTTCATATTTTAGATTGGTGATACGTTTATCAAATGTGAGGACTGTAACAATTTTTGTGATGTTAGATCCAGGAATCTTGTAATAATTCCCAGAAAGCAATATTCACCAGCAATATTTATATTTTAGATTGATTATCAGATAATCAAAAGTGAGAACTTTTGTAATGCTAGATGCAATAATTCCAGGAACCAGGAAGCAATCGTCACCAGCAATATTTCAACATCATCATATTTAGATTGACGATCAGATAGTTAAAAGTGACGATTGTTACAACTTTTGTAATGCTAGGAACCTTGTAATGATCCCAGAAAACAATCATCACCAGCAACATTTCACAATCTTTATATTTTAGATTAATGACCAGATAATCAAGTGCGAGGATTGTGATAATTTTTGTGAAGTTGACACTTGGGACAAATCTAGAAAAGTCAGGTAGAAGCATGCATAATTACTCTATTGCTATTTGTTTGGTGCTTTCCCACAAAGTGCCTAGCAAGAACAGGCTCACAATCACCTATCTTTAAAATAAACTGAAAATAAGGGAGGAGGTG
Organism: Acartia tonsa; assembly: GCF_053477335.1. Classification (NCBI taxonomy): domain Eukaryota; kingdom Metazoa; phylum Arthropoda; class Copepoda; order Calanoida; family Acartiidae; genus Acartia; species Acartia tonsa. The sequence goes on from NC_137268.1 coordinate 48,491,573, forward strand.
AAAGTTTATTTTCTTTATTCCAAACCCATATCCTGCAAGCCCATACCTGCAGTGTCCTAAACCTGTAGGGCTACCCTGAAGTCCTTCTCAATGAAACATAAACTAAAAAACTATTCACCCTAATGTTCAACTTACTTCAAAATAAGAGTGGAGCGTTCTGTGTTTGAATAAGCCTTTTTAGGGAAACCACACTTATTTTATAATTAATATATAGTGATAATATTCTTTTAATTTTAGTTTGATAAGAGTTGGAACTGACTTATTCTACATCAACCCATTCCCTAACCCTAGGAACAATGGCTATATTTTTCCCTTGCAAAGCTACTCTATAATTTAAGGATGTCTGATTGTTTGTCACTTAAAGTGATTTTCTCTGCTTCTATCCAATGATAATATAAGTATAATGATTACATCCAACATTTAATTATAAAAGATTACCATTTCTATTGGGGGTGGTATCTGTGAATAAATGTAGAACACATTTACATTGTGAGAAATTCTTGCATACCCAGATAAATGTTTCTTGCAGCTTGTTAATGTATTAATTCTTGATGAGTGTAACTCCCGGCAAGGTCTGAAATGACCTACAGACAAAGGGCAGTCAATGAAAAGCTGCACAAATGTTGCCAATAGGAACAAAGGACCTGAGAATCCGCTGCATAAAACTGTAAATTGGCTGGATGCAGAGAAAAATTGTAACGAGGCAATTTGGGATATCTTAAGTGACAAAACTTCAATTCTTAAGTGTCAATTCTTCAGGCACACTAATCGATTAAGCCCACTGTATAGATTAAATAAAAAAGTGATATGATTTGGATTTAAATGATTTTTTATATCCCCCACATAAGGTTTGCTTGAAGTGTGAATTTTTCCCCCTCACACCTCCTTTGGTTGTATTAGGGAGTGTTGGTACACCCTTGTAAAGGGGGGTGTAGAATGTTATGGGTTAATGGACACCTAGGCGTGTACCAAAAAACAATTGATTTTTCCAGGGGGTGGATACATCCCCCATGTGCAGTGCATTCCTCTAAATATTTGTAAGACCCAAGAAAGATGTACAAAATTGGATCCTTAATTACCCCAAGCATAGATAAATTTTGTTTATTTATAAATTACTCACAATATCCTCTTTAAAAAACTAGTATTTTCATTCTCATTTGGCTTCTATACACTCTGATAAGGAATGGAAGGAATTAAGGTAAAGCAATTATAAATTTTAATTAGCTAAGCTTTTCTATATTAAGGGCCTTATGTCTGTCTGTACATAACAGACAGCTCTTTCTTATTGTTAATTCAGTCATGTCAGAATTGATTTCACTCCTTGCATGATAAGGATTCCTTTAATATTTAGGTACTACTCTAGCAACTTTTTTAAGGTGTTGTAGTGGTTAACTGACTATGCTGCAGTTAAGCAATTTTAAGTTCAATTCTCCTCACAGGCTTTAAACTTGAATGACAATTTAATTCGCAATGTGTTAAAATACTATAACACAACCTTCTCTGTGATGCCTCTGGGTTTACAGGAGTAGGGATAATTGTTGGAAGTTAGGACTCCAACTTTAATGATATCCTAATTAAATGCATTTCTGATCTATTGAGGAAAATTTTTTTTTTACTATGAATAAAATGTATTTATTTTCAGGGAAGCACAAAAGAAAGCACAGTAAGTGAATTCTCTATAACAAAATAGAACAATGTTTAAGTCTGTATGAAGCTTAAGATCACAGTTACCACTGAACCAAATAGGCTATACTCTTCAAGGAATAAATTAGTCCTGTAGTGGTTTCAATCCCAAAAAACAAAGCCTCTAGAGGATAGAGGCTAAGCAACTACAATTTTATTAAGCTTAGTATTAAAGAAACTTTTGCTTTTTCTTTTAACTCAGAAAAACAGCAGAAAAGGAGGGGAAATTAGACAATAAGTTATCCATACTTTTAACCCTTAATCATTATCTACAGAAGGAATTAAAGAAGCTAGATGTATTATTATATTCAGGAAGGCTTAGTATCAATCCAGGAAAGGTTTAGGGCTTTTTTTTATATAGGCTAGTGATAATTAAATTTAAGCCCTGTCTGTCTGTGTGTACCAAAGGTTCTCACTAACCACTGAACCAAAATGGTTTTCCATTTCAGTATTCCTTATAGGTAGGTTAAGACTATTTTAGAGGAGAAATCTCCCCTAGAAAAAAAGGCCTTCATAAAATAAAATTTATAGGTCCAGAGCAGGCCAATCTTCATTTGGAGCACGTTACTTCTATGGAGCAAAGAGGTTAGATAGACATTTTTATGTCTGTAAATACTTCTATTAGAGTGACAGGATGGCTGTATATCTATGTATCTGTAGCTAAAAATATTGCTAACTACTGGAAGCTTTTTTAGGTTCAGGAAAGGAAACTATTTTGGGGGAGGTTTTTTTTACTTTTTTACCTCTATTTACTTTTTCTTTTAAAAACTAAAATGGAATGAGGATGGTCGACTTTTCTCATCCTTAAAAGTTAATAGGTGCCTCCGGGGGAGTAGCTGTTAGAATCTTAATATCAATATATGGGTACAGTCCCTTTCATGACAATGCCTTTTAAGGTATGTTTCATTATATTTTCACAGTAGCTTTTCTCTTATTTCTAAGGAGCCTAATTGCTTAACCCTATGGCGCAATCACCTTAACATAACCTTATCAAAAGCTACTATCAAAGTACACTAAAATGCCCTTTAAGAGGCATTGTCACAAAAGGGACTATACCCCAATAAATTTAATGTTTAAAAAGGAATAAATATGAATGGGCTTGGGTTGATGGAAGCCCAATGGACTGGCCTATTGACTGGGGATATGGTAAGTATGCTTAAATTTTACATCCCTCAGTCTGTTATTCTGTCTGTCTGTCAGCAATGCTGACATGACATAACATGTGATTAGATTGATAGTGTAATGACTGATTAGTAGATGACAGGCTAAGTTTGCTGATTTTATAGTTTGCTTATGTGTCATAATAACTATTTGTCTATCTTTATGTCTGTTTGTCTGTTAATATGTGTCTAAGTTTGTTATGTATGCCAGCAACAAAAAAACACCTATTGGTGTATCTCATTCTCTAGAGGTACTAATGTGGTATGGAAGGACTGGTCGGTAGGGTAGCTGTGCTGCTAGTATACCAAGTGTTCCTAGTCAAAGCTGAATGCAAACCCTTTATGATCTTGCACACCTGCAGTGTGGGTTCGAGTCCCCATGCTGCAATAACACCAAAATAAGGAATATAGCTTAGCATTACCAACAACCAAACTTTTGATTAAAGTTACTCTAATACTTTTTTAATTTAGATGTAATTAATCTGGACAGAAAAGAATCAGTTATTGAATATTTTGTCAACTTTGATGGAGTTCAAAATAAAGGAATACATATTTATGGTTATGATATATTAGATTGCACACACTTTATCTGGAAGTTCAAATTAAAATGAGTTATGTTTATGTTAGCAGTGAGAGAGGAAATAATGATAACCAAATTCAAAAAATAACCTCCTAAATTTGTAGTAAGTTGTAGTTATTTATTGCATTGTATTTAAAACAGCTTTCTGCGGATATTTTTGAGATATTATTCTTACATAAAAATGTACATTTCTGACCAGGAGGATTTTGGCCTATGCGAAAAATGAATAGACTTGCATCCTATGTTTGTATGATTAGTTGTCATACCAAATGATTCAGTCACTAGCCTTCTAGGGCTTTCCTCAACCCTCACCTAACCTAACAATTAAAAATTATAGATAGAAATCCTATATTTTTTGATTTAGATATCATACCAATTAATGTAGAACCAGCCCTTTTGAGTTATTAATAACCCTTGTTAACCTAACCAAACAATAAAGATTTACAGATAAAAATCGTATATTAGAAGACTTAAATGTCATACCGATAGATTTAGTAACATGCCCTTTTGGCCTCTCAATAACCCTTGTTAACCTAACCTAACAATAAAAATCTGCAGATAGGCATCCTATATTTTTAGATTTAAATGTCATACCAAATATTTTAGTAACCTGCCCTGTGGGCCTCTCAATAACCTATATTCTTAGATTTAAATATCATACCAATTAATGTAGTACCTGCCCCTTTGGGTTATTAATAACCCTTGTTAACCTAACCTAACAATAACTGATATAAATCCTATATTCAAAGTCTTAAATGACATACCGATAGATTTAGTAACCATCCCTGTTGGCCTCTCAATAACCCTCATTTAACCTAACCAAAAAATAAAAATTCACAGATAGATATTCTATATTTTTAGGATTAGTTATCATACCAAATGATTTGGTAGTCATTAGCTATTTGGAGCTTTCCTCAGCCCTTACTTAACCTAGCCTAACAATACAAGTTTATAAAAATAAATCCTATATTTTTAGATTTAAATATCATACTAATTGTAACTTGCCCTGTTTGGCTCTCAATAACCCTTGTTTAACTAACCTAAAAATAAATATTTACAGATAGACATCCTTTATAGTTTATATGCATATAAATATATTTAAGCTTTGTAAATTTTATTATATATTTCATTGATTAATTAAATATATGTAATATGATATGTTTTAAAACATGCAAAGAATACTGGGAAAACAGGGAAAATATGAAATATTGTTCGTTAATATTTATTATAGCAAATTTAGACTATTTTAAAAATATTTTCAAGATTTTGTCATTGGTTCTTTTTAAAGGAAAAATTTTTAAAAAGACAATTATAATAAAGAAATATTGTTGCTGTACAGTTTTAATTTACAGTTTTTATAAAATGAAACATTCCTATTCACTGTATAATATTAAAACTACAAAATAATAGTTGAAGAAGTGTTTTATATTTTAAAGAAAAAATAGTTTTTACTAGGAAAAATTGTTTATTTATTTTATGTAATAAAATTGAAATTTAATTGGAAAATATTCTGTAACTTTTGCTCAGTGATGAGGGAGGACAATTGATACTAGTAATAATCTTTAATTGCCCTATCCTTCTACCCCTGAGATATCTTACATCTAATGACATAAAAATGTTTAAATAAGAATAATTATATTTAGGTAAAAAACCCTAGTTCCTCCACTTACTAAGTTTACATACAAAATATAATATTCATAAGAAATAATTATTAAATATATATACATGTTAATAAACAAGTGAAGACTGTAAGGGAAGGTACAGATTCCAACACCCTGCTAGTACTGTATTAGCTCAGTTATTAACATTGTAGGATTTATATAGAACTGGGTGGTCAAACTTCAATGATATTAATGCTAATAATTGTTTTTTATAACTAAGCCATTAGATGTGATAATCATACTTTGTCTAGTGCTTGCTAACTAATTATAAACAACAATTATCTACTAATATTTTTCTATTTGTGAAGTGATTATAATTAGTTGCTGCCACAATATCTGTAACGACACCAGGGTGTGTTTTCAAGATAATAAACATAGTATGAACCACAATTAGTGACTTTACCTTCATTTGAGCCATAACAATCATTAGCATTACCCTTATATTTACTCAAATCAAAGCAAATCTTGATATCCGCACTATCCCCAGGTTTATCTGGTAGTGTGGAATTTGACCAACCAGTTATGTGTGTCCCACAATGTTCATAACCTGGAGGTGACTGAGCTAACTTTGCTCCAGCTGGGTGTTGGAATCTATACCATCCTGTTCCCTTCCACCCTGGACTAATTATACCATATGCAGCGTTAGTATGATCACAATATCCTTCACTATTAGAAAAAAACTTTTTATATGTTCCAATTCTTCTATCAGCTTCATCTAAAGGCAGGTAGGTGTCACACTCCGGTCTTCCTAAATAATATTACTGTATTATTTTAAATAATTGTCTTTATATATATTTATCAATGAACTATGTTGGAAGGGCTGTGTACGACCCCAACCCCACCACCCCCTGGTCACCTGGAAAAGGTTATATACATTGTGAGGAAGGATAAGCTTTAGAGAAGGCAATGTTTTCAATCTTCATCCATATAAAATTTTAACCCTGAGATGTTCATTTTGAAACCTTTAAAATCCACATATGTGAAATTACTATTGTGTATTTTCAATATTACTCTGCATGTTTAATAACAATACATTAAAATTATCTCACTAAGTACAGCTTGTTCAACTTGCATTTCTTTGACAGTCATCTCAAGATCCTAATAATATCAATGTTAAATTATGATTCAAGAATTTGTTTTTAACATTTTGATATAACAAAATAAACTTTATTTTGGAAATTTTCAATACCTAATGCAAATATTTAATATATTATTTTAAATAATTAATTTTTAAAATACAGATACATGGATACTATATGCAAAAAAAAGATTTTCTCATGAAAATATCAATTTAACCAAACAGCTTAAAAATTCAAAGTATAAATGCTGACACTGTAGTTCCAGAAACATAAGATTAAACAAAAATAATTTGTCTGTACCTGGTGTTTAGTATTCATGTTCTCCATTTCTTTCTTTAGTTTCTCTATCTCAATCTAATCAAAGAAAAAACAAAATCTACTACATGTCAATGCAATCATATAAGTTTACTTAAAATGATGTAATGTAATGATTATGTTATTTTCAGTTATTTGTTTAAAAAGAATATCTTGAGATACCTCTCCATCCCTTATTTTAAAAATAAATTTGAAATAGTCTTCATGATGGCCTATACTTGTAGTGACCTAATCCTGCTGGGCTTCACTTACTCAATCTTACCTAACCTAACCTAGCTTGAGGCAACAATTAACACCAGAAAAACTAAGCCCTAATCAGAATATATTAGATAGTCCTAATTACCTTGTGATTTATTTCAATAAACTCTTTTGATCTGTTGAATTCCATCTAAATAGATATAATTATCAAAACTACAACTTCAATATATATATACTAGCGCCTACACCCCAAGAGACCTCTATGGGCAGATTTTAAAAAAACAATGTTTAAAAAATTTGTGGGGGTTATTTTTTAGATTTTAGATTTTTTTCTTAGGGAGGTGATTTTTTTCTAGGGGAGATTTCTCTTGGTGGTACCCTCCCCAAAAAAAATTAAACCTTCAAGGGAACTATGAGAGCTACCTATTAAGGAGAAACCGATCAGTTCAAGGGTTAGTGAGATCCTTCAGTACAAACAAACAGACAGACAGACAAACATCCTTTTACTTTATTATAAGGATTGTGTAAAATTTTATTATTTTAGCTGATAAAGTTTTAAAGTTAACAAGAAAGGATATGAAATATTGTGTTAAAAAAACTTATTATATAAAATAGATAGGATGTCTATTTTTCTATATTTTAATATAAAAGTGTATCCTATTAATATAAGAAAGGTTTTCAGTTCTCTTTTGAAATAAGTACCTTTAATCTCCCAAGATAAATCATCCCAAATTAAATTACTTAAAAAAATACCTAGTCAATAAAGAATAATGATTTAGTGATACCTGCATTTTTAGTTGATTTTTACACAGGACACCAAAACTTGTTAGATAACTGTGACTGAAATAAATTGACATTATGAAAAAATGCAAAGGGAGGGAAATGAGGTGTTCAATTCCATCCCCCCCCCTCTTCAAATATGAGCCATGATTTTAAAAAATTCTCCAACAAAATTTCAGCCTCAAATTCAATAATAAATTACACAAAGGATATGCAAACAAAGGGTTGATTGTCTGGTTATAAGTGATAAAAAGTAATAACAGTGCTAATAAGATAAATGACTCACTAGAATGGTGTATCATTGGATATATCCATGCAATGTGGTAATGATAAGTATCTGGTCAAGCAATGGCTCTAAAACAATTAGATAATATAAATATGTAGAAATTAAAATAAATCAAAGAATTGGCATCTAGCCTAGCCTAATCTTAGTGACATGAAGGTTGTAGTACTTTTTCTTGGTAGAGTCCTTCCAAATAGCCTAAAACCCTTTCCTGGACCAAAACTAAACTCTTTTTAAACTGTGGTACAATGAGACGAGTGTTCTTAACCCTTACAGATCAGGCCCCTATTCCCACCTTAATAGATCGGGGGGGGGGTCATATTGACCCCCCCTCTATCTCGGCTTCTGTTACAGATAAAGACGTAAAATTTTTTTCTGGTGGTTCATGTGTATTTTTAGAGAAAATTACTTTTTCTAGTCATAGCAGTCAGGCCGCTCCTTAGCCGCTTTTTAGCGGCCAGCCGCTAAATTTTAAAACAGCTGTAGAGCGGCCAATTTTGCAGCTAGGATCACCAAATTTTAGGACGAACTTTTATTTTTCATAACAAAAAAATTACTTTTTCTGATCATCGCAAAAAAACGGCAAATAACGGAAACCGCCATTTTCGGCGGTTACGGCGGTAAAACGGCGGTTGGCGGCGCCAATTAATAGTTTTATCTGTTTATTATTGCTCAAGGATTTACCAAAAAAATTTATAGGTCTCTAGCTGTAATAGAAGCCACGATATTCATGATATATGTCTGTAGTAAAAGCCGGACAAAAATCGGTCAGGGTGCGGTCAAACGGTCATAACACCACTTGATATCTAAGTATTCACCAAAAAAATTTTAGGTTTCTACCTTATAAACAAAGTCATAATGTAGAAATTAAGATTTATTTAGAATTTTTTTTAAATTTTGGTGCTACCCAACCGACTTTGACCGGACACCACGACCGACACAGACCAGATATCCTAATAAAATCAACTCTTGCCGACGTATAATTACTAAACTTAAAAAGTCATGAAGTCACAAGTCTCTATCTTACCTACCAAAAAAATGACATTGAAAAAATAGAGGGGGGGGGGTCAATATGACCCCCCCCCCCCCCCCGATCTGTAAGGGTTAAGACCTTATAAGACATATAGATTACTTTAGTACATAGGATTGGATTATATATTTTTTAAATAAAAGAAATATGAAATTTAGTAGCTTCCATTTATACCATATATATATATATATATATATCAATGGACTATTTTACTTTCTGTCTGCTATATTCTAAACTAACTCAGCTAGTTAGCAGGGCATTGATGCGCTAGTACCCAAAGTCAGTCAGAACCTGCTGAATTTGTGCACATTCCCTTTAAGCCAGTACCCAAAGTGTGAAACTTGAATATTCAATCCACTGTCCCCTCCCTTACTCCCTGGTTTTTAGCCCATAATGTCTTAAACTATTTACTTAATTCAATAAAATAAGCACAAACAATATATTATAACAAAAGTTTTTTTTTGTAATCAGTATACAATATAATGCGTATTTGTTATAATATGATTAGTGTTAAAGTTGATATTTTATATTTACCTGACATGCAATTTCAGTCTCTGGTAATTCAATATCTGGCATGAAGTGGAAAAGGCTGCATTCCAAGGAATCATACTAAAATAAATAGTGTTTTAAATTTGCCGCATTTTATAATTGTCATAGATTTTTACCTAATCAATCAACAGAATCATGTTTATAAGAGGCATTTTTTGGTGCTTAGAAGAGGACAGAAAATTTTAAAATAAAAAAAGGGGCTAGTTCTTCTTGTAAGTAGGTTAGGTGGGTCATGTGAAGGAAACAAAGTTGCGGGTTACATCTTATTTTCACATAAATTTTGAAAGCTTATTTTGGGTTGTTGCCCTGTAGGGTTAGAGCCCCCGCAGGGGCTAGAAATAGGAGAAAAACTGTTGTGAAAATATAATAAAACCAGCAACTTTGTTTCCTTCACATGATCCGATTGAGTTATCAAGGGTCCCCCAACCCCAAACTGATTCAAGTGCAGAAAGAGGTCTGTCTTTTAAGGGTTCAGGTAATTCATAAAGCCAAGTATAACAAAAATATTATCTTAACTTTTTTGCTTTTTATTTAGAATAGCTAGTCGGTGTTTTAGTACGTAATAGATGTAAAATGGTCCATAGAATATAAATATGCAATCAGTTTTTTTGTAGACCTCTTATTTTTGAAGTAATTTAAGTTTTTTTTTTTAAATAATTATGTTAGTTATAAGGTACTAAAACGCAACAAAATAAAAAAATTAAATTCCCAGTATGAACAAAAATGGCAAGATCTTTAATTTGAGACTTTACTTTTTAAATTTTAAAAAAGTTAAGACACCTTCTTTACCTTAAATGTATAAGCTATACACTTTACATTTTCCACACAATGTAGAAAGCACTCTTCATTGGATTGAGTGTTAATAACTGGTGGACCATTCTGTGGTGGTAGGTGGAGATAGGTCTTGTTTACCATCTCTGGAAAACATTCCCCATACCCATGCACCATGTAAACATTTACAAGAATGAGAACAAATATTTTCATTTTTTAGCAAATCATAAAATCTGAAATTAAATATCATAAATATGTACATATCGTCTACTATTTAATCTCAAATTATTATTATTTCCTTAATTTGTAAAGCCTCTAAATATGAAAAATACTATTTTTTAATTTAGTTAATGTGGGAATGGAGTCAAAGTATCTTTTTTTTATTTAAAACTTATGTTCATTTATAACAAACTTATGTTTATCTAGTCTGTTGTTGTATGTGTGTCAGCAATTTTACAAAAAAAAATTAAAAATAACTTATAAAATCTGTTTAACTTGACTTCCAAATATGATAATCCTTACCGACTTCCCAAAATAATCATTGCCTAACAACAAATTGTATATGTATAGTGTACAAAAATATTCTTGAATTATTATCAATAATAAAATTACACAAAAAAAGACAGAATTATGATAATAACAAAAGTAAATTTTAGTTATTGTTATAGTAATTACCCCGGAAATATTTTCATAACAAGGATGACAACATCCTTAAAAGTGAAGCTCTGAAATTGAACGAACATTAACACTTGTAGAGTGTCACAATTGAATAAGCAGATAATTATTACATAAGTATAACCAAAATTGTCAGCGGCCTATGCTACCCCTGTGGAGTTAAAAGGGCTTGCTACTTTTTATAAACAAAATTGTAAGTAAATTTTATGCAAAACTGCATATATACATTAGGGCGGGTCGATTTGCAATCTTTTTTGGATTTTCACATTAGTAGACATTGGCAGGGGTTACTGAGCCAATATAAAACCCTGTGAAACTTGAAGGTTTTTTTTTAATTCAAAAACAACGGTCGCGCGGGGGGTATAAAAAATGCCCATCCTCTTATAAAACCAAAATTGAAGTTCCTTCAAACACAGGCATGTTGCATATCAAAATGATCGCATTGAAATGCTGATTACGAATCTGAAAATCGTTTTGAAAAAATATTGCTCCTGGTTCGAATAAGATCTCATTAAGTCCTAAAAACAGCTGATCTAGTCAAAATTGATTATTTTGGCAGGTTTTTTGAAAATCATTTCAGACTGAATCAATATTTTTCAAAACGGTTTTCAGATCTGTAATCAGCATTACAATGCGGTCATTTTGATATGCAACTTGCCTGTGTTTGAAGGAATTTCAATTTTTGGTTTTATAAGTTAGTGGGCGTTTTTTATACCCCCATCGCGCCCGTTGTTTTTGGATTAAAAAACCTCTTTCAAGTTTCACAGGGTTTTATATAGGCCCAATAACCCCTGCCAATGTCTATTAAAGTAAAATTCAAAAATCGACCCACCGTTATATACATAATACTATATAAGGACATAATTACATTTTTAGGACTTGATTTGATTATAGAGATGCTTCACTTATAACATTGTACCTTGATATAATAGGAATCAGTATACTAAAAATCAGATGAATCGAATAATTCTAACATACAAATATTTGATGTCAAAAAAGTATAACAACAACATGTTTAAAATGGACATACGGAATTTTTGTAATGACTATAGAGTTGCTACGCTTTCTAAATTGTACCTTACTACTACAGGAATCACCATGCAAAGTTTGAAATTGATAGGGTAATTCTAACATGCCTAAATTAATGAAAACTGTGACGGACTGACCCTAATTATAGAAAAGCTTCCATCTTTATTATGATTTATTTATTATTACTGAAAAACAAGTTTTCCGATGCTTTCCCCACAAAATTCCTGTGGAGCATTGAAACCTTCCCACCTCTTTAAAATAATTAAAAATTAAAGAGTGAGAAGGTGGTTTATTTTCTAATTTTACAAATAATCTAATACATTTTCTCGTATTCATTCGAATCCGGTGGATAGGAACCGGTTCTCATCCATACGAAAAAACTATGTCTAGCATCGTATTATATCCAGATTTCTACGAATATAGAAATGTACAATCACAAGATTAAAACTAGTTTTTTTAGCCGGTGCCTTCGGCACCACGGGGCTAAAAAAACTAGTTTTAATCTTATAATTGTACATTCTATATCCGCGGAAAGCCGTTTATAATACGATACGAGAAATAACTATTAAATTACAATAATTTCATTTATAGTTATATTTATTTAAATTGAAAAAAAAATAGGGTAACTGTACTACAGATCCTTTAAAGTCAATCTTGACTGTCCTTCGGCCAAATTTTCATTCACTTTTAATTATATTTACATTTCAAGTTTCACAAATTATATAAAATGATACTAGCTAAATAATAGGAACCTAAACTGATCTTAAGTAATAAACAAACAAAAAATTACTTCCTTCTTTCTTATATTTAATTTTATTTCGAAATATGGGTGGTGGGAGTTATTCAGTGCTCTAGAAAAAACTTCGAGGAAAACACCAGTTCACATGTGGCAAAACATCTTCATATATTACTGTGAACTTTGGATTCATCACATTATAAGCAAGGATTATACACTTTCTCTGGGCTAAGACAATGGCAGATAAATTTATGTACATCTCCAATGATGATATATGTAATAACACCATTTAAAGATACATATAAGTGGTTGAAACGCCTGGACACTTACTTAAGAAACCAATCAATCAATATTCAAATAAAGTTCCCAATGTTGATAAGCCAACAAATGAGAAATTATTAATATAAAACTTTGAGGACTAGTGTAATAAACAGCCCAATGCCCCCTCCCTCCCTAATCTTTTCTACATTTGTATTAAGTCCGTCCTTATGTACTTTTGTAATTAACTTAGACATGTTAGAATTATCCTAATTGTTTCAAACTCATCATGATGTTTGCTGTAATATTAAGCGTTGCAACTCTATGATTATAAATCTTTATCATAAAAAAATGCACCCAGAAAAATGACTTCCCACCGTTATTTATTTTTCCTTTATTTAAAAATTAAAATCAAAAGTGAAGGGTCACCTTACCCTCCCCCCTTAACCCGCGACCGTGGCTCAACATGTAGCGCATCCGCTCGTCGTCGGGAAGGTGATAGGTTCGAATCTAGGTCCGACACCGCGTCATAACTAAAGACGTTAAAAATGGTTCCCACTGCTACTATGTCAGATGCGCGACGTAAATAGTTAGAGTGGGGGGAATGCCTTGGACCAAAACAGGCGCAACTCGTTAACATGCACAGTTGGGACTTCTCAGACAAAAGTCGTGCATCACAGAGAGTTGGTTGTCTGATGGGCGATTGGACGCTTTACACCGCATTCATAAGCGGAGTATGTTTCAAGGTGCGTGGAGAGTGGTCTAGTTACCTAGTACCCGAAGCGACACCAAGCCCCCTAGAGTCTTAACATCTTACCCTCCCCCCTTTACTCAGATGTAAAGTGCCTTTTTTGTCTCTATGGGCGTAGCCGCTAAAAGAATATAAATGAGACAGATACATTTATTTATCTAAAGCTTTGTAGAGTTGAGAGTTGTTGTGCATCTCAGTACTGTATATTATTTTTTAAAATTATTACAGCCAAATACCTATAATACCATTCTAGAAATTTCGTTGTTTCATTCTTAACCGCTGCGGTGGGCTCTATCTCCTGGAGGGGAAATTTTTATCCGTTTTTGATTACAATAAAAGACTACATAAAAAATTTGGTTTTGAAATCGGCAACTGGCAGCTTACAAACGGCAAAATTACAGGTAGGAAATAGAAAATCGGTCTAGGAGTGCCAAACGGTCATGACCTTACTACTTACGGAAGTTTATTATTGCTCAGGGATGTGCCACAAAATTTATTAGGTCTCTAGCTGTAATAGAAGCAACAATATACATGATATAAGTCCATATTAAATGCAAGACATACAATCAGTCATAAAATCGGTCAGTAAGGTGTCAAACGGTCAAAGGGTTATAACACCACTATTCTCAGATGTGCATTAATATCTCTGTATTTACCAAAAAAATGTTAGGTCTCTATCTTATACACAAAAGTCATAATGAAGAAATTAAGATTTATTTAGAATTTTTTCTAAATTTGGTGCCACCTAACCGACTTTGACCGGACGCCACGACCGACACAGACAAGATATCCTTATAAGATCAACTCTTGCCGACGTATAATTACTAAACTTAAAAAGTCATGAAGTCTCAACTCTTTATCTTAACTACAAAAAAATGACATTGAAAAAAACTAGAGGGGGGTCAATAATCTGTAAGGGTTAAGAGTTTTCGCTGAAAGGCCATGAAATCCAGATTGATCAAGAAAAATTTGATGAAATTGTAAAGGGTGTGTTAATGAAAAGTTCCAAGAAAAAAAGCAATCATTTAAAAATTAGATTACCAGTATATTAGACTGATGTAATCTTTCTGTAATTAATTACTAGAATTAAATTTAGGTTATTAGATTAGGGTTCTTTAATTGTTTATTAAACAAATGTCACAATTAAGTTTTTATCTTTGAAATGATATTTTTTGGAGAAATTTTTTTTTGAAACCAATCATAGCAAATTCTTCCATCTGCAATATTCAATTAAAACTAACACAGCGAGTAGCGGCATTCCAAGCGCTGGTTCCCAAACTCAGTCAGAAACTGCTAAGTTCTTGCACATTCCCTTTAAGCCAGTAACCAAAGCCTGAGCCTCCTAAAAATTGAATATTTAATCCATTGTTCCCTGGGAACTGTACCTTTAGTGCCCTAACCCTGAGAGGGTACCCAGTACCCAATATAACCTAATCTGCCTTAAAGTAGTAAACAAACAAACAAAAATTCTTGTGTGTTGTTTCTAATTTATTTTGTACTACCAGATTCGCCCCCTTGAGACCTCTAGGGGTACTTGAGTTTGTAGTGGTTAAATAATAAATTCAGCTTATACCAATAACGAAATTAATTCGAAAAAAATCACAAAACCTATACGAGGTTTTCAGTTGTCGTTGGGGGGGCAACACATCGTGAAATTGACGACCTCTCCATTTGCCTCCCAAATATTATTTTAGATTTATTTCACTTGCTGGTTTTACCCTATGGTTTTATTTTAGTTTTAAAAAGAAAAAGTAAATTAAAATTTTCGACCTAACCCTCCTTATTTTTAATTTTAGGTTTTAAAAACGTTAAATAAAATAGAAGAGTGGTGGTATCCTCCCCCAAAATAAATTTAAACTTTTCCAGAACCTATGAGAGTCTACATTGTAAAGAAGAAACATATAGGTTCAGCGGTTATCAAGATCCTTTGGTACAGACAAACACACATAGAGATCCTTGAGGGTACTTTGTGTTAAAGCGCCAAAATTTTGTAATTTTAAAAAAAAACAAGGATGACAACATCCATAAAAGTGAAGCTCTGTAACGATGGGACAAATGAACATCAACACTTCTAGAGTGTCAGAACTGAATAGTCAGAACATAAATGTATAAAAGTCGAAACAAAATTACAATTGAATGTGTTAAACTACTACTTAAATACATGATATTGTTTAAGGATATACTTACATTTTTAGGACTTGATTCTAGAAATGCTTCGCTTATAACATTGTACTTTGTTGTTATAGGAATCAGTATTCCAAAAATCAGATCAATTTAATGATTTTATCACATAAAAATTAGTTGGTAACGAGTGGCTACGCTTTATAAATTGTACCTAATTACAACAGGAATCACAATGCAAAGTTTGTAATCGATAGGACAATTCTAACCTGTTTAAATTAACGCTTAGAGCTAAATGTCCGTGACTTATGGACGTACTGACGTTCGGACCGACCCTAATTATAGAAAAGCTTTGCTTTTAATAAATTCTTTGAGTAATTTTAATAAGATAGAAGATAGAACTAGTCTATTTTTTTTAATGAAGTATTGAGACACATTTTTTTGTTTGAATGTTTTTTATTATCACAATACTGGCGGTTACGGTATGCCAGCAAACCTGGCAAGGTCATCCAAGTGAAACAAAATTTCTCTTTGACTCCAACAAATTATTTGAAATGACCAAAATACTATCCTGTAATAATACAAAACAATATGAAATATCTCCAGAAAATTGTATTGACTTCTGTTGCCGCGTTTTTTAATTTATTGAATTTTTCCAACCTTCTTATTTTTGCCATAGGGGTGGACACACCCTTCTTCTGCATACTTCTAGGTTTACAACTTCATTTTAATTTATTATCACTTAAAATTAACAACAAAAATAAATACAAAGACTTCTAAGACTAATGGTTTTATTGAACATAATAATAATAACCTTACCAAAATATTTTAGCTATTTAATAGCATAATAACTAGTAGTTTACCTCAAAATGTCTAATTGAGCTCAAAAACCCCTCCAATATAATGAAATTAATTGAAAATAAGTGAAAGGGGGTAGTTTATGTTAGGTTAGGTTAGTTTATATTGAATAATGGGTAACCCTGCAGGGTTAGGAATCTGCGCTGGGGTAGGCAAAGGAAAGAAACTTAAGCCCACATCCTTATTTTCAATGTATTAAAAAATATGGGAAAGGGTTCAGTTCTCAGTCACTTTGAGGGAAAGCACCAACAAACTTAAAATTTTCAATCATCAGGATTTGAATTAGTCTGTTGTTGTTGAACTAAATATTTGGTCCTTCCAACAAATGCTTGTATCAGCGTTGTCAACTAAAAATAAATAACAAGAATAAAAACATACACAAGTAGCAAAGCATAAAATATCATGGATGGATAAACAGTGAGTGAAGAGTTCCGAGAAATGGAAAGGAGAAAAACAATGAGAGATTTATATTATATAATATGAACAACGGACCAAGTAAAGTTAGGTTAGGTAAAGTAAATATTAGGGGAGCCCCATAGGGTAGAAGCCATGGACTAGAAAAAAAGAGGGGATTCATTGTTAAAAATGATAAGTTTGAGTGAAAGAACCAAAAAGATTTAAATACCTGTTGAGAAAATTGGTTTGTAAGTGCATGGATTTGTGCATTTGTCTCTCTTTCTAAACTTTCCATTGTTTCTACAAGTAAAACAAAAAAAAATGAATGGTAACATTTTCTTCATAGGTTAGACATCAACTTATTTATTGTGTAGATTCCCTGAACTAAATGGAATACTGAAGCACACCACATTTCGTAATATAGTGTAGTAAGTTATTTTGTATAAAGCTAAGAAATTCATGGATCTACTACTATTCAGTAATGATGATACACAAAATTACCCGTTCTCTAGATTACAATTAGTGTTTGAAACCTTTTGGACATTCAACTAAATGAACCGACCAATCAAAATTCAACAAAAGTCCCCACGGTCTAATGCCAATGAATAAGAAAACATTATTATAAGGCTTTTGGGACTAGTGTAATAAGGCTCTCAATGCCCCTTCCCTCCCTGGTATAACCATTACATATAAGAAGATCACAAGAAAAGCTTTGAACGGATAGACAGATGGACAGACATCATTCTACATGCATAATGGATGATTCTTTAATAAAAGACAGATGGACAAACAAACATCGTTTTACATGTATAATCAATTATTCTTTCTTTGCTACTTAAAAAGATTATTGTCCTTGTTTCGTAATTCAAAATTAAAATTTTTCCACTAACCTTTTTTAATTCCATAAACATCATAGTCAACAGTATTTTCCTGAAGTAAATCAATATTAGTGTTTCATTCAGGGATCTTTAGGGATAAGACAATGGATTATTAATAAAAATCAATATATTAATATATTAAGTAATTAAAATACAATAAAGGAAAAGTTAAAAGTTAGCTTTGCTATAGAAATAGAAAATGGAAATAAGTGGCATACAAATAGCCTGAAACCAATAAATGACTAAAATTCTAACAAAAAAACGATCCAGAATTCTGCGTGAAGCTTCTCTAAATGAATAACTTATTTACATTTGTGGACAGCGAGATTTTAA
The DNA here is from genome assembly GCF_053477335.1 of Acartia tonsa. Taxonomy (NCBI): domain Eukaryota; kingdom Metazoa; phylum Arthropoda; class Copepoda; order Calanoida; family Acartiidae; genus Acartia; species Acartia tonsa. The sequence goes on from NC_137268.1 coordinate 48,509,697, forward strand.
TGAACAAACAATAAACCTTACTACTTGGAAGACCAACAAACTTTTTTAGTTATTAGATATTTTAATACCTGCTCTTCATCATAATCATGAGATTGGGAATAAGAATTACCCTAATCAACCAATCATTAAAAAAATCTATATCAAAAATAGAGCAATATCTTAAAATTATATAGGTAAAATATTTACCTATTGTGTTTATTGAATTTTATATATTAACATTGATTTACCAATGGTAATTTAAGAAATCTTTACCCAAATTTTTTAAAATAGAAAGAGGTTTTTAAGGGGAGAAATAAAGGCAGTGGTTTTAAAAGAAACATTTATTTCTTTTTGCAAAAACAAATATTTGGTAAAATACAGTTGAATTTGAACCATATTATCTTCTGTATTGTAAGGAATAATTTGAGTATTAATAATTGGTTTCCTGATTAGCTTGTCTGAGTAAGGGTGAAGAAGTTATATTTGCAGGCAGTAAAGTTATCCGTAAGAATGGAATCTGGGGGTCAAAATGTGGGGCTTGGCAAGAGGTTTCTGAAAAATAGTTTGTTTATGTTTTGTAATTGAAAATATGTTTAGGTATTAGAAGAAATGCATGACAACTGAAGAATATGGTAAAGGGACTCCACTGAAACATCCTGAAGACAGCCAATACAGTGAAAAATTCGAAACAGTCTAAAGTGCCTCCAAAAAAATAACGTCATACAATTAAATGACTATTGATGGGCCAGTATACATTGTAATGGACCAGTAGTAAAATTTATACTGCTTTACACCGTTTAAAAAGAATCCAATTCTCAAATTTTCTTCATCCTGTATTTTTGATTGGGCCATAAAGTCTTATTTCTTATGAATTTCTTATTAAATTTAATTTCCCATTCTATTCACAATATTATATTTCCATAGAAATAATGATATTCTTACTAATATTAGGTGTGGGTGCTCCAATATGAAGTGTTATAGAGTTGGTTTCTGGTAAATATATTCCATAGAAATAAAAATACTCTTACCAATATTAGGTGTGGGTGCTCCAACATGAAGTGTTATAGAGTTGGTTTCTGGTGAATATATTCCATAGAAATAATAATACTCTTACTAATATTAGGTGTGGGTGCTCCAACATGGAATGTTATAGAGTTGGTTTCTAGTGAATATATTCCATGGAAATAATAATACTCTTACCAATATTAGGTGTGGGTGCTCCAACATGAAGTGTAATAGAGTTGGTTTCAGCCGAATATATTTCATAGAAATAATAATATTATTTTTACCAATATTAGGTGTGGGTGCTCCAACATGAAGTGTAATAGAGTTGGTTTCAGCCGAATATATTCCATAGAAATAATAATACTCTTACCAATAATAGGTGTGGGTGCTCCAACATGGAGTGTTATAGAGTTAGTTTCTAGTGAATATATTCCATAGAAATAATAATAACCTTACCAATATTAGATGTGGGTGCTCCAACATGAAGTGTTATAGGGTTGGTTTCAGCTGAATATATTCCATAGAAATAATAATACCCTTACCAATATTAGGTGTAGGTGCTTCAACATGGAGTGTTATAGAGTTGGTTTCAGGTGAATATATTCCATAGAAATAATAATACTCTTACCAATATTAGGTGTGGGTGCTCCAACATGAAGTGTTATAGAGTTGGTTTCAGGTGAATATATTCCATAGAAATAATAATACTCTTACCAATATTAGGTGTGGGTGCTCCAACATGAAGTGTTATAGAGTTGGTTTCTGCTGAATATATTCCATGAAAGCAATGGTATTCTCCATAACACTGAGATTGACTATAATACAAGAATGATGTTTTTAAAAGTGTGATTCTATTATTAATTTACTGTTTGATAAAATACTAGTTGATACGACACTATCCTCTAGGAGCTCTGTATCTGAGGATTGAGAAAATATCCTAAAACCATCACAAGACGTAAATAGCCAAAAACTACCTTGGAACCCACAAGATTTTTTTAAAAATGGAGAACAAATAAAATAGGTTCAGCAGTTATTGAGCTCTTAGGCTTCAGACAAAAAAGTTTTAGTACCTTAGAGAATAGGATAAATAGAGAGTTGTACCTGAACATTTGTAGTTTAGTTTCTTTTCTGTTCTTTTCAATAATTTTGGCACAACTAGAACATATAATATCAAATAAAATATACTTTATTCAAAGAATAAAGACTTAAATAACAATTTTAAAAAAATAAAAAGTTACCTGAATTTTTGTCCTAATTGTCCAGCAGAGCCAAGACTAAAGGATCCTGGTGAAGTAATTGTAACTTCTCTTGGTCCATTTTTTGTTAATCTTAATCCAGTCTAAAATATACAACTTATCCTATTTGATAAAATTTTTTCTTGTCTGTAGCTAAGTATTTTGATATCTACTAAACGATTTGAGTTTTTCATGAAAGCTTCATTAAGACTTCGGATGGTTTTAGGCTTTTTTCTGCTTCCTTATCCCATCAAAACAGACCTTCTAGATGCTAGGGGCACAGTGACCATTTCTTTATAAAGGAAATGATAAGATACTGTAAAATAAAGCTGTCATTTAAAATAAATACACAAACAAACGTTGGAATTGATAAAAGAAAAAACTATGCTCATCAATAAATGACTAATTATTTTTTTAATAAAATTAAATGAAAGATTTTATAAAATATTTAAACTTTTGTTTAATATTCTAATTATTTTAACTCTAAGAGAATGAATGTTGATAACCTGGGGTATGATTTGCCAGGTTTTATGACCAGTCACCCAATCAGGAAAGTTACAGTTCTCTTCTAACCTAATCTTCCTGTCCATCACCAAATTTCTAAAATATGATTTCATTCAATCTTTTTCCTGAATATTAGTTTTCTGTTGTTTTATTTAATTGGAGTTTTTTTAGTAAATTTAGTCCTGTGTATTTCCTATTTTATAAAACAAAATATCCGAAAATAATAGTGGTCCAATTAGGTTGTACATTCCAGGGATGCTATTAAAATACCTTCAGGTAGTTTATGCTTTTTTCTTGACCTTCCCAGCATTTCCCTAGGGTAAAGTACATACAAAATACATTGAAGTATTGATGATATCTTCATACCTGAGACCATTTCTTGGAGACAGAAAGCCTCCAACACCATCACAACCTGATCCAAATCCCTACAATTATACATATATATTTTGTTCTAGTCTTGTTTTGATTGTTGGCTTTAATTTCCAGTATGAACTGATCTATATTTTTTTTTGCAGTATCTCTTATCAGTCATAAATCTTATTTAAGTTCTTTAATAAATTAATGAAAAACAAAAATGTAAATTATGATTACTTGAGATAAAAATATTTGAAGTCCATTTGTTTCTACAGCCATGCAAAAGTATTGATCTTCATAAAGTCTAAACAAATATGTATAAATCAAATGTTATCAATGTCAGAGTTTTTATTTTATATTACTTATAATGTATTCATACTTTAGTTTGTTACTAACAGCTACACCCCTAACATCTAGGAGCTCTTTGTTTAAAGGGTAATGAAACAAAAAATAAAGACTAGAACCATTCAAAGACTTAAATATAATAATTATGTAGCCGTTTGCCATGACCTATGTGAAGCTTTCTTGAAGAACTCAATCAGCACAGAAATTATGAAAATCTTAAGCTACAGACAAAAAAAACATACTATTTTATATAATAGGTTAATCATCTACTATTTCTTTAAACCTTTCATGAAAAGACCTAGTTTCTTTAAACCTCTTTAACTAAAAGCAACAAAAAACCTAAGGGATTATATCACTCCTAAATTCTAATTAGTTATTTAGTTAATACAGGTGTTCCATATGATATTACAATTATGTTATATCTTACCTTTAAATTCCAGGCTCCCAGAACTCCTATACCTAACCAACCCCAACAAGAAAATATTATGTCATATCTTACCTGTAATCTCCAGGCTCCCAGTACTCCCAAACCTCCCCCACCTCAACAAGAAACTATTATGTCATATCTTACCTGTAATATAATCTCCAGTCTACCAGTACTCCCAAACCTCCCCCACCCCAACAAGAAACTATCATATCATATCTTACCTGTAATCTCCAGGCTCCCAGTACTCCCAAACCTCCCCCACCCCAACAAGAAACTATTATGTCATATCTTACCTGTAATCTCCAGGCTCCCAGTACTCCCATACCTCCCACACCCCAACAAGAAACTATCATGTCATATCTTACCTGTAATATAATCTCCAGTCTACCAGTACTCCCATACTTCCCCCACCCCAACAAGAAACTATTATGTCATATCTTACCTGTAATCTCCAGGCTCCCAGTACTCCCATACCTCCCACACCCCAACAAGAAACTATCATGTCATATCTTACCTGTAATATAATCTCCAGTCTACCAGTACTCCCAAACCTCCCCCACCCCAACAAGAAACTATTATGTCATATCTTACCTGTAATCTCCAGGCTCCCAGTACTCCCAAACCTCCCCACCTCAACAAGAAACTATTATGTCATATCTTACCTGTAATCTCCAGGCTCCCAGTACTCCCAAACCTCCCCCACCCCAACAAGAAACTATTATGTCATATCTTACCTGTAATCTCCAGGCTCCCAGTACTCCCAAACCTCCCCACCTCAACAAGAAACTATTATGTCATATCTTACCTGTAATCTCCAGGCTCCCAGTACTCCCAAACCTCCCACACCCCAACAAGAAACTATTATGTCATATCTTACCTGTAATCTCCAGGCTCCCAGTACTCCCAAACCTCCCCCACCCCAACAAGAAACTATTATGTCATATCTTACCTGTAATCTCCAGGCTCCCAGTACTCCCATACCTCCCCCACCCCAACAAGAAACTGGACACCATCTTGAGAAAAGGATCTAACAGCCAGAAGATGATAAGAGTTTACATTTTTACATGTTTTCAAATTTTTTATTTAAAAGTCATAAATAAATATTGTAAATAGTTATTAATTTTCAAGGAATTTGATTATGATGAAAACATAAATTGAAACAAATTTTGAAAAATATAAATGATATGTGATAGATAAAAAAAAGAGTAGTTACCCAACACATTTCAAGCTTTGTGTCATAGATGTTCTGTGTACAAGCACTCCAGATGGACAATTTCCTAAAATTGTTTTAAAATTCACCTTTCCCAGATTTTCCAATGGTTTAAGTAATAGAAGAATGGATATTAAATCAATCTTTTCCCCAAGTATATATATGAATTTTTGAATTTGACAGTTAGTTTAAATTTTATAGGAAATAGAGTTATTACTGTTTCCTTTTTCTATGGTATTGAACCTATTGTTTGAATGCTTAACAAAAATCAAACTTTCATCTAGGAAAAGCTTAGCAAATCAAGCAAACAATATAACTTTTTAAAAAGAGAACAGTAAACTTTAATACAGTATTTAGATACAAAATCTTATTCAATAAACTAATACAATAATTAGATAATACAAAAACTAAGCTGCAAGCTTCTTAGTCTAAATAAATATTTGTGTTTCTGCTGCTATGCAAATATATGTATCATCACAAATCTACAGTAGCTGCATTAGTATCAGGAAGTGTAATAATGATAATGGTACCCAAAGTTTATAAAAAAGAATCTCTCATTCACAGGAATAAACTCTTTGGATACTTTATAGATAAATCTTTATTAGTTGGCTTTGTAACCAATTTTAAACAATAAATTTTGTTTGTTATCATTGGGATGTTTATTAATTTAATGTCTATTGTCTTATCCCTTTAGATCCTATTTCTATTAACACCAGAAAAACATAAAATGTTACCAAAATTAAAGGAAAGCTGTGGATCTTGTGGATCTCTTTGTTTACAATTATTTATTTCTGACACTGGTTCTCCACACTCCTAAATTAATTGGTAATAGTTGTTTCTTGCATCGGATTATAGACATCTTTACGCGAATATCAAAATGTGAAATTATAATATTTTAACCAAAGGCAAAGGCTAAAAAATGGATTCAATCTTATGATTGTACATTTTTAAATTCGTAGAAAACTAGATATAATATGATGCTAGACATAATTTTTCAGTTGGGCTGGAAACCGGTTCTAATTCAACGTATATTAATCAGTTTCTAAGCAATAGGGGAAAAATATACTCAGACTTGAAAAAAAATATTGAAAAAATCTGTAAGGGTTAACAACTGTTGGGACTATTTATGAAATTTAAATTGGTTCATTCCTTAAGTTGAGTGTCCAGACGTTTCAACCACAAATTTTAATCCAGAGAAAGCATCATTTTGTGTATAGCCAGCCATTGGGGATGTCCATCAATGTGTCAGTCATTATCTTATCCCTTTAGATCCCTGAGTATGAAGTAACTTACCTGGACATATGAATCAGTTGTTGGAGAATATTCAGAGTAGGTAAAGGAATGGGATCCCTATAATAATGTATTCCAGTATCGCTTACAAACCGATTAATATCCAGTGGATTACAACCGGTTTTCAGCCGTACGGAAAAATCTGCAGAAAGCTGTTTATTAAAATATCAGACTGTAAATTACTTTGCATAAAACCTGCGACTGTAGCGTAACACTTAGCGAGTCTGCTAAAAACAGTTCCTACTGCTCCTGTGTCAGGTGCTCAGGGGGATAAATTCACTCAAAAATCAGCCACTTGACGTCATAAAAATGAGGGATTATTTATCTCCTTTTAGGGGTTTTCTTTCCCACTTCTCATTTTTATGCCATATTGCGCGTAAGTAAATCATTAATTTTCTCCCCATCAATAAGTTTTTCTTTATACCTAGGAAAGAAGGGGACCATTGGAATGTAAGTAAAACTGGTGCCAAAAGGTGTATCACCACGTTATCATAGTCATTGGCTCAAAAACTTTGATAACTCTTATCAAATTTTGATTGGTTGGTTCCAAACTATTTGTGTCCAATCTTTTCATCCAAATATTTTGATCATTATGTTTACCATCATTGGGGATATATATCAATTTATTATCCTTTGTCTTATACCTTAAAATTCCTATATGTAAATAGTTACCTGTAGAATATCAGGACATGATATCTGGGGAGCTGCTCTTCGATATAAATATCTACACAAACATAAAAATCATGTTGTCAATTGGTAATAACATTTAGAAAAAGCATGAAGAAAAAAGTTATGTAGATTGTAGATATATGTTTATATAAGTTTAAATATATTTTTATCCCTTTTCCTCAAAATGCTTAGCGAACAAAGAACCCCTACCCCCTTTAATTGTTTTGGTAAAATGAAAATAAAAAAATCCGAGGGCTAACCCTAAGGGGGTACCCTGTACCCATTATTACCTAAAGTAAAACACATAACACTACCCTTGTCCTATTTTTTGTAGCTATCTTAAAATAGGTCGGATGGGGTTTGTCTGCTTGCAAGGTACTTTGAAGAAAATTACCATCTTTTTAATAATATTTTAATTTGTACAACTATACCAAGAATATATTTATTAATGTAAATACCTCCATTTTTGTTGTAGAATATCTCCATAGCAAAGTTTATTTGTGTCCTTGTTCTCTCTGCAGTCGGTCTTTTTATACCTATGAAAGTTAAAACATATTTTTATTTAATTCTATTCATAGTTAATTTAGTTAAATTTCTCTTAATTTTCTAATTTGTTAGAAACCTGGATTAATGGGAAAGAATAATATCTACTATTCTTGTGCTTTTATGTCAGTGTGTATGTTTATAGTTCTGTTTAATTATGTCTGACCGTTTGTCTGTCTTGTCTTTATCTGATCTTTTTATTACTTTATTTTCTCTACTAGCGGCTTCGCCCCTAGCCTCTAGGGGCTTTGCCCCAAGAGATGGTAAAAAAAGTGTAAGGTGAAATTTGTAAAAAAAAATAATAAGAAGGACCAAGGAAATCTTCTACAAAGGAAATATTCCACAAAGGAAATCTTCTACAAAGGAAATCTTCCACAAAGGAAATCTTCTACAAAGGAAATCTTCCACAAAGGAAATCTTCTACAAAGGACCAAGGATATTTCTTACAAAAAAAAAAGAAAAAAAAATGAAGGGGGATTTTTTTGTTTTTGGAGGGGTTGGGGGTGTCCCACCCCCCAAGAAAATAGCTTGAAACCACCACAGGACCAATAGGTAGATACCCTGAAGAGTAGAATCCGATCGGTTCAGTGGTTACCGAGATCTTAAGGGACAGACAGACGGACAGACATCAAGCTACTTTGTATTATAGATGTCTGTCTGACTGTAAGTATGTCTGTCTGATTGTATTGTTGTCTATTTCTTACTTTGTTTGACAGTTTTTCTTTTATGTCTATCTGTATGTCCGTCTGTTGTCTGCCTGTCTGTATTGCTATCTGTATGTCTAACTATATGTATGTCTTATGATAGATAGATAGTTACCTTAGAATATTACTGTGTAATTGTTGAACATGTATACAAGTATAACACTGAGATCATAGATAGATAAATAGATATCTTAGAATATTACTATGTAATTGTTGAACATGTATACAAGTATAACACTGAGATTATAGATAGATAGATAGATACCTTAGAATATTACTATGTAATTGTTGAACATGTATACAAGTATAACACTGAGATTATAGATAGATAGATAGATAGATAGATACCTTAGAATATTACTATGTAATTGTTGAACATGTATACAAGTATAACACTGAGATTATAGATAGATAGATAGATAGATAGATACCTTAGAATATTACTATGTAATTGTTGAACATGTATACAAGTATAACACTGAGATTGGACATTCATCAATACAAATGGCTTCGAACCTAAATAAGAAGCATGAAGATATATATTAACATAATAAAATATTTTTTCATTTAATAAGAGTGGTAGGGTACATTTGACTGTACATTTAAAGGAGTCTAGCCAAATTAGCTTAGTCGTTAACTCCAAAACTGTGAACACTTTTATTGAATGTTTAACTATTCAACCAATGTTTCAGAGAAGGTATATTTTGTTTTTAATCATTAGGGATAATTACAAATTTTGTTCTATAGCTTGGCAACATCCATAAATGTGAAACTTAAAAATCAAATAGTAGAACAAACGGACATGACTTTCTTAATTGTACCCTATTACCCCCTACAGAAGTCATAATCCAACGTTTGAAATCAATAGAATAATTCCAACATGCCTAAATTAATAAAAAGTTTTGGCTTTAAAAATTATACAGAACCTTGATGTTCTTCAAGCTGAAGAACACATTTTCCATCTGTATTCCAATCTTCTGTAACTATACTAAACACACAATGATAAAGTAGTAAAGTTTTTTGTTTTAAGCTTTAGATTTCGATGACAACTGAACCAATTGAGTTTTCCGAATACGGGAAGCTTCAAATAGCTCATAGGTTCCATAGTATTTCTAGGCTATTTTATTTCAGATTAAAGTTATGGGATGGTTTTAGAATATTTTTCAATTAAATACAGAGTCCCTAGATGATAAGGGCGCAGCCACTAGTAATAAACAAAGAATGGTTGGAAGATTATTTTGCTTGTCAGTTTAATTTAATGATGACTTTTAAATCTTCAACTTATGTACAGAGTGGAAGTCGAAATTAAATGAATGTATATATAAACACTCTCTGCAATTGGTTGGCTTAAAAACTTTGATTTCTAGATTGATTGCACTGTACAAAGTAACAATGTTCAAACATTTTCACTAATAGGTATACAAATGGGTTAATTCTATTATTTTCATAAGGAAGGGTGGGATTTTATTTATCTTTTTGATCATTAACTTGTTATTATTAACTATGACAATGATATCGACCAAAAAGGAAGGTGGCATTGGGCTGTTTCTTACACTAGTCCCCAAATTTTTAATAATGTTTTCTTATTCGTTGGTTTCACAACTTTGGGGACTATTTTGAGTTTTGATATTTGGTTAATTAAATTGAGTATCTAAACTTTCAACCCATAATTTTAATAAATTGAAGGGATATTTTGAGTATCAAATTGAGGGTGTACATCAATGTATCTGCCATTGTCTTATCCATCTAGATCTTTGGATAATAACAACTTAGTTTATCAAACTGCAATTTCTTTCTCATATATACGTATATGGATTTAATTATCCTTGATAATAAAAATAACGGCGAAGAAATTTAAGACCTGATCGTTGTGTTCATTTTTGGCTCCTTCCAAACATCTCTCCATATTCTAAAGATTGTATTTTTAAAAGCGAAGCTTTTCTATAACTAGGATTGCTGTGTAAATAAATCAGGAAAGGATAGATTTTCATTTATTTATGCATGTTAGAAATGTCCTATCCAATTCTAACTTTGCATGGTAATTCCTTGGAGAACAAAGTACAATGTTAGAAACAAATCATCTCTACAATCAAGTTCTAAAAAAGTAAGTAAGTCCTTAGATAGTTTCTTGTATTTCAACAATTTTGCAACAAATATACTTACAATTTTGTTTCGACTTTTATACATTTAAATTCTAATTATTCAGGTTTGACACTCTACAAGTAATAATGTTCGTTTGTCCTAATGTTTCAGAGCTACACTTTTATTGATATTGTCATCCTTGTTAGTAGAGAAATGCAGGAAAAGGGGAAATTGCGAATTTTTAAGATAGACAACAGATTATTTTTAGATAGATTTCCAATAATTATAGCAAATAGTTTGTAATTTACTTTCTCCAACGATATGTTAGGGAGGGGAAAGGGCGTCGATCATTTGAGTAATAATAATCATCTATTGAATCATATCATAGATTAAATAACGCAAAATGACCGGTCTAACAAAACTGATATTGATTTTATTTTTTGTGGAAAATGCAACATATCTTTTTTAGTACTTATTGCTTTGTATCAAAGACAGATTTCTGCGGTTAAAAACCAATTTTGTCCTGGCCTACCAAAAGAGGTATTAATTTTTATGATTTCAATTTTTGTGAAATATTTTCTACAATTCTATTCTATACATGTAATTAATAACATGTTTACCTTGGAAAGTAACATCTATTCTGTTGTTGGGGTGGCACTGATAATACTGCGGGGCTCAAAAATATCTGCACATAAATTTATTTTGGTCATTTAGATCTTAGATTAGATATTTATTTTATGACACACATAACAAGTAAAAATAATAACAGTGTTATAATACAGGTATTAAATATTCATATACAAACAAAAAAATTGAATATGAATAAAATATTAAGGACAGATCAAATAATAATTATGTACAGTGTCAAAGGACTAAACAATCTCGTGAGAGGTAATCTTAGAAACAGCCATTACATATCACTCAAGTTTTAACAATGGTTCTATAATAGCAAACCTTTATCTTCTCATATTAATTCTATTATAGTTTTAAAGTTACCTCCTTTATCTATATTATTATAAGCCACGCCCCTAGAGGCTTTTAGAAGCATTTGAGGGACCCTCTAATTTAAATTGTTGTTTAAAACGTATACGAAATTTAAACAAAAATTTCTAGGGGCGACTAATTTTTGGAGGGTGATCGGTTCAGCGGTTAATGAGATACTTCGCTACCGACAAACACACACAAGCACACATATACATACATCCTGTTATTTTTATATTAGGATCATTGACGGATTAAAATTTTCAAACTGTTACCTGTATAGCTAATAAATAGATTATCATAATTCTGAAATTATGTTATAGATTAAAACTAAAAGATTCATCTACAAAATCTTAATTTCTCAGCAACCAAATACAGAATTTTACAACTAATAATGGAGAAAAAGTAGTAGATATGACTTTTTCTTATATTTGACAAAAAAATTTATTTATCAAAAATTAAAAACAAAACAAGAATGAAAGCACCAATAAAGGAGAAGCTTGCCAAATCAGAAAAGTCAGAAAAACGAACATTAACAAATATAGATTAGACACATATTTAATATTTAACATTTTATAATTTCTTTTATAAACAATCACAAAATAAATCACTTTAATAAAGGATATTTGATATGGACATACTTACTTTTTAAGATTAAAATGATGCTTTGCTTATATAAAATACAATATTTTTTTTTTTATAAAAATTTGATGTTTAAATACATTCTGTTCATGATTAGAGTTGCTTTGCTTTCTATAATTATCATGCCAAGTTTGAAATCCATAGAACATCTCTAACATGCCAAAATTATTGATAAAATTCTCTCTGTATGGGCATTATATTAAAGCTTCGCTTTAAAAAATCACTATATTATTATAATGTTATTTAAACAGAGTTCTAAATGTAACTGCACTTTATGTGGGTAGTTAAGGATATGGAAATAGATAACCTCTAGAGACATATTGTATAAATCGGCCTATAGGAGAATACTGATGGTGTACATTAAACATCTCATTGGTTGAAACATTTTACAGATCTCGGTACGTAGAGCATAATTTTTTCTGTTCGTTTGCAATATGAGCCAGCTATGGATTGTCGCATATCTTAGGATAAAGCTTTTCTTGGGTAAATTAATTCGTGACAAATTTCTATCTGCATATAATGTGAAGCATATGACAAAACATAATAGAAGTAAGTTATAAAATTCTTGAATAAAGTTAACTTTCTAAAATATTATAACGTCAAAAAAATTCCTCTCCCGTATCTTGTATATAACAATATATAAACAACGGTTTTTGTCTGCAAAAAAAATCCCTTTTTAGATTAATGAAAAATGATATCAGATGGATTTTCTACATATGTTATATGTATTGAAATGGGATGATAAAATCACATACAAATAATTGTTTTGCCTACGAGGGATATTACCTTTTAGATTTAGCAGTTAAAGTAGTCCCCATTCTAAATATAAACATTGAAAGGGATAAGGTAATGTATGATAAATTTATGTACACATTAATTTTTTGAAGAAAAGTAAAAGAGCCTATTTAATTAACGTATGGATTATATTCATCCCCAATGAATATAAACAAAATAACCACATCTGAAGATTAAAAAAACGGCTACAGTTTACTCCACTTAATCAAAATTCAATAAAAGTTTTTGAGAAAAACTGATGAAAATAAGTGTTAAAAAAAATAAAACTGCAGGGACTATTAGAATTTACAGTCCAATGTCCCCTCCATCCCTGTTTTAATATTGGGTGTGGGAAGGGGGGGATTACACAATCTAGAATTGTTATTTATCGCATCGTATTATAGATTACTTTCAGCGGATTGTAAAATTGATAATTATAAGATAAATTTGTTAATTTTTTTTTTGCCGTTTATCTTTGTGAAAAATTGACCGTAATACGTCGAGTTACATTCAGTACGGCTGAGAACCGGTTCTAATCCAGCGGATAATGATCGGTTTCGAAGCCTTATTGGGATGAGAAATTTTGCATTTCAGACACTAAAATCTAAACTCATAATTGTTATGAATTGAAACTTCCGTTTATGCAATCAGGAATTCAGGGTTTTATAAATAAAAGAGATAATTCATTATTTCTTTCCAATGAAAATAATGGCAGTTTCCCTAAAAAAAACTGTCCGTTCGCACATCCAACCGCCTAGAACTGATAGCTTTTTTCGTTAATTTAGGCATGTTAGAATTGTCCTATCGATTTCAAACTTTGCATGGTAATTCCTGCAGTACTTCAGTACGATTTAGAAAGCGTAGCAATTCTATAATCGTTACCATAATGTCCATACGTCCATTTCAAACATGTTGTTTTTTTAAATTTACTTATAATTTTGTTTTAACTCTAATACATTTATGTTCTGATTATTTAGTGCTGACACTCTACAAGTGTTTATGTTCGTTTGTCCTACCGTTTTAGAGTTTTGCTTTTATAGATGCTGTCATCCTTGTTTTAAATAAATTCAAATAGAGAGGGGGTGGGGCGGGTTTAGTTTGTTTACTTTAGGTTGGGTTTATGTCAAGTCAAGATAAATCAGATTTTATAATAGTTATTTATTGTATTGTAATATTGACACCTTTCTGCGGATAGTAAAATGCAAAATTATAAGATTAATTCCAGTTTAAATGTTAAATAGGGTTGGGCCGGATACTTTTTTGGCCGGATACCGGATATCCGGCTGATTTCAAACGCCGGATATCCGGCAAATATCCGGTTATCCGGCCAAATTACCGGATATCCGGCCGGATAACCGGCCAAATTACCAGATACTAAAGTAGCAAAAAAAATTTCTTCAGAAATCTTATATAAATTTACATAAAGTTAAACTTGTTCAGAAAAAATGTTCTTCTAGCTTCAATAATAAGAAAATTATAGCCATTTAAAATTTTAAAAAGCAGAGATTTTTGGTGTAAAGTATAAAAAATTATAGAGCCGGATATCCGGCCGGATAGTTTCAATATCCGGTATCCGGCCGGATATTGAAAATGGCCGGATATCCGGCCCAACCCTAATGTTAAATAAACATGTTGGTGCTCTACTCTAATGAGCCCACCCCCCCCCTCCTTCTCTATGTTTAGTCTTAAATAAGGAGGGGCTATATCTGCGGGGTACCCAATATCACTTAACCTTAACTGAATATCATCCTTATACTAAAGTAACAGGATGTCTGTGTGTGTATCTGTGTGTCTGTACCGAAGGATCTCGCTAACTGCTGAACCGATCGGGTTCTCCTTAACAGGGTAGCTTCTCATATGTCCCGGGAAGGTTTATAACTATTTTTTTGGGGGGTGGGACACCCCCAACCACCCCAAAAAATGAAAACCCCCCCCCAAAAAAAATATTTTTTTTATATTTTTTTAAATAAAAATTAAAAATGAGGGGAGGGCACCCCCCCAAAAAAAAATTTTTTTCGCCCCCTCAAATTTTTAAAAACTTTTTCTTTAGAAATTTAAAATAAGAAATTGGGTTATTAAATTTGACTCTCTCCTCCTCAAGAGCCCCTAGAGGCCTCTAGGCACAGTGGGATTTTTGGTCATTTTTTAAATTTCCTCAATTTTGAGTTAAATGTCCCAGGGGCTAGTATTACCATTCAAAAGTTGCCATGCAACAGATTTTTTTATATACTACAAAATTAGGCAAAATACAGCCGTTTTGCTGAACGTGGTCAAAGGAATATTTTTAAAAAGTGAATTTTTTCATTAAAATCATCATACATTGCTTTTCCTACTTTTTCCTAGAGTAAATTGGAATAAAAATCTGATTAAATGATATGTAACAATATTTCATTGATATATACAGATGTTTCTACTTTAAAATGCAAAGAAAAATAAGAAAAGTTGTCATAAATCTGTAATTTAAAATCCAAGAACACCTAATATTGCATCTTAAAATAACATGTATTTTTTACGTTTAAAGGTTTTTCTCACTTGGGGCTACGAGGTGCCAAAAGTTATTTAGGCCCTGATTAAATTCAAGTATTCATAATTCAAGATTAGTTCATAACTCTTGGCACCTCGTAGCCCCAAATGAGAAATCCAGCTTAGAAAATAGATACTGTGAAGTTGTATTAATATAAATTAAATACCATTATGAAGTCAAACTACTAAAAATTTATATAATTTAATAACACACATATTTAATCTTTAAAGGTTACCTTTCCGTTTTTAATAGCGAAGCTATTCTGTAAATGATACGTCTGTCTGTCGGAACATCTGTCCGTTAGAAACAGTATTAGGGAACGTGAATTTCTCGGCTGCTATTTAAAAGACTTTATTACCATACTAAGAAGCATCCAGATTATAATTTACTAAGTCCTTCAGTCTATCGGTAATGGTCTGACAACCAGTTGATTTATATTTGAACAAGGATGACAACATTTATAAAAGCAAAGCTCTGAAACGGGGTGACAGACAAACATTAACTCTTGTAGAGCGTGAATATGTAAAATATATATAAATAAGTCTTGTCAAAAATTTTCCTAAATTTGTTGCAAAAGTTCTTAAATATAAATTACTGTTTAAGGGTATACGGACATTGTTAGGAATTGATTATAGAGATGCTTCGCTTATAATATTGTACTTATAATATAAGGTAAAAATCAACATAAACGTATGGACATTATGGTTATGATTATAGGGTTGATACGCTTTACAGAACTAATACAGGAATCAATAGAAGAATTCTAACATGCCTAAGTTAACGAAAAAGCTAACGTTACGGACGCAGGGACGTACGGACTGACCCTAATTATAGAAAAGCTTCGCTGTAATTTTAGATAGACAGCTTTTTTTTTTTTGGGGGGGGGAGGGGGGTAAAGATTTACCTCATTGATGGTAATCTACTCTATATAAAACTAACGTCTGCGCCCCTAGCATCTAGGGTATTCGCAGGGATATAGAAGGGCAGAAAAATAGCTTAAAACAATACCCAGGCTTATTTATAAAAATGAAATAGCCTAAAACCATCCTATAAGAAGCTTCCCTCCAAAGAAGAACCATATCGGTTCAGTGGTGAGTGAGATCCTTCGCTACACACAAAAAAGCTTAGTACTTTATATTATAGGATATACTGAAAACATAT
Organism: Acartia tonsa; assembly: GCF_053477335.1. Taxonomy (NCBI): domain Eukaryota; kingdom Metazoa; phylum Arthropoda; class Copepoda; order Calanoida; family Acartiidae; genus Acartia; species Acartia tonsa. The sequence goes on from NC_137268.1 coordinate 48,526,126, forward strand.
ATACAATGATTATTATGAAATAGTTTTAGTAACAAAGGTGCTCAATTTTTATAAATGTGCGTATGTCTTCCTTTCTGTATTTCTGAAACATTTAAATTAAATTTGATTTCTAAGCCACTATTTTTTTCTGTCTGTCCTTTAACTTTGTTTGAAATACTTAATTTATTTTGTTCTTTCCTTTCAATGGCCTTGGTTTCTAAATTTATAGTAGTCCCTAAATCCACTTTTATTTACTGTATTACTAAAATTTTCCATCCAACTATTAAAATTTGAAAATTGTAAGGATGACAACATCCATTAAAGCGAAGCTCTGAGACGGTGGGAAAAACGAACATTAACACTTATAGATTGTCATAAATAATCAGAGCATAAATGTATAAAAGTTGAACATAAATGTAAGTAAATTTGTTGAAAAACTTAATAATTACAGGATAATTTTTAAGGACATACTTACATTTTTAGGACTTGATTATAGAGATGCTTTGCTTATAACATTGTACTTTGTTGTCCTAGAAATCAGTATTCCAAAAATGAGATCAATCTGATAATTATATCATATAAAAACTTGTTGTTAAAAACAGTTAAAAATTGCCATGTTAAAAGTGGACATTCTGGTTATGATTATAGAGTTGCTACACATTCTAATTCGTGCGTAACTACTATAGGAATCACCATGCAAAATATGATAAGTTTGATAAGACAATTCTAACATGCTTATATTAACGAAAAAAAGTTATCCGTTCCAAACAGATTGACAGACGTACGGACGGACCCTAATTATAGAAAAGCTTCACTTTTAAAAAAGATTTTACAATATAATAAGGATGACAACATCCATAAGTAATAAAGCACCAAAAAACTTAGCATAAACAAAAAGGCAAATTGAGTTATAGAGCATTTGTTTAACATAAAAAGAGAGAGATAATATGCAAAAACTTCTTTGAAGCATGACAGATAAACGGACAAGATAATGTATAGATTAGATGCACATATATTTTAGCTGTGAAAATTACATTTCCCCCATAGCGTTACGGACTGATATCATATGTTATATTTTTTTTAATGTTTAAAAAGTCATATTTGATAAGTAATAGCAGATAATTAAAAGAAAACGATCAACAAGGAAGTTAAAAAAACTTTTGTATAAGTAATACCACGATACATTAAAAAAAACTCTTAGATATCCTATAATATAAAGTAGTATGCTTTTTTTTGTCCAAAGATTAAGATCTCATTGAATACTGAACCGATTGGATTCTCTAAATTAATCCTGTGTTGGTTTTATGCTAATTTATTCTCAAATTTAAGACTTGGGATGGGTTTAGGCTATTTTTCTAGCGCTTCGCTGTCCCTTTAAATAAAAAGCCTCTGGACTCCAGAAGAATAGAAGAATATATTTACTATAAACATCATTACTTAAAATCAGTATCGAATTGAGAATGCATATAAAATCTTGAAGAACATCACATTTTTTTCCTATTTTGTATGGTGTATGTTTGCAGGGCTCGGCAGCCTGTATACCTCAGGGAAACCATTTACAATTTTAAATATCAACTGAAAGTTCGAACCTGACCCAAGTATAACAATCCCTTTTATCAAAAATGTTTTAAAGCATCAAAATGGGTTTAAATTTACGGCTTAGTCACAGCTGATGCGCAGCTGCCGAGCCCTGTATACTATTTATTGATAACTTAGAATAATATATTATGTATATTAATCATATACACCTTAAAAACTCTCCAAAAGTTTTAATTGAGGTCTCAGTCGATGTTAAAATAATTTTTTTTTAATATGAATAATATCAGAAATTTCGAACTTTTAACTATATGAGTAGATTAGTTCTAGGGACATTTTTCTTATATAAAATCACAATAATATGTATATAATATGTTATATTACATAAGCTATAACCTGTATATGAAAGGTTTTAACTTTTTTTAAAGATAAAATAGGCTTTTGTTGGTATTTGTGACTCATAAAGTTAAAAAATCCCCAAAACATCCAAAAAACCCACTGTGCTAGGGGCGTAGCCGCTAGTAATATATAATGTATTAAGCTTCTTTGTATCTAGCAAATGATCTCGCTAACCACTGAACCGATATGGATCTTGTTTACAGTGGAGCTTCTCAGAGGTCCAGGGAAGGTTTTTAACTATTTTAAGGGAGGGTATCCCCCACATTTATTTTTTAAAAACTCAAATTGAAAATGGGGGGCTCGCCTTTTCCCCTCACACTTTAAGTGCCGATGGAGGCTTCTTGGGGGCGTAGCCGCTAGTCAGGTAATGAACAAACACGCAAAAAAGATTTTTCAACATATTTAACTTTTCATAAAAAAATACAATGCACATTGGGGCATATCAGCCAAAAAGGGGATTTAATTATTTAGAGCCCGAATTTCTTGTTCAAAATGTCAAATTAGTATGTTTGAGGTCAGGGAATGCATTTCTTAACTTATCAGAGCAGTATGAAATTTTTTCAGTAGCGCAGCTACTCTATCACTAGCTTTTTTGGCCCTTTAAAGTGTATCTATGTCAATTGTAGTCCGATTCTAGTGTTCAAAGTGTCAAATTAGGGGTTGTTGGTGTAAAGGGGGTGGATGGGAAATCCTTATTTTAGTCAGCTACAACTTTGTTCAGTGATAATAAATCCATTATAAATGTAGGCATGATTGACATCAATTTTTATAAACTAATATCTATATTTATAATGAAATTATGATTCTTGTTTACTGTTTATCTATATATTAACCCTTAACGGTTAGGGGGAGGGGGTCGTTTCCCCCCCCCCCCCTCCACCCCTCCGGTTTTTTCTATCATATTTTCTGTGTGTGAAAGATAGAGGGCTATAAATGAGTGACTTCTTAACTATGGCTATGCCACATAACAGAGAGTTGGAATTTTTTGAATATCTCCAGCCTGGCGGGCACTGCACGCCAGCAAACCTGACAGGTTCATCCAGATAAAAAGCAAAACATTTTTTCTGACTTAAACAAAGCCTTTTATCTTACTAAAATATCATAAACCCTTATGTAAAATATAGGTATTCAAGTCAATTTTAGGTTCCAGGTATGATCTTGAAGGTCCTGATCCTCCAGGTCTCTAGAAATCTTTAAAAGTCTCCTGTGACCGCAATTTTTTACTTAGAGACTTCAAATTTTAAATTTAAGCTTTTCTTGTATGTCTACATAACGTATTAAAATTTCCTAAAGTTCTGCCGTCGTTTTCCCGCCAACTGCCAACTGCGGCGGCTGGCAGCTGCCAAGTACAGCTGCAGCCGCCAAAATTTATGTTTGGAGATTTATAATATAAAATTTACATAAAGATAAACATTTTATGAAAAAATTGTATTTGTAGCTTCAAAAAAAAGAAAATAACAGCTTTTTGAAATTTTTAAGTAAAAAAGGACCTAAAAACAAAGGTTGTTGAATAAAAAAGCGAAAATTGACTTTGAATCACTTGTAGTCGGAAATTCATTATCAATCAGGGGACCTGCAAAAAGAACCCCCCCCCCCAACCGAAAATGTGCGACAAGGGGCCCAACTGTGAATTAACAAACAGGGATCTAAGGGACAAAACAATGACCGATTAATATAAGTATCATTGTATATTGTATATACCTACATAATATTGATACATCAAATTATATTACGAAATTGATTACTGTAGTGGACAATTAGTGATTAAAATATTTCAACACTCTACTTAATGAACCAAGCAATAAAAAATCAATAAAACTTCCAAAAGTTTTTAGGCCAAAAAATATAAAAATTTTATTCTAAAACTTTGGGGACTAGTGTAATAAACATCCCAATGTCCCCTCCCTTCCTAAATAAAACTGCAGATTTTAAAATGAAGACCAAGTAATTACATAATTTAAAAACAAAGCATTACCAATAGACAGACACATAACACATGCTAATTCCAATTTCAATTAATTATAAGAACACCACGTTATTTGGAAATTAACTTAACCTTTGGGACATTTGGCTGTTTATAACACTAGTCGCCAAAGATTTACAGTTGTGTGTTAAAATGTTTTGAATACTAATTTTTATCTACACAAGAGGTAATTTTGTGTTTTATAATTGGGAATGTACATCAATTATATTGACCTTTGTCTTATCCCTTTAGATCATTGATAATGGTAATAATCCTTAGAAACAATTATTTAGTTACATTAAAACTTCGAACATAAAGAGCCCCTCCCCACCATTTAGTGCAATATCTATCATCTATCATCTATCCATCTATCTAGTGTGGTAAATTGCAAAATCCATCTATCTATCAATCTATCTATCCATTTATCTATTCATTTATATATCCACCTATCTATCCATCTATTTATCCATCTATCAATCCATCTATCTATCTATCCATCTATCCATCATCCAACTATCTTTCTATCTCAACCCCTAAGGAAAACAATAAGGATGATACAATTCATAAGTAACAAAGCACAAAAAATCTACTGTGATAAATTGCGAATATGGACAATTAAAGAGCAAATGCTTAAATTTAATAGTAAATTACATACTGAATAGCTTTTATAGTGTTTCCAATTTATCTAAACACTCTAAAATAATACACATAATATACGTGGATATTATAACTGGGTAAATTTTTTTGTCAATTTAGGTTGCTAATTTAGTCCTCATTTATTGGTCAGTTCTTACGTCCAGTATGAGGGGAGGGGATATCGTTGTATTAGCATGCTGGAAAGACCATTTCATTTTAGTTGGAGAAAATATGGTGCAACATGCAAGTAATTATATATATCTTATTAAGATTCTAATTTCGGGTTGTTACAATATTGACAGGAAGAATTATCTAATAAATTAGCGCAGCAATATCAAACTTGAAAAAAATATATTTTAGAGGTAAAATAAAGCAGGGATTTAATGAAATAAAACAACTATGTTATTAAATTTTGACTTTAAAAGCGCCTTTAAAATCATTTTCTTACAAAGTTTTGTGCACCCACCTTCAGAAAACAGGCAAAAAACTCCTACGGGGGCGCGGGGGGGTAAATGAAACCAGTACTAGCGATTATAATATGTCTTTTGGTAATCAAATATCGCTTTTTTAGCCGGTGGCATCCGGTGAAAACATGTTTCCTGATACTGTCTACTTAAATGTTGATTTTAAAACAAACAAAAATAAACTAAAATCTTGACTTTAACTAGAATTATGTAGAACTAATATCTTCAATTTGTGCTTTTTTCTTTTATATTCTCAATATACATGTAATGCATGACTCAACAAAAGTTATTTTGTCTAATTACGTCAATTCTAAGAGATTTTATAATTCTTTTAAAATTGTTGGTGAAACACACAAAATATGCCTTTTTCTGTAAGAAATTTTTTGTATTTCTTAACTTCCAGGCATTAGAAAGCTTACTTAAAAAGCGTGATTTTACGATTCCTTTGAAATCTGATGTAATATGGATATAATAATACTCATAGAATGATTAAAACTTGATTTGGGGGTGGTGAATAAAATCCCCTGGTTGCCCGTATGTGCAATGTATGTTTTATGTTTATTTATATTTAACATTCACATACAATTATACATTTTACTTCTTTTATATTTTGGAGAGAGTTTTATGAGATTATTTTGTTGGTTGTGTATGTACATTGTAATACAGATGAAAAATTTCCGAGACTTTCTTAACTTTCTTCTTCTATATAACAAAGAATATATGAGAAAGTATTTGTAAAATTGTAGACATACCCGACAGAACAGACTAAATAAAATTAACAGACTCGTATATATATTAGTTTGTTTTATCTTTATCATCAAATTTCTTTCAATATATTGTAAAATTATAATTTAAAAAAATATATTTGTTTGTTGTGTAAAGGCTGCTAACTTTCAATTGTCGAAAATATGGATAAATGGATAAATATGGTTTAAATATTAGACCTCATATCTATAACATTTAATTTCAGATTTTGTAATTTGCCAAAGAATGAAAACATTTGTTCTCATTCTTGTAAATGTTTACATGGTGCATGGGTATGGGGAATGTTTTCCAGAGATGGTAAACAAGACCTATCTCCACCTACCCCCACAGAATGGTCCACCAGTTGTTAACACCCCATCCAATGAAGAGTGCTTTCAACATTGTGTGGAAAATGTAAAGTGTATAGCTTATACATTTATGGTAAATTTGAGATAATATTTTTGTTTAAACTTACAGGGCAACAACCCAAAATAAGCTTTGAAAAGCTACTGTGAAAATAAGATGAAACCCGCAACTTTGTTTCCTTCACATGACCCCCCTAACCTACTTACAAGTAGAACTAGCCCCTTTTTTAATTTAAAATTTTCAAACCTCATCTAAGCACTAAAAAATGTCCCTTATAAAAATGATTCTATTGATTGATTGGGTAAAAATCTATGAATATTATAAAATGCGGCAAATTTAAAACAATATTTATCTCAGTATGATTCCTTGGAATGCAGCCTTTTCAACTTCATGCCAGATATTGAATTACCAGAGACGGAAATTCCATGTCAGGTAAAAATAAAATATTAACTTTAACACTAATTTTATTATAACAAATACACATTATTGTATACTGATTACAAAAAAACTGTTAAAATAAATTGCTTGTGCTTATTTTATTGAATTAAGTAAATAATTTAAGACATTATGGGCCAAAAACACATTTTTATGAAAAAAAAGGTGGGAAGAGGGGTTGTAAAGTAAAATGGTCTATTGACATATCTATAATACAAAGTAGAACGATGTCTGTCCGTCTGTCCGTCTGTCCGTCTGACCGTCTGTCCGTCTGTCTGTCCCTTAAGATCTCGGTAACCACTGAACCGATCGGATTCTACTCTTCAGGGTATATACCTATTAATCCTGTGGTGGTTTTAAGCTATTTTCTTGGGGGGTGGGACACCCCCAACCCCCCCAAAAACAAAAAAATCCCCCCCCCATTTTTTTTTTTTTTTTTTTTTTTTTTTTTTTGCAGAAGATTTCCTTGGTCCTTTGTTCAAAAATATTTTTTATTCCAGCATTTATTTTGAATGAAAGAATAGCAACATTCTCTCACTAAAAACAATAAATATTAATTTTTTACGAATTTCGCCTTAATTTTTTTTATCACCTCTTGGGGCAAAGCCCCTAGAGGCTAGGGGCGAAGCCGCTAGTATAATATATTTGGTATAAATAAAAACTCCTAAATTTCATATTTCTTTTATTTAAAAAAAATATGTAATCAAATCCTATCTACTAAAGTAATATATATCCTTATAATAGAGTAACAGGATGTCTGTCTGTTTGTACTGAAGGATCTCGGTAAATGCTGAACCGATCAGTTTCTCCTTTACAGGGTAGCTTCTCATAGGTCCTGGGAAGGTTTATTACTATTTTGGGGAAGGGTACTACTACCCTCCCGAGAAAAATCACCACTAGAAAAATTATTAACCCCACAAAACATTTTTTTACTTTTTCTTTTTAAATCTAAAATAAAAATTGGGTTTTCTAATTCAACTCCCCCTTCCCGAGTGCCCCTAGAGACCTCTAGGGGCGTAGCCACTAGTGTCTTATAAGGTCCTTAGAACACTGGTCTGATTATACCACAGTTTAAAAAGAGTTTAGTTTTGGTTCAGGGAGGGTTTTAGGCTATTTGGAAGGACTCTACCAAGAAAAAGTACTACAACCTTCATGTCACAAAGATTAGGCTAGGCTAGGTGCCAATTCTTTGATTTATTTTAATTTCTACATATTTATATTATCTAATTGTTTTAGAGCCATTGCTTGACCAGATACTTATCATTACCACATTGTATGGATATATCCAATGATACACCATTCTAGTAAGTCATTTATCTTATTAGCACTGTTATTACTTTCTATCGCTATTGTATTATATCCAGACAATCAACCCTTTGTTGGCATATCCTTTGTGTAATTTATTATTGAATTTGAGGCTGAAATTTTGGTGGAGAATTTTTTAAAATCATGGCTCATATTTGAAGAGGTGGGAGATGGAATTGAACACCTCATTTCCCTCCCTTTGCATTTTTTCATAATGTCAATTTATTTCAGTCACTGTCATCTAACAAGTTTTGGTGTCCTGTGTAAAAATCAACTAAAAATGCAGGTATCACTAAATCATTATTCTTTATTGACTAGGTATTTTTTTAAGTAATTTAATTTAGGGTGATTTATCTCGGGAGATTGAAGGTACTTTTTCTAAAAGATAAATAAAAACCTTCCTTATATTAATAAGGTACACTTTTATATAAAAATATAGAAAGATAGAAATCCTATCTAAACTGCGAACCAAAAAAATAGGCAAGTCTGAATTTTCAGAATATCAGCTTTATTATTCATTTAGGATGATTTTACTGAAAATATGAAATGTAGATGCATCTTTTGGTTACAAGTTTCCACTGTTAATTTTTTTATTAATCAGCACCAATTAAGCACAAGATCTCAAAAACAGCCTTTAGGGGTGAACTAAAAAGATATGCAAATATAAAAGAAAATTAATGAGAAAACTGATTATTTTTGCACTTTTCTTCACTTTTTTGTGAGCCAAATGTTATCTAAGTACATGCAGGGATAAGGGATGGGAAACGTAAGAAAATATTATTCCAGGCCTATTTTCCAACTAGGCCTAAAAAACTAGTTTCGGGATGACGCAGTAGTTAGATTTGAAAACTATGAAAAATGATGAAATAGCTATTATATGAATGCAAAGAAAAAAAGTATAGAATAGAATTCAGGTAGTTGATTTCACCAATCATAAAATATAATAAAAACTTTCCAAAGAACCAATATGTTAGTGGCTTTAAGTAGAATCCCGTTATTACTTCGCCAACCCCCCCCCCCCCCATTTAAAAAAAAAGTTTTTTTGAGATGGTTAAATCTGATTTATTTTCAAACATTTTAAGGGGGGATCTACTTCACCCCAAAATTTGTATTTAGAAAAAAACACCGCTTTAGCCCCCCAGCTTTAATAAATGAATTAAGTAGATTTGAATAAGTACATGGGTAACATTCTATCAACTAATTGTTCCATAGCATACATATAAATTAAGAATTTTTAAAAAAATTTATTTTACGTTAAATATTAACAGAAAAGTTCAATTAAGTGTGCAATAATTTTTACCAAAATTAATGAAAATTTTTTTTTAACAAAACACAGTACACTTTTATTTACATATTGAACTAGTTTTGTATTTGTAATCATTTAGGTGGGTTATCAATTCCACATGAAATGTAACTTTTAAATTGTCTAAAGACAATGAGTTTTTCACATTGTTCTAAAGTATAAAATGTTTAACCCTACTCAGTCTTCAAAAAACGATCTCTCAATTTATGTTTTGCTATATGGACATTTATTAATGTGTAGATTTAATAATAAGTTGATGTGATTGAACGTCATAAATATTGTTGTCCTTCTGATAGCAGAAACTTTCCATTGTTGTCTTTCTAATAGCAGAAATTTATGTTTGCTTGAATTAATTTAGCCAATAATAAACTGGGGGACGCGTTTGTTATTAATGATTGGTTAATGCTAAAAGCAAGTTTCAGGCTATTGGATATTAGCCTACAGCCAATAATGAACTGGCGAAAATGAGTTGATAGACAAAAAAGAAAAGTTGCCCCATCACTTTAAAAAGGAGGCTGAGACCTAATTTTCGGTCAGGTTTCCCATCCCTTATCCCTGAAGTACATGCCAATTACAACAACTTGTCTATTAACCTATGTACCATTTTTTGTAGTCATAGCAATTTCCAATGGAGCCTACCGACAAGAAATAAAACCATCTTCTAAAAACTACAGAATTTACCTTATAAATTGGAGTAAGTAAAATTGAAATTTTTTCTTTTTTAATACTGCTTGTCTCGAGGCTGCTATGAACACAAAAATTGGACCATAGTTCAGTGTATGGGGTGTCATCATGGGCATGCATTTTGATAGCATTTGGCTCACCATCACCCCCAGTAGAAGCATCTTAAAGGCCACCATCCTCCAAATCAAGATTTTAAAATGGATTTTTTTTAGCAAATCAAAAAACATTTTTGTATACTGTTAAAGGTAATTTTTATCTTTAACAAGTATTTAGCTTCATCCATAAGACTGGAGGTCAGCAGCTGTCCTCTAAAGTGATAGGGGTCGAATTTCTTTTTTTCTTATATTTCTTTAATTTAAAAAATGCTGTTTTTGAGATTTTGTGCTTTATTGGTGGTGATTAATAAAAAAATAACAGTGGAAACTTGTAACCAAAAGATGCATCTACATTTCATATTTACAGTAAAAATCATCTTAAATGAATAATAAAGCTGATATACTGAAAATTCAGACTTGCCTATTTTTTTGGTTCGCAGTTTATTTTATAAAATATTTTTTTTAACACAATATTTTATATCCTTTCTATATCAGCTAAAATTATACAATTTTACACAATCCTTATAATAAAGTAAGTCTGTTTGTTTGTACTTAAGGATCTCGCTAACCACTGAACCGATCAGGTTCTCCTTAATAGGGTAGCTTTCATAGTTTTCTTGAAGGTTTATAACTATTTTTGGGGAGGGTAACACCAATCTCCCAATAGAAATCGCCCTAGAAAAAAAATCACCTCCCTAAGAAATTTAAAAAAAGATTTTTTAACTAAAATTAAAAAAATACCCCCACCAAATTTTTTAATAGTTATTCTTTTAAAATCTGCCCATAGAGGTCTCTTGGGGCGTAGCCGCTAGTATATATATATTGAAGTTGTAGTTTTGATAATGATATCTATTTAGATGGAATTCAACAGATCAAAAGTATTTATTGAAACAAATCACAAGGTAATTAGGACTATCTAATTATTCTGATTAAGGCTTAGTTTTTCTGGTATTACTTGATGCCTTAAGCTAGGTTAAGTTAGGTAAGATTGGGTAAGTGAAGCCTTGCAGGATTAGGTCACTACAAGTATAGGCCAACATGAAGACTATTTCAAATTTATTTTTAAAATAAGATATTCTTTTTAAACAAACAACTGAAAATAACATAATCATTACATTACATCATTTTAAGTAAACTTAGATGATTGCATTGACATGTACCATTATTTGTCATTTAAAGTCAGCTGGAGGCTCCAGGTACAAGGTACTTCTGATGTCCATTGTACCTGTCAAGGGTCTTTTAGAGGTCAAAAATGGAAATTGTTGATTTGGAGCCAAATAAAAGAATAAAGAACTTGATATATTATTTTTTAGGCACTTTTTAAAGAAAATATCTGGATGTAGGACCATACATTAAAGTTTACTTTGAAACTTAATTTTTACATTACCTTTTTATTACCCAGAAAGCCTTTTTAAGTTTGCTGAGGCAAAGATTGTAAGTTTGTAAGTTGTTAGGTTGTTAAGGAGCCAAAAAAAAGAATAAAGAACTTGATTTATTATTTTTTAGGCACTTTTTAAAGAAAATATCTGGATGTAGGACCATACATTAAAGTTTACTTTGAAACTTAATTTTTACATTACCTTTTTATTACCCAGAAAGCCTTTTTAAGTTTGCTGAGGCAAAGATTGTAAGTTTTAAAAATTTTAAAAGTTAGGCAAATTGATAAACCAGCCTTCTGTCCTAAATTTAACTTATGCAACTAGAAATTTAGGATTCTTATCTTAAGCTGGATTCTTATCTTACCAAAATTGCATATTTGTGTTAGTGAAAATTTAAAAAAAATATTTTAACCCTATTTTATAAATTAAAATAAGAGGCAAAAACTTTAGGTAAGGAGTGTTCATGTACCCCCCCCCCCCGGGCATCCCCACCCCACTCAACTGACCTCTGAAATTAGGCAGGATTAGAGCTGATAACTCTACCCCAAATGGGCCAATCCTCAATGTTTTTGTCAGTGTACCATTTTTTCCACTCCTCCCAATTCCCTTAAACTGAAAGTAATTGATATCATTTATCTTGTATTTAGATTAAAGTAAAATAATACATGGGCATGAGCAATATGTAACTCTATATGGAGACCCTCTCTCCACTTTCAACTGTGTCTTTGAATATCAGCCAATAGTGTTGGAAATATAAACAAAGTCAAGTAACTACAAAACATCATAAATCAATTTACTAGTTGAAAAATTAAGTCCCCATGCACCACTTGGGCAAGGTAGTTGTCTCCATCTATAATTATACATTTATTGTATTTAGATCCAGTTAAAGGAAAACATGGATAAGGTTTCAAGTATGGAAAAAAATATTCAGGTAAATAGTGAGTCAAAAAGTAGACACTAATTAATCAGCAGAATCATTACAAAATAAATTTATTTGTCTGTCTAAAATAGCAGCTAAATAATTAAAAATTTTCCCCAAAAAATATCAGTAATTGACTAAGGATATCTGTCTGTTTTGTTGTAGCTTTTGATCTTGCTAACGGTATGACTAATATGTTTCAGTATTGATTCTCGTATGTCCTGCAAAGGTTTGATAATAGTTCCACATTGTCTCTTTAAAACAAAAATAAAACATGGGGGGTGGGGGTTGAATTCTACCCCACCCACCAACCTTGCATACCCAAAGAGGCCTCTTGAGGCATAGCTGCTGGTTAATGATATTTATATTTCAATTTAGATCCAGTTAAGGAAAGAGATGGATGACAAGATTACAAGACTTGAGAAAACTATGCAGGTAATAACAGCTGAGCTATTATGTACTAGCGGCTTCGCCCCTAGCCTTTAGGGGCTTTGCCCCAAGAGGTGATAAAAAAAATTAATATTTATTGTTTTTAGTGAGAGAATGTTGCTATTCTTTCATTCAAAATAAATGCTGGAATAAAAAATAATAAAGGGCAGCCTGTAGCAGAGCAAAATAAAAAATAAGGGGGGGATTTTTTTGTTTTTGGGGGGGTTGGGGGTGTCCCACCCCCCAAGAAAATAGCTTAAAACCACCACAGGACCAATAGGTATATACCCTGAAGAGTAGAATCCAATCGGTTCAGTGGTTACCGAGATCTTAAGGGACAGACAGACGGACAGACATCAAGCTACTTTGTATTATAGATATATGAATAGGGAAGATATCCCAACAGATAGAAGGAAATATTGATAAAAATGTAGATGCTCATTGCTCAATTCTTTTTAAAACTTTACTTATCTAAATTGAACATAAAATAAGTTTGAAAGAAATTAATTACAATTTAAAAACTTGTTCTTATCATGGTTATTCACATTTGAGTTAAGTCAAGTTAGAGGATAGGAAAGCACTTATTTTAGTGCTCATACCCTGCATGGATAGTGTCACAGGGATTTAAGGGGTTATACCACATAAACCTTTTTAAGTTTGCTGGCAACCTGTGGGGTAAAGATTGTAGGTTTTAAAAAAAAATTTAATTAGGCAAATAAATTAACCAGCCTTCTGTCCTAAATTTAACTTATGCAACTAGAAACTTCTTATCTTAGGCTAGATTCTTATCTTACCAAAATTGCAAAATTGTGTTAGTGAAGATTTAAAAAATATTTTAACCCTATTTTATAAACTAAAATAAGAGGCAAAATCTTTAGTGAGGACTATTCATGCACCTCTCGCCCCCCCCCCCCCCCCCGGCACCCCCCCCCCACTCACCTGATCTCTGAGGATGAGAGCTGTAACCCTACCCCCAATGGTCCAATCCTCAATGTATTTGTCAGTGTACCATATTTTTCACTCCTCCCAATTCCCTTAAACTGAAAGTAATTGATATCATTTATCTTGTATTTAGATTAAAGTAAAATAATACATGAGCATGAGCTATATGTAACTCTATATGGAGACCCTCTCTCCACTTTCAATTGGGTCTTTAAATATCAGTCAAGTAACCACAAAACAGCATAAATCAATTTATTAGTTAAGAATTAAGTCCCCATGCACCAATTGGGCAAGGTAGTTGTCTCCATCTATACTTATACATTTATTGTATTTAGATCCAGTTAAAGAAAAACATGGATACTGTTTCGAGTATGGAGAAAATTATTCAGGTAAATAATTATGGTATAAGTGATTCAAAGTGTAGAAACAAATTGATCAGGAGAATCATCACAATATCACAATAAATTAGTTGTCTGTCTAAAATAGCAGCCAAATAACTTTAATTTTTCCTAAAAAAATAATAATTCATTTGTATCACTAAGGATGACTGTCTGTGGAGTCAAATTCAAATTCTACCCCACCCCCCAACCTTAAATGCCCAAAGAGGCCTCTTGAGGCGTAGCTCCTAGTTAATGATAATTATATTTCAATTTAGATCCAGTTGAGGAAAGAGATGGATGACCAGATTACAAGTCTTGAGAAAACTATGCAGGTAATAACAGCTATGCTAATATGTAAATATGAATGGGGAAGATTACCCAACAGATAGAAGGAAAAGTTGATAAAAGAGTAGATGCTCATTGCTTAATTCTTTTTAAAACTTTACTTATCTAAATTGAACATAAAATAAGTTTGAAAGAAACCAATTACAATTTAAAAACTCGTTCTTATCATGGTTATTCAAATTTGAGTTAGGTCAAGTTAGAGGATAGGAAAGCACTTACTTTTGTGTTATTACCCTTCATGGATAGTGTTACAGGGTTTTTAATCCCTTACATTTGGGCCACTTGCCGCACCTTAATGGGTGGGAGGGGGGGGGGCGTTCAATGCTTCCCCATTATTATCTCAGTTTCTATTAGAGCTAGAGGGCTAACAATTTTTGTACAAGTACCCTGTTTGATAATGAATTTCCGACCTTAACCCATTAGTGCCGAGCGGGGTTATACCACATAAACCTTTTTAAGTTTGCTGGCAACCTGTGGGGCAAAGATTGTAAGTTTTAAAAATTTTGAAAGTTAGGCAAATGAATAAACCAGCCTTCTGTCCTAAATTTAACTTATGCAACTAGAAATTTAGGATTCTTATCTCAAGCTGGATTCTTATCTTACCAAAATTGCATATTTGTGTTAGTGAAAATTAAAAAAATATTTTAACCCTATTTTATAAATTAAAATAAGAGGCAAAAACTTTAGGTAAGGAGTGTTTATGTACACCCCCCCGGGCATCCCCACCCCACTCACCTTTTAAAATATGAAAGTGCCCCTAAAGGTGGGGCGAAGCTAGTATATATATTGAAGTAGTTTTGATAATGATATATATTTAGATGGAATTTAACAGATCAAAAGAGTTTATTGATAAGATAAAAAACGATCACAAGGTAATTAGGATTAGCTAATATATTCTGATTAGAGCTTAGTTTTTCTAGTGTTAATTGTTGCTTTAAGCTAGGTTAAGTTAGGTTAGATTGGGTAAGTGAGCCCAGCAGGATTAGGTCACTATTAGTATAGGCCAACAGTGCTATACAGGAATACTATATCCAATTATATTTTTATTGCATCATTTTAAGTAAATTCGAATGCAATTACAGATAATACCATTTGTATTTTTCTTTTATTAGATTGAGATAGACAACTTAAAGAAAGAAATGGAGAACATGAGTACTAAACACCAGGTACAGTTTTTGGAATTATAGTGTCAGCAATAGCATTTATACTGACACCTTTCAATCTTTAAGCTGTTTGGTTAAAAGGTTCTGAGAACGAGAAAATCTTTTTTTTGCATATAGTATCCATTTATCTGTATTTAAAAAACTAATCATTTAAAATAATATCATGAAATATTTATATTAGGTATTGAAAATTTCCAAAATGAAGTTTATTTTGTTATAAGAGTTTTATTTTACATAAAAGGTTTAATAATAGCAATTTATCAAGATTGCATATGAAATATACAATACAAAACACATCAGGGACTTCAAAGCCTTTTATTTTAAGAGATGTAAAATAAGGGGTTTCAAAGGTTTAGGGGGAAAATCTATTGTATTCAGAAAAATATAAGGAGGTAGAACAAGGTGTGTCAAAGTTTGATAGGGTTAAACACTCCTTTATCCCCTCCCCATAGTCTAGGCAACTCATTATATATTGATCTATTGTATTAAGCTTGAGTTGAACCTGAACAAGGAGCTTGTAAAGAATTTGGAAAAGAAACATCAGGTAAAAAACTAATATGGTAAAAGTAACAATAAGTAGAAAGTTCCTATTATTTTTTTTACAGCCCTGAGCTGGATCTTTAAATGTGTAGCCGTTGCCAAAGCTATAGTTGTGGCCATAGTCGTGCTTGTAGTTGTAGCTGTAGCCATAGCCGTCGCTACTGTCAGTGCTGCCAATAAAACATGGATTTTAAAAGATTATGATTTAAAATATTTTAATCAAAAATTTAAATAATTTATAATTATAATTTTATAATTATTAACTTAGATTATCTTTAAATTTTTTTTTGAAATTTTAAACGTTTAAAAATTTTATTTAAAGATCGCTATAAGGTTAGTGGCTGTACCTGTGGCTACAACCATGGAAATGGCTACACATTTAAAGATCGAGCTCTGTTTTTTGAAAATCACATAATCTAAAACGTAAAAAATAAATATATTATTAAAAATACATTTTGCAAAATATTTTATTACTAATTTGAAACCTCCCTCCTTCCTTCTATCAAAATGTTCAAAAAATTCTTGAATCATAATTTTCATTGATATTATTAGGATCTTGAGATGACTGTCACAGAAATGCAAGTTAAACATAGTGAGTAAATTTTAATATATATTTGTGAACATGCACAAAATACAGAAAAGTAATAACATACATTTAACTTAATTTTACCACCTTGGCACCATTTTTTACCAATAAAAACATTAAAAAACCTCAAAAAGTAAAAAAAGGTGCATAATTTGATAATGCATTGAATTTTCTCAGTTAACCAGCTTTATAGTATTTAGTACTTTTAAATTGCAATATAAAGATAAGACAGCGATTTTTCACCATAAGTCCTTAGATTTACATAAAATGAACATTAAACATTTAGGTTTAATCAATTTTCATTAACCCCTACTTTAAAATTTAAACTTGACATTTACAAACATGTAGACATTACATTTACATTTGAATTTCAAGAAAATCTGCTGCCATTTTTCCAGCTGGTTGCAGTTAATAGAGTTAGTCATTGTTTATACTTTTATCCCTTTTATTTTTATGTAATACCTAAATATACATGTCTACTAACCTCATCAGTGAAATACACAAGCTACACTGGTCGCCAAAGTATGAAAGGTTGAACCAGTTTTTGAGATTATTACAGATTTTGATAAATTCAAATATAGCCTAATGAAAAATACAAAATCCGGTGCGTTCCTTTTTTTGGAAAATTTGAGAAAAAGATTTTTAGCTAATTTTAACCTAAAATTAAAATTGATAGATAGATGGATGATAAATAAAAAGATAGATAGATAGATAGTTTGATTCTTGTTACACAAACCTTTTAAAAATCTATGTCTTAGCACCTATGAGTCAATCAATTATTCTATATATATTTGTATATTTTGGTTACCTTCAATTTTAACTTAATCATAAATTGTTTAGAGGCTATCATAATCTCAGATAGCCTGTTTCAAAAAACTGCTTTTCCCTTCCGACAACCAGTGTATTTTTGAGTCTTTCACAAATAGGGTTAGGAGACATGTATACTTTGATATTAAACAAAAATAAAAGGGTGACAGGTTAAACCAGTTTTTTAAAACAGGCCATCTGAGATTATTACAGATTTTAATAAATACGAATATAGCCTAATGAAAAATGTAAAAAACAAAATCTGGAGTGTTCCTTCTTGGGTAAATGTGAGAAAATTTTTTTTTAGCTATTTTTAACCTAAAATTTAAATTGGCAAGCCTGCAAAAAAATATTCAAACATATTAAACATATCATTGCTCACCACCTAGAAGTGGTAGAAAAATGTTATACAGACCATTGGAAAGCTTAAATCCTCTAGTGTTCATATTTGTATATTATGTTTTTTCTACTATCAGTAGTTTAAGAGATATCCTCTATAGACAAGCTTTAAAAATGCAGATTTTTCTTTAATTAGAAGTTTGATTCTTGTTACACAAACTTTTTAAAAAATCTATTGCTTAGCAAGAAAATTGCATAAATTCGCAACCTTTTTTAGAACCACTACATAACTCGAGTTTTAAAACTTTTTATATAAAATTCTTTTTACAAAAAATATCAATAATTACTTAAAATTAAACCTGAAAGAAAAAAAATCTCATTACATGTGTTAATTTGCATGTTCTAGGTCTTTTTTTGAGGAAAGTATAACTTCCACATTTTTAGCAATAATTATATTTTTTTAACATTTCAAAGTAAAATATAATAAAACTTAAACGATTTTTCTTGAATTATCAGTTGAAAATTTCATCAAACATGCAATTTAAGTGATGAAAATTTAATACATTAAGCCTTTTTGTGACTATATTAAAAATAATTTATTTTGTTTTATATTGTTTTTTATTCAAATATTTGACAAAATTTTCCCTACGTCAATAAAATAAAGTCAGTTTTTTACTGTTTCCAGGTTTTTCTTTATAATTATAACAATTAAATATAATATAAATCTTCATTATCTTTTATTTGAATTATCATACACATTAAAATGTAAAGTATAAGCTAGAATAGCACTTTTTTCAACGAATATTTTAATGACATTATATCAAAATAATTCCTCTTAAATATCACACAACATATGATTGGGAAGTATAGCCATTTCTTGGAGGTATAATATTTACAAAAATACCATTAATTCTGTTTTTATCAGAAGTTAAAAAAATTGAACAATTCTAAAACAATGGTTGGCTGTCTAGATATTGAGTACACTAAGACTACGGCTCTGTTCTATTAAAATAACGTTGCAAAAAGAGGGGTTCTAAAAGTAATCTACCTAATTTTTTTTTAAAGAACCAACAAGTACTGTCAGTATCTTTTTTCTTGTAATCTAGCAGACAATCAAATCTTAACACAATTTTCATGATAAAATATTCAGGTTTCTACTTCACATTTTAAAAAATATACTGATCAATAAAATGTTCAAAATTTTACTTTGTACTAATTGAAAAAATATGTTGTAATTCTTATTTTAAAGTTACATTTTTATCCCTGACAAAATCATAGATGACTTTTAAAGGCATCTTATCTAAACTTTTTGAAGAAAAACTTAAAAACGTTAATTAAGTATGAAAACTATTTTCTTCAATTTTTCTGAAGTTATTATCGCATTCTATGGGTTTTTTATTATCATTTACTTATATCGAAAGTGCCAAACATTGTACCCTAACTTATTCATTTAATAAAAAACCAACCGTGTTCTGGCAACAAGCATATTTTGAGTTATTCACCCACATTTTTAGTAGACATGTATATTTTGGTATTAAATAAAAATAAATGATGAAGGGATGAATGTAAAGAAAACATTTTAACTTTTGTGTATAGTTATATTTAGTGGCGTGCACATTATTGTATTGTGCATTAAATGTCTGAAAGGGGACCCAAATTTTAAAGGCTATAGCTAATGGGGAAAAGGATATAATTAAAAACTAAAACTAGATAGATAGATAGAAAGATAGATAGATAGATAGAAAGATAGATAGATAGATAGATAGATAGATAGATAGATAGATAGATAGATAGATAGATAGATAGATAGATAGATAGATAGATAGATAGATAGATAGATAGATAGATAGATAGATAGATAGATAGATAGATATATAGATAGATAGATAGATAGATAGATAGATAGATAGATAGATAGATAGATAGATAGATAGATAGATAGATAGATAGATAGATAGATAGATAGATAGATAGATAGATAGATAGATAGATAGATAGATAGATAGATAGATAGATAGATAGATAGATAGATAGATAGATAGATAGATAGATAGATAGATAGATAGATAGATAGATAGATAGATAGATAGATAGATAGATAGATAGATAGATAGATAGATAGATAGATAGATAGAAAGATAGATAGATAGATAGATAGTTAGATAGATAGATAGATAGATAGATAGATAGATAGATAGATAGATAGATAGATAGATAGATAGATAGTTAGATATATAGAGAGAAAGATAGATAAATATATAGATAAATATAAAAAAAAGATATATTTAATATTATTTATATTCAGGAAGACCGGAGTGTGCCACCTACCTGCCATTAGATGAAGATAGATAGATAGATAGAAAGATAGATAGATAGATAGATAGATAGATAGATAGATAGATAGATAGATAGATAGATAGATAGATAGATAGATAGATAGATATATAGATAGATAGATAGATAGATAGATAGATAGATAGATAGATAGATAGATAGATAGATAGATAGATAGATAGATAGATAGATAGATAGATAGATAGATAGATAGATAGATAGATAGATAGATAGATAGATAGATAGATAGATAGATAGATAGTTAGATAGATAGAAAGATAGAAAGATAGATAGATAGATAGATAGAAAGATAGATAGATAGATAGATAGATAGATAGATAGATAGATAGATAGATAGATAGATAGATAGATAGATAGATAGATAGATAGATAGATAGATAGATAGATAGATAGATAGATAGATAGATAGATAGATAGATAGATAGATAGATAGATAGATAGATAGTTAGATAGATAGATAGATAGATAGATAGATAGATAGATAGATAGATAGATAGATAGATAGATAGATATATAGAGAGAAAGATAGATAAATATATAGATAAATATAAAAAAAAGATATATTTAATATTATTTATATTCAGGAAGACCGGAGTGTGCCACCTACCTGCCATTAGATGAAGCTGAGAGAAGAATTGGAACATATAAAAAATTTCCTTCTTTAAGTGTGATTAAGTGTGATTCTACTAACTATAACTGGGCTACAATTAGTCCAAGATGGAAGGGAGCAGCATGGTATAGGTTCCAACACCCAGCTGGAACAAAGTTAGCTCAGTCACCTCCAGGTAAAAATCATTGTGGGACATCTGCAACTGGTTGGTCAAATTCCACACTACCAGATAAACCTGGTGATAGTGTGGATATCAAGATATGCTTTGTTTGGCATGACGATAATGGTAAAGCTAATGATTGTAGGTGGTCAAATGAAGGTAAAGTCACTAATTGTGGTTCATACTTTGTTTATTATCTTGAAAAAACACCATATTGTCGTTTGAGATATTGTGGCAGCAACTAATTATAAACACATTATTAACAGCTAATAACTTCACATTAGTGATTAATTGTTGTTTATAATTAGTTAGTATGCACTGGACAAAGTATGATTACCACATCTAATGGCTTAGTTATAAATAACAATTATTAGCATTATCATTGAAGTTTGACCAACCAGCTATATATAAATCCTACAATGTTAATAACTGAGCTAATAAAGTACTAGCAGGGTGTTGGAATCTTTACCTTTCCTTACAGTCTTCATTAGTAATATGTATTTTGTACATTTAATCATTTTTTGAAATTTAAATTGTCGCCCTTATGAATATTATATTTTGTATGTAAACTAAATTAGTGGAGGAACTACGGTTATATACAAAAAGGACATTGGGCAGAGCACTTTTGCATAGATCATTATTAACCCTTTACAGTCGGGCCCATTGCCGCACTTTAATCGGTCGGGAGGGGGGGACGTTCAAAGCCTCCCCCCCCCCCTATTATCTCAGTTCCTATTAGAGCTAGAGGGCCAAATTTTTGTCCCCTGTTGGATAATGAATTTCCGACTTTAAGTCAGTCAAACTCCATTTTCGCTTCCTTTACCCTTTTATTTAACAACCTTTGTTTTTAGGTCCTTTTTTACTTAAAAATTTCAAACGGCTGTAATTTTCTTATTTATGAAGCTAGAATACCAATTTTTTTGCAGAAAATGTTTATCTTTGTGTAAATATTAGAAATATCAAATATGAATTTTGTACTAGGCAGCTGCTAGCCGCCAAAGTAGGCGGTTGGCGGGAAAACGGAGGCAGATCTTTATGAAATTTTAATATGTTTTGTAGACATGTAAGAAAAGCTTAAGTTTGAAATTTTATGTCTCTAAGTCAAAAATTACAGCCACAGAAGCCTTTTAAAGTTTTCTTTTAAATGTAAAGCTTTTCTTTAACTATTATCTTTTAGTTTTAAGTGTGTGAAGTGAATATGAATGATTAATATGATAACAATTGTAAGTTTGAAATTGAATAGCAAAATTTTTTTATTGTTTTTTAACGAAAATATGTCAATTTTTGCTATAATTAATTAAAATAGGTTATTAAAAAAAATTAAATAAACTCTAAATCAGTTTCACCTAGGTTCCTAGTTAAGCACAAACCCCCAACCCATTTAAAAATAGATAACTTTAAAGTAAGGGGGGGATTTTTCTGAGTGTTGTGTTTTGCTTTAGGTCAAATAACTTAAGGGTTAAGTTCTATATTCAAAAAATAAGTTGGGGGTATCTGAGCTCGCTAGGCACTTTTAGGGAAATCACTATTTATCATGAATATTGTTGCTGCAATACTTATTTTTGGAAATTGTAAGTAAGGTAAAAATTAGTTTATACAGGAGAGAGGGGACAAAGGCTGTTTATTACATTAGTCCCCAAACATTTTCTTATTTGTTGGATTAACAACTTTGTGGGCTCTTATTGAATTTGAATAATTATTGTTTTAAATGTCCAAAAGTTTTAACCACTAGGTATCTGTAAAATACAGGAATTTTTGTGCATCGTCATTGTGGATGTACATCAATTTATTGGCCATTTTCTTATCCCTTTAGATCTCTGAATTTAAAAGTAAAATATACAAAAATATCTATTTCTTCAAGCTATTAAATCTAGGAATCTTTAGGGATAAGACAATGGCCGATAAATTGATGTACATCTCCAATATTGGTACCCAGAAAAAAACCTTTTGTTGGTAAGAATTAATGGTTTAATCGTTTGGACACTCAACTTAATTGACCACTAATCAAAATTAAATAATAGTCCCCAAAGTTATAAAGCCAACAAATAAAAAAATGTTATAAGAAAACTTTGGGGACTATTATAAACAGCCCAATGTCCCCTCCCTCTCTGATTAAGTAAAATTCACTTTATTTTATAATTAGAATAAGATATATTTTGATTATTGATCATTTTTAAAAGCGAAGCTTTTCTATAATTAGGGTCGGTCCGTACGTCCGTCCGTCTGTCCGTCCTAGATAGATAGCTTTTATTCGTTAATTTAGGCATGTTAGAATTGTCCTATCGAGTTCAAACTTTGCATGGTGATTCCTGTAGTAGTTATGTATGTTTTAGCAACTCTATAATCATTACCAGAATGTCCGTACGTCCATTTTAAACATGTTGATTTTTCTACTTTTTTAACAACAAATTTTTATGTGATCTAATTATCCGTTTGATCTGATTTTTGGTATATTGATTCCTGGGACAACAAAGAACAATTTTATAAGCGAAGCAACTCTATAATTAAGTCCTAAAAATGTAAGTATGTCCATAAACATTATCCTGTATCAAGCTGTTTTGCAACAAATTTACTTACACTTTTGCTTAGACTCTTATATTTTTATATTCGGATTATTCAGTTCAGACACTGTACAAGCGTTAATGTCCGTTTGTCCTACCGTTTCAGTGCTTCGCTTTTATGGATGTTGTCATCCTTGTTATTGAAATTGTCGAACATAAATTATCAGCATTATTAATTGTTTTTTTTTATTTATCTATTATATATTTTAGTAATAGAATGTTGGTCTGTCTATTAAATCTATTGTTTTATAATCCTTCAAACATAGAAACAAGTTAAGCTTCTATGGATGTTGTCAAACTAGTTATCAAGTATTTTAAGTGTTATCCTCGTATAGGAGGGCTTTTAATAATTTAGAAATAGATTTTATACAAAAAAAAATTTCAAACTTAAACTTTAAAAAAACTAGAAACCACATATAATAATAATAGACGTGAATTAGATAAGGCGACGCAAATGGAATGCATTACCCATGTATAAATACCAAATCTAATTTTATGATTTTGTTCAAAGGGAAGATTTTCTATAATACGTCCGTCTCTATGCTTGCTAGAGTTGTCCACTATATTTCAAACTTGGCCTAAGGATTCCTTTATTAATAAGGAACAATTAAAAAATTGTAGCAACTCTTTAATCAATACCAGAAAGTCCTATTTTAATCTTTTTTACAAACAATGAGTAATTATTGTATAATTTACTTTATCCGTCGGTTTGTAGGTCATGCAACAAAAGACACAAAAAACAGCATTTTATGATTTTTTTCAACAATTAAAAATAGGGATCTACTGCAGTTCACAGTAAAATATTGCTGGTAACAAATATTTCCAAAAATCTATGAATTTTTAATGCTGCTAGCTGCCAAACAGCTGAACGTACAGATTATGCCCGCACACTGTTTTAAGCGGCATAAGAAGGCTTACAAATAATCTGGAATAGCCATAAATCAATAATGCATAATTATCTCGCAGTGCAGAGAAATGCGCGAAAAAGACCTATTTTTCCGCGTTTTTTCTTCAGTGCATCATTGGATCATGGCTATTACAGATTATTTGTAGGCCTTCTTATGTCTCTTAAAATGGTGTATGGGTATGATCTGTACGTTCAGCCGTTTGGCAGCTAGCAGCCTTTAAAATTTATAGATTTTTGGAAATATTCGTTACCAACAATACTTTACCGTGAACTGCAGTAGATCCAAAAATAGTAATATATTGGAAAATAATCACGAAACTTTTTTAATGTATTTTTTATATTTTTTATATCTTTATTTTACCATACAAAGGGACAAGGAAAATTACATACTAGATGCCCATTGTTGTAGGAAGCATTCTTAAAAAATCAGTCGCCTATCTTAAATAGCAGGTGAGAAAATAACATTTACCCCATAATGGTAAGCAAAGACTAACATGTAGCAACTAAGAAATGCATATATCACACATATTGTTACATACTGACGGACGAACAGACCAACAAAGTTAATTATAAATTAGTTTTTAAACTAAAAATGTACATAACAAAGGTTTGCATTAAAAAAAGTAAACAATTGCCAAAAATAAACAATTAATATATGTACAAGAAAATATTGAGTCATCAAATATCACAGATACTGCATAAATAGAATAATTATTTATCCGCGGATGGTAATATGAAAAATTATAATATTAATTCCAAATTTTCAGTTTTGTTAACCCAGAGGGGACAATCGCCGGGATTACAAATCTAGTATTGATCTATACATGTTTTTTCAATATTGCTAAGAACTGGTTCTAATCCAGAAGATATTTATATATTTCGAAGTTTACTGGGATATCACTTATGACAAAATTTCTGTCTATTAAAGTATCTAAACAAGGATGACAACATCCATAAAAGCAAAGCACTGAAACGGTAGGACAAACGGACATTAACACTTGTATTGTGTCAGAAAGGAATAATCAGAATATAAATGTATAAGTGTTGAAGCAAAATTGTAAGTAAATTTGTTGAAAAACAGCTTGATACAAGATAATTTTCATGGACATACTTACATTCTTAGGAATTGATTATAGAGAACATTATAGTTTATTGTCCCAGGAATCAATATACCAAAAATCAGATCAATCAGATAATTAATCACATAAAAATTTGTTGTTTAAAAAGTAAAAAAATCAACATTACTTACGGACATTCTGGTGATAATTATAGAGTTGCTACGTTTTTTTAATTGTACCTAACTATAAAAGGAATCACCATGCAAAGTTTGAAATCGATGGGACAATTCTAACATGCCTAAATCAGCGAAAAAAGCTATCCGTTACAGACGTACGGACAGACCGACCCTAATTATAGAAAAGCTTCTCTTTTGATAATTATAGAAAAGCTTAGCTTTTAAAAATAGAATGTTATATCATCTGTTATATCCGTCTGTCTGTCTGTCCGTCTGTCCCTTAAGATCTCGGTAACCACTGAACCGATCGGATTCTAGGGTATATACCTATTGGTCCTGTGATGGTTTTAAGCTATTTTTTGGGGGGATGGGACACCCTCAACCCCCCCAAAAACAAAAAAATCCCCCCCCCCAAATTTTTTTTAAAAAAGATTTTTTTTTAAATTTTAAAAATTTTTACAAATTTTTACGAATTTTTACGAATTTTTACGAATTGTGCGAATTCTCCAGTTATTTACGTAAATTTGCGATCCATTCGTATTTTCAGCTGGGTAGGTAAAAGAAGATATAATTATACCTCTTCGGGCAAAGCCCCTAGAGGCTAGGGGCGAAGCTGCTAGTAACTTTAAATAGTATTCAAGCTAAATTATATAAGCTAACTATATAACATAACCCAGCCTATAATTAATTCTTAAAAATTCATGAAAGCTATATGTGATTTTGAGCTGTTGTTGGGGGGCAACATTTATTAGAATTTACAACCTTTATCTGCATCACAAATATTATTTAGGATTAATTTATTCCTGACAATAACCTATCTAGTTTAATGCACAAAGGCATACAGACAGACTGAGTTAGAAAGATAAGCATTCTAGCACACATGTTGCGGGTTAAAAATACAAATTTTATGATGAACTGAAATTTAGTTGCCGAATGTGTACGCAGTTTCCTGAGTGTTTCCTCATCCTAGCTCAATATTTACTACTAGCTAAAAAAGCTTCAAACTTAAAAAAAAAATCAAAATTTGAATAATTCAAATTTATAATGTATAAATCGTTTATACATTATGTTTGAAGATTTTTAGCTAGTAGTAAATATTGAGATAATATGAGGAAACACCCAGGAAACTGCGTACACATTCGGCAACTAAATTTCAGTTCATCAATTTTATTTGTCTGCTTATTCCAGCGCAAACATACTAGTAATACAGTAAATATGATAAAAATTTAACAAACATAATTTTATCCAGGAGGAGCGCAGCAACATCAAACAAACAATAACTAGAAAATAAAAGAATTAAATGCAATACATAAATAAATAGAAAATGTCTAGTAAGTACAGCATAAAATAGGTACTGATAGACGGACGGACATACACAAGTGAGAAAAACTAATTGAAATATTAAATAAAAATAAAAGAGAAATAGAGAAAATAATAATCTAAAATATTTTTTGCTACAGGGAAAGTAAATTGGACATAATTGTCATTGTTTGATCATTTTTACTGCTATTGTAAAAAAAAATCCAAATTGTATGAGTGAAATGAATAATATTATAGAAGCAAAGATAAGAACAGACCACCTACTTTTATTAAAACAGTTGTTGATCAATTGTTCAACAGTTAACATATAACACTATGTTCCAGACAGTGGCAATAAATCGATTTTTACATTTTGGAAAATACACTTTTAAGCAATTGTTTTGTAATATGCACAAGTTTTTGAAAATAAAACAGAAGGAATTAATTCTTTACTATGAAAAATAATAATTTTATGTGTAGTCATACCAGAGGTTTGGAATTAAGTTCCTTTTCAACCTCGAAAACTATTTTTTTAGGTCAACTAAACTACATTTCAAATCAGTGTCGATATTTCATTTTTAAAGCTATTGTTAAGTATTATATATTTTTGGATTCAATATGTAATAATTTCTACGTTTAGCATTTAAAAGAAGTCAAATCTCTATCTTTTGTTCTAAATGTAGGTGGTTTTCTTAGCATACCCGATTTTTGTAAAATAAACTATTTTCTTCTAATGAAATTTTCTTTCAAATTTCCAAAAAATTTTGAGGGTTTTATATTTTATACTTTATCTTCTTTGTATAAAATTTGACCTAATTTTGATGTTTCTCCATTTTAATCTTTTCTTATCTTCTAGGTAAAATTCTTGTTCTGCTTCCTATATTTATAAAATCAGACAAAAATGGATTAGATATGTATTTAACAATAAGAAAACCAGGGGCGTCCAAGCTTTTTTTTGGGGGGGGGGTAAAATTTTTTTAAGGGGGGGATAATTCGTTTCGGGGATAAAATTTTTGGGAAAGGGTAGTTTAATTTTTATTGAATATTCAGTATTAAAATGCGCGCGAAGCTTGCAAAAATTTTTTTTTAGAGATTTTTTAGTTTGGTGGGGGTAAATACCCCCCTCCTAAATGGTTGGGTAGGGGTAAATTTTAAATGGGGGCAAAATGAAAAAAAATTTGGGGGTGTCTACGGCACAAAAGTTATTAGTTTCAGGTATAAAATGAATTCAGAAGAGCAAGAAAAATTTGTTCCAGGGAAAATCCTTATAAATTTAACATTGAAAAGCAGCACAGTTATTTGGGACGTTGCCGTTCCTGCAACTGGCAGAAATACAGTGGATGTGTTTTTGTCAAAATTGTTTGTCTGGATGTAAATTCGACAGTAATTTGCTATATATTGTAGGTATGCTGACAAATATACATCTAACACAGGCATTTAAACATCCAAAATTGTCAATTATACATCTATTTCTTGCCAATTTCACATCTAAACTTTTTTATATGTCATAAATACATCCTGTACATTTCAGGACAATAATCTAAAATAAAAAATATTGGATCCCATAATATTTAAAAGAAAGAGAGGCAAAATTATAATTATGTTTTTAAATAAAAGTATTGAAATTAAAAAAAAATAAAAAAGAAAAGGGAAGTTGAGAGAGGGGGACATTTAATCTTTAAAAAACAAAGAAAATATTTGAGCATTTAGCAAAATATCAAGAAAGTAAAAATAACAGATTCTTAAGATTTTCTAATTAAACAGTAGCTTCACTTCAACAAGAAATATTTAATAAAAAGCAAGGAAAGGAAAACAGATGGATGGAAAAAGTAAGGTATAGAATGCTTTCCCATAAAGTGCATATAGAGCACTGAAAACACACTTATTAGATCTTTGAAAATCAAGAGGGGACAACTCTGCTTTAAGAAACTATAAGACAATGAAATATTATGACAAACTGAAAAGCAAAGTTCCATGGAATAAAAAACAGGATATTTAAAGTTAAATTTACTAATTGGCTCCGTTATTTTCTGTGAAAAAAGTACATCATTTAATAAAAGCTTCCTTAAATTTTCTCAATTAAAGTAATATTTTATTGCAAAACCAAAATAGATAAACAAATCATCCAAGGGGGATAGGGACTGGTTATAGTTTTATAATATTAAAATTACATGTAAATAATCATTTTTGTAAGAAAATGTCGAGCTATTTACCACATAACATCAATAATTTGTACAATATTTTACTCATATATTAAACTCTATTAGCGGGGAAATTGTAAATGTATATAATATATCCTTAGGATTATGATAGTTTTCTTTAGTTTATTATAATGTCTGATATTAACCCTTAACAGTCGGGCCCCTTGCCGCACCTTAATCAGTCGGGGGGGGGGGGGGCGTTCAACGCCCCCCCATATTATCTCAGTTCCTATTAGAGCTAGAGGGCTAAATTTTTTTGTACAAGTCCCCTGTGTTATGATGAATTTCCGACCTTAAGTAAGTCAAAGTCAATTTTTGCTTCCTTCACCCTTTTATTTAACAACCTTTGTTTTTAGGTCCTTTTTTACTTAAAAATTTCAAACGGCTGTAATTTTCTTATTTTTGAAGCTAGAAGAACAATTTTTTGCAGAAAATGTTTATCTTTATGTAAATTTTATATTTGAAATGTCAAAATATAAATTTCAGCGGCCGCAGCTGTACTTGGCAGCTGCCAGCCGCCGCAGTCGGCGGTCGGCGGGAAAACGGCGGTGGATCTTTATGAAATTTTAATACGTTATGTAGACATGTAAGAAAAGCTTAAGTTTAAAATTTGAAGTCTCTAAGTCAAAAATTGAGGCCACAGGAGCCTTTTAAAGATTTCTGGAGACCTGGAGGATCAGGACCTGCAGGATCATACCTGGAACCTGAAATTGACTTGAACACCTGTATTTCATATAAGGATGTACTACTAGAGGATATTTTAGTATTTTGGCAAGA
Source organism: Acartia tonsa (assembly GCF_053477335.1). Taxonomy (NCBI): domain Eukaryota; kingdom Metazoa; phylum Arthropoda; class Copepoda; order Calanoida; family Acartiidae; genus Acartia; species Acartia tonsa. Next base: position 48,555,968 of record NC_137268.1, read on the forward strand.
TAAAATACTTTGTTTAAGTCAAAAAAATATTTTTGCTCTTTACCTGGATGACCCTGCCAGGTTTGCTGGCATCCTGTGCCCTCCAGGATGGAGATATTCAAAAAATTCCAACTCTCAGTTATGTGTCATACCCAAACTTAAAAAGTCACGCAGTTTGGGCTCTTTATCTTTCACACACAGAAAATGAGATAGAAAAAACCGGATGGAGGGGCGTTCAACGCCCCCCCCCCCCCCCCCCCGACCGTTAAGGGTTAAGGTAAAAGTTTATTAGCATAGTAAAATATATGTGCAACAAAGAGTGTGTACATACCTTGTATTATGATTACAATTATAGTTATCAAAAGTGTAAGAATTATAGAAAATACTTACGTAAAATCTAATTATTTAATTAGTGAATTAAAGAAATATCTAATTATCTTTTTAAATTCTTTTTTTTGTAGAGTCCCAAGAGAGGAAGATCATATTGTAGGAAATGGGTTGCTGCATTTTCCTAGCCCTGCTGTATTGTTTTGATATCTTGTATTGATAATAAATGTCTATTATACAGTTCACTATTGTTTATTATTAATTAAATTGTATAGGATGTATTTATGACGTATAAAAGTTTAGAGGTAAAATTGGCAAGAAACAGATGTAAAATTGACAATTTTGGATGTATAAATGCCTGTGTTAGATGTATTTATGGCGGTTACTTTAAGTATGACTGTATTTTTTACATTTTGACAAAAATATATCCAGATGTATTTCTGCCAGTTGTAGGAACGCCATGTACCCAGTTATTTTAGACTAGACTTTATAAATATTTTTCAATGGATATATCACTATTTGGATTTAATACCAAACTTCCATAACCCCCATACCCCATCTCCCCCTCCCCTGCTACAGGATGAACGAACTGGCTAATAAATTAGTTACATATTAGCAGTCTAAATATCTGTCTTAATATACACGTATATTCTATATCCATTCTTTTTATGCCTGTACATAAAACTTTGTAAGGTAATATAAAAATATATAAATGTAAGTATGTCCTGAAACCGTATCCTGTATTTAAGAAGTTTTGCAACAAATTTACTTTAGAATTACGCCTTAGTAATTTGCTTATTCAGGTTTTATATTTGTTTGCTCCAACATTTCAGGGCTTCGCTTTTATGGATGTTGTCTACTTGTTTTTACTAAATTTGAAACATTGAAATAAGGATTATGTATGCAGAAACTTATGCCCCTCCTACAGGAAATGCTATCAACTCAAAATTAGATTATCCTTATAGAACAGGATCTTTGTTTGTCTGTCTGTTAGTTCACACTAACCGCTAACCGATATGGTTCTTCTTTAAAGAGTAGCTTTTCTGAAGTCCTGTAACTATTATGTGAGTGGTTACTACTATTCTCCCCAGAGAAAATGCCAATAGAATAAAAGGAAATCTACCCTTCCTATTTATTTTCTACTTTTCTTTCAAGATTAAAAATGGGGGCCTTGGTCGAAACCCCACCCCCCCCCCCCCCACCTCAAGTGCCCCTAGAGACTACTTTAATAAATAAAAGTTAATTATCCTTGTCTGAATATTATTATTTCTTTTTGCCAAACAATTAGCCTTCGCCTCTACAAGGTGCTTTAACCTTGCAGAAGCGAAATCCTGTCTGCGGCTTACCTAACCTTATTAAGCTCCCCTGAAAAGGACCTTTGTAATGATAGCTTTATGGCGTGTTTAGACGTGTCCACATCAAAAAGAAAAATCATCATTGGAATAATTGTTACAGCTGTTGCTTTTGTTACAGCAGGTAAGATTCTTTTTTGAATAATCTATCCATCTATTTATTAATCCATCTGTCTGTTAACCATATTTATTGTTCTATCTATAAATTTATCCCTTGATTTATTTTAATATTGATCTATCTGTTTATCAATCTATGTATAAATCCATCTTTTAATTTATCTATTGTTTTACCTATTAATTGCTTGGTCCATTGATCCATTTTTTATTCTATGTATTGTTCTACCTATAAGTCTGTCCCTTAGTATAATTTGATATTGGCATGTATATCTATATACAGTCTGTTTAAAAAAAACTGCGTTTTCCGGTTTTGAGAAACAACCAGAAGGAATATGAAAAAAAAGATTATATGTCCATATTCTATGTAAAAATTTACATCACATTTACTTAAGGTGTCTTTTTATTTTCTCTAAAATTGCGGCTGTACTGATAGGTACAAGTAGGGGAAAAATGTTTGATTTTAAATTGGATATATCAATTAGATTGAAATAACTTGTATATTTGTGAAAAAATGTATTAAAACCACAATAATAATTAATAATATGATAAATGGTTAAATGAAAGTGCATATTTAAGTTTTTGTCATTATTTAGTTTTGCTCTCTTTGAAAAACGCTTTTTAGATCCTTACAAATTGCATTATTTCTCGTTAGACGACCAACTCTTTTTATTATTTTAGATTATAACATATAAATTAGAATACTTTTTATCCCAAGAAGTTTTTCAAAAACAAAAAAAAGTTGCAGCAGTTTGATTTATATTCTTAAAAGTGCAACATATAAATTAATAGCTTAAATGTTGATGTATGCACATGAGATATATGGTTTAACCGTAAATATTAAACATTTGAATCATATTTGAAAGGGGGAGGGATGGATTGTAGATGTCCGTTAAGTAGTCCCAGTTCAATTAGATGCCAAAAATGGGCGGAGATTTTAAAATTTGACCAAATTTGTGCAACATTAAAATAAAAATTTAAATTACTATAAAATATGTTTGTTTGCCTTATTAGTAAGATGGGAATAGTATTTTCCTATAAATCAATATAAAAAGCCTTCAAAACTGACACAAAAATTATCATTCATGCTTTTAAAATTAATCAACTCTAAAAAGCGCCGATGTTTTTAGAGTAATCAAAAAACACCTTTTCTAACTTTGATGTATATTGCTATAGAGAATATGGACCTATAATTATCTTTTTATACTCCTAATGGTTGTTTCCCAAATCTGGAAAACACAGTTTTTTTAGAAACCCTGTATGTATCAATACATCTTTTTAACCCTTAACAGTCGGGCCCCTTGTCGCACCTTTATCGGTCGAGGGAGGGGGGGGGGAAGGCGTTCAACGCCCCCCCTATTACAATAGTTCATATTAGATTTAGAGGGCTAATTTTTTTGTACAAGCCCTTTATGTTTAATAATGAATTTCCGATCTTAAGTAAGTCAAAGTCAATTTTCGCTTCCTTCACCCTTTTATTTAAAAACCTTTGTTTTTAGGTTTAGAAGAACAATTTTTTTACAGAAAATGTTTATCTTTATGTATATTTTATATTAGAAATATCAAAACATAAATTTCAGTGGCCGCAGCAGTACTTGGCAGCTGCCAGCCGCCGCATTCTGTGGGAAAACGGCGGCAGATCTTTATGAAATTTTGATACCTTGTGTAGACATATAAGAAAAGCTTAAATAAAGCGCGGCTAATTTTTGGAGCATTCCTTTCATCGCCTTATAAATATTCTTTCTTATTCTAATCACTTGATAATGGATATCTGACTTGTTCACATCTATTTATCATTCTGATATTTGTGTTATTTAACATGAGGTAACTATTATTAATTTGAATATTAAAAGATTCTTTTTGATTAGGTCCATAAATAGATAATTCTATTCTTTATAAATAAGCCAAAAAATAAATTTATTTTTGTTCTTACTGCATTTGTTTAATTAATTGATATGATTTAAGCTAAAGTGGTTTGTTTTATATTAAGATTAATTTGATGATTAATATTATTCTTTATATGTGTAATGTAATAAACTGATTACTTATTGAGATGCGCCGCTCCATTTTAAATATACACATAGTGAAGCGGCTTTAAATGTATAATTTTCTTTTGCAAGTGTCACTTTATTTTGTTACTAGCGGCTACGCCCATAGAGGCCTCATTTTCAATTTTAGTTTAAAAAAAAAAAAAAAAAATTGGGGGGGGGGTGGGATTTTTTTTTGTGGGGTTGGGGGTGTCCCACCCCCCAAGAAAATAGTTATAAACCTTCCCAGGACCTATGAGAAGCTACCCTGTTAAGGAGAACCCGATCGGTTCAGCGGTTAGCGAGATCCTTCGGTACAAACATACAAACATCCTGTTACTTTATTATAAGGATTATAGTGAAAATATTCTAATTGGGACTCTCTTTTAACTTTTATAGATAGATATAGGTTATTCATTTCGGCGTCATCTCGCTCATCGAAGCAGATTCAAAATCATTAAATCTATCAAATGTTTTATATTAAATTTTAAAATATTAAATATAAATTTAAAATATTTATATTTATCTGTCTATGGTTCATCTTTACAATTAAGTTTCTCATGTTTCCTGGGAAGGTTTATAAATTTTATTGGGGAGAGAACCAGTAATCTCTCAAGAGAAATTAAACCTGGAAAAAAATCCCAACCCCCCCCCCCCCAAAAAAAAAAAAAAAATAATATAACTATTTTGTTTTAAGTTTGAAGTAATAAAATTGGTTGTTGGGTTCAACCCTCCCACCCTCAAGTGCTTTTAGAGGCACTGCGAGACTGTACCGTCTTTATTAATGACAATTCGAGATTTTTTGTAGCCCTTCTTTTGTCCATTTAAATTCTGTGCAATCAAAATTTATATGTTCCACCGTTAGGCTGTTGGCAGACAGATAGATTTTTTTGTTAATTTAGGCATGTTAGAATTGTCCTATATATTTAAAACTTTGCATGGTGATTCCTGTAGTAGTTAGGTACGATTTAAAAAGCAACTCTATAATCATTACCAGGATGTCCGTACGTCCATTTTAAACATGTTATTTTTTTACTTTTTTAACAAAAAAAAATTATGTGATCTAATTATCCGATTGTTTTGATTTTGGTATACTGATTCTTGGGACAACAAAGTATAATATTATAAGCAAAGCAACTCTATAATCATTTCCTAAAATGTATGTACGTCCATAAACATTATTTTGTATAAAGAAGTTTTTCAACAAATTTACTCAAATTTTTGCTTTGTCTCGTATTCATTTATACTGTGATTATTCAGTTCTAACACTATGCAAGCGTTAATGTCCGTTTGTCAAACCGTTTCAGGGCTTCGCTTTTATGGATGTTTTCATCCTTGTTTATGAATAAACTGGTCAGGTACTGTGGTAGCTGTAACAACCATGCTGATGAAGCCTGAACAACCAATACAAGATGAACATCCAAATTGTGAAATGGGGAAAAAATATAACTTAAAAGATAATAAATGTGGTAAGCTTTTAGGAATTATAAAAGACATGGAAATTGGGAAACTCGTAAATTCATAAAATTACTAATAAAATCTTTAAATAAAAAAAAGAGGTTGCTATTGTTTCCCTACAATTTTTAAATCATAAATGTTGGAGTTACTTAAATTGCCCTTTTTAAGCAATTTCCCTATATTCGAGGCCAAAAAAACGCTTCCTGATGCATGATTAAATTTTTTTTGCTCAAATGAAAAAATAGAATGTGGATTGACTCGTTTTTAGTATGAAAGAAACTGTATTATTAATATTCTCAGCTGCTTTTGTAGTTAGACGGTTGATTTTTTTGAATATATCCCCTAAACCAAGGAGCATCCAGTATGTAATTAACTTTGTCCGTCGGTCTCTCAGTCATAAAAAGATAAATGAGAAAAATTTTTGTGATTTTTCTTAAATATGTTTATATTCTTAATTTTAAAAATGCCCTTTAAATCTCCTTTTCCGTATTCCCATCCATGATTTCTGTGCTTCGCTACTATAGATGTTATCATCCTTGTTTTTTACAGAAGATCCATGTCCCACCGGTTTTGACTATGTGGTGCCAGAAGGAAAGAACTATGATCAGGGTTCATGTGGTAAGTCTCAGGGATATAAAGGGATAAGATGATGACCAACAAATTTATATAAATCCCCAATGATGACATACAAAATTACAACTTCAGTAGATTCTAGTTGACACTTTTGGACACTCAACTTTATAAACCAGCCATTTTAAATTCAACTCTAGTCCCCAAAATTGTTAATTCAATGATAAAGAAAATCTTAATGTAAAACGTTGGGAACTAGTGCCCCATGTCCCCCTATTCCCTGTTTTTTACTCTCTGCCTCTAGTGGCTTTCTTTAGAGGTAATAAATAAATAAAAAACATATCAAGGAATCCAAATTCAAAGTTCTTTAGTAGATGACCATTACTCATATTAGAAATCTTTCCAGCAGTCTATTTTTTATAACAGTTGAGGAAAACATGTATATCTATAAAAAAAGTAGATTAGTCAACCTCATATCATAAATAACAGAAGAAAAACCGAATGTTTGCCCTTTAGAACAGACCGACATAGTTATAGTGAAGCTACACTACTAAAGAATTAATCTTTATTTATTTTAGAATCCATTGATTATGACCCATTTGCACAGTAAGTTAGTTTATAAGTGAGGCTAACCTATACAAGTTAAACATGTGGTTAGTCACTCTAACTGTCATTAGCTACGCCCCTAGAGGCCTAGTGGTGCTTGAGGGGGGGGGGATGGTGGTTAAGTTTAAGAAAAATGGAAAAAAAATTAGGGTTTGGATAAATTTTTTTTCTATGTTACTTTTATATAAACTAGCAATTACGCCACTAAATGGGGGGAATGGGGGGGGGGGGGGTTGGTGAAATTGAATTGACAACTCAAATTTTATTTAAGATTTAAAGTTATTTTTTTTTGGGGGGGGGGGGGGGGGGGATTCGACCATCCCTAATTTTAATTTTAGTTTTAAAAAGAAAATTTCCATAACAAATAAAAAACTTACAAAAAGATGTATTTCTAACTTTTTAGAGAGTGGATAACAGATGAAAGACTATGGGAGAATAACATAATATTCTACACTTATGATCACAAAGATATGATAGTTGAGTAAGTTGTCTAGTTAGTAATCTTCAGGGATATGACAATGGACAATAAATTGAAGTACAAAATGACATTTTCTTTTTCTTTTCAGTTACCAGAGGCGTAGAGATAACCTTTGTGAAAATAAGAATCTTTTCTGTAAAGTAGAACCATATAGGTCCACCAGTTTGCGAGCTCTTACGATAAAGACATGCCTAACATTCTGTTACTATAGAAACCTGAGTTGGGATTTATCAGAGGCGTCACAGGTATTTATCAGGAACTATTATTCCCCATGTTGCTTCACCCGTAGCGTAAAGGAGATGGCAAAAGAGGTCAGGCAAAAGCCTAGAACACCCAAAGATACTTTAACAGCAACCCCTAGAAGAACATAAAATTAGGAATAGTAATTTTCGAGATGTTTAGCTTCAGACCCCAAAAAACTTTTTCTTATAAAGTTATAATATTTGTCTAGGTATACACAAGATGAAAAAAGAAAAGTTCGTGAAGCAATGGACACAATTCTCCTCAACTTAGAGCCAGGTATTATTCTTATATTAAAGTAACAGGATGTCTCTGTGTCTGTGTAGTGGGACTCAAAAATCAGCCATATGTCGTCATAAAAATGAAATATTACCTCTTTCTCACTTCTCCTCTCATCTCACTCATTTTTATGACGTCACTGGGCTGATTTTAGAGTCACTTTGTCCCACTACGTCTGTGTGTGTGTGTTTTGGCATATAGTTTGCAGTAGGGCTTCTAATAGGTCTATTGAAGGAATGATTTATAATTATTTTAGGGTATCCCTACCCTCTAAATATAAATCGCACTTAGAAAAAAATAACTCCTCTAATAATCTTTTTTTTTTGGGGGGGGGGGGGGCATCCCTACACACTCACACTCAAGGGGCGTAGTTGCTAGTAATAATATAATCCTTATCTATAAAGTAGAAGCAATGCCAAAAATCTAATTTGTTCATATTTTAGGATGCATTGACTTTGCTTGGAAAAAAGAAAGAAATCAGGCAGAGTAAATTTTAAACTGAAATGCAATTTATTATTTATTATTCCATACTATAAGATATTTAGGGTTCTAACCAAGGCTATAATTACTCAAAAGGTGCTATTGAGTAGATGAAACATTTTTTTATTGCCTATCAGAAATGTTTTTCACTGTTGAATTATTAAGTGTTGTATTTGTCAATGTTTTTAATGTTTTTTTAAACTGTATACGGATATATTTAATTTTTTTTCTTTTTCATTATTTATTTGGGGAAAATATTTTTCAAGTTTTCTTATAATGTTGATGTCAATTCAATATAGTTTTTTCTTAAATGCTGCTAAAAAAGTGAAATTTGAACAATTTTTCAGTATTTGTTTAAAATTCTATTTTAAGGAGGACAAAAATCATATTCTTTTCAAAAAAAAAGATGGATCCTTGTGTAAGTCAGAAGTGGGTAAGTAAATTCACAACCCAGAAACAAAGTTGTACATGTAAAAAACATAACATACACATTTTTGTACTATCCTACTTATGTTTCTTAACTTTAATAACAGTAATGGAATAGTTATGATTACTGTGGTATAAACAGCGGCGGACAGATGGGGTTTTATAATAGAAAAGTTTCACTTTTACTAAACAAAATAAACAACACTAATTTTAACCTAAATTTTATTCACTCTATGTAATCATGTTCATAATCATATTTCTATATTTGTTATTCAATCTAATATTCAATATTCAAATCAGATGATTATACATAGCTTTTGCTGGTAGGCTTTTCATTAAATACTGCAAACTTCACTTAGAAGGCGAAATTTGGAGTTTTCAGGTTGTGCAGGTTGATAAGATTTATAGGTCATTGTTGAATGCAGCACATACTTCATATTATGCAATACTATTATTCACCACCTTACAGTACTTTAAAAATATGAAAAATTATAGGTAATTATAGTATTTAACTTTTGTTGGCTGAAAAACCCAGAGATCTAAAGGGACTATGGATAATAAATTGATGTATATCCCCAATTTTAATACACAATATTACCCCTTCTGTAGATTACAATTAGTGGTTGAAATGTCAGGACCTAAACATAAAGAGCAACCAATCAAAATTCCCAAAGTTGTTTAGCAAATAAAAAACAAAATGTTATGATAAAACCTTGGGTACTAGTGTAATAAACAGCCCATTGTCCCCTCTCTCTCTGCAAAGAAACCAAAAATGATTTGGCCTACACTTACAGCACTGCTTTTTCCATAATTGTTGCTGTTTATTTTAGGTAAAGATCAAGATGGTGAGAATGAAATATATCTTGGAACTGATTGCTTTGAAAACCAAGGTAGGACATTTGCTCTATGAAAAGAGTTTTTCCATCGGCCCTAGTAAAATGACCCCATCAAACCTCAAGTGCCCTTTAAGCCAGTAGACGCTAGTAATCGAGTTACAGTTAAATTTTAGCATACTTGCAACGGTTACCTCTGCACAGTAACTTGCTAGGGTAAAAGGTAAACCAATTTTAATTAGTAATTTGGAGCACTTTTTTTTTGGGGGGGGGAGATTATTCTTCATAAAGGAGAACCATATCAGTTCAATACTGTCAGACAAAAACACAGCCAGAAGTCTGGTTAATTTTACATAAGGGTATCGTACTTTAATGGTAAGCTTTGTTAAGGAATTGTCCTCCATGAAGTGCTCCACTCTCTGGGTGCTTACCATCAAATGAACAGGTATATAATAAATGTATATACTAACTAGTCAGGAAGGCTCTTCTACTCACTGCAAGCTATCATCTACCCAGCGAAACTTTAAAAAAAAGGTAGCATGCTATGTTGTTCAATATCTCAAATGGTAGCTTATGAATTACCACCTAATTTTTTGGAAATAAATGTTAGAAAATCGGCCTTTCAAGCAAAAGTAGCTTAATGCTGCTCTCTATTCGGTTCTTTCTAAAGTATAAAAGCCTCTCAGCTCTTTTTTCTCACTTCTTCTAATTTTATCCTCTCTCTCACTTTCTCTCTCTCTCTTTCTCTTTTAATTTAATTTATTGTGCAACTTTGCTTTATACTCTGCATCAATCTTTTTACTGCATGGTTAATGCACCCCACATAAAAACTACACGCAACTTTTTTTCTTTTTATGTCTAAAATAAAATGGGGGTGGGCCAGTGGCGTCCAAGCTTTTTTGTTTTGGGGGGCTGATTTTTTTTGAGAATGGGGCAATTTGCTTTTGGGGGGGTAAAATGGCGTGAGAAGCGCGCTGCAAATTTCCCCCCCCCAAAAAAAAATTTTTTTTACCCTGGGGGTAAAATTTGCTTGGGGGGGGGGTAATTACCCCCCGTGAAGTCTGTTAGCAGGGGTAAATTTTGTTTACCCCCCAATTATAATGTATTAATATTTAATAGTAAAAATTTTTTTATGTTAGGGATTTTTTATTTTGAAGGGGGGTATTTTCCCCCCTAAAATTTTTTGGGGTGGTAAATACCCCCTCCAAAATGGTACCCCCAAATTCGTTTGGGGGGGGGGTAATCACGCCTTTACCCCCCACCCCCCCCCCTTTGACGTCTATGGGGTGGGCGGCAGTGCTCAACTGGCCACTTGTAAGATATTGTGCAAGTTCTAAAAAGAAAGAGAAAAGAAGAAGACGTTAGAACCGGTTATTTTTCAAAGATTAATAAGAAATTTTTCAATAAACCCAGGCCCCTGGCCCCTAGGGGACAAAAAAAACAGGTTTTAATGTTATTATTCTTATTCTACTATCCACAGAAAGTTGTCTATAATATGATGCAATAAATAGCAAGTCCTGTTAGTTCATTGTATTTTTTTCAGACCAGACCGTTGGTTGTTTTTGGATGTATCAAAAGAGAACACAAGGCATATATGGCAACAATTTACGATAAGAAATGTCTCCTTATATGATATGTCTTTAAAGGTATAGTTACTTGTGACACTATAAAATAAACTAGCGGCTTCGCCCTCTGAAGTAATAGGAAGACAACAAATATTCAAAAAAGTTATTCTTTGTTTAATTACTCTGTGGTAAAATTAAAACCAGGTTGTACGCTGTATGCACAAAAATTTCAATTCGTAAAAATTAAACCCAGGTTATTTGCTGTATACACAAAATTTTCTATTTCAAAAAAAATAAAATCTAGGTTGTTCACTAAGATATATAAGTTTTCCGGAATTTTAATGTTAGGGGGAGATTTGAAATCTGCATCAAATTTTAAGTTTTTTTTATAAAATTCGTTTTTTATATAATTCTTTATCTAAAAGCGGAAATGCATTTTAAGTTAATTAATTTTGACCAATAGGATAGGTGGATTTTAAACTACCTGCGCTCTAATTGGTTGAATGATGTACGCCATCCAATCAGAGCGCAGATTTTTTAAATCCACCAATCACAGATGCCAAAATTAATTAACTTAAATTGCATTTCCGCTTTTATATAAAGAATTATAGAAAAAACGAATTTTATAAAAAAAATCCTTAAAATTTGATGCAGATTTCAAATCTCCCCCTAACTTTAAAATTCCGGAAAACTTATATATCTTATTGTTCACATACACAAAAATTAAAATTTGAAAAATGAATATTTAAAATTTTTTTGGGGGGGTTGTGATTCGCCCCAGGTTGCAGTGGGGTTCCCCCACACCAATTACTGGTTATTGTTTACAAAATTTAAAAAAATAAGAATTTTGTAAGTGGGGAAAAAAAGAAAAAAAAAAGTTATTTTTCCAATAGAGAGACAGACAAGAACTAAATCATGTATTTTAGTCCAGATATACTCAAATTTTCTAAGTCTAGATTTTAGGTTTTACTGTATGAATTAACAACTGTAATAATTTGAAATATTTGCAATAAAATGATTAAAGTGAGGATTTTAGTCACTTAATAATCCTAGTTTACCATTTCCTTTGATTTCTTAAAAGTTTCCTTTTACATGTATAATCATTTTGAGTTAAATTAAATAATTTTAGGTCCCATTTGATTTTTATTCTATAATGATGTACACAGAGACATCTGGTGGTGAGAAAAAAGACAATCATGGTAACAGAAAAACATGCATGAAGGTCAGCAAAAGTATATAATATTATATATATTTTTAGTACAATCAGATACCTCAAATTTTTTTAAGTGAAGCTATTCTATAATTTTGGTTGGTCCATCTGAAATGAATAGCTTTTTTTTGTAAATTTGGGCAAATTAAAATTGTTCTATCAATTTCAAACTTTGCATGGGGATTCCTGTGGTAGTTAGGTACAATTTATAAAATGTATCAACTCTATAATCATACCAGAAAGTCCATAAGTCCATTTTAACATGTTGATTTTTAACTTTTTTAACAATAAATTTTTATAATTATATAATAATTTAATGTTATTCAATGTTATGTCTACTGATTCCTAGGATAACTAATTACAATGTCATAAACAAAGCATATCTATAATTAAGTCCTAAGAATATAAGTATGTCCTAAAATATTCCTGTATTTAAGCAGTTTTACAAAAAACATTTATTTCAAGTTTATTCAGTTCTGACACTTTACAAGTGTTAATGTTTGTATGTCCTACCGTTTCAGAGCGTCACTTTTATGGATATTGTCGTTCTTTGTATTATATAAACCATAGCTCAACATGTAGGGCATCCATTTGAGTATAGGTTTGAATCTCGGCTAGACACCGCAGCATAACTAAAGGAGTTAACAATGATTCCTACTGCTATTATGTCAGATGCGCACTATTAATAGGGGACTGCCTTAGTTCAAAACAGGACTTTTCAGAAGAAGATTGTATATTAAAGAGTTGGTTGTCTGATGGGTGTTACTCAACCTAATATCCCTGGAGTTTGTACAGAAATGGATTTATTTGGCTCCCCTTAGTTATCCTGGGTTGTTGGACTTGGGGTTTGAGTGTTATGGACAGCATCCCCTTCCGTGTGAGGTAATTGATGAGGTAACGTCAAATTGTACGATATTTACTTTATAAATAGTGCGATCATATACTACAAATGTGTATCATAAGCTTTCTTTAATCTGACGACTATGATTCTGGGTTAGAAACAATCATGGCGTCTAGGGTCAATTTCTCTTTTGAGCCTTTATGATCTATAAGAGAATTATATATGAGTGTTTCACATAAGGAAAGGTTCCAATAGGTCCTTGGAAAGTTTTAGGCTTTCTCTTTTCCTGCTTCTAGATGCTAGTGGTAAAATTAAAGAATTATTTCTGCACTATTTATGAAATTGTCCTTAATGTTCCTTTTTTTGTTAAGGTTAATGATAAATACAGAGATGATTTTACCAAAGATGGGGTACCACCTCTCACAGAAGAATATGTAGGTTTTGATGTAATTAGTATAGCTACTTCACAAGTCTTATTTAATACATATGAATTTGTTATTAAGAAAAATATTTTTCACATTGAGAAACATTATATTAATGGATATAAAATATGGATATTATTGGAGATGTACAATACATACCGGGATAAAATGTTTATACCAGCTAGCTAATGTAACATAACCCTCACCCCCCTCCCCTCTAAATTATGACTACGTTATCCCTTCCCCTTACCATGGAGTGCCTTATTGACCAATAACTGAGGACTATATCAGCAATCTAAATGGACAACAAAAAGTTCTTTGTCACAATATCAATTTTTCTTATTTTCTAAAATATCTTATTAACAATCAATAAATTTTTCTATTATATTTAGCAAGAAATGTCCCCAGTTGATATAGTGGCTATATCAAAAAAGTACCGATGCAGTATTCTTCCAGAAGTCAAGGTAAAAAGCAGCTTTGTGTCAGCTGCCTGAAAGTCAAAGGGAAATAAACCTTTTTACAATTTTATAAAATCAGCCGAAACTCTAAACCTGATTCAAATATGTCAATCCCACTTTTAAAGAACTTAATTATCAATGGCAGGCCAGTATGGCGTTATTTTTTATAGGCACTATAAAAATCTTCTAAAATAAACTAAAACTCAATTCTGCTCTAGGATGAAATATTTTCTCTAGTATATTCAGGTTTGACTAAAACTATGTAGAAATAAAACAATATGTGAAGCTATTATTTTTACCCCAGAGATATAGCTTGAATAAAGCTTGATTCTAAGAACAAGACCGTAAAATTACAAAAAAAATATAGTTTATAATTTGAAAACAACCTGTAAATTAAATCTAAAATTTATAGATAAGCAATGCAATTCTTCTGTAAGCTTTTCTATAATAAAGGTAGGTACGTCCGTCTGTATGTAAGTCTGGAACAGATATCATGTTGAAGAATGTTGATTTTTAACTTTTTGACAACAATTTTTTGTATGATATAGTTACTTATTCTATTAATCTAATTTTTGAAACAATGATGCCTAGGACATCAAGTTACAATATCATAAGCAAAGCATCTCTATAATCAAGTGCTAAAAATGTAAGTATGTCTTTACACATTATCCTATATCTAAGCAGTTTTGCAACAAATTTACTTACAATTTTCTTATGACTTATACATTAAAATTATCAGTTCTGACACTCTACAAGTTTTTATGTTCGTTTGTCCTAGTGTTTCAGAGCTTCGCTCTCATGAATGTTGTCATCCTTGCTATTTTGTAGAGAGACTATATGGAGTATACTTTGAAAATGTTGGAAGTAATGGAGAGAAACTGTCCTTGTAGAGATACAGATATTTCTACCTATGATAAAGATGATTGTAGTAAGTATTTTAATCAGGGATCTAAAGAGACAAGACAATGCCAGATGAATTTATGTACATACCTAATGATGATACAAAATTATCCCTTCTATGGGGATTAGTGGTTGACTGAAACCTTCGACTAGTGTAAAAGAAACTTTAAAATGTCACTTACGTCCCTGATTCTAAATGTTTTTGTAAACTTCTCTTTAATTTAATTATGATTCCCTTTTCTACATATCCTTTGAAAATCGGAGCAAAAACACCAAAGATATGTGGAAAAAATTTCAGTCCGACCGCCATGGATGTTTTACAGTTAATTATGCTCCATAATAATGGAAATGTTGACAAGAAGTTGTCTTAAAAAGCAGCCAAGTAAATCACGTTTCCCTAAAAGCGTTGCAGAATGACTGAAGGACGAAATTTTGGATAGATGAGACAGTGAATCTTAGAGCAGCTTTGCTACAAAACAGGATTTCAATTATTATAATCATTGCTTAAATTAGCCTTCTTACAGGTTATGATTGTGAAACAATCAGGTTTGAGATCCATGCAATTCTTACAGACTTGGAATTGGCGATGACTGATGTCTTCAATGGAAATGCAAATGCTGACCTCAGGCAAGGATGCAGAGCAAACATAGGTTTCAAAATTATTTCGTCCACACAATGATAAAATGGCAAAAATTGTAATTTCTTTGATCCCTGAAGGGTAATTTTTTTCTAGTGGCAATAGGAATATATAAACAAAATGGCAATTTTAATGAAACCCCAATAATCTGCTCTACCATTATCTGAATTAGGGAGAAATATTGTGAAATATATAAAAAATGTGAAGGCATGAAAGTTGATGACAAAAAAAATCTTCAAACTTGGTTTAGCCAAACAAGGATTGTGGAGAAAGGAAACAAATTTGAAAGCTTGGAATGTCAAAAAATCAATAAAGTTAAATTTGATTAATATGATCGAGCAACAATGACATTTCATTTATAATTAGCTCAGACCTATGGACTTGTGCAAAGTGTCGGGCACAGAGTTTTTTTCACCCCCTTACAAGTTTTGACAAACACCCCTTATGCAAAAACAAGGTGATAAGAGGTGTAATAAAGACATAAAAGAGGGGTGTGATTTTAATAGGGGACTTGTATCAATATAAACACCTTTTAACGCTCACAATAGTCGAAAAAATTAAATAAATGAGTGAAATGCACATATTTTTTTCTCACACTTCATTTTTGTACCTTCAATTTTGCTTATTATATTATTAGGCTTTTTTTATTAATGTTAATATCTATTTTATTCCATTAAATTTTCTTCTGTCTTTTATGATGGTTAAACAAATTTAGATAAATATTTATAAATTTTACCTCTCTTTATTCTTTATTATTTCTCTTAAGTCCCTTTTCCAACTTTCTAGTTTCCTAAAATGTATTAATATTGAGCATGAATATTCTGCTTACATACATTTTGCTTTTCAGATTATAATGGTTGTTTAGTAAAACTTTATCTTGTTTACTGTTTAAGGAAGGTAAGAAATTGATATTCCAAAAAGATCAGAGAAGGACTTTACCGTTATGGGTTCAAAAATAATTAATATCTATCCAGTGTATTAGAACCAGTTCTCAGCCATGCTTAAAAATCATGCATAGCATCATATTAAAGGAATCTTTTTTATTCCAGGCATTCGGCCTCTCGGGACTCACAAACTGGTGTTAACCTTGTAATTTATTAGTTTTTTGTTTGTTTATAGATCTAACTTAACATGGATTGGATAGTTCTGGTTGCCTTTACTCTGCTTTCTAGTTTTAACATAGGATCTTGTCAGGTATGTGTAGTACTTTAATTAGATAATAATTTAGCTTTGTCACAAAATTTTATTTTTTTGCCTTTAAGCTAATTAATGGAAGTCAGAAACTAACCAGTCAAAAATCTAACTCTACTCCATTCAAAGTGTATGGAAGTCAAGTATTTTTAGATGTTTAGAAATGATGTAAATAAAAATTAATAGATGTCATTTTTTTTAGGCTGATGAAGGAAAGTGTAACTTAAATGAGACTGTTTCGATAAACATTAAAACTGAGGATTCAGATATCACCAAACACTTCAACTACACTGGATATCTCAATTCAGAGGGAAAGCCATGTGAGAATGGTACTCTTAACTGGAGATATGGTGTTACCTACACAGGTGGTTTTAAAGATGGAGTGCGCCATGGAATTGGCACCACAACATGGAATGGTGTAGCAGAGTATCATGGTGAATGGTTCAATGATACTATGCAAGGACATGGGCAATTGACAACTGGTGATGCACATTTCAAAGGAACTTTTGAAAATGGTGCTTTGTATGGTAATGGAAGTGCTGACTTTAAAAGAGGCTTTAGAAAAGGTGATGTCTATGAAGGTCATTTTGTTGCAGGTTACATGCAGAACTACGGAATTTACTCATATTCTGATGGAAGAATTTACAAAGGTAGCAATTTTACTGTTCTGATTTTCTAAATAATACGCAATGGAAGACGAAATTTTGAATATTTAATAAAACTAAACTTATTTTCAGGTGATTTCATGCTAAGTACCAAATATGGAGTGGGAAACCTAACTTGGTTGGAAGGCTTCAAATATGTTGGGAAATGGGAAAATGGAAAAATGACTGGCAATGGAACAATAGTATTTGATTTCTTTGCAGGCAAACAAGATTTTACATTAAAAGGAACATTTAAATCTAGCAAAGTGGAAGGTAAACAGTTATTTAGTCAAAGCAGATGTTGCATTGAATATACTGATGCCAGATGTTTTCTGTTGTATGATGATGGTACATTGTACCATGGAGAATGCCTGGAAGACCGCCCCCATGGCTTTGGTAAGATTACATATGAAAGACATCCTGACCAGGATACTTTCAAGTATATTGGGAATTGGAAACTAGGCAAGAAAGATGGTCAAGGTCTGTTATACTACACTGACAAGAAAATATTCCTTGGCAACTTTGTTGATGATTCCATTGAAGAAGGAATGATGATGGCGGATGGTACCTGCTCTAATGTTAGATATAATAATGGTGAAGAAATAAGCAGACTTAATACAACAAAAAAGCTGGATTGTAATAAACTAATCTTTGGTGAAAAAGAAACGGCCTTTCCTAGTAATTATGATGTGTGTGGGAGTGACACATTTGATGATATAAAAAATATAAATGAATTGCTAAACACCAACTACGTTGATGATTACAAAATAATAGAATATGACATAAATTATTGTAAGAAGTTACATGGAAAATATTGTAACAATGAAACGTTTTACTATGGGAATGTCATTAATGATCACCTAGAGTCTGGAAAATTAGAAAGAAATGGAACAGGCTACCTAAAGTTTTATAATGGAAGCATTTACTATGGGAATTTTAAACATGACCAAATGCATGGAAGAGGAGTCATGTACAATCCAGACAATACAATAGTTTCTGGACTTTTTAATTTCAACAAATTCCAGAGTGGAATAATTTTATATCCAAATATGAATGTAATAGCTAGTCAGGAGATTTCACCATCTGAATTCATGGTCTTTAATTTTGATTTAAATAATGGAATTGTTAGATGCAACCACAGTAAACTATATAAGAAAAGAAATGGCTGCTTTCATGAACAACCTGAAACGAGAAAAGATAATAACATCCATTCATACAAAGAACCAGGCTCTGTTGGATTTGAATTTGAACACAAATTAAATGTTGATGAATATAGTGAAGCATATACTGGCCAATTTTCTGAAAATAAGCATAGTGGATGGGGATTCTTATGGAAAGATTTTGATCCCATTCTCATAGGAAATTTTAAGAATAATCAGTTTAAAAGTGGAATAAGGATAACTCATGCCTCAGTTAAGACTAAATCTGTATCAATTGGATTCTGGGAACTGGGAAGATTGCATGGACCAGGATTGTCAATCTACCCAGACAGGACAATAATAGGGGAATTTATTGTTATCAGAAATAAGAACATCAAACCCAAAGTTATGTTTTTGTCACAAAACAACAGAAAATTCCTTGCAAGTATAAATGCAAAAATTCCTGAAACCATAGAAGGTCATAAACTATAACTTGCCCATGAACCAGCATCAATCTAGTGTTAGCCCTATTGGTCCAAACCCTGTGATGATCTCCTACCTCACTTATCCTAATCACAAACTAAATAAGACATCCATTTCAAATATGTTTTTACTTATTAAATATGAAAGATACATTTTTCCTTTTTTCTAAATTTTCAGTCACTATTTAGCATTTAGAAAGATTTAATTTATAAGCTTTTAATAAAGTGTTCTAAAGTTCATATAATCATGCATATTTTTAAAAGAGAAGCCTTTTTACAATTAGGGTTGGTGAGTACGTCCATCTGTATTTAAAAAAATATTAGCCAAACTAGACTAGAGTTTGTAAGCAAAGATATTTATTAAGACCCCATCAAAAAAAAATTATTACACCTAAAATGTTTTATCTAATTACTTAAAAATGCTGATTATAAGAATATAAAGCCTTGTTAACATATTCAAAATAAAATAATTTGTGTTTGTCTATTCTTGTTACTAAACTGATATTCAGTTACTTCAGCAAGTATAATTTGAAGATGTGTAAATTATTAAAGACAGTTGTTCAGCTTTAAAACTTGTTTCTTATGATCATTGACTAAAAAAGATAAAGTTTTTAATGTTTATTGATTGACAAATAAATGAGAACTGTAATTTGAGCAAAAGATTCTAAATTTCCATTCACACAAGTTAATAAATTTTTTCAAACCATTTTAACTCTCAACTATAGTATGTTTAAACATCACATCGTGTATTTCATATTCAGAACAAACTTAAAATTTGTAAACTCATGTCATTCAATAAAAAGCTTTTTAATTACTTTGTAATTCTGTCCTTAATCATTTAGACAAAAGTATTTCTATTAACCTTTGTACAATAATGGCTTTAGAGTAAACCTTATTTTATATTATTCCAACATAGTTTTGAAATCCATTTAAAAATTATCACTCTATGGCCTTTCACAAGCATATTAGTTTTTCTTCTTAGTTAGTAACAGTGTGCTAAATAGTTCAATATTGGTTGTCTAAAAAGTTGAAAATCGTCTTTTTGTACATTCAAAATATTATAATATTAACAAAGTAAAAGAAACAAATATATAAAAAATTCGTTTATATTTGTTACAAAAGTTTAATTTAATATGCTGTTATTGCCTCAAATTATAAAGGGAGAGGTCATTTTCTAGTAAATCCCGTAAAGGTGTGTGTTATAAGGCCTAAAAATAGTAGTAGAACGATAAGGTGCTCTATATATTTGTATTTCCTATTGAATAGAACAATAGGGAAGAAATTTTTTTTTTTTTTTTTTGATAACCGTACCTGGAATATCTGAAATTTCTATCAAATGCTTTGTTTGGCTCAAACTGACACAAATAAAAAAAAATATAATTATAATAAATCAACCTGTAAAGAATGACTTCTTCCTTTGTTTAATGGTATAGATTGTTCTTAACCTTTACCTTGTACCTATAGAAAACATTATTATTATAATTATATTTTTTTTAAATTTTTGTCAGTTTGAGCCAAACAAAGCGTTTGATAGAAATTTCGTATTTTTTTTAGATAATCCAGGTACGGTTATCAAAAAAAAAAAAAAAATTTCCCTATTTTTCTATTCAATAGGGAATACATATATCTAGAGCACCTTATCGTTCTACTACTATTTTTAGGCCTTATAACACACACCTTTACGGGATTTACTAGAAAATGACCTCTCCCTTTTAAATTACTTTTTATCTGCATCAAATAAAGTAGGAATAAAGAATTTAAAAAGCTAGATTTTGTGATTAAAAAAACTAAATTGTACATTACCTTTTTATAACCTCACGCAGGAGAGTTGCTGTCAATGACACTTAAAAGTCAGTTCTAACAACATAGGAAAACTAAAGTCAATCTATTCTTTTCTGTCCAAACACCCGGGATATTAAACTGCGAACCTAAAATATAGGCAAATCTGAATTTGCAGAATAGCAGCTTTAATATTCATTTAGGATTATTTTACTGTAAATATAAAATGTAGATGCATCTTTGGGTTACAAGTTTCCACCGTTAATTTTTTATTAATCAGCACCAATGACGCACAAGATCTCAAAAACAGCATTTGGGTAAAAACTGGTGAACCAAAAAGATATGCAAATCCAAAACAAATCATTGGAAAAACGATTTTTTTGCACTTTTCTTCTGTTTTAAAGATTGATTCTGATAAATTAACAATTTTTTAAGGGATTTATGCATTAATTGTTATGAAATGTAGTATAAGGTAGAAATTAATAATTTTTTTAAATAGAAAATATTAGAAAAAAAGAAATTCGACCCCTATCACTTTAGAGGACAGTTGCTGACCTCCAGTCTTATGGATGAAGCTAAATACATATTAAAAATAATAATTACTCCCAAAAGTATACAAAAATGATTTTTAATGTGGTAAAAAAATCCATTTTAAAATCTTGATTTTGAGGATGATGGCCTTTAAGATGCTCCTATGGGTAGTGATGGTGAGCCAAATGTTATCAAAGTGCATGACCATGATGACAACTTATATATTGAACTATGGTCCAATTTTTGTATTCATAGCAGCATCCAGCCAAGCAGTATTAAAAAAGAAAAAAATTGCAATTTTAATTACTCCAATGCATAAGGTAAATACTGTCGTTTTAAGAAGATGTTTATATTTCTTTGTCGGTTGGCTCCAGTGGAGATTGCTATGACTACAAAAAATGGTACATAGGTTGATAGACAAGTTGTTGTAATGGGCATGTACTTAGATAACATTTAGCTCACCATCATCACCAATCTGAGCATCTGAAAGGTCATCATCCTCAAAATCAGGATTTTAAAATGTTTTTTTTTTATTACATTAAAAAGCATTTTTGTATACTTTTCAGGGTAATTTTTATCTTTAACATGTATTAGGCTACATCCATTAAACTGGAGGTCAGCAGCTGACCTCTAAAGTGATAGGGAATGAATTTCTTTATTTTAAATATTTCTTATTTTAAAAAATCATTATTTTCTACCTTATACTACATTTCATAATAATTAATGCATAAATCTAATTGGGAACTAAAACATTTATAGATAGATAATTACCTTTAGGTGATACTCTTGTACCAGCTGAGTTCACCTCAATGTGTGAGTAGGGGCGGGGGGGGGGGGTTGGTGGGGGTGGCAAGGAGCTAAGACATTGATAGATAGATAATTACCTTCCAGGTGATACTCTTGTACCAGGTGAGTTTCACCTCAATGTGTGAGGTGGGGCGGGCTTGGGTGAGACCAGGTCATAACTATACCCAATGACGATATCAAAATTACCCCTTATTAGATTACAATTAGTGATTGAAACGTTTGGACACACAATATAATGAAATTAAAAATAAGATTTAGTCATACCCCAAGATATTAGGATGTGTAATCAAAAGACCCTTTTTTACATCTCTTATATCCGCAGATAGAAAATTTAAAAATTACACAGTTTATTCCTGTTTAGTTGGCAGAAGTCCAGGGCCAATTTTTTTTTCAATTTCAAGTTGAATAAATTGTTAAAAAGAAATAAATAATATGCATTTACTATTATATGGACCTTGATGAATTGATACAAAAAAAAGAATAGAAGAATCTATAATTAGTAAGGTGTATGTCTGTCTGTCAACGTTTGTTTGTTATCTAAAGAACCCTGAAGCCCAGATGTAACTTAATTATCTTTTTTTCTGAATATAATTCTGCAGGGGCTAGCCATTACAAAAACGGAGCTTGATCTTTAAATGTGTAGCCGTTGCCAGAGGTACAGCCACTAACCTAATATCGATCTTTAAATCAAATTGGCTACGCGTGGCCACGGCTTTAAATTTTTAAATCACAACCACTTTTTGAATTTTCAGTAAAAGTATGAAAAAAATAATAAAAATAATATGTAAAAACTTCAAACATTTAATAATCCATGTTTTATTGGCAGCACTGGCAGTGGCGACAGTTAGGGCTACGGCTACGACTATGGCTACAGCTACAACTACGGCAACGGCTACACATTTAAAGATCCAGCTCTGGTATAGTCCCTTTTGTGGCAACGCACCTTAAAGGGCGATTCTTCGTATTTTTCACAGTAGCTTTTCTCCTATTTCTAGCCCCTGTGAGGGGGGCTCTTACCCTGCGGGGCCAATTGTCTTACCCTGTGGGACAATCACCTAACCTAACCTAAAATAACCTCTAAAAGGCCATTTTTAAAATACGACTAATCGCCCCTTAAGGGACCTTTCAATTTCAATGCTCAACGGGCACTTTGAGAAAGAGCACCTGAAAACTGGTTTTAATAAAATAAAACATGTGTATGTACACTGTAAAGTCACAGCAAATAAGGCCTGAACTAATTTATTTTTATCAAAATATTTCTGGGTAAAATAAAACTGATAATAACTAAAACTTTATTTTTGATTTTATTCTTTTTTTTGTGTTATTTAATGACTAATAAATATTATAGAATATTTGAGTACATTATAAAATGTGTTGATTGGCAATAAGTATAACTCAGTAAGCATTAACATATTTAGAAGTCAAATTAAATCAGATATTAAAACAGTTATTTATTGTATTGTATATAAACACCTTTCTGCAGATAGTAAAATGCAAAATTACAAGATTAATTTCAGTTAAGTCGGTCCCGGCCAACTAAACTAGTAATGCTTTTATGTATTTTTTTATAATTTGTGGATATTTTGCTATAATATGATACAATACATGCTTTTTCAGTTCTAATAATGTGTTTCTAAGTTAGTTAAAATATGTTAAATAAACATGTTAGTGCCTTCCTACCCCCCCCCCCCCAATTTACACTTTATTAAAGAATTTAAAATAAGGAGAGGTGAGGGGCTATATCTGTAAGCTACCCTGAACTCAATATTACCTAAACTAACTTGAACATCAAGTAATAAACAAACAAGCAAAAAATTGCTTCCAATGTATTTCAAAGGTGGGAGGAATAATTTCGTGTTCAACAATGCACTTTAAGGGAAATTGCCAATTTGTTTGTTTAAAAGTTGATAGAAAACAAGGATGGGTAATATCCCCTTAGAATTATTTTTTTCAATTTTCAAAATTTTTTATACAACATCCCCCCCCCCCCCACATGGCCCCCTTGCCTGCCTAGCCGCAGCGCTCGGGTCCCATTGCCTGCCTACCTACAGAGCTCGGCCCTCTTGCCTGCCTAGCCGCAGTGCTCAGCTCCCTAGTCAAAACCTAACCCAACATAAAATAGTTGTTCTGTTGGGGGGGGGGGGGGGGGGGGTTATATAAAAATTTTCAAAATTAAAAAAAAATATTTCTAAGAGGAACACCCAAGGATGGCAACATTCATAAAGCAAAGTTCTGAAACGGTAGGACAAAAAAAAACATTATCACTTGTAGAGTGTGAGAATTGGATAAGCAGAATATAAATGTATAAATTGAAACTAAATTGTAAGTATCATAAATGTTTATAAGGACATACTTAAATCTTTAGGACTGGGTTATAGAGACACTAAATGCATTGTACCTTGTTGTAATAGAACTCAGTATTTCAAAAAACAGATAATAGGATAATCATATCATATAAAAAAATATATGTCAAAAAGGTTAAAAATTCACATGTTTAAAATGTATATATGGACTTTCTCGTAACAATTATAAAGTTGCTACACTTTAAAATCGTACCTGACTGTTATAGGAATGAATATGCAAGGTTATAAATCGAAAGGACATTTCTAACATGTCTAAACTTACAAAAAGAGCAAACATTACATAGTTATGCTAACCGTTACATTAAAAGAGCTAACTGTTATGGACGTACAGACAGATGGACGGACCAACCCTAATTATAGAAAAGCATTGCCTTTTAAAAGTATTAGAAGATTATATTTTTGGGTGTGTATGTACATTGTAATGCAGATGAAAATTTTCCGAGACTTTCCTAACTTTCTTATGTATAATACATAGAATATACTTTCAGTAATACATGAGAAAGGAGAGAAAATATTATATTGCAGACATACATACAACATACTAGATAAACATAAGTTTATCAATATTCATCAAATCATCAATTTTCATTTTTTATTTTTGTTGTTGTCATGTGAAGGCTGCAAAAATTCAATGGTTTTAGGCTTTGCTTATATTGTTCATATTAGTAAAATAATTCTATGTACAGATAATTACCTCTCTTTTTTTAATGAATTGAATATAATTTCTATAAACAGTATTCTGACATTTATACTAGTGGCTATGCCCCTACATGCAGTGATTGGAGTAAGTGATGAAAATATTTTAGAAGTGAAGTTAATTTTTTTTCATGGACGATTTTTCTAGGCAGGGTTGATATACCCTCACCTAAAATATTTCTCAACCTTTCTATGACCTATGTAAAGGAAAACCATATTGGTCCAAAGGTTAGCAAAACCTTTTGGTAGAGCAAAACAAGAAAATACAGAAATCCTGTTATTTATAGATAAGTTTATGTTTTTGTATTATTACACATTAATAATCATTGTAAAAAAATATAAAATATCCCAACCCCATTAATTTAGTTTTTAAAATTCAAATGACTTTTATCTATTCATAAGGATGGTAACTCCCCTCCTTAATTAGGATAAAGAGAAGTATTTTTTTCATAAAACATAAAAAAGTTATGGAAGTATGGATAATTAAATAGGGTTTAAATATTAGACTATTTACTCAGGGACAAGGGAAGGCTATTCTGGCAAACAATGCTTTAGAGCTGATTTCATAGATTTCCAGTTAAAACTAGATGATGAGATTATGCAACTTTTGGCAGAATTTGATGGAAAATTCAAGCATTATTTTATTAGTTTTTGCTCACTTTACTACAAGCCATGCAAAAATGATAGTCAGAGATTAGTTCCATGTTCAGTTCTGAGATGAACGAGCTGAATAATGCTTTTTACATATTTTGTATATTTTATCTAAATCATAGACTACTCATAAATTATATGTTTAATAGTGAATAAAATTTATTGAAAATCCCAAAGAGTGGATAGCTGTAATATTTTGAAAAATATTTAAGATTGTTTAGATATTTATCTCATCTAAAAATTTTACATAAAAAAAGTTTTTACGACACCTATCAATAAAATCTGAACTACATAACTATTCTTTTCCAAATCTTAAATTTTATAATATATGTTGTGGTTTAATTTGGTATTTCTTGACAACTTCTTGCCTCTAATTGTGAAACAAGTTGGAGGGAAGTGGCGAAATGTAAATTAGAAGCTTCCCTGAAATCATGATTTATTATGTACTGCAATACTAAAAACAACTAATCTTCTAAACTAAATTTACAAACTTTTTACAGAATTTAAAATATGGGTAATTTCCCCCATAGTGCCTTGTAGAGCACAGAATCCCTCCTTTCACGACCATTAATTTAAAACAAATTGTAAACGACAAAAGGGGGGGGGGGGGTGGGAGTCCTTATTGTATAGCATTAAGGAAACCAAAAGATATAATTCAAATAAGGAGGGGGATCAGTGCTTGATAGGCAACTTTGTGGTAAGGCACCAATATATGTTTTTTTATGCTTATTTTAAATTAAGTTGATCGTCAAATAGAATTTAGTTCTTTATGTTTAAAGGTCATTTATTTTTTTAAAGCAAAGCTTTTCTATAATTAGGGTAGGTTTGTAAGTCCGTCCGTACTTCCATCCGTTACAGTTAGCTTTTTTCGTTAATCTAAAAAGGGTAGGATTGTCCTTACGATTTCAAACTTTGCATGCTAATTTCTACAGCAGTTAGGTACAAATTGGAAAGCGCAGCAACTTTATAATCATTACTAGAAAGTCCGTACGTCCATTTAAAACAAGCTATTACAACAAGGTATGGTGTTATAAGCGAAGCTTCTCTATAACTAGTCTTAAAAACGTTAGTATGTCCTTAAACAGTAACATTTATTCAATCAGTTTTGCAACAAATTTACTTACAATTTTGTATAGACATATGTTCAGTTTATTCAGTTCTGTCACTCTATAAGTGTTAATGTTTGATTTTCCTTCCAATTCAGAGCTTCGCTGTTGTTGTCATCCTTGTTTTATTAAGTAATGAGCAAAGGATTTTATTTTTGAGCTTTAAAGTAAGATGTTTTTTAGTTATTGAATCAATTTGAAACTTTAACTTTAACTTGCTCTAAAGGGTTAATTAGGAAGTGTTTGAAAATGAGCCGAAGTAAGAATTTATCAAAATATTTTGTTTTTCGTCTTTAAACAGTTACAAATTTTATGGGTAAGAAAAATATTTAAAGATTTTATTTTTAGGAAGTATTTAAAAATGTTTTTTTAATCTCCCTACTGTGTTATTTTTTTAAATCGGTCTGCTAATAACATTAATAATCAGGGTTCGGTAGCCGCGCCTCAGTCTCACTTTTAAACCTGCTTGTGAGCAGAAAAAGAAATTTTAGAAAGAAGGATTGTCTGCTAAAGAGCAGTTTTATACATCCAGCTGAATATTATAGTGATAAAATGACGATATCACTGAGGCTTACACGAGGCTTACGTGGGGCTGCCGATCCCTGTTAATAATCTACACAATTTTGATGGGGTTTAGTGAATTTAGATTACCTAATTTATACCTTTACATAATCTACTACAAGCCCTTTTTAATAATGGTTGAATCATCGATAATATTACACACTAATAAAGGTTTCGTGATTAGGTTGCATGATTTTAATAGACTTGTTGGTCAGACAGACCTTCCCTTGTCCCTGCTATTTACTAAATATATTTGCGATAACTTTTATTTAAAGGGACTGTGAACGTAAATTTTTCTCATCTTAATATCAAACCTTAACATTATCTCATTCATAATATCTCACAGATAGAGTAAAACGCGCTTTTGTTTGCTTAAAAAACGGCTTTTTCCGACGATTTTTATAAGGTAATAGGAAAGGAAGAAATTTTCCGTATTATATAAAATGTGCATTAAATTGCTTTTTTCTCCCATTATAGCTAAAATTAAACTTTTTCACATAGTTCTTGACTTTTCCTAACGGTTAAGCTGACTTTTAACATAATCCTTGCTTTAAACCAATGTTTAGTTACTTAGAAATTGATAAAATAAGCAATATTTTTTATTGAAAACCAAATACAATAACAAAGCCATAAACAGGTTTTTTTATTAGTATCCAATTAGCTTTAGATGGCCCATCTCTCGCCCACCTTTAATTACAAATTTGTAAATAATAAAGACGCAATATTTCTTTATAAACAGTCTGATAAAAGTGTAAACTAATTCTTGAAAGTGGGTTATTTATTGTCCAACACAATAAAAAAGGATATTATTATTTTAAATAACCTATGAGATTCAACCCTTTGTAGAAAGTGAGGTATTTTTTTGTCAATAATACGAATTTAAAATAGGTCTTTATTACCTAATTACTACGTTATAAAAAAACTAATTGGCAATTTTATATCATAAAATAAATCCTTAACAGTAAGTAAATTGTTTCAACTATATATGACAAGTTAAATATCCCTACAAACATTATAAGAAACAAAACCGTTCAGATTTTCCCTGTTTTTTCCTTTTTCCCTCCCAAAATAACATAAAATCAAGGCATTTTTCCTGGATATTTTTGTAAATAGGACGTTTTTAGTTGATCAGTGTAGTGAAAGGTGCTTAGAAAATGTTAAGATTTGGTAATCAGATGAGAAATTTTTACGTTCACACTCCCTTTAATAGATTCTTCCAATTTTTAACATTTACATAACAGCCTATTTTATTGCTTCAAGATCCATGTCAGATCTATATAGGAAATAAATGTCTATCAATGAGCTCAAGTTTTCCAAGGAATAATTGTTTAAAACTCATAGTGCTCCAATAATCCATCATAAACTCTCATTGGCCAGAACGATAAGACCCATTATTTTACTTCATTAAAAATAAATTCATTTTTTCATTTCATATCGCTATTTACATTATATTGAAGTATTTAATTTCTAATCTTAAAAAAACAAATTTAAATTTTTAATATAGTAAATTTGAGAAAACTCTGTTTTAAAAGAATTCGATTGTGGCGACACTTCCTTTTGTGTGTTCAAATATTAAAATTAAAACTTTAATCATATTAACCCTTTGGTGATGGTAACGTGAAAAAAATTATAATTGATCAAATCTTTTTAAAATCATTTAAATTATCAAATATTTACTTCTTTCTTTTAGATAGTAATGGCGGGGAGGAAAATTGATTTATTGAGAAATAGATAAATAGATATGTACTCATAGAAAACTAGCCAATAGTGAGATAATTATATCAAGCCAACTCTAGTATATCTAGAACATTTAATTTCAGATTTTGTAATTTGCCTAAGAATGAAAATATTTGTTCTCATTCTTGTAAATATTTACATGGTGCATGGGTATGGGGAATGTTTTCCAGAGATGATAAACAAGACCTATGTTCATGTACCACCACAGAATGGTCCACCAGTTGTTAACACCCCATCCAATGAAGAGTGCTTTCAACATTGTGTGGAAAATGTAAAGTGTTTAGCTTATACATTTAAGGTAAATTTGAGAAAATATTTTTGTTTAAACTTCAGGCTTGGACTTTATGAAATTCCTTAACCCTTAAAAGACAGACCTCTGCACTCTAATCAGTTGGGGGGGGGGGGGGGGTTGCTTGATAACTAAACTGGATCATGTGAAGGAACAAAGTTGCGGGTTTCATTATATTTTCATAGTAACTTTTCTCCTATTTCTAGCCCCTGCGGGGGCTCTAACCCTACAGGGCAACAACCCAAAATAAGCTTTCAAAAGCTACTGTGAAAATAAGACAAAACCCACAACTTTGTTTCCTTAACATGACCCACCTAACCTACTTACAAGAAGAACTAGACCCTTTTTTTATTTCAAAATTTTCCGTCCTCAGCTAAACACTAAAAAATACCTCTTCTTTATGAAAATGACTAGGTAAAAATCTATGAAAATTATAAAATGCGCTAAATTGAAAACAATATTTATTTTAGTATGATTCCTTGGAATGCAGCCTTTTCCACTTCATGCCAGATATTGGATTACCAGAGAAAGAAATTCCATGTCAGGTATAAATAGAATATTAACTTTAACACTAATTTCACTATAACAAATACACATTATATTGTATACTGATTACAAAATAAAATGTTAAATTTTATTGAATTTAGTAAATAAATAGTTTAACACATTATGGACTAAAAACATATTTTTTTTTTAAAGGTGGGAAGAGGGGTGGTAAAGTAAAGTGGTTCATTGATATATATAATACTAGCGGCTACGCCCCTAGAGGCCTATAGGGGCACTTGAGGAAGGGGGAGGCGATTTTGATAACCCAATTTCTTAATTTAGATTTTAAAATAAAAAGTAAAAAAAATTTTGTTAGGGTAGAAAATTTTTTTTTATTTTGGGGGGAAAAGTGTAAAATTTTTTTTCGTGAGGGTAGAAATTATTTTTTTTTGGGGGGTATTTTTCATTTTTTGGGGGGGTTGGGGGTGTCCCATCCCCCAAGAAAATAGTTATAAACCTTCCTGGAACCTATGAGAACCTTTGGTACAGACACACAAACAGACATACTCTTACTTTAGTATAAAAGATAAGTGGTATAAATGAAAGCTACTAAATTTCATGTTTATTTTATTTTTAAAGAATATATAATCCAATCCTATGAACTAAAGTAATCTATATGTCTTATAAGGTATTAGGAACACTTGTCTCATTGTACCACAGTTTAAAAGTAGTTTAGTTTTAGTCCAGGGTGGGTTTTAGGCTATTTCGAAGGACTCTACCAAGAAAAAGTACTTCAACCTTCATGTCACAAAGATTAGGCTAGGCTAGGTGTGAATTCTTTGACTTATTTCAATTTCTACATATCTATATTATCTAATTTTATTAGAGCCATTGCTTGAAGAGATACTTATCGTTGGCTATGTGTGAATTCTTTAGTGATATAGTCAATATTACATATTTATTTATACTATCCAATTGTTTTAGAGCCATTGCTTGACCAGATACCTATCGTTACCACGTTGGTGCAAGGATATATCCAATGATACACCATTCTAGTAAGTCATTTATTTTATTGGCACTGTTACTCTTTATCACTATCAACCAGACAATCAAACCCTTTGTTGGCATATCCTTTGTGCAATTCATTATTGAAATTGAGGCTAAAATTTTGGTGCAGATTTTTTTTAATCATGGCTCATATTTGAAGAAGGGGTTGGGATGAAATTTCCTTCTGTTTGCATATTTTCATAATGTTTTTTTTTTTATTTTAGTCGCAGTCATCTAACAAGAATAGATGACTGCATTAGTTTTGGTGTCCTGTGTAAAAATCAACTAAAAATGCAGGTATAACTAAATCATTATTCTTTATTGACTATGTATTTTTTAAGTAATTTAATTTGGGGTGATTTATCTTGGGTGATTGAAGGTACTTTTTCCAAAAGAGAAATGAAAACCTTCCTAATATTAATAAGAGACACTTTTATCCTTATACTAAAGTAACAGGATGTCTGTTTGTTTGTGTGTTTGTATGTTTGTACTAAGAATCTTGCTAACCCCTGAACTGATAGGGTTCTCCTTAACAGGGAAGCTTCTGGGAAGTTTTATAACTATTTTTGGGGAGGGTACCACCACCCTTCGAAGAGAAATTGCCCCTAGAAAAAATTATCCCAAAAAATTTTTTTTTATTTAAAATAAAAAAAAAATTACCCCCCCCCAAAAATTTATTGTTTTTTATTTCTTTTAAATCTAAAATATTAAATTGGGTTTTCAATTCAACTCTGCTCTCCTCAAGTGCACCTAGAGGCCTCTAGTGGCGTAGCCGCTAGTATGAAAATTTTTTAAACACAAAGCTTGATAATATTTCAATTCCTTTCTTGATAATTTGTAAAACTTTATCAGCTTAAATTATACAATTTTACACAATAATAATAAAGTAAAAGGATATTTGTCCGTCTGTCTGTTTGTTTGAACCAAAGGATCTTGTTGTAGGTTTATAACTATTTTGGGGGAGGGTGCCACCAACCTCCCAAGAGAAATCGCCCCTAGAAAAAATCAACCCCCTCAAAAAATTTTCATTATTTAACTAAAATTTAAAATAGGGGAAACCCCCCCCCCCACACAAAATATTTTTAAAAATCTGAAAGTGCCCCTAGAGGCCTCTGGGTGTATAGCTGCTAATTTATATATTTAAGTTGTAGTTTTGATAATGATATCTATTTAGATGGAATTTAACAAATCAAAAGAGTTTATTGATTAGATAGAATAGAATATAATTTATTAACTAATGCAATACATTTGATTATTAAATATACATAATCATATTAAAAATCTAATAAAAAATAGATAAATAATTAGGTGGGTTGACTAAATAACTATATACAGATACAGAAATTGGTACAGATTTTACTTCTTACAGGAAAAGCATTTTCTTTCTTTGCAATGAAAAGAATTATATGTTGAAAAATAGTCTTTTTTAATCATGGACAATGATTTCTTTACAGAGCCTGAAAGCTTTATTTCATTTCTCAGGTTATTCCAGAGTTTTGGAAATGATACAACTGGAAAATATTTAAGATGTTTTGTTTTAGGTATACTTATCAGTAACTTTTTTGATCTCTGAGAAGAAAGTAGAGTCGAATTTGATAACCCAATTTCTTATTATAGATTTTAAAAGAAAAAGTAAAAAATTTTGGGGGGGCAAAAAATTTTTTTTTGGGGGGGTGCCCCCTCCCCCCTATTTTTTTATTTAAGGAGAACCCGATCGGTTCAGCGGTTAGTGAGATCCTTTGGTACAAACAAACACACACACACAAACACACAGACATCCTGTACTTTAGTATAAGGATACAAAACACACCAGGGACTTCAAAGCCTTATATTTTGAGAGACTTAAAATAAGGGGTTTTAAAGGTTTAGGGGGAAATTTATTTATAAACAGAAAAATATGAGGGGGTAGAACAAGGTTTCAAAGTTTGATGGGGTTAAAAACATCCCGTTATCCCCTCCCCATAGTCTAGGCAACTCATATATAATTATTATTTTATTAAGCTTGAGTTGAACATGAACAAAGAGCTTGTGAAGAATTTGGAAAGGAAACACCAGGTAAAAAACTAATATGCTAAAAGTAACAATAAGCAGAAAAGTCCTTTAATTTTTTTACAGCCCTGAGCTGGATCTTTAAATGTGTAGCAATTGCCGTAGCCGTAGTTGTAGCCATAGTCCTGGCCGTAGTCATAGTCGTAGTCGTAGCAATTGCCATGGCCATCGCCATCACCATCATCACTGCCAGAGCTGCCAATAAAACATGGAGTTTAAAAGATTTTGATTTAAAATATTTTAATTAAAAATTAAATTAGTTTATAATTATAATGTCATAATTATTAATTAAAATAATTCTTAAAATTTTGAAAAATATTTCAAATTGAAAATATTTAAAAATTTGATTTAAAGAACGCTATTAGGTTAGTGGCTGTACCTCTGGCTTTTGAAACTTAAAAAATTGATAGATTATAAAAAATATATTTTGCAAATATTTTATTACTAATTTAAAACCTCCCTCCTTCTTTCTATCAAAATGTTAAAAAAAAAATTTTAATCATAATTTAACATTAATATTATTAGGATCTTGAGATGACTGTCACAGAAATGCAAGTTAAACTAAGTGAGTAAATATTATGTATATACAATACAGAATAGTAATAACATACATGTGGATTTTAAAGGTTTCAAAATAAAAACCGCTGATGACCAGACATTCAATAGCTATTTGTAAATAAGTGTCAAAATTTATTGAATCAGAACTATGGCTTCATTGTGCCCCCATGAAAGGCAAACAAAAACCTCTAAAAATTAGACAAATCTCAATAAACATTAAAAAATGGTGTTTTTTTCATTTCTATGACTAGGAACGAAACTACTCCCTAAGGCTTTTCCTGGGAGCACCATAAAGCCATAGTTCTGGTCCAATAAATTTTTACCTTCATTTACAAATAACTATACAATTGTATGTCTGGTCCTTGGTAAAAGGTTGGTAAATGAGGGGTAAGGAAGCAAAATATGGCTTTGACTGAATTATAGTAAAAAATTTATTTTCTTACTGGGGATATGCACAAAAATATTTAACCCTCTAGCACTAATAGGAACTGAGATAATAAGTGGTAAGGACTTGAATGTCGTCTTAGCATATTATTTTATTAACAGTCCGTTTTTTTCTTTCTCTTTTTCTGTCTGTGAAAGATAAAAAACCCAAACTGCGAGACTTTTTAAGTATGGGTATGACACATAACTGAGAGTTGGATTTTTTTGAATATCTCCATCCTGGCGGGCACAGGATGCCAGCAAGCCTGGCAGGGTCATCCAGGTAAAGAGCAAAAATATTTTGTAAACTTAAACAAAGCATTTTATCTTACCAAAAAAATAAAATATTTTCTAGTAGTACCTCCTGATATTAACCCATTAGTGCGGAGCGCCACTTTTATGGGCCGATCGAGCTGAAAATTTCAGGGAAGCTTTTTAATGGTCAAAACGGAATTCCAATTTTTTCTTTTGCTCTAGTGGCGTGCACAGGAAAGTTGTGAAAAAACCCGGTTCGGCATGGCCATAAATGCACAACGGGTATTTAAACCCGTTTTGGGTGGTTTTCTGCCGGCATTAAAAGCCGCTTTTTCCTAAATACCCGGTTATTTCGACAAAAAAATGAAAAATGTAATTTTTGAACGCCCAAAGTGAGATAACACTTTTTAGAACTTTGATATGATCCGTAATTGAAAACTACACAACCTCATGTAATCTATAGGGCTACAAGTAATGTATGAAGCAATTTATTTCAAATTTAGTGTTTAGGCCAGTTTCGGCCGGTTTCGGCCAGTTTCGGCCGCTGTAACCGGGTAAAAAAGCCCGTTTGTCGAAGTTTTAAAACCTGACATACACAAAAAAAGAACATATAAAAATTGGATAATACATATCAGAAAAAGAGCATAAAACTATTGGAGGACACATATAGAGATTACTAGGGTATACTGATTAGGGTGGCTCAAGAATAATAAATCATAAAAAAAATATTTAATGGTTGAAAAGTTAAAACCGGGTAAAAAAACCAAAACCGAGCCGGGTTTTAAAACTGTCGGGTATTTATGGCCATGCCGAAACAGGGTCCTAATAGGGCGTAAAAAAATGATAAAAAAAATCATATAAAAAATAATAATTTGAATAAAACGAATTCTTAAATAGATGTACTTGTCAATAAACATTAGATTTCACAAAAAAAATCAGCAACTTAACTATAAAAACAAAAAAATTATTAACGTTTTTCTCAAGCACCTTTTTTTCGCGGTTGATCCATATTATCCATATCATAGATCCATATCTGAGACTTCTCTCCAGGGACAATAGATAAAGAACGGAGTAAAGGGGAGGCTCACAAAAGGATGATGAAATTTGAAGACTGGAAACCGTTTTTTTTTCCATTTTTCGGAACCGGGTTTTAATACCTGGTTCGTCACTAATGGGTTAAATACAGGTGTTCAAGTCAATTTCAGGTTCCAGGTATGATCCGTCAGGTCCTGATCCTCCAGGTCTCCAGAAATCTTTAAAAGGCTCCTGTAGTCGCAATTTTTTACTTAGAGACTTCAAATTTTAAACTTAAGATTTTCTTACATGTCTACATAACATATTAAAATTTCAAAAAGATCCACATCCATTTTCTCGCCGACTGCAGCGGCTAGCAGCTGCCAAGTACAGCTGCGGCCGCCCTCTAGCTCTAATAGAAAGTGAGATAATATAAGGGGGACCTTGAATACCCCCCCCTCCCCCAACCAATTAAGGTGCGGCAAGGGGCACGACTGTTGAGGTTTAATGAATTTTTAAGAGGTCGCATTCTAAATCTAAATTTTTTAAAATTCTTGTTTTGGTCAAAAATTTTATTTAAGTTAAGTTCATCTGTTGCACATCCCCTCTTTGTCTAATTCCAATTTGAACACACCCTAATAAACAG
The DNA here is from genome assembly GCF_053477335.1 of Acartia tonsa. Lineage (NCBI taxonomy): Eukaryota > Metazoa > Arthropoda > Copepoda > Calanoida > Acartiidae > Acartia > Acartia tonsa. Next base: position 48,591,624 of record NC_137268.1, read on the forward strand.
CCCTCCAAATTTCTTTCTCTGCAAATTGTTAGAGATGCCAAAAAAAAAGTTGAACTTCTGTAAGATTTAACTTAATTTTACCATTATTTACTAATAAAAACAGTATTTTTTACTTTCATCCCTTTTATTTTTATGTAATACCTATATATACATGTCTACTAACCCCATCTATGAAATACACTAGTCTCCAAAACGTAAAAAGTAAAAGCAGTTTTTTTAAACAGGCTATCTGAGATTGTTACAGATTTTGATAAATACTAATATAGCCTAATGAAAAATGAAAAAACGAAATCCGGAGCGTTCCTTCTTGGGAAAATGTGAGAAAAAGATATTTAGCTACTTTTAACCTAAAATTTAATTTGGCAAGCAAGAAAAGAAATATAAAAAACATATTAAACAAATATAATTGCTCACCACATAGAAAAATGTTACACATACCATTGGAAAGCTTATATCATCTAGTGATCATATTTGTATATTATGTTTTATTATTAGTTTATGAGATCCTCTGAAGTATAGACAAGCTTTAAAAATACAGAGTTTTCTTCAATTAGAAGTTTGATTCTTGTTACACAAACCTTTTAAAAATCTATTGCTTAGCACCTAGGAGTCATTTAATTATTTTATATATATTTGGGTATATTTGTATATTTTGGTTACCTTCAATTTTAACTTAATTATAAATTGTTTAGAGGCTATCTATCATATTCTGTAATAATCTCAGATAGCCTGTTTCTAAAAAACTGCTTATCCCTTCCAGCAACCAGTGTATTTTGAGTCTTTCACCGATGGATTTAGTAGACATGTATATTTTGGTATTAAACAAAAAATTATAAAAACTAAAATTGCATATATTTATAGATAGATAGATAGATAGATAGATAGATAGATAGATAGATAGATAGATAGATAGATAGAAAGATAGATAGATAAATAGATAGATAGATAGATAGATAGATAGATATATAGATAGATAGATAGATAGAAAGATAGATAGATAGATAGATAGATAGATAGATAGATAAATAGATAGATAGATAGATAGATAGATAGATAGATAGATAGATAGATAGATAGATATATATAGATAGATATATATAGATAGATAAATAGATAGATAGATAGATAGATAGATAGATAGATAGATAGATAGATAGATAGATAGATAGATAGATAGATAGATAGATAGATAGATAGATAGATAGATAGATAGATAGATAGATAGATAGATAGATAGATAGATAGATAGATAGATAGATAGATAGATAGATAGATAGATAGATAGATAGATAGATAGAAAGATAGATAGATAGAAAGATAGATAGATAGATAGATAGATAGATAGATAATAGATAGATAGATAGATAGATAGATAGATAGATAGATAGATAGATATATAGATAGATAGATAGATAGATAGATAGATAGATAGATAGATAGATAGATAGATAGATAGATAGATAGATAGATAGATAGATAGATAGATAGATAGATAGATAGATAGATAGATAGATAGATAGATAGATAGATAGATAGATAGATAGATAGATAGATAGATAGATAGATAGATAGATAGATAGATAGATAGATAGATAGATAGATAGATAGATAGATATATAGATAGATAGATAGATAGATATATAGATAGATAGATAGATAAATGAATATATTGAATTGAATTACAGCTACATAGATGGATATAAACCAATGAAAATCAAAAGTATTGAAAAGCGGTTACACATAAATATAAAATAGTTAAATCATAGATAAATATTTAGACAAATATATTCTAAATTTAGAAAGACCAGAGTGTGCCACCTACCTGCCATTAGATGAAGCTGACAGAAGAATTGGAACATATAAATATTTATCTTCTTATAGTGAAGGTAGTTGTGATTCTACTGACACTGGTCTTGGTTCAACTAGTCCAGGGTGGAAGGGAACAGGATGGTATAGGTTCCAACACCTAGCTGGCACAAAGTTGGCTCTGTCACCTCCAGGTAATTATCATTGTGGGACAGTTGATTCTGGTTGGTCAAATTCCACACTACCAGATAAACCTGGTGATAGTGTGGATATCAAGATTTGCTTTGATGTTAGTAAAGATAATGGTAATGCTAATGATTGTAGGTGGTCAAATGAAGGTAAAGTCACTAATTGTGGTTCATACTTTGTTTATTATCTTGAAAACACACCAGACTGTCGTTGGAGATATTGTGGCAGCAACTAATTATTAACATTATTATTAAAAGCTAATAAATCCATATTAGTTATTGATTCTTGTTTATAATTAGTTAGTATGCACTGAACAAAGTATGATTACCACATCTAATGGCTTAGTTATAAATAACAATTATTAGCATTATCATTGAAGTTTGACCAACCAGTTATATATAAATCCTACAATGTTAATAACTGAGCTAATAAAGTATTAACAGGGTGTTGGAATCTGTACCTTCCCTTACAGTCTTACTAGTTTATGTATTTTGTATATTTAATCAATTGCAATACATTTTTAAAATTTAAAATTGTCAAAATTATATTTTGTATGTAAACTTAGTTAGTGGAGGAACTAGGGTTATATACAAAAAGGATCTTATACAAAATAGCCACGTACAAAATAGCCTTGTACAAAAAGTGTCCGAAGCTAGGCAGGTCATTGGACAGAACACTTTTGCCTAAAACATTGTTAAGAGTAGAGGCTATTTTGTACTAGGAACTATATGATCATGCCTATTTTGTACAAGGCTATTTTGTATAAGATCCATAAAAAATATAATTCAACTTTTTTTAATGAATTTCTTTTTTATATGGAATTTCCTGTATGATGGTAAGATAATTACTATTATAAATTGTCCTCCCCCATACTTGGGTAATATTTACACAATATTTTATATTTAAATTATAATTAAAAATTTACAAATTATGAAAAAAAAATCAATCTTTCAAAAAAGTTTTCTTTTAAAGCTTTTCTGTATCTATTATCTTGTAGTTTTAAGAGTGTAAAGTGAATATAAAGGATTAATATGATAACAATTGTAAATTTGCAATTGCAAAGCAAAATTTTTTCTATCTTATATTTGTCTTTTTACGAAAATTTAATGATTTAAATTTCAAAAATTAAAAAGCTCTAATTACAAATCATTAAAATATTTTGAAAATAGTCATTCTTAGCTATAATTCATTAAAAATATTTAATTTATTTGTAATCAGTTTTCTTCTAGGTTCCTAGTTGAGCATAGAACCCCCCGCCCATTTTAAAAATTAAATTGTAAGTAAGGGGGAGAATTTTCTGAGTGTTGTGTTTTGCTTTAGGTCAAATAAGGGTTAAGTTCTATTTTTAAAAGTAAGTTGGGGGTATCTGATCTAGCTAGGCACTTTTAGGGAAATCACTATTTATCATGAATATTGTTGCTGCAATACTTATTTTTGTAAATTTAATAAATTAGTTAGTAAGGTAAAAAACTAGCTTATAAGTGAAAAATCCAATTATATCTATTTCTATTTCTTCAAGCTATTAAATCAAAATTTACTTCATATGTTGTTAAATTTAAAATAAGATAATTTTGGATTATTAAATCCTAATTGTTATTGGAATTTGTCAAATATAAATAAAGTATCAGCATTTACTGTTTTTTTTTATCTCTCATATATTTAAGTAATATTTTATAATCATTATTAATTAGGTTAACTTCTATGGATGTTGTCATCCTTGTTAATAAATATTTAGTACAATAAAGTTAAAAGGCATATCCAAAAAAATAGATTTTACACAAACAAAGATGACAACATCCATAAGAAGTGAAGCGCAAAATTCATTACGAAATAGACAAATTGGCCAGTGATTTATAGAGCAGATTAACTGTTATAATAACAATGAAAAGAAAAAACTTTACATTATCCCATTAGTGCCGAGCGCCACTTTTATGGGCCGATCGAGCTGTAAGTTTCAGGGAAGCTTTATAATGGTCAAAACGGAATTCGTATTTTTTTGTTTTGCTCTAGTGGCGTGCACAGGAAAGTTGCAAAAAAACCCGGTTCGGCTTGGCCATAAATACCAACCAGGCATTAACACCCGTTTTTGGTGCTTTCCCCCAGTTTTAAAACCCGGTTGACCTGTATAAACCCGGTTATTTTGACCAAAAATCGAAAAATGTAATTTTTGAACGCCAAAAGTGAGATGAACACTTTTTAGAACTTTGATACGATCCGTAATTGAAAACTACACAACCTCATGTAATCTAAAGAGCTACAAGTATAATACGAAGCGATTTATTTCAAATTTCATGTTTAGCCGGCGATTTCGGGTAAAAAAACCCTGTTTTGTTGTTGTTGTCAAAAAAGATCTATTAGTGAAACCGGGTAATAAAAATTTCGGACTCAAAATGGAAATGCCGAACCGGGCCTATATAGGGCGTAAAAAAACGATAAAAAAATCATATAAAAAATAATAATTTAAATAAAACGAATTCACAAATAGATGTACTTGTCAATAAACATTAGATTTCACGAAAAAAATCAGCGACTTTACTATAAAAACAAAAAAGTTAGATGGGGTATTTTGAATTGTCATGATTTTCAAACTTTGTTGATCTATACCAGCAAACGGAAGTAAGCTAAACTGCCTGCTCCAGGGGGAAATGAAAGCCAGGGTAGTAGAGGGGGGATTCATACTGAGAATGATGCAATTATGAAGCCGGAAACCGGTTTTTTTTCCATTTTCTGGCACCGGGTTTTAAAACCCGGTTCGGCACTAATGGGTTATATGTGAAATTTTAAAAAAGAAATGCAGCTAAAAAGCTGCTTAAAAGCAGTCAGACTACCATAGCTTTTTTATACCTAATTATGGAGCATAAAGAAGGGAATATTGGCAAGAAGATTCAGCCGTGTATTTTTTGTAGGTGCTTAGAAAATCTGTTGTAAAAAGTAAAATCGACTAAAAAGCAGTCCGATCGCTACAGATGTTTTATACTTAATTATACTCCGGGCTGATAAGAATGTTGACATGAAGTTTCAGCTTTCTATCTTTTATAGCATTTGACAGACAGACGGACGGACATTTAGAATTATAGAGTAGCTTTGCTACTAAAAAAATACAAAAATTAAGTTGTATACTATTACCTAGAAGCTTGCAGAAAAGGATGTATCACCAAGGCAAAATGAACAAGGTTGGAAAAAATCACTAGAATTTAAAAACTTGATAAAAGAAGCAATTTAAAGTTTTCTGGAGACATCGAGGATCAGAACATGCAGGACCATACCTGGAAACCTATTTTCATATTGTTTTTGTATTATTACAGGACATTTTAGTATTTTGTTTGTTGCATTAATTAAAGGCAAAGAGAAAATTTAGATGACCCTATCAGGTTTGCTGGCATACTATGCCTGCCAAAATGTGGATATTCAAAAATTTCAAGTTGAAAAAATGTTTCTCAATTAGTTTAATATTTCTATCTTTTACACAAAAAAGAAAAGATGAGACAACATCCATAAGTAGCAAAGCATAAAGCTATTAACTTTTAACGCCCCCCCTCCCTCCGGTTTTTTGTGTGAAAGATAGAAAATTGAGTGACTTTTTAAATGGGTATGACACAAAACTGAGAGTTGAAATTTATTAAATATCTCCATCCTGGTGGGCACAGGATGCCAGCAAACCTGGCAGGGTCATCCAGGTAAAGAGCAAAAATATTTTTTTGACCTCAAAAAATCATTTTATCTTACAAAAATACTACAATATCCTCTAGTAGTAAATCATTATATGAAATATAGGTGTTCAAGTCAATTTCAGGTTCCAGGTATGATCCTGCAGGTCCTGATCCTCCAGGTTTCCAGAAATCTTTAAAAGCCTTCTGTAACCGCAATTTTTAACATCAAATTTTAAACTTAAGCTTTTCTTGATCACCTTTTATATCATTTATCAAAAACGCGTCGAGAAGATTTCATGTTTTTGTCTGTTAAAAACCTTATAATACTAGAGACACGACCTCTATAATTAATGCCAGGAGAGGCAGGGGAATGGGTTCATTGACCGATAAACAGGCGCAACTCATTTCCATGTACAGTTTAGACTTATAGACAATGTTCGTGCAAAGATTGTATTTATGTTACTTAACCTTATACATCGAATATTTTGAAATTTAGAAACATTCTATAACACCAGTTCCTTCCCCCCAAGTAGCCCTCCTCCTTATTATAATGCTGTAAATCCCGATAGTTTTAGAACTTTAAAGTCCAATATTTTTTTTTTTAATTTGTTAATATTAACGCTAGTTTGATTTCAGCAAAACGTACGACGTATTGTTATAATATATCAAGGGAGATGAGGGAAAATAAGCATGAAAGCATACTGAGGTGGATTCTTAATTTTTATTTGCTCTATAAATCACTTTTTTTCGTTCGTTAGTCAATGATTTGTTTTGCTTAAATAAATGTTATAGAGCATTTTTAAGTCAATGTTTTGTGTGGCTTATTTCTTTTTTGAAAATGAGTAATTTTTAAATTATTAAATAAATATTGTTTGACTTTGAATCATTTATTATCTTAAATCGAAATAAATATATTATAAAATAATTATTTACATTACTCATTTGTTTTTATAATGTATATGGGGAGCGGGTATTGTACCTAACTTACCCCCCCCCCCCCTTCTCTGTTAAATATGCTGGAAGAATGCACTGCAATGATATGGGACAGTGGAAAGTATCATGTGTGACGTCATAAAATTAAATCTTAAAAATGAAGGATGAGAGGAGAAGTGGGAAAGGAAACCCTAACAAATATATGGATAATAGACGTATTTTTATGACGTTACATATGACACTTTACGCTGGCTACAATGATATAACATTTAAATTCTTTTTAGCAAAAAATATTTATTAGCGAAGGTACTCTATAATGCACTTTGTCCGTCCGTCTGTCATTCCATTTGTAACGCTATTGGAGAAATGGGATTTTGCTATTTAAGACTACCTGGGTCCCCTTTTTGTCTGCTTTCTGCTCTTTTGTATCGGCGTTGCTACAAAAGACCAACTCTACAAAAAAGACCAACGCCTACAAAAGACCAACTAGTCGGTTCTAGAAAAGACCAACGCCTACAAAAGACTAACCCTACAAAAGACCAACGCCTACAAAAGACCAACGACTACAAAAAATCGTAGAGCTGGAAGGTCTATAGCTGCAACTGGTGTAGCATCATATTTGTATTTATCAAATTAATAAATATAATGTATGCTTTAAATAGATTTTAAGCGACACAAATACAAGAAAAAAATTGTAATTATTTTTTTGTATCAATGTAATCAAATAATGGCTTGAAAATCTTCTAAATTTTAAAGAAAAAATCTTCCAATTTTAATGAAATCCAATATGGCGATTAAAACACAATGACAAAATTCAAAACCGAAATTTCTTTCATGAATAACTTTGTCCACAGGCTGAATTTTAAAATTCCGTCCGACAGTTTGTCCAAAGTCTGTGTTTGCTACGTAACGGAATAGTTTCGAACCCGATACAACCTTGCTTTTTAAAAATTGCCCTTTTTGTAGTTGTTGGTCTTATGTAGGTGTTGGTCTTTTGTAGGCGTTGGTCTTTTGTAGGCGTTGGTCTTTTGTAGGCGTTGGTCTTTTGTAGAGTTGGTCTTTTGTAGGCGTTGGTCTTTTGTAGAGTTGGTCTTTTGTAGGCGTTGGTCTTTTGTAGAGTTGGTCTTTTGTAGGCGTTGGTCTTTTGTAGAGTTGGTCTTTTGTAGCAACGCCTTTGTATCGACTTTTCTGTGTTAATATTCCCGACGCTATTGGTTACAATTGAATGACGACACAGGGTAATCGGGAAGGGGAAATATAGTTATTTAACCCCCTCTATTGTTTTCTTTAATGGTCATGTTACAAAAGCTTAATATATATATTTTTTATAAAAATATTGACATAATTTCTGTCTTTATTTTTCTTTCTAAAAACGAAGCTTTTCTATAATTAGGTTTGGCCAGTCCCTCCGTCCGTCACACACGGATAGCTTTTTTTCCATTAATTTAGGCATGTTCGATTTCAAACTTTGCATGGTGATTCTTTTAGTATGTTATAAGCAAAGCAACTCTATAATCAAGTCCTAAAAATGTAAGTATGTCCATATACATTATCCTGTTTTAAGCAATTTCTCAATAAATTTACTGACAATTTTGCTTCGACTCTTATACATTTATATTCTAATTATTCAGTTCTGACACTATATAAGTGTTAATGTCCGTTTGTCTTCGCTTTTATTGATGTTGTCATCCTTTTTAATATTCTGTTAACAAAACACACTCTGTCCGTTTGTCCATCAATGACTTTTGTGCTTTTCTTTAACATTGTAATTGTTAATAGTGGAGCTTTTCTATAATTAGAATCGGTCCTTCCGTCCGGGAAAGTTAGCTGTTTTCATTAATGTTAAGGTTAGAATTACCCTATCGATTTGAAACTTTTCATGATGATTCCTATAACAATACGGTACGGTTTAGGAAGCGTAGTAATTGCAACCAGAAAGTCCGTATGTTCATTTAAAACATGCTGATATTTTACTTTTTTGACAACAAATTTTTGTATGTTATAACTTTCCTATTCATCTGATTTTTGGATTGGCTTCTTATTACAACAAGGTACAATATTATAAACTGAGCATCTCTATATTCAATCATAAAAATGTAAGTATGTCCTTAAACAGTATCATGTTTTTTAAGTATATTTGCAACAAATTTACTTACAATTTTGTTTAGATTTATGCATTAAATGTTCTGCTAATTTAGTTCTGAAACTCTACAAGTGTTAATGTTTGTTTGTCCTTAAGTTACAGAGCTTCGCTTTTATGAATGTGCCATCCTTGTTTCTGTATAATGGAGGGTAAAATTATTTTCATTTTCTTTAATTTTATTGTTATTATTGTCTTTTTATGAGAGAAAATACTCTTTAATATCAAAGCTTTTCTGATATTTACGTTTTGTGAGCCCGTCTGTCAAAAAAAGAACTGTTTTATTATACATTTGTGAAGAAATAAAAATCTAATCTTTTAAAAATTGTTTTGATTGTGTCTAAAAATATCTTATAATCAATAACTCTGTTTCTTTGTACTAGCGGCTTGGCCCCAGCCTCTAGAAATAAGTAGCCGGTTTCGTTGTATTTTCACAGTATCTTTTCTCCTATTTTTAGCCCCTCCGGGGGGCCAAATTCTAAATTCTGCGGGGCAATCATCAACATTTACTTAATCTAACCCAACCTAAAAATAACCTATCAAAGGCTACTGTGAAAATACGATGAAACCAGCTACCTAGTTTTCTTTCCAGGACTATAATTTTGTCAGCTGCGTTGCTAAGGTATATCTTTGTCTTTGTTAGGTTTTAATATAAGAGTTTATATTGTGTTTATACGAGCGACAATGCTTTTTTAAAAGCTTTTCTATAATTAGGTCGGTCTGTACGTCTACCTAGGACAGCTATTTTTGTTAATTCAAATAGGTTAGACTTGTCCTATCGACTTCAAACTTTGCATGGTGATTCTTATATCAATTAGGTACGATTTTGGAAGCGTAGCAAATCTAAAATCGTTATAAGTCCGTATGTCCATTTAAAACATGCTTTTTTGTATGTAATAATTATCCTATTTATATGATTTTTGAAATACTGATTCCTATTATAACCACAAGTTACAATGTTATTAGTGAAGCATCTCTAAAATCAAGTACCTGAAAATGTAAGTATGTCCTTAAACAGTATCCTATATTTTCGCAATTTTTTAACAAATTTATGTACAATTTCTATTAGACTTATAAATTTACATTCTGCTTATTCAGTTCTGACACTCTACAAGTGATAATGTTCATATGTCATGCCTTTTCAGAGCTTTGCTTATATAGATGTTGTCGTCCTTGTTAATATAAGAGTTTATACGAGTGGAAATGCCTTTTTTATTTCTCCTTTACTGCCAAGTTTCTTTCTAGGGAAGGAGGGAACATTGCTCTCAAAGATAGACAGCTGAAACTTTCAGTGTCCGAATTATTTTGTCCGAATATGCCCTATCTGTTGATTATGCTTTATCTTTTTTCATATCCTTACTTTTTCTCTTATGTGAACTGGGTATCTGCTCTATAATTCACTCTGTCCGGTAGATCATTCCATGGCTTTATGTGCGTCGCTAATAAATATGGATGTTATCGTTTAATTCACTATTTTCTCTAGATATTTTCAACAACAACCAACCTTTTTAAATTTTATCTGAAAGTGCTGATAATAACACACAGAACAATAAAAAGGGGAGGGGGTGACTTCACTTCACTTCTTGAGGCTAAGCCCCTAGAGTCTATGGCCAAAGTCACTAGTTTATATATATATACTAGAGGCTTCGCCCCTAGCCTCTAGGGGCTTTGCCCAGAGAGGGGATCAAAAAAAATTTTGGCGAACCAAAGGACCAAGGAAATCTTCTGCAAAAAAAGGGACCAAAGAAATCTCCTGCAAAAAAAAAATTGGGGGGGGGATTTTTATTTTTTGGGGGGGGGTTGGGGGTGTCCCACCCCCCAAGAAAATAGCTTAAAACCACCACAGGACCAATAGGTATATACCCAATCGGTTCAGTGGTTACCGAGATCTTAAACTTCAGACGGACGGACGGACAGACGGACAGACAGACATCGTACTACTTTGTATTATAGATTATATAATCATGTTACTATATTAAAAGGATATGTTTCGTTTACAATTAATTTAAAAAAAAATAGAATAAGATAATATATCTTTTTAATAACAATTAATGTAAATTTAATGATATTTCGTTTACAATTAATTCAAAAAAAAAAATAGAATAAGATAATATATCTTTTTAATGATAACAATATTGTTATTAATCTATTAAATTTATAGTTATCAAATCAATTAATAATATTTAGTTGTGCATAGATTTTATTAAACTTTTATCGTATGGCTGAAATATTTTAATGTTAGTTAATAATGTTTTGAAAACTGCTTTAAAAGAAGCTTTACTGCAAAGGAGAATCATCTCGGTTTGCAAGATATTTTTCTACATTTCTGACAGACACACACAAACAAGCGCATTGTTACTGTTGTAAACAAGGATGACAACATCCATAAAAGCGAAGCTCTGAAACGGTGAGACAGACGAACATTAAGTCATATATAGTATCAACACTGAATATACAAAATATAAACAAAGTTTTAAGAAAATTATACGTAAATTTGTTTTTAAAAAAAACTTCTTAAATACAGAATACTGTTTTAGGACATACTGACATTTTTATGACTTGATTATAGAGATGTTTCGCTTATAATATTGTATCTTACTGTAATAGGAATCAGTATCCAAAAATCAGATCAATCGGATTATTTTATCACATAAAAAACTGTTGTTAAAAAAGTTAAAATCAACTTGTTTAATATGGACATAAGGACATTCTGGTAATGATTACAGAATGGCTGCGCTTTCTAAATTGTACCTAACTACTACAGGAATCCTAATGCAAAGTTTGAATAGAAAGGACAATTCTAACTGGTTTAAATTAACGAAAAGAACTAACTGTCTTCGACGGACGGACGGATGGACCGGCCCTAATTATAGAAAAACTTCGCTTTTAAAAAAAAGTATTGTTGGGTAAATGGTAAATAAAATCTGTACTTGACATTTTCATTTTAAACTTATTTTGGAATAGTGATTTCTACAATTCTTAGTTTTTTATCTTTTTAGAGTTTAAAAACATATACTTCTTACATTTAATGGTCTTGTGACTTTGATTCACATTACACAAACTGTTTGACTACCACCTTGGACTCTCAGGTACCAGCCAATCACAAAACTTTAACTTTGTCGGCTAAATCATTTGCTGTTTGTTACCAGTGTCTCCTACAACTTCAATACTTGTGTACATGAGGGGAGCAAGTTTTATGTTGTGTTAATTTACAGAACGACATCTAGGTGTTAAATATTGAACTACGTATAATACAAATTATTATCAACCCTAATATGATTTTATTTAGTTGTTGCAGACTGAACTGATTGAGTTTTCAATTTTATAAAAGCTTCTTATAGGTCCCTGGATGGTTTTAGTCAATTTCATTTTTTTAGATTTAAGTATTGGGATTGTTTTAGGCTATTTTTCTGGTGATCCCATTCCTAACGAATGAGAAGCCCCTAGATGCCAGGGGCGCAGTGCCTAGTATAGTAATAGAGATATGGATATTTCAGTACCCTGCAATACATTCTACATTGTACTACACCATATAAATATGTAGATTATCATTTTGGTTCAGTTTATTTTTAATAATTGCGATAACAACACGCCCATAATATTTATTAAACACATTTTCAAAACCATTTAAATTTTAGTTAGCCAATCAAAGTCCCAAAAACCTCCAGTAAAACCTTTAGCACGCACCTAGAAACATTGCTAGTGGTTTGGCCCCTAGCATCTATCCTCCAGAATGTTGAACTCCCCCTTAATATGGACCATTGTAGAACTTCTCAGCCATAATGAAAAATCATGTATAGCATCGTTTTACCAACAATTTTCCACGAATATTAAAATCAAAATCATAACAGTTTTGTTAGCCCGAGCTTTCGACCTCTCGGGCCTATCAAAACTGGTTTTAATCTTATGATTTTAAATTTTAATATAATATAATACGATGTTATGAATAATAGATATAAAGTTGCAATAATGTGGCGTCAGGTTCGATCCCCAGTGTTACTCTGCATTGTTTTCTGTGCAATATATTCAACATGGTCTACTACAACTATCAGGAGGTTGGTCAGGGAGTGAGGGGACATTGGATTGTTTATTACACTAGTCTCCAAAGTTTAATAAAAAAGTTTTCTTAATTTTTAGCTGAACATCTCTGGGGACTTTCATTAATTTTATTAGTTGGTTAATTCAGTTTAGTGTACAAACGTTTCAACCACTAATTGTAATTTACAGAAGGAGTAATGTAGTGTTTTATTAATGGGAAAGAAAACAACATTTTATCGGCCATAGTCCCATACCTTTGGATCCTTGGGTGGTTGGTCATGTGTGGGGGGGGAGGGGACATTCCACTCTAATTTATCATTTTACCGTGAACTCTACCTGATCAGAAGATTGTTAATTTATTTGATTGTATATAATTTTCTGAAACATTTTCCCCTTAATTTGATAAATGATATTGCTAATTCAAATTATTTTGTTATTCAGCGAAAAAGTGTGTAAAGTCAAAGTAATTTGAAAGTATTTCTATTATAACCCGCGTGTGCGCATAAAAAAGGATTCCTTTGTAGCGCAGAATCTGATTAACTTCTGATTTAAAAAGAGAGTTTAAAAAGAAAACTTATTTTTTTGGTAGTCATAAATTTTACTTAAGACAACATAATTTTTTAAAGCCCAAGAAATTGAGTCTTTCAGAATAACAAAAGTAAATATTTATATACATTATCTTATCACCCTAAAATTAATAGTTATTTTTCACATGATATGATGCACAGTTTTCACCCATATAAATATGAAAAATTACAAGATTAGAACCAGTTTTGTTTGGCCCAATGGGCCACAGGCCCAGGCTTGTTTATTAGAAAACTGTCTTGAATATGATGCTAAACAAGATTTTCACTTTTGATTAAAACTGGTATTAATCCAGAGAATATTAATCGGTTTCAAAGCTAAATTGGAAAATATATATATATACCATTAGGATAAAAGATTGCTAATATAACAAGGATGACAACATCCATAAGTAGCGGAGCACAAAAATCATGGATGGGAATATGTACAAATAGATTTAAAGTGTATTTAATAAAATCAAGAATAGATTTATTTAAGAAAATAAACACAAAACCTTGTTTTTTTTTATTTTGTATAATGAGGACGGTCAAAGTAAATTACATAAAAGATGCTCATAACAAAAAAAAATAATTTGATACTGGAAGTTTTAAAATTTGACCAAAAGCACCAAAGATATGGGGAAATATGTAAAATATATAAAAATAGCCAAAAACCCGCTAAAAGGCAGTCTGACCGCCATGGTTGTTTTCTTAAAATGACAAAAAATTTAATTTTTATATATATAACCGAAAAAATTTGGAAATCGGACCATAAACACCAAAGATACGGAGAAAAAATTGAAAATTACAAAAATAGCCTAAAACCTGCTAAAAAGCGGTCCGACCGCCATTGATGTTTTATAGTTAATTGTGCTCCTTAATAATGACAATGTTGTCAAAAAACTTCAGCTGTCTATCTTTAATAGGAGCTGAGAAAATCACGTTTCCCCCATAGCGTTACGGACTTACTGACGGACTGACTGACGGACGGACGGACTGACTGACGGATAGACAAAGTGAATTATAGAGTAGCTTCGCTACTAAAAAGACAAAACAAAAATAATTAAACTGCAAGAAAAGGTAAAATAGAATTTTGCATTTGAGTTTTTATATTTTTAATTTTTTTATCTAAATATAGTCATGTCATATTTCATAATAAAACATAGTGATGTGCAACTTTAATGGATGATATTGTTAATATCTCTTACTCTTAAAAAATGGCCTCGGATGACATAACATTAATATGTAGTTTTATAATATTTTGAATATGCCATTCTATTATTTAACCCATTAGTGCCTAGCGCCACTTTTATGGGCCGATCGAGCTGAAAGTTTCAGGGAAGCTTTATAATGGTCAAAACGGAATTCATATTTTTTTGTTTTGCTCTAGTGGCGTGCACAGGAAAGTTGCAAAAAAACCCGGTTCGGCTCGGCCATAAATACCAACCAGGCATTATTACTGTTTTTGGTGCTTTCCCCTGGCGTTAAAACCCGGTTTTCCTGTAAAAACCCGGTTATTTTGACCAAAAATCGAAAAATGTAATTTTTGAACGCCAAAAGTGAGATGAACACTTTTTAGAACTTTGATACGATCCGTAATTGAAAACTACACAACCTCATGTAATCTATAGAGCTACAAGTATGATACGAAGCGATTTATTTCAAATTTCGTGTTTAGCCGGTGATTTCGGGTAAAAAAACCCTGTTTTGTTGTTGTTTTCAAAAAAGATCTATCTGTGAAACCGGGTAATAAAAATTTCAGACTCCAAATGGAAATGCCGAACCGGGCCTATATAGGGCGTAAAAAAACGATAAAAAAATCATATAAAAATAATAATTTGAATAAAACGAATTCACAAATAGATGTACTTGTCAATAAACTTTAGATTTAACGAAAAAAATCAGCAACTTTACTATAAAAACAAAAAAGTTAGATGGGGTATTTTGAATTTTCATGATTTTCAAACTTTGTTGATCTATACCGGCAAACGGAAGTAAGCAAAACTGCCTGCTCCAGGGGGAATAAAAGCCAGGGTAGTAGAGGGGGGATTCATACTGAGAATGATGCAATTATGAAGCCGGAAACCGTTTTTTTTTACATTTTCTGGAACCGGGTTTTAAAACCCGGTTCGGCACTAATGGGTTAAAGTAATAAGGCTTATTGTTTGCCTGTGAAAATAAATCTAAACACAGCACACATTAAGTTATGTATTTTAGGGAACCTTCATACAGCTCCTGGGATAGTTTCAGGCTTTTTTAAAATTGTTGTGATTGTTTCATTTTAGGTTATAATCATTCAACTCTCTCTCCCTTGCTCTCAAATGCTAATGGCATGGTGAAATAATAAAGTGGAAAAAGTTAGAATATAATTGACACAATGTTTTCTAATTTTAACATTTTTGTGTTGATTTAAAATAATCATAAAAGTTGGAAAATTAAATGAAGCACTGACAAGGAATCTTTTTTGTCAAGGTATGATCCTAATCCAGATTATGGATCAGTTAGCAGCCTTCTTAAACCAGTTGATTTGTCTGTCTACACTGACCTGAAAGGGTAGGTACCTTATATGTTACTAGCGGCTACGCCCCTAGAGGCCTCTAGGGGCAATTAAATGTTTTTTTTTATTTAAGATATCTGATCTGAGAAAAAATTTGTCTATGTTTGATCAGCTGTTTAAATTCAAATTCATGTGTCTACGCAGCGCCAAGCGCTACGCGGCGAGAATATTTCATTTTTTGTGATTTCTCTTGGGAGGGTGGAGGTACCCTCCCCCAAAATAGTTAAAAACCTTCCTGGGACCTATGAGAATCTACCCTGTTAAGGAGAACCCGATCGGTTCAGCGGTTAGCGAGATCCTTCGGTACACACAGACAGACACACAGACACACAGACATCCTGTTACTTTAGTATAAGGATATACAATTCAAAGTAATGCCTTTTAAACAATATACTTAATGTCCATCTGATCCTAAAATTTGTCAAACTTAAAAAGGAATTCTATAGCAGACAAATACCTTTGTTTATTTTTTGCATTAATGTTATGCAAGCAACAAAATTTTTTGAGGATATCATTTCTAGAAAGCTTTAACTTTATCTTAACCCTTACAGATCGGGGGGGGTGGGGCTCAGAGAGCCCACCCCCCTCTAGTTTTTTCAATCTCATTTTTTTTGTAGGTAAGATGGAGAGCTGTAACTTCATGACTTTTTAAGTTTCGTAATTATACGTCAGCAAGAGTTGATTTTATTAGGATATCTGGTCTGTGTCGGTCGTGGTGTCCGGTCAAAGTCGGTTGGGTAGCAAAAAAAATTAGAAAAAATTCTAAATAAATCTTAATTTCTACATTATGACTTTTGTGTATAAGGTAGAAACCTAAAATTTTTTTGGTGAATACTTAGATATCAATGACCTTCTGAGAAAAGTGGTGTTATGACCGTTTGACCGCTCCCTGACCGACTTTATGACCGATTTTTGTCCGGCTTTTACTACAGACATATATCATGAATATCGTGACTTCTATTACAGCTAGAGACCTAAAATTTGTTTTGGTAAATCCTTGAGCAATAATAAACAGATATAAAATATAAGTTTGCACCGCCAACCGCCGTTTTACCGCCGTAACCGCCGAAAATGGCGGTTTCCGTTATTTGCCGTTTTTCGGCGATGATCAGAAAAAGTAATTTTTTTTTTATGAAAAATAAAAGTTCGTCCTAAAATTTGGTTATCCTAGCTGCAAAATTGGCCGCTCTACAGCTGTTTTAAAATTTAGCGGCTGGCCGCTAAAAAGCGGCTAAGGAGCGGTCTGACCGCTATGACTAGAAAAAGTAATTTTCTCTAAAAAAAACACATGAACCACCAGAAAAAAATTTTACGTCTTTATCTGTACCAGGAGCCGAGATAGAGGGGGGGGCTCTTTAAGCCCCCCCTCCCCTGATCTATTAAGGTGGGAATTGGGGCCCGAAACGTTAATAAAAATTAAAAGTTTGATGCCTTGAGTTTTTCATTCTGAGGATTTTGCATGTTGGGTCCGTTAACCATTTGTCTTACTTATCAGCTGTGAGGTTGCTTAGCTGATTCAGCCTTCTGATTGGCTACGGTACACTGGGTACAAGCAATGCAAGTTAAACTTATTTTTTTTTAATGATTTTGACTATAAAAATGGGTATTATTGTAAAAATATAATTAGTTACTGGCAACCTAAATTTATGACAAAAAAAGCTTATAATTTTGTTTCTAGGCCACATAGTTTAATTTCAAAATTTCTAACATTAGCATTGAGATTCTTTTAAAATTTTCATTATACATAAAATGTCATTTTAAAATGCCTAGAACTTTTTTGTGATAGAAGCTGAAGGCTTCAAATTTGGGGTATTGGGTCTACTTGTGGCAGTCGTTCAGCAGTTAAAGCGACTTCCTTTAACTTTATTGATATATCATTTATATTCAGTGTTGATATAGAGAGTAAGTGTAAAGAATTATGTAATAGAAAAATGCAGTGTCTTGAGGCAAAAGTTGAGGTTAAAACAATTATTATGTCAATTAAAATCTTTGATAAGACATTATGAAATTCTGATTATTCCACTTTTCCTTAGGAACAAAATTGTTACATGATCTTAAAATCTGATGTTGAAAAACATGGAGGAACTTTTCTTTACAAGTATGTAAATTCTTTAATAAAATCTAAAAAAAAATAAAGTTTTTGAGCTTTTGTGGGTTAGACCTTTTATTTTAAAAATCAGTTTTTAAAAGCGAAGCTTTTCTATAATTATGGTCAGTCCGTCCGTCTGTCACATATAGCTTTTTTCATTAATTTAGGCATGTTAGAATTGTCCTATCGATTTCAAATTTTGCATGGTAATTCCTTTAATAGTTAGATACCATTTAGAAAGAGTAGCAACTCTATAATCATTACTAAAATGTCCGTACATCCATTTTAAACATGTTGATTTTTTTACTTTTTAACAACAAATTTTTATGTGAACTAATCATCTGATTGATCTGTTTTTTGGTAAATTGATTCCTGGGACAACAAAGTATAATGTAATAAGCGAAGCAACTCTATAATAAAGTCCTAAAAATGTAAGTATGTCCATAAACATTATCCTGCATCCAGCAGTTGTTTTCAACAAATTTACTTACAATTTTGCTTTGACCCTTATACATTTATATAACTTATCTAATTATCAAACAACTTCATTTTCTATTTTAGGAGGGTAGAGGAAAAAGACTTCTCTGTGACAAATCTTAACTCTTGTGAATACAATAAAGATAATTGTATCGACATTATACCAGGTAAGTATTAACATCTTTCAATGAATCATGATATCTTGGCCATATTGTTGACATTCAATGAAAGTAAAACAATGAAAGGTTGAATTCCCACCCTGCCCAATGTTGTTCTGTGTGTATTTTATCTATTGCATACTGTATATATATTTTGTAATACCTATATTTGCATTAGTTTTTACAACAATTAAAATGCAAATTTTTAACAATTACAAAACGCCCCAAATAGTTTTATTTTGTGATATTTTTTTAATTGGGAGGGGGGGGGGGAGGGTAGCATTTTTTTTCATTGGGGCTGTGTCCCAAGGTGTCATGGGGGTTTTACCATCCCATCTACTACAGACAAAAAAGCTTAATACTTTATAAGAGGATGAATGGTGGATAAAAAAACAAAGGAATACATAAAATTATTCTAAAGGGATAGTTTCACGAAGTGCATTTAAAAAAAAATAGTGAACTGTAAGTTTTTTCTATTTTAAATAACGTAGTAGTGCATAATATAAAGTTATTGATTAAAATTAAAAGATTTGACCAGGGATTTCCCTTAAAAAATGAGTTTTTCATTTTTATTTTCAACTTCATTGCATGTTATAGATGGCAAAAACTTTTTTGTCATAAATACAACTTTAGATAGCATTTACTAGTTAATAGAACTTCAAAATTTTTATACAACAAAATACACATAACAACGAAGAATGACCAATAAAATATTTAGTATAGTACCTATTTAGTGATCTTTTTATATGTCTTAGTAGAATTTATTAGGCATTGGATAGATATGATTGCAATAAAGAATTTTAACATTGACCTGACCGAACTTTTTTATTTGACAATATCTCAAAAAGTTAGTGATTTGCAACATAAATTACATGAGAATGGTCTTTATATATATATATATATATATATATATATGTTGTATGGTTAGTTGGTATTTCCGCGTGAGATTATGTGTAATATGTAAGTAAACCGGATGGTTTTCTTTATTTTTTAAAAAAAGATTCTATAGAAAACCTGTCCTATTATGAACCGGACGTTATTTTTTATGATTTTTAAGTAACTTGTCCCAAGGGGGAACCCCTGTTCAATTTTTTTATAACTCTTGTGAAATATGTGGAAAAATATTCTCTGATATTGGTGTTTTGGCTATACATATTTGGGAAAAATAGACTATTCTCATGTAATTTATGTGACAAATCACTTTAACTTTTTTAGATATTGTCAAATAAAAAAAGTTTGGTCTGGTCAATGTTAAAAATTCTTTAACATATAATCATATCTATCCAATGCCTAATATATTCTACTAAGACATATAAAAGTTCACTACTCTAAGTACCTTAACTCTTTAAATACACTTCGTAGAACTATCCCTTTAGGAAGACAAGAGTGTTACACCTACCTGCCATTAGATGAAGCTGACAGAAGAATTGGAACATATAAAAAGTTTTCTTCTAATAGTGAAGGATATTGCGATCATCATACTAACACTAGATATGGTACAACTAGTCCAGGGTGGAAGGGAGCAGGATGGTATAGGTTCCAACACCCAGCTGGAACAAAGTTAGCTCAGTCACCTCCAGGTAATAATCATTGTGGAACAGATGCAACTGGTTGGTCAAATTCCACACTACCAGATAAACCTGGGGATAGTGTGGATATCAAGATTTGCTTAAATTGGCATAAAAATGGTAATGCTGATGATTGTTGGAAATCAAATGAAGGTAAAGTCACTAATTGTGGTTCATACTTTGTTTATTATCTTGAGAACACACTATCTTGTCGTTTAAGATATTGTGGCAGCAACTAATTATAAACATTATTATTAACAGCTAATAAAACCATATTAGTTATTGATTCTTGTTTATAATTAGTTAGTATGCACTGAACAAAGTATGATTACCACATCTAATGGCTTAGTTATAAATAACAATTATTAGCATTATCATTGAAGTTTGACCAACCAGTTATAGATAAATCCTACAATGTTAATGACTGAGCTAATAAAGTACTAGCAGGGTGTTGGAATCTGTACCTCCCTTTACAATCTTGACTTGTTTATTAATATGTATATTTAATCATTATTACTTGTATATTTGAAATTTGAAATTGTAGCCCTTATGAATATTATATTTTGTATGTA
The DNA here is from genome assembly GCF_053477335.1 of Acartia tonsa. Classification (NCBI taxonomy): domain Eukaryota; kingdom Metazoa; phylum Arthropoda; class Copepoda; order Calanoida; family Acartiidae; genus Acartia; species Acartia tonsa. The sequence continues at coordinate 48,612,364 of NC_137268.1, forward strand.
AACTTAGTTAGTGGAGGAACTAGGGTTATATACAAAAAGGATCCTATACAAAATAGTCCCATACAAAATAGCCTCGTACAAAATAGCCTCATACAAAATAGCCTCGTACAAAATAGCTTTATAACAAATACATACATAGATGTGTTAGGTTAGGTTATATGGCTAGGGAGCCAAGTGCCCGCGGATAGGCAGGCCATTGGGAAGAGCACTTTGGCCTAGATCATTATTAACAGTAGAGGCTATTTTGTACTAGAAACTATTTGATCAAGGCTATTTTGTATAAAAAAATATAATTATACTTTGTTTAATGAATATCTTTCTTCTATGGAATTTCCTGTATGATGGTAAGACAATTACTAATATAAATTGTCCTCCCTCATCCCTGGGTAATATTTACACAATATTTTACTTTCAAATTATAATTAAAAATATACAAAAAGTAAACAGAAAGATCTTTCAAAAAAAAAGTATTCTGTAACTATTATCTTGTAGTTTTAAGAGTGTAAAGTGAATATAAATGATTAAATTGATAACAATTCTAAATTTTAAATTTTTCTATATTATATTTGAAATATTTTGAAAATAGTCAATCTTTGCTATAATTAATTAAAATGTTTAATTAAAAAAATTAAATTGATTTTAAATCAGTTTCCCTCTTGGTTCCTATTTGAGCACAGAACCCCCTGCCCATCTAAAAATAAAAAAATTGTAAGTAAGGGGAAGATTTTTCTGAGTGTTGTGTTTTGCTTTAGCTCAAATAAGGGTTAAGTTCTATTTTAAAAAAATAAGTTAAGGGTGTCTGAGCCCGCTAGACACTTTTTGGAAAATCACTATTTATCGTGAATATTGTTGCTGCAGTATTATTGTAAATTTAAGAAATTAGTTAGTAAGGTATAAAAACTAGTTTATAAGTGAAAAATCCAAATATATCTTTTTATTTAATCCATGAAATCAAAATTTACTTCATATGATGATATTTAAAATTAGATATTTTTGGATTATTAAATCTTAATTATTAATGAAATTTGTTAAATACAAATAGAATATCAGCATTATTTACTGTTTTTGTATTATCTCTCATATATTTAAGTAATAGAATGTTGGTCTGTCTATGAAAATCTAATATTTTATAATCCTAATTCATTAATTTAACTTCTTCAACATCCTTGGTATTAATCATTTTCTTCATTACTTAAAGCGCTTTTCTTGTATATGAGGATATATAATAAATAAGAAATAGGTTTAAAACAAAAAAAAAATTAAAATATTAAAAAAAAAACATAGAAACCACATGAAATTATGCCTAATTGGTATGTATTAGATAATTCGACTTAAGTGCAATCCATGTATAAATACCTAAAATCAAATTTCATGGTTTTGTTTAAAGGGAATATTTTCTATAATTAGGTTCTTTCCATATGTACGTTTGTATGCTTGCTAAAGTTGTCCACTTGATTTCAAACTTGGCATAATGAATCCTGTATCAGCAATGGAACAATTAAAAAACATAGAAACTCTTTAATCATTATCAGAAATGTTGTATGTCATATTTTAGGCTTGATGCTTTATTACACACAAAGAGCACCCAGTGTAACCTACTTTACAGTAGTTAGTTCATGCAACAAAAAAAACAAATAAATATTTTTTTTCATTCATTCTCATAATACTTTACTTATATCCTTTCTTTTCTTTTTCTTTCACTCTTTTTTGAAACTTATTAATCATTTACTCTTTAATTTAATTTGTACATTATTCAATCCTGATTTTTGGTGCTTCACTAAAGATTGATGTTTTATCATTTACAAAAGTATAGCTCATCAACATAACCATTTTGATAAGAGACATTCAAGTTTTTTAAACACGATCTTCAATTCGTTGGCTCAAAACTTTGGAGACTTCATTAGATCTTGATAGGTTGGTACAAATTGTCACTAGCATTGTCCAAAATATTCCAACAATATATTTGATCGACAATAAAATAGCATGTCCAATATTCATATTATGTCAGTCATGACAACAGTTTTTAAAAGCGGAGCTTATCTATAATTAGAGTCGGTCCGTCCGTATGTCAGTCGGTCTGTCTGTCAGTCTGTTTGTAACAGTTAGCTCTTTTCATAAATTTATTCTTGTAAGTCCCATCAATTTCAAACTTTGCAGGATAATTCCAGTAGTAGTTAGGTACAATTTAGAAAGCGTAGCAACTCTAAAATCACTACCAGAATGTCTGTACGTTCATTTAAACATGTTAATTTTAAACTTTTTTACAGGCAAATTTTCTGTGATATAATTTTTTGATTGATTTGATTTTTAAAATAATGATTCCTAGGACAACAAGGTACAATGTTATAAGCTAAGCATTCATATAATCAAGTCATAAAAGTGTAAGTATGTCCTTAAACATTATCCTTTATTTAAACTGTTTTTCAACATATTTACTTAAAAGTTTGTTTTAAAATTATTCATTTATATTCTGATCATTCAGCTCTGACACTCTACAAGTGTTTGTTTGTTCTCTCGTTTCAGAGCTTCGCATTTATGGATGTTGTCATGTTAACATATACACAATGAAATTGCATATACATCGAATTCCAACAGTTTCAACAAAGTACAACAAATCTAACAAGGATAACAACACATCCATTAGTAGCAGAGCACAAAAATTTAATAGTGGAAATACAGACAAGAAGTTTACAATAGCACTTAATGAATTGTTAGAATATAGAATATTGAGAAAAATTATTCAACCTTTCTCAAGAATTTATATATTTTTATATTTATATTTTGTAGCATGACTGACTGACAGACGGAAAAGGTAAATAACATTCTGGATGCCTTTTGGTGAACGAAACTTTCTTTAAATAATTAGATACAGGGTTGCCAAAAATGGTTAAGGCACCATATTTTAGGATGTCTCTATTTAAGTTTTGGGCATACAAAAATACCAACTCGGCTCCCTCCCTCCTTATCCTAGAAAGAAGGGTCAAAGGATTTACAAGGATATGATGTACATTGTACAACCCCAATGTATTGTACTTAAGAAGATGGTGGTCCCTTTACCACACAATTATGATTATAAACCTTTCCAGGACCTATGAGAATCTACACTGCACTGTAAAGGTGAACCATATTGGTCTAGAAGTTATCTTTATAATATTAGGTTATTATTAATAAATGATTAGTTGGTTTGTAAAGCTATATCTATTATTTAAAATCAATAATCCTATTACATAAAGTAGCAAGATGTTTTTATCTGTAACGAAGGATGGTCCTCTTTACAATGCAATGTATTTAGAATATATATTAGTTCCAAGACTTATATATATTAAAACTTTGGTATTATCCTCTTAGAAATTTTTTTTTCAATATTGAAAATTTGAGTACCCCACCCCCCCCCCCCCCCCCTCCCCCCGACAGCGAACTATGAACTCTGGCCTCAGCGCTCGGCTCCCTAGCCTGCCTAGCCGCAGCGCTCGGCCCCCTTGCCTGCCTAGCCGCAGCGCTCGGCCCCCTTGCCTGCCTAGCCGCAGCGCTCGGCTCCCTAGCCTAAAACCTAACCTAACCTAAAATAGTTGTTCGTCGGTAGTCGGGGGGGGGGGGAGGGGGGGGGGGTGGGGGGTACAAAATTGAAAAAAGTTGAAAAAAAATTTTCTAAGAGGATAACGCCAAAACTTTTTATTAATAATAGAAAGATGAGGCAAAACTGAAATTATTTAAAATGTATAGTACGTAACAAAAATATTTTTACGTATCTAATTCATATTAACAAGGATAAAAACATCTATAAATTGAGGCTTACAAATTTAAATACCTATAATATGTTTAAGGCTCAAATTATAGGGTAGTTACTATCTTACATATAATGCCACTTAAGGCGCGTAACACCAATTGTAGGGGGAAATGCCTTGGCTCATAAACAGGCGTAACTTATTGCTATGCATGGGACTCTCAGACAAAGTTTGTGCAATCAAAGGGTTTACACCGCAATTACAAAACACTGGACGATAAATTATGTCCCTTTCCAATGATGATACAAAAAATTACCCCTTCTGTAGATTACATTAATTGGTTAAAACGTTTGGATACTAAACTAAATGAATAAACCCATCATAATTTAATTAAAGTCCCAAGACGCATGTTTTAAGGTGCATTGAGATGGCTTGACCCCGAATCGACACTAAATCCTGAGAGGTCGTCATCAAACTATAGAAAAGCTTTGATTTCAATAATTGAATGATAACAGTTGTTCTTTAAAATGAGAAAATTTTGAAATTAATAATGTAGGTAATCTAGTTAATACTAGATAATAAAGGATCTATTCTATCGCATCGTATAATAGACAGATTTTTGCAGACATCAAAATTATAAAATATAAAAACCAGTTTTGTTAGCCCGTAGAAAATTGTCTGTAATACAATTTTATACATTATTTTTCAGTATGGGTGAGGACCGGTTCTAATTCAGCTGATATTAATCGGTTTTGAAGCCAAACTGAAAAAAATACTTCTCACTCTTATGTTTTAAAAGTAAACTAAATTTTTTTTAATTTTTGTTTAATATTGTAAAGTTAATGTAGATTGTAGATTTAACCAATGAGGGGAGGGGACATTGTAATTATAATTATATAATTATTTTATTTTTTATTAAATTTTGAAGCGCCCTTAGTTTTAAAATATCAGGTAAGTTGTAGACATTTTACACCCAAAATATGAAACTTTATCCCCCTCCTAAAAAAATTTAAATAATCCCCCTATTAAGATTTTTTTATTAAGATCCAAAATAAAAAAAAACTTTGACGTCTAAGGTAGTAAATCATTTTAAATTTAGGCAAAAAGTTGGCAGAAAGGGATATTTTTTTTCTAATGCGATATGAAAAAAAGTCAGAAAGTATCAAAAATTAAAAAAAATTTACTTTAGTTTGATAAAGTAGATGATTTTTAAAATTAGCTAAAATTAAGTAGCTTATTTTTTATTAATGGTTTTAAAGATTTGATTACTTAGCTAGATAGTTCCCAATTTTTTCTTTTTTGATTTTAAAAGCAGAAATAGTTTTAACAATTGTTGATTTAAACCAATTCCTGATATTAAAAGTATTTTATTAATTGAAATGATGTAGAACAAACAATTATAAAAACAAATTGTATTGACCAGATTTTTCTGGATGTTAAATAGTACTTTATTTCCTCAATCATTATGTTACATTCAATAATGGATATAGAAAACGTGGATATAAGGACAGGGAAAAGTTTAGTCCTCAATTTAGGTTGCTATTATGACCGTTTTTTATTGGTCATTTCGGTCATCAAATAATGGGGTAAATAAGGGTGTAATGTTATTTTAGCCAACTTGCATTATAAGAGTACATTAAAATCTGGTGCAACATCCAAGCAATTGTATATCGATTCATTCAATTGAAGGCGTAAGCGTTCGAAATTTTTTTAGCGGCTGCGTATTTTAACAAAATATTATGCAAAATGAAAAAGATACGAATTTCCGTATCCTCAGTTAATTACAGCCGTTTGTTATAAATTTCAGGAGGTCGTTACGTCAGGGGTTGTCGTTCTCTGGTATTAAAAACATTTTTATAGATTTCTATGCATATATGACAATAGAAGAATACGTCCATTTAATAATACAATGGCCGTTTAATTGTTTTCAATTGTATGCAAGAATAACGGGATAGGAAGAAAATGAAGGAAGGAAGGGCGGGAGGGGACATTGGGATGTTTATTACACTAGTCCTCAAAGGCTTTAAATATCGTTTTCTTATTCGTTGGCTTAACAACCCCGGGGACTCTTATTTTGAATGGTGGGTTTATTTAGTTGAGTATCCAAACGTTTAACCACTTGTAGTAATCTAGAGGGGTAATTTTGTTTATCATCATTATATTATCTCTTTAGATTTCTGGCTCATAGACGTCCAAGGTTTTTTTTGGGGGAGGAGGGTAAAAAATTTTAAGGGGGGGGGGGTAATTCGTATTTGGAAATTTTTTTTTACCCCCCCCAAAATTTTTACCCCGGGGGTAAAATTTGATTGGGGGGGTAATTACCCCCCCTGAAGTCTGTTGGGGGGGGTAAATTTAGTTTACCCCCCCCCCCCAAAATTTACCTCCGGGGTAAAATTTTTTGGGGGGGTAATTTAAATTTTATTAAATATTTACTATTAAAAATGCGCGCGAAGCGCGCAAAATATTTTTTATTAGAGATTTTTTATTTTGGGGGTGGTATTTACCCCCTCAAAATTGTTTGGGGGGGTAAATACCACCTCCTAAATGGTTGGGGGTGCCTACGGCACCCCTAGGGTAGGGGTAAATTTTAAATTGGGAGGGGTAAAATGAAAAAAATTTTGGGGGTGCCTACGGCACCCCCAAAATCGTTTTTTTGGGGGGGGGGTAATTGGACGTCTATGTTCTGGCTGTAGGTTATTTAGGGGATAAAAGGAATGTAGATCAGTTTAACAAAACTATTGTCTTCACTCTCCCTGGCATAAATATGACACATTTAGGATGAACTGAAATTTAATTGCCGATTGTGTACGCAGTTTCCTCGGTTTTACTTATCCTATCTTAATATTTACTTCTAGCTAAAAAATATTCAAACTTTCAAAAAAAATCTAATTTTGAATGTATAAACGATTTATACATTCCACATTCAAAATTTTAATTTTTCAAATTTTGATTTTTTTTGAAGTTTGAAGCTTTTATAGCTAGTAGAAAATATTGAGATAGGATGAGCAAACACCGAGGAAACTGTGTACACATTCGGCCATTAAATTTCAGTTCATCACATTTAGTTTATGAATTCAATATCATATGCGAGTTACAACAAATAAATCAATTTTAAGTTGGATATAGTTTCTTTATTTTTATTTTTTTAAAGAATACTAAAGGTTTAATGTTGAAAGCAAAGCATCCTTATCATAAAATTCTAAAAAAGCAAGCATATCCTGAAAATGTATCTTGTATTAAGCAATTTTACAACAAATTTATGCACATTTTTTTGGGTATAGTCCCTTTCGTGGCAACGTCTCTTAAGGGGCGATTCTTCGTATTTTCACAGTAGCTTTTCACCTATTTTTAGCACTGCGGGGCAATCACCTAACCTAACTTATAAAAAGCTAATATAAAAAACGACGAATCGCCCCCTAAGAGGTTTTGTCACGAAAGGGACTAAACCCCATTTGTGTTTAGAATTAATACATTAACCCTTTACAGTCGGGCCCCTAGCCGCACCTTAATCGGTCGGGGGGGGGGGGGGGGGGGGGTCGTTCAACGCCCCCCCTTATTATCTCAGTTCCTATTATAGCTAGAGGGCTAAATTTTTTTGTGCAAGTCCCTTGTTTGATAATGAATTTCCGACCTTTTATAAGTCTAAGTCAATTATCGCTTCCTTCACCCTTTTATTTAACAACCTTTGTTTTTAGGTCTTTTTTTACCTAAAAATTTCAAACGGCTGTAATTTTCTTATTTTTGAAGCTAGAAGAAAAATTTTTTTCCAGAAAATGTTTAACTTTATGTAAATTTTACATTTGAAATATCAAAATATAAATTTCAGCGGCCGCAGCTGTACTTGGCAGCTGCCAGCCGCCGCAGTCGGCGGTCGGCGGGAAAACGGCGGCGGATCTTCATGAAATTTTAATACGTTATGTAGACATGTCAGATAAGCTTAAGTTTAAAATTTGAAGTCTCTAAGTCAAAAATTGCGGCCACAGGAGCCTTTTAAAGATTTCTGGAGACCTGGAGGATCAGGACCTGCAGGATCATACCTGGAACCTGAAAGTGACTTGAACACCTGTATTTCATATTAGGATGTACTACTAGAGGATTTTTTAGTATTTTGGTATGATAAAATGCTTTGTTTTAGTCAAAAAAATATTTTTGCTCTTTACCTGGATGACCCTGCCAGGTTTGCTGGCATCCTGTGCCCGCCAGGATGGAGATATTCAAAAAATTCCAACTCTCAGTTATGTGTCATACCCATACTTAAAAAGTCAAGCAGTTTGGGCTCTTTATCTTTCACACACAGAAAATGAGATAGAAAAAACCGGATGGGGGGGCGTTCAACGCCCCCCCCCCCCCCGACCGTTAAGGGTTAATATCCTGCATTTTAAGCTCTGACACTCATAAAAGTGTTGACGTTTGTTCAGCCATCTAATTTTAGAGTTTTATTTTTATGGATGTTGGCATCCTTGTATTAGATATATATATTAATACTTGGATCTGACACCAGACTTTCAAGTTATCTAAAAAAGGCTAAAGTAACAATACCCCTGTCCACTCCCTCTACCCCATCCTCTCCCCACCTTCTGGATAATTAAACTGACCAATAAATGACTTTCATGTTAGTGACCTAAATTGGCGAAAACTTTTCCCCTGTCACAATATCCACGTATATTCTATATCCAGTATTCTCTTTAAAATAATATCTGTCTGTGCAAATAAAATGCTTTAGAGCCTGCATTGCGATTCTAACTCTAATAAAACATAATAATTTGTACCTTTCGATATTGAACAAAATAATAGATATAACCTAGAAACATACTCTCTAAATCCGCCAATAGGAACAATCCGGCCAGATTTTGGGTAAAAAGTGTACATATTTTGGGCAGTTATTTTTTTTCATTTCGTTTGCATAATGAGTCAGCTATAAATAGTCACATTTCTTTCATATTTTCACAGTAGCTTTTCTCCTATTAAATTTCTAGACCCTGCGGGAGCTCTAACCCTGCGGGGAAATCATCTGACCTAACAAAAGCCATTTTGATGCCACAAAAGGGCCTATATCCAGCCTGTCTTGGGTAAATTATCTCGTGTAAATTCTCTTCCCTCGTTGATGTGAAGACAAAACATATGCAAAAGTCTTAAGATAACAAGGATGTTTACATCCAGAAAAGCGAAGCGCTAAAACGGTAGGACAAATAGACATTAACACTTGTATAGTGTCACTACTGAATTATCAGAATATAAATTATAAAAGAAATTTGAGCAAATTTGTTAAAAAACTGCTCTAATACAGGATAATGTTTATGGATATACTTACATTATTAGGACTTAATTAAAGAGTTGCTTCGCTTGTAATATTTCCCAGGAATCAGTATACTAAAAATCAGATTAATCGGATAATTATATCACATAGAAATTTGTTGTTAAAAAAGTAAAAAATGTTTAAAATGGACGTACGGACATTTTGATGATGATTATAGAGTTGCTACGCTTTTTAGATCGTTCTTAACTACTAGAAGAATCACCACAAAATTGATAGGACAATTCTAACATACCTAAATTAACAAAAAAAGCTATCCGTTACGGACGGACCGACTCTAATTATAGAAAAGCTTCGCTTTTAAAAATAGCTTTCGAGAATTTATATAGTCAAGAAATTTCGTCGCTTGTATAATCGTAATGAATCATATATACAAAATATAATTTCCTTTTTAGTTTGGCATATTAAGGGGCCAGTTTGACCATCTAGATCTACTAAATCTATTAACAATATAAACACCTTTTCTATTAATTCAAATGTATTTAAAAGTGGGGATATTTGATAGTAAAATAAGTCAATCTCGTTGGATCTACGTTGAAGGTGAGAGAGAGGTAATTTTATAGATATTTGTAACACGCAATTCTTGTTCTATAAATCTTAGGTATTATTTCAAATAAACTTTTTTTTTTATCTTTAGTTCATAATTTTAATATCTAAGAATCCATATAGTATAAAAGTAACGGGATCTGTGTTTGTCTGTACTAAAAGATTTCCCTAACCACTGGACTAATATGGTTCTTCTTTACAATGTAGCTTCTAATAAGTCATGGGAAGGTTAATATATATTTTATAATATATAATATAATATAATATATTTTATACATATATATTTTCAAAAGAAATTATTTTAAAGCCCTTAGAGACTCCCACTTGCATAAAAAATTTGCAGTTTGAGGCTTTCACTGCCGCTAGAGGCCTCGAAGGGCGTAGCCGCTATTAGACGTATATTTCAGACAACTACCTCCCCTAAAAAGCAAGAACCCTTTAGCTAGCTGACGAAAATTGATTTCTCTAAGCTTTTGTGTAATTTTTAATTGAAATGTTTATGTCCTATTGGGTTATTATCAAACTTATAAACCACATAAAGTTATAATTCCGAGAGGCCAAAGCTTCTGGGTCAACAAAACAGGGAAACAGTCTCTCAAATACATTGCAGTACATAATTTTTTCAGTATGGCTTAGAGCCGGTTTTAATCCTGCAGAAACTAATCTGATTCTGAGCCATACTGAAAATGTTTATATTTTAGGATGAGAGGAATATTATCCTTTATTGTTGTGCTTGGTGCCTTGTTTCATATTGGGCACTCTTCAAGTAAGTATTCTAGTTTTTTTACCTCATTTATTACCCGCGACCGTGGCATCCGTAGTGCATGTAGGTAGTGCAATTGCTCATCGTCGGGGAAGTGATAAGATTGTCTCTCGTCATAACTAAAAATGTTCAAAATGATATGCCAGGTGCACGACATAAATAGTTAGAGTAGGGGGAAATGCCTTGGTCAATAAACAGGCGCCACTTATCACCACGCACAGTTATGACTTCTCAAATAAAGGTCGTGTAACAAAGGGTTGTTTTTCAGTTACTTAACATAATACTCTTGGGTGTTAGAATTGAATGCGGATGATGCTCTGGATTCTCTGGATAATCACTTAAAAATCGAAGGAGAATCCAGCCTTTACAGGGTATGGTTTGTTATCTCATTGGCATTAAACATAAAAAAATCAATCATTTAGTAAGTCTAATGGTAACTTTGAATTGGTAATGGTAATAATTTGAATCTTAATTTTGATTGTTTGTTAACCTCAAAGTGTCTGTAGATCTTAATGAATTGCTGGCCCTATCCCTGTGAGGGGGGGTTAAAACCTACATGGCTCTAATCCTGTGGGAAAATCTAGAATCTGATATAACCTGACATAACCTTACTAATCAAAATAAAAAATACCCCTTTCCACTGCCTTTTTAAAATTTATTTATAATTAAGGAAAGGTTTCTGTGTTTGACAATTCACTTTAAGGTTAAATATAAAAAAAATCTTATTTTAGATGTTATATGCGGGAAAGGATTTACAACCAAACAAGTTGATCTAAACGATGGGGATACATTCACGTACAGGTCTTCTAGTGGCAGCAAGTACTACCACAGAATGGATTGCCTTGGATTTTATAATGTAAGTATCAACTATGGTGTTGCAGCTGCTCTATAATTCACTTTGGTAACCCTGTAACTCAATGAAACAAAAGTATTAGTATAGAGTTATAGGTGTAACAAACAGACAGATAGATACACTATGAACTACTTTATTAAGATTACCTATATAATTTACTCACTGGGTGGCATTCTACTACAATATCAAGTGATCATCTTGAGAAGTTCAAGCATTATTCACTTGTAATGGGATGCACTGCTCTATAGAATATTAGGTTAAACACATCCAACAGACAACCAACCCATTGATTACATACCTTAACCATCATTGACACGTGTTAGACATAACAGCAGTGTTATTTGGTGTGGTCAAGACTCGAACCTGACACCTCCTTGACAACAACACGCAGACACACTATCATATATGGTTGGTTTTGGACCTCTTTATTTGAGACTAACGCCAGCAGTGCAGTGTATTATTAAAATTAAAAGTCATGTGCAAATTCCCACTTTAGTCTCAAATAAATATTATCCAATATCGATTCAAACTTATATATGCTAATGCTGCGGATTTATTATTTAGATGTTATTTAGATATTAATAAGAGATGTATTTTACATATAAAAATCATATTCAAGTTCCCGCTTTGATCTCAAATAAAAATGTCCAAAATCCACCCACACAAATATACACTAATGCAACGGATTTTATATTTAGATGGTAACCTGTTCTGAGGCTGAGATCACCTGCACCAACTTTAATCTGAAGTCAAACACAGCCTGTACTACAGGGGACATTCTATACATCTTTGATTCACAAAATGAAAAAGCGTAAGTTTATTTTAAAGGGAATGAGTGCCTCACTTTAAATCAAATACTTAGTTTTTATGCTGTATAAAAGCATAAGTTTTTTATTAAAGGAAGCCTGCAAGAAATAACACGCTTTAACTGCTGAAAGACTGCCACAAGAAGACCCAATACCCCAAATTTAAAGCCTTAAGCTTCAATAACAAAAAAGTTCTAGGCATTTCAAAATAGCATTTTATGTACAATGGAATTTTTGAAAGATTTCCAATGCTCATAAAAGAAAAAACAATATTAAATTACGTCGCCTAGACACAAAATTATAACCTTATCTTTGTCCGAAACTTAGATTGCATGTAACCGATTATATTTATACAATAAAAACACCACATTTCATAGTCAAAATCTATGAAAAAAAATCGATTTAAATTGCATTTTTAAACGAAAGTCACAGCGGAAACAAAGGGGTAAACTAATACAACCTTAGCTGTGATTGGTTGTTAAGCTGATTCAACCTTCTGATTGGTTACAGTACATTCGGTACAACGCAAGTAAAACTTAATTTTTTTTAATGATTTTGACTACAAAAATGGGTATTTTTATTGTAAAAATATAATTAGTTACTGGAAACCTAAATTTATGACAAAAATAAGCTTATAATTTTGTTTCTAGGCCACGTAGTTTAATTTCAAAGTTTTCAACATGAGCATTGCAATTCTTTCAAAATTTTCATTGTACATAAAATGTCATTTTAAAATGCCTAGAACTTTTTTGTTATAGAAGCTGAAGGCTTCAAATTTGGGGTAGTTGGTCTACTTGTGGCAGTCTTTCAGCAGTTAACGCGTGGTATTTCTTGCAGGCTTCCATTAAGGGAATAGTCACAAGACTCAATTTATCAGCCTTGACTTTCAAGAGCTCTGGAGTATTTAAGGTGAATAGGCACAAAAAAATACAATTTGATTTGTTCATCATTATTAATTTAAAAGTAAAAAGCATAAAACAATTGTACATTTACTGGTCATATTCTCTGTGACTGTCAAAATGTAAGAGCATAAGTTTATTTTAGAGGTAATAGGCAACAAAGGCAATTTTACTTGTACCAAATTTTGTTTAAACAATTCAAACAAAACTTTCTCACAATATCATGAAAAGTCCATCTTGGTTTAGTCTTAAGAGGATTGTCATAAAACCAAACATACGGTTATTTCAAAGGGAACATGCACTAAAAATCCCTTTTTAGAAGGTTTTAAGTTTGTGCTTCTTACAAATTAGAAAATTTGTAAATATTTTTTATTGTTGTATAGTATTAGTTTAATATTTTTATGTAGATTTTGTAAGAAAGTTCCACCAAAGAATTACAAAGTGACAGGAGGTGCTTTTGGACTTAACTTTATTTCAGGTAAATATTGTTTTGGGTATGAACTTAAAATATAAATGAATTGTTTTCCATTATATACCTTTCTTACCTGACAAATCCTTTTTAATTTTCAGACAATACACTAAATGGTCCTTCTTTCACATGTACCATCAAATGTACTGCAGGATCAGGTACAATAATACTGTTATATTAATTGTTTGATAAAAGGGGGGGGGCGGGGGCGTTGAACGACCGAATAAGGTGCGGCAAGGGGCCGACTGTTAAGGGTTAAATTTATCAAATGATTTATCAAAACATTAATGGATGAATGTTTGATAAATTTATTGTTAATATAATGATTTTACCAAACAAATAAATCATTCATTTATTTGATAATTAATTAAAAAATTGATTTGTTGATTAAAGAAAGTAATTTTTATGTGCATGATTTATCAAATGATTGATTTGTTGATTAACCCTTAACGGTCGGGGGTGGGGGGGTGTTGAACGCCCCCCCATCCGGTTTTTTCTATCTCATTTTCTGTGTGTGAAAGATAAAGAGCCCAAACTGCTTGACTTTTTAAGTATGGGTATGACACATAACTGAGAGTTGGAATTTTTTGAAAATCTCCATCCTGGCGGGCACAGGATGCCAGCAAACCTGGCAAGGTCATCCAGGTAAAGAACAAAAATATTTTTTTTGACTTAAACAAAGCATTTTATCTTACCAAATTACTAAAATATCCTTAAGTAGTACATCCTCATCTTAAATACAGGTGTTCAAGAAAATTTCAGGTTCCAGGTATGATCCTGCAGGTCCTGATCCTCCAGGTCTCCAGAAATCTTTAAAAGGCTCCTGTGGCCGCAATTTTTGACTTAGAGACTTCAAATTTTAAACTTAAGCTTTTCTTATATGTCTAGATAATGTATTAAAATTTCATAAAGATCCGCCGCCGTTTTTCCGCCGACCGCCGACTGCGGCGGCTGGCAGCTGCCAAGTACAGCTGCGGCCGCTGGAATTTATATTTGATATTTTAAATATAAAATTTACATAAAAATAAACATTTTCCGAAAAAAAATTGATCTTCTAGCTTTAAAAATAAAAAAATTACAGCCGTTTGAAATTTTTAAGTAAAAAAGGACCTAAAAACAAAGGTTGTTAAATAAAAGGGTGAAGGAGGCGAAAATTGACTTAGACTTATAAAAGGTCGGAAATTCATCATAACACAGGGGACTTGCACAAAAATTTTTAGCCCTCTAGCTCTAATAGGAACTAAGATAATAAGGGGGGGCGTTGAACGCCCCCCCCCCCCCGACTGATTAAGGTGCGGCAAGGGGCCCGACTGTTAAGGGTTAAAGAAAGTAATTTTTATGTGCATGATTTATCAAATGATTGATTGATTATTTTTTTAAAATATTCATCTGATTATTGATTTATCCTTTATCTGAAGGTCCAGTAACAACCACTCCAGCCACTACTGTAGCACCTCCAGCCACTACTGTAGCACCTCCAGCCACTACTGTTGCACCTCCAGCCACCACTGTTGCACCTACAAGTAAGATTTTAATTCAAAGTAAAATCAGGGAAGGAAAGGACAGTAAAAGACAAATAAGTTTGTCATATTCATTCAAAACCGATTAATAGAACCGGTTTTCATCCATACTAAAAAATTATGTCTTGCATTGTATTATATCCAGTTTTCTAAGAATGTAAAAATATACAATCGGCATCTCGGGGCTAAAAAACAGTTTTATTGTCATAATTGTATTTTTTATATCCACGAAAAGCTGTTTTTAATACAATGTGAAAAATAAATTTTCTGTCTTTTTTGCCATGAATATTCTCTATTAATATAAAATTCCCTGTCCAATACAAATAAAGAAAAAATAATACACCATAAATTCCTTTCAAAAACTTTTGTATCAACTTTTTCCATGAATCAAAAATGAGTTCATTTTTGACAATTGGTAAAGTTGTTTTAAGACTTTTTCTGTAGATGAAAAATATATGTATATGATAAAATAACACATACTTATAAAAACAACACACAAAAACACAAATCAAAAGATAAGAAAAAATAAAATGCCAGTCAATATGTTTTGAAGATAAAATGTTAAATATATGGTTTTTGAAAAGCAGGTAAAGTTTAAAAAATAATTTCAAGAAAACAATTGTTTCATAAAAGTGTTTTGTACAATTTCATCAAAAATTTCATAAAAAGTAGTTTGTTCTGCACGTTAAGATCTTGCTACACTACTTAATCAGTAAATAGAATTAAAATGATGTCTGTATGTGTGTCTGTCTGTACCGAAGTATCTCGATAACCGCTAAACTGATACAGTTCTCCTTTACAAAAAAAATACTTCCCTCGCCCATCAAAAGTGCTTATAAAGGCCGCTAGTAAAAATAAACTAAACATTTTTTTATGCTTAGGTTGAAAGCATTATGAATGTAAGATATACATGGAAATCTGCTTGCAATGGAACGTTTGGAAAGGTTAATACATATTTAATTTTACTATCTAGGTTTTTTTACATATCATACAAGAATCATCATTTGTAAACTAGAGAGCGTAGCAACTATATAATTATTTATACAGACAACAATTATTCTATTGACTTTATATTTGAAATATTGTTTCTTAGGATGATTAGGCTTAATGTTGTTTTCGAAGAATCTCTACAATTATGTAAAATGTAAAGAAGTTGTATCAACTTTTTTGCTTTTTATTTAAGATAGCTAGCCGGTCCTTTCAGTAAGTATTAGATGTAAAATTTTTCATAGAATTCAAATATGCAATCGGTTTTTTTGTAGACCTCTTTTTTTTAAGTAATTTAAGTTTTTTAAAAAAATAATTAAGTCGGTTTTAAGGTACTAAAACGCAACAAAATAAAAGAAGAAAATAGCCAGTATAAACAAAAATAGTAAGATCTTTAATTTGACACCTTACTTTTAAAATTCTGTTGAGTAATTGTTGAAAAAATCTATTTTTTTAACCTCGGTTTAATCAAAACATTAAACCTAAATATTTTCTCATACAGACATAAAAAATATGGGTTCATATATACCATTAGAATGAGAAAAATAATATGAATCCATTGTAAGCAAAATTGAAAAAGTTCAAAAAAATTTTAATAAAAAATAGAAAAAATAAAAAAGTTATTTTAAGAATTGTAACTACTAAACTAGCCAATCACAAATCGCAAAAATTGACGAATCGGGAAGCTTAATCTATAAAATTAACCTATAGAATTGCCAGAAAAAAAGGAGAACGTTCATACAATATATACAATAGATACTACAATAAATATAGTGATATTAAAGAACATGTAAAGAATGAAAAATTATGAACAAATATGCATCAGTCTGTTTATAAACTTCAAAACAATGCAGTTAAAAATACATTATTGTTTCTTGTGTTTAAAAAATATCTGCTACATTGCATTGTCTTTTGTTTAGGTTTTGTTCAGGTTTGGTTCAAGCTAACCCTTTAAAGCCGAAAATTATGATTCTTAAAATAAACTTATTTTTTTTTATTATAGTTTTATAAAACTTTTTCAACTTTGCTTAGAATAGATTCGTAATATTTTTCTGATTCTAAAGGTATATATGAACCCATGTTTTTTATGTCTGTTTGAGAAAATATTTAGGTCTAAAGTTTTTATTAAACCGAGGTTAAAAAAATAGATTTTTTCAATAATTACTCAACAGAATTTGAAAAGTAAGGTGTCAAATTAAAGATCTTACTATTTTTGTTCATACTGGCCATTTTCTTCTTTTATTTTGTTGCGTTTTATTACCTTAAAACCGACTTAATTTTTTTTTTTTAAAACTTAAATTACTTAAAAAATAAGAGGTCTACAAAAAAACCGATTGCATATCTGAATTCTATGAAAAATTTTACATCTACTACTTACTGAAAGGACCGGCTAGCTATCTTAAATAAAAAGCAAAAAAGTTGATACAACTTCTTTAAAGCATCCTGTATTTTTGTAAAGAATTTTTGTCCTGACTTCTAAATAATATTAAGTAGGCTTTTAATTTTTCAGGGAATCTTTATAATTGTCCTGGGATGGTTTGAGGCAATTTTCTGTCTCCCCCTACCATGCCTAAGGTTGAAGCAACTCATATAGGTATATCTTTTCCACAGAAATATTAAAGGATAAGTCAATAAAAGATAAATTAATGTAATCTACAGTTTACTATCCTCTCTGACTTAGATCCTTGATATTTTTGTCTTCATATCTTTATAGAGCACAAGAAAACAAAGAAATATTGAGTAGTTACGTTAAAAATAATATTTTTTAGGATGATGTTTTCAAAATGAATAACTGAAACAGATGGAAATAATTCTATGCATAAATTGTTAAACTGTTAAATTGAAAAATAAAATTATTAATAATTCTTTTGGTTTTTATATTAAAATATATTTTTGTTGTCGGTAGCTTTTTTTAGCGTGAAGGTGGCTTCTCGGTGAGGTTTCCGGTTCGAGCATGGCATCAATAATAATAGTAGTGGGAATGCACAGTTAGGACTTCCAGACAATGGTCGTGCAATGGACGCTTTACACCGCAATTATAAGATGCGGCGGAGTATATTACAAGGTGCGTGGAGTGGTCTAGAACCCGAAGCGACACCAAGCACTCTCTCTTTTTTTTTAAATGAACCTTTGCGTGATTGAGCAGTCCATCAGGGACTTGCAAGGGTAAAGGGGTGATTGACCCCCCTCTCAAACGAATTTTGGGGTGCCGTAGTCACCCCAAAAGAAGGTGTCTTAACTTTTATTTTTATAGCTAGTCGGTGTTTTTAGTAAGTAGTAGATGTAAAATTTTCCATAGAATTTAGATATACAATCGTTTTTTGTAGACCTCTTATTTTTTAAGTAATTTAAGTTTTTTTTTAAATGAAGTCATTTTTAAGGTACTAAAACACAACAACAAAAAGAAGAAAATTGCCATTATAAACAAAAAAAGTAAGATCTTTAATTTAACACCTTACTTTTTTAATTCTGTCCGGTAACTATTGGAAAAATCGATTTTTTAAACCTTGGTTTAACCCTTTACAGTCGGGCCTCTTGCCGCACCTTAATGGGGGGGGCGTTCAACGCCCCCCCCCCCTATCATCTCAGTTCCTATTAAAGCTAGAGGGCTAAAATAAGTGCAAGTCCCCTGTTTGATAATGAATTTCCGACCTTAAGTGAGTCAAAGTCAATTTTCGCTTCCTTCACTCCTTTATTTAACAGCCTTTGCTTTTAGGTCTTTTTTTGCTGAAAAATTTTAAACAGTTGTAATTTTCTTATTTTTGAAGTTAGAAGAACAATGTTTTTACAGAAAATGCTTATCTTTATGTAAATTTTATATTAGAAATATCAAAACATAAATTTGAGCGGCCGCAGCTGTACTTGGCAGCTGCCAGCCGCCGCAGTCGGCGGTCGGCAGGAAAACGGCGGCGGATCTTTATGAAATTTTAATACGTTATGTAGACATGCAAGGAAAGCTTAAGTTGAAAATTTGAAGTCTCTAAGTCAAAAATTGCGGTCACAGGAGCCTTTTAAAGATTTCTGAAGACCTGGAGGATCATACCTGGAACCTGAAATTGACTTTAACACCTGTATTTCATATGAGAATGTACTACTAGAGAATATTTTAGTAAGATAAAATGCTTTGTTTAGGTAAAAAAAAAATTTTTTGCTCTTTACCTGGATCACCCTGCCAGGTTTGCTGGCATCCTGTGCCCGCCAGGATGGAGATATTCAAAAAATTCAAACTCTCAGTTATGTGTCATACCCATACTTAAAAAGTCACGCAGTTTGGGCTCTTTATCTTTCACACACAGAAAATGAGAAAGAAAAAACCGGATGGGGGGGCGTTCAACGCCCCCCCCCCCCCCGGCCGTTAAGGGTTAATCAAAACTTTGAAAATAATTATTTCCTATCACAGGCATAAAAAATATAGGTTCATATATACCTCTAGAATCAGAAAAATATTACGAATCAATTGTAAGCAAAATTGAAAAAAAGTAAAAAAAATAAAAATAAAAAAAATAGCCTAACATATTATGTTGTACAGGCAACACTTATTTTGTCCCCTCTTTACCCCCTTCCCATTTTTTACCCAAAAACAACGATTTAAGATGGTTGCCTGTATAATATATTATAATATTCTCATATAATTTCTATTATTGTAGTTTATTTACTATTTTGTAAACTTTTTATTTTAATTTTGCTTAGGATGGATTTGTAATATTTTTCTCATTCTAAAAGTATATAAAACACCTATTTCTTATGCCTGTGTAATTATATATTCAAGTTCAAAGTTTTTATTCTCGTGGGTTAAAAAAAAGATTTTTTCAATAATTACTCAACAGAATTTAAAAAGTAAGGTGTCAAATTAAAGATCTTACTATTTTTGTTCATAATGACAATTTTCTTCTTTTTTTTTGTTGCGTTTTAGTACCTTAAAACCGACTTAATTAAAAAGAAAAAAAATAAGAGGTCTACAAAAAAAACTGATTGCATATCTAAATTCTATGGAAAATTTTACATACTAAAATTTTTACTTACTAAAAACACCGACTAGCATTAAAAAAAAAGGTTAAGACGCCTTCTTTGGAATTTTTACTCTCCCCCCCCCCCCCACGAATTATAAAAGCTTGGACGTCCTTGCAGGCCAGCCTTATTATTTACCACTTATTTACTTTTAAAGATTTGATAAGTTGCGCCTGTTTATTAGACAATGCATTCACCCGTGCTTGTAAATCTTGTTTTGTAATAACATTTTATCATTTCTACATTTCATTATTCATAAATCTAAAATACTTTGAATTATTTATCGTATAAAGAAAAAAAGTTTTGGGAATATAAAATATATGTTTTAAAATATATTTCACAATACATAGGTAAATATATAGTTATAATAATACAATACAATTTATATTTTGCCTTTGGAACTAGTATAATAAACAGCCAAATGCCTCCCCACCCCACCCCCTTTCCGGAGATAACAAAGGGAGTTAGATAAAATAGAGTTTCAAAAAAGAAATGTCTAAACTTGTCAACCAATAGTTGAATCTTAAGAAGGAATAATTTTGTTTATCATCATTGGGGATGCATATCAAATTATCCCAATCTTAACCATGTTGAAATAGAAAGTGACGATAAAAACTCAATTGAATGTCTTTTGATTTGGTAATAAACTAACTTATTATTTCATTGAGTCTATTTATTATTATGATGAGCCTTACAAATGAAGCATGAAGTAGACCTACAGAAAATTAGTTAAGCTCTGTTGCTAAATGTCTATAAATGACCAGTATCAAAAACTAATATGTTGTTAGTTTATCAAGCCAGTAATGTAAAGCAAGTGTCCAGTGGTTCAGTGATCACATAAAAAAGAAAGAAAAAAAATATTTCTTCTGCAGGATGACCGACAGACAGACTAGATCCAAGTGAATTGCAGGTTGGGCTGGAACTTTAAAGGTGTAGTCCTTGCCGTTGCCGCTGCCAGGGGTAGAGCCACTAACCTAATACCGATCTTTAAATCAAATTGGCTACACGTGGCCACGGCTATATGAATTATTTAAATCACAACCACTTTTTGAATTTTCAGTAAAAATATGAAGAAAAAAAAATAATAATAATACGTAAAAACTTTTAAACATTTAAAAATCCATGTTTTATTGGCAGCACTAGCAGTGGCGACGGCCACGGCTACGGCAACGGCTACACATTTAAAGATCCAGCTTAGGATGTATAAAACTATGATACTAAGTATCGATCATCAAGATAGAATAATAAAAATGTGAGTCATTGAATTTGAATAGAGTTAGATGACAATTTCCTCACATGATTAAATTACCCAAATATATTCCCACATAAATTTATTTCATGCTTAATTGTTTTGTTAAGTAAATTCTTTTTAAACAATTGAACAGATTGCGTTCTTTATTTTCGGGAGCTGTATATAAGTCAGGGAAAGTTTTGGTCTATTTTTTAAAAATTATGTCTTGTGATGGTTTTAGGCTATTTCCATACCATATATTACCCTTTCAAATTTAGATGTATCTCACTGTTAGTTTGTTTGTCTGTCCATCTGTCTTTTAAGATCTTGGTAACTGCTGAACCGATTAGTCTTTCTTTCAATGAATAATGAATATACATACATGTTTTTGAGACGGTCTATGGCTATCTATCTTTGGGTTGCAACACCTTACTTCCCGAAAAAAAAGTCCCTTCCCCCCCCCCCTCACACAATAAAAAAGTTAATTTGAAGTGTAAAAGAAATTGCGAGAAAGTCCCATAATAATGAAGCGGCTAGAAATACCAGTTCTTCAAAAGCCCTAATTTTCAAAGAAAACAGCAGGAAGTAAAAATAGCTAATTATAAAAAACTTTAAATTCGAATGGGTGTAGAATATAAGTGGATGACAGGGGGAAAATGTCGTTAACATAGCTTGCTTTTTTTCCTCTCATTTATTGATCAGGTCATTCATCCAATAGGAATGGAGTAAATTGAGGAGATAGCCCATTGTAGAGTTTACTTTCTTAGGGAACATGAAAAGTGGTGTAAGATCCATGTTATAATAAATTTATTGGTGCCAGTCAGAGGTACAGATTGACAAACACACACTCTAACTCTTAATATTGTTTCACTCTTAGCCTCTATGAGCACTGTCTCAGAAAACATCCCAACACTTTAATCAAGAATTAAAATGGCTTTAGATAATCCAAGGAGCTATGTAAAGCTTCCCTTAAATTAAAGATTCAAATATAAAATCTTAAAATCTTATTAAATAATAAACCTCCTACTAAGACAATAGTCTTATATTCATATTTCTTCTTAACATATATTACATTTTGTGATTACTGTTTTATGCTATAACTAGCGGCTACGTTCCTAGAGACCTCTTGGTGCACGTAAAATGTTTTAAAATGTTAAGATCAGCAGATTACCAAAAATATGAAAACTTCTGCTAGGTGGCGATAGTATATTTTTTTATTTTTCGAGATCTCTCTTTGAAGGGTGATGGTACCGTCCCCAAAATAGCTTTAAACCATCCCAGAACCTATGAAAAGCTACACTTTAAAGGAGAACCATATCTGTTTATTAATTATCGACATCCTTCGGTATATACAGACAGACTGAGATCCTGTTACTGTTAATCATATTAGGGTCGTTATGAATTGATAATCATTTGCTATTTCATTTATTTGTAATTTTGTATGGTCATAACTCTCTAAAAGTTCTTAATGTGTTTCATGTTTTGTATCACAAATATATATTCAGTTAGATTTGTGACTTTAATTCAAGCAAATATATATCTATTTAATATAGTTTATTAATTTATTTATATATTCTATTACCTATTCTATACCTAATCGTAATTATTCGTTAGCTTGAAATCGTTCACTGAAATCTTTATTCAGCTTTAGTGTCCAAATTTTTACACCACTAATTGTAAATTAAGAAGTGGTGATATTATTTGTAGTTAAATAGTAACAGTTGTTAGCGAGATCTTAATGGACAAACAATCAAAATATATACTATTATATAAAGTAGTAAGCTTTTTTTGTCTGCAGCAATGGATTTCTCAAATCGCAGAACCTCCTTTGCAGAAAAGCTTCTTATAGATCCAGTTAGGTTTTTTAACTATTTTTGGGAGAGTATCTCAAACTTTCCAATAAAAAATAACCACAGCCTCCCCCCCCCCCTCCAGTTTTTTACTTTTACTTTAAAAACTCAAATTTAAATTGTGGGAGGGTATCGACCTAAAGTGCGACTAGAGGCTTCTAGGTGCGTAGCCACTAGTTTCTTTACATTTAAAATGAAGCCCAGCTATTTAAAAAAAAAAAAATAATAATTATTTGTATTGATATGGAATCAGGAATTGTACTTTATCACATCTATTGTAGAATAATACAAGGATAATGACTTAAATAAGAAGCGAATAATGGATGAACAAAAAAAAAGAATATGCAAAAAAGAAATTAAACTTAAAAAATAAGTATTTATGGATCCTTTGAAGCATGATCAACAGACCGACGGCGTAATCAAATTATATACTAGATGAACATTGGAAACTTTACCAGAATTTCAGTTGTCAATCTTAAATAGCGGCACATAAAAGTCCCCATAGTGTTACGGACGGACAAAGGGAATTAAATTGGCTAGTAAAAATAAGGAAAAACTATTTTTTTTTCAATTTCAGCCAACAATGAGATGGCTTTTGGTTGCTTACATAATATTTTATAGTCGTGTTCAAAGCAAACCGCAGGTGAATTTTTTTAGCAAAACTTTTATACTACGTGCTTTTAATTTCCGCGGTTTCCCTCAAAGCCCACAGTCGAGCACAACAAACCCCTATTACTTATTTTGAAATATTTGAAAATTAAGGAGAGGAGGTTTCCTGGACAAAAGCATGAGTGACAAACGTCAGAGTGTACAAACGCAGGAATGTCTAAAAAATTAAGCAATCATCAGGGCTTACACACATCAAAACCTATAAGATGGGTTTTTAAAAAGGTTAGATTAGATGTCAACCCCGACGTTTGTCACTCCTGCGTTTGTCCTAGGACCCCTATCAAGCAGATGCTAGCACAAAGCTACTGTGCTGCCTTATTTTAGGATTTAATATTTTCTGGAAAGCACAATAAATTATTATATAATATATTTAAACTTTATATGAAAGTGGTAAAAAAATCTTTTAATTTAAATTATTTAACATGTTAAAAAACTTTAGGTTTTGCTACAAGATACCGAAGAATTTCTCCATAGAGGTATTCTTAAATTTTTTTTTTATAAAAGTAGTTTAATTTCATAAATTTTTGGGGTGTATGTAAATAGATGTAAGGGGACTTTAGACTGTAAATTTTACTTCTACCCAAAATTTGTGTGGCAACTTTTCTCATTCATTGGCTTTAAACTTTGGGTATTTTTATTAGTTGGTTCAAAATGGCAATGTTCAAACTATAATTCAATAGTATAAATCTAAAAAGCCAATTATAATATTATGTAAATAATCTGTCCATACGTCCGTCCGTAACCGACAGCTATTATTGTTCAATGAAGCATGTTTTATCAATATCAAAATCTGCATGATGATTGATACAGTTAGGTAAAATGTAGAAAGCGAAGCAACTCTACTATAGTTACCAGAATTTCCGTACGCCAATTTAACTCATTTATAGTTTCAACTTTTTTGCCAACAAATTTTGTATGATATATTTATTCTATTCGTGTGATTTTTGGAATAATGATTCCTAGCACAACAAGGTACACTTTTATAAGGGAAGCATTTTATGCAATGCATGGGTGTGTAGAGGGGTGTTGGGAGGTGGACACCTAGGGAGGTGTGGCCATTCACCACCTTAATTTTGCCTTTGGGTAGATACACTCCCTTTCTGCAAGCTTCTGCTTTTATGGATGTTGTCATCATTGTCTTTTTTTAGATTTTGATAGTTGTGTAGCTCCCACCATTTTATGGGAGGAAGATGGAGAATGTTATACTGTTGGAATGAGGTAACATAAGATGTACGGACCCTGCTGTTAAACGTTGCTTCAAGTTTAGAAGCAAAGTTTTCTACATGTAGGGTTGATCTGTAACGGAGAGCTCGTACTGTTAATTTAGGCTTGTTAGAATTGTTCTTTTGATCTTAAATTTGGCATAATGATTTCTAAAACAGTTGGTACAATTTAGAAAGCATATCATCTATAAAAGCATTATCAGAAATTCTGTATATTCATTTAAAACATGACGAATTTGTGTTTTATTTATTATTTTTTAAATGATTATTTTTGGTATTAATGACATAGAGAAAGACAGGGTAAATTATTTACATTTCGTTTATAAAAAAAATTTGCTTAATTTTTTTTTCAGGGGTCCATGTGAAGCTGATGAAATTTTAGTATTTGATAGAAAGACCTATTCTCCTAAGTGTGCAAGAAGTAAGTTTTAGCTTGAAAGTAACATGATGTCTGTCTGTAGCAAAGGATCTCGCTGACCACTAAATGATAAAGTTCAAGTTTAGAGTACATGATAAGAACAAAAAAAAGGTTAGGGTTTTTGTCAATTAAGATCTAAAAATCACAGTTTGAGAGTTCTCTCTTCAAATGTGCAAAATTGAGGGTAAATTCCCCAAGGTTTTTCTTGCACAATGAAGGCTAATTATTTTACTATATACCTATTTTTAGTTAGTTTATATATTTAATTAGCGACTGCGCCCCTAGAGGTCTCTAAGTGCCTTTGAAGTGGGGGGAGGGGGGGGGGAAGAGGAGGATAAAGCCGATTTCTCCACTTTAAATTGTAGTTAAAAAAAAAGTTTTCTTACCTTGTACAAAGGGAAGCCCCATAGGTCATACATTGTATATGTAATTATAAGCCTTCCTAGGACCTAAGAGAAGCAACTTTGTAAAGGATAACCATATTTGTTCAAGGGTTAGCGAGATCCTTCTGAACAGACAGACATACACACAAATCCTATTACTTTTTAACATCACGAATTATTTTAGATACAAAAGTATTAACCCGAGTAAGCGAGAATGCGGAGCCACCTGCAAAGGAAGTTGAAATCAAAAAGCCAGATGAGAAACCATCCAATGCTGTTT
Source organism: Acartia tonsa (assembly GCF_053477335.1). Taxonomy (NCBI): domain Eukaryota; kingdom Metazoa; phylum Arthropoda; class Copepoda; order Calanoida; family Acartiidae; genus Acartia; species Acartia tonsa. The sequence continues at coordinate 48,638,308 of NC_137268.1, forward strand.
GCAATGCTATGGGTCAGGTGAAGAAAACCAGTAAATGATTGAAGAATGATTTTATAGACAGCCCTTCATCCACACTTCCTTTTGAGGATAGATTTAAAGTATAAGGGTTGGGAGGGGGGTCTTTCTTATACCTACAACCGCCGCTGTGGACTCTAATCCTTTTTTTCAATTCAACAATCTCCCTTTATTCCCTGCTATGTATTTTATTTTTATGGAAAGCTTTTTTAGTCGCTACGTCCGTAACTTTTTAATACTTTTAGCATGTTACAATTGTCCTATTCATTTCATATATTGCTTGAAGATTTATGTAACAATTAGATAGAATTTAGAAGCGTAGAAACTCATTCATTAACAGAAAAGTCGTTGTGTCCATTTTAAATTTAAAATATTTAGATTTTTAGTACAATTAGACATAGGGTTATATACTTTAGGTTTCTATTATTTCTAAAACAACAAATAATAAAAAAATCTATTTTTAAACATTGGATACTAGAAAAATTTAAAGTCAAATATCCCCAACTTTTGAAAAAAATCTCTAGGAGGAACTTTGTATTTTAAAACCACCACGTTATCTTATTAAAAAACCTTGGATACTTTTAATAGTTTACTGTTTCCAAACAGTATTATCAAAATATTTCAACCATTAGTTTTGTTTAGCAGAAGGGGTAATTCTGTCAATCATCATTGGGGAATATGTCAATTTATCGCCTATTGTCTTTTCCTTTAATATCCTTGACAAAATATTATATGTCTAGATATACTGGCCTACAGATGGGAAGTGTTATGCTCTGCTGGAACAAGGACCTTGTCCTGAAAATCAGGAATCATTTTCATATATACTGCTTGATTTTTTTATTTATATAACCAAGCTGTTTGTTGGTTTCCATAAAAGTTTCTCTCGAACACTAAACCCTCAATTCCTTTCTACTCCTTATTTAACAAGGATGACAACATCCATAAAAGCGAAGCTCTGAAACGGTAGGACAAACGGACATTAACACTTGTATAATGTCAGAACTGAATAATCAGAATGCGAATATAAAAGAGTCAAAGCAAAATTGTAAGTAAATTTGTTAAAAAACTGCTTGATACAGGATAATGATTATGGACATACTTACATTTTTAGGACTTGATTATAGAGTTGCTTCGCTTATAATATTGTACTTTGTTGTCCCAGGAATCAGTATACCAAAAATCAGACAAATCAGATAATTAGGTCACATACAAATTTGTTGTTAAAAATGTAAAAAAAATCAACATGTTTAAAATGGACGTACGGACATTCTGGTAATGATTATAGAGTTGCTACGCTTTCTAACTCGTACCTAACTATTACAGGAATCACCATGCAAAATTTGAAATCGATAGGACAATTCTAATATGTCTAAATTAACAAAAAAGCTATCCGTGACGGACGGACGTACGGACGGACCGACCCTGATTATAGAAAAGCTTCGCTTTTAAAAATTAAATATAAAGTCAGGGTATGTCCATCCAATCAACAATATAGTTCTAGTCAAAGGCTTTGATAACGTCAAGATGAAAATTGTGGTTAATAACATATATCTTTAAAATGATAAAACTTTAGTGGATTGTTGTTGAAAAATCTCCCAATTCTACTGTACCTAATGCAAAGTAAGATCTTCATTTTTATTTTTATTTGTTTGCAGTATACTTTATGTTGTTTGTTTCCATTCTTAGAATATTTTAAAACTGTTAATTGAAACACAATATTTGTCATAAATAACTATGACATTCTAAAATTATTTGAGTAAAACTATTTTTGGAGCTATACAATTTAATTTTCTATGTCTACAATTAAAGAAATTTAAAAAACATTTTATTGTGTTAATTTTTCAATTGAAGCAGTTTTTTTTTATCTATTCAACTTATGATTTACCATTTTGCCATGTCGCATTTCAACAAATTATGAATAACAGGCCTAATGGTATGCTTAGCACATGTTTTATACTTTTTTATTTTTTTTCATGTTTCCTAGATGTGTAGATATTCCATGTTCTGATCCAGACAATCAAGTTTTCTATGCTCCATCCTGTCAATGTGTGGATATCCTTAGTAATATCAGGTATATTAGATCCAGATATCCAAGTTTTCTATGCTCCATCCTGTCAATGTGTGGATATTCATAGTAATATCAGGTATATTAGATAAAGATGTCCAAGTTTTCTATGCTCCTGTCTGTCAATGTGTGGATATCCTTAGTAATATCAGGTATATTAGATCCAGATATCCAAGTTTTCTATGCTCCATCCTGTCAATGTGTGGATATTCATAGTAATATCAGGTATATTAGATCCATATATCCAAGTTTTCTATGCTCCTGTCTGTCAATGTGTGGATATTCATTAGGGTGGGTCGATTTTGGACATTTTTTTTCTGAGGCCAAAGCGGGGATCTGCACTCAATTTATATAGATATAATACACCTCTGGATGATTTAAAATTTATCCTAAGTCTTAAAACCGCTGACGACCAGACATTCAATTGTATAGCTATTTGTAAATGGGAGTCAAAAATTTATTGAATCAGAACTATGGCTTCATGGTGCTCCCTGGAAATGCCTTGAGGAGCTGAGTCAGGAACTTTTGTCCGTTTTAAAAAATCTCGTTCCTAGCCTGAGAAAATCTAAAAAACCTCTACAAATTGGACAATTCTCAACAAACCTTAAAAAAATTTGGTTTTTTAGTGATTTCTAAGGCTAGGAACGAGATATTTTGAAACGGACAAAAGTTCCTGATTCAGCTCCTCAAGGCCTTTCCAGGAAGCACCATGAAGCCATAGTTCTGATTCAAAAAATTTTTTGAATGTCGTCTTTGCATACTAATAAGTAATGAATTATATTTTTAAGTGGTCGTGTTCTAAAACTCAATTTTTTAAAATTCTTTTTCGGTCAGAAATGTTTTTAAGGTTAATTTTATCTGTTGCATATCCCCGCTTTGTCTAATTCCGATATGAACCCACCCTAATATTCATAGTAATATCAGGTATATTAGATCCAGATATCCAAGTTTTCTATGCTCCTGTCTGTCAATGTGTAGATATCCTTAGTAATATCAGGTATATTATTTCCAGATATCCAAGTTTTCTATACTCCTGTCAATGTGTAGATATCCTTAGTAATATCAGGTATATTAGATCCAGATATCCAAGTTTTCTATGCTTCTGTCTGTCAATGTGTAGATATCCTTAGTAATATCAGGTATATTAGATACAGATATCCAAGTTTTCTATGCTCCTGTCTGCCAATGTGTGGATATCCTAAGTAATATCAGGTATATTAGATAAAGATATCCAAGTTTTCTATGCTCCTGTCTGTCAATGTGTAGATATCCTTAGTAATATCAGGTATATTAGATCCAGATATCCAAGTTTTCTATGCTCCATCCTGTCAATGTGTGGATATCCTTAGTAATATCAGGTATATTAGATCCATATATCCAAGTTTTCTATGCTCCTGTCTGTCAATGTGTGGATATTCATAGTAATATCAGGTATATTAGATAAAGATATCCAAGTTTTCTAAACTCCTGTCTGTCAATGTGTGGATATCCTTAGTAATATCAGGTATATTAGATCCAGATATCCAAGTTTTCTATGCTCCTGTCTGTCAATGTGTAGATATCCTTAGTAATATCAGGTATATTATTTCCAGATATCCAAGTTTTCTATACTCCTGTCAATGTGTAGATATCCTTAGTAATATCAGGTATATTAGATCCAGATATCCAAGTTTTCTATGCTTCTGTCTGTCAATGTGTGGATATTCATAGTAATATCAGGTATATTAGATAAAGATATCCAAGTTTTCTAAACTCTTGTCTGTCAATGTGTGGATATCCTTAGTAATATCAGGTATATTAGATCCAGATATCCAAGTTTTCTATACTCCTGTCTGTCAATGTGTGGATATTCATAGTAATATCAGGTATATTAGATAAAGATATCCAAGTTTTCTATACTCCTGGCTGTCAATGTGTGGATATTCATAGTAATGTCAGGTATATGAGATAAAGATATCCAAGTTTTCTATGCTCCATCCTGTCAATGTGTAGATATCCTTAGTAATATCAGGTATATTAGATCCAGATATCCAAGTTTTCTATACTCCTGTCTGTCAATGTGTGGATATTCATTTTGATATCAGGTATATTAGATAAAGATATCCAAGTTTTCTAAACTCCTGTCGTGTCAATGTGTGGATATTCTTAGTAATATCAGGTATATTAGATCCAGATATCCAAGTTTTCTATGCTTCTGTCTGTCAATGTGTAGATATCCATAGTAATATCAGTAATATATTAGATTAAGATATCCAAGTTTTCTATACTTCTTAGTAATATCATAAACATAAACATATTTATTTGGGCATTAAAATTTAAGCATTGTCTGTCAATGTGTGGATATCTTTAGTAATATCAGATATATCAAAACCAGATATATAAGTTTTCTATGCTTCTACTCCTCCTATATCCCTGAAATTACCACTTGAAATTGATATATTTTATTATTTTTATTTAGTTCTGGTAGATATACTCCTGATGAAATATGTGGACAAAATTCAAGGTTTACTTGGACACCTTTTGGAGAGGGTAATTGTTTTTGATATGTTTAAATGAGAACAGTTTTCTTTTGAAGCATAAGATACTGTCTGCTTTTAATACTAGTTGCTTTGCCCCTCCACCCAACTTCCCTTAAACAATTTTTAAAAATTCCTGGGAAGAAATATTTTTTTTTGGGAAGGGTAGCCCATCCCTACCAAAAACACATAAATAACATTATATACTTTACTAGAATGTTGAGCACACAGACCACAGATGGAAAGATTGAAAGACTGTTGGACTGATGAATAGACAGACATGGACACTGTTTCATTGAAGGAACACTAAAAACACTCAAAACTCAAGACAGTTAAAAGATAATACCTTACATTTTTTGTAAAAAAAATTTAGATTAAGCAATTTTATAAATTAGGTGTATGTACTTGTGCTGATGGGTTTTTACATGATCAAGATACAGATGTGTGTCACCAGCTAGGTACTCAGGTAAACAGGATATGGATATTTACATGATCAAGATGCAGATGTGTGTCACCAGCTAGGTACTCAGGTAAACAGGACCTGGATATTTACATGATCAAGATCCAGATGTGAGTCACCAGCTAGGTACTCAGGTAAACAGGACCTGGATATTTACATGATTAAGATACAGATGTCACCAGCTAGGTACTCAGGTAAACAGGACAGGGATATTAACATGATCAAGATACAGATGTGTGCACCTGCTAGGTACTCAGGTAAACAGGATATGTATATTTACATGATCAAGATACAGATGTGTGTCACCAGCTAGGTACTCAGGTAAACCGGATATGGATATTTACATGATCAAGATACAAATGTAAATTTTATTTGTATAATTTTAAAGTACATATTTAAAAAACAAAAACAATAAAACCTTTTTAAATTTGTTGAAGCTGATGCATGGCTGCAAAGGCCTAGATTTAGGCTATATTCTTGTTGAAATTAATTTAGATTTAGTCCATTTCTTGCAATCTTTACACAATCTTTAAGGGCGGAAACTCTAGAAGTATGAACATTTTTAAAAATTGTAGGGACCTTGCAAGGATGGATCAATCTGGGCCTTACAAGATGGTGTACCAGTCTGTGTAGATGCCAGGTATGCCAGCTTCATGGATACTTTGCATCTCATTTCTTAAACCAGTGATCATGGCTCAACACGTATCGCATCCGCTTGTCTTCAGTTAGAAAATAGGTTCAAATCTTGACTTAACACCACATCATAACTTAAGACGTTAAATAACGGTTCCGTCTGCTGCTATGTCAGATGTGCGACATACATATTCAGAATAGGGGCGATGCTTTTGACCATAACAGTTGAAACTCATTACCATGCACAATTGGGACTTCTATGACAAAGGCATGCAGTCAAAGCTCCCTAGAAATCATCATCTCATTCAAATTTAAATCAGCTTGTGTGCAGAAAATAATCTTGAAAAGCTGGATTATTTGTTTGAGAACTTTTTAGACATCTAACTGGATTTTATAAAGTTATAAAATGACGAAATTACTAAGGCTTACGCTTAACAGTACCAAATATAAATTGATGATGGTTTAAGGCAATATATTTTTTTAAAATTTAATTCTTTGGATGGTTTAAAGCTTGAAGAATCTAGATACTAGGGTCGCGACTGCTCGTATTTAATGATTAGATAGAAATTTAAAATATTCTTATGACATTACTTTTTTAAAAAATAACATAAAATTTTGTGTATATTTAGTAATGAGCTAGAAATACGAGTGTTGGATTTGATATCTCAAGATGCTAGACAAACAAGAATTGTTAAGTGCTACTTAGTAAGTGGAGATAGATAGCAAGATAGTTAGTAAAATAACTAGATAGCTAATTTGATATCTCAAGATGCTAGACAAACAAAAATTGTTAAATGTTATCTAGTAAGTAGAGATATAAAGAAAGATAGTTAGTAAAATAACTAGATAGTTAATTTGATATCTCAAGATGCTAGACAAACAAGAATTGTTAAATGTTATCTAGTAAGTGGATGAAGATAGAAAGTTAGATAATTTTACATCTCAAGATGTTACCTAGTAAGTGGAGATAGATAGAAAGATTCAAAAAATAAGATCAATCGGATTATTATATCACAAAAAAATTTTGTTAAAAAGTTAAAAATTAACATGTTTAAAATGAACTTATGGACATGTGGTACCGATTATAGAGTTGCTACTACTACAGGAATTACTAAGTTTGAAAACTACAGGACAAATTAACTAAAAGAGCTAATTGACGTATGGACAGACCGATAATTATTATAGAAAAGCTGCGATTTTAAAAACTTTTATTAATCTATACATTAAACAATATATTGTTCTGTGTAAGAATGTTTAATTTTATCTACAAAAGACCAACGCCTACAAAAGACCTACTCTACAAAAAATCGCAGAGCTCTGCCCCCTGGCCTGCCTAGTTGCGGGCACTCGGCCCCCTTGCCTATAACCTAACCTAACCTAACCTAACTTATATGTAATAATGTATGAATGTTTATCGTACATTAACTTAATTATATTTTAGAATTTTGTTGATTTACAAAAAGTGGTTGGTAGATTTTTTTCAAATTTTAATATTTTTTTTACAATATTTAGGTAAGGTTAGGTTAGGTTATAGGCAAGGGGGCCGAGCGCCCGCGGCTAGGCAGGCCAGGGGGCCGAGCACTGCGGCCATGTATTGATTATGTATTACTTTATTAATTTGATGTTTATATAACAATATATATTCGTAGGTCTTTTGTAGAGTTGGTCTTATGTAGGGGTAGGTATTTTGTAGAGTAGGTCTTATGTAGGGGTAGGTCTTTTGTAGAGTAGACCTTTTGTAGAGTAGGTCTTTTGTTTAATTTTATCTAGAGGCTGTCATTCAGACAAGTAATTCCAATTGAAATTGCAGAAAATCAAATATTTTGTTGGCGTAAAACTTGTTTTTTGTAAAAGTAGGGAAGTGGGTAAGAAGGGTTGTTGGTTAAATTTTCACTTATTAATTGTCTGTCAGAATCACCTTCCTTTCCCTGAATTTTATCTAGCAGGATATTCTCAGGGAGTAAGGGAACATTGGAATGTAAAATACATCCGGATACCCAATGTTTTATAATTATAACCACGTTATCTTACACAATAGTTTTTAAAAACTGAATACTTTTATTGAGTTGTGATAGGTTGATTCGAAACAAACAGTTTACAAACTTTCCAATCAATAGTTTCAATTTACACAAGGAGATTATATTATTTTATTATTGGAGATGTACATCTATTCCATTGTTGTCTTAACCTCTTTTCGAGGAAGCTTTGTGTTTATCAAGTTCGAAATTAATTCCTTATCATTATCCTAGAATCAAGCGCAAATGTCGTCTTTTTTGACTTTCCTTTCATAAAGTGACGCGGTATGGATTGTTTATATATTTTGATGCGCACGTTCGTTACTTTTGAATGAGATATGAGTGTGTGAAGATTTCGGAGAACAAAATTGGGCCTATCATTGGTCTCATAGTGCGTGAACGACCCTAGTATACCAGGGATTTGAAACCATAAGAACTTCAGGTAGAATTTGTTAATTTTATTAAGAAGAATGGTGTATAGGACGATTATATGTAGTTTTAAAAAGGCTTTAGCCAGCTAAGCATGAAACTTAATTATGATTAATATATGTTTTAGTTATTTTTTATGTGCCTTTATTTTTGCATTTAACAATGATTTATTAAACCAAATAATTTTCCTTTAAAGCCAAAGTTTCCAAAGATTCTTAACCGTAGAGAAAAATGATTTTAAAAAGCAATTAAGATTACGTGGTTATAAATAACTGGAATTATGAAGTGTCATGGTTGAGACAATTTCAAAGTATCTGATGAATAGGCGTTAGCATTCATCAAGAGATCAATAGCATCCAGTGATTTTGATGCAATAAACTGTGACAATTTTTTCTGTGAAATAAGTACCTAGTGAATCAATATGCCACTAACCAAAAAGCAGAAAATTGAGCGAGCTATCGCTATTGGCAGTGAAAGGCTAGAGGTGTTTGACGAACAGTTAAAAGTGTTTTATGACAATCTAAAAGCCTGCCAAAGTTTTAGTTCATGTGAAAATGTGAATGTAAAATCAATTCGTGACATTTTTAGTGAGGTCAAGGACCAATCTGACCTAATAAAAAGTCTAAAACCTGCCGTGGAGACTAGTGAGCTGCGCGAGTTCAAGCGTGATTTGGATGAAGCTAGTGAGCAGAAAACTGTTGCAGATAAAGTCTATGTGTCGTTGGAGCAGTGTACAAAAATTCTGTACTGGCTTGACAATGATTCAGACGACGCGAGGTCAAGCACTGTCGCCAGGAACCTCGACGTCATTGAGAAGGTGAAGATGGACATGGGAGTGCTTAAAATTTCCGTGGAGTTGCGCCAAGAAGTACATGATATGTACCGAAGGCTTAGAGAGATGGAACGTCGTTCATCTAACTTGGATGAGAGTGGGACACCTGCCATGCTCTCCAGAAGTATGTCTGCCGTGGATATTCGGAGTTCCAACCCGCAGTATGGGCGCTGGGACAACAGTTTGCTGCCGTCCTTCGACGGTACTGACACGGATTACCCAAACTTTAAACAGGTCTTTAAGGATCTATGCTCTGGTTACGGATTTGCTGACCAGAGGTTAAGTCTGATGTTGTGTATGGAGAAGGTGATAACCAACCCGGAACTACGCAAGAAAGTGTCAGCGATTAGAGATCATAATGAACAATGGTCGTTTCTCGATCAGATGTTTTTATCAAACACTCGCCGGTTCATGAGGATTTTAACTAAGCTGAACAAGATGAAACCTGTAGATAAACCTGTGGACGTGGTTAGTGCAATTGCTACCTTCAAGAGCATGATGCAGGAAGTAGAAGCCATCGTTGGTTCTGCAGCTAAGGATTACAACCACCTAACTCTTATTCATATTTTTAAAGACAAGTGCCCTGAAAATTTGAGAGAGAAAATTATGATGGAGCTAGGTAGCATGAACCAACCAAACATCCAGAAGATTGTAGAACTGCTGGAGAGGACCAGGGGAGCAATGTTGGCCGGTGATATGTCCTATGACACTAGCGCCGGCAAGAGAAATCGTGACAGAGCTGCCGCCGCGCAAGTATCTGGCCGCAGCGACAATAAGAATGGAAAGGCTGGAAAGGACAAGGCTTCCAAGTGGAACAGTGCATGTCCTGTGGAGAGCTGCAAGGAGAAACACCCGATTTTCCGTTGCCTCACGTTTAAGAAGATGGATGTGGTTGACCGAAAGAAAGTTGTCCAGCAGAAGAAGTTATGTGAACTCTGCCTGTGTGACGGCCATGCTGCTGACAAGTGTAATAAATCGGATAAGCTTGGTGTTTGTGGCACCAATAATTGCGACAGATATCATTCTAGGTTGCTCCATGAGGCTAGTGCTGGTGTGAATACAGTCTACAAGTCAAGTTCTGCACCCAGCCCCTGTACCTTCTTACTTCAGTTAGTTCCTGTTGTAGCACCTGGCGGCGGCACCTGCCACGCCACTGTCATGTTTGACTCTGGTGCAAATTTGCCACTTGTGTCTGAGAAGTTATCCAACAAGTTGAAGCTGAAATCTACCGGCAGATATACAACTATTTCTGTAGCTGACGGCAGTGAGTCTTCCTGCCGCAATGTTGTGTTTTATCTGAAGGATAGGGACGGTAATTTGAGGGAGTTTGAGGCAGCTGTCATGCCTACCCTCGGCGGGGCCAACGAGATGAGCTCGGTCCACCCCGAAACTGCCGCCGAGATATTTAAAATGCCGCCAGAAAGATTTACATATATTAGTGGAGGCTTAGATATCATCATTGGAAATACACATCCTGACGTGTTTCCATCAACCTACCAGAAAGTGGGCCAGTCTATGTTGTGGCGAACCATTTTTGGTAGTGGTTTTATCTGTACAAGTGCTGACGGTGGAGCTGGAGATCAAAAGTCGGCATATAAGGCTGTCAGTGTCAGTGGAGGCACCTTGCCAGACTTTCTGACGTCTGAATCGTTTGGCGTACAGCCGCAGGCACTTTGTCCAGGATGTACTGCCTGTCAAGAGTGCAAGGCTATGGCCGACGGCACTACCTGGGACCAGCGTGAGAGGCAGAGGATAATTGAGGCAGGTTTAACACTAGACTTGCAGTCCAACAAGTGGACAGGTCAATATGCTTACATTGAAGATCCTCACACCTTGCCCTACAATGAGAGTTTAGCCCGCAAAATTGCTGAAAAGGATCGTGCCAAGATGGTCAAGGAAGGTACCTATGGAATGTATGTGGAGGTATTCAACGACGCCATATCCAGAGGCGTGTTTCAAAAGGCCACGCCTGAAGAATTGCAGTATGAAGGGCCTAAGTCTTGTTCATCAATAGTGGTTGCTTTCAAGGAGGATTCAAGTTCCACACCCATGAGATTGTGTGCAAATAGTTCTCTGACGTTCAAGGGTACCAGTTTTAATAACATAATGCTGGGAGGTCCGCCGCCAATGCAGAAGATTTTTTATCATTTGTTGCTGTTCCGCGGTTACAAGGTTGGTTTAACCGCAGATATTTCCAAGTTTTATAACTCCATCCTGGCCACAGAGTTCGACAGCCAGATGAAGAGAGTTTTATTTTCCCCGACGCCAGACGGTCCACTTGAAATTTACCTGACTAAAGTTGTGAATTTTGGCGAGTTGGCTGCGGGAAATTTGGCAGTTACAGCCCTGAAGTTGACGTCCCGCCTGTTCGGCGGAAAGAGTGAAGCAGAGGTCAAGGAGATGTATGGAGAGGGGCAGATAAACGGTAGTGAAATTGTTGCTAAACCTGAATTATGGAAGGAGCCACAAATACCTACCTACCCTGATGAGGATTTCAAGTTACCTCAGATTCCAGTTGCAGTCAAGCTTGAGAAGCACAGCTTCATAGATGACGTTATTTCGAGAGCAGGATCGGTGCCAGAAGCCAAGGAGATGATGAAAGAAGCCGACAGAATTATCGGCAAAGGTAGTTTTTCCTTCAAACAAGTCATTTATTCTGGAGATGATTGCCAGCCAACCAAGGTGCTTGGGCTGATATGGAAGCCAGCCACCGATGTGTTATCCATCGCCACAAGAGTCAACCAAGATGGTAAAGTCAAGGGAAAGAAGGTGAAAGAGGATGCTGATTTGTACAACCTCCAGGACGCCTTGGACGAGAATCTGACAAAGAAGATGGTCCACAGGTTCGCCGCCCAGACCTTCGACCCGATCGGGCTTTGCAGCCCTATTCTGTTGAGAATTAAACTTGTCCTGCGGAAAACATGTTTGCTGAATTTGGGCTGGCAAGATTTCATTCCAAAAAGTCTACGGGATGAACTTGTTAAGTCGCTGGAGGACAGAGCTGAGGTCGCTAAATTAGAGTTTGACCGTTGTGTGGTCCCGGAGGAACCAACTGGCCTTCCATCCTTGATGATGTTTTCGGATGGGTCATCAGAGGCTTATGCATGTATGGCATATTTGAGGTGGCCAACTAGACAAGGATTTGAAACGTTTCTGCTAGCCACCAAGTCTAGAGTTGCGCCGGTCAAGACTGAATCAATTCCACGCCTTGAATTGATGGGTTGCCAGATGTCCACAAGGTTGTCAAAGTCCATCAGAGATGCCCTGCCCTTTGATGTTATCAGAGTGATGTACTTTACTGATTCATCGTGTGTTTTATCACAAATAGTTTCCAACAGTGCTATGTTGAACACATTTAATTCTCATCGCATTGGAGAAATTCAATCTGCAACCAACAAGGATGACTGGAGGTGGGTCCCGGGGACACACAATGTTGCAGATTTGGGCACCAGAAGCACCTGCAAGGTATCAGATTTGGGACCAGGTTCCAGGTACAGATTGGGCCCAGAATGGTTGCGCCAGGATGAAAGTGCGTGGCCGGTGAAAACTGCCGAACAAGTCAAGCAGGATTTACCACCAGAGGAGTTGAATACCAAAATGGTTAAGTTATGTTCAATGAAAGTTGCCGGAGAAGCCGCTGAAGATGTCTTTAGGTTTAAGCACAGGAGATCATTTGGACAGGCCAAACGTATTATGGCAGCTGTCCTGCAAGTAGCGAACACCTGGTTGAAGAAGCTAAAGAGCAGACAAGAAGGTAAGACTACAGCCGCTGGTAGTCATGTAGCAGCCGCAGATTCTGTGTACAAGCCGTCTTTGTACAATTTTATGGCGGCGGCGGAACTTTTCATTGTGTCATGTAGCCAACAGGATGAGTGGATAAATGACGCTAAAGGCAATTATGCGTCATTGAATCCATTAGTGCATGAAGTATCATTGACCTGGCCTGTCGTTGGTCCCGGAGGAAATTATGTGACCAGGGAGATGAGAATTCTTAAAATGGTTGGTCGTGGAGAGCCCGTCATTGACGCCATTACTGGTGGCCGTAAAATGATATTTGAAGACATGCCAGGTTTAATAATTTTGGAGCCTGGTAATTGGTTAGCTGCTGTTTTTATGAGAGAAGCGCATGTTGAGCTTCACTCTGGTGTCCGTGGAACTTTAGCTGAGAGCCGCCGTTGGTGCTGGATTGTGAAGGCAAGGAGGTTGTCCATCATGGAAGTGAAGAAGTGTTGGCCCTGCAGTGTTGAGAGGGCCAAGGAATGTCGTACTACCATGAAGGATGTGTTACCTGACAAGTTGGTCCCGAGCAGGCCTTTTGAAGCTGTGCAAGTCGACCTGATGGGTCCGCTGGTTACGAGGAGAGCTGCCGCCAAAACGAGGAGTCAGACAGCAACGAAGAAGGTGTGGGTGTTCGTGGTGGTCTGCAGGTTCTCAGGGGTGTTATGGTTAGATGCCTTGGAAAAGTATGATACCAGCAGTATCCTGTTGTCCCTGCGCAAGTTGGAGGCTGTTCATTGTCTGCCGAAGGTCATAGTAAGCGACATGGGCACACAATTATCCGGTGCTCGCAAGGTTTTAGAGCAGAAGTTGGGCAGCCAGGTAGAGTTTTCTTGGTCTCAGATCCCGGCCCGAGCCCACCATTTTATTGGGAAAGCTGAGAAAATGGTGGGATTAACCAAGAGATTGCTGTCCAAGAAGTTGGTGAATAGTTCTGTTAATTTCAACGAGCTCCTGGTGCTGTTGGCAGAGGTTAGCAAGTTGATGAATAGCAGACCATTGACGATAGAAGCTGCGAACGACGTGGAGAATTGGCGGCTGATTACCCCTGGCCAGCTGCTGGGAAATGTTGACCGCCAGCCGTTGTGCAATGTGGCGATGAAACCGGAGGACCAAATTTCCTCCAGGTTGAAGTTGTTAGAAGATTTGTCTGCCCAGTTTTGGACTGCCTACCGCCAGGAGATCCTACCGAAGATATTACGGATGTCCAAGTGGAAGGATGAGATGGCGGAGCCACTAGCCGATGGAGATATAGTTCTGGTTACGAGTACCAATCCGCTGATGAGATGTTTGCGGATGGGCCGAGTGACGAGGATTGAGGATGGGAGAAAGACTGCAAGAGTCTTGTTCAGGCTGTCAGATAAATCTCCCCTGGAAGAACATGCTGTATCAGTCAGGCAGTTGTTAAAAATTATGATTAATAATTGATTCTTATTTTATGGAAATTGAGATTTTTTTTAGTAAAAAGCCACATTTTCATATGCCTATTTTATGCCTAAAATAAGAATCAAATGAAATGCGATTAATTTTTATTCTATTTCATATGCTCAAATTTAATTTTATTGAGTTTAATTTCTTTTCAAAAGTACAATTCATTATAAAACTTACCTGAAAAGTTTACCAAAAAGAATAAATGTGTCGAGGTTGCGTGATTCGATATTTATTCTAAGAAAAAAATCAAGTATTTTTTTAGCAGATTTTTTTTAAAAATTATATATGAATTTCAATCAAGTAAAACATTTTATTCAGATCAAGGAATGATTGAAAATTCATATTTAAAGTCTCATATTTTTTTTACAAAGAAAAATTGGTATTTTTTTTCATAATTCCGATGAAAATTCTAACAAAGATATTATTATTTTGCTATTCTTTAAGTATTAAAAAGTTTTATTGTTGATTAAGATAGTACAGTTCTTATTCATTAAGTTTGAAAAACTTTCTGCCCAAGGATTTTGAAATATTTTTTCTTACTACTCTTTTTGATGCTTAACAAATTTAATTTTAAGTACCTATAAATCTTAATTTTCTTGTCTAAGATTTATTTCGTTTTATTTTACCATTATTGTTTACATTTCAACCTGATTTCGTAGGTACTTATTGATTTATTAATAATGATTTATTACCTATTGATTATGAAATGATTATTATTTAGTATAAGTTGTTATATTTACAACATCATGATTAATAGGATTATCCATTTTAGGATTTGTGTATGTGATCTTATGAGTGTCATGTGCATGGAATATTGTATGGTACAAACCAATCCCCATCCTTCTATCCTAAATGTTAGGTATTATGAGTCCTAGTGAGGAGTATAATATTGTGTATGCATTTCACGGGGTTTCATTTAGTTAGGAGCAAAAATTGTCACGGTTTTCGGGATGTGGCCATTCTCATGTGATTATGGTGAGTTGAGTTTAGTGAGAAAAGTTGCTAGTGCTCAGCGCAAAAAACCTTGAATCTCGTTAAGGAAGTTAATTTGACTTTCAAACGGGGGGTGTGTCTTAACCTCTTTTCGAGGAAGCTTTGTGTTTATCAAGTTCGAAATTAATTCCTTATCATTATCCTAGAATCAAGCGCAAATGTCGTCTTTTTTGACTTTCCTTTCATAAAGTGACGCGGTATGGATTGTTTATATATTTTGATGCGCACGTATGTTACTTTTGAATGAGATATGAGTGTGTGAAGATTTCGGAGAACAAAATTGGGCCTATCATTGGTCTCATAGTGCGTGAACGACCCTAGTATACCAGGGATTTGAAACCATAAGAACTTCAGGTAGAATTTGTTAATTTTATTAAGAAGAATGGTGTATAGGACGATTATATGTAGTTTTAAAAAGGCTTTAGCCAGCTAAGCATGAAACTTAATTATGATTAATATATGTTTTAGTTATTTTTTATGTGCCTTTATTTTTGCATTTAACAATGATTTATTAAACCAAATAATTTTCCTTTAAAGCCAAAGTTTCCAAAGATTCTTAACCGTAGAGAAAAATGATTTTAAAAAGCAATTAAGATTACGTGGTTATAAATAACTGGAATTATGAACTAATTGATTTTGTAATTTCAGGACTTTGAAATAATTTCATCAATAAATCTATAATCAAACCTGCTGTTGAAACTTGATGGTTCCTGGTATTGGGGGTTTGTATGTTCGCCAACAGATCTCGAGAACTTCCCGCTAATTTGGAAGTCATACTCAACCAAAGTGTCATGGTTGAGACAATTGTCTTATCCATAAAATACCCGGATGTTTTATTACTACTGATCAATAACTTTTATTTTTAGGACTCTACTGGAAAGTGTAGAAAAACTATTGGCTTAAATATACAGAGGTAAATTTTATATGTGCGTTTGCAAAATGTAAAAGAATAGAGAGAGCATGAGCTATATATACATAAATATATTTGCTCATAGGGTGGGGACCCTGTCCGTATTTTGTCTAAGGTCTTTGAAATTGGCTAATATCGTCGAAAATAAATATATATAAACACAACCAAGTCCTTAAATAAGAACATAAAACAATTTGCTAGCAGACTAAAAGATAGGTAAACCACTTGGGCTAGGTAGTTTTTTAGATACATGTATACATCTATACTTATACATTTATTTACTTCATAATGGCAGATTTGTGAAAAATGATAAAAAATCAGTATGTTGTCCGAAAATCTGGCAAATAAATTTAATTTTCCTTTTGGTTCTTTCCTCCAAAATGTCAATCCTTCACTTAAACCAATTTCTCCTCATTATTTTTTATAGAAATGTATATAAGGAGGAAGGTATTTTTTAATCCCTGTGGGGGGCCTAACTTTGATCGGGGGCTATACACTCGGTGTAAATTACCCAATATAACCCAGTCTAACATGACCTAAAGTAAAACAAAACTACTCCCAACTTATTTGCAATATTCAAATTAAGCAAGGGGGTTTTTATGTTCAACTTGTAACTCTGTGGGAAACTTCCAAAGTAAAAGTTTTTTTTTATATAAATTATGAATAATTTTGATAGGTTTGGTGATTTGGAATTTAACAAATGGATAGACAGTTTTGAACCATCAAATAAGGTATTTTAAAATTAATCAAAATGTTTAATTCTAAAAGAAATACCACTTGAAAGTTCTGCTGAAAAAATTTCTAGAATGGCAGACCCCCCCCCCCCCCCCAAACTTACTTTTGTTTATGGTCTCTGTGAGAGCTCTAACCCTGCCGGGCTAATCTAGCACTTTACAAAATAATTAATCTATTTTTGTTTTGCAAAGTACCAGCGGCTATGCCTTTAGAGGCCCACTTTCGCTTATAAGATTAAAAAGAAAAAATTGGTAACTTTGTTGGAAGGAAAAAAATAGTAATTCATATAGTGGCGCCGCCTAGCGGGACGTTAAAAATATTTCTCTTTGAAGGGTGGTAGTACCTTCTTACAAAATGACTATACACCTTCCCGCGACCTATGAGAAGCTACACTGTAAAGTAAATTTATTTCGGTCCAGCTGTTAGCAAGATCCTTCGGTACAGACAGACAAAGATCCTTTAATATAAGGAAATAGTCCTAGATTTTTTTTATATTTTTTCAGAATTGTGAAATAAATTCTTGTGATGGAGACAAAATCTTATGGCACGACGGACAATGTTATCAGGTAAAAAAGAGTCAAAGTTTATCAAAGAATAATGGGTAATGACCAAAAAATCCTCAAAAAAGTTTCAAGTTAACCCTTGATTTCTTATCATTTTTGTTGACAAAATATGTTACTGACTGACAAAAAGCTTATCAATCTATCTAAAAATGCCGCGAAAAATATCACATTTTCAGAATGATGGCGTAAAGATTGACAAAGTTAATAATCATGTAGCTCCTTAACTAAAAAGAAGTCATGAATGATACAAAAGATTAGCCTTACCATTTTTCATAATAGCGTATAGGCCCCCAAAGGCTACTATGGTATTTGAAGTAAAGGGCATGTCAACCCCAACTTTAAATCTTAGTTTTAGAACGAAAGGGCTTTTCTATGGGCAATTTTTATAAATTCACAAAATAGTTATAAGCTGTAAGAAGCTTCACTTTGAAGGAAAAACATATTGGTGCAGATCCTCGCTACATATCATGCTACTTTGTCTATATGGATATAATATTGTTTAGGCAGCTAGTACAGGTCCTTGTAATACTGGAGAATGGCTGGTCCTTCAACAAGTTATTGATAACAGGTAATTGATAACTAGTCCCCAAAGTTTTACAATGATATTCTCTTATTCGTTTACTTACAACTTTGGGGATTTGCATTGATTTTGATTGGCTAGATTATTAAGTTGAGTGTCAAAACATTTCAACCACGAATTGTAATCTACAGAATTTATCTCCATTGGATATGTACATCAATTTGTTTATCATTGTCTTATCCCTTAAGATCCGTGTATTTTCTTGTAAAGTAAACTGAATAATTATATTTTTATTTTACAAAATATATACCTACATGTTTTGCTATCTTCTTGTTACAAAATATAATAATTTCAAGTGTATAATAATCATTATGAAATTGAAATAATTATCTTGTTAATATATAAGGATTTAAATATTAGTTCGTAATTCCATTACTTATTGTTAACCTAAACCTTAAACAATTGTTAAATGGTTATCATTAATAATAAAGGTCTCCCAAAGTAATTAATATGTAAAGCCCCTTTAAACCTTATTTCAATAACAGCGTATGAGCTATCTTTCAGGTAAGTGTGTAAGCAAATATTTCTAAAGATAATACAATTTTTTGGGTCCTGTACATGTGCTGCAGGTAGTTGTCTGGAATATATATCAATACTGAAACATTTATTTGTACATCCTTGTATAGGCCAGTAATGAGATGTGTAACACCAGAATGTAGTGACTCAGAAGTTATGCTCAACTGTACCTGTGTTCCCAGACAACCTAAGGTAATATTAGTTCTTTCACTCAAATTGCCTGTTAATCACTAATGTCCCCTCCTTCTTATTTTGGAATTAAATTTAAAGAAAGTTTAAAACAAAGCTATCAATCTTCTGTAGAACCAGGATTTGTGTATGCATGTCTATTTCAATCCACCAATAGTGCATAAATACTTGCTAAAATTTATCATTGGCTGGTTTTATGCTATTTGAAAGAAAAATGAAATATAATCAGAGAAAAAGTCTTTTTTTTTATTTCAGAGCAGAGATGATATTGGTACAAGCCCATGTGGAGCTGGGGACAAATGGGAGATTCTGGTTACTCCCTATGGACAGGGAGTGTGCAGTTGCCCCTCTGGTTTCTTAGTGGATAGTTCTTGTAGTGTAAGTATGTTAGATATTTCATCATTATAAAAAATTAATATGAAGTCGGTTTGTTTGAATTTTATGAAAGATGCAACTGCTGAACTGATAAGGTTCTTCTATTACCATAAAGCCCTTTATGTGTTTAGAAAGGTTTTAAAACTACAATTGGTAGGGTACCTCAACTCTAAAAAGAAAATTCGCACCTAGAAAAAAATATTCCCCCTCCAAATCCTTTTTATCTCCTGGGTAAAAAAAATTACCCCTGCCGACAGATTTTAGGGTGGGTAATTACCCCCCCCCCCCAAAAGTTTTGCTTTTCTAGCAAAAGCTTCTAGAGATAACTTTAAGAGACTTGATGATAATAGAGTTGTTCTTATTTGGATACAACCTTAGATTTAACAAGGATTGATATAAATAATACAAGATCTTCAGAAAGTTTTGATGGTATAGCAAGAGTTTCCAGAGATAATTGTAAGATACTTGATGATGATATAGTTGTTCTTATTTAGGATACAACCTTAGATCTAACAAGGATTGATATAATTAATACATGATCTTTAGATAGTGTAGATGGTATAGCAAGAGTTTCTAGAGATAATTGTAAGATACTTGATGATGATATTATTGTTTTTATTTAGGATACAACCTTAGATTTGACAAGGATTGATATAATTAATACGAGATCTTCAGAAAGTGTTGATGGTATAGCAAGAGTTTCTAGAGATAATTGTAGGATACTTGATGATGATATAGTTGTTTTTATTTAGGATACAACCTTAGATTTGACAAGAATTGATATAATTAATACAAGATCTTCAGAAAGTGTTGATGGTATAGCAAGAGCTTCTAGAGATAACTGTAAGAGGCTTGATAATAATACAGTTTGTGTTGAGGAGGTAACTTAGATCATCATTTTGATTTATAAGTAGCAAAGCTACTTTGTAATTCAATTTGTATGTCAGTATGTCCATACCCCCATGGTGAAATTTTATTTTCTTACCTGCTATTTAATATAGATAGATGAAATTTTCATTTTCCATGAACTAACCAAAACATCCAGTATATTTTGCATATTTCAAAAGATATACAGGGTGAGTCAGAAAAAACTGAGTTTTTCGATTTTCAGAAACAACCAGAAGGAATATAGAAAAAAATAATTATATGTCCTTGTTCTCTGTACAAAAGCACATCAAACTTGTAAAAGGTGTTCTTCATTATCTCTAAAAATGCGGCCTCTATGATAGGTGTATGGTGTCAAAAAATGCCTTGTGTGAAAAATGTTGATCAAGAAAAAATAAAATAACTCATCTATTTAAAAATCTAAAAATTTAAATATTTATTTAGAAAAAAGTCTAAGAAAAGTACTTTATTTAGTTTTAAATGTGAAATGCTTTTTGGCTCCTCACAAAAGCATTTTTAGAATACTGCAATTTGTTATTTTTTCATATTTCTGGATTGTGATGTATGTGGTTTAAAAGAATCTTCTATAATAATGTAGCTTATAGTAAAAAGAAAAAAAAAACCTTTTTATTTGACAAAAAAATAAAGATAAAAAAGTTATCAAGGTTTGAATTTTAAAATAGAAATGCCTTTTAGAAACCTACCCTATTTAAATGAAGTTATTATGATGGATTATAACACACAAGTATAATTTGTCAAAAGGGGGCGGAGATTTTGGAGATTAAATCCAGTCTTGCACCAAATATAGAGGAAATTCAGGGGGAGGGGGGAGGAATTTAGGTAACAAGATGAAATATTTCCTATCATGAGCTGGTTTTCCGGTGTTTGGGTATTAAAAACTTTTGATTTATAATGTTATAATTTAATTTAAATAAATTGTATTTTTAAGATGTTAAATATTTACAATCTGTTGAATAAAAATTTTAATAATCAAAAAATATGTTTGTTTATCTTTTTAGAATGGTAGACATTTTTTATTATAAATAAATCTACCTAAAAAGTACAAAATAATGGCCGAAAAAGTCATCACACACACTTTTTGAAATCTTTATGCTCTAAAAAGCGCTGTTGTTTTCAGAGATATTCAAAAACACCTTTTCTAAGTTTAATGTATATTTTAATAGAGGACAAGAACCTATAATCGTTTTTTCCATATTCCTAGAGGTTGTATCAGAAAATCGGAAAACTCAGTTTTTTCTGACTCACCCTGCAAATATATTTTTTTTTTGGTTTCCTTTTTTATATTAATAACAAAATCAAATTATATTATATAAATTTTATGTAAAGATTTTGCTTCTTTTAAATGGTGGGTTGTAAAATTTTTTTTTGTTGAATTTTTTATGATTTTGCTTTTATTATGTTAAATGCCCTTTTAAAGTCTAAAATAGACAAATATACAAATTAGTATTAGTATTAGTAGTAGTGAATTTGTAATCAAAGAAATTTAAATTTAAGCGTAGCCTAACAATTGATATCAATAATAAGCTCCCTTTTGTTTTTCTATCTACTGATCATAAACAACATTTCAGGAAAATATTGAAAGTGATCACACTGTGACGAACAAGACTTCAACCATAGCAGATCTTATTGAATGGCTTGATAGCTTCCCAAAACCAGGTATGGAACAAACATAGGTAATTAAAGTTTTGTAAGTAAAACATAAAGTTAAACATTAAGATATTTAAAACAAAAACAAATTTTAAAATTAAAAATTGCTTAGAAATTAAATAATCTACACAAAATATAATACGTACCATCTTATACCATCTTGAATAGATATTTATTGCATCATTTTACAGATGGTAAATTAAAAATTATAAGATTAATTACAGTTTTGTTGTGCCCAAGGGGTTAAAGGCCTGTGCGTTTTCGAAGCAATACTGAAAAACTAAATATTACTTAATTGGTTTATCTATCCATAATTTTATTTTAGATAACTTGTGCAATGAGAATAAAGAAGTAAATCCTTTGGCTAGATTTAAATTAGTTGGAGATCTAGATGAAATAGGGAGTGAGGCTGATAAAAAGTGTTTTCAGGTATAGATCACTTTTATATAAGAGCAACAATAACGAAAAGTCCAGTCAATGGTTTTATTGTTATCATATTACAGTTATATAAAGTAGTTTGTCTATTATCACAATAATTAAAGACTACAAATCTCTTACAGCAAGACCTTGCGATTTTGGTTATCCTTTGCTTTGATATTATGAATGTTTTATAATAGGAGTGGAAACGTTATCTCAACTGTAACTTTTATATACTGCCTTATAAAGTCAATATTAATAGGCCTTTTCCCTCAAAGTATATAGTTGAGTACAAAAACCAACCCTCCCCCTTAGTTTGAAATAAATTGATATTAAGAGGGATAGTATTTTTTTTCTTTTACTTTAGGCTATGTTAGGTTTAGTTGTATTGGGAACATGCTAGCCCCTATTTTCAATTTATTACAAAATATGGGGGAAATGTTCTGTGCTCGCTAGTCTTTTTGAGGGAAAGTACTAATAAAGTGAAATTAAAGTTCATTAACATGCTTTAAGTTTAAGAGGAGTCAGATTTTTATTTTTATCTAGGATGGAGGAGTAATGTATAATGGAAACTGTGAACAAATTTTACAACATACCCCAGCTTGTGGAGAAGATACGAATAAGGAATAGTTTTAAACTCCCAAGTGGTGCTTATTAAACCCTTACTCCACTTAACCTAACCTGAAATAAGTATAAAAAAAAGATGGTTTGTGACGCAACCCAATCTTTCCCACTTTTGTAGGAACACGATTCCAGTGACGTCATATTTTTCTTTCCCGTAAAAGGGAAGGGGGGAAGAAAAAAAGAGATGGGAGAAAAGGGGGTTTTTCCCCATCTCTTTTGAAGAGATTTTCTTCCCCCCTTCCCTTTTTCGGGAAAGAAAAATATGACATCACTGGAATCGTGTTCCTACAAAAGTAATACAAAAGTGGGAAAGATTGTCTTGCGTCATGGTTTGTGGCAGATAGGGAGGGGAAATTAGACTGAAATTACACTGGTACAAAAAGTTTTATTGGTCCAAACGTCCAGTGTCAAAACTTTTCAACAAATAATTTAATGTATATAAGTTGTAGTTTTGTTTATCTTGGGTATTTATATCAATATATCGTCCATTGCCTTATCCCTTAATGTTCTTTAAGGTGCCTTCATAAGCTAGCATCCTTAATTATAAATTGATTTTAGCCCTGGATAATTTAAATTTAAACTATTTGCCATACAGAGACTTGTAATGGTAGAGAATAGTACCCATTTATATTTAGACTGTCAGGAAAGCAGCTTTTAGTAACTAATAAAAAATGACGTCATACAATATATATGTCCAGTAAAATTTTTACCATATGATCAAATGTGCATTGGCCTATCATAGGTCATTTGTATTGTATGACGTCATTTTTTATTTGCACTATAAGAAGCTTCGACTGCCAGGAGGACAAATGCAGTTCAAGTGATCACGTTTTTGTTCAAGACTTATGTCAGGTTGGTCATTCTTAATAAGTAGGATTATGTAGGAAGGAGGGATGGGAAATTGGGCTGCTTATTACACTAGTCCCCAAAGTTTTATTATAAGTTTTCTTATTTCTTGTCTTACAATTTTGGAAACTTTTATTAAATTTTGATTGGTTTGTTTGTTAAGTTTCAACCCTTAATTGTAATCTATAGAAAGAGTAATTTTGTTTAACATCTTTTCACATCAATTTTTGGCTATTGTCTTATCCCTTTAGATCCATGTGGGTCCATATTAAGTGCAACAATAATAAACTAATTATCAACATTTCAGAATATTTATAACGCTTAAGAAAAAAGACAATGGAAAATAATTAAAGTTTTGTGTTTCTAGTATAGGATTAAGTAGGGTAGCGGAGGGTGGCAGAAAATAGTGAAAAACTTATACAAGGCATGGCTTTAAAAATAGTAGACAAAAACATCCTGGGACCTATGTAAACAATCCTAAAATGTATAACTACCTTTACTTACTACCTTACTTCTTTATATATTTACTACTTTATATAAGTAAATGGAGGATTTCCAGTAATGCCCGAGCCGATTGTGATCCGATAGATTAGAACTGGTTCTAAGTTATATTGAAAATTATGTATAACATTCTATTACAGATAATTTTCAACAAATATTAAAATAAAATATTTTTTTTTACTGCGGGACGTCATTTTTTTCTGAAAGCTGTCTATACTGCGATGCGATAAATAACTAATCATTATACTTTCAATATGTTTTTTCAGTGTGTAGAAAAAAGTTCTGAAAAATGGTGTTCAAACGGTGTCAAAGAAGTTGATAACTTTGGAAAAGGAATGGATTTAGAATATACATGGATATTATGACAGGGAAAAAACTTGCGTCAATTTAGGTTACTAACATGGATATCACTTATTGGTCAATTCGTTCATTCAGTAGGATGGAAGGGGATGAGGTAAACGGGGTAGATGGGGAAGGGATCAATATTTTAGCTAGCTACAAGGTTCACATGTTAGATTAGAGTACATGAAAATCTGATGTAACATCCAATTAATAATAAATCCATTGGGAAAGGAATCTGCAGTTGTCCTGATAAACAAATATATGATAGTGAAGAGAAGAAATGTATTGAGGGTAGGTTTTAGGCTATTATATGATGTTTAATCCAATGTTTTTAATAAGGCGTATTTGCATTCCGCTCAATATGACCATTTAAACTTTCAGTTCAGTCTGGCTATTCTACCTCCCAAAAATATATCAAAATCCAGAAAAACAGACGGACGGACGGACGGACTGATATCCTGTTACTTTTTTATTGTTTTAAAAGTAGGATTGTTATATAAAAAAAAATCTTAAAATAATCTTTCTTTTTACAATCAATACTTCTATAGGAGGATTAATTTATCAACCAATTTAATAACAATGTAATCTCAATTTTTTTGTATTAAGAGTTAAACGGGACTTTATTTAAAAATTAGAGTAAAACACTATATAGAGGGAGAAAGAGTTAAATAAATGTATCTCCCAATCTCAACCGCCTTGTGCAACCTTTATATTGGGTCTTTGAAAATCAACTAATGGTATCGCTTATATTAACACAACCAAGTAGGAGAAAATAATTTAGAAGCAGACATAAGATATCTTTGAAATAGGAAGGGAAGTAGTTGTCTGTATATACATTTATACTATAGATTAGGTCTTGTTAGAATAGTTCTAACACAAATAGCTAATATATTTTTGGACGTTTTTATACTTGTTTAAATTATTTTTGACAATAAACTCTTTTTTTAGATGATTGGGAAGGCCAACAAGACTTTTGCTTACTGAGGTGAAAAACATATTTGATTCTTTTACTAATTAACATTTTATAAATGAGATATACAAATGGATGTAGAATATACGTGGATATTATGGCAGGGGAAAAATTGTTGTCAATTTAGGTTGCTATTTCCCCTGTCATATATTAGTTAGATCGTTCATCCAGTAGGGGGGGGATAGGATAAGGTCAAGGGGGTGGAGAAAGGGGAGTGTTATTTTAACCCGCTGCGTTTTTCACTTTATCAGGGAACATAGAAATCTGGTGTAAGTTTCAAGAAAAACAAAAATTCATTGATATACAAAATTTATTAGTGGAAAATAATCAAGCAACCTTTATTATTATTTGGGAATAAGATCAAAGTTTTTAGTTTGGGGGAAAATTAATGGATTTTAATACAAACTTTAGATTTTAGTAGGTATTGTATCTAAATCACTTGAGAAGATGCAGTCTAACATTTATATTTATATGCAAATTTTTTTGTCGCTTGACCGACAGACTGACGCACCAAGTAAGTTTTGATTAGCGGGACAAAGTTTTAAAAATCAGCTATGTGACGTCATAAAAATGAGGGAGATGATAGGAGAAGTGGGAAAGAAAACCCTTAAAAAGATATAGATAATCACTCATTTTTATGACGTCACTTGGCTGATTTTTTAGACTATTTTTCCCGCTACCTCTCTTAATATCTTCACAAACAAAATTTGCAGATGATAAAATCACATTTTTCCCATTGCGTTAGGGACAGACAGACAAAGTTTATTATTTAGTAGCTTAAATAAACAAAATTTCCCCCTTTTTCAGTAGTACCCAATTGGGTACCCAAGGTCCTTGTCCGGATGGTTATCTGCTTCTCTTCAATCACTTTGATGGACAGGCAGGCCGTTAAAGAGATATAAGTAACAATATTGTAACAAACCCGCGACTGTGGCGTGAAGAAGCTTATAGTGCCTAATAAAAATGACGTCATACAATACAAATTACCAATGATAAGCCAGTATACATTGTAATAGACCTATGGTAAAATTATACCTGCATATCATAGGTCATTTGCATTGTATCGGTATGACGTCATTTTTTATGCACTATAAGCTGTTTCCTGTAGCGAATTCACTCGTTGTCGGGAAGTAGATATGTTCGGATCTCGGCCTGATGCCATGTCATAACTAAATAATTTAGAAATGCTGCTGCTATGTCAGATGAGTTACAAAAATAGTTAAAGTAGGAGAATGCCGTGGCTCAAATCAGGCGAAATTCATTACCATGCACAGTTAGGACTTACATTGGGTCGTGCAATCAAAGGGTTGGTTGTTTGAAGAGAGTTGTCATAAAAAAAGAAAATTTACAAAAAACATCTAAGAAAATCACGAAACCTTCATAAATATGCATTATTTTCTTATAAAGAAAAAACGTTTTTTTCTTGGAAGGGTGATTACAAATTATAATAAACGTTCTAAAGCTTCATTGTAAAGGAGAACAACATCGGATTAGAGGTTAGCTAATCCTTCGCTACAAACAGACAGACAAATATATAGACATCCTGTTACTTTCAATAAGCTCAATATACTTATATGTTTAACGGCTGTGTAAATATCAGGCTAAATGTAAGAAAACAGAAATACCTGCATTCAAATATACTCCAGCTCAATATGTGGTCACAGATGAGGATCTCTGTCAATAGTTATTTACCTCAGTCTATTATAGACAGCTTTCTGCAGATATTAATATGAATAATTGTAAGATTAAAACCAGTTTTGTTAGCACTGGTATGATTTTTAATTTAATATTTGTGGAAAATTGTATAACATCGATTTACATACAATTTTCCGCAAATAACGAAAAAAAAATGGAAAAAATTATTAAATCAACCTATATAAATTACAATGGCGTGCATTTTCTACAATCCTGATTTTTAGTGGGGGGTGTAACTTTTACCTTGTCACCACCTTAACTTGATATTTATATAAATGTAGACTTCTGTCAGGAATGCCTACATTCCTTATTTATTATGCCAGGGGGTGCATACACCTTCCCCCCTCCTACAACTCCTTCAGCACGCTGCGCAATAAGTATAAATGAAATTGTATTTTTTTGTAATATCGAATAAAAGAAAATTGCTGTTGAATATTTTTTGTACCCATACGTCTATACTCTATAAGTCTTACGTGTATATCAGTCTTATTATTTGTAAGTGAGTAAATGAATAATATTATAAAATTTTTAGCGATAAACCATTTAGAATGATACAAATTATTTTATTAATACCTTTGAACTGTCCAAAATTAAATTTTTTCTTTAAAAAAATCACGGAACTTAGCTTGACTTTGAGAGGTTTCGCGTTTTTTTTCTTCTAAAGGAAATTAATCTATTGTGGTTTATTGTCTACTAGCGGCTTCGTCCCTAGCCTCTAGGGGCTTTGCCCTAAGGGGTATAATTACATCTTCTATTACCAACTCAGAGAAAAAAAAATTCGAATGAGTCGTAAATTTCCACCGATAAATGGCGAAATCGCAAAATTCGTAAAAAAATTGGGGGGGGGGGGATTTTTTTGTTTTGGGGGGGTTGGGGGTCCCCATGCCAAGGACTACCCATGCATACCTGATTTAGGGCTAAGGTTTCCCCTCTACTCTTACTCCAATCTCTAAGGCCTGAAAGAGCAGCAGTAGGTACTAATTTTAAATTTTTAGTATTAGTGTGGTCTAGGGATAAGCGGACGTTAAACCCATAAGCCATATCTGCAGGTATTCACTTTCTATATAAAACACTAGCGGCTTCGCCCCTAGTCTCAAACCAATTTTTCGTATTTTAGATTTAAAATAAAAAATAAATTTTTTTTTTTTTTTGGTGGGGGGGGGGGGTTGGGGGGGGGGGTAGTCGACCCCACTATTTAAATTTTAGTTTTAAAAAGAAAAAAAAAATTGGGGGGGGGGGGTTAGGGGTGCCCCACCCCCCAAGAAAATAGTTATAAACCTTCCCGGGAACTATGAGAAGCTACCCTGTAAAGGAGAACCGGATCAGTTCAGCGGTTAGCGAGATCCTTCGCTACAAACAAACACACAAACAGACAGACATCGTTCTTCTTTGTATTATAGATTTAATTATGTCCTTGGACACGTGAACATATGAGGAAGTGAAGGGTCACCCTAAATTCTACCTATAAATACAAATATGTATTGCGCTGTTATCTCAGTTACACTTTGCCAGTTGGCCGATAAACAACAAAGCACAGTTATGGAATCTCGACCACAAAGAATTTTTTATCCAATCTTGACAAGTGAGGTATTTTTGGAAAGAGGAATATACATAGAAAACGCCTATGTAAATTAGAAAATCCGCAGAAATCATATTTGCAAGTTATTTGCAAAAATCTGCAATGTTAATTTGCAAAATTAATTTCATGCCTTAAATGACAGTTTTAGAAAAAAAAAATTTATGAAATGTGTTTATCTGTAAGTTTAGAACATACTTAAGGCAAAAAATTTTCTTTAGTGTTACTTTTTTCACCTTATATATGGAAAAAGTAGTTTCTCACATTTTATGATAAAAAAAAGGTATAGGAACAAAAAAATAAGTTTTTTCTTGATGTAAACACAATAATTGGCATAAAATCTATCATCCTAAATGTAAAAATCAGATATAGAAACCTTTTTAGAGTCAATATAGTGCAAAAAGTAACCAAGACATTTTTGCAAAGTATGAAAATCTAAAGAAAATAGTTCTTTTTGCTTTTGATATACATATCAGATAAATGTATATAAAATTAGTGATCAAAAACTATAAAACATGTTATAAGTTTTTTCAACACTGTCATTGATTAAATTGCACTTTTAGGTTTAAGAATTACCGAAGTAGTGCATAAAAACTCTTTTTATGTAGTAATTAAACAAAATAAATGCCAAAAACCAACTACAAAATGGTCTACTGCATTATAAAAAACGCCTAATTGTTGATTTGAATTTATTGTGCAAAATAACTTAGTAAAAAGAGTTTTTATGTGCAACTTTGGTAATGAGTAAACCTAAAAGTGCATTTTAATCAATGATAGGGTTGAAAAAAGTTATAACTTGTTTTATAGTTTTTGATCACTAATTTTATATACATTTATCTGATATGTATATCAAAATCAAAAAGAACTGTTTTCTTTAGATTTTTATACTTTGCAAAAATGTCTTGGTTACTTTTTGCACTATATTTGCTCTAAAAAGGATTCTATATATGATTTTTACATTTAGGATGAAAGATTTTATGCCAATTATTGTGTTTACATCAAGAAAAAACATATTTTTTGTTCCAATACCTTTTTTTATCATAAATTGTGAGAAACTGCTTTTTTCATATATAATGTGAAAAAAGTAACACTAAAGAATTTTTTTTTGCCTTAAGTATGTTCTAAACTTATAGATAAACACATTTCATAAAAAGATTTTTTTCTAAATCTGTCATTTAAGGCATGAAAATAATTTTGCAAATTAACATTGCAGATTTTTGCAAATAACTTGCAAATATGATTTCTGTGGATTTTCTAATTTACATAGGCGTTTTCTATGTATATTCCTCTTTCCAAAAATACCTCACTTGTCAAGATTGGATAAAAAATTCTTTGTAGTCGAGATTCCATAACTGTGAAAGCTGAGGAGAAAGCTGAAATTATTCCAAGTCTGTAAGTTTTTTTAGTAGCGAAGCTACTCTATAATCTGAAATGTCCGTCTGTATGTTTGTATGTATATCTGTAACGTTTTGGAGATAAACGCCAGAAATTATTAGGGATTAAATGAGTTCACTAGAATATTTTTACCAAGTTTCATAATATTGTCAAATAAAGATTCCTAGATTTTTCCGTTTTTAAGATTTTCTCGATTCCTATTCAAGACTGACGGCTGAAATTTTCAGTGATGAAATAAATACACATTCTACATTCTATATTTGCATGCTATAAATTTTAAAAGGTTTATATTATTTATTTTAGATTAATGTTTATCTTTTATGACACTGCTCTATAGTTCATTTTTTTGGATAACAAACCATAATTTGTGAGCTCCTTGTTTTTATATTTCTTCATTAAGAGATATAAGTTTTCCGGAATTTTAATGTAGAGAGTAGATTTGAAATCTGCATCAAATTTTAAGGATTTTTTAGAAAATTCGTTTTTTGTAAAATTCTTTATCTAAAAGCGAAAATACATTTTAAGTTAAAAAATTTTGACCAATAGGATAGGTGGATTTTAAACTACCTGCGCTCTAATTGGTTGAATGATGTACGACATCCAATCAGAGCGCAGATTTTTTAAATCCACCAATCACAGATGCCAAAATTAATTAACTTAATTTGTATTTCCGCTTTTAGATAAAGAATTATACAAAAAACGAATTTTATAAAAAAAATCCTTAAAATTTGATGCAGATTTCAAATCTACTCCCTACATTACAATTCCGGAAAACTTATATCTCTTATTCTTCATATTGAATATTCGTAGATTTTTACATTTCAAAAAAATCAATTAATTTTTGTTTTATAGTATATTCGTATGCATAACAGAATTATATTTTACAATTATTTAATATTAATTGGGAATATTTATCGGGAGAGTGGCTTAACCATTCTAATCCATAAAGAATATTTATTTTTAAAATCAAATGTTTTACTAAAGTCAAATGAATGTACGATTTGATAGTCTAACTTCTAGAAAGCTTACTTTATATTAAGGAATTCAACTATTCATAGCTGACTTATTAAAGGATTTGTAATATGCTTTACACTATACTAGAAAATAAATTTTTACATGATATAATTTACGTGAGAAAAGCTTTATCTTAAGAAATGCGACTATTTACAGCTGACTCTTTATATGAACAAAATTATGCCTTTTTTCTTACCCATATGTGTACAGTGTACACACAGTAGAATACTAGGTCCTGTTGAAAACATAACAAACGTACTGTTGTATTGCTATTTGTTGTTATTTTATTTATGTAATTTATTTTGAGATAAACATGAAACAAACTATGAATTTATGTATTTTAATAGATTCGAATCACGAATTAAAGAATATTTATCATATACATTTGAAGTATGAGATAGTATATTTTTGTTTTAATAGAAACTCAAGAAAAAATATGGTTTTGTTAACTTAAATTCATAAAGGGATTTTTATTATTTTATAACGATTGCAATAGATGAAGCATATTTATTATTTATGCTCAGATAAAACATAGATGTAAAACAACAATATGAAGGCATTACTTTATGTGATGGACTTGATTCGAGAAAAAGTTGATAGAACAGCTCTAAATAACTCTAATGTTGAAAACTAGAAAATTTCAGTTTAATTCAATCAATGATAAGTATTTAGTGTTCTGCCATCCTCCTGCAGAATTAGACATTAGACATTATTTCTCTAGAGTAATCTCTCTACCGATTTGATCAATAATTTTCTGAGGAAAAAAATGACATTCATAAAAGCAAAATTAAACTATAATAGCTTTTTATTGCATGGTATTTTAGACTGTTTTCTGTGTATAAAAAAATTAAATGACAACATCCATGAAAGCAAAGATCTAAAATTAAAAGGAATAACAACTTTTGTAGAGTGTCATAACTTAATAAGCAAAACATTAACTTATAAGTCTAAAGAAAAATGTTACGTAACTTAATTGTAAGTTTAAAATTGATAATTCCATTCTAAAATGCATTATTTAACAATAAAAACTAACCATTACTTGTTCATTAACTTTGCTTGAAACTTTTTTTGCTTTTTGGTGGTATGAAAATTTTCATTATAGGTTGAAGGGAAAAGAAATAACTAGATAGCAAAGAC
The DNA here is from genome assembly GCF_053477335.1 of Acartia tonsa. NCBI lineage: Eukaryota > Metazoa > Arthropoda > Copepoda > Calanoida > Acartiidae > Acartia > Acartia tonsa. The sequence continues at coordinate 48,670,412 of NC_137268.1, forward strand.
TGAACTCCATTATTCAAATCCCCACGACTAGATAAATAGGTTAGCAATTTTACTATTTAAAGATTTTTGGAGACCTGGAGGATCAGGACCTGCAGGATTATACCTGGAACCCAAAATTGAGTTGAATACCTATATTTTGTATGAGAATGTACTACTATAGGATATTTTTTTTTGTATTTGGTAACATAAAATTCTTTGTTTATGTCAAAAAAGTAATTTTTGCTTTTTACCTGGATGACTCTGCCAGGTTTCTGGAATCATTTGTCTGCCCAGATGAATTTATAAAAAAAACATTAAGGGGGTTTAATTTAAAAGATTTAATCTTTTGGAAAAATTATCTTTTAACAAACAAAATATCAAAGAAAATTAATGTTTAGATATGAAGAGAATAATACTGTTTGGTTTCTTCTGTATAATTCTTGTTAGAATCCAGGTATATATCTACCTGGGTTAATTATATCATATAATAAAAAAGGTATTATCCTCTTAGAAATATTTTTTTCAATTTTGAAAATTTTTATCACCCCCCCCCCCCCCCCTCAAAATACTATGAACTTTGGCCGCGAAGCTCATCCCCTAGCCTATAACCTAATCTAACCTAATTGTAAGAAAAATTGTTGTTCTCTGCCAATATCATAGTTCCGTCGGGTGGGGGGGTATACCAAAATTTTATAAATTGAAAAAAATGTTGAAAGAGGAAAACACCAATAATTTTAAAAAGGAAAAGTCCATTACATTTTATTTATGTAATCATACAGGCACAAAACTGGAGGTCCCAGTGTCCTCATGCAGCTTTTATGAGAAAGCATACATGTTTGCATTGTTATACTGAAGATGAAGCTGCAGTTTATTCAAGGTTTACTATATTAAATGGTCAAAGTATCAATCATGACATATATGCTAGTTGTTAAGCAGAGTTGGGTTCATATAAGAGATTTTTAACAGACTAGTGACACTTAAAGTTAGATATGGGGAAATGATTTGACCCGGCAGGGGCAATTAATTATCATATACAAATTTACTTGAAAGGTCTTGAATTCAAAAGGTGAGATGTCTGTTAGATTTTGATTTATGAAATACCATAGGTATTTCAATGTAAAGGAGATACTGGCTTTTTAATTTGTTCCTGACTATTTAACCTTATTCTACTGAGTTATGGATGAATACATATATATGTTAAAGAATATAATATTAAGCATACAAGCTTTGTATTTAAAAAGGATTATATTCTAAAGGAGGGTTCTAAAGAATAAAGATAACCAAAAAAAAGAGATTAAATTTAGGCTTATTCTTATTATGTTTGAATTTTTGAAACTTATTTCATGAATATTACCTTTTTTAGAAAAGTGAGAACTGATGTTGTTTATGAGAACTGGGTTTTCCAGCATGATGGTTACAGCAATTTTCGAAACAGTTTCACTTACATGTTAGGTAACATCATTTCATTATGCTCCCATGAAAAATTTGGGGGGGGGGGGGGTTCAATGTCATTTTTTTGTAGGTAAGATAGAGAGCTGTGAATTCATTACTTTTTAAGTTTAGTAATTATACATCGGCAAGAGTTGATTTTTTAAGAATATCTGGTGAGTTGGTCGTGGTGTCCGGTCAAAGTCGGTTAGGTAGCACCAAAGTTAGAAATAATTCAAAATAAATATTAATTTCTACATTAAGACTTTTGTGTATAAGGTAGAGACCTAAAATTTCTTTTGGTGAATATCAATGAACATCTGATAAAAGTGGTGTCATGACCGTTTGACCGTTTGTTCGCTCCCTGACCGATTTAAGGACTGATTTTTTGTCCGGCTTTTATAACATAGACTTATATCATGAATATCATAGCTTCTATTGCAGCTAGATACCTAAAACAAATTTTTGGTAGAACCTTGAGCCATAATGAACTTCCGTGAATAGTAATTTCATGACCACTCCTTGACCGATTTTTGACCGATTTTCTGTTTTCTACCTGTAGTTATGCCGCTTTTAAGCTGCCAGTTTACAAATTTCAAAACAGCTCTAGACCAGCCAATTTTTGTATGTAGTCTTTTATTGTGACCATACACAGAAAAAAAGATATTAATTGGCGCCGCCAACGACCGTTTTACCACTGTAACCGCCAAAAATTGTGTGTTCCGTTATTTTCCGTTTTTTGGCGTTTTTTTTTACAGAAAAAGTAATTTTTTTGTTATGAAAAATAAAAGTTTGTCCAAAAATTTGGTTATCCTAGCTTTAAAATTGGCCGCTCTCCAGTTGTTTTGATATTGAGCGGCTAGCTGCTATAAAGCGGCTATAGAGCAGTCTGCCCGCTATGACTAAAAAAAGTAATTTTCTCTAAAATTACACATGAACCACCAAAAAAAAATTTTCATCTCTATCTGTAACAGGAGCCGAGATATAGGGGGGGGGGGGCTCTTAGAGCCCCTCCCCTATCTGATAAGGTGGGAATTGGAGTCTGATTTGTAAGGGTTAAAAAACAATTAAGAAAGAGGAGCTAGTTTAGAAAAGATATCTTTAATGCATTAAAAAATGTTAGTTTTACATATAAAAATTACCTTTTAAATTTTATTTAATTTATCTAAGAACCATTTACCCACAACCTTCTACTTCTTAACATGACACTCCCAAATCTATAATTATGACCAGAAAGGATTAGCGCAACCTTGACCCAATAAATGCACAACCACTTAGATATGTATTTCAACATAAGCATACAAAATAATAATAATAAAATTATTACACATATTCACATATTTTTATGCATAGTTTGGTACTTTCATAACCTGGGTTGGCCGTTGCATAAGCTGAAAATACCAGTTCATGACAAACATATTCAAGAAGATTTTATAAGGTTTCTAGCTACATCGAATTTTAATAAGATAGTCATATTGGATATATACATATAACATATAAATAGGTTTAAACAGAACAAATAAATAAATAAATAGTATGGTATTAGCAATGGTATTTACACTATGATACAATGGGGTTAGAGAGTTGTTAAAAATTTTACAACAAATTTAGGCAGATTTTAATTATTTTTACAGACAAAACATTTTTGCTTATTACAGTTAAAACTCTTGTACTTATCTAATGATTTATTTTTAATGAGATTTTTAGTGGAATTTTTAGTTTTAGCACACCTTATAGCAGTGTCTAGATTGTTCCATGTTTTAACAAAGCAGACATTGGGAAAAGTTTCTAAGGCTTTATGTTTAGGTAAAGGTACTTTTAATTTCATTACTCTGTTTGATAACATTGGTTCAAAAATATTATTGAATGAGTCTGGCATTTGTCCTGCAAGGAAACTTTTTACAAAGCTACCTATATTAATTATCTTAATATCTTCAAGTTTAAGTAACTCAAGCTTTTCAAGTAATGGATCTACATGAGCATTGTACTTTGCATTAGCGACATATCTCACAGCTTGCTTTTGTTTTGATAATAATCTATTCATTCCCTCACATTTAGCATTACCCCAGGTTATAATAGAAAATTCCAAGTGCGATTTTACAAAGGAATTATATATAGATTTACGAATTTTAGTGGGTACAAACTTTTTCAATTGATTTAATACAAAATTAGCACTAGATACTTTGTTAATAACTGAGTTTATATGGTGTTCCCATGTTATAAACTCATCTAAATGAACACCTACAAATTTAAAAGATTTAATATTACAATCATTCCCGATTCTTTCATTTTTTTCACCACCAATTTTTATGTCTAATGAATCTTTAATACACTGCATTTGTTTGGTTCTAAAAACCATGAACTTAGTTTTGGCAACATTAAGTGAAAGTTTATTTGCTTGAAACCAAAGTTTAGCTTTTTCTAGTTCAATGTTTACCCTCTCATCTAATCTTTTTAAATTGCTATCACTATGTGCAAAAATTGTGTCATCAGCAAAAAGTGAGGCAAATATATATTAATTGCATTAGGCAAGTCATTTATATATAATAAAAACAGTATAGGACCAAGAACACTTCCCTGTGGGACTCCATGGGTTATGTTTTGAATAGATGATTTGATACCATTAATTTCTACATATTGAGAACGATTATTTAAATAAGAATGGAACCATTTATTTGATAAACCTTTAAAACCATAATGATTTAGTTTGTTTAAAAGGATTTGGACATTGCAAGTATCAAATGCCTTTTTTAAGTCAATGAAGCATCCCAGTGTGTATTCTGGTGTTTGAGAATCAAGACCTTGGTATATTTTATTCAATAGTTGAATTAAGAGCTGGGTTGTGTTGTGCTTGGGTCTAAATACATACTGATGTTTATAAAGAATATTGAACTTATTCAAGTATTTAAACATTTGACAGGCAACTATTTTTTCCAGAAGCTTAGAAAAGGCATTTAATATACTGATAGGTCTATAGTTATCAAATGAATTATTCCTTCCTGATTTAAAGATTGGCAAAATTTTAGCGCATTTATAACTGTTTGGAACAAAGCCATGTTTAAAAGATAGATTAAATAGGTGTACAACAGGCTCTATAATACTTGGCATAATTTCTTTTAAAAGTTTAGTAGAAATATTGTCAGGCCCACAACTTAGTTTAGGTTTTAGCTTATTGAGAGTAGAAAAATTATTTGAGGGGTGATTTTTTGAAACACAAAATTTCCATTGACTGGAACCCCAAGGTAGTCATTAAAATCATTTTCGCAAAATGGAATTTCATCTGCTAGTCTGGGACCAACATTAATAAAGAAATTGTTAAAACCTTCACAAATATCTTGAAAGTTTTCATAAGATCTGTTATCATCAGTAAAAAGTTTTGGGATTGAAAGCGTTTTTTTATTCTTGTTAATGAGTTGATTAATTGTAGACCAAGTTTTTTCATGTTAGACTAAAATTCATTAAATTTAGAAAAATAGTACTCTTTTTTGGCTTTCCTAACTGCAGATTTATAAATATTATTTGCAGTGACAAATTTTCTATTGCTATCAACGGTTTTATCCTTAAATTTTTTTCTTAATAACATTTCCTTTTTCTTTCTTAGGTTTAGTAAATCTGGTGACATCCAGGGATTTTGGGGGATAACTCTTTTGTTGGGTTTTATAGTTTTAAAAGGGAAACATTTTTCAAAGTTTTCGTTGATAACATTAGACAAGTTTTCAAAAGCACTCTCTGGACTAGAATCTGTAGTTGTGTCAGACCAATCAAAAGAAGATAAGGATTGCTTAAATATTTCAGTATTTTCATTAGACATATTTCTTTTTTGTAAAGAAGAATCTTTGTCCAGCATTGTAATTATTCATCCTTTTATTTGTGAAAATATTATCAATCAAAGTGGCACTTGTTGGTGTAATTCTGATAGGTAATGTAATAACTGGTAAAAATGAATGAGAGATTAACATATTTAAAAAGTCGTTGGTTGCAGAATGTTCATTATATTTAAGCAGATTAATATTATATATATATTCATATTATCTAGAGAAACATAAAAATCATTTAAAATATTAATGGTAAATAAATGTATCTTTTTTAATTTTAATTATTTTGATAAACTAAAAAGTGTTTAATTTCTTTCTATGATAATCTAAGTTGTATTCTTTTTTTTAGTTAATAGAAATACAACTTGTCTTGCAACACAAGCACCAATCAAGAATGCATTTAAGTGTACGTAAGTAATCTTTCTTTGAATTAAACACTATATGTAAATCCCCACCACCCACACACACCCCTCCCTAACCGAACTTTAGATTTAAAAAATGTCCCAAACATTCGGACAATTGGGCGTTTAAATAGGACCTAATGGTAGTTAGAATCTGTTGAGAACAAAATCCCAGCCGTTCCTTCTTGCCAGATATTGCCATTTTAAGATTTTAAGTAAAATTACTCTTCTATCAATATTTTAGTGTAATTGTAATGGAACAGCCCCAAAACAGAGTAGCTTTGCTCCTCTGGCCAATCTGACTGCTTGGAGTTCCTTACAGGAAGTGCCTTATTGTGTAAACACAAGTGGGGATTCGAACCCATTCCCAAAACTATCCAATGTGGAATAGCTGTATATTACAGCATAACAACAGTTATTTGTATATTGGGCTCAGGCTATGAATGCCTCTCTGGATACCCTCTAGCTGTTGTTTGTGATAAGAGCTAGATCTGCTACAGCCACAGTTGCAGCTGCTGCCACTGCCAGTTCTGCCGATAAAACATGGATTTTTTGACAATGCAATGCCGGCTTTCCTAGAAATATCATGGATCTTAAAGATCTTTTAAGTCTCAACATTTCATATATATTTTATTTAATTATTATTTCTAAAAATCTAAATTTCAAGATCTATGATGGTTTTGAAATAAAAAAAAATATTATCAATTATTAAAGTGGCTGTCTTTGTGGCTACATGACAATGTTAAATAACTGTAGCCACTTTTAGCATGGCCAGCCATGGTGCATGGCTACATGTAGCCACAGCTATGTATAGCCATTGATTTAAAGATCACTATTAGGTGAGCGGCTGTACATCTGACATTGGCAACAGCTTCACTAAACAATTTTAAAGATCCAGCTTAGCAGGGTCAGATCCTTGTTGGACTTGTAACTGGGGTTCCCAACAGTCAGGCTCCTGCACTGGAAGTTTAGGACAGGTCTTGACCACCATCTCTGACCTGGGGGGGCAGTTTGATGTGAAACCCCACCCCTTTCCAATTTTTCGCCTCCTGAAGGCACCTTGAACACCATGGAGGTGTACAACTAAGAAAAACCACTGTCCAATTTCACCTTCTAGGGGGCCTTGGCCCTTACCTTGATGGTAATGGACAGCAACTCCATGCTACCCATATGGTCATTGGTCAGCTATGTTCAGGTGCTACACAACCTCCTGGACCTTAGGGAATTCAATGATGACAAAAACTGTGGCTGACAGTGGCCCCATGAGACTGCCTTAGCCAAACAGTTGATTGTATGGCTAGAGCTCTTCTTGCCTTCAGTAGCTGGTGCTAGGAGGGACCCTGGGCCTTCCCCAGGCTTGGCAGGGCTGGAGTCACTTACTTAATGGGAGTGAGGGCAACCATGGCTACTCTCTCAACTGATCCATACCATCAGCTCAGGTCTGTTGAACAGTAAATGTATCTCCTACTCCCTCCAATGTTCAGGGCATGGTTCAAGATGCACACCACCATGATCCCCTGGAGGGTCAAGATCAGGGTAGAACAAATTTGCATCTTGAGCAAGGTATGCATCCCATCACCTGCAGCCCTCCTTTTGTAGCAGCTGTGTTAATCTGGAATTGGCAGGGGAGCATTTCATGGCTCAGAGCACATACCAGGGTGTGTGTAATCACCCTGAGCTTGGAACTTGTTTGCCAGAGTCCATCATGGTATTTACCTCTATAGGTTGCAATTTACAGTTGGGCAGCTGCACCCGCAAGTGGCAGTGTGAATGGGAGTCTAAGGGCACCATTGAGCACCTGCTCTATCCCTGGGTGCGAGTGAACAACACCCCAGAAAACATGTGGTGCAGACCTCCAAAGTGCTCCACTGGGGCCTGGGGGTGAATGGTCCGGTTTCTGGTTATGATAGATCTTGCCTTGGCTGGCCATCCATCAATCACTGGTGAAAATATTGACATCATGCTGTAATATAATGCTATTCCATGTTGGTTAGTTTTGGGAATGGGTTCGAATCCCTACTTGTGTTAATACATTAAGGCACTCTCTGTTAGGAACTCCAAACAGTCAGTTTGGCCACAGGAGCAAAGATACTCTGTTTTGGGGCTGTTCCACTAAAATTACACTAAAAATTTCGAGAAGATTTAAGTTTAATATTTAGTGTAATTTTACTTAAAATCTTAAAATGGCAATATCTGGCAAGAAGGCTGGGATTTTGTTCTCAACTGATTCTAACTACCATTAGGTCCTATTTGAACGCCCAATTGTTCGAATGTTTGGGAAATTTTTTTAATCTAAAGTTCGGTTAAGGAGGGGTGTGCACAACCATCCCCCCCTCTCATTTCAATTGTGTGAAAGATAGAGTTACAAAATTTTAGACTTATCAAAGGGCACAAATATGGATCTTGATTTTTTTAATTAGTGCAAAGAATGTAAATAAATTATGAAATTGAAGAATTGTCATTTTAGATTAAATACTAAACCTTTGAAAATTTAACATTTATCCATATTAGTGGGAAAAAAATGTAAACTTTTAATTCCCCAAATTATTTCCCTATAAAAATTGATTGAAACATGAATTTTTAAGGAAATGTCAGTACAACAGTTGGAATTGTGTTTGGAAACTTGGAAGACAGGTATCATTTATCAGACAGGAACTTTTTCTGAGAAGCCTTTGGTGTGCATTCTCCCTACTCTAACTACATATGTTGTCTACCTGACATTGCATCAGTAGTAACCATTTTAATGTCTTTAGTTATAACATGGTGTCAGGCTAAGATTCAAACCTATCACCCTCCCCAAGGACAAGCGGATGTGCTAATTGTTGAGCCACGGTCACGAGTTATATTTTAAGTGCAGTTCACAGAAAAATGTCTAAAAATTCAAATAATACCACTATTTAACTTTATTTAACTAAACATACACATTATGTTCCCTTCACTGTAACTGACCCAAAAAGGGTACAAGTTATTAATTAATAGCCAATACTCTAATAAGAAACAGTAATAATCTTACTGGAAACATAAATGCATTAAAACATACTAATATTCACTAATTTACCACTCCTCCCCATGTGCAGTATTGGATCTTGGCATTTCCAGAATGTTGATAAGCCTTTGTAAACTAACGCAAAGTACATTTTATTCAATGATTCAAGCATATTGGGAAAAAAATGACTTGTAAAAACTAAGACATTCATTCGTGGTGCAAAAAAAATAACTTTTTAAATTGCTTTTATTAGTTTAGGGGTAATTATATTTCTTAAAAGTTTGGGAATGCTTATGACTCCCCTTAATCTGTTTTGGGGAGGTAATCACTTTTCAATCCCCTTTCTTCCCCTTGGGCACATGTGGAGGTAGGACCAATTAATTCCTTTCTCTTTGGAAACAAATTCTAGCATTATTTTTTTGGTTTTATATTTAAGTTTAAAAATAAACATATTCTAATTTGTATTAATAGGTACCTTTTTATATTAAATTTGTTTTAGGATGTTAAAATTCAACATGATCCACGGACTGGGCATTTTTATTATAGAGAATTTGAACAAGATCATGGATTTTACCCCAATCTACAACGTGGAAAACGTGGATCTGAGGGCCTTATACAAACGGTAACAGAGTTAGACCCATGTCCTCAATCATCTAAAGACTCTTTATCATCATCATCGCAAGTTATCTCTTCTTTCCAGAGCATGGGCCTCACACAATGGTTCTACATTTTATACGGGACACTGATGATGGATTGGGCTTTTAATCTAGTTGGTAATGTTTAACAGAGATTGCTCTGATGAAGGTCATTTCTAAGATCATGGTATAGAAATTACAAATTTATTATACCAAGAAGAAGGGACCAAGAATATAGTTTTCAAATACTTCTTGTGAAATATTATTAAATTATGTTAATATTAAAAATTTAATGATTGAGCATTGTAAGTATGATGATTTTGAATAAAAGGAGAAAAAATATGCACTTTTTATTGAAGAATTTAGAATCAATATAATATGCCCTTAGGTATGATAACATCCTTAAAAACAGAGCAAAAAAAATCAGACAGTCCCAAGGAAATTATACCAACGAATAAGAAAATGTAATTAAAAACCTCTGGTACTATTGTAATAAATAGTATATGAAGGAGGTGTTGGGGGATGTATTCACCCCCTGGCAAATTAATGTGATGGATGGACGGTTATACCCCTAAACCTCTTTGACAGGGTTCTACACTCTGATGCACATAGAATATCCGCCCACTAAACAACGCTTGTGTGACTTTTGAGTATGTTGATTATTCAGGGGGGATACTAGTTCAGAGCTGGATTTTAAAATCATTTAGTGGTGACCTTTAAAAGTAGGCCCAGACAGCTAGCAACAACTTTCACAAATATTTTCAGCCATCTATATCAAATAGCAGCAGAGAAATTCCCGTGTCACTTAAACAGTTTTTAACTGACAGACTAAGTAATTATAGAGTAGCTTCCCTAATAGTAAAAAAAGAACAAATAGTGAAAATGTAAAAAGATGAATCAGACAACATGAATAATAAAAAAAGATGACAACATCCTTAAGTAGCGAAGCTCAAAAATTATGAAGGGATATCGGAAAAAAAATTACTTTAGAGCAGTGTCATACAATAAACATTAACCCTTACAGATCGGGCCCTAATTCCCACCTTAATAGATCGGGGGGGGGGGGGGGGGGAGGTCATATTGACCCCTTCCCATCTCGGCTCCTGTTACAGTTAGAGACATAAAATTTTTTCTGGTGGTTCATGTGTATTTTTAGAGAAAATTACTTTTTCTAGTCCTTAGTTGCTTTTTAGCAGCCAGCCGCTAAATATTAAAACAGCTGTAGAGCGGCCATTTTTGCAGCTAGGATGACCAAATTTAAGGACGAACTTTTTTTTTCATAACAAAAAAAATTACTTTTCCTGATCATCGCCGAGAAGGCAAATAAGGATTTACCAGAAAAATGTATAGTCCTATCTGGAATAGAAGCCATGATATTCATGATATATGTCCGTAGTAAAAGCCGGACAAAAATCGGTCATAAAGTCGGTCATGGAGCAGTCAAATGGTCATAACACCACTTATCTCAGAAGGTCATTGATATCTAAGTATTCACTAAAAAAATTTTAGGTTTCTACCTTATACACAAAAGTCATAATGTAGAAATTAAGATTTATTTAGATTTTTTTCTAAATTTGGTGCCACCTAACCGACTTTGACCGGACGCCATGACCGACACAGACCAGATATCCTTATAAGATCAACTCTTGCCGACCTATAATTACTAAACTTAAAAAGCAGGGTTCGGAAGCCGCGCCTCAGCCGCGCATAAGCCTCAGTTTTAAATCTGGTTGTGAGCAGAAAAAAAAATTTCAGAAGGAAGGATTGTCTGCTAAAGAGCAGTTTTATACATCCAGCTGAATTTTATAGTGATAAAATGAAGATTTCACTGAGGCTTACACGCGGCTTATGCGCGGCTTCCGAACCCTGTTAAAAAGTCATGAAGTCACAACTATCTATCTTACCTACAAAAAAAATGACATTGAAAAAACTAGAGGGGGGGGGGGTCAATATGACCCCCCCCCTGATATGTAAGGGTTAAACTTGATAAAATAGGGAAATAACAAGACCTTTACAATCATGCAACCTTTAAAATCAAGACAACTTAAAATCTTGGAATTTATCTAGCACCACAATTAATAGACAAATCTTAATGAAACTACATAAAAACATGTAGAATATGAGCATATTCAAATCTTTATATTTTTACCTGTCAATCCAGAAAAGGAATTGTTGAGAAAATCACGAAATTCTTAAAATCTAGGAATCGATCTAGCACCCCAATTGATAAACAAATCTTAATAAAACTTATGAAGTGAAATTATGTAGATTGTAAAATTAATTATTCCCTGATAATTCAGCCCTCTATCTTGATACTTATAGAAGAGGTACAAATGTAAAATTTAACCTTCTACCTTTCACCTACAGAAATTTAATGTTCTAAAGAGCATTACAGACCAACGACTAAGTGATTTTGGGGCTAGTATATTTATATTCTGCTAATTCAGTCCTAATTTATGTTTGTCCTACCTTACCAGAGCTTTGCCTTACTGGATGTTGTCGTCCTTGTTTTGTTAACATTACTCAAAGGTTTTATTTACTTTTCACTCATAAAAATGGATATAGGATTTGCGTGGATATAAGGACAGGGGAAAACCTTTTGTCAATTTAGCTTGCTAATTTGAACATCATTTATTGATCAGTTCTTTCTTCCTGTAGAAGTTGAGGAGATGGGGTAAAGGGGGTGAATGCGAGCATCACTGTATCAGAGTAGATGAAAATCAGGTGCAACATCCAAGTATTAACATATTGCTTAATTATCATAAATAAAATTTGTAATATCTAGCTATTGTTATACGACGTTGTAACAACATTAGAGGGTTTACAATTCATTGAAATTATGGAGTTGTGCCAGCTGTAATTACAAATATGAACACTAGAAGCTTTTAGAAAGAAGGTGTATATTGGGGTGTATAGAAACCCTCTAGTAAAAATAAGTAAGTAAACTGTCAACCCCCACTGCCCCTACACCCCTCGTCAACCCCCTCTACACCCCCTTAAATAGTTATTGATATGTCACATTAAAAAATCATTGACTTTTTTTTGGTTGGGACAAGAGAGTAACCAAGCTTTTTGAATTGCATGTTTCAACTCTATAACCTGGCTAAATTGTTGACGATTGGACAAACTGACCGACTAGTCTACCATGATTATAGGCAACTTTACTTCACAAAAGATTTTATGTCCTATGTTTTTCCTGTAAGAATTTTTTTAAATTTTCAAGAGTCAAAAAAATTATGGATAGACTGTAAATCCAAAATTTTGTATTGGCAACAAACTCCCTAATTTGATAAAGTCTATTACTCACTAGTAAAACCTGAGTAAAACAAACAATACAAAATATTAAGTAATTGTGAAAAAAGAATTTTAAATAAAAAGTTATGACTTATATTATGACATTTAGGGAAAGAATTACTATTCATACACTGTTCTATCCCTATGACTCAGGAAGGTCTAAGATTTTTATTATAAGGGGCCTAAAGTAAGGGTTTTCCAATTTTGAGGAGGGTAAACTGAATGAAAGTACTACTGGTGCTGCCCGTAGTTTATGGGAACTAACTTCCCCATAAACAAGAAAAATGTGGGGAATTTTTTTTTTTTGGGGGGGGGGGGTGTTGGGGTGTCTCACTACCCAAGAAAATAGCTTAAAACAACCACATGACCAATAGGTATGTATCCTGAAGAGTAGAATCCAATTGGTTCGTTGGTTACGGAGATCTTAAGCTTCAGACAGACGGACGAACAGCATCTAAGATAATAATTAAGTTCCATCCAACGTTATAAAGACATCTATAATACAAAGTAGAACAATGTCTGTCTGTCTGAAGCTTAAGATCACAGTAACCGCTGAACCGATTGGGCTCTACTTTTCAGGGATTATACCTACTGGTCCTGTGATGGTTTTAAGATATTTTCTTGGGGGGTGGGACACCCCAAACCCTCCAAAAAAACAAAAAAAATCCCCCCCATTTTTTTTATTGCAAAAGATTTCTTGGTCATTTTTTTTTTGCAGGAGATTTCCTTGGTCCTTTTCCGAATTTCACCTTAATTTTTTTTATCACCTTTTGGGGCAAAGCCCCTAGAGGCTAGGGGTGAAGCCGCTAGTATATGTATACAGAAATCATATCTATAATACAAAGTAAAATGATGTCTGTCCGTCCGTCCGTTCGTCCCTTAAGATCTCGGTAATCTCTGAACCAATTGGATTCTACTCTTCAGGGAGTTTACCTACTGGTTCTGTGGTGATTTTAGGCTATTTTCTTGGTTGGATTTTACTCTTCAGGGAATATACCCACTGGTTCTGTGGTGATTTTAGGCTATTTTCTTGGGGGATGGGACACCTAAAACCACCAAAAAAACAAAAAATCCCTCACCCCATTTTTCTGTAGCAGTGCCTATTTTTTAAAACAAATTCTATATGTAGCAGTAGGTAGCCTCTAGCAGTGCCCATTTTTTAAAACAAACTCTCTATAGGAGGGTTGACTTCCCCTTACCTCATAGGGCGAAGCTCCTAGAGTCTAGGGGCGAAGCCGCTAGTAAAATTATGAAGAAGCCGTAAAAATTTTCTGTCTGTAATTTACCAATAAATATTCTTATGCGAGTTTTCTGGGAATAAAACTTTATACTTGAACACAGAATGATTCTTGGTTTGGTTTGGATTTCATATTGGTTCAGTGGTTAGCAAATCCTTTGCTACCTACACAGATAGACATACACATAGATAGACATCCTGTTACTTTTAATATTCTCAATATACAATCAATAAAATGAGGTCTCTAGGGGCACTTAAGGGAAGAGGTGGGAGTTAGTCGACCCACTTCTTTCCATTTTTGTTTTAAAAAGAAATAGAGAAAAAATGGAAGGATGTGTTTTTTTTATGTGCCAAATCCTTTTGACATCCTGTTACTTTTATATCTTTAACGGCTGTGTGAATATCAGGCTAAATGCAAGAAGACAGAAATACCTCCATTCAAATACACCCCTACTCAATATGTGGTCACAGATGAGGATCTCTGCCTATAGTTTTTTTTTTATCGCAGCCTATTATAGACAGTTTTCCGCAGATATTAAAATTAAAAATTATAAGATTAAACCCAGTTTCGTTATCCAGAGGGTAAAAAAACTGTTATGAGTTTTAGGATTTTTATTTTGAAATTCGTGGGAAGTTGTGTGTAATACGATGATGAGAGGGAACCGGTTTAATCCACCGGATAATAATCGGTTTCAAAGCCATACTAGAAAAAAATTTATTATATCAACCTAAAAGATTAAAGTGGCGTGCATTATTTTTCACAATCCTTTCACAATTTTAAGGGTTGTGTGACTTTTTAATTTAACACCCCTCCCCTACTATTGCTGTTTAACCCTTACAGCTCGGGCCCCAATTCCCACCTTAATAGATCGGGGGGGGGGGGGGGGGGCTCCAAGAGCCCCCCCCTCTATCTCGGCTCCTGTTACAGATAAAGATAAAAAAAATTTTCTGGTAGTTCATGTGTATTTTTAGAGAAAATTACTTTTTCTAATCATAGCGGCCAGGCCGCTCCTTAGTCGCTTTTTAGCGGCCAGCCGCTAAATTTTAAAACAGCTGTAGAGCGGCCAATTTTGCAGCTAGGATGACCAAATTTTAGGACGAACTTTTATTTTTCATAACAAAAAAATTACTTTTTCTGATCATCGCCGAAAAACGGCAAATAACGAAAACCGCCATTTTCGGCGGTTACGGCGGTAAAACGGCGGTTGGCGGCGCCAATTAATATTTTTATCTGTTTGATGTTGCTTAAGGATTTACCAAAAAAATTTATAGGTCTCTAGCTGTAATAGAAGCCACGATATTCATGATATATGTCTGTAGTAAAAGCCGGACAAAAATCGGTCATAAAGTCGGTCAGGGAGCGATCAAACGGTCATAACGCAACTTTTCTCAGAAGGTCATTGATATCTAAGTATTCACCAAAAAATTTTTAGGTTTCTTCTTATACACGAAAGTCATAATGTAGAAATTAAGATTTATTTAAAATTTTTTTCTAATTTTGGTGCTACCCAACCGATTTTGACCGGACACCACGACCGACACAGACCAGATATCCTAATAAAATCAACTCTTGCCGACGTATAATTACTAAACTTAAAAAGTCATGAAGTCACAGCACTCCATCTTACCTACAAAAAAAATGAGATTGAAAAAACTAGAGGGGGGGGGGCTCTTGGAGCCCCCCCCCCCCCGATCTGTAAGGGTTAAGGGAAATGTGTCAAGAGGGTGTATCATGAAATCCCTCCTTTATTTTGCCAGGGGGTGCATAACCCTTTAGCACGGCGCTTCACAAGAAACATGAAAAATTGTATTTTTTTGTAATATTTAATAAAATTTGTTGTAAGATGTTTTTTTTTTTATCTCGTATACATATACTCTATAAGTCTTACATGTCTTATTAATTGCAATTGAGTAAACCAATAATAGTATTAAGTTAATCTAAGTACTTTTAGATTATAGTACACTGTACGTGTACACACATTGTTTTACAAATACCTTTGAAATGTCTGGAATTATATTTTTATTTTTAAAAAATCACGGAACCTAGATTAATATTAAGAGATTTCATGTTTTTATTGAGATATATATAAAGGAACACAATCTATTGTTAACATTTAATCTTTAGACAGTTTGAATAGCCAATTTCAAGAAACTGTTTATATCGCAAAAAAGCTAAGGAAATATAATGAAAAAGGTCCTAAAAAGTTATATAATTATTATATTTTATCTAAGAAAAAATCACGGAACCTTTGTATTGAGAGGTTTCGTGTTTTTTTTAAATGTATACTTTAAAACAAATATCTTTGTAGTTGACTTTTAACCAGATTGTATTGTTTTTGGCGTTTTCCACAATTATTATGGCGAAAAAAACGACTGCAAAATACATTTAAAATTTTTAAAAATCACAAAACCTTTTATTGAGTGGTTTACTGTATTTAAAGACGATATTTATGGGGGCAGAAAAATAGCCGACAAAACTTAAATTTTAAAATGAAATAACTTAAATCAAGGAAGTTTGACCTATACAAAGCTTACTGCTTTATACAGTAGGATATTCTATAATAAAAAGATTATTTAAAAGCTAAGGATTATGTTAATCATAGACGAATCTGAAGAATTTATTTAAATTTGTAAATAATTAATACAATTTAGTAAAATTAAATTCATATTGCATATGTCTTGAATTCCAATAAATTTCAAATATTTTGTTTTTAAACATAAATCTTTCTTCTTGACCAGTAAGTATATTTCCAGTATGGCTTCGAAACCGATAAATATCCGCTGGATTAGGACCAGTTCTTAGCCATACTGAAAAATCTTGTTTAACATCATAATACAGACAATTTTTAGCGATTATAATTTTAAAAAGATAAAATTAAACCAGTATTGTTAGGGCGGGCATTCGGCCCTTCGGGGCTCACAAAACTGATTTTAACCTTCTCATTTTGCGTGGAAAGTTGTCTATGATACGATGCGATAAAT
Source organism: Acartia tonsa (assembly GCF_053477335.1). NCBI lineage: Eukaryota > Metazoa > Arthropoda > Copepoda > Calanoida > Acartiidae > Acartia > Acartia tonsa. Next base: position 48,687,169 of record NC_137268.1, read on the forward strand.
AACTATTTCCCCTTTTCTATCACTTCTCTATTTACAAAGCACAACCCAAGGGATCTAAAGGGATAAGACAATAGTAATTAAATTGATGATAAACAAAATTATCCCTGCAATAGATTGAAATATAAGTAAAAGGTTTAAACCAACTTATTAGAATTCAATAAAAATACCCGATTTTTTTAAGACAACGAATAAGATACTGTGGTTATAAAACTTTGGGGGCCAGAGTAATTTACAGTCCAATGTCGCCTCCCTCTCACTAACTGCTGAACCGAAATGATTCTTCTTTAAAGGGTCTTGAAAAGGTTTATACCTTTTTTTGAGGGAGGGCACTATCACCCTACGGCCCCGTTATTTTTAACGTTTTCTTTTGAAATTGAAACAAGTGTCCCTAGAATAATCATAGGTATTATACATTATTAAAGTTGAAAAATACGCGGTTACAGATATAATAAGTATAAAAGTATCGGTTATCGGAATGTAGCAGGCCTCAGGAACTTGGGCGGCTTCGCCATCTTGTCCAAGGCAGGGACCAAACTTATGCTACGCACTTGTCCACAGACCCATCTGCTTTGTTACCACTGTTCTTGGCTAGCACACCTAAATAGTATATGTTAGCCTTCTCTTGTTGTGACATGGTGTCCCATGTCCGCCTATGATATATGTTTCTCTAAACTTGTGGTTTTAAACTCTAAATTTTCCTGTTTTTTTTTTATAAATTTCAATATGTGCTTAAGACTCAAGATATGGAAGTCTTTGGTCCGTATGGTGTTGTTACCAAATAGCTCCAGCCTGAGCTTGTTGTATCTGGGGCAGTAGCCGATGAGATGTTCGATGGTTTCCTCATGGAATCCACACTGTTGACAGCCTGGGTTGTCTGCCAGGTTCATTCTAAATAAGTGTTTATTAGTGTTAGCGTGGCCAGTCTAAAAAAGTAGTATAAAAGTAAGTAACATATGCTTTTGCGTCTTGAGTTCAAAATATTATACCCCTACATCCTGTTTTTTTTCCATTGTCATTGTCTTTTAATTGTTGAGCAAATAAATAGATATTTTACCCTTGATGTTCAATCAGTCTCAATGATCAGGGATCTAAAGGGATAAGACAATGGCCGATAAATTGATGTACATCTCTCAATTTTGTTACACAAAATTTCTCCTTCTGTAGATTAGTAATTTAAACGTTTGGACACTTAATTGAACTTACAAATTAAGTTTATCAAAAGTCCCCAAAGTTGTTAAGCCACCGAATAAGGAAACGTTATTATACAACTTTGAAGACTAGTGTATGAGACAGCCAAAGGGCCCCTCCCTCCCTGCAAAATAATTCCTACTTTAAAGAATTTTCTAACAGACAGCTATTTTTAGCCACAGATCTTTTAGTTAGACAATATAGAAATTTAAGCTGTTTTAAATAGAATTACAGTTTTACCTAATTCCCATAGCTGGCGTAAATCAACACGAGGTATAAAAGTCCAACTTTGCACTTTTGTCTTTACATGATAATCTTAGAAGAAATAGTTGTAAGAAATCCAGGTTAAATAGTTTTCAAGTATGCCTCGAAAACGATTAATATCCGTTGCATTAGAATCGGTTCTCAGCAATACTAAAAATCATGTATAGCATCGTATTATAGCCAGTTTTCTTCGAAAATATTAATATAAATACCAATCTTTATATGTCTGCTTTAAATGTGAAATAGCCATTCTATAATTTTATTCTAAGATAACAACTTGCATATTTTTTTCTTTCCTTTTTTTTATGTGTAAGAAAACGAAATGTCTTTAAAATCAAATTTCAGGAAGTTTTTACATTACAGAAAAGAATATGATTATAGCCTAATTTAATGTTTTATGCCATTATAAAAAAAAATAAAATGATTTGTAGTAGATAAAGCAAAAGATTTTTGAAAATATTGTACAAATAAAGTACATAAATAGAGAGGGCAGTCTTTACATAACTGTATTTTGACTGGGTGGATACCCCGTACCGACATTCAATTAGGTCTTTCAGCAAATATCGTCAGAAGTGTTAACACAGCCAAGTCACTATCAAGAACAGAAAGCAATTTGCTAGCAAACGAATTATTCCACACATACAACAATTTATTTAATTGTAAACTCAACATTTAAATTTTTTTTCAAGATTTTGTAAACTTTTTCTCAATTTACAGAGAAGTAATATGAACTTTAATTCCTTTCCGAGTTTTTATTATCAGTTCTTGAAATGAGAGGTTGTTAAATTTTAGTAATCTATCACAAAGTTCCTCTTATGCACTTGGGCCCCCCCTTAATTTTGAAATAAATTGAAAAAAGGGGGGTTAGTTCAGTGTATAACTGAGGAACCCTAACCATACGAGGCTAACCAAGACCAAATATATTCTAATCTAACCTTAACTAACCAAAAACTAGGCCACAATATTAATTTTTAAAATAAATAAAGGGGTGGTTAACAGTGCTTAACAAGTTACTTTGTGTAAAAGTGCCAAAATTTGAGTAATTTTAAGTAATGACTGCGCTTTTTTACAAATCATTCAGTTGTAAAAGAAATACTTTTCTGGGGAAAAAATTTCTACACCTTGACATAACACGGAAAAAAGATATTTAGAACAGTGGCGTGTGGAAGAGAGGTGTGGTTGTCAACTCTCTAAAAATCAAAATATTAGGAATAACTGATTTTTCCTTTTAAATATTATTTTAAAGATAAACTCAAAAACAAAGGTTGTTCAAAAAAGAGGTGAAGGAAGCAAAATATAACTTCATATTTTTTTCAAAAAGAGGAGCTACTCAAATCATTTAGCCATCTAGCTCAAATAGGAGCAAAAATAACAGAAGGGGGCGTTCCGGGAGAAGTCACAACTGATAAGAGTTAAGGCAGCTGCAATAATAAGCTAACAAAGTCTTTGAAATAAAGTAAGTATGGGGGTGAATCCATCCCACTTAATTTGTCAAAAGTTCCTTCAGCACGCCTCTGTTTTAAAATCTATCTTTAAATCGAAGCTTTTTTATACATAGGGTCGGTCCGTCTGCCAGTCCGTAACGGATAGCTTTTTATCGTCATGTTATGATTGTCCTATCGGTTTCTAACTTTCAAGCCCATTTTAAACATGTTGATGTTTTACTTTTTTGACAGCAAATTTGTATGTGATTTAATTATTCGAATGATCTGATTTTTGAAATACTGATTCCTAGGACAACAAAGTACAATGTTATAAGCGAATTATTTCTTTAATCAAGTCCTAAAAATGTAAGTATATCTATGAAAATATTCCTGTCCAATCAAAACAGATAAATTTGGGAACTATCTAGCTAAGTAAATAAATTTTTGAAATTCGGGAAGGGTTGAAATATTAATTTCAAGGGAAAAACTCCATATTTTGAGTGAAAAATGTAAGAAACTTACCCGATTTATAAAAACTAAGGGGGCTGTAAAAGAATATGTATACCATAATAAAACAATATTACCACACTACTGTTGAATAAATATGAAACGTTTTAACCACTAATTGTAATCTACAGAAGGGGTAATTTTGTGTATCATGATTGGAGATGGAGATCAATTTATCGGCCATTATCTTATCCCTTTAAATTCCTGTGTGTAAAGGGTCCATTTGCCCGATAGCTTTAATCTATTTATGTTTTTATCCTTGTATCTATATATTATTTCGCAGCCGGCTGTGAAAGAAACACTTTCAAAGCCGAAAAAAGATAGAAATATATGTTGACAGTTCTGAATCCCTTTTTACTAAAAATAAACTCCTATAAAAAAAATTGAGGATACTAAAACCCTTTTTTCCTTATAAAATTAACCCCTTGATAAAAACTGAAAATATATGTAATTCGGCTGCAGGATATCTATCTATTAACACTTAATTTTTTTTCTGAAAGAAATATTTTTAACCCTTTACAGTCGGGCCCCTTGCCGCACCTTAATCAGTCGGGGGAGGGGGGGGCGTTCAACGCCCCCCCTTATTATCTCAGTTCCTATTAGAGCTAGAGGGCTAAATTTTTTTGTGCAAGTCCCCTGTTTGATAATGAATTTCCGACCTTTTATAAGTCTAAGTCAATTTTCGCTTCCTTCACCCTTTTATGACACCTGTATTTCATATAAGGATATACTACTAGAGGATTCTTTAGTATTTTGGTATGATAAAATGCTTTGTTTTAGTCAAAATAATATTTTTGCTCTTTTCCTGGATGACCCTGCCAGGTTTGCTGGCATCCTGTGCCCGCCAGGATGGATATTTTCAAAAAATTCCAACTCTCAGTTATGTGTCATACCCATACTTAAAAAGTCAAGCAGTTTGGGCTCTTTATCTTTCACACACAGAAAATGAGATAGAAAAAACCGGATGGGGGGGGGCGTTCAACGCCCCCCCCCCCCCCGACCGTTAAGGGTTAAGGCAAAAAATCACCAAACTTTCCAAATTGAAAATCAACTTTTCTACAATTAGGGTCGGTCCGTCTGTCCTTATATTCTTTTTGCTAATATAGCCCTCAACGGTCGGGCCCCTTGCCGCTCCCTAATCGGTTTGGGGGAGAGGAGGGGGCGTTCAATCCCCCCCCCCTATTTTCTCATATCCTGTTAGAGCAAGAGGGATAAGATTACAAAAATCAGATAAATAGGGTAATTATACCACATAAAAAATAGTTTTAAAAAGTAAAAAATCAGCATGTTTTAAAAGGACTTACGGACTTTCTGGTAACGATTATAGAGTTGCTTTGTAAATTGTACCAAACTGTTATAAGAATCATGCAAAGTTTGAAATAAATAGACCATTTCTAACATGTCTAAATTAACAAATGAGCTCACTTTTACGGACGGTCAGACGTACGGAACGACCTTAAATATAGATAAGCTTCGCTGTTAAAAAGGATTTTTAATGCCATTAAAATGTACTAGAGATAATAACAAGGCCACGTTAAGAAAAGTGATCACTTTTTAAGGTCAATAAACATTATAATTAATTGTATTATAGACAGCTTTCCGCGGATATTAAAACAAAAAATACAAGATTAAAAGCCCGGTGGGGCCTAATGCCCATTCTAACAAAACTGGTATTAATACTATGATTTTTATTTTAATGTTCATAGATAACTGGCTCTAATACGATACGATACTGGTTCTAATCCAGCGGATATTAATCGGTTTCGACGCCATACTGGAAAATTTATGAAAGATATAAATGGTTGACGTCAATAAAGCTAAGACACATTAAATAATGTAAATAAAGAATAAAAGTTTATCTTAATCATGAAAAACAAGCGTGATTTTTATATGGCAAACATTTTCAGGATCGTAGCTGCTATTCTCTATAATTAACTTTGTCTGTCAGTCTGACAGATTTTTCCGTAGAGATAAATGAAGTGTCTAAAAAAATCAGCCATGTCATAAAAATGAGGGATTATCCATCTCTTTTTTTGGGGATTTTCTCTCACTTCTCCTCTCATTCCTCATTTTTTGAGACACTTTGTAAAGCTTGGATAAGACAATGGCTGATAAATTGATGTACATCCCCAATGATGAAACACAAGATTAATAATAGAGGTGGAAACGACTGGACACCCAACCAACCAATCAATAATCAAAAAAAGTTCCAAATTTTATTAAAAGACTTTGGGTACTAGTGTAATAAACAGCCCAATGTCCCCTCTCTCTGTGAGGGTATCTTCAAAAAAAATGAACAGTCTGTCTTAAATAGCAGCTTAGAAAAACACATTGTCAGGATCATGGCTATTTTCTATAACTAGGTATTGTCTGACAGTCTGTTGAGCGAGCAATCTTAAAGGATCTTAATGGATAAGACAATGGACGATAAATTTATATACCTCACGGATGATGATACACAAGATTGCCCCTTCTGTGGATTATAATAAGTGGTTGCAATGTTTGGACACTTAACTAAATGAACCAACCAATTAATTTTCATTAAAAGTCCCCAATGTTGTTAAGCCAACGAATAAGAACACGTTATTCTAAAACTTTGGGGACTTATGAAATCAACAGCCCATTGTCCCCTCTTTTTCTGGGTTCTACCCATTTTCGTATCCATGAACAATATTGAATTTGTTGTTTTTTAATTTTCAAAATTTCCAAGAAAAACAAACATTATGAAATAATGATATAATTTCTATATATAACGATTTATTAGAATTATGTCTGCTAAATCTGGCTAAATCAGGTTTTGCCGATAAATTGATGTACATCCCAAATGATGATACACAAAATGACCCCTTCTGTAGATTACGATTAGTGGTTGAATCATTTAGACATTCATTTTAAAGAACCAACCAATCAAACGTCCCCAAAGTTGTTAAGCCAAGGATTAAGAAAACGTTATTCTAAAACTTTAGGGACTATATTATGTTATCGTAGGTGTATAATAGATCTTTTCATGAAAATACCCTTTCTCGAATTTCATTCTTCTGCTAACCTAAAAAGTTACTTTAGGGGCCTAGAAATACAGATACAAAATTTCAGCTCTTTATCTCTACTGGCGACCTAGCGCCAGGCATGTAAAATATCAACAGATAACGGTAGCACGGCGGTTTTAACAATATCTCAGTAATGTGCAGGTTTTAAACTTTTCTGCATATTTCAATTTAAACACATAAGGCCAAAGATATTATATCCAAAAAATCTTTTGTCAAAGTCTACTCTACACCTAGCGCCAGTCAGTTTTCTAAAATCATGCATTTTATACCTGTGAAAAATGAAATCGCCAGCGCTAGGTTTAGAGTAGACTTTGACAAAAGATTTTTGGGATATCATATCTTAGGCCTTATGTGTTTAAGTTGAAATATGCAGAACACCTAATTTCGCCTTCCAAGCCATTCTCTATGCATTTTAAATTTTTTTTATGAAATAACGGGATTTCAAAACTGCCTTTTGAAAAGGCCTAAAAAATATCTTTTTTGTCCCTTTTTTCACTGTTTATAGTTACAACTTATTAAGATATTATTCTCAGTTAAAAAAAAAATTGGCGCTTCCAGCACCAAAACCAGCAAAAACAGGCAGTTAAACTTCTGTACCCCTACTTAACCCCCTAACAGACCCCCCCTCTATCTCGGCATCTGTTACAGATAGAGACGTAAAACTTTTTTCTGGTGGTTCATGTGTATTTTTAGAGAAAATTACTTTTCTAGTCATAGTGGTCAGACCGCTCCTTATCCGCTTTTTAATGGCCAGCCGCTAAATATTAAAACTGCTGTAGAGCAGCCAATTTTAAAGCTAAGAAAACCAAATTTTATGACGAACTATTATTTTATATAACAAAAAATACCTTTTCTGACCATCACCGAAAAACGACAAATAATGGAAACCGCCAATTTTGGCGGTTAAATGGCGGTTGGCGGCGCTAAATAATATTTTTAACTGTTTATAGTTACAATTTATTAAGATATTATTCTCAGTTAAAAAAAAATTGGCGCTTCCAGCACCAAAACCGGCAAAAACAGGCAGTTAAACTTCTGTACCCCTACTTAACCCCCTAACAGACCCCCCCTCTATCTCGGCATCTGTTACAGATAGAGACGTAAAACTTTTTTCTGGTGGTTCATGTGTATTTTTAGAGAAAATTACTTTTTCTAGTCATAGCGGTCAGACCGCTCCTTATCCACTTTTAAGCAGCCAGCCGCTAAATATTAAAACTGCTGTAGAGCAGCCAATTTTAAAGCTAAGAAAACCAAATTTTACAACGAACTATTATTTTTTATAACAAAAAAATACCTTTTCTGACCATCACAAAAAAACGACAAATAACGGAAACCGCCAATTTTGGCAGTAAAATGGCGGTTGGCGGCGCTAATTAATATTTGTATCTGTTTATGATCACAATAAAAGACTTCATACAAAAATTGGCTGATTAAGGTCTGGAAAGGGGCAACACAGTTAATTGTTGAAACTAATGTAATAGATTTTTATTTTAGTCAGATGCCAGACGCAGGCAATTAAATAAATTAACATTTAGAAATAGGAAAGAAAACAAAGTCATTCCTAATTTGAACAGAAGTCACTGGAAATTGATCTAATTGATCTAAGGAAGGCTACTTATGTTCTTCATCTAACAAAATCTAACTTAAGGGAGGTGACTTATGTCCTTTGTCTGACAAATTCTTACATTAGGAAGGCTGATTATGTCCTTCATCTTGCAAAACTTAGCTTTTCTGTCCTTCACATAGCAAATTCTTGCAAAACATAGCAAATTCTGGCAAAACATAGCAAATTCTTGCAAAACATAGCAAATTCTTGCAAAACATAGCAAATTCTTGGAAAACTTAGCTTTTCTGTCCTTCAAATAGCTAATTCTTGCAAAACATAGCAAATTCTTGCAAAACATAGCAAATTCTTGCAAAACATAGCAAATTCTTGCAAAACATAGCAAATTCTTGCAAAACATAGCAAATTCTTGCAAAACTTAGCAAATTCTTGCAAAACATAGCAAATTCTTGCAAAACTTAGCTTTTCTGTCCTTCACATAGCTAATTCTTGCAAAACATAGCAAATTCTTGGAAAACTTAGCTTTTCTCCCCTTCACATAGAAAATTCTTGCAAAACAAAGCAAATTCTTGCAAAACATAGCAAATTCTTGCAAAACTTAGCTTTTCTGTCCTTCACATACCTAATTCTTGCAAAACATAGCAAATTCTTACAAAACCTAGCAAATTCTTGCAAAACATAGCAAATTCTTGCAAAACATAGCAAATTCTTGGAAAACTCAGCTTTTCTGTCCTTTACATAGCTAATTCTTGCAAAACATAGCAAATTCTTACAAAACATAGCAAATTCTTGCAAAAAATAGCAAATTCTTACAAAACATAGCAAATTCTTGCAAAACATAGCTAATTCTTATAAAACATAGCAAATTCTTGCAAAACAGCAAATTCTTGCAAAACATAGCAAATTCTTATAAAACATAGCAAATTCTTGCAAAACTTAGCTTTTCTGTCCTTCACATAGCTAATTCTTGCAAAACATAGCAAACTCTTACAAAACATAGCAAATTCTTACAAAACATAGCAAATTCCAAAAATATTTTGACACTTAGTCAAATTTTTGAAGAAAAAATACCCAGGTGACACCAAGGTCGAAAATATTCTAAGTGTCAAGGAATTTTTGGACCAAATTTACTAAGGATTCGAACCATTTCCAAAATATTACTGTTGGTACCAAGAACACCAGGTCACTGTATCTCGAGAACCGGTGGTCGGATCACGCTGAAACTTCGTTTTTGAGTCTGGGACCCCTATTGCAAGAATTTGCTATGTTTTGTGAGAATTTGCTATGTTTTGTAAGAATTTGCTATGCTTTGCAAGAATTTGCTTTGTTTTGTAAGAATTTGCTATGTTTTGCAAGAATTTGCTATGTTTTGTAAGAATTTGTTATGTTCTGCAAGAATTAGCTATGTGAAGGACAGAAAAGCTAAGTTTTCCAAGAATTTGCTATGTTTTGTAAGAATTTGCTATGTTTTGCAAGAATTTGCTATGTTTTGCAAGAATTTGCTATGTTTTGTAAGAATTTGCTATGTTTTGCAAGAATTAGCTATGTGAAGGACAGAAAAGCTATGTTTTGCAAGAATTTGCTATGTTTTGCAAGAATTTGCTATGTTTTGCAAGAATTTGCTATGTTTTGTAATAATTTGCTATGTTTTGTAAGAATTTTTATGTTTTGCAAGAATTAGCTATGTGAAGGACAGAAAAGCTAAGTTTTCCAAGAATTTGCTATGTGAAGGACAGAAAAACTAAGTTTTCCAAGAATTTGCAATGTTTTGCAAGAATTTGCTATGTTTTGCAAGAATTTGCTATGTTTTGCAAGAATTTGCTATGTTTTGTAAGAATTTGCTATGTTTTGAAAGAATTAGCTATGTGAAGGACAGAAAAGCTAAGTTTTCCAATATTTTGCTATGTGATGGGCCAAAAACCAATTTTATGCAAGATTTTGCTATGTAAAGGATCAAAAAGCTAGGTTTTGTGAGGTGAAGGGAGGCTACTTATGTCCTCAATCTTGCAAAATCTTTGTTAAGGGAGGCATGTTATGCCCTTCATCTAACAAATTCTCACATAAGGAAGGCTACTTATGTCCTTCCTAGGAAGGTGACTTCTCTCCTAATTTAGGAATGACTTTGTTTTCTTTCCATGATCCTAGAAATATTATCAATTTGTCTACAAAGGGTTAAAAACAAAATCAAAATATACAAATCTAATTATTAAAAACATCAAGATGATCTTTTCCATCCTATTACATATTATCTTTCTTATTTTCCTTTTCAAATGCAAGATGTATTTTCAAAATTTAACTGTTGATAGAAAGATTCTGGATCATTGACAGAAAACGAAGTTGCTGGTGATTCTTATGTGCTAGTATGCATAAAATGACTTTAGAAATGTCTTCTGATTTTAAATGAAAGGTGGATACAATAAGTGAAGGACCTATTTTTATAGTATCTAACAAAAAAAAGTTATAATCAGTGATAGTGAGAAAAATTGTGTCTATGGTTGTCTTTATATAAACTTTTGTAAAATATTTAATATTGATATAGTGTAAAATATAATTGTAGTAATATTACCATTCTCCCCTTCAAGGACGTCCAATGTGTTTATTAGGCGGGGGAGGGGGAAGGATATTTTATTTAGGGGGGATAACAGGATGTCTGTTTTTATGTCTCTCTGTACTGAAGGATCTCACTAACTGCTGAACTGATATGGTTCCCCATAACAGGGTAGCTTCTCTTAGGTCCTGGGAAGGTTTATAACTAATTTGGGGGAGGGTAACACCACCTTCCCAAGAACTTGAAAATCTAGGAATCAATCTGATTTGACACACAAAAAGTGTAGAAAAGTATGAATAAATATATATGATTGATCACATGGTACCTTCTGAATAAATTTTGAGAAATAAAATAAAAATGAGGGACAACAAAACTTATGTAGTACAATAAAAAAATATGGATTTTTTTTGTTATAAAAAATAATAGTTCGTCATAAAATTTGGTTTTCATAGCTTTAAAATTGGCTGCTCTACAGCAGTTTTAATATTTAGCGGCTGGCCGCTAAAAAGCGGATAAGGAGCGGGTTGACTGCTATGACTAGAAAAGTAATTTTCTCTAAAAATACACATGAACCACCAGAAAAAAGTTTTACGTCTCTATCTGTAACAGGAGCCGAGATAGAGGGGGGGGTCTGTTAGGGGGTTAAGTAGGTGTACAGAAGTTTAATTGCCTGTTTTTGCCGGTTTTGGTGCTGGAAGCGCCAATTTTTTTTTTACTGAGAATAATATCTTAATAAGTTGTAACTATAAACAGTGAAAAAAGGGACAAAAAAAGATATTTTTTAGGCCTTTTCAAAAGGCAGTTTTGAAATCCCGTTATTTCATAAAAAAATTTAAAATGCATAGAGAATGGCTTGGAAGGTGAATTTAGGTGTTCTGCATATTTCAACTTAAACACATAAGGCCTAAGATATGATATCCCAAAAATCTTTTGTCAAAGTCTACTCTACACCTAGCGCTGGCGATTTCATTTTTAACAGGTATAAAATGCATGATTTTAGAAAACTGACTGGCGCTAGGTGTAGAGTAGACTTTGACAAAAGATTTTTTGGATATAATATCTTTGGCCTTATGTGTTTAAATTGAAATATGCAGAAAAGCTTAAAACCTGCACATTACTGAGATATTGTTAAAACCGCCGTGCTACCGTTATCTGTTGATATTTTACATGCCTGGCGCTAGGTCGCCAGTAGAGATAAAGAGCTGAAATTTTGTACATGTATTTCTAGGCCCCTAAAGTAACTTTTTAGGTTAGCAGAAGAATGAAATTCGAGAATGGGTATTTTCATGAAAAGATCTAGTGTATAATATACAAGGAGGGAGGGGACAGTAGGCTGTTTATTACGCTAATCCCCAAAGTCCTAATAAAAACGTTTTTCATTCATGGCTTAACACCATTGGGGACTTTTATCGAATTTTGATTGGTTGGTTCATTTAGTTTAGTGTAGGTACAAACATTTCAACTACGAATCTTAATTTACAAAAGGGGTAATATTGGGGATGTACATTAATTTATCGGCCATTGTCTTATCCCTTTAGATCCATGTATAATACGACTTTTTAAAATTGTCTGCTAAATAAGATCACTAAAACGCCTAAATGCCTGACAAAAATGAAGACGTTATTAAGTCATCGTAGGTAGATAGTCGATATTGTGTCGGGCCACTTTTTAAAGATTGTAAACAATGTGTTTAAAAAATTGCTTTTTAGTCAGGAACGATTACATTTTATAAAAGTTGTCAAAGTAATTCATAAGACGATATAGGATTAGGTATGATGCTAATATTTGCATAGCTTCTCTGTGACTAGGCGAGGGGGGGAGTAGACCCTCCACTTTAGTTTTAAAGCAGGGGCAAGGTGCAAGCAGGCGCACAATCATGTCTCTTAGGTAAGTTGGTCACTAAGTTGCTATTTAAGATTTGTGTCAATTTTTAAAGCGAAGCTTTTCTATAATTAGGGCAAGTCTGTCCGTAGATTCCTCTAGAGGCACTTGAGGAGGGATGAGTTGAGCCCAATTAAGATTTAAAAAGAAAAATATTTCATAAGGTACCTTTTTACATTATTAAATCACCCCTGCCAACAGATTTCAGGCAAATTTTACCCCCGGGGTAATGATTTTTTTTTTTTTTTTGGGGGGGGGGGGTTAAACAAAATTTGCATTTGCATTTTACCCCCCCAAAACCAAATTCCCCCCCCCCCATAAAAATGTGTACCCCCCCCCAAATAAAAAACCTAGGACGCCCCTGGTACCCTCCCCCAAAATAGTTGCAAAGGGGAACCATACCGATTCAATGGTTAGCAAGATCCTTTGGTACAGACAAACATCCTGTTACTTTATTATAAGGATTTAGATATATTAGAATAGAGTATAGACCTCTTGATTTAAAACTTTGCATGTTGATTCCCATAATAGTAAAGAACCTTTGTTTAAGTGAAAAAATATTTTATAATAAATCAAAATCATAAAAATCTCTTGGGGCCAACAAAACTGGAATTATTCTTTTAAAAAACCTTATTATTGGCATAACTGTCTATAATACGATGTGATAAATTACTATATTACCCAATAATGTAAAGTTAAAACTTTTTGCGGGTGGTGCCGGAGAAAGGGGAAGGCTCGATAAGTGGAAAGTTGGAAAAGGGGGTGAACACCCCGAAGATTGTAAGCTGGTCAGTTAAGCAGGTAGGCCTTAACAATGGCTAGGACATTCCTTTGTATTTTACTGTCCCCAAACCCAACTATAAGGGCAGGTGATTAATATTTAAAAGGAGCGAAGCTTCTTAGTATAGGGTTTATTCGAACACCACCACATTCGTATAAAAAATTGGTATTATCCTCTTAGGAAATTTTTCTCAAAATTTGACAATTTTATACCCACCCCCACCCCCCAGAAAAACGGCCCCTGGCCTGCCTATCCGTGGGCGCTCGGTACCCTAGCCTGCCGAGTCGCGGGCGCTCAGCCCCCTAGCCATATAACCTAACCTAGTCTAACCTAACCCAGTCATTTAGTCGGTGTGGGGGGGGGGGGTATAAAATTGAAAAAAAATTAAGAAAAAAATCCCTAAGAGGATAACGCCAAAAAAATTGCTTTACCTATCAGAATCTTAATGTTGCTGTCTGTTCAATTTTATTGTAAAATATGTATAAAGATAAAGGTTGCTTAATAAAGGTGTCAAGGAGGCAAAGAATGATCTTATTTACTTATCAAAGTCAACAAATTACATAAAATTAAAGATGGGAGTGTCCATAGCAGCAAAGATCTAAAATCAGACGGTAGGACAAACGAACGTTAACTCTAGTGAAGTTTCAAAACACCAATGTGCATCAAGTATACAAATTACTATCAGCTATGCTACAAACACATATCTAAATTATTTTTAAAGGTTTTGTGATTTTGTAATGTTGTCTTTCTTTTCCTTTATTTTCTTCCCTCTTATCTTTATCTGTTTGGCAATTTATGATTTTTTGTGCTACGCTACTTATGGGTGATGTCATTTAATACTTATATTTAATGAAATATTCCAATTTTTAGCATTTACAAAACGGCCTTCTTTATTGCATTAAGATCCATGACAGATCTATATAGGAAATCATATATTATATAAAAAATCCTTGTCAAAAAAATAAACATCAAAATGTTTAAAATTAGCTTTCTGGAAACTGTTTTCGGAATCATCATTGAAAATCAATAGAGCATTTATAACCAGGAATAAGGTTTAGCCAATAAGCGTAATAAATCTAAAGAAATATTTGGGGGGAAGATAAAAAGGTCGTCAATTCTACTTATGTTGCTTCCCAATGACAGCTGTATTGGTTTCGTGTTTTTTTTCTAATCAAATTCGTTGGTGGTATAAGCAAATTTTTTCAGCATATATAATTAACATGTTGTTTTTGAGCTATCCATTACTAACAGACAGACCAGAATCATGGAAAAGCCTTGCTTCAAAAAAGAAAATTTACAGAACCTGGAAAATATTAATCACAAAACCTTTACACTAAGTTTCTGAAGACTTGTACATTTGTCATATCCGAGTCCATAGAAGTTAGATTATTTTTTTTTATGTAGTAGCAAAGCTACTCTTTAATTCGAAATGTCCGTCCGTCTGAGACAGAAAGGGGGAAACGTGATTTTCTCGTCTCCTATGAAAGATAAAGTGCTGAAATTTTCAGGGATTTATTATGTTAACAGTCTTCATATTTTTACCAAGTTTCATTAAGTTTCGTCAGTTAATTGGGGTGCTAGATCGATTCCTACATTAAGTTTTCATGATTTTCTCATCTCCTATTCAACATAGACGGCTTACATTTTAAGAGATTGAATATTTTCATATTATGCATACTTTTATTATTTATAAAGTTTTATCGTGATTTGCTTATTGGTTGAAGTGCTAGTTCGATTCCTAGAATTTTAGGTTTTAATGATTTTTTTACTCCTATTTGAGATAAAATCACAATTTAAATATCCCCACAAAGTTTCATTAAGATTTGCTAATTTGCTGAGGTGCTAGATCGATCCCTAGATTTTCACGTTATAAATCTAACAAGGTTTCGTGATTTTTTGTTTAATGTTTGTTTTATAATTGTTAAGCTTTGCTACTTTTGGATGTTGTCATCCTTGATTAGTTGTGAAGCATCCAATTTTCAACTGTCTGTTAGATCATATTACAATAGGAGAAATTTGTTTTTCTTAGCTGCTATTTGAGATAAACTGCTAATTTTATTATGTGAGCATCAAGAATGTAACTTTCTATGTCTATTGGCTTTGCTACAAAAACATATTTTAATTATTTAAACAGGTTTCGTGTTTTGTAATGTTGTCTTTATTTTCATTATTTTTTTCCCTCTTATTTTTATGACCACTGCACTGGATACTGTCAATTTATTTTTTTGTGCTCATCTACTTACGGATATTATCATCCTTCATTACTTCAAATACATCTAGTGATTTCACTCATTCAAAAATGTGATACCTTCAAATAAATCTAATTTAAGGTTTAATATTAATATTAATATTTTACAAGAGAGGAATTCATTTAATGTTCACAAGTGGCAATTTGTTCAACTATGTTTAGACCAAAAAATGTTTGACAAGTGTATATGTAGGAATAATTTTTAGAAAAAAAGTTTCATTAGGACTAAGTCTAACAGACAGACAGATAGACATTTTTCTACTCTGTATTAAAAATATCTGTTCTTCTAAAACCATGTTATTTTGTTATTGCTGCGCTACTAAGGACGTCACTATCTTAGCTAAATAAATATAACTAAAAATAAAAAAATAAAATAGTTATATTTACAATCACAAAAAAAGCGTAATCAATTTTTAAAAAATCTAGACATTAATTTCTTCTTCTTCTCTCTGTTCTTCTGGAACGTCTAGTTGAAATAAAGTTTTATCATAACAACCTGCAATACAACCTGATGCAATACTATATACAACTGCAAGAACATTAGTTTCTTTTTCTTCTCTCTGTTCTTCTGGAACATCTAGTTGAAATAAAGTTTTATCATAACAACCTGCAGAACAACCTGATGCAAAACTATATACAACTGCAAGAACATTTATAATCATAGAAAATATAAAGAATGCATGAAATCTGCTAATTCTATCAGCATCCTGATCACATGATTCAATTTCATCACAACTAAAATCAAAAATTATGAAAATGCCTGAAAATGTAAAGCCAAGTAGAGAATACCAGATGGTAGATATGGAATTCACAATAACAACAGTATTCAAGTCATCAGGTCCAGAATCAACATCAGTCACTTTGAACGCTTTGAACCACAATCTATTAGGATCTAAAATAGATTTGATTCCAAAAATTTTTCTGAAATCTGTAACTGCGTCATTAAAATCATCCTTAATCATCAGTATTACTATTACAATAATGGGTACAAAATCTAAACATGTGTAGATAATAGCACAAGTTAACATCTTTTCATCAACATAATACAAACTTAAGCATATTAATACTCTTAAAAACACAGCTATTTTTCTCGGAAGTTCTGTAAGAAATAATTTTATAGTTGAGCATGTTCCAGGTTCACTAGTAGTCATATTTATCAAGTCTATCTTACTTAAGCCGTAAAATAGGCTTAAACAAGATATAATCAAACTTGAGATACGAAACACAGCATTGAAAGGAATATCATCGTTTCCGATCCATGAAGGACTCCCATGAGGTACTCCATCATTAACAATTATGTAGATCTGCAGACTAGCTTGCAGGTACGATTCAAAATAAATTTCTTCCTCCTGAAATGATTAACTGTTAAAAAAAGACATATTTTTTTTATCAGAATAAAACAATTTCTATATTTAACAAAAAATGGCACATCAAGCTTGCCAAATTTTATTTCTTACATATTGGGAGGGGAGTGACAGTAATCCCTCTAACTAAAATATTATTAAGTAGATATTTTATGTAGAATGTCAAAAATTTACTTGTAAAAATTAAAGGCCATCTGATTTTTTTGGTGGGATTGATATGATGTGGGGGTAAACACCCCTTAACAAACCCACACACCCCTTGGACGTCCTTGCCACTTTAATTTATTAGCTTCTCTTCTAATGAATGTTGTCCTCCTTGTTTACTTTAATACTCAGTTGACTAACCTTTAATCTCCAATATTGTTCTTGAACATTCTCATCATCTGGATTTCTGATGGCCTGAAGTCCCAGGTAAGGGACAACTAGCTGGTTACAAATGGCTGCCAGGTATTCTCTGGGCTTCCTTCTCAAGTCTTTTTTCATACAAACCTTCAGCAGGCTGAACACGATTGGAAGAACCAGGATGATAACTGTGAATAAATATTTTTTTAACCAATAATTTGTGATATTTAAGTTTTATTTAAAGAAAGTTGTAATAAATGAAACACATAAGTAATCAATTGTTGGAAATGATAATGACATAAAAATTAATATTCAAAAGGATGATCTACTTCTTTATAAATAACAGCTAAAAATGCCTGTTTAACAATCTTTGTACATGGAAACAAATTAAAATTTAGTTAGTTTAAAAAAAGATTTCTTTCCTGAAACTGTAAAATATCTCACTTGGCCTCTACTGTAGACATCCCAAGTAAAGTATAAATCACTGATCAAATCTGATATTGGCAAACAAACATCTAGCAAGAATTTCCAGGCTAGCACAATGTAGCTTATACAAGTCATTGTTAATCAAATTGTATTACAACACTTTACTTAGCTAAAGATATATTAACTGGGAATGATAGGAGAAAGAAAGTCTTATCTTAAACAAACATATAAACTTAAAAATGCTTAATAGCATAAAAGAAGAACAAAAACATTCCATAAATAGAAGGGTAGGACAATTTTGGAAATTTTATCTGAGACTTAAGCAGGAACATGCACTTGATTTATATAAGTATAATACACCTCTAGTTGATTTAAGACTTAAAACCGTTGGCGTCTAACATACAATTATATGTGAATGGGAGTTAAAAATTTATTAAACCAAATTGCTTCATGGGGCTCCCTGAAAAGTCCTTTGGATGTCGAGTCAGAAACTTTTGCTCATGTCAAAATATCTTGTTTCTAGTCTTAGAAATGACTAAAAAACCACCATTTTTTCAGAGTTTATTGAGAATTTTCCAATTTGTAGAGGTTTTTTGAGATTTTCTCAGGCTAAGAACGAGATATTTTTAAACGGAAAAAAGCTTCTGATTCTATTTCTCAAGGCTTTTTCAGGGAGCACTATGAAACCAATAAATTTTTTACCCTTTGTAACAATTAACTATACAATTGTATGTGTGGTGACCAACGGTTTTTAGACTTTAACACAAAAGATACGTTTAAGTCAGCTCTAAAAGATAAATGCACCTGAATAAAACATGTTCCTGCCATTACTTATCTTACAAATGGACATACAGACGGATAGACTGATGGACATATCGAATTATATGAAAGCTTCACAACTAAAAAGATAAGACTTTTTTATAAAGTTCAATTAAATTATTCTACATTCTCCATTAATAAGAATTTTGAGAAAGCTCAAAGTGTCATGTGTGACGTCAAAAAAATCCATCTCTTGAATAATTTAAACCTATTATGATTGTATATAAAAATACCTAATCTGGTAGATGAGGGGGGGGGGGGTCATTTAATGCACTCCCACAAACAGAATAGGACAGTGGTTCTATGTAAGCACTCGGGGGATGGATTGGCTAACCCTGCAAGGCTACCCAGTACTCAATATAACCTAACCAACCAAACGAATATTTTTAATTTGTTTTTAAAAAAACGGGGGGGGGTCATTCCTCGACTAGGCACTTGCAGAAAACAGACATCCAATATTAGGCATGATGCTTTTTACACAATTGTTTATAAAGGTTGCACATTGTAAATTTTTATGTCATACATCCGTTTAGTCATCCTTCTTAAGTAGCAAAGCTACCAGGGATCTAAAAGGATAAGATAACGACCGATAAATTGATGTACATCCCAAATGATACCCTCTTTTGTAGATTACAATTTGCGATTGAAACGTCTGAACATTCAACTTAGTAAATCATCCAATAAAAGTACTCAAAATTGTTAAGCAACGAATAAGAAAATGTTGTCATAAAACTTTGGGGACAAGTGTAATACACAGCCCAATGGCCTTCTCTGAAAGATACTCTGCAGTTATCATTGATTCAGGACTTTAATATTACATGATACTTTTTCTAAAATAGAGTTTTAGGTTAAAAAAGATTGCTCATTCTGTAGATAAAAATTATTTGTATAAAAGTTTGAACAATGATAGTTTTACCAATCAAGAATGCGCACAAAGAATATGAGAACGTAGTTATGAAAATTTTGGGTACCAATTTAATTAAAAGTCCATTTTAAACCCCTTCTCTGCCAACGAGTTATCCTATTTTTATAGTTTTTAAGAGTCTAATCTTGAGTTGTAATGATCAAATTTCCGTTTAGTAAATCCTTTAATCCAAGAGAATAGCTTTGCAAAAGTGTGCCCCATAGACAGAGACTAAATATCATTAAGATCACTAATCTCATGATGGAGAATGTGAAGCACAAAAAATCAGGAAGGAATAAACATGGAGTAAAACACTAAAGGAAAAAAGGGTTAAATGACTGTATTTTTCTATCGCAATGACCTTGTGCCGACTCTTAATTGGGTCTTTGAAAATCAAACAATGGTAATGGGATTATCAACATAGCCAAGTAGGAGAAAACAACCTAGGAGACGAAAAAGGTCTTTAAAAAAGGGGGGAAGTAGTAATATGTATATACATCTATAATATAGATCTGTTGGATAAACAGCCAAAGTATATTATAAAGCAATGTTCAGTGGTCAGGGAAGAAAACGGAAGAAAAGGAGGATTAAATAAGTAGGTAATTTAAAATCACAAAACTTATTAATGAAAGAATAAATGTCTTGTATATCACGAATGACAGGCTGACGGACCAAGTAAGGGGTGACTTCACAAAAAAAGTTTATCCTGAATAGCAGCTAAGACACTCATATTTCTTCCGTTTTGGACAGACTGACGAACGAGCAAATTAAAATTTATAGTTGATTTGTTACTAAAATAATTTGGTATAGCCCCTTTTGTGACATCGCCTCTAAAGGGCGTTTCGTTTTATTTTCACAGTAGCTTTTCTCCTATTTCTAGCCCCTGCGGAGGGCTCTAATCCTTTGGGGTCAATTGCCTAACCTAACCTAACCTAAAATAATAAAAAGCTACCGTGAAAATACGACGAACCGTCCCTTAATAGGCGATATCTCGAAAAGAACTATACCATAATAATTTTCACAGGATTGTATCTCATAGATATTTTATTTTCCAGAAAATCTTCATTTGAAAAATTATAGTTTTTTTAGTCTATGACTGTTATAGATGTAACTTTACAACTTTGCAACATGTCTTTAGGTTTTGCAGAAAGGATTATTTGCAGGGAGGGAGAGGACATTAGACTGAAAAATACACCAGTACTCAAAGATTTAGCTCGAAAACTTTAGTTTCTCTTATTGGATTTTTATTGGTCCAAACTTTTCAATCAATAAATATAAACAATGGGATAATTTTGTTTATTTTCTTATCCCTTAAGATTCCTGATTGTTGCAAATATATTTTTTGCAAATCCTCTAAATAGACAGATAAGCCTAACAGAAGTGGTGGTCATATATCTAGAAAATACTCTGGTGGTTTTTAAAAAAAGGGTGAATACAGAGATCTTAAGGGATAATACAATGGACAATGAATTGGTGTACACCCCAAATCACCCCTTCTGTATATGATTATTATTGCTGAAAAATTTTGGACATTGCTTATTTATACCAACCAATCAATTGAGAAGAAATATTATTTACAGTCCAATGCCCCCTTCCCCTCAAGCAGCAAATTTTTTTCTTAAATTTTTTCTTATTTTTTTGGTGTTAAAAAATAAATGTATAATTATAGATGTATAATCCAGACAACTAACAGGCCCAAGTGCTGGAGACTCTTTTAGTCTGCTAGCAAATGCTTTCAGTTCTTTGGCAGGAACTGGGCTTTGTTTATATTTCCGACTCTATTAGCTGATTTTAATATCAATATTAAATCTTGACAGGGTCGCTGCCCTGTGGGCAGAAATATAGCTCATGCCCACTTTTTTTTCTCTTACTTTAATGGTTTTAAACACTATACTTAATTAATTGTTACTTATGTAAGTTTATTATTTTTTGTTAGTTTTTTCTATTTATGGGATAAATTATTTGTATTTAAAATAATAGTAAAACGATTTTTTTGATTTGGAATTTTTCAAAAATAATAATTTGGATTCGTGATATTTACCAAATAACTTACTAAATAGATCATAATTTAAATTAAACTGAATTCATTTTGATTATTTTAAAGCGACTAAAAATAAACCTAATCGGTAAAGGATTAAAAGTGTCAGTTTTTTAGGGTGTCAAATTAACAAGTTTTTCCGTAAAGTAAAACTATCCAATAAAGATATAAAACTGAATAATATAATGTAATATTAGTTTATGTAAATAATAGTAAAAAAGGCTCTGAAAATTACAGTGAGGAGAACAAATTAGACTCTTATTTAAAATGTTACCAAAATTCTTAGTTACTTTTATTGTATTTTAGTTGGTTGACTACAAAATAGTATTGTCAAGACGTTTCAACAAAATATTACAATCTACAGATTTATTATCATTGGGGATGTAAGTCTCTTTATTGTCATTGCCTGATCCTTTAAAATGTCTATGATATTATTATATACGAATAAAAAAATATTTTTATCTTTAAAAACACCCATTCATGACACCCTTGCTGTAAAGGCACCTGCCCCAAAAATTCCATTTATTATATTTTTCTATTTGTAGCGCAATTTAACCTTTTTTCCATCCAGTGCAGGGGTCAAAGAGGTCTTACTAGGTTTGAACCAGGGATCTAAAGGGATAAGACAATGGACGAAAAATTGATGTACATCCCCAAAAATTAACCCTTCTGTAGATTACAATTAGTGGTTGAAACGTTTGGGCACTGAACTAAATGAACCCTCAAATCAAAGTTCAATAAAATTTCCCAAGGTTTATATGCAAACGTTATTCTTTGGGCACTAGTGTAATAACCAGCCCCTAC
Organism: Acartia tonsa; assembly: GCF_053477335.1. NCBI lineage: Eukaryota > Metazoa > Arthropoda > Copepoda > Calanoida > Acartiidae > Acartia > Acartia tonsa. Next base: position 48,709,318 of record NC_137268.1, read on the forward strand.
ATCCATGGGCTTTACCCCCGTAGTTTTACTTTTTCTCAGGGAAGGAGCTAGGCGACATTGGACAATCATGCTATTATAAACACTTTCTCTCATCGTTGGAATAAAATCTTTGGGTACTTTTGGTAATTCATGATTGGTTTGTTCCAAACTATAGTAGTTTCCACATTATTCTTCCATTTTAACAGAAGTTGTATTTTGTTTATCATAATATTAAAATGTACGTCAATTTATCGTCCGTTGTCTTATCACTTAACATCCGTAATAAGAATCACTTAACATCCGTGATTATTTTCTTTAACGTTTTAGTCTTGAGTAGGTTTTATGCTATTTAGTCAGTAGATCAAACAAACCTCCAATTTATGACTTTTGAAGCATGACCGACAAAACGACGGACCATGTAAATTAAATACTTAAAGCTCATTAGTCATTAGTACCAAAAAAGTTTAATCTTTTTCTGGTAATTGTAGCCGAGAAAATCACATTTATTGTTATAACTTTTGGATGGATAGACGGACAGACAAAGGTAATTACAGAGTACCTATAAAAACATATTTATCGAAATCAAATTCTTATAAAAATCTTTTACGTTACCTTTTGACCCCAACCATTCTTATAATATTTGATATAATTTCCTAATTAGAGACTACTAACATTCAAAATTCCTATGTCATAAATGAAAGCCACTAATATGACATGAAAATAACTCACATTTATTTTAAAGGGTTAACATTTGACCCTTTAAATATGATTTAAACATCTATTTAGTTTTTTAGTTTCTTTGTATTATATTTATTTTGACTCATTTAACCTTGACCAAACAAAAAATGCCTTCTCAAGATTTTTGTTAGTTTTACTTTTGGACAGGTTAGGTTAGGTTATATTGGGTAGGATTATGACACTGCAGGACACGAGACCCCTATTTTTTATGGGGGAGTGGTAAAAGCAACCCTTTACCCACCCTTTCTCGTGCCATCAGTTACGGGTAAAACTAAAAATGTATTAATGTTTCGCTTTTAAAGTAAAACTGAAAACAACCATTTTTTTGTTATTTAGGAAACTATTAATTAATATCAGGGATCTAAAGAGATAAGACTATGGATGCAAAATAGATGTAGATCTTTAATTATGGTATACAAAGGTATCCTTCCTGTATATGAGAGTTATTGGTTGAAAAGTTTGGACACAAGCAATTCAGATTTAATAATAGAGTTTATAAGATAACCAATGAGAGATCGTGTCTGTAAGACTTTGGGAAGTAGTGTAATTTAAAGTTCAATGTCCCCTCCCTGCCAAATTTTTATGGAATGTTAAATACAAACCTAAATACTATTTATATAAATTAAACACAACAAGCTATAAATATATCAATGTATGTAGAACAAGAATTACAACATCCATATATAGCGCGATGTTCAATAAAAGTCATGCATGGATCACAATGCCATCGAAGGTGATTTGACTTTTGTGTCAGAACCTGAATTGGGACATAGTGCATTTCATTACCCTAGGTTAGGTAACTTCATTTCACTTTTCAATAAAATCTAAAATGCAGCCGTTTTTGCAGGAGGTACCATTTTCTGTGAAAATTTTAGAGGAAAATTAAACAGTTTTTAGTTAATTTCTACTTCTATTTTCAACTGAAGAAAAAATCCTTTTGTGCATATACAGAATCATAGTTGTTACTTAATCTTATCAAAAAAAAAAATTTAAAAACTAACCCATAATAGCCGATTTTTCATTTTGTTCAATATGGGTAAAATAAAAATATTACCATCTCTAAAGGGTTAAAATCAAAATTTCAAAGCTCTAAAATGTTGTTCATCGAAAATAAATAGCAGTTTATAAGGACTTTTTGCATCCATCTTCTCATTTAACAGGGAAAAAAACCAAAAATAGAATCTATTTTTTCAGTGTTGACATAAAAAAAGCATTTGATAAAAAAAATATTTTTAAAAAGTGCTAAAAAGTAATACAGACTATTCAGTCTTTACCTCTGACATTGAAATAGATGTAAAAAATGTCAATTTTGTATAGCAGCCAATTAAAATAAATTTTCTTATGGAAATTCTCATCAGAGCATTACTGATAAACCAAGGTCTTATTGGATAACATAACAGCAGTTAGTGAAAGGTTAGTAAAATGAAACCTTCCATCACATTCTACCGAATCCAACTTTTGAATAACATAGTTTAAATTAAGCGACACTTTTCAAGTTTTTTATTCTTTATTTTAATTCTTTAAAGATTAAATAGATTCTACTTTTTAAAAGCTACTCTATAATTTGAAATGTCCATTTGAAAACATGATTTTCTTATAGAATACATTTTTTATAGAATCTTTTTACAAAGGAGCATATAGTATGTTATCTAATAAGTCCTTGGTTTATCAGTAATGCTTTGGTGAAAATTTTGTAAAAAGATTATCATGATTGTCTGCTATGATAAATAGATTTTTTTTACATCTAATTAAATGTCAGAGGTAAAGTTGAATAGTCTGTATTACTTTTTAGCACTTCTTTATAAATTATTATTTATATTTTTAATCAAACGCTTTTTTTATGTCAACACTGAAAAAATAGATTCTATTTTTGTTTTTTTTCCCTGTTAAATGAGAAGATGGATTCAAAAAGTCCTTATAAACTGCTATTTATTTTCGATGAACAACATTTTAGAGCTTTGAAATTTTGATTTTAACCCTTTGGAGATGGTAATATTTTTATTTTACCCATATTGAACAAAATGAAAAATCGGCTATTATGGGTTAGTTTTAAATTTTTTTTTTTTATAAGATTAAGTAACAACAATGATTCTGTATATACACAAAAGGATTTTTTCTTCAGTTGAAAATAGAAGTAGAAATTGATTAAAAATTGTTTTATTTTCCTCTAAAATTTTCACAGAAAATGGTACCTCCTGCAAAAACGGCTGCATTTTAGATTTTATTGAAAAGTGAAATGAAGTTACCTAACCTAGGGTAATGAAATGCACTATGTCCCAATTCAGGTTCTGACAAAAAAGTCAAATCACCTTCGATGGCATTGTGGGATGCTTTGGGACAAAGTGTCTCAAAAATCAGCCATGTGACGTCATAAAAAAAGAGGGATTATCCATCTCTTTTTTAGAGGTTTTCTTTCCCACTTCTCCTCTCATCTCCCTCATTTGTATGACGTCACATGGCTGATTTTTTTTATATACTTTGTAAATCTTCATGACTGACACACGAAGTAAATCACATTATCGATGCTCATTTGTATAGTGATTCTTTAGAACATTCTGCCGCCTATCTTCAATACATTTCCCCCCTGACTGACAGACAAAGTGAATTATAGAGTAGCATCACTACTAATAAATATATCAATTGGATAGTATATCCGACATATAAATAAGCCATAAAACTGTCAGTGATTAGGAGAAATTCTAGATCCACAATTTCATAATTTGACCAATGGGATTATATCGTATTAACAATCCAACCGCATTAATGGTTAGAAAGTGTACATATATTTTGATATAAAAGGGTTGCTCATTTTTTTCATTTCATTCTTAAAAATTCTGCTAAAGATAATTAGATTTCTTAAGGTAAAGCGAGGTTTTGGAAAATTATTTAATAATAATGATAATAATTATTGCTTGCTCGTTTTATGGGATTAAAATATATGCTTTAAAAAAATCTTCGTCAGCAAGAAATTCCTATTAATGTCGGACAGGTTATTGTGTCTAATTGATCATCTACAATATTTAATGTATTAATAAATAATCAGAAATAAAAAGATTTTTAAAATGAAAAAAATTGCAATTTCATAGAAGATTTCTTCTCATTAAAATGCAATACTCCTGAACAGGACGTCCAAGCTTTTTATTTTTGCGGCAGAAAAAAAGGGATTTTAAATATTTTAGGAGAATAAATGACGTCTAAGTCCCTAAAAAATAAATTGATTTTAAAAGGTTTCAAATGAAAAGTACATTACACAAATTATTGAATCTAAATAATTACAACAAAAATCATAGACGTCCAAGGGAGGGGGGGGGGTAATGGGGCGATTACCCCCCCCATTTAAAATTTACCCCTACCCTGGGGGTGCCGAAGGCACCCCCAACCATTTAGAAGGGGGTATTTACCCCCCCAAACAATTTTGGGGGGGTAAATACTCCCCCCAAAATAGAAAATCTCTAACAAAAAATTTTTTTGCGCGTTTCGCGCGCATTTTTAATAATAAATTTTTGATAAAATTTAAATTACCCCCCCCCCAAAAATTTTACCCCGGGGGTAAATTTTGGGGGGGGGGCACAGTGAGCCCAGGAATCCAACTTTGTGGAAAAAATTATTTAGGCCCAAAAATCGAACTTTAGAAAATCAATTATTTTAAAAGTCCATGTTAATATTCATCATATTAGAGGAGGTTTGCATTTTTAAATCAATGAAAAATATAAAAAATTAAAGTTTTTATGGCCTTCTGAAGTTGTTACCCTGGAATTCACGGAATTTAGATACAAAAATCTCCCCAAAAAATGTTTATTTTTTATTTTTTTGTTTTACCTGCCATTTAATCAAATATTAACTTAGAACATAATGTAATACCATTTTAGAACCGTTGTGCAATTATCTAACGCTGGATAACAAGAAACAAAATAGATTTGTAGGTTTCTGTTTAATAATTTTATGTTTTTCTACAATCAAGTTTCTATATCTTATTTTTTCTCTTTAGGAGGGTGAATTTTAACCCCTCCCCAGTAGCCCCAGTGGGGGTTTAGGGTAAATTTTGTATTTAATACAGAGTACTTTAAATACCTTTCAATTAAAAAAAAAGAATTGAATTTTATGGAAAAAATTAGAAAGTTAAGATAAGAATTATGAATATTTTTCACTTTGGGGGGGATATCTTGGCCCCCCAATCATCTTGGGAGGGGGGGAGGGGGTAATTTTGTTAATTCTGTAAAAGGTACTATAAAAACCTTCCAATTAAAAAAAAAAATTTTCGATTTGATTAAAAAATAAGAAAGTTATTAATTTTTTCCACAAAATTGGATTCCTGGGCTCACTGTGGGGGGTAAACAAATTTTACCCCTGCCAACAGATTTCAGGGGGGGTAATTACCCCCCCCAAGCAAATTTTACCCCCGGGGTAAAAATTTTTTTTTTGGGGGGGGGGGTAAAAAAAATTTGCGGCGCGCTTCGCACGCCATTTTAACCCCCAAAAGCCGAATTACCCCCCCCTAAAAAAAATTTTACCCCCCCCAAAATAAAAAAGCTTGGACGCCCCTGTCCAGAATTACTTTATTTCTGATTTTGTTTTTGTAGGTTTTCCATGGATTCCCATGTGAATTATTCTTCTCTTATCTGACATCCACATTTTTAAAGTATTGTTGTGGGTTTTTATACTTTCCTATTATGTAAGGTTTTTTTTGTCTGATGCTTAAGATTTCAAATACTACTTAACTAAATATTTAAGTTATCTGTTTTAGGAAAGCTTTTTATGAATTGTTTTCGGCTGTTTTATTTTAAATTTTTTAAAAGGCTCCATCTGATGCATTGAAATCAGTGGTCCTAGATGCTAGGGGCGCACCTGCTAGTTATTTTTCCTCTAAAACAAAGGTGCCACTGCTGTTGATTGATATTATTGGTGTAAAAGTTTGGACTCTGCTTGATTGTACCCACCAAGTCCCCAAAGTTTTCAAGTAATCGAATGAGAGAACTTGTTTAGCAACCCCCCTCCTTTATTTCGAAATTATACAAATTTGATTACAAAAATGTCTACAAAGTCATAAAAAAAACATACAAGCATTTTAAGTTTAAAATTTTGGTATCCAAATAAAGATATAAAACATATATCAAGTGTAACTCTAATCTTAAACATTGGATATTTATTGTAAAATAATAAAAGTAACATGATGTCTTGCTGTCTGTGTTAAACTTAAGATCTCGCCAACCACCTGACTTATATGGACCTCCTTCACTATATATCCAGGGAAGGTTTTCAACTATTTTGTTGTAGGGTACCACCCACCTCCCAAGAGAAATCTCCCCTAAATATAAATAAAACATTACGCTCCATTATTTTTACTTTTTCTTTAAAAACTTTTACACGCCATCCCCGTTTACATAAGTGCCCCTAGAGTCAAGAAGCAACTAGGAGCATAGATACAAGTTCTTTTTATAAAATTAATAGAATATGTGGAGATAACCTTCCCTTTACATAAAGACATCATGTTACTTTCATAGAGGGATAAAAGACAGATTCTGAAATCCAAACACGTAAATTGACAGATATTTTTTAAGGACAATTTTCTTTATGCTTATGGAATTTCATTAATTGTAAATTATCTGTTAGAAAACTTTTCATTGTCTGTGTAAAGGTATTCAAATAAGACATATATCAGCAGATCCAGGAAATATTTGACAGCCTAAATAATTTATTGAGCGGCTTCTTTTCCGAGATAGATAGATAGTTACCTAAAAATGTAGAAAATTTACTCGTTTATCTATCTATCTGTCTATCTATCTATCTATATATCTATCTATCTATCTAATCTATCTATTTATCTATCTATCTATCTATCTATCTAATCTATCTATTTATCTATCTATCTATCTATCTATCTATCTGTCTATCTGTCTATCTATCTATCTATCTATCTATCTATCTATCTATCTATCTATCTATCTATCTATCTATCTATCTATCTATCTATCTATCTATCTATCTATCTATCTATCTATCTATCTATCTATCTATCTATCTATCTATCTATCTATCTATCTATCTATCTATCTATCTATCTATCTATCTATCTATCTATCTATCTATCTATCTATCTATCTATCTATCTATCTATCTATCTATCTATCTATCTATCTATCTATCTATCTATCTATCTATCTATCTATCTATCTATCTATCTATCTATCTATCTATCTATCTATCTATCTATCTATCTATCTATCTATCTATCTATCTATCTATCTATCTATCTATCTATCTATCTATCTATCTATCTATCTATCTATCTATCTATCTATCTATCTATCTATCTATGAAATATTATGTATCTGTAATGAAGCAAACCTAATTTTGTTCTCATAAAATCTAAAAAAAACTCTTATTTCCAATGATTTATTATCTCAAAACAGCTAGTTTCCAAAAAAACATTAATGTCATAATCCTTGGTATTTTTGGGTAATTTATGGTAGTTTTTTCTACAATTGTCGTGTGTTTGAATATTATTAACTTTTTTTATGAAAATAAAATAACTCATTTTTTTCACAATTGTCGAAATAGATATTTTTAGTAGCGAAGCTAATTTACAATCTTTTGTCTGTCTGTCTGTCTCTCTTTCCCTATCTCTTTCTCTTTAGAACTTTATTGTCCCAAGGAATTTGAGAATAGTTATTTCTCGCATCGTATTATAAACAGCTTTTGTGCGGATATAGAATGTACAATTATAAGATTAAAACCAGTTTTTTTAGCCCCGAGGTTCCGAAGGCACCGGCTAAAAAAACTGGTTTTAATCCTATGATTATACATTTTTATATTCGTAGAAAGCTGGATATAATACGATGCTAGACATATTTTTTTCGTATGGATGAGAACCGGTTCCTATCCACCGGATTCGAATGAATACGAGAAAGGCTTTTTGATATTTTATAAGATATGTAACGTTTTCAAGGTATTTCTGCACAACCCTACTAAATAGAAAATGGAGCCTCTATATGCTATTGGCGCAGCTATATATATTTGTTTATTAGAGAGGCTAGACTAATTACATAGGTATGTAACAATTATAATTTATAATTTTAACTTTAGTATTCCCTTTTTTATTTCCTGTTTTATAGCAGGAAAGCTACTCTATTATCCAAAATGTTCGTCTGTCCGTCTGTTTGCTGTTGAAAAATCGACTTTGACTGCCTTAAACAGTGGACATGCACAAAATTTGTGTAAGCCTCTAAGGAGATAATAGATGAGGGGTTCGACCTTCAACTCCCTCTCCGGCCGATTAAGGTTCGAAAGGGTTAAGCTTTCAATGAAAATAATGTGTATCTAACTTTAGACAAAGTCAAGACAAGAATCCCTTCTTGTATTGCTTTGTTTGGTGCTTGTATAAAGCAACATAATTTTTATACGTATTTACCTCTAATGCAGTATTGATTTACATTTTCTGTCATTTAATCTAAAAAAATCTAAAAATTGGTTTGTTGTATTTTATTTTCAAAATGTCTTTCCCCTTAAACCTAACCCGTAAAAATGTTATAGCCTTTACTCTAACCATTACCGAGTTTTTTTTGTTGATTTTCAAGTCATCCAAGTTGGTAAAGTTTGAATATCCTACTTTGGTATCGTGTAGGGAGGGAGAGGACAACTGACTGAAAATTATACTCAAAGTATTATATAAAAGTTTTCTTAATTGTTTTCTTTAAAAAATTTTGTACCCAATTTAAAATCTAGATTGATTGGTACAATCTAGCAGTGTCCAAACTTTTCAACAACAATTTGAATCTACAGAAGATGGTACATTGTTATTCATCATTGTCTTATCCCCAAATATCCCTGGATATTGAGTGACACGCTAATTACCCCTGTTAATGACAACCAGATAATTTAACAACTTTTTTTGCAAACCAGCCGCAAACACAGATAGAGGTCCCAAATTCAACTTTGGAGTTGGTATTATATCGAAATAAGATTTCATTTTCGACCTAAATATTTTTTTAATTAACCTTACGGCGAAATAAACCTAGGGATCAATGAAAATCAGACAAAGAAAGATAAATTGATAAAAATTCCATTTGATGATTAACAAAATCCCCTTTGAGTAGATTATAATTTTTTGTTGAAAAGTGAGGACACTATTAATTTGGAACCAACCATTTAAAATACAATATAAGTACTGAAAAATTTTAAGACAACGATTGGAGAACGTGATTATAAAACTTTGGGTTACCATTTTAATTATCAGTCCAATATCCCATCCCTCCCTCGCTAATTATGCTCTTAGTAGTTCAATGGATTTAGAATATGTGAATATATTGACAATTTTGTCGTCAATTTAGGTTGCTAATAAGGATCTCATTTATTGGTCAGTTTATTCATCCAGTAGGAGGGTTGGTTGAGAGGTATTGTTATTTTAGCCAACTCTGAGTAGCACCTTATTAGAGTACCTAGTACTAGTGCAACATCCAAGTAATAATATATCGATTGGTATTTCAGCTTTAAAAATTAAAGACTATGTTGTCGAAATAAACAATAAACATGTCAATACAATGCGTCCAAGCTTCACAGGGTAGAGATAATTAGACAGATAATTTGCACACTGTGTTTCTTTTTAGCAAACTTGTAATCAGCTAGTACCAGACAAAAGCTAAAATTTGCAACAAACTTTTTGGAATAACTTTTTTCTTCAGTCAGGATAATGAAATAGGTTTTGATCTACATTAAATGCTGTTTTGTCAATAACTTTTCGACCAGTTATTTACATAAACAAGACAAGACGATATTTTTATTAAAGTCAAATTGTCGATGTAAATATTAGCAATACTTTCGTCGACCAAAAATTTATTACTTTTGCAGGGATCGGCAGCTGCCTGTCAACTGACTGTAAGCTTGAGGGCAATCTACCTTAACAATTTAAGTGGAAGTGGAAGTCTATCCTGACTCAAATAAGCAACAAAATTGTTTTAGGCTTAGTCGTAGCTGACGTGCGGCTGCCGAGCCCTGGTCTTTTGTATCCACAGTCCGACGGACGGACTAAGTAAATAATATACATAATGCTTATTCTCACAAGGAATCTTTCCAAAAAAATTGCATTCCATCCAAAATAGCTGCTGAGAAATTCATGTTTCCCCTCCCTAGCTTCATACAGACGGAATGACGGACATTCGTTTGGAATTATAGAGTAGTCTTGCTTATACAAATAGCATTGGTCTTTATTTGTTAGTTTGTCTGTCTGTCTTTTATGGATATTGTACTCATTATTTTAAAAAAATGTATTTCAAATCCGCAACTGTTATTTGTTAAAAAAAAGCATTACATAAAATTACTATATTCAAATTTAGAACTAATTTGGTAGTGTGTTCTTCAATAACGGTTGCTGTTTTTAGATTCGTAGCTGCTATATATTTGAGTAATTGCTACTAAAGTAAGTTGAATGAGTCTGTTGGACAGAAGGGATCTAAAGATTGATTAAAGAATAAGACATTGGACATTAAGTTGATGTACACTCCTAATTATGATAGACAAAATCAATCCTAGTGGAGACTACAATTATTGGTTGAAAAGATTTTTTCACTTTTAGTTTGAAGCAATAAATCGTGATTTGATAGGAGTACCTGAAGTTTAAAGCCAACGTATGAAAGAACGTCTTTAGAGATATTAATATAAAGTATGGCAACTGCTGGGTCTGAGTTTAATAAGTTTAATAATACATGGCTTAATAATTCAAATAATATCTAATTATATAAAAAAAATATTTACTTTGATTAACTTCGCCTAAAAGACATTCAATTTGTTAGAAAAACGGTCTAGCGGGATGCAACATCTAACAGACAATCAGTCATTCTACTTATGCATTAGATATAAGGATGGTTAAAAGTTTATTTTTTAGAAAGTAAAGTTTTACTAACCATGAATATTATTGTCCTTGTTATTTTTGCAATGTTACTTTTGTTGCAAATTTTCTTTGTCCCGCAAATTTTGTGTTCTGTTAGTTTCTTGTGAAAGATAATTAGAAGTCATGTAGTACGTTAACATCAGGGAGGAAGGGGACATTGGACTGTAAATTACACTGGTAATCAAAGGGTAACAATAAGCTATCCTATTCGTTGGCTAAGTTTGGGTTCATTCACATATCTGGGAATATCGCATTTTGTACGAAAAAGAAAAAAAATATGGTTCCTGTTTTGTTGACCACTTTCCTTCGGCCCCTCGGAGAAAACATAAATTGAATTAGTACAATTTTATTTAATTTTTCTTCCCCCTGAAATTTGTCTATATAATACTAACTTTATGGAGCAAAGAAACTGTTAGAATGATATACATCCTTAATTACGATATATAAAATTACCACTAGTGTAAATCATAATGAAGGTTAAAATGTTTGGGCACACCTGAATGGAACCCACCCATCAAAATTCAATTGAAGTACCCAATTTTTTTAGCCAACTAACATGATAAAGCAGCTATTAAACTTTGGGTACCAACCAGTGTATTTTATGGTCCAAAACCAACCCCCCTCCATAGTTAAAAACTAACATTGTTAAGTTAATGTCTAAAGGTTATAAACCAATCAGTAAATTGATTAAGACTATATATAGGCATATTTAAGACAGTTCTAATAGTTATTGATGCCATTATTCCGATTTTATTTTATCATTCTTTTTATTCAGATTAAAACAATTTGGAAATGTTGTAGCTATTCTAAAATTGAAGTTTGTCCGTCTGTCTATCCGTAATAGATAGCTCTAATGATTAATTTAGGCATTTCAGAATAAAGCTATCTATTTAAAATTTTGCAGGCTGATTCCTGAAACAGTTTGGTACAATGTTGCATACGATATAATGTCTGATGATTTATATAATTAATGATTTCTAGGACAAAAGCTGCATGTAATAAGCGATGCATCTCTAAAATCAATCATTAAATGGAGTTTGAGACTGTAGATAAAATATTTTATGTCAATTTGTTATTTTGATTTGTTGAGCTTCGCTATTATGGATACTGTCATCCTTGTTTTAAATAAAATTTACTAGATCATGAGATGTCAACTTGTCAATAGTAATTCTATTCATAATTTTTTTAAAATTATCATTCTTAATTAATCCAAATATAATTAAAATTCATTTTAATGTATGGAGTACGTTTTAGATACAATGATATTTAAAAGAAAAGTATTCTTTTAATAATTAGAAATTAATTTGGATGATTTCTATTTATTTAAATGTCAAACAGATTTAAATATTTAAAAAGAATTTTAGTAAAAACTTTGGATCGAGGAAAAAAACAAAGTGGCGCGTTTTGTGTTATTTTCACAGTAGATTTCGATAGGTTATTTTAGGTTAGGTTAGGTTAAAGGTAAATCTTCAAAAGCAGGATACACATGTTACCTCCATAGCGCTACAGACGGACAAACAACGCTAGTTATAGAGTAGCTTCGCTTTCATAAAATGTATATTTGTAACTGTATGACCAATAATTGTGACAATAACATAACCAGAGTGCACGTGACCCTACTCTAGTAAAATCAGACGTTACAGGGATCTTAAGGACATGGAATGGCTATGTAATTATTGCTTTGTTGACTTTATCAGGTATCTAAAGGGATAAGAAAATGGGCGCTAAATTAATGTACATCCTAAATTATTATACACAAAACTACCTTTTCTTTAGAATTCAATTAGTGGTTGAAATAGGTGGAAACTCAACTTTAAAAACCAACCAATCAAATTCAATAGAAGTCCTCAAATTTACTGCAAACTTAATAGCCGCAGACAGATAGGCGGTGACATTAGACTGTAAATTCATGAGTGCCCAATGTTTTATGTCCACGCTAATCTTATTCGTTGGCCCAAAAATTTGTGATGTTTTTTTTGAATTGTTCTAGGTTAATCAAGCTAGCAATGTCCAAACTTTGCAACCTATATTTTTAATCAACAGAAAGGTAATTTTGTTTATTATAATTGGGGATGTACAACAATTTATCTTCAATAGGCTTATCCCTTAAGATCCCTGTGATTTTTAGAGGCTTAGTCAACTAAGAGAAATAGTTTTATAAAAAATCCTGAAATAACTCACCAAAAAAGATTTCCTAAAGCAAAAAAATACGGAATCTTCTTCATTCCTGATTTTTGACTTTTTGTCCATAAAAAAATTCGTACATTTTCCCACTTTACGGAAAAATTTGGAGTTCTACAAAATATAAGCAAAAAATGAAATAAATTTGGGTCAATATAAAAAATAAGCTTTCCCTATTTTGTAGTGCCTCCAAATATATTCCGGGGGGGGGGGGCGGGGGGGAGGCGGTGAGTGTCCTAAATAAAATTATATCTAGTCTTTTCAGGGGGGGGGGGAATGAACTGTAAACTGATATCAAAATCTTTCTTCCATTCGTTGGCTTAAAAACTTTGTTGTTTTTATATAAATCTTGGTTGGTTGAACTAAAAGTGTTCAAACTTTTATTAACCATTTTTTTTTACAAATAGCCTGTGATTTAAAGCAAAAAAACAATAAATTTATATACATCCTCATTAATAATAAACAAAACTACTCTATAGTATAGCTGGGAAACAATTAATTAACCATTATAGCCAACGAATACGTATCAGTGTAATTTTAGGTCCAATAGCCCACCATTCCTGATAATAGCTTGTAAAATTGTAGCACCCCTAAAAACATAAATTATCCAACGCTTCCTTATAAACGCTGGAATTTTGTCCAACTCATTGCTCTAAATGTTGATTTCATATGGATTTTATCATGGATTTAAAGGGATAAGACAATTGATGTATATCCCCAATGATTATACACAAAACTACCCCTTCTTTAGAATACAATTAGTAGTTGAAACCTTTAGACACTATGCTTAATAACCAAAAAATCAAAATTTAAGAAAGTCCCAAAATTTGGTAAACTAATGAATATAAAACTTTGGGGACTAGTATAATAATCAGCCCAATGTCCCATCCCTTCATGGGTTTTTATACATTTTCTGTGAGTTTCCACCATAATAAATCAATTAATACAATAATAATAAATTTATCTTTTACGTTTGATTGGGGAATAAGCAGGGATCTTAAAGGATAAGACAATTGTTATCTTTTTCAATGATGATAAAAAATTAAACCTTCGATAGAGTAAAATTACAAGGGGAAAAGTTTGGACCAACCAATCAAGATGCAATAAAAGTATCCAACGTTTTTTAACACTTAAACTAAATAAGAAAATTATAAAAAGAAAATATAAAAATGTACAATCATAAGATTTAAACCAGTTTTTTTAGCCGGTGCCTCAGGCACCTCGGGGCTAAAAAAAACTAGTTTTAATCTTATAACTGTACATTCTATATCCGCGGAAAGCCGTTTATAATACGATGCGAGAAATAACTATTCCTATACTTTCTATTTTAGTGTAAAAAGAAAACTACAAAATAATTTGTGAGGGCTTATTTTTTCTGTAGGAAGCTTCACTGTAACTTTGTAAGGAATATACACAAATACAGATACACAATACACATACTATTTATTTTATATTTACAGCTTCTGTCAGCTACTTTTTAATTTTGCGGCTGTGCAGTATTTCTGTAAATAATGATATCAATTCATATTTTGACAATTTAACATTTGGGCAAGTATCAAACTACAGTGAACATGTATTTTGATTCATAAATATTTAAATTTATACAGCAGGACAGTTCAAATATTGAAATTATTTGAATGGTGGAATTTAAAAGACTTAATTTATATATATGATTTTGATTTTTGGCAGTTTTTCCCAGATTGCTTTTTATTATTAATATTTTTTAGATAGGTTCAGTAATAGTTATTTTTACCTGGAATGAATAGTAGCCCTTAGGAATATGGCCTGCAGGTTAGAATTCTCCAAACGAACCTACTCTATAATTGTTACTAAAAAGCTCGTACGTCATTTAAAACAAGCTGATTTTTATCTTTTTTGACAACATATTTTTGTATGATATAATTATCCTATATATTTGACTTTTGTAATTATTAAGGTAAATATTTAAGCAAAATGTCTCCACTATCAACTCCTAAATGAAAGTATGTCCTTTTATTGTACAATTTTGTTGAGTCTCACAAATTAATATTCTGCTTATTAAGTTCTGACACACTATAAGAGTTATTGTTCATTTGTCCTTCCTTCCGATCTTAGATCTTCGGCTTAATGGATGTTATCATCCTTGTGGTTCTATTGGACGTGATACTCAGTGATTGCAAAAGATGAATATATACTTAAATATCAGGGCCTATCTAATTTCATTGTAAACACAGGGCATAAATTGGATCATAAAATAGTTCAATAGAAATGAAGTGTCCAGTATGGCTCCAAATTTGGGTGCTTTTTATTGAATTTAGATTGGTTGATTCCAAATTAGTACTAGTTTCCAATTTTTTCAACCAATAATTCTAACTTACAGAAGGAGTATTTTGTTTAATATCATCAAAGTCCTATCCCTAACTATCTCTTAAAATTAGAAAGCTTGGTCATTTACTTATTATGATTTTAGCAACTTTTTAAAAATATTATGTACATAAACTTAGATTTTAGATATTAAAGAATCCGCCAAAAATTTGTGATCTTCTTAGCGTTGTCATTTTGATTTACTACGCAAACAGTTTGCAAAAATTTGTTTGCAAATTTTGCACGCTTTTTATTCTTGGAGACTTTTTTAAAGAACATAGATTAGGACAATCTCACGTTCTTAAGACATTAGTTTATATAATATTTTAGTGGCTGCGCTAATAGACGCCTCTAGAGACACTTCAAAGAGGTGGTAGGTTGACCCACCATCGCAAATTTTAATTTAAAAAGGAAAAAAGTCGAGGGATGTTCTCTTGGGAGGGTTGAATTAAACTTCTTAAAATAGAGATAAGACCTTTCCAGGACCTATAAAAAGATTTACTGTAAAGGAGAGCCATATCGGTTCAGCGATTAGCGAGATCCTTTGCTCCATACAGACACGTAGAGAGACATCCTGCAACTTTTTTATAATTATTTATTATTAAAAGCAAAGCTTTTCTATAATTAGGGTCGGTCCGTCCGTACGTCCGTACATCCGAACGTCCGTACGTCCGGAACGGATAGCTTTTTTCGTTAATTTAGGCATGTTAGAATTGTCCTATCGATTTCAAATTTTGCATGGTGATTCCTGTAGTAGTTAGGTACGATTTAGAAAGCGTAGCAACTCTATAATCATCACCAAAATGTCCGTACGTCCATTTGATTTTTTTACTTTTTTAACAACAAATTTTTATGTGATCTGATCATCCGATTGATCTGATTTTTGGTATATTGATTCCTGGGACATTAAATTATAATGTAATAAGCGAAGCAACTCTATAATCAAGTCCTAAAAATGTAAGTATGTCCATAAACATTATCCTGAATCAAGCAGTTTTTCAACAAATTTACTTACAATTTTGCGTTAAATCTTATACAGTTATATTCTAATTATTCAGTTCTGACACTATACAAGTATTAATGTCCGTTTGTCTTACCGTTTCTGTGCTTCGCTTTTATGGATGTTGTCATCCTTGTTTTTGAATAAACAGAGAAAATGACTTTAAAATATACATAGTATGACCAATTTTAAACAAATATATAATGTCAAACATTATAGAGTCCAAACATTATATAGTCCAAACATTATACAGTCCAAACACATAGAAACATATTGGTAAAATTTGTTACTTGTCAAAATAAAAGAAATTTAAATATGTTATACACAATATAAATGGATATAAAGTACATGGATATATTGACAGGGGAAAATTGTCGTCAATTTAGGTTGCTACAATAATCGTCATTTATTGGTCAGTTCATTCATCAAGTAGGGGTATATGGCTTTGGCTTTGAGTGGGTTATCGTTATTGTAGTCAGCGGTGAGTATTACGTTATTAGAGTACATGAAAATCTGGTGCAACATCCACGTTATAATATATCGGTTACAATACATACATAATTCATATCAACTTATTGGACTTTAACAGAAGGGCCAGAAAAAAGGCTGTTAGCTCATTTGCACGGACGTCCAAGCTTTTCATTTTAAGGGGGGTAAAATTAGGGGTTTCAAAGGTTTGAGGAGAGTAATAAAATGTATTTTTTTAAAACTATTAAAATGGGGGGTTCAAAGTCTATGGTCATTTAAATACTTTTTTTCAGTAATTTCAAAGTTAAGAGTTTATGATGCAGTATAATTTTTATTTCGACTGTCTGTCTTTCCGTTGATTTTTATCAGCCTACGGCACCTAGGGGCTAAAAAACTGTTTTTAATCTTATAATTGTACATTCTATATCCGCGGAAAGCCGTTTATAATACGATGCGAGAAATAACTATTCTATTTGGATGAAAATATGCTAAAATGATGAAATTTTAACAATTTGGGAACCCTTTTTAAATATTGATATGCAGTGACCACATATGGTAGATGTCAAATCAGCTCAATCAAACATTGATGTATTCAAATTGGGGAATTTAAAAAAAAATCACGGATTTTTGAGGGATAATTTTAAAATTTAGAGTTATTCTTCAATTTATTTAGTTCAATGAATTATCCAGTTATTTCATGGTCAGTTTGTGCATCCAGTAGGCAGAATGGGAATGTAGTTAAGGGGTGAATGGGGGGGGGGAATTGTTGTTTTAGCTCGCTACAAGTTTTATTTTATTAGAGTACATAATAATCTTGTGTAAGATATATGTTATAATAGATCCAGTGTTATTTGTCTATTATAAATATATAAAATCCATAAATTCAAAGTAAGTTTCATGTCTACCTCGAAATAAATTATCTAAAAACAACAAAAATATGTGGGTTTTTTTTTATAGAAATTTTGTATTGTAAGACCTTATTTTACTGAAGGCTAGGGGAAATCTAGATATAACATTTTTTGTCAAATGCTTGACTTTGAGACTATGTATTTTGAGGGAAGCTTTGTTTAATGGCTCTTGCTTGGAAAATGCTATGAATCTCGAAAATTTCCTTAACAATCAGCTTCCATCCAAGTTTGACTTATTTCATTAAAACCTATACTTTTTAACAGCCTATCCTTTAACATCCCTGCCTCCAAATATGTAAATATGTGTGTTTAAAAGATATCTTTTTCATGTTTTCAAGTTTAATAAAAAATGATCCATCTTTGATGTCAAATATTCATACCAATAAAACCAAATAAAATATGCTTCCTAAACAAATTTGTTAATAAAAGTACCCAAAGTTTTTAAGCCATCGATTGAGATAGTGTATCAATAAAACTTTAGGTACCAGTCAGGAAGAAAAGGGATATTTATAATAATTAATATATAATGTCGAGTACTTTTATTAAGTTGTGGTTCAAACTATTAAAGGGGTAATTTTGTTAATTATCAATGGGGATGTACGTCATTTTGGAATCCATTGTCTTGTGCTTAAAGATCCCTGGAACCAATGTAATTTACAATCCGATGTCCCCTCTCTCCATGATAGAGACTAGATTAGTTTAATAATGAATAAGAATCATTTTTAACAGAAAAAGAATAAAGAAGTTGTATCAACTTTTTTTTTTATAGCTAGCCGGTTCTTTTAGTAAGTAGTAGATGTAAAATTTTTCATAGAATTCAAATATGCAATCGGTTTTTTTGTAGACCTCTTATTTTTTAAGTAATTTAAGTTTTTTAAAAAAATAATTAAGTCGGTTTTAAGGTACTAAAACGCAACAAAATAAAAGAAGAAAATGGTCAGTAAGAACAAAAATAGTAAGATCTTTAATTTGACACCTTACTTTTAAAATTCTGTTGAGTAATTATTGAAAAAATCTATTTTTTTAACCTCGGTATAATAAAAACTTTAGACCTAAATATTTTCTCAAACAGACATAAAAAACATGGGTTCATATATACCATTAGAATCAGAAAAATATTACGAATCCATTGTAAGCAAAATTGAAAAAAATTAAAAAATTAAAAAATTACAGAAATGGCCAATTATTTTTTTTTGTTCAGACAACACTATTGTTTTCCCTTTTTTACCCCCTCTTTACCCCCTTCCCATTTTTATACTCAATTGAAGAATTAAGACGTTGCCTGTACAACATAATATGATATTTTCATATAATTCCTTTTATTGTAGTTTATATACTATATTGTAAACTTTTTTTTTCAATTTTGCTTACAATGGATTCGTAATATTTTTCTGATTCTAATGGTATATATGAACCCATATTTTTTTATTTGTGAAATAATAAAATTAAGTTCAAAGTTTTTATTCTCGTGGGTTTAAAAAAATCGATTTTTTCAATAATTACCTGACAGAATTGAAAAAGTAAGGTGTCAAATTAAAGATCTTACTATTTTTGTTCATAATGACCATTTTCTTTCTTTTTTTTGTTGCATTTTAGTACCTTAAAATCGACTTAATTTTTTTTTTTTTAAACTTAAATTACTTAAAAAATAAGAGGTCTACAAAAAAACCGATTGCATATCTGAATTCTATGAAAAATTTTACATCTACTACTTACTAAAAGAACCGGCTAGCTATAAAAAAAATAGTTGATACACCTTCATTTAAAATATTAAGAACCATTAATGATGTAATTAATACCTCAAAGTTGGGACATTAACTGTTTTTTTTTTTGCTATTAAGATACATTTTTTTATAAAATGCAACTATTAAGTAGCAAATTAACTTAAATTTTGGCAATTAATGTACAAACTTTTTGACTTTTACGGAATCAAATAAATTTCCTTATATTTATTTACTAAAGACATAAAATCACGAAACCTTTCTTGTTGAAGTGTTTTTTTCATACTTTTTAAAATTTTGCAGAATTATCTAAAAAAATTAATGTATAAATATCTTTTATTTAAAGTTAGTAATTGCAATATTAAACAAGTCAAAAACTGAAAAATAATTTTCCTAATAATTGTCTCAAAGTCGTGTTTTTAAAATTAAATATTTTAAAATTTAGTAATCTATAATTACAAAAAATCGCGAAACCTCTCCAATATATTTTAAATTTAAAAATCAATAGAATAATAATAGCTTCTCTGCTTATGTAGTTTAGTTTGCTAATATGGACCTCATATCTTGGTCAGTTTCTTCATCCAGTATGAGGGGAGGGGATAGGATAAAGGGGTTGAATGAGAGGTATCGTTAATTTAGAAATCTGCGAGTATTATTATATCAGAGTACATGAAGATCTGCTGCAACATCCAACTAATAATATATCAATTTGCTTTTTAGATATTTAGGTCTTTCAAAGTTTAGATTTTTAATATGCCGATTTCACTAAATAGTTACAAAGTAGCTTCTCTCAGAGATCTAATGGGATCAGACAATGGTCGATAAATTGATGTACATCCCCAAAGATGATACCCCTTTTGTAGATTACAATTAGTGGTTGAAACATTTAGACACTCAACTTAAATCAACCAATCAAAATTCAATAAAAGCTTCCAAAGTTGTTAAGTTTACGAAAATAAAACTTTGGGGACTAGATAATAAACAGTCCAATGTCCCAACCCTCCCTAAGCTTCCTGAAAAAAAAACAAGTTTATCAATGGCAATAAATTCTGGAATACCTATAAATCTGTAAACAAATCACTTGTATATCCTGTTCTAATATTAGAGTATTAAAACAAATAAGCAAGTATTTTTTTATTTTAAAAAATACTTCAATAAATGAAACAGGATGTCTTTATGTCTATCTGTGTGTAGCAAAGGATCTTGCTGACCGCTGAACCGATATGGTTCTCCTTTATAATTTTTTATGATAATAGAATTAATAGGTCTTATTCAAATTCAAAAGAACATGTTTTAATTGTATATCATCCCTATACATGAGAAAAATGTTGCAAATTTACAACAAAACAACCATATGTATATAAAATATGTATTTGTTGAAATGAATGCACACTCTATACAGCTTCCTATATCCTGTTGACTGACAGTGGCAGTATTTATTACCTGTGGCCAATATTTTTTGGCCACTTGATTTATTATTTACATACATATATTTATAGTGGGAATTTCTATTGTTTGTTAATGTTCAGGCTTAATGATAGAGTTATCTCGCTTATAACCTTTTATTTGATTGTAATAGGAATCAATATTGCAAAAACTAAAGGATTTTATATTTTTTTAATGAACATGCAAACTTTATAGAATTCCTACGCTCTAAATTGTACCTTATTTTTACGGGAATTTTCATGTCAAGCTTAGAATCAATAGGACTATTCCAACATGTCTAACATAGGTGTTTCTAGTTTCTTATTTAAATAAGATCACGCTAAACACTAAAACGATAAATCCCTCCATTTTAGGAACCTTTACCTAGATTTTTTTACAACAATCTATAAATAAAGTTTCCTAAATCAGCTCGAGATCTATGCTTAACTATAATCAAAAATATAAATCAATCGGTTCAGCGGTTTACGAGATACGGTTATGGATAAACAAAAAAAAAACTTAAATCATAGGCCTCTAGGGGTCTTGAGGTGGAGGGAGGGAAGGGGGAAGTCTAATCCTCCAGTTTAAATTGTAGATTTAAAAAGAAATAGTTGCGGCATCCTTTACGAAGTGAAGTCCAGTAAGTCGTTGTGCACATTAAATATATTTTTGGTATTTCTTTTCAAGGGGCGAAAATAGTTATAAACTTTTCAAGGACCTAAAAGAAACTAGTTGGCAAAGGAGAACTATATCGGTTCAGAGCTTTGGCACAGTCAGATTGACACACACACACATATCCTGTTACTTTTATATAAACAAGGATGACAACATCCATAAAACCGAAGCACTGAAACGGTAGGACAAACGGACATTAACACTTATATATTGTCAGAACTAAATAATCAGAATATAAATATATAAGAGTCGAAGCAAAATTCTAAGTAAATTTGTTTAAAAAAATGTTTATACAGGATAATGTTTATGGACATACCTACATTTTTAGGACTTGATTATAGAGTTGCTTCGCTTATAACATTATACTTTGTTCTCCCAGGAATCAATATACCAAAAATCAGATCAATCGGATGATTTGATCACATAAAAATTTTATTGTTAAAAAAAGTAAAAAATCAACATGTTTAAAACGGACGTACGGACATTTTGGTAATGATTATAGAGTTGCTACGCTTTCTAAATCGTACCTAACTATTAAAGGAATCACCATGCAAAATTTGAAATCGATAGGACAATCCTAACATGCCTAAATTAACGATAAAAGCTATCCGTTACGGACGTACGGACGGACGTACGGACGGACCAACTCTAATTATAGAAAAGCTTCGCTTTTAAAAAGGATTGGATAATTTAACCTAATTGAACAGTTTTCAACACATTTTCACATCAAGTCATTTTCTAATTTCCTTTCCCCTCGTCATAAAAACAATATTATCAGTCTACAGGGATTGAAAGGAATAAGACAATGGACGATAAAATGATATAAATCACCTTTTTGAATATTTGAAACCATTTAATCCAAATTAATAAAAGTACCCAAAGTTTTTGATCCAACGAATAGTTAGTATGTCATTAATGTTTTTTAAAAGTTAAGCTTTTCTATAATTAGGTTCGGTCCGTCCGTCCGTACGTCTGAAATGAATAGCTTTTTTCATTAATTTAGACATGTTAGAATTTTTAAACTTTGCATGGAGATTCTTGTAGTAGTTAGGTACGATTTAGAAAACGTAACAACTCTATAATCATTAACAGAATGTCCGTCCGTACGTTCATTTTTTACATTTTTAACAACTAATTTTCATGTGATCCAATTGTTCTGATTTTTGGTATGCTGATTCCTAGGACAACAAAGTACAATATTATAAGCAAAGCAACTCTATAATCAAGTCCTACAAATTTAAGTATGTCCATAAACATTACCCTATATCAAGAAGTTTTTCAACAAATTTACTCACATTTTGCTTTGACTCGTATTCATTTATTTTACCTGATTTTTCAGTTTTGACACTATACGAGTGTTAATGTCCGTTTGTCCTACCGTTTCAGGTCTTCGCTTGTATGGATGTTGTCATCCTTGTTTTTTGTATGAGCTGGCTTAAAACGTTGGGTACTTTTATTGAGTTTTGATTAGTTCTTCCCTTAACTAGAGATCAGGTTTCCAAACTTTTTGACCCATAATTTTTAAATACAGAAGGTGTAATTCTATTTGTCATCATTTGGTATTTCATTTGTCTTATCCCTTAAGATCCCTGCGTATATATGTACATGTGTAAGATAATATAATAACAGGGCCTCTCTATAATTAAACTTTCTAATATTGGGCCACAAAAAAAGACTCGTGGACAAAAGGACACTCAATGAGTAAGAGTCAATAAATGAATATTATTCTTTAAGTTGTAAATCTTTTAAGTATTCTAATTGCAATTAAAGTAAACTGATCTCAATGAATAAGAAAATTGACAATAAATTGATGTACACTCTCAATTATGATAAACAAGTTACCTTCTCTGTAGATTTAAATTGTTAGTTTGAAAGTATGAAAAAGTGGTACAGCCTAATCAAGGACAATTCAAGTGTTGAGCCAACGAATAAAGGATCGTGTTAAGAAAGCTTTGAGTACAACTATAATTTACATTTCAATATCCCTCCCTTCCTGAGAAAAATAAAATAAACAATATTTTACTTGCTTCTTTGACCTGATAATAAATATCGTTTTTATTGGGGGGGGGGGGCTTCTAGGGGAGCAGCCGCTTGTACTAATTTAAGAGGTAGTGTATATGTTAGTCTGTCTATTTGTACCTTGAGACAATACAACACAAACATAATCTTTGAAATCTTAAAACAAGAACTAAACCAATATTGCAGAGTGTCCCTTCTAATTAAGATCGGAAGCATTTATAGACGTCGGGAATATGACACGGGTGCTTGTGTGTGTGCATGTGTGTGTATATGGGTGTAGTGGGGTGTGATTCAGACCATTAAATGAATGGGTATAAATAAAACCACCTTTCCTCCAGAAAGATTATAATATGGCTCTAATTATGTAAACAAAATGCTTATTTAAAAAAGCAAAAATTTTCTATAATTTCTTAAAGCTGAAAATTTTTTATTTTTTTGTCCGTTAAGATCTCGCTAACTGCAGAGTCAATTTGAATTAAGTACTCCATCTAGGAAGGCTTGACTTATACTCCGGGAAGGTTTCTTGTTGTTTTTAGAATTAAATTGGGATGGTTTCAGGCTATTATACTGCTCTCCCTCCCCTAGCTACAAGGGTCACAGGCGTTAGTTTACATAATAAAAGTAGAAAATTGGTACACGACTAAAAAACAAAAATAACTACTATCCCTCCGGTACTCTTCTAACCTTTACTTAACTTAACTTAACCTAACTTAAATAAGTATCAAATACTTACAAATACTTTCTTTCGGTCCATTAAATACATAGTTTGAAAAAATAAATTCTACATGTCTTTTTTGTAAGTTTGTTTGACCAATAATGTCAACCTATCTTGGTTATTTAGACAAAATTATTTGACAGCTAGGATCAACTTTAGGATGTTTATAACAACTTTAAAAAGGGACCAAAACAGAGATAAATTTTCAAACAAAATAATGGTTATTTCCTAAAAAATGCCTAGTCGAGCAAAGCACCCCCCCCCCCCCCCTTTATTTTTACTTATCTTTTAATATGTAAATCAATTTAATATGATTTGTGTCATTTAGACTAAAGAGGGTGCAATGTTCACCGAAATATATTTTAATAAATAACTAAGAAGTATCGAAGACTTTTTCACTCAGTGAATTACTTATCAAAGATTTTTTTCTTCTGTAAAATTTGTCATTTTCAATGTAATAAAAAACGGTTATGTTGTTTATGTCCAAACTAAAAAGTTTAATTAAGCCTTTATAAAAATAATCTTTTTCGCATGGAATAGGTTTTTTAAAAAGAAAATTTTAAAAATTATAGAATATTTGCTTTGTTTAAACACATTTGTTATTTCATTTGACACTGCCATTCCTGGTCAGAACAATTATATTATTTTAATCTAAAGAAGGTGAATTTTGTTTATGATCATTTGGAATGCATATTCAAAAGACATAAACACTTATTGTTTAAGTTACGTTATTTTTTAAGACTTCCGCAAAACTCACTTTGTTCCTAAGTCTTTTCCAATATTTTTTGTACTTCGCTACTTATGGATGTTGCCATCCTTGTTACATAAAGAAGTTACGCATTTGTATATAATTATGTAAAAAAAATGAATATATGATTTGAGAAAGAATACTAAAATATGAAATATGAAGCTGGCATGTTTTAAATAACAATACACGTATCATAAAAAAAGACATATCAATAGTCTAATAAATTCAGGGGTAGAGAGGACATTAGGTTCAAAATTACACCGGTATCCAAAGTTTTGTAATCATGTTATCTTATTCATTGGCTCAAAAACTTTGGGTACTTTTATTGAATTGTATGATATAGTTGGTTTCATACTAAAAATTATAATATAAAGAAGGGGGACTTTAGTTTATCTTCATTGGGAATGTACATAGATTCATCGTTCATTGTCTTATCCCTTAAGATCCCTGAATAAATATCTGTATACATCTGAATATATAAAGCAGGGATCCTATGGGATAAGACAATAGACGATAAATTGATGTACACTCCTCATTACAATAAACAAAATGATCCCTTCTGTAAATAATTGGTTTGTTTCAGTCTACAATAACAGTCCCCAAAGATTTATACCAAAAACTTGAAATCATGCCTATAATACTTTGGGTACAACTATAATTTACAGTCAATTGTCATCCCCCTCCCTCCCTGTCAAACAAGAGACCTTTTTAATCAAAGGGGCGGAGAACTGTCATTTTTACACAAGAAAAATTGTTGATTTTCTATGAAGAAGGTTAATAAAAGTAGAATAAAAATATATTCATATTTTATATTTATTATGTTTGACATATTGTATATTAGCATGTAAAGCTTTGTAATAAAACATACTTTTTATGCATTGAATAAATTTCAAACATTTTTACAACCTAAAAAAACGTATTCCAAATGGAAATAAAAATTAATAATGATGATTTTTGTATTACTAGCGTCTGCATCTCAAGCATCTTTGGGATAAAGGGAAGACATATAAATCTACAAAATAAAAAAAGTCTAAAACCATCCTGAGAAGCTATGGAGAACTCAATCAGTTGAGAAGTTATACAAATCTAAGCAACATATAAAAAAAACCTACTACTTCATGGATTTATAATACTTGGATATATTGGCCGAGGAAAATTTGTCGTCAATTTAGTCTGCTAATGTGGAGCTCATTTATTGGTCAGTTAGTTTAACCAGTAGGAAGGGAAAGGGATGAGAAAAAGGGAGTGTATGGGGGGAATCATTATTTTAGCCAGCTGTAATTATCACTTTATTACAGTACATGAAAATCTGGTGCAACATCCAAGAAATCATATATCGATTATTGTATTAATTCCAAAAGCCAGACACAAAAGGAACATCTCCCTAAATTTTGCTCAGTTTTTATATTTATACAATTTATTCGCCCCTAGCCCCTAACAGTTTCTTTTTGATGGGTAGATTTTTTAAAAGGGGAATTGTGCCCTTTTATATTTGATTTTTGTTATGAAAAAAAATCGTTTTTAAGGTAAAGAAAGGTTTGAATATATTTTAGGGGCTATATGTCAAAATAAGTTACGCCTCCTTTTTTGTACTTATATCAACTGCATAACAAACCATGAATCCTAGTTATAGAGTAGTTTCTTTTTTAAAATATTGGTTTAAAACTGATACATCCTTTGATTTAATCCTTGAGTAATAATTATAAGTTGTTTCACACGAAGCTTTTCTTAATATTAGGTCTTTTGTAAGAGTTCATAGAAAGGAAGGAGACATTGAATTGTAAATCTTAATGCTATCCAAACTTTTGTAAACAAGTTTTCCAATTCGTTAAATTAGACATGTTAGAATTGTCCTATCGATTTCAAACGTTTTATGATGATTCCAATAACAGTTAGGTACGATTTAGGAAGCGTAGCAACTCTATAATTGTTACCAGAAAGTACTTAAGTTCCATTATACCATGCTAATTTTTACTTTTTTGACAACAACTTTTTGTATGATAAAATTTTCCTATTCATTTGATTTTTGGAATAATGATTCCGAGAACAACAAGGTACAATATTTTAAGTGATACATTTATGGATATTGTCATCCTTGATGATTCTAAGTTTCAAATTTCAATTGTTTATTAAGAAAGTTTTGTCAATTAAGAATCAATGTGATTAATCTATCTTTAGGGGAGAACAAAGGTTTTATTAGATTTGATTTAAATATGTATTATATTAGTTGTTATAACACATCTATAGTATAGATGTATGTATATAAAGATAACTACCTACACCCCTTTTCCAATGACCTTTATCGTCTTCTAGCAAATTGTTTTCTTCTACACTACTTGACTGTGTTAATATTCTCGACACCTTGTGCTGACCCAATTGAGAGTCGGCACAAGGTCATTGGGATAGGGAAATACAGTAATATAAAATCAATTAAAATAAACAGGTGAATCTGATTTATTCCAAGTGCATAATTTCATTTATACTATTTTTAACCAAAAATCTGTAATGAGGTCAATTGAAATGTTCCCGATACGCATATCAAATTGTCGGTCAGATTATCCTGTTTAATATTCATCAGACTTTACGCGCCAAAATCAGGCCAATGGGGAGAGACAACAAAAGGGAGGAGGGTTAGTATGACGCATATTAAAAGAGGTGTTCTTTAGGCAGTGCAAATGATCCAGATTTTAAATCATAACTGTTCTAAACATAGGTCTGTCCAAAATTTAATTGTTTATTTTGCATATTGTTACCATCAGTGATTTATTCACAACAACTGCATTTTTCTGAAATATCTTGTGATATATGCACAAGCATCCTATAAAAATCTGCGCTGTTTTGATTGAAACTCTTGTAAGTAAGTGACGTTAGGATAAAAGATGACGGGTAATAAAAATCTGAAAATTGAAATGACGCAAATGACGCAAATTCTGACGCAAATTCTGAACGCAATTCTCACGTTTATCTAAAAATGCAACATATATTAATAGCTATTAAAACAATTTTCAAGCATAACTTTTATCTTATTAGGATAACAATTAAATAAGAAAAATATTTTTACCATATGAAATTCGTGATCAAATACCTAATTGAAAAAAATGCAAGACATAGCTTTTATTTTAATAAAGACTAGGGGCAACGGACGCCCCCAAGAAGCCTCTAGGTGTTCTTAAGGTGGGAGGGGGATAAGTCAACCGCCCTTCTACTTTTTAACTGAGTTTTAATAAGAAATATTAAGAAAAAAATTTGGGGGTGTGATTTTAAATTGGGAGGGTAGAGATACACTCTCCCAAAATAGTTAAAAACCTTCCCTGTACCTAAAAAAAAGCTTAATTGCAAAGGAAAACCAAACAGATGTCATTTTTTAACAATTTTATAAAAAAAAACATTGGCGCACTTGTATAAACACCTTATCGCTATCAAGTTTTGGGATAGATAATCCAGAAAAATCCAGTTCAAAGGGGAATGCATAAAGAGATGGGGCGAATCGAACCGAAAATAGTTATGATGGACATCTTCCTTCATCAGGATAAAAACAGGGAAAATGGTATTAATGAGAGAGAGAAAGTGATGAAAAGAGAGAGGGGAGAGGGGGACACAAGAGGTTGAGCGGTCAAGTTGATTGACCTATTACTAAATGGTGAAATACAATCCATAGTGTTTATTTAGACACCAATCATGGATGACTCATTAACAAGGATGACAACATCCATAAGTAGCGAAGCACAAAAAATCGTAGATGGGAATACGTACAGGTAGATTTAAAAGGTTTTTACTAAAATCAAGAATAGATTTATTGGATAAAATAAATATGAAACCTTGTTTTATTTTGTATGATGACGATGTTCAAAGTAAAGGGGGGGGGGGGGTTTTAATGCAACAATCAGTGAGCAAATGACACTTAGAATTCGAATTTCGATCTGAACTTTTGCATGAGTAATCCTTGGTAGGTCTATTTTCCCTAAATCGAACAAAAGGTTGGAAAAGTAATGGCTAGCGGCTCAGCCGTTCAGCCGTTTTTGCCTATTTTTAGGGTAAATCCATCATCAATTACTTAGGAATCGACTTTTTAAAACATATTTTTGGTTTAATTCATTTCGTGTGGTTTCGTGACTAATTTGCAATATAGATATAAAAAAAATGGCGAAACAGCTGAGCCGCCAGCCGTTAGCTGTTACTTTTTCAATTTTTTGCTCGATTTAGGGAAAATAGACCTACCAAGGATTACTCATGCAAAATTATAAATGGAAATTCGAATTCTAAGTGCCATTTGCTCACTGATTACGAGATGGTTGCATTAAGAAATATTAAAGATGCTCATAACAATGGGAAAAATTATTTTGATACTGATATCCCATAAAAGTTTGAAAATTGGATCAAACTAAACAAAGATGTTGGGAAATATGTAAAACGTATAAAAATAGCCAAAAACCTGATAAAAGGCAGTCTGGCCGCCATGGTTGTTTTATTAAAACAACAAAAAATTTAATTTTTAAATCCTTAAAAACTTCAAAAATTTGGAAAATCGGACCATATACACTGAAGATATGGAAAAAAGTGTTAAATATATTTATAAATAGCCTAAAACCTGCCAAAAAGGCAGTCTGGCCGTCATGGTTATTTCCTTTAAAGACGGGAAATTCAATTTTGATATCTACAACTGAAAAAATTTTGAAAATCGGACTATAAACACTGAAGATATGGAGAAAAATGTTAAAAATATAAAAAAAAACAGCCTAAAACCTGCTGAAAAGGCAGTCTGGCCGTCATGGTTGTCTTCTTTAAAAGACGGGAAATTTAATTTTGATATCTATAACTGAAAAAATTTTGAAAATCGGACCATACACTGAAGATATGGAGAAAAATGTGAAAAATATAAAGATAGCCTAAAACCTGCTAAAAAGGCAGTCTGGCCTTCATGATTGTTTCTTTAAACGACAGGAAATTTAATTTTGATATCTGTAACTGAAAAAATTTTGAAAATCGGACCGTAAACACTGAAGATATGGAGAAAAATGTAAAAAATATAAAAATAGCCTAAAACCTGCTAAAAATCGGTCCGACCGCAAATGATGTTTTAAAGTCAATTGTGCTCCTTAATAATGGGAATGTTGTCAAAAAATTTCAGCATTCTATCTTTTATAGGAGCTGAGTAAATCCCATTTCCCCCATAGCATTACGGACTGACTGACTGACTGACTGACTGACTGACTGACTGACGGACGGACGGACGGACGGACGGACGGACAAAGTGAATTATAGAGTAGCTTCGCTACTAAACAAAGTGAATTATAGAGTAGCTTCGCTACTAATAATAGGGATTATTAAAAGGGTCAAACATAGAGAGGACTTAAAGTAGTAGAAATAAAAAAAAGAGTGGGGAAGGAATAATATGATGGAGGGTTAAAGTGGGGGGGAGGGGGGTTAGAGAAAAAATGACTCCTCCATTAACAACTGTTGAAAATAGAGGGGAAAATAGAAAAATGGGGGGAGGGGGGGTAGAGAGGTTAATGGGGTGAAGGAAGTTGGCGATCATAACTATTTTAGGATATCTTAAAACTTGAATTACCCTCTCTCTTTATTCCTTTACCTATTTTGTGGGTCGATGACAAATTAATTCCACGCTGTATCACGGGATGGGGGCGTGATTGAAATATGTAGTATACTCCTTTGATTAAACTCAATTTACGGGTTTTTATATAATTGCAACGTAGTTATAAGACTTTTGGTAGCAATCAATTGAGACGTTGGGTATCCCTCTAACTGAACCGATTTTTGATTAGTCAACGGTCTAAATTTGTCTCGGCCAGGATATGATTAAAAGCCTAAATCGGCCAAGGAATAGCCGAGTACAATATTTTTAAACTTAAAAAATTAAAAATAAAGAGCTAAATGATTTATTGTGTCTTTCTCTTTTTATCGACAGACGCACTTGGATATATTATTTTCATAATTAATTATATGTATTTCCCATGTTAACGTCACCTTATGTGTAAATTTGGTGAGCCACAGTATTGAGTAGCGTTGTTAAGTTAGGATGGAAGAATTTTGTAATGAAAGCAAAAGTGGGGTAGAGGATAAGGGATGGGGTAAAACAGGTTATCATAATGTTTTATTTTCTTGACTTTAAGTTAAACTCTATCATTTTGTGCGTCTTTCTTGAGTCTACAGGTGTTTATACAAATGTGCCAATTTAAATTTTTTTTTTTTAAATGACATCTGTTTAATTTTCCTTTGCAATTAAGCTTTTTTTAGGTACAGGGAAGGTTTTTAGCTATTTTGGGAGAGCGTATCTCCACCCTCCCAATTTAAAATCCCCCCCCCAAATTTTTTTTCTCAATATTTCTTATTAAAGCTCAAATTAAAAAGTAGAAGGGCAGTTGACTTATCCCCCTCCCACCTTAAGAACACCTAGAGGCTTCTTGGGGGCGTTCGTTGCCCCTAGTCTTTCTTAAAATAAAAGCTATGTCTTACATTTTTTTTCAATTAGGTGTTTGATCACGAATTTCATATGGTAAAAATATTTTTCTTATTTAATTGTTATCCTAATAAGATAAAAGTTATGCTTGAAAATTGTTTTAATAGCTATTATTATATGTTGCATTTTTAGATAAACGTGAGAGTTGTGATCAGAATTTGCGTATCATTTGTACTCTTTTGCGTCATTGCGTATTTTCAGATATGTATTACCCGTCATCGGTTAATGGCACCCTATAATCATCGGTCAACTTGAGGTCTAATAAATGCGCGCGCAATTTTAATTAGGGTGAATGGCCGCGCAAAGTGTGAGAAAGTAAATATGATGAAATTAATATTCTTTACAATAATTGATTGATTAAGCAGGACCGTTCAAATTTCGTAATTTATAGCAAAACAGGTTTTTAGCAATTTAATCAAATGAATGAATATGAAGAAATTATGGTGAAACATGGCAGGGAAGGAATATTGGATTGTATATCACTCACACTGGTACCCAAAGTGTTATAAACATGTTTTTATAATCGTTAGCTTAAAATCTTTAGGTACTTTATTTAATCTTGTACAAAAAAACAGCATGCAAATTTTTACATCAATAATTTTTAACTGCAAAGGGGTTATTTTGCTTAACACAATAAAGATTTTTGCATAGTTTTATTTGCTTCTAGGTATAAAAGGAAACAAAGTAAAGTTTTTTTTTGCATTCTTTGCCCTGAAATTTTTATTTTGCGTCAAAATTAAGTATAAAAAATAAAGTAAAAATAGTATTAATTTATGAATTTCACAATATTTTCTTAACATTTTGCAATGTTTTGCTTGATTTAGCAATGTTTATAAAGACAAAGAATGATATTTACCTTAGAATTTTGCAAGTCTTTGGGGGAAAGTAATGTTTTTACGTTTCTTATTCCTTGCAGGGACAAAGGATAGGGCAACTAAATAAAATATTTTAACCAACCATTAAAAAAAGGAATAGAGGGGGGATGAGCTATATGTAACTCTGCCCACAGGGTGGGGACCTTTTCTCATTTTTGTATTGGATCTTTGAAATCAACTAACAGAGTTGGAAACAACTGAGTTCCTGCAAAAGAACACAAAGTAATTTGCTAGTAGACGAAAAGGGTTTCTATCACTTGGGGCAGGTAGTTATATGAATAATACAGCTATACAGATACATTTATTCTTCAACTTGTCCTTGTTCAATATTATTTTCTTATTTGAAATTGTTTTAATATCTAACTAATTATATCTTAATAAGTCATTATTTTGATTTGAAAAAAGTTGAGGCATTACAATTTTTTCCGTTGCTTTATGCAAGATTCTATGTTAAAAATCAACAAACACTATTTTACTTTTAGCAAATTAAAGTAATAAGAAAATGCTCTAAAAGATTATTTATAAAATCGTATTTTAATAAATTAAATCCTTCCATGGTGAAGCAATAAAAAGCTAACAATTTATATTCGAAAAAAAAATTAATGTCAGTAAATCACTGAATAACAGATTATCTAATTTTGGTTGAACCGGTTTTCTGACGCACAAGCAGACATTATCTATAGAATAACAGTGTTGTTTAAAAAAATTGTAATAAAATTACTGGGGTAAATAATGTTGACAAGGATAACACCATTCATAAGTAGCGAAGAACTAAAAATCAATGAAAAGACAAAATGAAATATAGAGAAGGTGTTCAGTTGATAAATATGCAATAATTTATAGAAATCACGAAAGATATTTTAACGACTTTTTATGAATGACCGACAGACTGACGGCCAAATTAAATTAAACACTTGATGCTCATTGATACAGGGAATCTTCACTAAAAAAATCAGCCATCTATCTATAATTGTATCCGAGAAAATTGTAGTTCCCTCACAGCGTTAAGAATAGACTGACGGACTGACAAATATAATTATAGAGCAGCTTCGCTACTAAAAATATGTTTTTTTTACAATGTTTGTTTATCTACGGTTTTATTAGCTAATCAAAAACATTGCGAACTTTATTTTAAAAATTTGCAACAATTTTTTTTAACAACTACTGTAAAATTTCTTAGATAAATATAGTAAAAAATATGTTATCAAAAGCTTATAAAACTTTGGTGGAAAATTCTTAAATAATTTTTACATTCTTAGAAAGGTGAATTTTTAAAAATTCTACATGTCCATTTAATTACAGTTAAAAAGTTGCTGCACTATCAGGGATCTTAAGGGATAAGACAATTGACGAAAAATTAATGTACACCTCTTGTAAGTAAACAAAATTACCACCTCTGTGAATAAGGTTTGTTTAATAAATATTTTAAGCTAATTGATGAGAGATCCTCCGTAAAAATCTTTAAGTACCAGTGTATTTTATACTCCGATGTCCTCTCCCTCCCTTTACACTATCAAAACTTATCAATCAAACGAACCCTTTTATCCATATTTTATCCATAAACCACAAAATTTGTATAAAATCAACAAAAAAACATCCTATCAATTTCATGCCCCATCTGCTTAATTTTTAAAAAATGATGAAACAACAAAATTTTTAACAATTGGACAGGGACTATTATTCATACATTTTAAGCTGTTATTGTATCAACATAACATTATTAGAAAAGCATCGTACCGGAGATATCTATAATACAAAGTATTTTATATAGTAATGCTTAATATAAAATTTAGGCGTATCCACTTTTGACCCCCCTCCCCTTTTTCTGACATTCTTGATATGAACTTTTTAAAAGCAAAGCTTTTTATAGTTAGGGTCGGTCCGTCCGTAACTGATTACTATATTTGTAAATTAATGCATGTTAAAATTAAAGTGTTAAGCTTTTTATGAAAATTTCAATAACAGCTAGGTATATATTAAAAAACGTTGCATCTCTTTCATCGTTACCAGAATGTCCGTACGTTCTTTTAAACTTTTAAAAAACTTTTTTGACAAAAATTTTTTTATGTTATATAATTATCCTATAAATTTAATTTATGGAATATTGATTTCTTGGACAACAAATTACAAGGCATCTCAATAATCCCTAAAAATGTAAGAATGTACCTTTAACAGTAGTATCCTGTATTTAACTTATTTTTACATTTGTAAACTTCATAATAATAGATTAAAAAGGTAATATAACTATTTATTTTATGATTTTTAAATATAGTGAAATGCTAATTTTAATTTAAATTTTTTTCTGAATTAATTCAAAAAGGTAAAAAAAATACTGCAACACTTTTATTTTATCCTAATATTTCCCTCTTTCACTTAAAATATTTTGACACTTTCTTTGTTTTCTTTTTTATCTTCATTTTTTTTATGCAGACATAAATTAATCAAATCAATTTAAGTGAGGGGAAGTGAATTTAAAATAGTTTTATTTTTAACTCTTCTTTTAAAAGCGAAGCTTTATATAATGAGGGTGTACGTCCGTCCGTCTGTACATCCATATGTCTTAGTAAGCTTTTTTCGTTTATCTAGGCGTGTGAGAGTTATCCTATAATTTTCAAACTTGGCTTAGTGATTGGTAGAATTTATAAATTTAGAAATCGTAGCAACTTTATAATTTTAACCAGAAAGTCCGTAGGTCAATTTAAACATGTTCATTGTTTAACTTTTGTTGACACCAACTTTTAAATTATGATTCAAGGAAGATTAGGTACAATGATTTAAGCGAAGCATCTCATTAAACACATAAAGTACATCCGTCATAAGCCTCTTCAATTCAAGTATTTGTTAGATAGAAATACCAAAACTGTTGTTTATATATGTATTTAAGTAAAACAATAGAGTAAAACTGTGCCAACTTTCAATTGGGTCTTTGAATATCAGCCAACAGCGTCGGATATATTGACACAGCCAAGTCGCTGCAAAAAGCAGGAATCAATTTGCTAGCAGACGAAAAAGGTCCCCAACACTTGATCCAGGTAGTTATCTGGATTATATATCTATGTTTACATTTTTATCGTTTAGACATCTAGATACTTATAAATATAAAATTCAAAAAGGCTTCTATTTTTAATTGATTAAGACTTTTTCGACTTTAACAGAGCAGTTAACCAACTTTAAAAAGATTCGTTTACATTATAATTTCACCTTTTTTGTACAAGAAAAGTCTTAGCTTAAAATTTAATTTTGATTTTTGTTTGGTCGATCTTGTTAATTATTTCAACTTTAAAACTAAAATTACTCATTAAATGAAATCCTCTACTAAGTACTAGTATTAGGAAGTAAAATTACTTTTATTGTCTATTGAAACCCCCTTTCTCCCATTCTACTTTTTTGATGATCAGATAAATTTTCAGGGATTGTTTTTACACTAGTCGAAAAAGTTTTATAATAACTTTTTCTTATTCGTTGGCCTTACAACGTTAGAACTTTTTAATTGAATTTTGATTGTTTGGTTCATTAAGCTGAGTGTCCAAACGTTTCAATCACTAATTGTAAACTACAGAATGGGTAATTTTAAGAATCCTTATTTGGGATATATAATAATTTATCGGCCATTGTCTTATCCCTTTAGGTCCCTGTAAATTTTTATAGTAGTGATGTTGGTTATAATTTCAACTCAAATAACCTTCAATAATTGTCATTCATTCGAGATAGGGGACATAGAAAATTACACCAGTACCCAAAGTTGTATAATCATTTTTTTTTCTTCGTTGATAAAATTTTTTTGTTTATTTTTAATGATAGACTAGTAGTTGCATTTTTCAACCAACAATTTAAATATTTAGTAGGGGTAATTTTGTTTATCATAATGTGGGTTGTACATCAATTTATCTGTCACAGTCTTGTCATTTGTAATCCTGCATATATTAGGTCAACACAATGAACCCTAAAAATAAAATGTCGACAAAAGCTGCTATTTCTAGCATTAGAAACCTTTTTTCCAAAAAATATTATAGTTGGGTGGAATTTAGTTGTCTACTTTAAATCTAAAAGATGTTGCCTCAAAGTGGGGGAATACTTCAATTTAAGTTGAAATATCTTCAACTTTACAAAAATTAATATTTTCTTCTACGAACTGTCTCCTAGACCTTACTAATCCTTTGGTAATTTTCATAGAATACAATTAGATTAATTATCAAAACTTGTCTTCAATATTCTTGGAAAAAAATAAACAAAGACAGAGAGAAGGAAAAGAGAATTTAAGAGGGAATAATTCAAAATTGAGAAGGTTGACTAAGTTTGACAAGTTTTTTTTTTAAACATAGCTTTTCTATGTTTATGGTCGGTCGATCCGTCCTTACGTCCGTAACAGATAGCTCTTTTTTACCTGTTATAATTGTCCTGTCGATTTAAACCTGTGCATGATGATTCATGTAACAGTTAAACGATATAGGAATCCTAAAAATGTAAGTATGTCATTTACTGTATCCTGTATTTACGGAATTTTCCACACAAAAAAGTAAACTTTTGTTTAGACTTACAAATTATTGTTATGTTTTTTCAAAAAGTTTTTTTTTGTTCTACAATTCTATATTATGACCCTAAAGCGCATTAATATCCGCTGGATTATAACCTGTTTTTAGCCATACTGAAATGTCATTGTATTACAGACAAACAAAACAGGTTTCATTCTTATATTTTTCATTTCAATATCCGCGGAAAGCTGTCTATACGAAGCGTAAAAAATTATTCTAATGGTGAACTTAGACATTATTTCTGACAAAATTATGGGATTTTAAATTTCAAATTGAAGAGTAAAGGAAGGGAATTTATCAATAGAAATTTTAGTGTTCATATACAACATTTATATCTGTTTCAGTCTAATGAAAATTTGAGTGTGGTGTCTAATCGTTTTTCCGTCGTTAACATATTGCTTTAATTTTGATTTAGGCTTATTTGAATTGGCACATCAATTTCGACTTGACATGATGATTCCTGTTACATTTAGGTAAAAAATCTTATACTTTTAGTTTACTGTTTTATTTTTGAAATGTTTTTAGCTCTTTGTAACTTTACTTTTAGCAGCAAAATAAAAACTCAAAAATATGAATTCTAAGATATGCTCAGAGATCTTAAGGGATAAGACAATGGACGATAAACTATTTCTTTACCTTAAAAAAATACAAATTCTGCAAATAAAAATCATTAGTTGAAAAGAATCAACATTTCTAGTTTATACCACCCATTAAAATTAAACAGAGTTCCCAGAGTTGATAAAAAAACGAATGGGAGACCGTGTTTATTAAATCACTACAATATACAGTCAGATGTCCCGTCCCACCCTGGATATATTAGGTAAAACCCCGTTTTATAGTTCTTAAAATTTTAAGCTCCACATTAAAATTGGTACCCATTTAAGATAAATTCTACTGTAAACACAGATTTAAGGAAGATACTAAAAATCGTCCAAAGTTTGAAGTGAAAGGATTTGTAAGGGGCTTACAGTGACAAAAAGTGACGTTTTTTTTATCTGCAAATTTCAAAGATATTTTTAAAGCATCTAAAGAAGGTGTATTGAGTTAAGAAATGATAATTATATTATAAATTAAAATGAGTTGCAAAGCGCATAAATATGAAATATCAACAGCCAACAAACTACTGATCTAAATAGATGAGACAATGGCCGATAATTTGATGTAATTCCCCATTGAAGATACACAAAATTACCCCTTTTGTAGATTACAATTAGTAGTTGCAATGGTTATTAACATATTTTTTTTTAAAAGCAACATTTCAAAATATCGTTGCCTTTGTAACAAAAAGATTCATCTATCAATAAATTTATAAAAATGTATTGCAATTAATCATAATTGTTCGTATTATATACATTTTGTGTTGCACTTTTCACTGTATGTAAAAAAATGTTAAATGGATGGCAACATACATAATTATCGAAAAAATACACATGTCTAACTAGAATAGCAGCCAAGAAAATTCAGTCGCGCGCCATCACCACCTTCCCCCGATCCAATTAAGAATTGCCCCTAACCATAAGATTTTTTATCCTTAGACTTGGACGTCCTTGTTTTGTCCATTAGTTTTTACCTTCCAATGAAGAAAGTATCCAATGTTTTAATCAAATTAATTCAAGAACGTGATTATAAAACTTTGGGTACCAGTATAATATAATTTACAGCCCAATGTCCCCCTCCCTACCTTGGCACATAGGCATTATGGTTGAATAGATATATGAATATTAAGTATTAATAGATAGATATAATTATATTTAGGTAGATGAATAGATAGATAGATAGATAGTTTCATAGTTGAGTAGCTGCTATGAATACATCAAAATTAATCACCCAATAGGATGCTTTAAACACATAGAAAGAAAGAGATATATGGATAAAGTGTTCTCATAAAAAGACCTACAAATTTTTGATTAGCAAATTTATCATATTAATTTTGACTAAAAGTTGATTAAGCTCTTAGGGGCTTAGTATTGGATAGAGGAGGCTGTCAAAAAAGTAGCCTAAAACCAATCCCAACTTGGTAACGTCCATAACGATTTGCTTTTTCGTTAATATAGACATGTTAGAATTGTCCATTAAACCATGCTGATTTTGAACTTTTTTAAGACAAAAAAATTGTAATACATAATTATCATATTCATCTGATATTTGTAATAATGATTCCTAGAATACCAAGGTACAATATCATAAGAGAGGCATTTCTATAATCAAATCCAAAAAATGTAATTGTATTTTGACAGTATACAAGAGTTGTTGTTCGTTTATCCTTCCTTCAGACTTTAGGGCTTCGCTTTTATGGAAGTTGTCATCCTTGTTATAATAGCATCTCATGATTGTTATATAGTAGCATTATTCTTGGAGGCAAGATGTCATGACTGACGCTATAGCTACAGTCTTATGTTGATATAATAACAGCAATAAAGCTTAACAGGGATTGGTTATAGGAATGAAGGTATAGTCAACAAGCGAAATAAATCTAAAAAAATTCTGAGGGGTAGATGTAAAGGACATTTTACTACGAAGCATTGCCCCCCAAAATCAACTACTAAAACTACCAAATATTTTTTAGAATTAATTCAGTTTTTGGTTACAGCTGGATTGTTGAAACACTCTTTATAAGTCTACAGGAAACTGTGAATACTAATTATATCACTTCCTCTCTGATGATAACTTTGCATAATAACTCAATCTCACACTTTTGACCAATACGTTAATAACTTAGGTAATAGGATACATATTTTTAAAACACAAGTGAAGTGTACTTTATGATCTCTTGGTAGTGCGAATGGAGATCGCTCTTCTATGAGTACTACTAAAAATCCTACTTTTACTGCAATACACATAGACATTCTCATCGTCGGTTCGTCAATTTAGAATGCTTATCCCTCTATTCCCACAAGTATAATACAAATTTGGTTGAGCCCGTGGTAGCTCAACAAAGACCCACGCGAGGTATTATATTGCTTTAAACTAAGAATAAATGGTTGGTTATGGTATATGATCTATATCATATAAGTATATTAAGCACTCAAGAAGGAAGATGGTTTTATAAAGTGTATTTACATTACAAGTGAATAAGTTAAGTATAAAAGTATTTACAGGATAAGTGATAATAATCATAAGTAGTGTAGGACAGAAAAGTGCCCCAAGTCCAAAGCATTGAATTGTGCTAAGTGTTAGATCTCTAACATAAGGCCTAAGCTCAATTCATGCTAGGTACTGAGGGTCCTAAATTTAAACTACAATGCATGCCAAACAACTAAGTCATTACCTTTAAAGCCAGAAGAACTTGATGGTTAGAGAGTCAATAAATAACTGAGATATTTTAAGAAGGGCAAGTTATAACATCAACTATTAATAAGGATCTAAGCCCTTGTCTGTTTAATAAAGTGTTTGTATGTTAAACTTGTGACGTAAATCAAACTATGGTTGTAGGCATACATACTAGAACAAAGTGGTTACATGGTTACTTTAACAATAAACATAATGTTTTAATAAGCATATAACAATAATCAATCACATACAGTTTACCATGATTAGGCTAGCGTTACCCATATAAGGTATTATATTGGTAAAGATAGGCTAATAAATACTAAAAAATGTATAAAAAGTGCCTTAGGGCTAGCTAGAGTAGTTGTATCTGGTGCCTGAGTTGCGCTCGATAATTACCATGGCATGTCAATCAAATATTCAGATTCAACTTTTATATGGTGTAAAATTTATAGTAAACATTGGTAAGTGGATTAGATGCAAAGCATTTCTGTAAAAGTCTTATTCGTACGTTCAAAGAATTTTGAAATTTGGGGATCGCATCTCCACTCTTAAACGGCTCGATAACGCCAAGAAATAGATAATAGAATTCATACATTTTTAACAAATAGTGTTTTTGCTTTTGTTAATTATTGTTCTTATAAAAATGGCAATAATCTATATACCAATCCAAATCGATATATTATTACTTGGATGTTGCACTAGATTTTCATTTACTCTGATAAATTGATACTCATAACTAGCTAGAATAATGATGATACGCCCATCCACCCTCTTTACCCCATCCCCTCTCCTTCTTCTGGATGAACAAACTGACCAATAAATGACCAAGATCCCATGTTAATATATCCACGTATTCTATATTCATTCTAATCCATCCATAATTAATCACATTATTAAAGATGATAATAATGTTAATGATATGCTAGAAATATGAAAATGAGTGCGTGTGAAATTATGGCATCATGCATTCGTTGTGTAATTGTTATTGATTAATTACTCATTTCACGCAGTGATGATATGACTACATCCTCATCCCCTCAAAAATTTTGAATTTTGGCATTTTATTCAATTTGGGTTTTGTTCCTCGTCCATTTACACCCCCCCCCCCCTCCCCCCCTCCACAAGACTGACGTACTAAAGAAGTTAAAGAGATATCATATACTTATTGGTTGGAAGAATTTTCAAACAAAAATTCAGATGATTATCTTAAAAAGGAGCCGAGAAAATCAGGTGTTCACCTATACCTGGGTGATAGGTGGCTATTTGAAATTATAGTTTAGCTTCACTAACACACCCTGCCTTAACAAAATAAAGGATAAACAAAAATTACCATGAAAACGGACAATGCAGCGTTCAAATATGACCTAGAGACAAGTAGAATCCATTGAGAATGAAATCCTAGCTGTTCCTTCTTGCCAGATATTTCAATTTTAAGATTTAAGGTTAAAAATCACTAAATTCTCCAAATATGCAAGGCAAATCTACTTTTAATGCAGGAAGATGAGATATTTTTTTTATGTAAATCAGGCTTCTGAGGACACTTTTGAAATCAAATATAATCTTAGTCATGTAAAATCAATAAAACAGTTGTTATTTGACTTGAATCTGGTTAACATATCTTTGTGTTTTACTTGTTTTCTTAATCATCTCAATTATTAGGGCATAGAATTCTTTACACAATGTGTATACACTTAGAATAGAGATGTAATTCAGCCAATAGGATAACACTGGAAGAACAATCTGGCTATGTTATTGGCAAAGATGTGTGTATGTATGTATGTAGCCTTGATTCTATGAAGTTAGGATTCAGATGCACGAGAAGATTGGAGGTGACAATCCTTTGGCCAATCATAGATTAGTAATCTTGGCGCACAGCTGAGTGTATTCTATTTTACTTTACAAGCTGACCCGCAATTCTCGTGGAAGCTACTCAATTATTTCATCACCCTGGCCTAGGGTTTTGGAAGGTGTTCCATGTTAAGCCACCCTAATTAATGGCACTCTCATATGAATGAGGAGCATGGGCGAGGGAAAGCACAATTACAGCTGCTTGATAGGTAGAATCCTAACTTCCTACAAATCTCCCTCCTTACAACCTAAGGGCATCTCAGGTAAGATTATGTATTCTGACAAATTACAACAGCATTTGTCATCCAAGTACAATACCAATGAGGGGACTTGAATTCAGATTTTTCCAACCACAGCATAGTGCGCTATAGTAAAGATGTGTACAGATTTTGATCAACAAGGCAATATTTCATTATGTTGTCATAATGAGCCGCCAATAAATAGGTGCATTCCTTAGGATAAAGCTTAGCTTGGGTAAATCATAGCATGTAAAAATGTATTCTTGCATATAATAAGAGTCAACTATGAATATTGAATTATTGCTGTATTTCTTTGGATAGAGTTAGCATTCTATAAATCAGATTATTGGTTCAGTTTGACCATCTAGATATACTATACTGTTTGTTACAAACTCCTTGTCCTAATCCTTGCTTATAGGGAAGTTTAGGATTTGGCACTATGTTTAGCAAGCTTGAGATCTTAAGTGAACTTGATGTAAGAGACCAAAATTTCTTGGCTTATATTCATCAACCATAAGGAGTTAATCTTCAAAATCTCTGATTGGTACCAAACAGTTAGAACAAGGAAATAGATTTTTGGATGTCTTAAGAACTAAAGTAAGAAGAATCCCTCTCCTCCATCTATAGTTATGGTCATATTCCCACTCAGCACAAACCTTTGATTCC
The DNA here is from genome assembly GCF_053477335.1 of Acartia tonsa. Lineage (NCBI taxonomy): Eukaryota > Metazoa > Arthropoda > Copepoda > Calanoida > Acartiidae > Acartia > Acartia tonsa. The sequence goes on from NC_137268.1 coordinate 48,752,029, forward strand.
ACCAAGGCAGCAAGTTTTTATTAAGAATAAAGCTATACAACATATTAAAGCAGAAGAGAACATAAAAGAAGAAACAATAACTTGAAGGAAACCTTACAGCAACAGAGTAGTAGACATACTTTGATTTACATTTGGCATAATCATAATTAGTCTTCTTACACGAATTTAATTTAGAAATGATTCTAAAAGAAATAGATTGAATTATTACTTAGTAGTTATATATCATAGAAATACTTCAAAACACAATATTAAAAATATGAAGCCTAGATAATCATACTGTCAAGGAACCAAATAACATGTATAATCGTATCTTTTACCAATAGATATAGTATATCTAGATGGTCAAACTGGACCCATAATCAGTCAAACTTTAAAAAAAAATTCTAGCATCTATTTGTTATGTACAAATAATACAGCAACGAAATATTTCCACAAAATGATTAATAGAAAGCTAATTGTATCCTAAGAAAAACAACTATTCATAAGTGACTTACTTTATGTCTTATCATATGTTTTACATTATATGAGAGAATACATTTTTACAGGATATGATGTACCCAAGCTAAGCTTTATCCTAAGAAATGCATCTATTTATAAATTATAGTTCACTCATTATGCAAAAAAAATGATAACATTTTGCCCTTTTGAACCAGAATCTGTGCACATAGACAATAACATACACAGATTGTTCTTCCAGTGTTATCCTTTTGGCTGATTTACAGAGGGTTTCTCTAGACATCTCTATTCTAAATGTATACACATTGTGTAAAGAATTCTATGCCCTAATAATTGAGATGATTAAGAAAACAAGTGAAACACAAAAATATGTTAACCAGATTCAAATCAAATAACAACTGCTCTATTGATTTTACATGACTAAGATTATATTTGATTTAAAAAGTGTCCCCAGAAGCCAGTTTTACAAAAAAAAAGTATCTAATCTTCTTGTATTAAAAGTAGATTGCCTTGTATATTTGGCAAATTTAATGATTTTCACCTTAAATCTTAAATTTGAAATATCTGGCAAGAAGGAACAGCTAGGATTTCATTCTCAATGGATTCTACTTGTCTCTAGGTCCTATTTGAACGGTGCATTGTCCGTTTTCATGGTAATTTTTGTTTATCCTTTATTTGGTTAAGGCAGGGTGTGCTAAGTTAATAAAAATTTAAATTTCAAGAACTAGTTTCCAGTATGGCTTCTAAACCGATTATTATTTACTAGATTAGATCCACTTCTTAGCCATACTGAAAGATCACGTATAGTATCTTAATAAAGCTAGTTCTCTACGAATATTAAAATAAAAATCATAATATTAATGCAAGTTTTGTTAGCATCTTAGTATGTTTAATTTTTATATCTGCGAAAAGTTGTCTGTAATACGATGCAATAAATAACTATTGAATTATCGGCTTCTGTTTGATAAATGAAGAGGGTTAATTGGAGCAAGAAATGTCAAATTTTATAAATACCTTCAATTTATAAATGACCATTAAAATTTCACTTCTAATGTTCTAATGCAAGATTCGATTTGCACATTTATTTAGTAACAAAATTAAGTGTCCAGTCTTTGAAACCAAAATTAACATATAGCATTATTTACTTTTTTATCACGATTGCAACATAACATATCACAAAAATTATATTTCATAAACACGTTTTCTCATTCGTTTACTTAAAAACTTTTATTAAATCTTGATTTGTTGTTACAAATAATAGCCATTTAACTCCGTATATAGATAGAAGGTAATGGTGGAAAAGTTTGGACAAGTTTATCTCTATAGCAGACAAAATAAACAATTGTTACAAAGTCTTAAATTTAAAAGATGATAAGTTAAGCCTGTTTACAAGCCATAATCTTTTAATTTATGTCAAGCATCAAACCATTTTGGCTAGAAACGAATATTTAAGTTTTTTTTTATGTGAACAATAATAAAAATAAATTTATTATCAAAAGTGTATTCTGTTTAATCTCTGTGGACAATAGAATTGTATTTACCTCCTGTGGTGTTTCATAAGTAAGGGTTAAACTTAATCATGTAGGTTCTTCAGTCTAAGCAGGGATGAAGGGGAGGGCACATTGGCCTGTAAATTATACTGGTACCCAAAGTACATGCTCTCTCTTATTAGTTGCCTTGAAAACCTTGGGTAGTTTTGTTAAATCTTGGTTGGTTGGTTAAATCTATACAACCAATAATTTTAATCTTCAACAGGGGTAATTTTGTTTATCATCCATTACCTTATCGATTTTTCATTCAATAATATACAATATCAAAGTATCATGATGTATGTGTGTGTTTGTCCAGTCCAATCGGATACTTCTATCATGCAGTATTGTCTAAAATGAATACCTTATCAGTATAGGAATCTACAATATTACTTTTTTCATCCAGTTTACTCCCCTCTTCTTTCCTGATATTTAATGAAACTTCAGTGGTGGTAATTTTTAAGCCTTTTGCTAAAACAATAACATTACTTATTTACATTTTTGTAAATACTGTAATAAACAATGAAATATGCGTAAATAATCTTTATTAACACTAATGCACTTATAAAAGGATAATTGGACAATGGACGATAAATTGATTTACGTTTTGACACTCAACTTAATGAACCAATAAAAGTCCCCCAAGTGGTCAAGCCAACGAATAAGAAAGTGTTATTCTAAAATTTTGGGGACTGTGTAATAAACAGCCCAATGGGGACCAGAAAGAAATACCTTATCAAAAGCAAGACTTTTTAAAACTTTATAAACAGACAGATGGACAGACAGACGGACTGAGAGACGGACAGACGTACGGACAATCATCGTTCTAACTTGAATAAGAGATAAAATTTATTGCAACATCATTATGGGACAAAAATAAGCAACTACAGAATAAACAATGCTGCTTATCTTTTACAGTTAGGGAGTTGAATCCATTTTTATAGAAGCAGAAATATAATCTATGATTATGGTTTGGACCCTCTAAAACTGTAATCTACCTTTCCACTTTCCCCTCTCTTGGTGAAGATATCTTCAACGCCGATACGATTTTTGAAATTTAAGATTCCACTTTTGTCTCTCTTGGTAAAGATATCTTCAACAAGAGAGACAAAAGTGGAATCTTATATTTCAAAAATCGTATCGGCGTTGAAGATATCTTCACCAAGAGAGGGGAAAGTGGAAGGGTAGATTACAGTTTTAGAGGGTCCAAACCATAATCATAGATTATATTTCTGCTTCTATAAAAATGGATTCAACTCCCTAACTGTTTTATTAGTTTTTAGTCAAATAAGATAAAAATATGTTTCTAAAAATATCTTTGACAATATTGCAACATGTTTAGTTGATTCAAATTTGAAGAGTCCAATTTTTTTGATCAATGATTTTTAAAAGTATACATCAATGTATGTCCATTGATGAGAATAAAACACTAGAGGGGGGAAGGGGTTAAATAACTGTATTTCTCTATCCCAATGACCTTGTGCCGACTCTTATTGGGTCTTTAAAAATCAACAAATGGTGTCAGGAATATTTACACAGCCAAGTAGCAGAAAACAATTTGCTAGCAGACGAAAAAGGTCATTGAAAAAAAAGAGGGGGGGGGGAGTTATCTGTATATACATCTATAGTCTTTACAATAGATTTCGTGTCCATTGTCTTATCCCTAAATATGCATGCATATATAAGGTTTATTTAAATAATCTAGAAATGAACCTGTTATGTAACCTCAAACCTTTTTTACTAAAAACACAATCAAGATTATACGTGTATAATCCTAAAATCCTCTAAAACAAACGCAAGTTCTAGAGTAGCTTAGCTGATTACTTAGCAGGGATCTCAGGAGATAAGACAACAGATGATAAATTTTTTTTTAATGTGGATGAAAAGTTTGGACACTGCTAGTTTGAATCACCCAATCAAGATCAAAATAAAAGTACCGAAATTGCGAGAGAAGGTTATTATAAAACTTTGGGGACCAGTATAATTTACAGTACAATTACTTAGACCTTGAACAATATAATAATATATTTCCAATGATAAGAAACAAAATAACCCATTCTATAGAATCTAAACGTTGAAAACCTTGTTTAAACCAACTAATAAAGATTAAATGAAAGTACCCAAAGTTTATGCCAACTAGTGAGCGAAGGTTATTATAAAAGTATAATTTACAGTCCAATAACCCATCCCTTCCTGTTTGAAAACAAACGCGCATGTTGTAGAGTAGCTTAGCTGATTATTGATTAGCCACCTATCGTGACAACCAATAGGAACACACTCTCTGAAAATTTAATCTCGGAAACTGTTTGCAATTTGCAGGAAAGCTTATAATTGGTGGTGCTTGCACTCAAAGCACCTTGTTGAGCACTGAACCCCCCTTAGTTTTAAAATTAATTGAAAATAAGGGGTATGGATAGTTCTTTGTTTGTTCATTACTTTGGTTAGGTTAGGTTATATTGGGTATATTTGGGTTCCATGAATAGGCCCTGCATGGTTATAATTTCCTTCAGGGGTTTAAACTAACGACCCCTCCCCCTCCATCATATCTAATACAAAGTAGAACGATGTCCATTTGTCTGTCTGTTTGTTTGTACTAAAAGATCTCACTAACAGCTAAACCGATGGGGTTCTTCTTAACATTGTAGCTCCTCATAGGCCCAAAAGGTTACAAACTATATTTTAGGAGGGTACCACAATCCCCCCAAGATAAATCAACACTGGAAAGAAATACCCCCCCCCCAAAAAAAAAATCTACTTTTATAAAAATCTAAATTAAAAAATGTTTTTTTTTATTATTCTCCACCCTCCTCAAGTTTTCCTAGAGGCGAAGCTAGTTTAGAAATTTAGATTGTTTTCTAAAGAATTTGAGGAGTATTTTTTTCTTGAGAAAACTTGCCCCCTCTTAGATTATGACGTGAGTATAAGATGACATAGAAATTGTTATTTTGTGTTTGTAAAATAATAATATTAGTTGTAAAGATACCCTAGTAATCTCAAAACGTGTAAGTAAGCAATTAACATTTTTTTTGGCTTACTTAAATGTGCCATTGTGCCATTTTTGTGGTAAATTACTGATAAGCCATAAAGAATACTAATTGCTTACTTATATCAGCATTCTACAACAATTTGGTCTTACTTGTGAGATAAAAGAGGGTGGAGTAAATAAATACTCAGTCATTTACAGTAAAAGTGGCTTATATAAGTTGAAGTGAAGAAAAAGAAGGAGGAGTAATAATTAATCCCTTCCTTCCTGTAAGCAGTTTATGAAAAAAAGAGAAGATTTGTCTAATATAAGCCAAATAAGCAACAAATGTGATTGATTGCTTATAAGTAATTTATCCAAAAATTGCATGATTTGGTATATAAGCCAAATAAGCATTTATTGTGATTGATTGCTTGTAAGTAATTTATCAACAAATTGGATGATTTGGTATATAAGCCAAATAAGCATTTATTGTGATTGATTGCTTATAAGTAATCTATCAAAAAAATTTATGATTTGGTATATAAGCCAAATTAGCAATAAATGTGATTGATTGCTTATAAGTAATCTATCAAAAAATTGCATGATTTGGTATATAAGCCAAATAAGCATTTATTGTGATTGATTGCTTATAAGTAATCTATCCAAAAAGTGCATGATTTGGAATATAAGCCAAATAAGCATTAATTTTCATTGATTACTTATAAGTAATTTATCAAAAAATTGCATGATTTAGTAAATAAGCAATAAATGTGATTGATTGCTTGTAAGTAATTTATCAAAAATTTGCTTGATTTGGTATATAAGCCAACTAAGCAATAATTTTCATTGATTGCTTATGAGAAATTTAACAAAAATTGCATGATTTGTTATATAAGCAAAATAAGCCTTTATTGTGATTGACTGCTTGTAAGTAATTTATGAAAAAATAGCATGATTTGGTATATAAGCCAAATAAGCAATAATTTTTATTGATTACTTATAAGTAATTTATCAAAAAATTGCATGATTTGGTAAATAAGCCAAATGAGCAATAAATGTGATTGATTGCTTGTAAGTAATTTATGAAAAAATAGCATGATTTGGTATATAAGCCAAAAAAGCAATAATTTTCATTGATTACTTATAAGTAATTTATCAAAAATTGCATGATTTGGTAAACAAGCCAAATAAGCAATAAATGTGATTGATTGCTTACAAGCAATTTGTGAAAAAATTGCATGATTTGATATATAAGCCAAAAAAGCAATCAATGTGATTGATTGCTTATAAGAAATTTATCAAAAAAATACTCATAAGTTGTTATGCCCACAAATAAGAAAATGCTATTTGGTGACTTTGGGGACTAGTTTAATAAACAGCCCATTGGCCCATAGATAGGCACTTGGCCCCCTAGCCTATAACCTAACCTAACCTATGTATGAATGTTTAATGTACATAAACTTCTAATTATATATTTTTTTATTCCATATATTTCTTAGGTTAGGTTAGGTTATAGGCTAATATAGGTGGCAAAGCGCCCATGGCTAGGCAGGCCAGGGGGCCAAGCTCTGTGGCCATGACCTTTATTAAAAGTGGAGGCTACTTTCCTTAGGAGACTATTTTCCTTAGGAAGCTACTTTTCTAAAGTAATTGTCCCAAGAGCTTTGTCCTAGAGGCTACTTTGTCCAGAGGTTACTTTGTCCAAGGCTACTTTGTCCAAGATCCCAGCAATCACCACTTTTTTTATAACTCTTAATGGTTGATTATTAACTATATTTTAAATTAACAGAAGATATTACTTAGAAACCTATTGTTTGGCTTATATACCAAAT